>NC_079136.1:112887402-114260527 GCF_945859705.1 Episyrphus balteatus
TTTGCAATTTGTGTGTCGCAATAAAAAATTGCAATCGATTGATAAGTTACAAAAAAATTTCACAACTTATGAAATAGGTCGTTCATTTAAACATTTCGTCGCACTGCATTGGAATTGCAAAAAAGAAAAACACCACACACATAAATGACAAAAACACACTCTTCCACTATTCGCTTTTTTATGGTCTATCAACTATCAAGACATTTATTCTATTTATGTATGTTGGTATTTTCCATTCAAGTCCTTTTCCATTGAAACTACTCATTTTATTAAAGGCGTAATAAAACAAAATATAAAACATTATATCCTCCTTTTTTTCTTTTTATTTTTATTGTTACACAAAATTCTACGAAAATAGATAAAACAAACAAGAAAATATAAAAAAAAAAACAAAAATATATTATACCTGCTGAGTTTCCTGTGCAATTTGAAATGCAACAGCACACCATTTAGCTACAGTTTTACATACATACAGAAATTTAAATGCATTGGTATGACGTCAAACTACAAATATACTTCATTTTCCAAGAAAATTCGCAGGCAATAACTCTATGACGTCATACTCAAACAGGTCATGCACGAGGCTCTAAAAGAAGAGAAAATATTCACCACAGCCACAGCAGAGAAAGGGGGTTGGGGTTGGCGCTGTTGGGCTGTCATCGGTTAGGTTAGAACTATTAAAATCGAATTCAGCTCAGGCAAAGTATGTACCTACATAAGATACATTTACAAATGCGTCATTGATTAAAAATAAGAAAAAAATACACTACCAACAACAACAAATCATGTCTGATAATAGGATTTGGAAAACAAAAAACATGTGAAAATAGGTGTTGAGGTTCATGGTGTGACTCAATAATCTAATGGTTTCGTGAAGTGATTTAAAACAGAACTGAACAAATCGATTTTGCAAACTGAAAATGTGCACGCGTTTACCCAATGTGATCGATTAACGTTGAAAATGTTGGAATAACTTGGCTTTGGCAATAAAGCTGTACGAGGTTGGGATTTTCGATTTTCAGTGTTTAATAAATTTTAAAATTTTCTGGCAAATGCGATTGCGATAAATTTCAATATTATGGAAATATTAAATCTTGATCTAAAGTAATTCCAGATGTGATAAGGCCATCAATAATTCAGTAATTGTATGGTAGGTGACCAAAAAAAACAATTACATAACCCCATGACCACCAATTCTTGATTTGAAAAGCTCATTCAGTCTACCCGTTTAAAAGGGACGTAGCAGATCGAGGAACCACATAGATTAGATTAAAGTAGATTGAAGTAGTTTCAAAAAATTTAAATTTGTATGCTCTAATAGGATATACTTTTTTTAATATTTCCCAAGTGTCAAGTCTCTAACTTTATAGCATAGTATGTGGTTTTTGCTCCTTGAACAATAAATTTTAAACTTTAGTCAAACTATTTTTCCCAAAATATTGAAAACATGGCATACTTTTAAAGAGCATACCAGACTTTCAAAATGCGTGATTATTTAATATAAATCCAAAACTACTGACAAAGTAAAGCGTGCATAATAGTTCGACACAATTTATATCACAACCAAAATGAAGTTTTTAAGCACCTGCTCAAAAAAAAAAAACAGATTAGCACTGATTTGCACCATTTTGATACATTAACTCTTGTGATCTCAATTGTTTGTGGAATGGTTAAGTGTGGTTTTGGCCAAGAAAGACAAAATCTGATATCAGTGATTGTTTTCGTACGAGAGACTGTCGATCTTTACTACCCTGTTCAGATACCTGCATGAGCATAGTAATTTAGCTCTACTAACAGACAGTCAGGATGTTAAAGCCATTGCCTTGGTCATGACATTCTTGAAATTGAATCAACAATCCAGTAAAAAAGAATAACATTTACGTGCATTCAAGGTCAAAGAGATTTTCAAGGTAACGAAATGTTCAGACAAGGATGGGCCTTATATAACCCGTAGCCCACAGGATAACCGAAACACTACCACCGAACCCGATCCCGCAAACCAATCGATCAATTCGACGTTCCAGAGCCTAGCTACGGTCATACGCAAAAAGACCAGGGCTAGACCGATCGATGAAAGCGAGATTCGCCGCCGTCAGAATCGAAACGCTGAGAAGATTGTCCGTCGCTTTGCTAAGAGGACTCCCGAGTCCCTCACGGCAAAAGAGCGAGTAGCACTGGACAAATCACAACAGCGTTTACGTGCAGTGGCAGAACAGGGAATTGAAAGCACACCTAGCACCTCCAAAAGAGCTAGGAACGATGCTAATTCACCTACCAGCTCTTCGCCTAACAAGACGAAGAAGAAGTATAGAACCTCTCAGGATAACGTAAAAGGTCACCACGTCGCTATAGCTGACTATGGTAAGCCTACACGTAAACTGACTGAAGACGAATGGCATCTCCTTGAACTAAGAATCCTGGAGCAAGTCAATGAGGCTATCGTCAAGAGCTGGACGGTTCCACTCTTCGGTAACCTCAAGACTGTCCATGGTTTCAAGGTGATGTGCTGTGAGAATGACGTGACTCTCGAATGGCTTCGGGAGTTCTTGCAGAAAACATCAGCTCCATGGCAAGGCGCCGAACTACGTCTCATCGACGTAAAGGAGATAAAAGATCTCAACAGACCTCTTGGAAGGCTGTTGGTCAAAGGCCCGGCCCTTCCCAGCGAACGGCTTGAGAGATACATCCTATCCCTGAATAGTGATCTCTTAAGCAGAGAATGGGAATGGGTCAAGTGTGAAAGAACGAATGATGGCACCGAAGTGGTGGTGAGATTGAGTCACAAATCTTTACCACTCCTGAGGAAGGCTGACTTTAAGGTACGCGTTGGGATCACTAGGTGCAAACTTAGATTGATTCGCAACGAGAGAAAACAGGTTAGTAATGCGTTGAACTTAAACTTTATTATATAAATGGAATTGAAAATCTTACAAATCAATCTTCATCATAGTAAAGCCGCAACTGCTAACCTTGTCTACCTCATGGAGAGTAGACAATACGACGTAGCCCTGATACAGGAACCCTGGGTTGTAAGAGGGAATATCAAGGGTCTACAATCTAAAGAACTACTGATGTACAAGTCAAATCTTGACAGTCAAAATAGTAACCCTAGAACATGCATAGTAGCTAAGAAACAGTTTAATCTTTTTCTTCTAACTACTTACAGCAACATTGACCAGACTACGGTTAAACTGGAACGCGATGGGCTTCCAACGCTCATCTTATCTTCCACCTACATGCCGTATGATAGCATAGAAGGACCACCGGCAGATATCACTAAAACGTTGATATCTTTTGCAAGTAAGAACAAATTTGATATCATTTTAGGTTGTGATTCTAATTCACATCATGTGCAATGGGGAAGCACTGACATAAATACTAGGGGCGAGTCCCTCTTTGAGTATATTATCGAAAATAACCTTGTGGTAGCTAACAGAGGCAACACCCCCACCTTTGTTACAAAAACACGTGAAGAGGTTCTTGATATTACTTTGACGAATAACTCAGACACTTGCCTATTAGAAAAATGGAAGGTTTTAGATGAAATCTCTTTTTCCGATCATAGGCTAATAGAATTTTATATCCCTGATGCTGATAGGCACAATAAGCCCTTTAGGAATAATAGGCGTACCGATTGGCAGGTATTCAATAGGGAAATAGTTAAGAAACTCAGTCCCCTGAGGACTGATAATAATCTAGACCCAAATGGCTTAGATAAATTGACAGAGGAATTCACAGGAATTCTACGCGATGCATTGGACAAAAGTTGTCCTCTTATTACCGCCACGAAGAAAAACAACAAACCACCCTGGTGGACAGTTGAGCTCAGTAACTTAAGAAAAGAAACTAGAAAACTTTTCAATCGTGCTAAACGCACTAGAGCTGAAAGTGATTGGGAATCCTACAAAACCAGTCAAAGAAAATTTAAGACAGAAACTCAACGAGCCAAACGCTGTTCTTGGAGAAACTTTTGTAGTACTATCGAATGTACAAATCATTCGGCAAGACTAAGGAAGATCCTCTCCAAAACAGTCACTCCTATAGGCTCCCTAAAAGGGCCTGATAACCAATGGACTGAATCTTGTCAAGACAGCTTAAAACTCCTGGTGCAAGCTCACTTCCCAGGTAGTAACTCTGAATTGGAAAATGTTTCCACAAACTCTTTGCACTCATTTTGTGAAATTCCTAGAGAAATTATTACGAAAGAAAAGTTGATCTGGGCCATCAACTCCTTCTCTCCTTATAAATCTCCAGGCCTAGACGGCGTCTTCCCCTTGATGCTGCAAAAAAGTAGTGAATTCATTATTCCATACCTGATCTCAATATTCCAAAATAGCCTACAACTGGGATATGTCCCTAAAACATGGCGTGAAGTCAAAGTTGTCTTTATACCTAAAGCTGGTAAATCCAGTTACACAGAACCAAAAGATTTCAGACCTATCAGTCTAACTTCTTTTACACTCAAAACTCTTGAAAGATTAATCGATATACATATCCGCAGTTATTTAAGACCGGAGACTATATCACCCTTTCAGCATGCATACACAAAAGGTAGAAGTGTAGAAACAGCCTTACACTGTGCAGTCAGAACAATAGAAAAGTCACTTGTGGTTAAAGAATATACCCTCGCAGCATTTCTAGACATAGAAGGAGCATTCAATAATGTTCATAATAGTGCAATTGAAAAAGCACTCACTGATCTTAAAATAGAAGACACGGTCATAAAATGGATCGTGTGCATGTTGAAAAACAGACAAATAAATAGTGAATTAGGTGGGTCACATATAAAAATGTACGCATCTAGAGGAACTCCGCAAGGCGGTATTTTATCACCTCTTCTTTGGATTTTGGTGATGAATGAGATTCTCATCAAACTGAATAACAGCGGTGTCAAGGTTATAGCCTACGCAGACGATCTAGCTCTTCTAGCGACAGGTAAATACCTAACCACTGTAAGCGAACAATTAGAAAGCGCATTATCCAAGGTCAGTAACTGGACCAGGAGATGCGGTCTCAAAGTAAACCCCCTTAAAACAGAAATGGTACTTTTCACAAACAGAAGGAAAATTCCTCCTTTTGCAGTGCCAAAAATTGATGGCACCCCACTTAAGATTTCGGATAAAGCGAAATATCTCGGAGTGATCTTGGATAAGAAACTTAACTGGGGTCCTAACACTCAAGAAAGATATAAGAAAGCCACGTTTGCACTTTACTCATGCAATCGAATTCTTGGCAGAAACTGGGGACCAAATCCTAAAATAATCATGTGGATGTATACCGCCATTGTCAGACCCATTCTGACTTATGGCAGCTTAGTCTGGTGGCAAGCTCTGGAGAAATCCACGAACTTGAAGACCCTAACCAAAGTACAGAGAACAGCATGCATTAGCACTACGGGGGTGATGAGGTCCACTCCAACCGCAGGGCTGGAAGCAATCCTTAATCTCACTCCCTTAGATCTATTTGTACAAGAATTAGCAGCAAACAGCGCCCTACGACTCAGTCAAACCAACATTTGGAATACTAGTCAAAACGGCCACACTACGATCCTTTCTAACTATGTTGGCAACAACGTAAGTACAGATTACATGACCCCTTACTTAGACTTCAACAAGTCTTTTAATGTCAGTTTCCCAAACAGACAAGATTGGGAAAATAGTGTACCTTTCTCAAATGAGTCGACTATCACCATCTTTACTGATGGTTCGAAAATGAATACTGGGGTTGGTGCAGGTTTTTACTCAGAAAACCTTAACCTTGCCAGTTCTTTCAGGCTCCCCGATCACAGCAGTGTCTTCCAAGCCGAGATATTGGCAGTGAAAAATGCTGCTAAACAAATATCCATGATGGCGATATCACCTGCTGACATCACCTTTTTCATTGATAGCCAAGCGGCAATAAAAGCGATTTCTGCCACCTTAATCAAGTCAAAGCTTGTTTCTTGCTGTCGCGAAGAGCTTAGGGTTCTTGGTATGCAGCATAATGTAAGACTCTGCTGGGTTCCCGGCCACAGTGATGTGTTCGGCAACGAAAAAGCGGATGAGCTTGCAAGGGAGGGCTCAGTTCTTGATCCCTCTCTCATAGACCATAACATCAGAATCCCACAATGTGAAATAAAACGAAATATTGTCAACAATATTTCACAAAAAACAAATGAAAGATGGAACCTCCTAGAATCCTGCGGTCACACCAGGAAACTATGGCCGAACTTCGACGAGAAAAAATCAAACAAGATCTTACTACTTAGTAAACCTTCCTTAAGATCACTAATAGGCATCTTAACGGGACATAACCTACTAGGATACCACAAAAAGAAAATGGGGCTTAGTACGGATGATCTATGCAGAGGCTGCGGCAATGAAGACGAACAGGAAAACACTGTTCACTTCCTCTGTCACTGCCCAGCACTCTGTCGCACTAGGAAAAAATTCTTAGGAAACTACTTCTTTAATGAATTAGAAGAACTTTCGGAACTTTCAGGCAATAGCCTACTGAACTTTGTAAAGTCCTCCAAATGGCTCGAACAACCATAGCATTCATAGGTTATCACTTTTTCAGGAAGTTACAATACTTCAGGGTATCACAAGGGATCTACATTGATCTAAGTGTGACGGTAACAAGATCAACTGTCAGCCCATTTAACCTAACCTAACCTAACCTAACCCGCTTGCTGATAGTCTAAAACTTTCTCATAGGACTTAGGAAAGCTAACATCTTTAAATCGTAGATGTAGGTTTGACGCTATATCCACAAAAAAAAAACGGGCCCACATACATAAACAAGTTGACAAGAAATTACTTACTCTCAAAACCAGGCAAAACATAGTCAATATTGATTCACAGAAAATTGGCTGATAAGAGAACATGCGTCAAAACGGAATATACCAAAGAATAAGTATAGTCGCAGTTTTTTGCTCCAGCAAGAAATAGAGACGGTAGTTAATTTCTTGGTCTACATCCATATCTGGCAAGGAAAAGAGCACTTATTCTGAGGAGCGAAATCTTCGTGACATAGAATAAAAGATCACAGACTTGATGTCCTACTTCAATGCAATAAAATGGCCCAAAGATAATCTCTAAATGCTTGAGCTACTCTTTGAAAATTGCCAATGCTGTGAGATGTCAAACTTTCAAACCCTAGAGCTACAAAATTTCTGGTGACTGAAATTTGTCATAGATAATTACTAGATATAATCCACCTAATTTTTATTAAGATTCTTTTTAACTATACAAAACACATTTTTACTACTCCAAAGCTTTGAGTTTTAAGTTGGAAACAGTTCGAATTGTAATTTGGTAACCAAATATAGTAATTGCTTGGGACCGCTTTCTCTAACTACCTACCTACAAAGGCATCTGGATCAGAAACTAAAGATCTTCGGTTTTTATTTTGGGATAAGAGTGAAAAGCTCCTGCAGCTAGTGCTCTCTACTATTACCATGTAATTTGCAATTTTATGCTAATAAATAATAATAATAATATTTTGTGATATTTTGATAAAATTGTTTTACCAAAACATAAACTCATACGTGCTGACTGCAAAGAAATAGGATTATGTCCTTCACTGCTTCGCTCTTACATTCAAGCATAATGGATCTGTTAACGAGATTCCATCAATTGGAAAATAAAATACATAACTTTTTTCGAACAATTTGTCTAAAGAGATAGAGTATTCTCCTGGGGAGCAAATCATCTCCTGTCTTTTCCTTAGATATCAAATATTATTGTTCTACTTTTTACGTGGTTGGATTGGTTTTAGTTATTCATTATGCATAAAATGTTATAACCTTAAGTAGGTAGTAAAAAGTGAACGTTTGGATTTGTTTAATTTTGTGTTCAGAATAAGGAAAAGTCGTTCCAAATTTTAAAACAACAGTTGAACCTATCGATAAGCTATGCAGGAGATAACAACTCCTCGTTTCTAATTTTTGAAAAGTCGGTTTTGTATTCAGATGGGAAACTTGTATTCCTGAAAAACTTGAAAAAAAAAACTTTTGAGTTTTGCAAATACGCTCAACTTTTTCTACTGTATTCTAGGCTGGCATCATATTGTATATCGTTTGATTGTTAGATTTTTAAAAATATCTAACAGGCCTATTCCTGAAATTTATTTGAATGAAGTAGTTTCAAATATCTGGCGTCTATGATAAATAGTGAAGCTACTTCTGATGACGATATCAATCATCGTGTAAGAGTAGGTCGGATGAAGTGACGGGACAATTCCGCTATTTTCTGTGAAAGGGGGCAAAATGCCCCCTAAGATCAAAAGAAAGACTATACACCGCTGTTGTCCGTCTAGCACTCACATACGCTTCAAAATATTGAAAAATGTACAGAAAGTATGAGAGTAAGTTAAAAGCAGCTGAGATGAATAAGCAGTAGGCGATAAAAAGCTTGATCGAATTATAAGTACGAAGATCCGAGGAAGCCTTCATGTTAAAAATACCACCTCTTAAGAAATAAAACAAGATTGACTCAGTTGATCCTGAGAACCCCGTCAAAAAGTCAATATCATACAACGTTCCAATACGAAGTAAGAAGGAAGGTAGGTCTAAAAATTTCTGGTACAAACAAATACAAAAACACCAGCATTCAGTTTTGTGTTTTACAGCGTACCTACTAGGCTTAAAGGAAGAAGAAGATCTAACGTCGTCGCCAGTCGCTGATAAATTCTTAACGGCTGACAAGATCAAAGGTTATGCCAAACTGATAGCACAATACATAAATGCACATAGTGGCAACCACGAGGAATCTATTCCTGGAATTATTGAGTGTCATAACCCGTGTTCCATTTTAGGTGGTAGTTTAATCGTGAGTAGAAATCTTGTACAAGAACTTCACATTTCTATTTCCTCGAGTAGAAGATCATTTGTGTTAATTGCAATAGGTAATAGATCTACTCATGAGTTAACTACCACCTCCAATGAAACTGGGCTGTCAGTTGATTATTATTTATTTTGGTTTCTGACATTTTCTGACATCCACATTCGATTTCATGAATAATCTACCACATTTTTGTTGAATAAATCAACAGAACAACACCCTGGCAACACTCTTTCCCTAAAAATAGAGAAAAAATGGAGGAGACGAAAAAAAAACTGACAGTTGAAAAATGTCCAATTTTTTGGGAAAAATCATTTCCTTGCTTGCTGAAATAGACATGTGTGCCTGTGTTGGTGTATCATCAGGTATACATATATGTATGTGGCGGAATGATAGTTTTAATACAGAAAAAAAAAACAGATTTCGGAAAATGCAACAACACTTTGCTCTATCCTCTTTTTTCCTTTATTTTTTCTATTAAAGTGCAACTAGGACAAACGACAAAAAATGTTGCTGTATAACAAAAAAAAAAAAAAAATCAAAGGCACCGCGTTGCGGAGAAAGAGAAAAGAAGGTGTATTTTTTTTCTTTCTTTTTTTATGAAAAAAAGGGAAAATTTGGGAAAAAATTGGTGATTTTCTCGTTTTGCAAATTAACTTACCACAATAGCCATACACATTTGAGATTTACTGAACAATTCACAAAATAGCGACTGTCCGTGTCGTCGTGTTGGGAAGAAAAGTGATTTTTCCTTTTTTTTTTTTTCTTTCACGAAAAAAAAGGATTTCTTCTGTTAAATTCTCTCACAGAAAAAAATCTAAAATGTGTTTGGTCGTCCTCTCAACTTTCACTTTGCTTTGAACACACACAAAAGAAATACAAATTAATTTGTAGGTATTTTTTATATATTTTTTCTGCCTTTTCCTTGTGTAATTTTCTTTTTTTGTTGAAACAAAAAAAAATTTTCTGCACACTTTTTTTTCTTCACTTTATTTGGATCTTTACACGTTGCGAATTTTTTTTCTCTTCTCTTTTTTTTGTTGTTGAGATTTTTGATTGAAATTGCACAATATTAATCAAGTGAATACTTTTAAACGATTGATTTTCATTTATAAATTTCGCTCTGGAAATCGATCACACAATTTTTTTTATGATTTTTTTTTAAGCTGGTTGAATTTGCCAAGAAAATTTTTCTATGCACCTTTTGCTGCGGAAAGAATCTTTCTGACTGAGTTTTTTTTTTTTTTGTTCGAATTAGAAATTTGGAGAATTTTAAAGTGTGTGTGTTTGAGTTTTTCTCTTTATTTTGCTGAATTTGATAGATTTTCAGTTCGAGACTCGATGAACCCACACGAGGGGCGTTTTTGACAGTTTGGCTGACATTTGTTTTGACAGCTGAAAAGAGTATAAAAAATCAGTGGTGTCGCAGAAAGTACCTAAAGTACTATTTGAGGAATTCAACTTCTGGGTTTTGGTTTGCAGAATTTATAGCCTGTTATCATAGTACACAAAAATAATGTAAAATATTTGGCAAGTTGTCAAAATTTATATTAAATTTAGAGAATAAAGGCTGAAAATTATAGCGAGATGTATGTCAACTCATTTTGTTTTGAAAAAATAGATCTCGAAGTTTTTAAGCTTAAAGCCTAGTACGCTGCTGAAGCGAAAAGAAATTTTACATACAAAATTTCGTAAACGAAATCCTGAACATAAAATTTCGTTTTGCTTTTCGTTTTGATTTTCGTTTTTCAGTACGCAGCTCTAGCGAAAAATTGGAGAGTTTTCACTCATTTGTCACTTACTTTTTACTGTCCTGTGCATTTTTTTTTTTTTTTTTGACTCCAACCCAACTAACATTTCAGCTTCGATTAAGGTATTACAAAAGCTACATTTCAGCTTCTTTTAAGCTTTAGTAAGGTTGTTGGGCATGGAAAAAGGAGAACGTTATACAAGTTTGACCCTCTATAAGAAGTTTAAACGAAGCTTTACCGAAGCTCTACAGAAGCTTTGAGATTTGACAGATAGCTTCGTAAGAGTTTGTATAGCTCTTTAATACATGTCTTATCGAAATTTAAAAAAAAACAACTACAAAAACAAAAAGGAATTCTTTTTTAACTGGTTTTTATTTGATTTTAAATCATGAATTTTATCTTTTGACCTGAAATTATATATATTAGGTGTGTTTTTTTGTTTATCTATATAGATTTTGTGCAAAAAAACGACATCGAGATTTTTGAAATCAAAACAATTTACGTGTTAAAAACAACAGGGGTATTCACGATCTGGTGCAACAGGCGTAGTAAAAGTGTAAAATTTTATTTTTTTACAATAGATCGCGAACGCACCTCTTCTTATCTATAGTAAATATTGAATGGAATCCATGATATGATTTATATCAGCTTCACTCTTTTTTTTACGGAGTTGTCTTTCCACCGATGCTTCTTCTTTTTTTATAATTTCATTCTTTGTTGTGTTCGGGTTAATTTATTTTCACAAATTGCATCAAAAGAAACAAAATAAAAAAGAATAAGAATAAAAAAGATAAACTGTTCATCATGGGCGACAAGCGACGGCGAGCTGCCATCTGTCAAAAAAATTTTACACCATTGTATTTTTATTTTGCAATAGGGTTAGGGTATAGCAAAAGTACAAGACCATTGTAAAATTTCAATCTATATATTTTGTTGTTGTAGTGTTGTAAGATTTTACACTTTTGCACTTTTGCAATGATACTAGACTAGTTGCATCGGATCGTGAATACCCCTAACAAAAACTTTATCTGTATAGATTTTTGAAAAATCCAGATAATCATGCCTATTACAGAAGACGCAGTGACTCAGTCCCCGGGAATCTACTCGATCCGCAACCGAATCAAATTTCAATCTGTGAACTCCCCGGGATGAACTGTATTATCGATCCACGAAAACACACTAAACTGCTTACCGACATATGTCATTGGTGACACTTACATAGCCAAATGTCATTCTATCACTTCCGCACCGGCGGCTTCGGTAATGAGAAATCTTGTGAAAGTGACTCTCACTCCCGCCGCAGTGCATCTGCGTCTTCGGTAATAGGCGTGAATTATTCAGATTTTACTTTCTCTCGATAAAAACAGTGGTGCCAAGGTAGTTTAATTGTTGGGTTCATACAGAAATATCTGAAAATATTAACAAAAAAAAAAAAAAAAGCGGAGAAAACGAGGTTTGAAAAAAACTCTCATAGAAAAAAATAATCAAAAATTTGTTTGACATGGTTGCATTGAAATGTTAATATATCGAGATATACGCAATGCACTTTTCAGATAAAATTCTTAAATGGATCCTGATAAGATTGTTGAACAGATATGTATATAAAATTACCAAAGTTTTTTCGAAAAATTAGAAATAAAAATAAAAAAGTTTTCACATTTGATTTTTAAAAAATCGAAAAAAAAATTCAATAGGGCTACCTTCAAACGCTTATAACACAAGAACGACGCAACTAATGTTAATGGTCATGGTCTTAAAATGTAGCTAAGAATATACAAATAATTTTTGGTTTTTTGTGAAAAAAAAATTTTTTGAATCCAACATGGATGCCATGGCCATATGAAAATTTTTGTTTGCATCCAACATGGATGTAATGGCCTTCCCACTTCGGAGTTAAAATAAAAAAAAAAACAAAAGCAACATTTTTGACAGACAGCTGCCAAAGTATATGTACAGTGGTGCCAAATATTTGCATGGATTTCAAAAATCTCGATGTCGTTTTTTTGCACAAAATCTATATAGATAAACAAAAAAACACACCTAATGGGGCAGTTTACCCTAAGTAATTTCTATCGATAGTTTTTTTCTTCTTTCAAATTAAATTACATTTTTTTTGTTTTTGATTTGATTCTGAGTTGTATTTGCTTCGTCTTCACTTTCCAAGTATTTTATTAAAGAGTCTACTTTAATTTTGTTTGAATTTTTTTCAATTTTGTTTTATTTTTTTTCCTTGTCACAATTTTTGCCGGCAGAATAATGCTTCGAACATTATTTGTCCGCACAAAATTAAGTGGAGACTTTTTCTTTACAGAATCTCCAAAAATTTAAATTTTGCCCGTGAACTGCGTACTGTTTGGAAAAATATTGAAGACAAAATTTGTCCCCAGAAAAAATGTGTATGAGAAATAAAATTTTTCCCGATCTGCGTACTAGGCTTCACCCCTCTTGCCTACAACCTGACTGGTTAGGCGATTGAAAAATCACCGTGTATCCCGGCACTTAGGCGATTGAAAAATCACCGTGTAGCCAGGCACTTTGAGAAATAAAATTAGGCCTGTTTCTTTGGGAGGTGGGAAAGTACCATGGTATAAAAAGAGAAGGTATGATCATTAGAAAAAACTCAGTATCGAGAACTGTCAAAACTTTGGGAGGTGGGAAAGTACCATGGTATAAAAAGAGAAGGTATGATCATTAGAAAAAACTCAGTATCGAGAACTGTCAAAACTTATGGCTATTAAGGTTTTGACAGCCCAGCCCATTGAAATTGTTGTTGTAAACAAATTTGTCTTAGAAATTGTTGTTGCTTTTGACTTTGCCAAATGCCAAACGTCAAAACCTTTTTACCCCATTTTGTAAGATGGCGGCTCTAATGATCATACCTTGTCTTTTTATACCATGGGAAAGTACTACTAGTAGTTTACTAGCGATTTTCAATGGAACGCACTTTCAACGAATTCAATACAAATCGTATCTACTCGGAAAGAAGAGCGTGAGTAGATGATAGTACTAGATTAACCAAAACATCTACTAGTAGTAAACTACAACCTCCAATGAAACAGGGCTATTTTCCCGATCTGCGTTAGGCTTTACCTGGAAGTTCCACACCCAGCAAACGCAGAACTACAGAAAAAACCGGTGAAATATGTACGTAAAAGAAGTACTTCTTTTCCACTGAAAAAAGATAGGAGCCCGGGAAAAAACTCAGTTATATACTTTCTGTATATAAGAATACGTGAAGCAGCTATCTCTTTCTTGCATGCAAGATGAAATAAATTTCCCCTCCATTAATAGTACAGACAAATGTACTTCAAAAGTGCATCAGCGAAGCACTTCTGGAAGTGGTTCTGATGTACATTTTGCAGTACTTTTTTACCTACAGAAAAAGCACTGAAACTTGTACTTTTAAAGTACTTATTTGGAGCACTTTCATGGGTTTATATCCGTACTGCTAAAATCCATATTTTAATTTCATCTGAAAATAAAAAAATCTTCAAAACAAACAAACAATTCTTTCAAACAACTATTATTTAATATTTTATTGGAAAAACACAAAATAGTTTTTTTTTGAAAACAAAATACATAAAAAAAAGATCCTTGGGCACGCCACTGTGGCCTGGCCAGTTGAGAAAAATGAAAAAAAATAATACTCTGCAGTCTGCACTTTGGTGGTAGTTTTTGTATCTTGTTTTGACTTTTTTTTTCTAAATGCTCAAGGCTGAAGCTGCTGTAAACTCAGTCAATGATGTCTGGAATTGATCGCCACTAAAAGACAGAAAAATCAACAACTTTATAATTTATCAATTTTATAATCAGCATACCTTTATTTTCCAAATCAATTGGTGGTTGTTTTTGTGTCATTTTTTTTCTAAATGCACAAGGCTGAGGCTGTGCATTTTGATGGTGGAAATGGTGGTGGAATTTATGTGGCGTGCCGAAGAATTTGTGCGGTAGATTGTTTTTTTTTTTTAAATAGTTTTCACAAATAACACTGAGAAGATTTTATTTATTTTTTAAGTTAAATTGTTCTATTTATCTATCAAATGGAGCACAGAAATGTTTTTTTTCTTAACGAATATGTTGCTGCGGCTATCAAGGTTTCACTAGAAAATATAAAATGCAGGAAAAGTCAAATCAATGGCGCGCCGCCATTACAAAAGAGACAAAACTTTGTGCATTGCATACATCGCTCTCTTTTCCTCCCATTTACCAAAGAGTTTATTTTTTTCAGGAGAAACAAAACTACAATATTTTGAGGGGAGAGATTTTGGTAAATAAGGAAACACATACACCTACAAAGTATAGACTTTGTTGGTGGTTGTAATTTCCCCTAAACTACTGAGGTTTGGTTTGCAGGGCATTGACTGAATTACATGCAGCAGTCTTTCTAGGAACGCTTCATTCTGTGTCCACCCTTAGTGTGCATCATAAAATTCAGCAATTCAGCATAATCAGCTGTTAATGACATTTCTTGGTTTGACACACGTGGGTAAACAAAAATAAAATAAAAAATAAATTTATATTTAAAAGAATTAAAACTTTTTCGATGGAAAACAAAGAAACTCCAGGCGAACAAATAGTTAAATTATTATGGAACCAAGCAAATGTCCTACAACAAAAAAACCACACAGTTCAGTTACTTAGATCGTTTTATTTGTAAGTTTCCTTTATTTTATTCCTAGTAAACAATCGATGGTTAAATTTTAATATATTCCAGAACAACTTGCAAAAAAATCGCCAAACATGATGTGAGACTTCCTGCCGAAAAATTCGCTCCATCTGTGATGTGTCCTAAATGTTCCTCCATCTGGTCAGAAAGTAAATTCTCCCTATCATTAAAACCACTCCGAATTCATAGCAAAAAAGCTGAAAAACTCGTTGACAAACTAAACAAAGATCAGAAGAGTCTCTCAAAAAAGCAGAAAAAACGAGCAAAGTGGTTAAAAAAGAAAATCTGCAATACTGTGGTAAGCTTGAATGACTGTTTTTTGTTTTTACTTAATTTTAATAATTCTTGTTTTAAGGAAATCAAATGTGAATTTTGCCAAACGAAAACAAAGCAAACTCTCATTAGAACAAAAGTGAAACTGAAAATCGAAGAAAAAGAACCGAAAATTGAGATTCCAATTAAAAAGAAGAAGAAGAAAAAATCAAAGGATAAGTCGGCTGGACTTAAGTTGGACAGATTGATTCCTCAAACAAAGAAACCTAATCCGTTTGCCACCAAGACGGAGAATAAACCGAAAAAGCAAAAGACAGCCCAACCAAAAACACAACAATCGAAAGCTAAGATTGAAAAAACTATTTCAAAAACACAGAAACAAAACTCACTTCTGCAACTTGCTAAAATGCTTAAGAGTCAGGGTCCAACTTCTGGATCCAATTCAAACAATCAGTTAGAAAAATTATTAAGATGATAGAAAATGTTGAGATGAAGAATCGAAGATAGATTCGAATTACTTGTTAAGAAATATAAAGAAAATCTATTTTTAATTATAACAAGTTTTTGTTCTTTTATCGGAAGGTAATGTCGTCTTGTAAAGTTCGGATTCCCCCCAGAATAGCAGTGTGGTAATTGGTGAATATTTAGACATTATTCCCCCCGATTGATAACAGAATAGGGCTGAATATTTATACATATTACGTATTAAAAGAAAGACTTCATTTTAAAAAATTGCCCAAATATAGTCATGCCTTTATTATCTCTGTTCTTTATAAATTACACCTACACAATGTATCTATCAAAATAAAAAAAAAATATAAAACAAAAACGGTCAAAATTTATGGCAAAAAAAAGAAGATTTTACTGTTTCTCGGTACAACACCATTTAAGAAATACAATTTTTTTGCACACGCATGTACGTAAATCAATCTTACCTATAAGTTGTTACAGTTTGAGACTATTTCCAAGTTTTAAAAAATTCCTACAAATAAAAAAAACATTCAAAAATTCATATTTTGGCAATTAGGAATTAAAAAAATCAGTATCAGAGCCCTAATTTCTTTTCATTGTGAAGACTCAAGTTTTTGTAAAAAAAAATACCTATAATAAATCAGTCTTTAGGAGCTTTACCACTTGCATAATCTATATTTTTGCTGTTAAGAAAATACTTTATTACATTATTTTATTGAATTATTAAAAATCTCGTTAGGCTTTACGTTTGGGATATAACCTTTAAAAAAAGAATGAACAATAACAGACTTGTCTGAGTTAATAAAAATGCTAGTCGGTTCAAGTGAACTTGATAATTGGAAAACCTGTTCGGGGTTATGAATTCACAAGTTGCAGCGGTGGTGCGAAGCGTAGTGCGTCGGCCTCCCAACCGCTAGGTCGTGAGTTCAAGCCCAGGTCGGGCAATTTTCAAAATCAATTGAACATAAGCGACTTAGCACCACTGAAAGGAGTCTGATGATCGGTTTGGTCCCCGTGAAATAGCTATAACTCCAGCCTATGAACTTGGTGGTAACACACACAAGTTGTTGTTGTTCATTCAAAACCTTCAATATAAATTGATTACACAAGCAGCTGCCTGCAAGTATGAAAATACACAAACCTCTTCTAATAAAAAAAGCTTTTGAAGATTAAGCTGTAAGTACGTTGATTACACTGGTTAACAAAATTGAACTTTCTTTTTTGCCGAAACAAAAATATACTTTCCTGAAGGCTTTCGATGTGCTGAATTCGAATCCGATGTCAAACAAAATTAATCAGCTCGCGTTTTTGTAATATAACCGTTAGAAAATGCAGCACTTCGGACCTTATTTTTTAATATATGGAAAATTGTTTGAGCATATTTAGTAACGGTTTTTATAAGAACTATTTACCACCTTTTTAAATCTGTTTAAATCTTTCCGATATCTTTTTTACTGCCCGAGATATCCTCAGTTGTTTGGTATTTTTATAAATTTTATAACGTCATTATATTCTTTATGATGTATGAAGCCAAACCCACTGACTTCAGTTTAAGATATCTCGGGCAATACAAATGAAAAACAGTTCTTATAGAAATCGTTTCTATATATGCTCAAACAATTTTCCTTATACAAAAGAATAATATCCGAAGAACTCAAAAAAACGTTTTTTGCATTTTCTAACGGTAATATCTCAAAAACGGGAGCTAATTAGTTGTTTTTGACTTCGGATTCGAGTTCAGCACACCGAAAACCTTCAGAAAAGTATATTTTTGTTTCGGCAACAAAACAATTGTAAACCAGTGTTATGAATGAATCAGTTTAGATGAAATTGTAATCATACAACACTGCTAATGGGAAATGACAATGCATTTTTTTCTGAGATTTATGGGCGCCGTTTCTAGTAAAATTTTTTTTTTTTTGGCTACGAGACGAGTTGGAAAATTTCGATGACCGGATTCTTAGTAAATCAACTTTGTTTTATGATAAAAATTTCATGCTCAAATGTTCGCTATAGCTATTAATTGTCGGTTCATAAACGGGCAGAGCACAAAAATGTGTATTTTTCAGTTTACCGCAAAACCCAAAAATTAGTTGTAGTGAATTTTGAAAAAAAATATGGAAATTTTTATCAATATATTTTCATATTATGTATTTTAGTGTACAAGAATGGTTATACTTTAATCTATTATAAAATAACATTTGCACCGATGTTTTGAATGATATTTCTATATTTATGACAGTTTACACACAAAGTGATCAAAACCAAACAACTGCATTACTTTACTGCAAATTTCAGTTTTATTTGTAAAATCATATAATTAAGCTCTCTGATATTCCTATTTGAAACTTGAGAAACAACTATGAAGTTAAATAACAAAAAAAAATAATTTCAATTAATACCTAGTTAATTTCAAAAAATCAGCTTTAAAACTTTAAATACCACTGCGTTACCAAGATAAACCACAATGTTACCTTGATTTGAAAACAATTCAATCCAAATTTGGGTTTCAAACATATAAATGTAAATGATGTTAATTTTATAACTCAATATAGTTTTTCTACTAATTTGTACTTTTTCTTCAAGAAAAATGGAATTCAACCAAAGGGACCAAAGGGCCCCGACTTAATACAGTGCAGAGAGTTCGATACTTATAAAAGTAACAAAGCAAAAAGATAATATATTTTACATGATTCACTTCGAACACAAGAGAGACAAATTATATTCTTTAGTGTAATGCACAATGAATTGGTAGTCAGCCATATAATAATATTTAATATAAAAAAAAATACATATTACCTCCAGGGGCCCTCAAAAAATTAAATTATAAATTGTCTTACGGCCCCAAAAAATGTTAAAATGTTGTGAATAATCCAAGCTACCAACAAAAATATATCAGGGGCCCCAAAAAAACAGTAGGGCGAGTAGCTACGTACTTTTTTATTTATTTTTATTTTCTATATCGAAGGGCCCCCAAATATCAGAGGAACCCCAAAATTTAGACATTCCCCGGGGCCCCGGCAACTCAACGTACGCCTCTGGGCACTAAATAGTAGTTTGGCCCAATAAATAAACGGGCTTCTAAAAAAAGTGGTTTAGTTTAGTTTTAATTTCTCAAAAACTTAAAGACATTTTTGAATCCGGTTTTCTGTTTTTTTTTTTAAGCAAAGAAGTGTAATCTTTGATGTTTTTTTTGATTTTACCATCATTTATTTTTTTCTAGAAAGACTTATTTAATGAACCTAGGTCTAAAGAGGGATTGAGGTGTATTGAGAATAGGAAAATATTGTATGCCCCTAAACCCTTTAATAATAATGTACAATAGGGCGCGTCACTTTTGTATGGCCGAAAAAAAGTACTCTAATTTTGCAATGTAATAGTGGTCAAAAGTTGTATAAGTGTCTATGGTTTAATAATGTAAAAAAGTATTATAATATCGTTCGTCTTTGGCTCGCTCATATCGGTTGAAGTATCTGTTAAGAAAAAAAACGATTTTAGGTATATGAAAAAATGATTTTTTTTCCTTCGCTTATTATTTCGCAGCTTCTTTACTAAGTGTTCAGTTTCAACAAATATAAGCTTAAAAGTTTTTTATTGGAATTATCTTTCACGAGAAAGCCTAAAAATATTTAATATATTATTTTTTGTATCCAAATTTCTTCGATTTCTTCTTATATTTTGAGCGAGCCAAAGATATTAATAAAAATGAAAATTGTAAAGGCAGAATTTAATTTCAATAAGCAATGCAACTTTAAAAAGCTATTACACTTGAAAATTTCATAATTTAGCATTTTGACACACCCTAATGTACAAAGTACATGTTTCCAAAGTTACTTGCGTAACGGCAAGTAGGTAGTCTTCAAATTAAAAAAATAAAACATTAAATTTCTTGAATGCTCTTTAATTTTTCTACAAACTACAAACATTTTTTTTTTTATTTTTTTGTGAATTTTTTAAATTCATTGCTTTACTTATATTATTTTTTTAAAGTATTTTTTTCACAACATGTTTTTGTTTTATTTTTTTTCAACTTTGTTCAACATCACTCGTAGTGGATTTATTTTCTGTTTCTGTTGGCAGATTCTTTTCTGTTATTCCAAGCCATGGAACTCGTTTTTCTAATTGAAGTCGATATTTTGGATGACTTGCCGCATAAACCCATGGATCAATACAAGATACAGTTTTTGAGGCCATCGCAGGAAGCATTGATGTGAATGGAGTTATGAGGTTTCTTTACAAAAAAAAATGTTATTTATAAAAATAATAAGTTATTGAATAACATTTCATAATACCTGTTACCAAAAGCTCCAATCAGACAAACCAATGAATACGGTGTCCAGGCACAAACAAACAAAAAGTAAATGGTAAAAGCTGCCTTGGCAATCCTTATTTCGACGCTATTCGCATTTGCATTTGCAGACAGGGACTTGACGTTCATCTTCTTAGCTTGTTCGGCAAGCATTTTCTCGTGAGCTCGTACCTTGAAATTTATCAATTTAACATCATAATCCACAATGAAAGCTCTTAAAGTGTGTTAATTTGTATTAAACAGTTTATACTTACATGCAAAAAGAGTTTGAAATAATAAGTACATATGATTACCATCGGGATAAGGTAAGCCCATACGAAAAACGCTACAGCAAAGTTCTTTGTGTCATCATCTTCGGTAAGATAATCAAAGGAACACGTTGTCAAGTAGCCCTCTAAGTTTGCGATTAGATTAGAAAAATTGCTTTATACACCATTCCTAACATTTTACGAGAAGCACAGATAGAAAACAAGTTCAATTTGAATTCACAAACCTGGTATAAAACGTCCCCAAACTCCAAGAACTGGCATCAAATTAAAAGGTATTGCCCAAAACCAAGTTACAACAATCAGTACCGAGACTTGAAAAGAATTTAAGCGACCATCAATTGGACTTGAGATTGTTCTTAAGAAAATTAAACTTGAAAACATTACAAGTAACTAATTAAGAATTTGTAGGTATTACTTGTATCTATCGTAAGCAATCATAGCATTCGAGACAGCAGCACCAACTCCTGAAATTCCTCCCAAAAATGCATAAATATTGCAAGCCAAATCGTCGCCAAGAATTCGACCACCAATTGAATTTCCCAAAAACACTAACGAGTTCTCAGCCATGCACAAATCGAAAATAGCTAAATTTATGATGAAATAATTCGATGGTGTCCGCAGGGATTTCGATCTGAACAAAAAAATGTCCTTATTATTTTTTCCAAGGAAATAAAATTTTTAAGCTAACGTTGAAAATATCCATATCACCATTCCATTGCCAAAAATTGAAAATGTAAATAGGGCCAAATATACGATGAAAAACAGTGCATGATGATATGTTGGTGGAGCTCGAAAACCACGCCAATAAGGATGTATCATGTGCAGGGATTCGGCTGGAATGTTCCATCCTAGATATTTTGTATCATTATTTCCAGAGCTTGTCATAGAAAGAAAGACAATATAACCACAAGTTTATCATCACTTCAAATTTCATAATTTTTACTTATTAAAATAATTCGTATACGCTAATGGTCGCGAGAAAAGACGGATATCGGACTCCAAGTCCATTTTATTTTTGATTAATTAATTTTTATGACTGGACATCGTTTTGAGGAAATTTATCTTAGTCGACGAGCTTACGAATTTCACCCGACTCTCAGTGTGAACATTTTGTGGTGGGTTTTTATAGCTTTTTTTAAGTCAAGACATTGTTTAAGGAGATTAAAATTCCTTGTTGTGGTGTCTTAAGCTTAAGCTAGATTAAAGTACTTTTTGTGGAAATATTTGTCTCTTCAGCAAAATGCATAAATAACACAATGTCATGACAACCATATCACACATAAGAGGCGATGGTTAGAAATTCCAATGATGGTTTTGAATTAATTGCATTGACATTAGTTATTGTGTAGATTTTCTTTATTTAACTATTGAATTTAATAGCATTCCAATGCAAATAGCCATTTAATTTGAAAAAGTCGCAGAGAAATTAATTTAAGGATAGTCTCTCATTATATGACAATAAAACAACTTTAAAGGTCCTCATCAATTCGAAAATTAGAAAACGTTATTTTTGAAGAAAAATAAAGTTTTAAGCTTTCGAAAATCAATGTTTTCTAGATTTCATAAGCTCAAAAATTTCAAAAATAGTTTCAAGCATTTACTTGAACTAGACTACGGTATAAAATAAAAATAGATTTTCATATCGAAACGAAAAAATCAAACAAAGGGTTTAGTTTCGTTTAACACCCAATTAACCAGTGCAATTAATTTTCGCAAAAAAAAAAAAAAAATACAGGGTGATTCGGGAGAAATGTGCCAAAAATCTACAGTGTGAAGGTTGGGTCGAGACAAGAAAAAAACTCGTTTGGGAGGGCAGGTCTATTCCCCCTCGTTTAGCGGGGAGGGGCAATTAAAAAAGAAATTGACCTAGTTTGTAAAAAAATTTATTAAAAATCAACGGTTATACCTATAGTGCTATACCTACCTTTTTGTAAAGCCAAAAACCTCGACTTTTTGGATCTGGTTTTCTGTTTTTGTTTAAGAAAAAAATAAAGCATCGACTTTTAAAAACTTAATTAGTTACATAAAATTTTGAAAAAAATTAGTTTGAAATTTTTTTTTTCAACATTTTGATTTTGAAAATTAATTTTTCACAAACTATGCAATAAAATGGCAGAAAGTAAGTGATGATGATGAGGAAATCAAGGATAAATGGATTCACGGTGTTACAAAAATGAGGTTTTAAAATATACGCGGGCTCAAAACTCTCAAAAACTAGAAAACATAGAAACATATAGTTTTCACTGTTCGATAAGGAATCAATTAAGGCAGTTTTCTGTGTGAGTAATTTTTTTTATTAAAATTCACAGTCTGGACAAAAATAGTATAAAATGAGCTTTAAACAATTTTTTTTTCGCCTATTTATAACTTTGAAATCGATTATTTCAAAAACTATTGGTTATAATATATTGATTTAAAAATTAGAATTAAAAATACAATTTTGCCTTTCGGAAATGGTATCATTTATTACTGTAAGTGTTGCCGTTGTTTTTTAATAATTTTTCATTTTAATAATTTTTTTTTAGAAAACTGCCCCTCCCACCTAAACGGGGGGAGATAGACCCCCCTTTCAAAGAAAAAAATGTTTGTATTGAACTCCTCTACAAAAACCCTTTTTCAAATCCTGGCGCCCAAGTTATCCTATACTACGTGCCAAAACAACATTTTTGTTCTATACCTAAAAGTTCGAATTTCTTTCTGATTTTCATAAAAAAAAACCTTGTTTGATTTGGAAATAAATATTATTTTAGAATACATATATTTTTAAAACAGCATGTTGTTGTGAAAATATATACATTAATTTGATGTCGAAGTTGGGTAAATGACGAAAAAAATGGAATTTTTGAACTTTGACAGCTTATAAATTCTAGGTGGTTTAACCGAGTTAAATGTTTTATACATTGTTGAAAAGTAAGGTATATTTATCTCCTAACAGAAACTGTAAAAAAATCGAAAATGGGTAAAAATTTGACGAAGCTAGATTTTTTTCAATGGGTGAAGGTAAAAAAAACCGTTTTTTGCCCCTAATTCCAGATTTTGGGGGTGTTAGGGATAGGTCTCCGCCCGCGTATTTTGAGTGTTACACCTTGTATTATCAATTCAAACACCCTTATTAACAGCAACCAACTCAGACTATTTTCGACATCTACATATATATCAGAGATTTAAGAAATTTTAAACTTCCGTTTTTTTACACTGTGGTTCATTTGCCTAATGTAAGCCCAGGATAGCCCAACTTTTTTTTTCTTTCTTGGGCGATTTTTTCATATCACAAACCAAAAAAATTTTTGCTGTTAGCCCTGGATAGCCGAAATTTTATTTTCCTAAGTTGTTATGGAAGCATCATTTTTTATTCCACCTCAAAAAAATAAATAGTACGCATACACCACAGTGACCTTTTTAATATATAAATAATCTCTATTTAAATCCCTCCCTATTTTCCTGAAGCTCACACTGTGTTCAACATATTGTATGTAATTATTGAATGCTAGAAGCTTGAAAATTTCAGATTTATCATTCACAGGCGTGGCAACAAACCATTATCGCAGAGTTATATCTAAACATTATAGAACTCTTCTGATGACTTAGATGCTTAGTCTTGAAACTTGTTAGTTCTTACTAATAGGTAATTGTAACAAAGAAACAAATATATAAACCTACCCAGTGGCGTGGTACCCGTCACTTTTCACCAAATTATTATCAAACATTAATTAAAAGGACTGTTTGACAACAAACCTATAACTAAAATTCATAGATAAGTTTAAAACATAACGTAACACTTTGAATGAAATCAGTTTAAATAAAGTGTTTTCATTTCAAAATTTGGAACTTGAAAACTAATTTTTTAAAAAAACTATTCATCAAAACAACTTAATTTAATAAAAAAAATTAAAGAACAGAATTTTAGCTTTGAAAAGATGAATAGTACGATATTGTAAGTTCAGTCGTTGTTATTCAATGTCATTCTTTTTTTATTTATTTCGCAATACAGCAAATATGTACTAACTTTTGTAAAATGAGTAGGTAACTACTTAGTTGTAGACGACTGTTGTTAACATTAAACTCGGCTGCTTTTTAGTGTTTCGGAACTTTGGACAAAAAATCATCTGATCTACAAAAGTATACTAAACATACAAATTTCATGCTATAAACTTTCATGATGAGAAAAATACGAAAAGAACTTATGTATCTAGTTATATTTCATATAGCACCTTAAACATCTTGAGATCCGGGGATTACTGGAATATGCATGATAACAATGGTTAACAAAGTTAAACTTTTTTTTTGTTGCTGAAACAAAAATATACTTTTCTCAAGGTTTTCGGTGTGCTGAACTCGAATCCGAAGTCAGAAAAAATTAATCAGCTCCCGTTTTTGAAATATTACCGTTAGAAAATGCAGTACTTTAGACCTTATTCTTTTATATAATTAAAATTGTTTTTTTTTTTTTTTTAAAGAGCATATTTAGTAACGGTTCTTATAAGAACTATTTTCCACCTTTCAAAACCTGTTTAAATCTTTCCGATATCTTTTTAACTGCCCGAGATATCCTCGGTTGTTTGGCATTTTATATCTACCATATAAATTTTATAACGTCATTATCTCGTTTATGGTATATGAAGCCAAACCCACTTACTTCATTTTAAGATATCTCGGGCAATACAAAAGATATTGAACAGATTTAAACAGGTATTGAAAGATGGAAAACAGGTCTTATAGACTGTTACCTAATATGCTCAAAGAATTTTCCTTATATAAAAAAATAAGGACCGAATTACTCAAAAAAACGTTTTTTTGCATTTTCTAACGGTAATATCTCAAAAACGAGAGCTGATTAGGTTTTTCTGACTTCGGATTCGAGTTCAGCACACCAAAAACCTTCAGAAAAGTATATTTTTGTTTCGGCAACAAAACCCTTGTAAACCAGTGTAATCTTATGTTTTGAATGACATACGTAATATATGTATATCAATAAGGAATTAACTAACGACATCATAATTCAAGTCTCTCTAATTGGAAAAACAACGAATAATACTAAAATAATCAAATCAAACAAACAACTCTGGAAATTTATTTTCTGTTTTATATATTTCATCTTTCTCTCAAATGTGTTTAAATTAAAATATTTTTATAATCATCATTATCGTTACAATATAATTTCTCTTACCCAAAACTAAAACTAAATTAAAAAATTAATATTAATCTTAGTTTAATTATTTTCTTTAAGTTTAATATCTTAATGTCTAGAAACAAGTTTTTTATTCTTTTAATTATTTTTTTATGTTTTATTTATCCATTACGTGCAACTTCTTAAAATATATATTTTCTATTTATGCAACTACATATATGTATTATGTGTTTCTAGCTTGTGTTATATATATATTTTTTTCCAAATATAGTGTGTATATATATTTTACTAAATGCATGTATTTTATAATATTTATTAAATTTTTTATCATCAAATTTAGTTGTTTTAATATTTAATTGATTAGAATATTTATTTTTTTTTCTATATAATATATATCTACACATGTTTTATTTAATTGTTTCATCTAGGATTTGTGACTTTATTAACTTTTTTTTTGCATCCAATAAATTATTGTTTTTCTTATTTACTTAATTAATCAATTGGATAATTTGTTTTTACTATTTTTTTTGTTGTTTTTTTACTCTTTCTTCTTTTTCATAAAGCTTTCTATATCAAGTGTATAATTTTAATGTTTACTTATTATTTTTTATGTACCTATGTATATCTTTTCTTTTTGCTTGTAATGCCTATGGTTATAGCTTAACCTTTATATTTTATTTTTAATAATTAATTTTATATAAGCGCCACCGTTTATAAATTTACAATTTACTATCGTTTAACTAATGATAGTTATTCCTATGTTTTTTTTTTAATAATTATATTTATATATATATATATATCTATAATTATTTATATTTTTATAGAAGAAGTATAAAAATTTACTTTACACTAAATAAAATGATTAGTTTTCCTTGTTCTGGATAAAGAAAAAAAGTTTCTTTATTATTATAATTATTATTTTGTTTTGTTTTTTTTTTTTTTTTATTTATTTAACACGAGAGGCATTTTTGTTTTATAAGTTTTCTAGATTATTATACTGATTTAGTAGAAGTTTTTTACAAAAACACAATGAAAATAAAATTATAAGGTAGGTCAGTTTAAAGAAAAAAACAACAAATAAAAAGATTAAAAGAGTACATAAATGTATGCTGTGGAATGGAAACACAAAAGGTATTATAAAAGAACAAAAACGGTAAGACTTTAAGCATGTATAGATTTCTTGTCAGAATATAAACGCGTCATCACAAAAATTCAAAACTTTTCTAGTTTCAAGAAAACTTTTGGAGTATTTAAAATATTTCTTTAAAATTCCAAAACTATCTGAGTTTGTTTAACATTCTTTGTGTATCTCCGTCACCAACCTCTTTGGGTTCGCCAAGATGTAACACTGATTCTTAAAAATTGTGCTTCTCATAAAAATCGAATCTGTTAAGACGTATGCTGTTACTGTTAGACATTTTGTTTATATCCAAATCGATCATCTGTTCCACGTTCAATAAAAAGCCAATATGCGGATATGCAATCACTATAGCATCGTTCTGTGTAAAATAACTTTTAGTTCCTAAGATGCAATGTAACGTCACTATCTGTGTGGCTTTTATCCAAGCAAATTAGGTACATATATTAAATATAAAGAGCGGAATTCATAGTCATCACTGAAGTATAAATTTTTCTCAAGATAAGATATTTGGCATTTTTCTCAAGCATTTAATTCATAATTTAAGCATTGGTATTCATACGTAAGCTAAAATGAAGAAACGCTTTGGTTTTTTTTATCACGTAACGATTAGTTGAAGTTGCGAAACGCAATAGCAAAAAAATGATCACTTGAGTAGAATTTTGACTTGAGTAACGACTATGAATTTCGCTCCGCTCTAAGTGATGACGAAATTGTGGATCTAGGATTAAAGAATCATTATCAAGTGTTCAAGTCAGTCTTCGGACTAAGAGGGTTTAAAAGAGCATTTATTTTATTATTGAGACCCCAAGGAACATTTCAAAAAATCTGAAGTGCTAGAACCTTGGAGTATGTCGCCTTAAAGTATTTTTCATTGCCGACCTTTAAGAACAGATATGATCAAAATTGGATCTGTAATTTGCTTTAGTTACTCCACTAAAACATAATAAAACGATAACAATGCAAAAAAATCCAAATTTCTTGATTTTTTTCAACAAAAACTTGCTAAATTGTTAAATAAATTGCATAAAATTGTTTATTTGCCTTTATGCTGGTAGCAAATAACGTTTGAGCAGAATAAAAAGCAATATAAACAAGAAAAATTACTTTAAACCGGGCAAAATGCTTAAAATTATTGAAAAAACTTCCGAAAAAAATTTTGTTCAAAGTTGTACCGATAAATCGAAATACTAATGATGCCAATCGATTTCTCAGGTCCGAAATAGGGGGAAACAGTCAACAGCGCACTTGTCTCAAAAATTTTTTTTGAAAAAAACTTGCGCAGTGAAATTAAAAGCGGATTTCTATATGGTTTTTTGCCAAGAGGATTTCTGACTTAAATTAAACGGAAACCCACTTAAATTAAGATGACAAATTTCATAGAAATAAGAAGATTTTTATCTTAAATTAAGTGGAAAACATGCAAAAATCCGCTTAATTTTAGTTGGTCTTTGTCTCTGTGTGCACCTGTGCACATGAGTTGTAAAAGTAAATTTCTAAAAATTGACTCAAGCAGACGAGTGAAGGGCGTGGCAGCAATTTGTTTGTTTTCTCAAGTTCCCGACAATATTTTCTGATAGTTTATGGAACTAATAATTTCATCACAAATCTTAAGCCATTCTCCGAAAGCAAGCAGTCTTATCGCATTTTTTTTTCGAACGTTAGTATACTGTATATTTAAAATTTTGACCCTAACTATCGTTTATCGCGAAACAATTACATTGGGCGACATTATTCTTCCTTACCACGAATTCCATTTGCATCGGAAATTTTCTACGATTCCCTAAAAAACAATCACAAAATCCGATCGTTGTGACGATTCGTATGAAATTTTCCACTACGAACGTATTCCGTGATTGTTTTTTCGGGAATCGTAGCAAATTTCCGATACGAATGGAATTCGTGATAATGGAGGTGTAACCAAAATGTATGCAGTTTATAGATATATACCTATTTCCTGCCTGGTAGCTTTATATTAACTGAAACTCTATCATTTTTCATAAGTCGGACAACCTTAATCTCGGTATAAGAAATAAAAGTAGAGATTATTTTGAATTAGTTAATAACCAACAAATTTTCAGCTTCAGTGTTTTTCCATTCAATATTAAGTTTTGAAGTATTGACTAAGAACTATTCCTTTTGTGAAAAGTAAAATAATTTTTCATTATTTCTTGTAGCTATCTATCATTTATTAACGACTTAATTCATATTCTTACACAAGACATCTAAACAAATCAATAAACACCGAAAACAATAAAAAATAAGAAAATATTAAAAGAAAAATGTGTATTTCACAAAACCCTGCTTATTTTGATTTCAAATATTGAACCTAAGCTGAATGATTTAATTCAGAGAGCCTCTAAAATTTGCATTTTTTTATGTAATTCCAATCCTAAAAAAATTATAAAAATGTCTCATATCCTTCAAATATGTATCTAAATAATCTATATGTTGTAAAAAACTGATATGATAATTCGTTGTGGGCTAAAAAATAAATAAAAAAAAAAGAAAATTTCAAAAGAAAAAATAAAAGAAATAAAAAATACTAATGTAAATATAATGGCATCTTTATTTATTATTTTAATTTTTTTTTAATTATTACTTTTTCTATGTATACAATAATTTTAAAATATTAAAAAAAAACATTTGATTTAAAATGTAAAAAAAGGGAAAATTTGCGCACAATATTAAATACAAATTATATCATTATTTTTATACTTATAATTAAAGATCCTAAAAATTAACACTTAATTTAAAATGGATTTCATCTTTATTGTTTTATATAATATAACTATATGCATATAATTTTGTTTGTTTGTTTGTTCTGGTGTGTGTATTAATCAACTATTGCATGCTTTAACTTTATGGTAAATTAATTTAAATTGCAATCTATTGAAATCCACAAAAAGGAGCAAAAAAAAAAAGAGAAAATTAAGCACTAGTGGAAAAGATTTATATAAGAATAACAAACTTGAATTAAAAAAGAGTTTGCCTTTTCACTTTGAAACTAATGTAAACTCACATAGTTTATGCAGAGTTTCAGAGTTTTCGAATCCATATACTGCGTTTTGCAGATATGTATTTGTTTGTAGCTATTCCAGTTCTGGGTATAGTCCAATGAATTGAAGCGTTTGAAGGATAAAGGTTCTAAGTGACATTTGGACTTCGAAGAACTCATTTATTTATAATATTTTGTTTAAATATCTTCTCAGAAGAGTATTCTTTCTTTTTGATCTATTATGTTAAGGTGCAATGGTAACATAGACTTTGTATTAGAAATAAAACTTTAAACGCTTCATTTTGAAATGTTACTTAGCACTTTTAACGTCTTAACGCTCCAATAATTGTGAAGAGTGTTTTCATCGGACCAAAATATAGCCTTCGAATTGAAATACTATTGAGGTTCTAGACAAATAAGTTTCTATTTGACTTCAGATGTTATTAGAAATAATATGCCTAAAAGAGGCTATATTCAAAAATCAAAAGCCTAACTTCGTTAACATTTCAGTTTTGAATCAAAACAGTTTGTAAAAGTATCAGTAATGACTTAATAAATCACTTTCACTGTCAGTAGGGTTTAAGTTAAATTATTAAAAAAGTATTTCATATTACATTACATGGATTCTATTCAATAGACTGCAGTTGAAACATCTACCATAATTTTTGTTTTTGTATAAAAAATTAATATCTAATAAATGCTTTTTATATGTATGCATATAAATTTCTTGTATTGTAACAACATAGCTTTTTACAGAGTTAAGGTTTAGGTATAGATATAGTGGTATATTGTTTAATTTACAACATTGGTGTATTTTTTACAGTTTTTTTTGTTTTGTTTTTAAATTTTACATTTTGTATTGCTATTATTTGTAAGAAAATTTAAATTATTTAATTTAAAAAATACAAAAAAGTGAACAAAAATTTATCTATAAGTACAAAAAATAGTTGCCAGTCATAAAAAGTATTAAAAAAAAATTATAAATATATGCGCTTATTTGTAGATACAAAAAAATGTATAAACTTAAAATACTTTTATAAAAAAAAATAGCAAGTTGCCCATTATCTTTTTGTTTTTCTTATCAAACTATTCACGATGTTTCTTTTTTTTTTAATATTAAAATTATAAAATGGATAATTTAGTTGAAATATTTATTTAAACTTAAATTAAAATTTGTTATACAAAAAATATAATCAAAATGGAATGATTTAAATTTAATACAATTGACAATTATTTATTGTTCATATCTATCTTTTTATTGTTTTTTGTTTATTTTTTTTTTTCAATTTTTGTAAATAAGACTAATATTGCTTACTCAAAAAAATTTAAAACATTTAAACCGAATTAATTGATATGTATACATATTTGTAAAAAAAATAAACGAATTTTTTGGTTCAAAAATAAGAAATATTTTTTTTAGGCTCAATCACTTTTTCGTATTACATTTTAGACATGTAACATTTAACTTAAAATAAAAGTAAAAAAAGTGTCAGTTGAAGATAAATATTATTTAAATTAAATCTTTCGATGAGATCCCGATTGAAAAAAGGACGTTTATATAAAATGAATCTCACATCAATTGGCAAGTCGAAAGTTGAAATGTTATCAGGTTTCGGAGTCATCATATTCTACAGTAATCAAAATTTAGTACAAATCGCGATAAAACAATAACAAAATCTTTTTGTAATATCAATCTGCATCAGATTTTCCATTTCACATAGAAAGTGTTTTAGATATTTTCGAGATTTGTAACAAAAAATCGATAACTACAGAAATTTCAACAGAAAAGAATATGTTACTAACTTAAAATGGTACTAAATTGTACTTAAAATACCATATTCAACTAAATTATCCCAATCACTAATTTGAAATAAAAATATATAAAAATCAACTTCAACAACTAATCACTATGACTTATAATTAAGTATTTTTTTTAAATTTTTTTCTTTAATATATTTAGATCTTAAATTAATGTATAACAGTCTTTTAGTACATTAAAACATAAAAGACATTCCTAGACGTTTTGTTCTAAACTTGTGGTTGTGTGGGTGTTTTTTTGTTTCTTCCAAGAGCACATAAAGGATATTATAATGTTTTTTTTTTATTTCTAATTTTTCTAAATAGATAGATGCTGCCTGTAGTAGTATTGAGATTCTGATAAATTGTTCTAAATTTCTTCTTTTATTTTCTTATACAATAAGAACTTAATATAATCTTAAAAAAATATCCATCGGCAGTTTTCTGATGTATTCCTTTTGATGTCCACAAAAACAATTAAATAAGAGTTCCAGAACGAAGCACATTAGGGTTGGTTTGAAAAAAAAAAAAATACAAATAAACTTTGAATGACAGCAGTTTTGTTTTCTAACACAACTAATTGGTTTTAATTTGTGTAATTATCAAAAGAACCCAAATATTCTAGGGCAGCACGGTAACAGAAGTGGTATTGATCCTGCAGAAAAAAAGAAAAGTTTCATTAAAATTGGAAATTATTATTTAATATAAAGATTTTATACTTACTTCTGTTTGAACCATTGCAGGCCGTTGTGCTCTTAGAATTCGCACCGTTTGGAAAACATCTAACACACCCTCATACTGCATACGCTCCAAAACAATACTTAAAGTTATGAACACACCAGTTCGACCAACACCGGCACTACAGTGCACTGTAATTGGACCATCTTGTCCAAATTGTTCCTTGGTTTTGTGCACTTGTCCAATGAAATCGATAAAGCCTTCACCAGACTTTGGAACTCCCTGTTCAGGCCAATCGATAAATTGAAATTGGCGAACAGTGCGGGAGGAACCATCACGAGCATCTGTTACCTAGAATATTAAATAGTAATAGTAATTAAGGAAATTGTTTAGGTATATATATATTTTTAAAGTCTGTTAACTAGCTGATCCTTGATTGCGTTGCTTCGAAATTTTTGAAATATTTAAAAAAATATAAATGCCAAGCAGTGGCGTATCCAGAAAAAAATTTGGGGGGGGGGGGCTGGAAAATGTTTCAAAAATTTTTGATAAGGTAAATGTACTATAAATTTGTCTCTTTTTTTATTCATCTTTGATCGAGAGAAAAGCGCTGTGCTGCGGTACTGAAAGTCGTATAGTAGCATTTTACTGCTCCCGACAACTTCGTACTACTGTCTCCTCCTTTCACATTCGAAGTAGCTTTTTTTTAAGTTCTTGTATCCCAAACATTTTACACAAACAGCAATGTGTTTAGTAGTCTTAAAAAAAAAAAAAACATATTTTCGTTCGAACTTTTTCATGTTTTGAATTCAAAACTTTTTACAGATTTATTCCTACCACGTCTAGTTTTTGAGCTATACTCATCACTTTTTTCGGTATAAATGCCTATATTTCCGCAATTCGATCGAAAGTAAACTGGCATCACTTTTCAATTTCACGCGAAATTGATCTTCGATCGATTTCGAAAACTTCGAAAATGCTTCGAACTGTCAAAACTAAAGGATTATCCATTTTTATTTTGTTTCTAAAGTTAAATGACTGCTACTTTGAACATGGATGCAATTTTATTGGCAACTTTATTGGAATAAAGCAGAATTTAAAAGAAAAAATAAGAAGTCACATTTTGCGAGACATATGAAATATGTAAGTGAAATGCAGAACATGGGCGATATTAATGCAAATTTTCAAAGAAAAATGAATTAGATAAAGTGTAAAGCGAAAGAGGTTGCAAACACAGAGTCAGTGATGAATTATGATATTTCATGCCTCATGTGTTTTATGTATTTTGTATTAAATTAACAACAAATAAACATTACAAAACAAAAAAAAATATATGTAAGTTTTGATAATATTTTGTCCAAAAATTGGAGATTCATTGAAAAAGATACCAAGTTCACGAGCAGAAACAAAGCGAATTGAATTCGATCAGAAAATCTAAATGAGCGAAAAAATTTAGAACACCTAATTTCACTTTCGGCAACGCAAGTGAATGCTCAAAATTGAAATGCAGAACCTAAAAGTCTCAAAAACTAATTTTCAATGTCATTCTCTTGATGTTTAATCCGAAATATATACATATTTTTTAATAATATGTTCCTTTTTTAATACAAATCGGAAGCACAAACTGGAATTTGCTTAAATAAAGCATTAGTTATGTTGACCACTAAGATATTGAGCTATAAAAAATTTGTATTTCCAATATCTTCCAGAAAAATATTATTTTTGAAAAAAAGTAATATACTCAAGACAATAAAATACGACGTGATTGCATAAAAAGTTTTGCAAAATTTAACGGTGATGTAATTCGACGTCAAAATACCAAACAAACTATTTGAAGAATTCTGAATTGGACTATAATCCTGAAAATCCCAAACCTCAACGTCCACTAAGGCACTTACTCAAACAAACACAAACAACCATTGTAAAATTTGGAGGGGGCTCGATCATTGAGCTGCATCTAAATCTCTACGATTTACGAAGAAGTTTCAGTTAATCATGTAGATTATGATGAAATCAGATTTTGGAGGCCCCCCCCCCCTCAATACGCCACTGATGCCAAGAAAAAACTAAGCCTGTGCAAGAAAGTCGAATGATAACCCAGTTAAGGAAGCATTCGTTGAGAATACGAAGATTTCAGCCTGCTCTAAAACGACGCACGTCAAGATTAGCTTTGATGATTTTAAAACAAAAATTTTGAAAAAAAAAACAAAGTTTTCGGTTCGACGATAGTAAAATATAGATAGAAAATTTCGATAAAACCATACATAGATTTAAAATCTAAGGAGAAGGACTATAGATATCGATAACTTAATAAAAAATATCGATATTAATGTAATGATATCGATATGATTTATATCGATATTAATGTGATAATATCGATATATTTTACCCAATGCTTGAAAAGTCTTGTCTATAAATTCAAATTATTTTTAACAACGTTGCTGAAGAATATGCAAAACTAATTCTCGAAAATAGTAGCTTTGAACTTACCTTAAATTCACGCAACTTATATTGTGGCATATTGTATTCGGCAATAGGATCCACAACGTAATACTGATATCGTACTGATCTCTCATGCGGCCAATACTGGAAGCATTTTTCCTTTAAAACAAAATATTTTTTTTTATTAAAAAAAAATTATTTCTTACAGCAAAAATAATGCGATAACACTTACTCTTCCCATCTCTTTGAGCTTGGTCAACATCACAACAATGGTAGAATTATGTTCCCATAACATTCGCCAAAAATCTTCCGCCGTATCTTGCAACGGTCCCTGAGCAGCTATATAAGCCGATCGATATCGATAACCATCGATGAAACTAGCATTAACATAATCACTACCTTCGATACCATGAATTGGAGTCAAATAAACACGACTCGATTCATACGGAAGAATATGCACCAAACGATTTTTATGCTTATTGCATGGCAAATTAGCTGTTACGAATTTAGACGAATCAACTTTGACGTTGGACAGTTTTTTAAATTCAATTTCCATGCCAGTGATATTCTCACCCGATTCGGTGAGAACCAATTTTTGCAAATGGGTGTGAAGATTTCTAGCCGGAACTTCAGTATTCCCACAAATGACGGCTTCGATAATTGCATCATGGATGAAAATATATTGATCTTCGGTCTGAACCATGTAGTTACGTTGAGCGCGCAGACATGTTACATGACCATAGATGTCAATGATCTTCTCGTGCTTCATACGTTCCAACATGGAATCGATCACAATATAGCAACCGGTGCGACCCACTCCAGCAGAGCAATGAACAATAACTGGACCCGAATCGGGTGGAGTGAGTGAGCGGCATCGGCGTAGGAACTGTAAGAATGGAGCTGGATGATCAGGAACTCCATGATCTGGCCAAGCGGTAAATTGCAACTGTTTGATTTCCCGCCGATCATTGAACCCTTGACGGCAGATCTGGAATGTGCGAATACTGTAGGTGGCTAACTCTTGGGTTTCGGTAATCGTGATAAACATTTGTCCGTAAGTTTCGGTACCACGTGATGGCCAATACTGGTCGCACTTAATACGAGTACGTTCTTCCAGACGTGTCATCATAACAATTGTGGTTGTCTTAAGTTCCCAGCACATTCGCCAGAAATCTGCGAAAGTCTCTTGCAGAGGTCCCTGAGTAGCAACATATGCATTATGCTTCCTATAGCCGTCACAGTAGTTTGCATTGATGTAGTCCGATCCCAAAACTCCATCGAATAGCGGAAGCTGCACTCGACTGTGATCGTAGGCAGTCACATTGGCGTAACGGTTTTTGCTCTTATTATACTCATAATTGGAATTATCCCAGGTAAACTGTTGGCCCGGTTCGATGCTTTCGTATTCCTGGGAGAATTTCTGATTGTCATTGGCTTTGAGGCGTTCAATGTGATTGGCGAATTCCGAAATCGGAATTGGGGGATGGCTGATCATGCCGGGAGTCTGGAAGTTCAAACGTCGCATATCAACTGGATCACTCGGCGCTGGTCCGGCACCAAGATCGGCAGCCATAAGTGGTCTTGTAACAGCAGCTTGATCAGGAGTCTTGCAAGGCTGACGGCGACGTTTAATTATGTACACAACCACGAAGGACATTGATAAGAGAAGGGCAGCTAGGACCGGTAGAACAACCCACAACATTCCTGGTTCATCGCTATTTCGATTTACCGAGACTTCCGGTTCGGATGGCCAATTGGGGTCTGGTCGATGAGGCCTTTCTCCAGGTGGGGCTTCTCTCATATCCAAGGAGAGAAATTCGGAAAACGGACTTGAGGTATAGAGATGCTTTTGAGGAGTGTCAACAACTGCACGTACAAAGATGCGATATCGCTTATCACGTTCGAGTTTACGGTTGGTAAAGTTATGATAGTCATCACCGGATCCAAGGTGGAAGGTGAATGGAATAGATCGTTGTGGAAACTTAGCAGCTATGTAAGGTGAGTTAGGTCGTTCAGGCTTATTTCTACCGGGAAGAAGGTCTTCTGTAAGGAACTGATCAGGATTTTTATGCAGGTTGGATTTATCTTCTGGAACCACAACTAGGTAATAGTGAGAAATCGGGCCGTATTCTTCGGAAGCTTGAGGTAGAATCACTAAAATTTCTTCTCCATTCACAACTCCATAGAAATCAGGCTTAACCATAGGCTGTGGGGCAGCCATTTGTGTTGTTACTGTAATCTTTGTTGGGGGCTTGTATGAATAGTCGGCTGGAAGTGCACTCACGTTCACATTGTACGTCGTAAACGGTGACAATTCATTGATTGTATGTGTCCGGATTGTTTGTTTTAGAATAATCTCACGTTTTGTTACAATCTGAGTTTGGGAGAAGCCCTGAGAGTCCACAAAGACTTTCATCGCATCAAAAGACACTTTATAGTTGACTGGATTCAAACGGATTGGCGGGGACCAACTTAGAGTCATTGAATGCGTGCTGACGTCATGAGCTCGAAGATGCAGTGGGACATCTTCAGGCTTTATTTTGACAGTTACCTTCTCACTTAATCTTCCCAAACCCGTCTTGAAACGGGCGGCAATAGCAACAGCATATTGAGCGAATTTCTCCAGATTCACCAAATCAGCAGAAGCAGTTAGACCCACGGTCTTAGTTTGCCATTCATCAAGATCCTCAACAGCTGTCATTGTGTAGAATATTTTATAACCCAAGAGTTGTGGCCTTGATGGAACTGGTTCCCACCAGATTTCTGCAGTTTGTTCAGAAGTAGCGACTGCTTGAACCGACATTGGCGCTCGACCCATGTCTCGCTCTGTTTCCACAAGAATTTTTTCACTGAAAGGACCGGCTCCCTGCTTTGTGTACGCTCGCACTCTGAAGATATACTCTGTGTTTTCCTCTAGGTTCGTAAAAACTGCTTTCCGGACTGTCATATTACGCTCCGAACCAAGACCATGATCGATTTTTTTATGAAATTGAACATCAAATCGAGTAATTTGACCATTTCTATGCTCCCTTGTTGGTGGATCCCATGTTATACAAACAATATCAGGTGTTTGAAACCGGACTGATATATTTGCTGGCGGCCCGGATGGAATACCTTCTGGGGTTTGTAAGATTTTCACAGTTTCCTGCCCAATTCCTATGTGATTACTTCCTGCCACTCTAAATTCATATTCAACACCACGCTCAAGATCGGTAAATTTTTTGCGTGTTATGCCGGGTCCTTGAAGGATTTCTTCTCTCAATGGATGATCTTTGATACCCCATTTAAGGCGATAACCACGCAATTCGCCGTATGTCTGAGCTGGACGTTCCCATTCGAGTTCTATCGATACGGTTGGATCACGTTCAAGAATTTTCAAACTTACTGTAGGTCTAACCGGTACACCACCGGGTGTTTTAACTATCACTGCATTGCTGCGATCACCATCACCTTTGCGGGTAAGTGCGGCAACTTGTATGGAGTACTTGGTGTCTGGTTGTAAGCCAGTCACATTGTATTCTAAGGCATCGACAACATCGAATTTTAATGGTTCGTTAAGGAAGCCCTTGCCCTGCAAAATTAATGAATTTTAGTTAGTAAAAGATAATGATAGTAGACAGGATGTTTTAATAATTGGCTAAATGGACCAGATATAAAAGAATTACTTATTTACGGACCTAGTACGTTGAAAGCATACGAACATAGTACAAGTAAAATAGGCACTTACAAAACAAAATTGTTGCCCCCATGAAACTTGGCAAAGAGTTTGCTTTTGGGATAAGACCTAGGATCAAAAATGTCTATAAAAAAATTGGGTGGAAGGGTGTTTTTTTCGCGGAGGCCGCGAAGGTCAAAAATATAGCGCAAAAAAATTGTTTGTGGAATATAATTGTATGACACATGTTTTTAAGGTATTTTTCCATGTTGAATCTAATGACTAAAAAATAAAGTCAATACGATTGCTTCAAAATAAGTTATTGCTGATTAAAAACAAGAGTGTTTGTTTTTATTACTTCAACAGGTAAAATATTACCGATACCCCTGATGAAATTTGGGATGAAGGTTTTAGATAAAGCAGGGACAAAGGATCCATAAAGTTCTTAAAAATATTTTTGGTCAAAGGGTGCTTTTTTTTAAGTGTTGAGCTATGTTAGGTATTATAACAGTTGACATAAATTTTGTTAATTCTTTAAATTTGGTGAAAAAATTTTCTTTGTTATATGACCTAAGAATTTACAGAGTCTATAAAATTATCTTCAGATAAAAGGGTGTTTTTTTTTTCAAGAAAAGATAAATTATTTAATAAATAGTGGAATTCAGAAATTATGTTACTTTTGAGATTAGAAACAAGAATCCAAAGTTTCTATAAAAATATCATGGTTAAAAGGGTGTTTTTTTGAGTGAAAACAAAATTGATGGGATAGTACCTATAAGCAAGAATAAAGAGTTTTTATAAAAATATTTTAGGTGAAAGGGTGTTTTTTTAGAACAGACCAAAAAGGTGTAAACAAATTCCCGTTCCTAATTATTCACTATTGTCTTCGGGGCCATATCAAGCAATGAGAATATCTTTTATATATATAAATTCAATCATTCTAGACAGGAAGTTGAGAACAACCATTGTTTGTTTCAAATAAACCACCTTACCTCTTCTCTCAATTCTTGCACATGTATGTGATAACCACGAATTATGCCATTGCGATCCTTTTCCAATGGGGGCTTCCAACTAACATGTATCGATGTTGAATTTATTTGAGCAGCTTTAACATCTTGAGGATCTCCAGGCACTATTTATGATTTTATGAGGAAAAAAAAAGAAATTAAATTTTAGTAAAAGAAAATTACAAAAAAAAAAAGAAAATTCGCAATATTTTATATTAAAAAGCTCTACACATAGAAAAATTACACTAAGCTTAAAAATTTTGAATTAATTATTTATCTATGCATTTTTTTGTATATGAATTTTAGTATTAAGGGTTTTCTTTTTTAAAAATTTAATATTCAATCTCGTATGTTTTTTTTTTTGTTAAACCTGCTTTTTGTTAAGTACTTAAATGGTTTGTTTTCTAGCTTAGATATACACTTTAGCTTACACGAAGATGGTTTGGGGGCGATTTTATAGGAGAAATATCAGATACCTAGAGTTTTTTTTTTCTTACTTAACTAAAAGAAAGATATTTTGTATATTATATTTGTTCTATGAAAGAAACAATATCGATTAAAAAAAGTATATTAAATTATTTAAAACAACATCACCACATCTCATAACGATGCAAAAAACACGAATGAAATGATTTATTTTTTTCCTATTGTTTTTTGTTACATTTCTTTTTCGAAACCCCCTGTTTTTAAACAATAAAACAGAGAACATACCTGTCTCCTTTTATTTTATTTTTTTTAACTTGAATAGCAAATACACAACAAAATAACGGAATATAAAAAATATGGAGGGAAGAAAGATACAAAAAAATCCACGTCCATAAAGTTTTGTTTTCTCAAAAAAATTATTGGAATGCATTCAAAAATAGATTAGGTATTCCTTATTTTTGGATCAAAAAATTTGTTCAAAAATATATATATATAAAATTTCCATAGATGCAAAAAAATTGGATCAGAGTATTTTATTTTTTTTTGTTAATTAGTTATTTTCAAAAACAAAAATTATTATACTATATCCATTTCATTGGGAGCGCATTGCAGAAATACAAAAAAATTCAAGATATGTATATGTATAATAGACAAAAAAACATCCTGTATCATATATTAGATATGTTTCAAAAATTCAAAAAAGATGTATAAATATACATATAATATATAGAGGAATATGTTGGTCAGCAAAAATATTAATTAATACAAAAAAAAACTTTTATTATTTTTTTTCAAGTTTGTCATTAAAGCAAACTATTAAAAAATTTAATTAAAAAAACATATTTTGGAACATATTTTAAATAAACGTTACTTTGTATAAAAAAAAATTTAGAAAATATATTTCTTTAAAAAAATAAACTTAGCTTTCGATGTTATTGATTTAATGGATAATTATTTTAAATTATGACACTAAGTTTTGTACACAATCTTAATGAAATATTTTTTTTTAGTTACAGAGAAGAATTGGTCTTTATTTTTTGCACAGAATTTTGAACACAGCCAAATACTTTTTTTTAACAAAGAAAAAATGATCTTCATTATGTATACAGAATCTTCATTTTCTTATCATATGTTTCAAAGTACTTAAAAAAATTATTTACGTTTTGGACACGATTTTGATCGCTTTTTAATAATAAAATATCTTCCAAATTCCTCTACCCATAATTATTTCACTACTCGAAAATTTCGTATTAAAAATATGTTCCAAAACTAAAAACTATAAATAAAACATTTTCAAAAATATCCCTTTTCAGGGACTTGACTTCTACATTTTTGTTGTTCTAAAAAAATGTAAGAACAAACATTGCAAAGTCAAATTTAACACAAAAAAAAAAAAAATCAAAAACTCATCACTAAAAAAAACTTGCACGCACACCACAACATAAAACAAAAAATTAGTTCAAAAATAATTTAGATACACGCAAAAGTTTTTTTTTTTTCATTTTAATTCAATTTAAGATGCATAATCAGTCATAAATTGTATGCATTACATATGAGTAAGTATTTTATTTTTGTTTAAGTTTAGTTTATAATAAAAAAAACAAAAATTGTCAAAAAAATAAACTAAACTTTGTGGTTTACAAAATACAAAAAAAAAAACCAAAATACAATTCACACAACAATTTATTTTTTTTCCAAAATTGTATTTTGCATGTTTTTTTTCAACTAAGGTACTCACTCTTTTTTTCTATATTTGACGATTTTAGTAAGTAAATCCACGTTTTGTTCAAAAATGTTTCGTAAATATTATGTTTCGCAAAATTCAAAAAATTCGTTAAGTTTTTTTTTTGTTCGTTCGAAAAATAAACAATCAGGTAGAGGAGACAGATATTGATATTCGGTAAATATTTTTGCGGTTTTATTTGAGTGGCCATTAACACACACGAATCAATCAATTTTTATACCGAGAATAAAAATATAGAAAAGAGAAAAAAAATTTTCTGTGAAGTTTTTTATTTTTTATATAATAAAAATAAATTTTGCTGTGTTGTTTGGTTACTTTTTAAGTTTATTTTTCCTTAATGGCCCACTCGCAGTAGAAATAAAAAAAAAAAAAATTAAAACAAAAGAATTATTCGAAAATAAACACAATATCTTTGGTGAAAATTGGCACGGTATAGACTTTTGCAGTAAGGCGTTGTGAATAATAATAAATTGATAGAAAGCAAACACTGCAAGGTATTCTTATGCGACATTGTTATGCGTTGAAGTGAATTTTTCAGGCAGTAACAATCTAACGATTTGATTGATACCAAAAAATTGTAATAGTTGTAAGGCCGTCTCTGAAAATAAAATAAAATATTTTCAGGGAAATAAAATATCCTTGGCGTCCTTGACAACTCAAGGATGATAATGAAATCGAAGGACTCAGAAAATGAAATGACATTCCTAGCGGAATGGCGAGCTTTGTAGAAAAAGAACCATCTTTTATCAGGAAACTTGCCAGAAATTAAATAATCATTTTTATCAAAAAAACAAAACCGACTTCCATGGATCAAAACTGGGTTTTATGGTTTTTCTCATAGTTTCATAGAACTGAACGAAACCTTTAGGAGCTTTATGGTAAGTTTAATTTATCTTTCAGAACTCAAACACTTCACTGCCTTGTGCATTCGTCCTCGTATGCAAAATTTCAGTAAAATAAGTTTAAAACCAAGACGTTTTTTGAGGGTACTGTTCTATAACCTGCTCTTTTAGCTTGAAAAATCACTGCTTATTCTTGATTCTGTTCTAAACTTTCAAAAATACATCCATAGGTGTCTACCAAACCAAGTATTATTCGAAGAAATAAGAGGCAGTAAATTGCACAATTAAAAATCTTTTAAGGAAATAAGAACGAGAGTCGGACACAGAACGTAACGCCTTGTACTAAGACTCATCGATGCCAAACGCATGTATTTTCGAAAGAAGAGTTTCATGCCAAACTCTATAAAATGCGTTGGAAATATTAACAATCTTCATTTCTCCAAAACGGTGTCAAAATTCGTTTAGAAATAATCCATTTCTTAAGTTGATATCAGCATTTCCACGTAGGGATGTGCTAAAGAGCAATAATAGCAGTGAGCAGCATACAAAGAGAGCAGCTGTGTAAAAGCGACTATATAATCACTCATTAAATAGCATTTGTCACCACAAAATACTCTGAAATTTTCTTTCTGATTTTAAATATGGTTGAAAATAGGTAAAACAAAATAAATAAAAAGATATTGACCATTTTAAATTGTTGTTTAATAAGAAATAATTCTTTGAGTGACTGCAATGAAACAATGGTTTCCCGTATCATAATCATGGTAAACTCTTTGCTTTTTTCATCGTTAATCAAATTATTAGATATGAAGAACAGAATTCTCATAAAAAAGTAGTTGCATTTTAAAGAGCTGAAATTTTCTGAAAAGGCAGAGTGATTGAAAGCAGATATCGCAATAGCAGCCTCAGCTCTATTTCCACGACCTTGGTAAGAAGACAAGTGGATTCTCAATCTGGGAAAAGATAATGTTATAATCAGAAGCTGCAGGCACAGACTATAAATCAATTAGAAAATTTTAATATTGTTAAAAGTTGAAGTCAGTTGCCAAACTGTTAGCAAAAATTATTTTTCTTGTGATAATTTATTGGTTGACCAGAGCTTAACAGGCTGAGAAAAATGGATGGAGCATATTTGTTGAGTCCGAAAAAGATATACATATTTATAGGTACATCATTTCCTCCAGCACAATACTTCATCGCACTACCAATGACACCAAAGAGTACTACATTTTACTAAAGAATTATCCTTGCAGTATCTGCTATTCTTTTTATTATTAAATTACATTTAAAAAACGGTGGTAGTTTGCATAAGACAGTTCAACATGATGTTTCACAGAAAAAAAAAATGAAATTATAAATTATTTAAATTAAAATGTCATAATATGATTTGTGTCATTGTAATACTTTTTTTGTATAAATAATAATTTAGTTCATTTATTTTATTATTAATTTTAAGTTTCGTTTTATCTTCAAAGAGCACCTTTCACTGAATTCTGCTTTTATAAATAAAAAAAATTTCATTCAGCCTTTTCACTCTCACAGAATAGTCACTCCAGGGGGTCAATATAAAGTTTTCCAATGAAATTCATCAATAAAATATACCTCCAGCATACATTTATATAAAAAAAATATTTTTTCAGACATTTTGGAAAAGAGTCACCGTGATAAAATACATGGTGTACCTGTCATTTCTTTTTTTGTGGTTTTGAATTTAAAAAAAGTCCTTTTTTAAAGAACATTCATATCTATACATATCTGGGAGTACCTATATTGTGTATGACACTTCAAACAAGGTGATAGCAACCTCTAAAGTTGTTCTTTTCAAAAAAGGCATAACATAAAATATCTCCACCTACATATAAGTACATAAACACACACACATCAAAGTTATTTCATTCATTCACTGAAGAAAAAAAAAATATACGTACATTATATACAAATCTAAAAGGAAAAGTCATCAAAATGCACAAATTTTCATTTTTCTTTTTTTTTTTTATTTGTTTTCAAACCCCCCCCCCCTGAGGGCGCTTTTCACACACAAAAAGAACACAGAAGTACGTTAGCATCCTTACCAGAATAACACTATCAAAACCAAGTTAGTTATGTCAATAAAACTAACGACAAAAAAATCTTTAAAAAAAAAAACACTTGCAATGATGACATGTACTGATGACAGTATATGACCCAAAACAATGGCGGAAAGTAAAAAAAAAAACCACGACAGGTATCCTGCAATTAAGTGTGTGTCGCTAGTTGAAAAAAAAAAAAACTTAATTACTATGGAATTATATACCACACCAGACAAATGGGAGGTGTAGGTATTTTCTTTTTTGTTTTTACAAAATTAAAGGACAACAACCTCAAAACTGTTTCAAACAACTCGAGCATGTGTCCGAAAACTTTCAACCATGAATGTGTATCATACAATTTTATATAGGTAGATGCTGCTACATAACATCCAGCACACAAACCAGTCAGGAACAAAAAAAAAAAAAAAACAAGTAGAATCCTTTGTGGAAAATTTGCAGCCTCTTTTCTATGATTGCACTTTGAGGTTGTATGCGAAGACAGTTCTCTTGAAAAAGGACTTAATTGCGATGCAGTACACACATCGTTAAGGTTCTTCAATTCTTTTTTTTTTTTTTTTGCGTCAACTACATAATGGTGACTCTCTCCCCGACATCATTATCTTCATGCACACAATACTTTCGTCCTTTAGTCATACTTTTTTTTTTATTGTGTTGTTATTATTTTGTATACACATTTTCTAGACAGGACTCTTCTATACAATACTTGTGCAAGTAATAAGTGCGCAATAAATAGATATAACATATCATAAAATGTGTATGTGCAAAAAAGGACACCTATACAACATGGGGTTGGTATGCTATAAGGGAGAGGTTGAGGGGGAAGTGGCGAGTTCATGTGTGCTTGATCCTTGTAATTTAAATAACAAAATTGTGCAAGTTACACACTTGAGAGTTGGAAGATGAAAAAGATGACTTTATTTATATGGATTGTGATGGTGGTGGATGTGGTAGTTAAGATGGTGATGACGGTTTTAAATGAAGAATAGAAAATTCTCAAGTTAACAACATGAGTTGAAAAAAAAAAAAATAAAAAAAAAAATGCACATAAATAGGTATGGATGTAAATAGAAATTTCTAATATAGTTAGGGTCGTTTCGGGTTTTTCTTTTTTAACTCTCATGTTATTATTTCCTGACGAATGTATAATTATCGTTTTTTTCTTAACCAAAAATTAAATGAAAATAACCATAAAAGTGGTGCGATAAAAATATATTTTTTTTTGTTTTTACACATATTATGTAAGTACGTTAGGGTCTATAACAACACAATGAAGTTGGAGTAGAAAAGTGGACAGAGGTGGGGATGAGTAAAATATTGAATATACAATACTTTCTATTAATAATCTAATTTTAAAATAATATTTAAACTATATAAAGATAATAATATACACAAGGTGCTCTTTACTTATTTAATTTTGTATTGTTTTAGTGAAGATCAAATTTTACATTTAAATAATATATTAAGTTACTGATATATTATTAAATGGTGCTATTGACAGTGAGTGTTTATTAAAATTTGAGTAAAAAATTATGTGCAATTGTGTGCTGGTGATTTAAAATTAAAAATAAACTAAAATTAATTGAGTAAATAATAACTGATATTATTTGTATTATAGCGTGCTGATACGATTTCTGTGCCGTAAACAATGATTTATTTTATTTAAATCATAGAGCGTGTGTCTATTGTAGACTGGTGCTGATACTTTTATATAAGTGCTAAACAAATTATAATCTACCTCATTTTAAAGAGCTATTTAGTAGATACCTTTTAAGCAAATAAAATAAAGCGTTGAGCGTCACTATATTTGTGACTTTTTGGTAAAAATTAAGAACCTAATTGCTTACTTTCAAGAAAAATAATAATTATTCCTAGATTTGGTTATTTAAGTTTTCTTTTGGTTTTGTCTTTTTTTTTTTAAATAAAAATTAAAAAATAAAAATGTAGTGTTAAAATTGTCAAATAAAAAATCTATAATAGTGATCTCAATCAGATTGAAATAAAACTTAAAAGACATGATCAGAGGGCATACCACATTTTGTTCCTAATGTTTTTTCTTTATTTCATAAGAAATAAAGGAAAAGAATACATTTAAAAAAACATCCATTTGACAGATGTTTATATACCCGTTAAAAGTGTGGTACTTTAACATTTTTATTTGAAAACTTTCCTAAAAACTACAAAGTTTTAAAACTTGATTTTTCATATTTGTTTTCAATCAATTTTTTTTAAAAATTTATGTCTAAAGTATGTTTTTAAATAAAAAAAATTAATTAAATTAAAGAAAATTATTCTCATAACATAAATACTTGTTTTTTTTGTTTTACAAACGTTTTTCAGATTATTTTTCATCGTCAGATTTAGAGAAATATGAAACATTTTACTTCTAATTTAAATTAACATAAAAAACCTTGCATTCATTTTTAAAAAGAAAATCTTAACACATTTATTAATCAAATAAAAATTAATTTAAACTAGAGCCTACGATTTTGTTCGTGTATTTAATTACACGTGTACCCGATACACGTGTACACGTGTATCTAAAAAACGTTTACACGTGTATCTTATTTACACGTGTATTTATTAAATACACGTGTATTTATATTTACACGTGTAAATACGAAACAAAATGATTTTTTTGCTTTTTGGGGGTAAAATAAAAGTTTTTAAAACTAAACAACTGAAGATTATTGTGCAAATAAATAGTTCGAATTGGAAAAATAGTATTTGAACTTTTTGAAGACCTTATAAATAATTTATTCAAAAATTAAAAATAATGATGTGCCTTTTCATTAAAAAAAAGCTAATAAATTTTTCCAAGATATATTTGCATATTGCCTACTGTGTCTTTCTCAGAAGAAAGTGTACCAACTGTTACATGTTTTTTTTGTTAATCACCGTTTATTTGAAGATCATATGGTTTACTAAGTTCATAGTGAAAGTGTAAAAGGTGTTTTATAAATAAAGCGACAAATTCAATCAAAATAAATTTTAAAATTAAACTAAAATATGAAGCCAAGGAGTTGGGTATGGCAATATGCCCACCGAGAAGGGACAAATGCCTACTGTGACTTATGTAGTTCACAACAAAACAACCGTTTTTCTTGTCCCGGTGGAACAACCGGAGCCCTTGGACGGCATTTAAAGGGACTCCATGGAGTCAATTTAATTATTTTATATGTTTTGTTGCTTGGTAATCTAATCTAATCTGCTTTATTTTTTTACTTTTTAGTCGTATAATATTTGAAAGAAGATGATAATTTGCTTGGGTGGTATGAGCTCCCAAAGCCCCTCTCTTGCAATTTACCTACAAAAGCTTTTGCGATATTTAGAATGGGATACAATAGATTTGGGGTGTTTCAACCCCCCAATGCCCCTCCCCTGAGTTCGGACCCCAAAATATTGCGTTGCAATCCAAACTTCATATGTGTACAAAGTTCAGTTCGATACGATAATGGGAATCGGGTCAAAATTTTTTTCCAAGATTTATATGGCTAGGGTTAGATAAGAATTTCCTATTTAATTTTCCGTGTAATTTCAATGTGTAAATCTAGCCAATAACCGCAAAAACCTGAACAATATCCTTTTCATTCAATATAATACATATTTTAGGAAATCGCCACCAAATCTACCTGTTCGAACGCTATTTACACGTGTAAATATAAATACACGTGTAAATATAAATACACGTGTATTTACAAATACACGTGCTTCGGCACGAATTATTTAAATACACGTGTAGCACGTGTACCTTAATACACGTGCAATAGTAGGCTCTAATTTAAACCGTCAGTCTTAATGATTATTTCATATTTTTATAAACTTCTTTTACCCCTTATAACTCGTCTAGTTAATCGGTCCAGAATAAAACAATTCTAAATTTTAATAAAAATAACCCACATACGCCCCAGTTACCCGCAAAACAAAGCACAATTTTTGCTGAATTAATAATGAAAGCAGTTGACTTTCTGATTATTAAAATTATTAATTTCGCTGAAATAATGTTTAGAGCAAATTAAGCACTTTAACTTTAAATGATACAAAATATAAATATCTTTCAATAAAGAAATTACCCAAATATTTCATAGTTATTCAAAATCTTTTTTTTTATAAAAAAAAGAGAATAAAAGGCTATGCTTAAAAAAAGATTAAAAACAAATTATCTGATATCCACTTATTGGCAAATGCTTGAAATGTTATTAAAACATAATTGCAACTTGGTAATACTTTACACTCGAAATTGAAGTGAAATCAAAAATCAATTCAAAATCCCACACAATTTTACTTTTGATTCAATTTTTCTCCTTTCAAATTACTTTCGTATTTGTTTTTTAAATTATTTAAAATATTTCTGAAAGTGATAATTTTTTAAAACCAGTCTTTTTAAATTTTTGAAGAAAAAATATAATTTGTCTTTTTAAATTTTTGAAGAAAAAATATAATTTGTTTTTGCAGACCAGTTTAACTAATAAATATGTAAATAATCTCTGCATCAATATCAGTACAAATATATTAGATTTATGTATGTTTTATCCCAATACTATAACCATTCAAAATATTAATTTTTGAAAGGGTCTTTCGTCAGCAAAAAGAAAAAAAAAACATAAAAAAATAGCATTAAACTAAACATACTATAAATATCTTAAAAACAACTCATCAGCAAATCACTCATCAGAGTTAAAAAAAAAAACAGAAGAAATTTAAAAGACCTTTTTTTATTGAAAGTTAAACTTTAAGTAGTTACTTTATTCTTTAGCAAAAAAAAAAAACTGATTTAAAAATGTGGTCCGCCATTTCATAATCACACACTTTTATTTTTCATTTTAGAATTTAGTAAATGATCTGATTGAGATCATTTTTAATTTAACTAAAAAACGTATGTACATTTTAAAACACTTGTCAAATTAAAAATATCCCTAATTATATCACCTCACTCTAATATGCTTTGTGCTTTTAAAAAAAGTGCTATAAAACGCTCATCAACCTTGTGTGGATTAAAAAAAAATTGCTTTTCATATTGAAAAAAATTATATGACCTCAGAAATTGTTTTTTTTTTTTTTTTTACATATATAAATTAACATATTATATTCAAATGTGTGCGAAACATACGAGCTTTAACTTAAAACTAGAAACCATAAATGTATGTTTTATTTTTATAAATAAAAAAAAATATTTTATCAAACGAAAATAAAAGTTTTGTGCATACAAAAATATGAAAACTACATTCATAGTTCCATTTAAAATTAAAATTTCAACAGAAAAATAAAATTGTTAAAAAAAATATATATATAAAAACTCAAAACGAGCAAAACTTTTGTTGTCGAATTTGTTTCAGCAACAACAAACAAAAGTTGTTCAAAAAACATCTACAAAAATTTATAATAATCGTGACAAATATAAAATTAAAAAAAAATATATATATTTAATAAACACAATCAAAACGCATCCTTAAAGCGTTGTTTCAAAAACAATTCTCAAAAAAACTTGGTGTAGATTTATTTGAAAAAAATGTAACACTTTCTGTTTTTTCGTTCACTTTTCGTTGATTAACAAAGTCAAAATATCAATTTTTGTTATAAAAAAAATATATATTATTTATATATAGATAAAATTCTTCTTCAAGAATTATGGCCACAAAAAAAAAAATTGATAAGCATGCAAATATTATTGTGTTGAATAAAAAAAAGTGTTTGATTAAACACAATTAAAAAATATAGATTATGTAAATACTGAAAAAAGTATGCAATATTTCTTTTGGAAAAAAAAAATCTAACTAAACAAAAAAAAAATGTATTTGGATTTTTTTTATATCGGGCAAATCGCACAGCTTTACAAAAATTTGTTTAAGTGCTTCAAAAATCAAAATATATATAGATATATTATTAATTAATTAATAATTGTGTGCAGTAAATAAAAAATTTAAAAAAAAATCTAAAATATATCCATGTATAATATAGTTATGTGCTCTCTTTACAAAATACCACAAAAATAGTGCATTTCCAAAAAATCGGAGTATATATTATTTCTTATTATTAATATTGATTATTATTTTTTTTTTCTTTTTCAAAAACACATTGAACAGTTGAAAAAATATTAAATTTTTCATCAAAAATAAATTGTTCCATGTATTTTTTGTTTGATTTGTTTCGATTAAAAAGTGCATATTGTGCCAATTTTGATTTCGATTAAATAAAGGTGAGGAGAAAATAATAAAATAAACAAGTTGCAGCTGAAAAGAAAAAAATATATAACAACCAATTTTTTTTTTCTCTTACAAAAATTCAAAAAAGAGTTGGAAAAGAAAAATTGTTTATAGAAATGCAATAACATTTTTAGATACTAAAGAAAAAATATAAATTAAGTGCGAGTGGTTTTATTGCCCGAACATTAAACATTCAAAAATATTTAGTTATATTATATATATTTGTTTGTAATGAATATAAGATTAAAAAGATATTATTTGTATATGAAAATATATTTCTTAAAAAACATTAAAAATAAAAATAAAAATGAAAATGAAGAATTAATAAATAAAACTTAATAAAGCAACCTCGCTTTATTGCAATTATTGAACTATTTTTTAGCTCTAGAATATCCTACGAGTTAGTTGAAATTTAGAAAAATGTTAAGCCATAAAAAAAATAGTCGTCAATATCATGAAAACAACGAAATTATAGGTTATTTTTAACTGGGTTAACATAGTTTAAAAAAATTTAAAATAATTTTTTCGTGTTTTCTTTTTAGTACTTAAAATAAAACATCTACAAATTTACAAATTTTGAAAATTTTACCGATTTTTTAAGTATGGTAAACACAATGATAGAGATTTGAAACTTTGGGAATATTTTTTTAAATTTATTTAGAAACTTTTGAGCCCATAAACATTTTGAAATTCAGCCTTGTTCAAAATAAGTGACGCCCTACTATACATATCTAAAGAACGATCTTGGAGAATAACTATTACAACTAAATAATATACGCAAAAATTCATGAAGAAGAAAAATTATTTTTCCATACATTTTTATTACTTCGAGAATGGTTTGAAAGCTTTATTGATTTGTTTAGGCTTCGAGAAGATTCCTCAGATATAGGAATCCAGATTTTTGAGGTATATTGAAAAAAGAAAGTATGCAGTTTTAATACATTCAATATGCCCTACAAAACTTATTAGGTCACGATTAAAAAAAAAAAATTGTTAAAAAGTGTATTAAAATTTAAAAAATCTCAAATTCTTCTAAAAAAACACAGAAGCCAAAAACTAAATTAAATCAAAAATTGGCAGATATGTGTCAAGTTATTTTATTTTTGCTCTATAATGACATAAAAGTTATTTCAAATACCTTTCATGTTGTAGATCTTTTTAACATTTTTGTTTGTATTATGTGGTTTTCATATATTTACAATATCAGTCTTGTTTCTATCATATTTTGTTTAGAAAATAGCTTTTGGACCTTTTTCACTTTCGTTTACCCGACTAAAATTTTTAAAAATCCTGAATATTAAAATTTTTCAATTTAATTCTCTCTGACTATTTTTTTTACACCTCTAAGACTTAGCATATAAGAAGGGTGGGGTGGTCGAAAAAACTCAAAATATGAACTTTAAAGCATGGTAGGATGACGCTAGGCAACCCATGTGCAAACTGTTTCTTTAGACACTATCTTTAAGAAAATATAGGCTTTAACTCTGTTTAAGGCTTTTACTAAACGTGGCCTAAAAGTTGAAAAGTTCACAAACCGATCTTTATAAGTTTTTACTTAAAGTCAAAAGTCAGAAAATGGTCCCACTGGTTCTATAGTTTGTTTAGAAAAATTAACTTTTGTGGCGAACAAAAAATATTACACTTACTCTACGGTGACCCTTTAAGTTAAATCTTTAAAAATTGGCACAAAAATTTATAAGCCCATAAAAAAAGTTAAGAAGCAAAAAAGTCATATCAGGATCTGAATTTCAAATTTGAATTTCATTAAAACTGAAAAAAATGATGAAGTGCCGAACTGATAGCTCTAAATAATTCGTCTTTGAGTGACAAACACAATGTAAAAAAATTAATTTTAATTAGAATGTTAAAAAATAATAAAGAATATTATATTATAAATTTTGCATAAAATGAACGAAATTCTCCAATTGATAAAAAAATTTTAGCAAACATTTTAGAGTAAATCGATTCGCATGGCAGAAATGACAAGGAAAATGTTAATCATACATCTCATAATGTAATGCCACATAAATTAGTTTTGTATCATTCTAAACTCGTGGTTTTATTATACTTGAAAGCTTTTTCTTAGTTACAAAAAAGAAGTGTTGATTAGAAACTTTACAAAATTAATGAGCACTGTATAAACTTTATAGCTGATTTGCACATGGAAAGAATAAGCTTTAATTGTACTGAGTAGAACCTTCATTTTATTATTTAATTTCTTTCAAAAGAGTCTGTCACTAAAATGCTGCTAATTGCTTCAATGATTAAGAACAATTCCTATTTTATCTTCTGAAAGTGTCTTTTTTTGTTACGTATACACCACAGTGAACTGAAATAATAATAAACTCCATTTTATTGCGAAGTTGCTTTCCAAAATAAAAATTAACCCAAAATACGAGCATATTCAAATAATAATAATAATAATATCATTCTTAAACACATTAATAAAAAAAAAAAAACTTATTTATAAACACAACATCTAATAAAAATATTTTAACAAAATAATAAATATCACAAAGAATGCGAAAAAAGCATTCTTTGTTTACAACCAATTTGACTTCAAAAATTTCATTTGTCAAATGGTTTTAAATAAAACCTTAAAAAAAATACTAATTATTCATTATAAGGTTATATAACTATTGTGACAAAAAATTGTAAATTCCTTTTTTCCAAAAATTGAGGCATCCAGCAGCCTGCTAAGAAGAATTTAACAAAATTCAAAAAAATATTTTTTTTTGCATTGGTTAATAGATATTAATTTTTTCTAAGAAAGTAAAATATAAATAAATTAAAATTGAAAACTTAACTTAAAAATTACTTTAAAAAATATAACAAAAAAAAAAATATAGTGTGGTTAGTAAAGTTTATAAAAATAATGTGATTTATTATATAAATTAGTATATAATATAGTATATTTTTGAAAATAAAATTCTACAAAATACATACCATCTTCATGAGTTCGTAAAATAATCGGATGCGATCTTGGCCCATCACCGACTGATGTCCCAGCTAGAACCCATATCTTGTACTCCGTCCATCGTTTCAATTCATCCAGAACAATGCTGCTAGCGTTGAGGGTCGTTATTGTAGCTTCACTATCCGACCGGCCAACTTCGACAAAGAAAACTTTATAATAGACAATTCGACCGTTGGAACGTTCTATGGGCGGTGGTAGCCAAGATACAGCAATTGTCGTTGGACTGGTCGCTTCGGCAGTTATATTTCTTGGTGGAGCACCTGGCACTACAATATTCGAATTTGTTTTGTTTTTTTTTTTGATGTTTTGGAAACGAATTTTTTTTGTTTGGTTCCAAAAATTTTGTAATTTTTTTATGTCATAATTATAAATATTTTTATTTATGAGAAAAAAATTGATTATTTTTTTTTTTTATTTCAAACCAAAAAAAAATGTTGAACGGACGGATGGGGAAAAATGAAAAGAAAATGAAAAAAAAAAATGAACAAAAATTATTAATTAATGAAATGAAAATGTTTTTTAAAAAAAATAAATAATTTTAATTAAGTATAAATAATTATCCAATGGTTTATGCAAGAATTTTGTTAAATAAAATTACAAAAACAAACAAAAATATATAAGAAATAAAAGTCTACACCTAGTGTTCCTGATCGCGAACGAAAAAACAGAAATTGTTTTTATGTTTTTTGCAATTCTGGAGAATTAATTTTTTTTATAACAAAATAATTAAAAGATTGTACGCAAAACATGCAAAACATAAAGTTTTTGACAGATTTTATTAGGAACAAAAATATTGTTTTGTTTTAAAATCACAACAATATTTAGAAACAAAAAAAAAAAACTCTAATTAGACGAAACAAAATGTTTACATTTATATAAAATTTAATCAAAGATACATTTAGTTACTGTACTTTTTTTATTTCTATGTACATTTCATCTGACAGTCCTTGCATAAACCATTTCAAATATCAATACAAAAATGAAAACAATAAAACATAAAGGTAATATAAATTATAAAAGACTTGCATTTAATTAAAAAAATTAATCGTATAGGTAATAAATGTAAACAAAACAAATATTTTATTTAAAATCATGATTTTTTTTATAAAGAATTTAATAATATTATTCAACAGATTTTCAACACATTTAAAAAATTTAAAGAACCCCAACAACAAATATCATATATTTGGATGTATTTTATGTAACAAATTAACAAAATAGGTCCTAAGGTCGTACCATGAGGTATTACTAAATATTCTACAAAAAAAAAGTAAAGAATATTTGAAGAACAGTAATGGAATGGGTATTAAGTGAACAAATGACAATGTTTATACCTAGTTTGGAAACTAAATCTGATTATTATGTTGGCAGATGAACAGTCAAACAGTATACTGAAAAGCCTAAAAACCCCAAAAACCTACGTATAACGTGATGAACTCTTCTTCAAACAACATAAGCGGACTAATTTCGGCTTTACAGACAAACTGAGTTTATGGTGATGAAGACATGAAACAAGAAAATATGTCGATTCTGAACACACAGATTCTTTTAGTAAAAAAGGCAAAGGTAATCTATTAGCTGAAGAGCGGCAAATATCCATATTGGACCAGATTTTATAAGTAAAATATTTTACATTTTGTAATATGTAACAAGTTGTGTTTTAATGTTATAACAGCGAGATGCTGAATTGTTTTGAAGGCTATAACACAGGCCAATCAATATCCGAAGAGAATAGCAAATAAAAAACCTAACTCAAAACTTCTTCGGTAAAAAATGATCCAATTTTACTATCCAGTAGCAGAAGTAGAAGAATACACAGACTTATTCAGTAAATTAAACTTTAAATGGAAGATGTTCCAACCAATAATGATAACTAAATAATCCAAGTGAAGTGAATAACTAAAGCAAATACTAAAAAACTTCAAAGCTTGGGCAGCCTGTAATATTTTTAATATTTGGGTGGTCACCCACAGTTTTCCAAAAATATGGTTTTTAAAATACATATGTGGCCACAAAAATACTGCCACCAAAAAATTGATCTTACAAAATGATAACTGTATTCGTTAGGCCTACAGATTTTTTTGATTTTTATAAAAAAAAACGAAAATTGTAGGGGTGGTCAAAAATAGTTTAAGGGTATAGTCAATGATTTATTTAAGGCCTATTGCATACAATAATAAATTTTGAAAAAATCAATTTTTCGACGGGTGGTGAAAAAATTAAACTGTGGGTGGTCAAAATTAGCCATTAAAATTGTCATCTTTTAGTAAAAATTAAAAAGATTTGATGCTATTTGGGGCCAATTTGGCTTTTGTAGGAATTATACCTCCTCAGGTCAAGAACAACAACCGGTAGTTAAAAAAAATCCAAAATGTTAAAATCTGGTAACTTCCGTTGAAAAAAACCTGGCGTTAAATCGAGTGTTAACGTTGTCCACAATCAAAAACAAAAAAATGGTCAAAAAATACCCGATTTTTTCAATCCTTGCTGATTTTTCTTCTTTAAGAATACTTAGTAAAATTTTCTACATTTTTAGCTGTAACTGTAATTAGGTATTCAAAATTTTAAAAATAATGCTTCTCAAATAGCATACTTTTTTCCCAAAAATTAGATTTTAAAAGACAAAGTCAACAAATATATACAAAATTTGTTAATTTCGGTCGAAACCTTGGATCTACTCCATAGCTAACGAAGACCCATTTTCACAAAGATATCCAATTAGTTGACATCAAGTGATTGTTAATGTAAGCAGGGATTGTAAAACCCGAACTTCTTCGTATAGTGAAAAAAATCAAACCTGAACAAAAAAAAATCCTATTGGATCTCCTAAAGCAAGTTTGAAGCATTCTAAGAACCCAAACATAAAACAGGTGAACGGGGAAAAGGAGGCGTAAAAAAGTGTCTGATGATGGTCCTAACAATTTAAAAAAATAAAAGGAACTGTTATATTAAACTATAGTATTTATTAAATAAATAATAAACTAAGAATCCCCAACTCAAAATAATAAATAAATACAAATAAATCAAAAACCCATTTTATATATACAAAGCAAGTCAAAAATAAAAAATATAAAGAAATACAAATTGCTATCAAAAGATTGACAAATTGGTTATTAAAATTGAGGGGAAAATGCATCATTCAACAGGATGGATGTCAATATCACATCTCTCAACATATCACACACTCAATATTTATATATAATATTATGTATATGACATAATGAATAAACCAATGAAAACAAAAATATTTTCTTTTCCTTTAAAAATAAACTTTTAATTAACTTGGCTAAATATAAACAGAAAATTAACCACTATTATATATTTTTTTATTAAAACAACTCCCCATTAAATTTTATTATATAAAAATAAATATTTTTTTTCTTAAAAAGATAATAAAAAAGAAAGTAAACAATTCACAAAAGCTGCACCACGACAAGCTATTTATTTATAGTCTATTTACTATGGAACATATTTAATATTTAAACAAAAAATTAAATTGCATTTGAAGCAAAAATGCATTTTTTAATTATAAATAAACAAACAAACAAACAAACAAAAATTTAACAAATCTTCTATATATTCTGATATAACTATCCACGAAATCAGTGCACTAAATTATTATAAACTTTTTTTGTAAAGAAAAACACATTTTTCAAGAAAATGAACGAATATAATATGCATATACATTAAAAGCACTTAAAGAAAAAATTTAAATTTAAAAACTCGATAGGTATTATTAAAAAAAAAAAAAAAATATACAAAAATAAACACCAGAAAAATAAATGACATTAATAAAGGAACTTCCCCGTCATTGAAGTTGTCCTTTATTTCGCGCGCACATGCAATTTTTATTAATTAAATCTCATTCAAGGGGTTTTCATATATCTTAAATGTTTTTTTTTATCGAAATATTCTTTTTTTTTTTGTATTCAATTTCCATGCTCCATTTAAAATTTAATTACACATCCTTATAAAACGAAGAGAGAGTATAAAAAAGCCAACGAAATAATGAAATTATAATAAGCAAATACATATATACAATACAAAATTTAAAAATAAAAAAAAAAAAAACAGTGCAGGTGTGTGCATGGTGCAAGGTGCAAAGTGCAAATATTGTTTTTTAATTATTATTTTTTTATCTCATCTCTTTTTTTTTCTGTGAAATCGACAGACATGCAATTTAACAAGAAAATACATTTTAAAAGATATTAAAATTTGAATATTCTTTGTTGGTCACAGGCGAAAAATAATTTGAATATTAGTTTAATTTATATTGGAACCCATTTATAAAATTTATTAATTTTTTCTCTTGGGCGCCATTTAATACAAAACAAAAAAAAATTCATAAATTCGCCTGTGCTCATCATTTAACAAACTAAAAAAAAAAACAAGAAATTCAAATCCTCATATTCTACTAGGAGATATAAATGTATGTATATCCAAATCCTATTTAAGTCCTTTTTATCAATACAATAAAGGATATTCAACGCGCACTTAATTCACACACACTGAATACTAAAACTAAGAGCTTATAAAATACAAACACACTCCAAACACACTTTCTCGTAGAGAAATAAAATAAAAATTGAAACAGAAAAAAAAAATACGATTCAACAATCAACAGATTACAGTTTTAATTTTCAATAATAATATGTATTTTTAGGCAGTTTAAAAAAATCTCCATTCAATTTTGTATATCATGTATTTCGGAGTTTGTCCCATACCAAACAGTTTGTCATCGTGACATACAAATAAAAAAAAAAAAAATACTCTCACTTTTGCGTGTGTATGTATATAATATAATAAAAAGTTGCAAAAGCGTGTGCCAATCATTTGCTTTGCATAGTAATTATTAATTGAAATTAAAACGAACAAAACATAAAAAAAAAAAAAAAAAATGGAATAAAAACAAATTAAAATTGTGTGTCATGGATATAGAAAGTCCTGGCTGACATCTGCTGTATTAAATTTTTAAATTCTTTTAATGTTGTGTTGATAGGTGGTTTTCAGTAGTTTTGTTATTTTTTAATTATTTATAACAATTAAAAATGTTCATGTATACACAAAAAAAAAAAAAAAATTAAATATAAACAATAAAGGAACAACTAATATGTTATCCCACTTCTGATATTTGTAATTGCCAAAAAGGGTAAAGGTATTTGAGTGAGTTTATTTTTGCGTTGGGTATTATACATACTTAAAGGTTTGACAAAGTGGATTTTTGTATTTAATTTGATGTTGTTCTCTTTGAGTAGAACATGCAAGGTGAGTGATTTGTTTCAATATTATATACGTATAAAGGAAAATAGGGTGGGGTTATCCTTGAAAGTTACACTGAAAATGAATAATTGTTTTAATGATTAAACTTAATGGCAAATATTATGTTTCTGTTTTTTTTTGTTGTTTGCTATGTACTTTTCATTGTTTGCTTATGTAATGACTGAGTTAATGAGTTGTATATATTTTCTGTTTAATTTATTTGTGTTCAGTTTTCGATGGAGTATTTTATGTATATTACTTCTTTTAAATATTTTTTTTTGTTGCATTCAATTTTTGTTTGGTGAGAGTGATTTTTATTTTTTTTTATTAATTTAGTGCTGTGATGTGGTGGTGTTGTTTATATATTTTTATAATTATTTTGTATACCTATCTACATTTTTTAATACTAAATACGATATGGCAAAATAATGTTTTGATATAACCAATTAAAAAAAAAAAAAAGTTTGTTAAAAAATGCTTTTCCATTTATTATTTTTTTGTTTCCAGTTATTTTTTAATTTATTAAATCAAAATCGATTGAACTGATATAATTTAATTAATTAAATTATGAACATGATATGGAATATTAATTGCTATTTTAATTTCGAAAAATTGCATCAGAACAAAAATAAATTGAATTTAATAATAAACTATGATCAAATTTTGATCTAATGGCATATAATTACGAAGCTTTTTATGCAAAAAAAATTCGTAGTATTGAATTTCAAACCATATTTTTAGTATTAATATGGTGTCGAAGTTTATTTTAAAATATAATCCCATTGCCCCATTAAAAAAAAAAAAAACATACATATATTTATGAGCAAGAGTATGGAATTACTCCTGTTTGCCTAATAAATATAAATAATATAAACTGAGGGCAAAGAAGTTAGGAGTGAATTCTGACATAAAGCCTGACCGTCAAAGGACTCTTAGAGCCATTAAAGCATTTAAAGCCATCAAAGCTATCAAGGAAATGAGTTACAATTACTGAAAAATAAGTAAAAAATGATTATAAAAACAAAATTCGGGATTCCTTCGTTTGTGAAATTTCGGTTACCTACATATGTATAGTATATCTTGACATTTTCTGAGTTAGATTTCAAATTAAAGGAAAAGAGGTTTAAATGACTCATTTAATAAATCATGGCAAAATTTGAACAAATTTTCGAACTTTCCTGATTGCGGTTATGTTATTCCAAATTGTCCGACTCGGCGTCTCCCGTCAAAAAACTTTCAGCTTAAAAACTTTTAAGCTCAGTTATATTTCCGGTTATTTGCATTTCTTATGTAGGTATGTATTTGATGAGCACGCTATCAATAGTTCCAAAATATTTTAGGACCAATATTTCAGTAAAAAGAAAGACATTTTTAGTAAGAATACACCTTCAAAATCTTTCCATTTAAAAACATTTCCGGTTCATTGTCAAAGACAAAAAAGTCAATAATATCCAAACAGCTTAATCAAGAATCCTCTTTCAAAGAATTTTAATTGCTTCAACTTTTATTTTAACAATAAAATTCAGTACCTATAAAAACAGCCATCGAAACATTTCAAACTTATTCGATATATACATAAAATCGCAAATTCCAATCCCGATAAATCGATACAATCATTTTATTCGCACATTAAAGAAGGTAAATTATTGAATATCTAATTTCCACACATGCACCGAAAAAAAAACCAATATCAATTTAACATTTTGTACATATCAAATTAACATTTTTTAAATATCAGCCAAAAATTCTCTATAAAATGTGTTTTATGATATTTAAAATGTTAAAACAACATTTTTATTATCAGTATGATATTTAAATGTCACATTTTGGAATTTTTTTTTTGATATTTTATTATCATTTTTTCATATCAATTTCTCATTCCAAATTATTGAAAAATATTAAATAAAAAATTCTTAATGTGTACTAATTTAAAGGCGCTTTGTGTTTTTTCGAAGTAAAATGTATGATTTACTGAGAAAATTTGATTGGCACTAAGATTTTACTTCACATAGTTTGGGAGAAAATAACAAAACAATTATATCACCTATAATAGAAAAAATAATATCACCATTATTTTGTAAAGAATATTCCCTTTCAGTAATATTTTGAAAAAAGAAAGAAAATACTTAAAATAATTAAAATAATTGAATTATATTCAATCACTCCACTTAAAATAAAAATAATTTTAATAATTTTGTATTATTTTTGTTATTTTTTTCTTCGTTATGGAAAGAAATAAGTTTCATTATAATAAAATAAAACGTAGAATCTAGTCAACATTGATATTTTAATTGTCAAAGCGAAATTTTCACTATCCATTTAAACTTAAAAAAATGTCAAAATGATATTTAAATTGTAAAATTGAAATTTTCACTATCCCACCCTCAAGTAGCACAAAAGTCTAAGATACACCAAAATATTTGGTGTATTTTTTGCACTTTCGTGATATGCATTTTGAATATAAAAAATACACCATTTTCTCGTATAAAATAAACTCCGGTGGTTAAAAAAATATACCGATTTTGGTGTATAAATGGCACTAGTGGTATATTAAATGATCTGTTTTTGGTGAAAATTATCCCTTTGAAATTGAAAAATACACAATAAATCTATGGATAAAATACACCATTAAAATTATTCTGATTTAAAATTTGAACCAAAGTTTATTTTTTATCTCAAACAGTTTGATGAATTCTAATTCACACCATTTCTTATGAAATAAATGAAAATGAATTTTTATTCACTTTCATAATATTGCCATAAGAAACCAATGGTTAAATATGATTTTGTTTGCCAAATTTTAAAACGAAACACATTCTATCTACTAATTTTAGATGCTACCCCCTCTAAAAATCGAGCGCCTCAAAAATGTCAGTGAATTAATGATTTTTTTTTCGATTTTAAGAATCCATTTTTCAAAAATTATAATTTTTGTGTTGTTTTACATTTTTTTAAGAAAAGTTTTTTTATAATGAATCTAAAAAACTAAGAATGCGGGACTATTAGGTCGATAAATATACTATTTTAATAAAATAATTAATCGCTGTCTTCTATTTTTAAATGGCGTCCATTGAAAAATATGGCGTCTCCCACATATGCATTTTGGTGAATTTTATGTCCACAGGGTGTGCTTCCTACACCAAACAGAGTGTACAAAATAAACCGTTTTGGTTGATTTCAGAATCAAATAATTTTATGCACCATTAATGGTATATTATAAAAACAACTGAAAATCGGTGTATTTTTTGCACGGAATCTTAAAAAAATGTTGAAATTTTGTACAGAAAAGACAGTGGTATAATTTTTATACCACTAATTTTGAGAAATACACCATATTTTTTCAATTTTCTCAATTTTACACCAAAATTAATGAATTTACACCAATTTATACACAAGTGTGCTACTTGAGCCTGAAATTAAAAAATGTCAGAATGATATGATAAAATATCAAAATTGATATATTAATTGTTGGACGACTTTTGTCACTGAAAAATGTTAATTTGATAGCTGTTATTATCAATTTTTTTTTCGGTGTGCATTAATGCAATGTGAATTGGATAAATTGAGGATAAATAAGATATTGGTATCAAAAGTCTTGGCATGGCAGGCGCATAAGATGCGAATTTTTCAAAACTCAACAAAACCAATACAAAATGTATGGAGGTTTTGCAAAACTCAACAAAATTGCAGGTCAGTGAAACTCAATAAAGTTTGCTTATTTTTTGAAAGACTTATATTTTTTCAAAAATCACATATTATTATTGTAGTTTTATTCGATTGGTTTCAGTTATTCATTGGTACATACATAAATAAAAAAAAATTACTTTTAGGTTTGTTTCATTTTGAAAAAAACGCGGTGTTTTCGTGTTTAAAATAAGGAAAAATCGTTCCAAATCTGAAAATAAAAGTTGAGCCTACCGACTTGAAAAAAAAACATTTGTTGAGTTTTGAAAAACGCTCCTCAATTAATTTACAGTCAGCGTCAAAAGCATGCTTGCATAAAAAAACATTAACAAATTTGTTTGTCTTCAGTTGTACCTACATTTTGCTGATTTCAATATTGAAACATGGCTTTTCACTAGTCCAATATAACTGGTGATATCGTGTTATGTTTTTCAATTTCTCAAAAAAGATACCATTTGTTACTATCGACACGATATTTATGGATACATTAATTTTCCTTGCTCATAATTAACTTATCTGTTTCACCAATCCCGCAAAAAAGTTCTGCACTTTTAAATAATATCAATCAATATAGTTTTTTTCATTTCACTTTGTACAGAAACAAAAAAAAAAAACTAAAATCATATTACCTACCTACACAGAGAAAAATATGACCCGCTAAAAACTAACAGATTGCCATATTGTTTTACCGTCCATATATTTCATAAGGAAATCTTATTAAAATCAACGATTAATAAGGTTTTTTTAAGGAGATTTCTTATTATTTTTATAGAGAAAATCTTATTAAAATTTGACTGAAAAGTTGATTTTTTTTTGCAACTTAGCACTAGAACAAAAATCGCGATCAATATTTTCATGGCAGGTTGGTTCAGGTGGTAAGGTGGGTGACTAATGGTTTGAAGTCTCCAGTTCGATTCCCAGCCTGGTCATCGTTTTTTTTATTTTTTTGCAGATTTTAAAACAATAAGGAAAACCCGATTGTTTTAATAAGGTTTCCTTCTTGGATGAAAACCATAGAGAAATCTTATTGTTTTTGTTCTATTTTATGTGGTCTATTTTTCTCTGTGTACATATTTCCAATTACATTCCATTTCCGTTGTTCGTAAAAAAAATTTAATTTCTGGTTAAATGTTATTTTTGGAAAAGCATTTTTTTTTTCATATATTTTTAATGTAAAAATTGTGTGGATCGTTGTTTGTACTATCTGATGGGATTTTTTGTTGAATTTAAATAATAAAATACAACAAAAAAAAAAATTAAATAAAAAAAAAAACACTGCCTGGACGGGACACATAATTTCATTACACGCAAAACAAACGAACAAAAAAATAAAAAAATACAATATTACACATTTTCACTTTTTTAACGATGACTATATGTGTGTGAAAAATTTACACCAAGTTCACCTTTAGTCCTTCTTATTTAGTAAAAGAGGACTCCCCAGAGTTTAACCTACCCGAGACGAGTGTTTTATTCACTCGAATCTTTTTTTGCTGTTGTTTCAATTTTCGTCCTTTTTCATTTTCGACTTTAATTATATTTTGGGTGCTTTCTTGATTTATTTGGTTTTATTTTCAAAAGAAGCCCAGGAATCAAAGGATTATAAAGGAAAACGATAGTTGATTACCTGTTTCCACGCAGCTTATTTATAATAAACGATGTTTTTTTTGGATAAGGGATATGGAAAGGACATAGAAAAGCACACCAATTCAAATGGACGGACATAATGTTTTTTTTAAAGGACATTTTTTTTTTTTCATTTAACAAAATCTACGCAACTACTTTAACTCTATATATGTAGGTATGTATACAATTTTGGTATATAAGAATATTCATTTTTTTTTCATTTTTTTGATAAGCTATTATAAATAGGTAATAATAATGATAAAGGAATATCGATTTTTTTATTTATTTTGTTTTTGTTCTTAATTTTTTTTTTTAACTATAAATACTAAGCGAAAGGATATACATTTATTTATGTATGCACATACAATATTTATGTTTACATTTATATGAAATAATTTTTAAATTAAAATTTATTTAATTTCTTACCATATTGTTTCGTTCGGACGGGTATTGGGGGTGTGGTAGCTCCTTCTCCACGTTGAGAGCGTGCTGCTAGCCATATATAATACAATGTGTCAGGATATAAACCATCAAGCGTATAGGATTCTGTGTTTGATATACGTCTATAGGATGAAGACAAGAAAATGAAAATTACAAAAATGACAAAATGTTTATGGAAATAATGGATTCAAGTATGTAATAAATGGTTTAAATTTTTAATTGATTGCAAACCATCACTTTATATATATGAATGGAAACAAAACCTATTTTTTGAACTAAAAGCAAAATAGCGCTTTGGTGGGTAGTTCATAGTGCATTTATGAAGTTCTTATATACAACTCTGCCGTACAACTTTTTTTTGTATCACTATAAATACAAAAGTTATTTATACTTTTTTGTTATAAAATACCCTTTTTTGTCTGTGTTTTTTATCTTTGCTTTTTTTTTAATTTTTGTTCAACCAAATCTTGAATTTTAAATGATAAGTAAGTATTTTATAGCCTTGTCTTACAGGAGAAAATTAAAGAAGTGCAATTTTTTTTTATTTTTAAGTCTCTTCATTTGATAAAAAAGGGGTATTTTTTTAACAAGAAAGTATAAATAACTTTTGTATTTATAGCGATACAAAAAAATTTTATAGCAGCGTTGTAGAGAATTTTAAGGTGAACAATCTTTCCTCGGAAAGTTTTTTCATAATTTTGATAAAAAGTGCTCAAAGCTTAAAACCTTTCTTTTTTTTTATACTTTTGGTATAATTTTTGTAACTTTTTTAATATTCAGAATATCGAAAAAATGTTCTTAACATAAAAGATGTGAAATTTAATTGTAAACGTTTTTTATATAGCCACTCTTTTCCTATTATGCACAGAAGTCAAGATATTTAATAAAACTAAAATAAGATAGTAGTCAAAAGGTGAATTTCACGTGTGCGAAAAATCGGGGTTATGATATTCATCTAATTCTCTAACGAATGAGCAAAAAAAAATTTGGACTACGGGTAAAAACCAAAAGTTTCATGCTTTAACCTTTTTTTTCACTTCAGATTCTTTGATGTAGTAAGCTTAGAACAAGCTTTTAACTACAATCAGAGGCTCATCATAAGTGCATGTTAGTGGTTAGTAGACAAAAAATACAACCTCCCACATGCACAATATAAAAACAAAATAATTACAAACAAATTTACAAGTTATAAAATTATAAGTACAAAAAATCCAACATTTATTTAAAACATTGATTAACAGTCACGATTGTGGAGCACTGGTTCGAAACAATGTTTTTAAACCCATTTTCGTCAAATTAAAGTCTAAGGATGAATGGTTCAAGTTAAAAAGTTTACTCATGCGACTAAGAGGCTCATTAATACCATAGTTTGTTCTATGAAAGTCGATATGCAAAGGTTCAAATCTTCGTAGGAGGTGAGATCCACCCGGATAATTTATACCAATACAAGCTAATAGATCAGGGGCGTCAATTTGGGAATTAATAAGCTGATGAAGAAAGATTAAATCATTATTTACACGTCTCTGTGCTAAAGTTTGTATCTGAAGAAGTTGAATGCGATGTTCATAAGGTGGCAAGTTGAAAGGGTCGGTCCAAGGAAGACCTTTTAGAGCGAAGCGTACAAAATTGTGTTGAATAGATTCGATTCGGTTTTTATGAACTTCATAAAAAGGACTCCATACTTGAGAAGCGTACTCAAGATGGGGTCGAACGTAGCAGTTGTACAAAGATAGAGTAACAAATGGATCATCAAATTCCTTTGCCCAACGTTTAATAAAACCAAGCATTGAGCTCGCTTTATTTACTATAAAATTGATGTGTTCAGTAAATCCTAAATTTGAACTAAATTGGACACCCAAGTCTTTGAAGCTAAATACTCTACATAGCTTATGTTGTAAGATGTAGTAATCAAAAATATTAATGACTCGTTTTCTCGAGAATGTAATTGTTTGGCATTTAGCTGGGTTAAGTGAAAGGCCATTTTTACCACACCAAACATTAAAACTGTTAATATCGCTTTGTAGAAGGATACGGTCATTGTCAGACTTAATTTCTTTAAAAATCTTCATATCATCAGCAAATATGAGAATATCACTTGAAGTTATGCACGAGATTACGTCGTTTATAGCTAAAATGAATAAAAATGGGCCTAGGTGACTTCCCTGAGGGACGCCAGAGTTGGCTATAAAAAGATCTGAAAGACAGTTTCTAAATTTGACCTGATAGGATCTTTGGTTAAGATAAGATTCTACCCAGGCAATAAAAATACGTGGAAAACCAAAAGCTTTTAATTTGAAGATTATTATTTTATGACTAAGTTGATCAAATGCCTTTGAAAAGTCAGTGTAAACGCAGTCAACTTCATTACCTTTTTCTAATGCATTTGAACATTTATTTAAGAAGCTAAGAAGATTAGTTGTAGTAGATCTTTTTCTTACAAAGCCATGCTGCTTTTCACTTATCAGATTTTTACTATAAAATGCTAGACTATCACAAACAACTTGCTCAAAAACCTTTGGAATGCAGGATAGTTTCGAGATAGGCCTATAATTCTTTATATCTGTCTTATCACCCTTCTTGAAAACAGGAGTGAGGAATGACTTTTTCCAGATGGAGGGAAATTTTCCTGACTTGATGGAAAGTTTGAAGAAAAATGTTAGAGGCTGAACTAGGGAGTTTCTACAGTTTTTTAATACTATTGGTGGCACACCATCTGGGCCAGCAGAACAATCATCATTTAAGGATGAAAGAAGGTCTAACACAGTACTTTGCAGTACAGGGATGTTCGTACAACTCGTTTCGGAATATGAATGTAAATTTTTGAAATAGATTTCGTCAACATCAACAGTCTCATTAACAAATGAATTACGAAAGTTATTGGCGAAAGCATTGCAAATGTCAAATGTTTGATGTAATGTAATATCGTCATGAATGAAGTTTGCCGGATATCCATCTGAGTTTTTCTTTGAGTTAACAAGGTTCCAAAATGACTTTGGATCTTTTCTTAGGGAATTTCCTTTCTCAATTATGTAGTCGGTGTACAAATTTTTTGAATGAGTTTTGAATTCTTCAAATAGTTCAACGTAAGAAGCGTGATCAACTGGGGAAAGGGTTCTTAAAAAAAGTTTCCATGCTTTATTTCGTTTATTTCTTAGTATTTTTAGGTCTTTTGTGTACCAAGGGTGACTAAAATTATTATTATTATTATTTGATTTTTTCATGGAAATGGAATTTACAAGGCAGCTGTTAAGGATGTTATAAAAATTTGTAACTGCTTCATCAATATTAGATAATGTAAGTATATTTTCTATCCCTGAACTAGATATGTTTTCAGAAAGCAACTCAAAATTTGCTTTTTTAAAATCAAGAGTATAAGAGCAATCAAAATCGTTACTGTTTTCAGTAATATGATTGCTCCATTCAAAGAAGATATCCAAAGGTGGATGGTAACCGTCTATATTAGTGATACCAGTTCTAGACTCTAGAACAAGAGTACTAATAGCGTCAGAGGAAAATACTAAATCGAGAATTCGATTTTTATAGTTTTTAATACAGCTTATCTGCTGTAAGTCAGTATACAAAATTTTGTCTAATAAAGCAAGCTCATTTTGTGAAGATGTTAGTGAAGCTTCTTGATATGTTTCATCATCGGAAGGGACCCAATCAATGTGAGGTAAATTGAAGTCTCCTAAAAGTAATATGTTGCTATTGGAGCAAGACAAGTCAAGTACGTAATCTTTGTTTACACCTTAACTCTTTAAATCATACTTATTTCCAATAGTAAGATAGGCTAATGCAAAGCACTCGCCTAGTAACTTAACAGTTGTATGTTCGATCCCCAGTGCCTGTCAGTTTATTTAAATTAAAAAGCTCCCACATATAAATAACATGATTTTTCGTTTCACTTAAGTGGATTTCTTTTAAATTTTCACATTCAAGAAATTAAAAAGATTTATCCGCTTAATTTAAGACGGAGCACAGTGGCCCGTTTTGACTTTATTGCTTGCAAAATTAATATCTTCTAAATAAATAAAAATATCGCCAAAATGTTTTTTTTTTTTTCTCTTGAAGGAAATTTCAAGAAAATTTTGAGTTTCGAGGTCATTTTGGCAAAAAATCATGCAGAAATCTGACTAATTTAATGTGGAAAAATCCGCTTGTTTTTTTAGGTGGTATTTTTTTTCCGTGCACTCTTGCGGAGTGCTGGGTAATCGCTGCAGTGACGCATTGGGCTCAATGTGTTTGTTTTTTGATAGTTATAGGTTAACAAAAATTAAGGATAAATTACGATTGAGATTTAGCAGAAAGCTTAGGGTGAATCAGTGTTATTTGGTAAAATTTCAGTAATCCGCGAAACAATTCATACAATTTGAAAAGATTTTCAGCAATTTCTGTATTCCGCGAAACAATTCGTAATAATGAAAAGGTTTTCAGCAATTATTGAAACAGGATCAAGATCCAAAACCGAAAAAAAGGGAATTCGTTAAGAGAATTGAAATTAATTTCGAAAAGGCTATTTAAAAATTTTAATTTGAATACCTAATTGTTGACAAAGCTTGCTAGTCTCACTTTCGAAAGTACTTATGTTATAGTGTAACGTTTAACGCTTATTTATACTCTAAAATCCTATTTACAATTATCGACAGTTTGCTATTCGGTAAGTATAGAAGAGTGCTCTGATAAGTTTCAGGATTGTATCATGGGTTCTCCAGGTTCGTATCAGGGGTTGCCACGGTAAATAGGTACCATGACTTGCCTCAGTAAGTATCACAAGTAAGTATTGCCTCTGCCAATCAGAAACTCCAGGAAGTATCAGTCGGGAACAAGACCTTCTCTGTTGGGGAGAAGACAAATGTCTTGAAATTGTGCAAAAATGCTAAATTTAAGTATAAATTAATTTCACATGTTAAAAAGAATAGTATGCGAATGCTTTTGTCAGCTGTCATTCTTAATAATAATTTTTATTTTCAATTAAATCTAATATTTCAAATTGAAAAGTAATCATGAAAACAAAATAATGTAAAAAATATTAAAAGTTTGACCTTTTCTGTCATAAAAACTCTCTCTTGACTCCAGTTCAATAAAATAAAAAAATTACAAAAATGCCACCTTCCATTAAATTGAAATGACAGTTCAATTTAGCCCCAAACTAAATAATTCAAATCAGATTTTTTTCCGAATAAATATAATTCCCTCTTTCTGTTAACTCTTTTATAAAAAAAAAAAATATCCAATAGGAAAAAAAAAACACAACAAGAAAAATACCACAACTTTATATATGTACATATAATTTTACTTACTTATGATGATCCTGATTTGCATACGTATCATTCCAGTAAAGTTCATAATGTACAATATTTTCACTGGAATGTGTCGGTTTTGACCATTGCAGGGTAACTGCGGTCTCGCCGATATCGGTTGCCCGGAAATTACTGGGCTGTGATGGGACACCTGGTGGATTTCATCATCATCATCGTCATTATTATTATTACCATAACCATCCATTGCCATCATCATAGTCATCAGGATTTTGCATCAAAGTTGTCATTGGGTTTGGTTGTCATCATCATTGTCATCACCGACGTCGTTGTCGTCGTTGCCATTATTGATGTTGATTGAAATGTTAATATTGTGATGATGGAGTCCGCGTGTCGTTCAAAATGTGCGTCAATGTGCCATGATGGCGGAAATTGAATAGAAATCGAAGAAAAATTAATAATTTTAATAATACAAAAAAAAAAGAAAACAAAAATAAAATAATAATACAAAAAAAAAACAAACATAAATTCAATTCAGTCACGCTATATACCTACATGCCCTGATATCGGAAATGAAATTATTTTCCCTCTTTTGATATAATTTTTAAATTAAACAGAAAACAAAAACAACAAAAAAAAGGAGCAACCATCCTTTTTATATTTTATCTTTTCGCATACAGATTTTTCCGTGAAAAAAATAACGCAGGCGTTTACATAAAAATTTAATCAATAATATTCCATACTAGCTATAGGTAAATTTTGTATGTGTGGAGGCTCTCTATCTTTACATCAGATTCTTCTTATATGCACTTTTCATTTTCACACGGTTTGAGGCTCAACGTGAGATAAAAAAAGGAATTGCTGGCAGATTTATTGCTCTGAATCAACCTTAATTAATGTAATTTACTTCTTCGATGTTTTTTTTTTTATGTGAATAAACTAAAAAGGGATTCATTTCTGAGTACACAGTGGGGCTTAATTTGGATAAAAACTTACGACTGGCTTAAAAAATAGGTTATAAAATTTAAACTGGATAGTTTTTAGAACTTCAAACGCTTGATTGTAAAAACATGGGTTTTCTAAAAGGCGAATTTGACTAAAACTTCTATCAAAACTTCTAATTAAAAAACAACAGTCACTGCAATTTGTATCCGATTTGAAAAAAAAAACTTATTATTAAAATAGGCGTGGTAGTGGGCGTTTTAACTAATTCCTAAATTTATTCTTACTTGCATCCTAATTGTGCATTCAACTCGTTAAATAAAAAAGTAATATAATGTTGCAAAATTGGACTGGAAGATATTTTGCAACAATTTTGTTTAACTGTTAAAAACTGACCACTTAAATAACACGAAATAATAAAGCCTTTTTCAAGAAACAATTTTTATTAAAAATGTGGAGTTGTGATGGTGGGCGAATTACAGCCGAAATTCTTTCTAAATTTTGAAGTCATTGATAAAAACAATCTCTTGAAGTAAAACCCTTACGTTTTTAGCATAATTCATACAGAAAAGTGGGCGTAGCTATGAGCGAATCGAGCTTAATTCGGGAGAGGGTCAAAATTGTGACTTCAAAATTCTGATTTACAAAATTCTGCTTTTTTCAAGAAAATTCAGTTTTTCAAATTTTGCTTTTTTTCTATTCTGTGTTTCAAAATTCTGCTTTTCAGAATTGTGCCAGAATTTTGAAAAACAGAATTTTTAAAATCAGAATTTTGACCCCCGGCAGAATTTTGACCCCAATCCGCTGTATTCATTTGTTTTTTTTTGCTAAGGATATGAACATTTTGTCCCACTGTCATATAGTATGAAATATAACGACTCTTCAAAACTTATCCTCCCGACGCAAGCAAGAAAGGTAAATTTTTTTAATTGTGTCACTTAAACACAGCCTCCAATGATTATCTCTCTCCACTCTTTCCACAATATTTTTCTCCTTCTCGTATTTAATGCAAAATTAAGGTAAAGGTTATTTCCGTTTTCAAAAAAAAAAAAAAAATATTATATTCGAATTTAAAATGAAAATAAAATTTCCCCAAAAGCAATTAATACTATACAACAGAAGAGCGAAAAATGATGAATAAAAGTTGCTCCTTGTATAAAATTTTGCAACTTTTGTGTGTGTGTGAGGAGGATTCGTATTAATTGTCATATTGATCAGGATGGTATATACTTTACGTTTACGTTTTTTTATTTTATTTTTGCGTTCTCATTTTTTTTTTTATTGTGGTTGTAAATTTATATCCTACAAAACGGAAACAATGTATATTGTAATGTCAGCAACTTGGTAAGTATGGTTGAGCGAGTGATAACGATGAATTGTTTGCGAATTAACATTAAAATTCATTATGAGGATACGGATATCTGTATTTACAAGAGAGGTAGTTGGGTATACATTTTTTTTTTGCATTTTTAATTTATTTTGTTGTAAAGTTTTAATTGCTTGGAAATTTATTATTGAATTTGATTAAATTGATTGAATTGATTAAACCAGCTTCGAGTTAAAACCCAATTTTTTTCATTTAAATATTGATGATTTTTTTTTTTTGTACATTTTCTGCTAAGGTCAAAAATTGTATGAAAGAATTTTTCTTACAAATATAAATTAAAATGTTTTTCATAGGAACCAATGGTAGGTATGGGAATAATTGCGCGTGGGAATTTTTCTTTTGTAGGTGCTTCTTTATAGAATATCTTTAATAGAATAGACCGAAATTTGAATATGTCACGCTGACCAATATATCACGGAACAGAGTTAAATCATTAAAATTGGTGAGTACTGAAATTGAAATTAGAGTCTAGTCATGTAAATGAGTTCAGGAGTGACTTTTCAAAAGGGGATTAAATGATTTTTTTTACCAGGCCAATTTAAATAAAAACAGTAAATTGATTCCAAAAATCGGACTGGGAAACCCGGTGAACATTGAAAATTGTATGAAAAATTACGATTTTCTTTTCAGTTTTTTCGATTTTCTGAAAAATGACAACATTGTCAAAAAATAGCAAATATGCTCTTAAAAAACAAATTATTAACAAAAAGATGCATCATGCAGCACAAGTAGTGCATCCAATGGGAAATATATTGCTTTCAAATTTTGTATGTTGTTTTCATAAGAGTCAATACCATCTCAAAGATGCAAATTTTACGTTAAATGTTGACAAAGCTTTAAGGCCCAATTAATTTAAAGTCGCCATTGAAAATGTAAAATTTTAAAATTCGTATGCGATTTGACAGATTTTTAATTTTTGATGGCGACTTTAAATATAATGGAGAGTGAATAAATTGGGCCTTAGATCATAAAACAAACCTTTAAAATAAAAATTGTGTTGCCAAAAAATGGTACAGTAAAACAAATTGGCATAAATCTTTATTTTCATTAGAAGATAAAAGTTAACCACAAATTCTGTAAAGTCATGTCCAAACTATTCTTATCTCCCAAAAAACGAATCTCTCACGTTCTCATTATCAAAGTCACAAAACATCATAAAGATTAAAGTTTCCTTATTTTCCTATAATATAATTTACGTACACAAATCAAAAATAGTTTAACTGTGTTGTAGATATGGTTGCTTCTCCTAAAAAACATATTTTGAAACTCAAAAAAAGGAAAACTTCAACAAACTAAATAGAAAAAATAGAAAATAAAACTACATTACAATTTTTGTTATCTTTTGCATAGCTGTGTTTGCTTACCTTGTTGTGTTTTCACCTGAACCGGAGTGGACATCGGACCGGCACCCATTGATGTAAATGCTTGTACACGTACCGTGTAAATAGCATGCGGTGTCAATTCGGATATTGTTGTTAATTCGCTATTGTCAACCATTTGTGAATCCCAAGATGCCTCGGGTTGATTAGAATTTGTCGTGTAGTATACTTTGTAGCCCTTTTAGATAGATAGAAAAAGAGATAGATATTTTTATTAGCATACTGAAAAGAGAGATGAGGGATGGCATGGGGTTAATGTACATGTACTGTACAGTACATATATGTTTTATAATCTTAAACTTCGTTAAATTCAACGCTAGAATTTTCTATATAGATCCACATCCGGTTGTATGCAAAGGTAATAACTGTCAATATTCATATATTTCGTGTGAAAGGAAATAATACATTAGAACTAGAAAAAAATACAGTACTGTGGTAAAGTACATATTTGTTTTTGTTAGTCTTTTAGTTGGAAAAATATTGTTAAGGTCATCTGTTAAAACGAAAAAATCAATGTAATGGAGAAATACAAATCATAGTGGCCATGTACGAAAACGATTTCAAAAGTGATAAAAAATTATTTTTAAAATACTACGAAAATTTGTACTCATAGATGTACACTAAAAATTTGCACATCTCTGTGTTAAGCGAATTTAGTGACTATGACTATGATTCGATATGACCCAAGACGAGGAAAATGGGAGAAATATGTATAATGTTGACATGTAATGAAATTGACATATTGATTGAAAACCATGATGTCCTAGGTGACAAATTCTCCAAGGAATTTGCGACGAAGATTATCTAGCTCATTTGATGGAACTGCACACAATATGGGTATGAGAAGGAAGCGGAAAAATTATGTCACTTGAATAGTATTTGTGTGATGCTGGCTGATGTTGATGATGTTTGAAGCCTGACTAAAAGTATAATGTTGATGTATATTTTGAAAAAGGAATTATATGTCATTCAAATTGACATATCTCTTAATACTATTTTGACAAGAAAACAAACAATAATATTATATGCTATGCTTGAATGTAATTTTGGTCAATGTGACAGCTTTTCATTTATAGAAAGAACTAAATATTCTTTGTGGCAATATTTATTTGGTTGATTTTTTTTGTGAGAGAAAAATGGAAATGAAGACACCTGCTGGTATTTATATTTTTTCTTTTGGTATTCATATTATATAAAGATTACAGAGTTTACAGACATATTTGCAAATGTTTTTTCATTATTCTGTTTGTGTCTTAGAAATGTTTTTCTATTCTACCGCAAGACTTGTTACCTCGCAGAAACCAAATTCAATTTGAATTTTTTGAGTTTCATGAAAGTATTAAAGAAGCCAAGCAGTTCTTTTTACTGAAACTACATATTGCTTAATCCTGAGTTTTTCTACCACAAGGTCCACAAGTCTAGAAACCTTCGTGGTAGTATTTTGAACATCTGAATATAAATCAAAATCAAAGTTTTAGAGTTTCATATAAACTATGTCTTAATTAGGGTTGTAAAAATATCAATTGACAAAAAAAAAAATGCATTTGAAATAAAAAAAAAATATTTATGCAAATAAAAAAATATTTATTGCGATTAAGAAATTCGCATCAAAAAAAACTTATTGCAACTGAATCGTTTATTTTCAAAACATGATAAGTCCACTTTTTTTCAAAATTCCTTTTTTTTTAACTGAATATGTTCTTGGGGGATAACCACACCTGCCTTCAAAATATGAAGCACAGCTAAGCGAAACAAAATTTTATTGTCAAAACATCATAAAAGTCCCGGACTTATCATCTTTTGAAAACAGAGCCGGTTTTAGGGGGGGGGCAGCCTGGGCCGTCGCCCAGGGGCGCAAGAATTGCGGGGCGCCACAGGCGCCCCAACTTTTACAAAAGTTATATAAATAACGAAGTCTTTCTAATCGATGTTTTATTTTTTTTACATTCACAAAGGCGCCCAATTTTTTTCTATTTTACATTTTCAACGGCGCTCGTATTGTTTGTCCTAAACTTTTTGAAGAATGAAGGCGCCCCCCAGTTTTGGGTTAATTTATTTGGCTTCCGGAAGGACAATGGTGTCCAAAATCTTCGTTCATCTTTGAAGAACAAGGCGCCCCAATTTCTTTTGAAAGACTAAAGCAATCCTAATATTCCTCCTACCAATTTAATTTTTGCAAAGGTGCCCCTATAATAATGAATAAGGAAAGAGAAGGGAGACGGAATTAAAAATCCAGAAAGCCCAAAATCCAGAAAACCCTAAATTCCGAAAACCTAAAAACACAAAATCCCGAAAACCCACAATCCCAAAATCCCGAAAACCCAAAATCCAGAAATGCCAAAAATTGACAGCCGTCCGGAAGCGCCTGGAATCATTAAGAAGCGTGCTGCAAGTTTTTTATTCTCCTAGTGAAAAAACAAAAACAAAATATTTGATTTTTCACCAATACAGATATTAAATTTTAGAATTGGGTGGAAGCGATTCAAAGTTTTTTATTGGATTTCAGAATGAGTGAATCATTGAGTGATTCCAATCGAAACGACATTAATGTACCTAGTTGAAAAAGTTTTTGAAAAAATATTGTTCAAATAAAACCAGCTGTACCTAATCTTTAAATGTGTTTAAACAAAAAAGTCAGAGATAAAGGTAGTCTTGTCAATTGAGCCTAAGGCCCATTTGCTGAAACGAGTCTTAAATATTTAAGTAAATCATAAAGGCCTAAGTTTCACATACCGGTTTGCACGAACTTAAAAGTAACCCCTAAATCTGACTAAGTTTAACATTATTTAGGATGAGGAAATAGTAGATCATAAGGGTTTTATGTTCTTCTTAAGCAATTTTAACTGCGAAAAAAAGAAAAAAACACCCCTTAAAAATGATTTTGGGTGTAAAGTGAACAATAATTATAAGTTTAAGAACGGTTAACTTACTTTATACGTGTTAACTAGTAGCAGATGGTACAATTTGCCGCACAAATTCGTATACATTTTTTAACATTTTGCTGTCAAAATTTTCACACACAATACAAACAAACACAATGACACACAAATACATACACAAAAATAAATCTTTCAAATTAATCATTTGTTTTTTATTGAATTAAACACCATTTATTTTACCGCTTTCACTAATATTCATTTTTTCTTCAATAAACATAGACAGACTAACAAAATTTCTTGAATTATTTTCCGTAAATTGTTCAAAAACAATTTAAATTAACTGACGTTTGTGTCGATTTGACAATTTGATTTGAAGCTCTCAGCGATTTCTCGCATGAAAGTAAATCATTGCTAGGATTAACATAAATATTTTTTAGCAACTTGGAATAAACTAAGTAAAACAGAAGTGCTATGTTCGACCTAGCTAAGATCTAAATTTATGATCCGTATGAGCAAATGGGCCTAAATGACATATATAATTAATTTTTTTTTTAAGTTAACCTTTTTAAGTTAATACACTGCACATTTTTAATAAATGCATTAACAAGTATATGAGAGGTAAGATATAATCTGCTATTGCTTTTTTTCTTGATTTTAAAAAATTGTTTTTAGATGAATTTTTTTTTTTAGAGGCGCCACTTGCAATCTTGCCCAGGGGCGCCGGTAGTGCTTAAACCGGCACTGTTTGAAAATAAACAGCAACCTTTTTATGAGTAATTATTGACTACACATAGAGAAGCTGACTACTGACTCAAAATCTTAAGTTGAAAGCGTCTTTCAAGTAAAATAACTACTCGGAACATTATATTCTATTCCCAAATGCAATTGTTTGATAGACTGAGGCTTTAAAAAAATTGTATATTCATTTTAAAACTAATTTCACATTCGTTTATTTTCAAAGTATGATGAGTTCAAAATCGTTTTTATTTTTTATCTTTTAAACAATCGGTCTAAAAAGTAAATACCAAACGATATTCTGTAGCTAGGTAAAAGTTCTACAAAATATATTTTTTATACATTTTGCTACACTTAACAAAAGAAAATAGAACGTTTTTTCTTCTCCTGAAAAATTTGAAATCATGGACTTATCATGTTTTGAAAATAAATGATTCAACTGAAAAATATTTGCATCGAAAACAAAATTTTTATTACAAACATTTTGCATCAAAAAAATTTAATTGCAAACAAAAAATTTTCTGCATTGAAAATAAAAATCAATGCAAAATGTGTGCATTAAATATTTATTTTTAGTATTCGTCCAATTTTTTTTCAATTTTGGTTATTTGACCATAAATTAGCTATTTCATCTATAATATGGCCAAAATATTAAAAACAAATCTTTAACGTACACATTGTGCATTGATTTTTTTTTTTCAATACCGAAAATTTTGTATTTGAAATAAATTTTTTGTTTTAATGCAAAATATTTGTCACTTGCACTTATTTAATTTAATACCTGTACCTTATTCGTTCTAGGTTTGAAGCAAAAAAGAAATTATAATATGAGTTATTTAGCTTTGAATGAAATGGGTTAATATGGGTTAATATAAGGGGACAGTCACCAATAGCCTTTAAACAAAAAATTCTAGTCGAAAAATTTCTTTTGCATTTATTTTTTCAAAACCCACCAAAGATATATGTATTCTACCTGTTGAGACTAGCTACTTGTTTAAGAATTAGAATAAAAGTCATATCACTGTTAACATCAATATCATTGTTATCAATGTTATCACTTTATCCACTTAAGTTACAAAGTGCCAGAAGTTTTCTTCTTTTTTTTTTTTACAATTTTCACCTTTTTTTTTATTGCGTAAATCATCGAACAACAAAAACGTAAAATAAAATCAAAACTTATACGAATTGTATCCTCATCATTTGAAATTCAATAATACACTTTCGAATACAATAGAAGAAAGAAGAAAAAACAAATGAATAAAATCGAAAATGGTAACAAATTGCAAGAAAATAAAAAAAAAAGAAGAAATCTCAACAACAAGGCAATGAAGGAAGGCAAGCATTCACTCCCTAGCCGCTTCCATTTGACAGTCCCAAATGCAATACATATATATCTATAGATCCTGGAATTTCATCGAGGAATCCTTTTGGATCACACAATTGAAACTCAATTCACCTTTCTTTTTTTTTTTTTCTTCTTTTAGATTTATGTATCGGTTTGGGTTTTTTGGAAAGATAGAAAGTTCAAAAAAAGACCTCAGCCCACAGATACCAGAGGACAATTGTATAATCATCTGGCAAGTGAGGCGGCTGGTATAACATTGATATTACAACAAAATCTCTTCTATATAGATATTGGTAAGGAAAAAAGGACGAAAACAACGATATGACAACAAATAAAACCTGAATAATAACAATAACAATAACAATATGAATAGAGATTTAACTGTATCATTGTATAAATTTCAAATGAATTTCCAACCTCAAGTAGAGAAACAAAGCCAAGAGCTCTCTTTCTCTGCTGCCTGACACATTCCTCGATTGACAGAACAGTATACCGAAAAATAGGATATATGTATAATTTGGTCGGTCAGTCAGTTCGGTTTCTGTATGAAGAATCCTTCGAAGGACATGTATCTGTCTGTCTGTAATGGGTGGTTTATGTTGGAATTTTTGTTTTGTTTGTTTTGGGGAGGCTTATAGCATAGTCATTTGGTAGCGGCGAGCGGTGCGGTGTGGGCGATAATACTTACAGTCACTTGTCCATTCGGTGTCTCTGGTGGTTCCCATGTAATGACCATTGTTGATGAGCTTAATGGTCTGACTTGTACATTTCTCGGTGCACTTTCCATTTCTAGAAAAAAGGAAACAAAACAACATGAAAAAATAAGTAAATTTATTTGGAAAAACAAATATTTGTAGATATAAGCAATACAATAGAGAAAACACTCCGAATGGTTTGATTGAACTCTTTTCGGACTTTTGTCAGAAATAGTTTCATAAACCGTTGTTGATTTGCCATTTACAGTTTTTAGCTGATACACTGAATCACAAAATCCAGATTTTTTTAGAAAATTTCAAATAAAACTGCTATATCTTAAAAATTAGAGCCGATCGATTTTTATTGGATTCAGATTCAAAATCAGCACACTAAAATCCATTAGAAAAATACCTATAATTTTGTTCTTGGGAGAAAGAAACATACATTTTTAAAGATCAGTTTCCAAATGATAAGATAAGCCAAACCTACTAAACTTACTTAAATTTAGATATCTGGGAGAATTAAAGAGATATTGAGAAGATTAAAATAGAATTTTAAAGAAAAAAACAAGTTCTTTCATAAACCGTAACAAATTTAGCTGAAAAAGATTACTTTATGCCAAAATATTCCTTCGAAAACAGAAAAAATGAGTTTTTGAGATTTTCTAACGGGAATATCTAAAAAACGTGACGTGCTACGAAAATTCTGACTTCAGATTCAGAATCAGCATACAAAAATCCTTTAGAAAAGTATAGTTTTATCAAAATAAGGATATCCTTGCAGAATAAAAATTATTCGAAAAATTGATTATTACCTATTCAAAATTGTCAAAAATATTCCGTTGAATGTTTCCTATAGATAAAAAAAAAAAGTGCAGAGTTGGTTGCGTTTGATGAAGAACAGCAATATTCATAAGCATGGTTTCGAAAATTCTTCAACGTTTATGAGCTATTTAACAACTGGTTTTGAAGATTTAATTTTTCATTTTTATTAAAATACTAACTCAATCTATCGACATGGAGTGTGTTAGCATAAAATATCGAATAATTTTACTGTTCAATTTTGTTGTTGTTTTTTTTTTTTTTTGTCTAATGTCGTGTAGGAGTGGTAGACAGGATATAGCTGTCGGTATATTCTAGACACTTTTTGCATTTGGAATATCAAATACCAAGGACTTTGATGATATTATTCGAATGTACACAAAACAAGGTATTAAATTTTCTATAGTGAAATTTCTAGGAATAGAAAATTAAATTAAGAATATTGTTCATTTCAAATATAATAGATAAACATATACCTACTAGAAAGATTTGTGTGTAAGATAGATATTTATTTGTTTTTTAATATTACATTGAATTTTATATGAGATAATAAAATTGAATTTTCTTCCAAAAATGTTTATTATTGTTTAAGACATGTTGGGGTTTCTTTTTTTTGGAAAAAGACAATAATAAATAATTAAGTATTTGAGATGATATGGTTAACTGAAGTCGACATATTGGTGTAGGTGGTTTATACTATTTAAAAGTAATTACTATTTGGTTTCGTTTTACTTGTTTTGAAATTATATTTGCTTGACAGAGTTTTCGAGTTCTTACCTCAATTACACATATTTTCAGTATGATAAAATGCTTCTTGTAGTTTCTGGTAGTGGTTTCTAAGACAGAGTGGCTTAAATTCTTTAGTCCAAAATAATAAGTTGTTGAATTCAAAATTCAAGACAAGACAAGCTGAAAATTCATTTTCAAAAACTCAACTTTAAAGCTTATGTGTCTTTCTGAAACATTCTACTCTAAATAAATACTTGTGTGAAAAAAATGATTGCCATGATTTGATGATTATACAATTTTACATATGAACATCAGATAGAATTCATCCATGAAATATGTTTTACAAATTGTACTTTTGCATATTTTTGTTCCCATAATTAGATGTACATTGAAACAAACACAATTGCCATATTCTTCATCAGATATATTAATTTTAATTACATCATTACAATTGTTTCACGTTTACACAAATATCCGTGAAATATCTACCCGGAGGGTTTGTTGTTCAAACCGAGTTATTTTTATGTTGTTGTTGTAATGTAACATTATTATACCAAATCAGAACGCATATCTATAAAATAGACATTTGGCAGGTGCATATTAGTTTAGGCAGAGATTTTAAATCGACCTTCATGTCCATAGTTACATTTATTTAAATTTAAGCAATTAAAGCCTAAGGGAAAACAAATGTAATCATATTGTTTTTGTCTATGAGAAAATTGGAGTGCAGATAAGTAATTACAAAATGTACTTTTCAATCGATAAAGCCTTGTTCGATTATATTTTTGAGTTCGGTAAATATGGTTACGTTTTGGTTCTTAGGAAAAAAAAGTTCACATCAAACATTAAACAAATTTTCATCTCATAGTGCTGCGAAGAATTCATTTTTAATAAGTAAAAATTCGTAGAACTCTAAAATTGTACTGTAAAACATATTTCCTTAAACTTCTAATATTTTAATATTGATTAAAATATAATAAAATAAAATGAAATAAAATAAAATAAAATAAAATAAAATAAAATTAAATATAATATAATATAATATAATAAAATTAAATAAAATAAAATAAAATAAAATAAAATAAAATAAAATAAAATAAAGTAAAATAAAATAAAATAAAATAAAATAAAATAAAATAAAATAAAATAAAATAAAATAAAATAAAATAAAATAAAATAAAATAAAATAAAATAAAATTAAATAAAATAAAATAAAATAAAATAAAATAAAATAAAATAAAATTAAATAAGATAAAATAAAATAAAATAAAATAACATAAAATAAAATAAAATAAAATAAAATAAAATAAAATAAAATAAAATAAAATAACATAAAATAAAATAAAATAAAATATAATAAAATAAAATAAAATAAAATTAAATAAAATAAAATAAAATCAAATAAAATAAAATAAAATAAAATAAAATAAAATAAAATAAAATTAAATAAAATAAAATAAAATAAAATAAAATAAAATAAAATAAAATAAAATAAAATAAAATAAAATAAAATAAAATAAAATAAAATAAAATAAAATAAAATAAAATAAAATTAAATAAGATAAAATAAAATAAAATAACATAAAATAAAATAAAATAAAATAAAATAAAATAAAATAAAATAAAATAAAATAAAATAAAATAACATAAAATAAAATAAAATAAAATATAATAAAATAAAATAAAATAAAATAAAATAAAATAAAATAAAATAAAAAAATAAAATAAAATAAAATAAAATAAAATAAAATAAAAAAATAAAATAAAATAAAATAAAATAAAGTAAAATAAATAAAATAAAATAAAATAAAATAAAATAAAATAAAATAAAATAAAATAAAATAAAATAAAATAAAATAAAATAAAATAAAATAAAATAAAATAAGATAAAATAAAATAACATAAAATAAAATAAAATAATATAAATAAAAAAAAAATAAAGTAAAATAAAACGATATTATAAAACAAAATAAAAGTTTGTTTCTTAGTTTTTCTGATTTTTCAAAAATAATAAAAACTGGTTTAAATCTCCTACTGATTTGCATTGGAACCATTTGAACGTCCGCCTCAGAGATGTTCAATTTAAATTTTATTTTTTCAAAGCAAACAATAGCTTCACATTACATTTTAATGTTTTTAATCGTACATTCAATTTTCTTCTTTCAAACATTTGGAAGTTTTTTGCCTACCTACTAGAAAACGCCTCTATTATTTTTGTGTAACTACAAACTACCTAACAAAATAACCAAAACACATAATCATAGAAATTAGCTTGCTAAAATTTTGTATGCACACAATTTTCTATTTTAGTTTCGACAATATGAAAACCAAAACAAAATATTTATTTAATAATAAGAGTAGCTGGGTATGTGTTTGCAGTTTCAATAGTACCAAGAATTAACCACAATATTTGACTTTAACTTTGTATTAGTACTTGTGTGTTTTTTTGGTTTTTATGATATTTATAGATTTTTAGTTTATGTGGTCCTATTATGACAGAAATATATATCGATAGAGAACTTGAGATATTGATTAGTATAATATCAATTTAAATGTAAATTGATATTGGAAATATTGTTTAATCTAAGTTTTTACCTTATTTCAATTTTCACAAAATCATTGATCTAAGAACGAAATTCGTTTCAATAAAATTTCACAATGTATTTTTCTACGAGGAAATTTGATTGTAATTTTGCATTGGAATCCTGTTCAGGGAAAATTATTCCGCAGTTCAGGCAAAAAATGTTTCGAAAAAATATGTAGGTATTCCTCTCGAAATTCTCAGTATAAAAATAAATATTAATATGGTGAAAGTTAAGAGAAAATTCACAAGAGAAAAAAATTCCTACGATTTATAAGAGATTTCGTTTTTTGTAATTCGAAAAAAATCTTAGCTGGAATGTCTTATTATCAATTTTAAAATATGAATTTTAAAATACTTTTTACCTACATTGTCATTTGCAGATGAGATTAAAAAAATAATATTTATTGAATACTGAAATCATTTAATTATTTCATTGCTATTCACACGAAAGTTTGTTCTGCTAAAACCGGACATAAATGCAGCTGTCTTTTTATGCTAGTTTGGCTTCAACTTCAGCGTACCTGCATTAAAACAAAGGAGTTTTTTTTTTTTATATTGGAAGTTATGACATTTATGTACAAAATAAATATTAGGGGACCTTAATGGCTTCCTTGTGGAATACCGGAGTAAAAGTCAAATTATAACATATTACATATAGTGGACTTAAACAGTTGATGGGAAGTATCGGATAGTAGTAAGAATGCAAATTAAAGGCCAGAGAAAGGTTTACGTAAAAAGTCTTAACTAAAATTTCACCGTATTAAGGCCTCAATTGAACATAATCTTACTGATGCTAAAGATTTCAAACCGAAATAATGTTTATACAAGCTCCTATCCAAAACTTTTTAGAAATTAAAAATATGGCAAAGGAAAATTTCAGTCGATAAAGAAATCACTTTCGAAAAAGGGCTTATATGACACTTATTAACTTCGTGATATTTTTTAACGATTTAACAAGCTTGGTGAAAAAGGCTATTGAGTGCAGTTTTGATGCACAGAGCGCTGCTGTAGCGTCATCTTGAGAAATTACATACGTTTCATTTGAATCTTCAACTATAAATGTAATAGTGCATTGTTCAGGAAATTCTAGAAGAATTTTTCAATCTTTCAAAATTTACTTGCAATCTTGCAAATGCTAAAAATTTTAGTTTTTGAAAACTTTTATCAATAAATTTTATTAAAAAAAAAAAAATGGGTGTTCCTCGTTATTATGTTTTCCATGAATTTTGAGCAATTTGATCTTATTTGAAGCGTTCAATTGGAGAACAACCTCAACCAACTTCATTTTTGTAACTGTTGCTAGGGACCGAGCTGGCTGGAGAGGCTTGTTGGTTGAGGTCGAGATCCATCCTGGGCTATCAGCGCCAAGTATAAGTTTGTAGGGATTGGTGGTTTTTAGTTAGGGTAACCTGTCCACCTACGCGTTTTCATAGAAAATGCTTTATTTATCACATAAGAGTTTTCACCCTCTAATCTATGTACGTCTTGGATACTTTTCATTTTTTTAATTGGTGTCACCTTAGATTGAAGTACCCCGCATTCCACATCTTACCCCAAAGGCATTGACTTTAAAATTGTTATATTTTTTTTCCTGTTATACATATTCCCCCTTTTTCAAATTCACATTTAGCAATTTTAGTATTAACTTGACCTAAATTCTTAACCCTCTGTTCCGCATATTTGTACATATAAAGTATTTGACATGCACCCCTTAATTTTTGCATCACTACTTCGCACTAAAAGCAATTAACAATACGCAGGAGAGAAAGGACAAAAAAAAAAATAAACAAAACCCAACAACAATACTGAAACACCGAAAAAACTTAACCTATAAAAATTCATTCAACCAAAGAACTATATATATTATACTCGTATACGCCTAAGATTTTAAAAATCGGGTTAAATTACAACTTTAATCCTTGGTTGAGAGGATTATCCTTCACTTCATGACAACGACGAGGACTACGACGCCATTTCACTTAACAACAACTCAACCGGTTAGATGGAGCATATACATACATAAAAAAGTAAGAAAAAGGAAACGATGGTGAGGGGGTGCTTATACACCCCCACTTTTAAAGTTCACATAACCTAAACTTATAACTGTGTCATGTGAGTATAGTAGGTATGTTGTGCTTAGCATAGCTTCTATACTGGTACATTGCATGCGAACAACCAACCACTTCCTGTGAGAACGGCAAAAGTTCTTGGTTTATGCGATGAACGTTTTATACTCACACAATCAACATAATACACACACACATTTATATAAAGTTATATGAACACAAGCGGTCCTTTAATGGCCAATCGATAATTGCATTTCGTTTGAATACGAGCGATGCGATATTTAGAACACAAAGTAAAACCCATCCTCTCCTAATGCGCTGGGCTCCTTCTTTGGGGTTTTAAGTAGATATCCTTCTCGATTCTCTCTCATCAAAGACGTCCTGGCTGCATCCGGATTTTGTGTCGAATATAGAGAAAGTTTTAGAGGTTTGTGCAAGGATAAAGCGCAGAGATTATGCGAAGCTTTATATGCATGCATATATGAACGTTTAATGGGGTTGTAACCGGTTATTATAGAGCTGGCAATGGCATGCCACGATGCCACTATCAATGGATATATGGTTGTTCTACATATATATCTCTTCGTTTCTGTATATCTCTGGGCATGAATTGAAATCGAAACTTTGGTTTTGAGTTGGAATGGAGAAACTTTGTTAAGAACTATTGGTTACGCGTCATGATGCGAGTAATTTACATCAAGATGAGGACACATAATTCCTTTGGTAGTTATACACGATGACGCGATCCATGCTTTGAAATTTGATTAGTTTTACATTTTTTTTCTTTTGAAAATTTACAAATTAGAGTTATCAACAGGGAATTTGGTCGTATCACTAATTTATTGATAAGTGCTGCTTTTAATAGTTTGAACTGGATGGTTAAAGTTAAGACATTTAAAAAAAAAATGGCCCACGTTCTTCCTCAGTAATATTCACAAATGCATCTGATTTCATTGAATACAAATACAACCATTAACACACTTCTAAAAAGTGCTTTAGTATCAAGCCTTGTCGTGTTAAATTGACGAATACTGTGACAAGTGCAGTACCTATACTGATGCAAATCGTATGAATTATGGCAACAGTAAATAAAAAATCAAATAGTTTTTTAAATTGGAATTTACAATTCTTACGACTTTTTCCGGTTTCCGAGAAGTTTAGTACCTATAAGAAATTGATTCGTCGATTTTATTTGAAAAGAATAAATTAATTTTAATTCGTAATAGGTGGCTTCAATAAAATACCAATTAGATGCTCTTAAAAAAAACATGTTCATGCCAGGGTTGTAAAAATATCAACTAAAAAAATGCATTTGAAAATAAAAAAAAAAAAATATTTATGCAAATAAAAAAAATTGCATTAAAAAAAATATTTATTCCAACTTAAAATATTTAGCATTAAATAAAAAAATGCTATTGCAACTGGAAAATAAAATTTGTATTGCAAATACAAATATTTTGCATTAAAAAAAAAATACTATTGTAAATACAAAATTTTGTGCACTAACAAAAAAATAAATGCAAAATGTGTGCATTAAATAGGAATTTATTTTTTAAATATTCGTCAAATTTCTTACAATTTTGGCTTTTTAACCATACATTAGCTTTTTCAACTATAGGTAATATTGAACCTAATGCAAGGAAAAATATTTTTTTTTATGCAAAATATTTTATTTTCAATGCTGGTGTTTTTCAGTTGCAATAAAATGTTTTTTTTAGTGCAACATATTTTTAGTTACACAAAATAGTTTTTTAATACATATATTTTTCAGTTGCAATAATAATTTTTTTTAATGCAAATTTTTTTCAATTGCAATAAATATTTTTTTTTTAATGCTAATTTTTTTTAGTTCCAATAAATATTTTTATTATTTGTAATGGAAACCAAATGCATTAAAAAAAATTGATTTTTTTACAACCCTGGTCCATACCTATGTACATATTTTGAAAACCAAAGGTTCAAAAAAGTGAGTCTCTGTATTTAAAACCCGAATTAAAAAACTGACAGGCTTTTGAATTTTATATAAGAACGTTTTAATGACATTTAGCTTAAAATAGGTCTATTTGCCATAAAAAGTGTAAGACTCTACCACTTGAATTTTAAGATCTAGTAGATAATTCTATTTTTTATATATGTATTTAGGCCTGGGATAAATGAATTATGAATGGTATCAAATATCTATTTTCTTTAATTTCCTGCTTGCTTGATTTTGAGATGTGGATGTGGAAATCTTTGTTAAGAAAAAAGACCTTATATTGCGTATTTTAATATGATTTTTTAAAACCGATAATGCTTTAAAAAACCGTTTTTAGTCGGCATTTTATCAGTTGTCAAGCAAAATATTAAAATTTTACTTTATTTTGTGTTTTTTGACATTTGGCCTTGTGCCCAAAATCTATACCTATCTAAATAGAACCAATGTTGATTTGAAGATTGTTGATAAGGAAAGTCCCACGAGCAGTTTGCGCTACAAATCATTTTTGTGGGAAGTAGTGCGGTGTTTTATGTTCTATCCCATAAGCTTTTGTTAACTATAAAATTACTTTTTGCACAATTATCTTTTCTTTTTTAATATTTGGAGCCATAAAAACTTTTCTATTTTTTTCTGTTTTAAAAACACCCTTTAAAAAAATTGCTTATACAAATTCGACGAAAAAAAATGAGGACTAATGATGTAATAAGGGAAAAAATCGATTGGATCGCAAACATCAAAGAGGTAAAAAAGCGGGGAGTACCAAGACTTCTTGTGGAAAAAAAGGTATATAAAGTTTTGGCCTTTGGTTGAGAAAATTAAGCGAGTTATAACTAGAACACTATTTGCGCATACAACGAAATCCAATCAAATTTTTTGCTCACAAATCATGGTAATATTGTGGTTTATCTTGGTACCGCAGTTGTTATAAATTTAAAATGAATACCTACATTCAAATACTTTTAAAGCTTTTTCCGTATTTGTTTCATTTAAAATTTTCAAATTTAATTTTTTTTTTCGGTTCCAAATTTTTTGGATCTGAATAAAACTTTTATGAAAATTCGTAAGCAACAATAAAATCCTATTTGTTACTAAAAATGTAATCCTTCCATTAACGTGGTGTGTGTTTAAATATGTCAACGACAGCTGTCAAAACAGTATAAATAGTTTCCTCAAACCCTTATCATCACCTCTTATCCTCTCGAATCTACCTCTCCAGTATCAAATTTGACAAATTTCTTTTTTTTTTTCATTTATTTTTGTGCACAATATTATCATCATCGTTTGAAATAAACGTCTATCAGTGTCTGAATGATGTGCACTTAAATTTGCTTTTGTGTTTGCAGCAATATCAACACGAAAATATACACATTGCAACCACCAGAACAGGCAAAAGCATCAGCATGCAACACATTGTAACTTTTTTTTTTTTATTTGTTGTTTTTGTTGAGTTTACTTCCGTAAGGTATATTAAATTAATATGCCATCATCCCTCTTGTATTTCTCGAATTAAATTGCATGACGATGGAGTGGGCTACGTCACGCACACACTTCAACCAAGTTGAAGTTAATTTTACCTAGAATTTTCGTATTCCCCCTCTGTTGTATTCTGGATCATTTCCACACACAGCAGGGTATAGACTTTAGCCTGACTTCATTAAATTAATTGCTTATTAAAACACTTGAGTAAAAAGTTGCACAGCGCTGATGATGATGATGATGCTGAAGGTTTCAGCTCTGGCATCAGCTGAGATGACGGATTCAAGGGACTAGAAGGGTGTTGAAAAGCCACGAAATTAAAATCAACATCGCATAAGGACTTTCAGCAGCAGTAGCATATACCTTTTTCATTCCAATCCAATAAGGATCGATGCATTAAGGTATACCTTCGTTTAATATCAAATAAGCAATGCACATTATTTTAAGAAAGCTCTTAACCTCTTGCTTCTATCAACAGGAATCAAAATGTTCGAAACGAAACTACACCCACGGTTACACGTTATAGCATGACTTGATGATATGATTTTCGATTCACGATAAACCACCATATCGCCACATCGTTGACGGAGCTTTTAGGGCAAGTTAAAGATTTGCAAAAAAAAAAAAAAAACAATACTTTTGACATTATTGTTGAAAGACAGAGCCCCTGTTTTGAAATGAACAGAAGGTGTTAAACGGGCCAAAATACTTTTTGATGACTAATTAGGGCAGTCAATCAAAAAAAAAAAATATGGAAATTTTTATCAATATATTCTCATATATTTTAGTTGACATAGAATGATTATACTTTAATCTATTATATAAAATAACATTTGCACCGATATGTTTTGAATGATATTTCTATATTTATGACAGTTTGAACACAAAGTGATCAAAACCAAACAACTGCGTTACGTTACTGCAAATTTCAGTTTTATTTGTAAAATCATATAATTAAGCTCTCTGATATTCCTTTTTGAAACTAAAGGAACAACGTAAGTCTCCTATGAAGTTAAATCACAGAAAAATTAATTTCAATTAAATATAGTTTATAGTTTATTACCAAAAATCAGCTTTAAAACTTTAAATACCACTGCGTTACCAAGATAAACCACAATGTTACCGTGCTTTGCAAACAATTCAATCCAAATTTGGGTTTCAATTTTGTAAATGAAAATAATGTTAATTTTATAACTCAATATAGTTTTTCTACGAATTTTTACATTTTCTTCAAGAAAAATGAAATTCAACCAAAGGGACAACTTTTTAGGCGCTAAATAGTATTTTGGCCCATAAACAATAATACCTTAATCCAAGATTTAATACCTTTTTGAGATGAATTTAGCCAAATATCTAGCTTATATACAGCTTTGAAAAAGAAAATTCCAATTGAACGCTTTTGGGGCCGCCATTTTGAATTAAAAAAAGTTGGCAACTTTTTCGTATTTTTCATACTATTACCTTTCAGTGTACCAAATTTCGTGACTTTTTGTCAAGAAATGGCCGTGCAAATGGCAAAAAGCGCTAAAGCCACCACTGTGCAGCGTAGTAAAAAAGAAAATTATTTAACCGGTTTTATGCATTGTGAGCATGAGCATGTATGTTCCACCATAACTTCTAAGCTAGTAACCACAATTTGACAAATGAGGTATTGTTAGAAGCGTCTTCTTTTGACTCTGGTTATAGGCTATCACATATTTTTTTAAAATTGTACCTTCTAGATGCAAAAGTCGTGAACTAAAAATGCAATTTTTAAACCTCAGAAAACATTCACGATTGAATGCATAAATACTTTTTTCAGCATGCTCTAAGTAGTAAAATTTTATAAAATTTCACTGAAACCACCTTTTTCCACAATAAAGGTCAGAGGTCCTTTGTTATGGAAGGAATTTTCTTTGAGGCTTAATCAAGGTGTAAGTAAAAAGGTTGTAGGAGCTCTTTCTTAGAATGAAATATTTTTTTTTATATTGACATTATTTTTCTGAAGTTCTTACTAATAAAATCGGTTTCTTGTCATCGAATTTCTGGAAAGTTTTCTTTCGCTCATGACCAAATTTTTTTTTACGTTAATTACGGTCAAAAAATATTTTCAATCTGTACGACCCATTTGTGGGCTTAGTTTGTTTCCGTTATGAAAATTATTTTTTGATTCCATTGAAATTTTAGCTAAAAGAATTATTTGTTTCGATGTTTTTATTGATTGCGGTAAGCGGTAATAGAATTCGCATTTGCGTGAGTTCGATGCAATGCAAATTAATTTTATTCAAGTAAAGGTACATTTACCAAAATCTTGATGATGCTATGGTTGCAATTGTTTGTGGGTATACAATTGGAATACATTTTCAATATACCTACATAATATGATACTTGTTAAAAAGATAAATAAAACTCTTACCAAAACTAACTTCTTGATTGCATGGTGGTCGATTGAGGATACAACAAGGATTAAGGGTAAATGACGTAGCCAGAAACAGAAGAAGAACTTTAAACTACGCTGACGAGTAGGTACTCGTACTTAAACGTATATATTATTGAGTTGAAGATTCAGCGAGTTAAAGGAATATATTTACGAGTGGAGGTAAAAGTTTCGATGACGGAAAATTCTACACGCAGGTTTTATTTTTTTTTCTTGTACATTTATTTTTGTCTGAAAATTAAACTACCAATTGGCAATTATCTCAAGTGGATGATGACGATGATGATGATGATAATTATGATGCAGACGATGCAACAGAACTGAACAAACTGAAAACTCTCCTTAAAATGTTGAAGGTTCTACACGAGAATATTTCGTGGCAGAGACGTTAATTGTCATGGTCGTGATGGTTTTGGCGGGAAATTGCAGTTGAAATCGTACCAGCAATTAATTTTAGAAATTATTAAAAAAGATGAGGGAAAACTTTTTCAAAGGACATTTGTCGTAAAATTAAGCTTAATTAAATTGAAATAGTCTGAAATGATATCAATGATAGCTGTGAAAATACTGTAAAACCACTTAAGCTTGTGGTTGTACGTTGATGGTTGAACTTGAAATTAATACGTTTTTTTTTTCATAAAATTTACGTAGGATATTTAAAAATTATTTCTCTCCTTAAAAAATTTAAGGATGCAAGAAGAAAGTAGTAGAAGAATTTTTCGAATGAAATTAAAGGTAGCTAGCATCGTTAGTTTCAGTATGTTCAAAGTACATGACTTACAAAGGCTACTTTGAAACGCTCAGAACAAGACTTATATAGACTGATTCAGGTACCACAGGAAATAAGTTTATGGTTGTGGCATCTCTTAGTTTTAATATCACCTATAACTGGATTGCCTAAGAGGTAGGCAGAGGTGTGGAAGTATTATGGGGAGTTTTGCTGTGCAAAATGCTATTCAGAAGACCGATTTTACTTAAGTAAAAGGTTTATCTATAAAAAGCTACATTAAGGGGCCGGTTATAGCGATCAGGAAAATAATATGAATGGGTAGCTTAACCCTCTGTCGGCACACGGGTGCGAATTTGGCAGGACAAAAATAAAAAAATTACGATTTTTCAAAAAGTGGTCACAAAAAAGTCTCTTTATAAGGGTGAAAATATTTTTTTTTCCGAATTGTGAATACAATATTCGAATTCCTGGGAATATTCTACATCAATTTCATACTTGATTCTCTATAAAATATTTTGACCGAAAAAAGTTCTAGCGACATGAAAAAGTATAAACCAAATTCGCACCCGTGTGCCTATCACGTAACAAAAAAGAGGTGTGTCTACAGAGGGTTAATGAGGGACAAACTATCCAGAAAATAAAAATGGGCACTTTAAAAGGAAAATTTCAAATCTATCAGTTTTTTGATTTTTTAAAAACAAAAAAATCCAAAAAAATATATTTTTGATTTTTAATTTCAATCTAACGGTTTCTTAAACGTTCTGCATACAAATTTTCGTTGAAATCAATTCAAAAGTTCTGACCTGCAAATGCGACTAAGTTAATCACATTTTTATTGGGTCGCTGAAAACCAACCCGAAGTCAATTTTTTTTTCTGTCGGTTGTTACGGACTATTTTTTGGTCAAGCAGAAAAAAAAGTTATGCGGCTATATTAATAATATGTTTTATTTGGACGTTGAAACTGTATCCAAAGTACGTTTCACTCTCTAACTTCAGGTTTTCTAGATAAATTCAAAAGGAGTTCACAGACAACTTGGAACGAAAAATATTTTTGAGATTATCTCGAAAAATATTTTTGAGATTATCTCGAAAATCTGACTTGATGGGGCAAAATGGATTTTGGATTCGGTTTCAGTGACCCAAAAAACATTTGGTTATCAAAGTCGCACAACCAGGTCACTCAAAATAAATTTGATGCAATCGAGCTTTGTTATGTTGTCCATGATGAGTTTTCCTATGATGAACTGTTCTGTGATATGTTAAATTGATCTGGATTTTTATTCATTAATCGAATCACTGTCATCGAATTGAATTATTTAATACCATATAGAAAATGTCCCGAAATAGATCAGGTCTTAATAATATCGAATGAGCGGAAAATTTTTCAAGAAGATCATATTTCGAACAAAGATTTAACCGCTTAAAGGCTCGATTAATTTTCCTAAAACCTAATCGCCATTCCTCACATATCTGATCTGACAAAATACTCCCTTTGTGACTATCATATAGAACATCTGCGAAAAAAAGGTTAATGTGTTCCTATTTCATTACTTTTTTACATTGCAAAAAATCTTCAATTTATTGTTTGAATTCAAGTCGCGAAAATTCCCGAAAAGAGACTTATCTTAAAAAAAAAAATTAACTTATATTTGTAACCCTGGCAAGTCATCAACAAACTCATATGTTTCCAATTGATATTTTTTTCAAAAACGTGCAAATCTACTCCAAATCACCTGAAAAACAACTGTTGACTTATTTATTATGTTGAACATTTTGAAACAAAGTTAAATTTTTAACTTAATTATCCACTTAACTCTGTTGAAATGTTCTTAAACAATGTTATGTGTGCGAAACATTCGAAAAGTTTTCTTTTTTTATTTGAAAAAGAATAAAAAGAATCCTTTTATTAGATCACCACCAATTATTTTAAACGTTTTATTGACGCTTTGCTATAACCACAAAAAAAGTGAATTCTCTCCATTTCGCCAATATACTCGTACGTACAGAACAACACATCTCATTGCTTCAAATTACCACAAAAGAATTCACCAAATGCAGGCCATCAGCGTTTTCAAACGAAAACGTGCTCCGAAGTTGAATTTCGAAGAAAACAACCCAAAATCCCTCCCAAAAAACGAAACCAACAAAAACAAAAAATTCATTCAGCAGAGGTAGTATTTTGGAAAATATCGAATAATGTTGCGAAATATTAAGGATCCCATTCACAAACACACACACACACACACACACACACAATTCCAATACTGACACCAACAACAAACGAAGAAGGATCCCCGAATTAATATGATGGCCCCGCATATCTAACAATTTCAAGGATCGTTTTACCATTGTTTTCTTCAGCAATTTGATTTGATTCGCATGGCTTCTGTTTTCAAGTAGCGCATAGCACAAGCAGGCAGTAGCAGGAGGTGGTTTCTCGTTCGTATGTATCTTTATTTCTAGCAGTTTGAACTGAATGCAAGGACCTGCTCTCTATAAGAAGAGAAGCTAGCTGACCTGCATTCTTGTGGCAAACCATCAGACACACACTCACGCTTTGTATTCTTGTGTTGATAGTCAAAGAATACCATACACACACTTGTACCTACAACATCCTATTTGCTATCCTTTTAGATGTTCTCTAGCTATTATCTCTTTTTTTTTGTCGCTACTGCTACTGGTAGTGTGTTGTGTGTGGAACGTATCCTTTCTGGTAGACGACCAACGAACGAACGTTCGTTCGTTTATTCGTTTCGTATTGTTATATGTGTAAACGTTTGCTTGAAAACTTTTATTGAGCCAATTATCCTTATCGCTTTCGATTTTGCAGCAATACATAGAGAGGATAAGAATGGAAAAAGTACAAAGAAAAAAAAAAAAACAGAAAATATAACCAAACGACCGATTTCAAGTCCTTGAGAACATTGGTTAAATACATTCCTGCCACAAGGTGGCACCAACACGTTCTGTAAATGACTGAAGGTGTCACGTACCAATGGAATCGAACGAAGATACGTGGGAAACATGCATGAGTTCAATGTTGAAATATTTGTGAATATATATATATTTTTTTTGTTGTATTATTGGTAACTTGCATTTTTATGTTTTTTTTTTTTTTTGACTTTACTTACTTGCACCTCCAAATGTAAAGTCACCTAAGGGTATGCAGCATGAAAAATTGTTAAAAAAAGAAGAAAGAAAAACAGGCATTTTGTATAAAGAAATTTTGAAATATGTTTAAGTTTGGACAAATTAAACAACAACATGCAGTTCTAGTTATAAGTTGTGATCTTTAATCTTTTTTAATAAAAAAAAAACATACATTTTAATAAAGAATTTGAAGACGTAGTTAGGTTAATTTAATGTTGTGAATCACTTTTTTATTCAAAAGGCTACGATAAGAAGGGATAACTCCTCTAACAAGTTACAGTTTATTCATCACTTGGGTATGAAGGACAATTTCAATTTTTCTAGGACAGCCTAATTAACAGAAAAGCATCGTTATGGCTTTTATAAGGCTTAGTATAATAATTTTCCTCTTAAGCAAATTTCTGTTAGAAGCTATAATTTCGGTAAACATTTCTTTAAAGATTAAAAATTTTTCAACAAGCCTAAGTTATAGCTTCTATAAAGCTTAATACAATTTTCCTCAGAAGCAAATTTCTTATAGAAGTTATAACTTCGGTAAAAAATTTTTTTAAGTTATTTAGAAATGTGTCTAGGCTAACTTCGGTAAGACTTCGATACCTTAAGTAGTACATTTTTCCAAGTATGAATTGTCTGGCAAACTTTTTAGTGATTTTTTTTTTCATTATTGTTTTCTTCATAAGAATAAATTATTAAAACACTATATTTATCACACATTTATCGAAGTAAATTTAGTACAGTAACTAAAGCAAATTATTAGGGAACCCGGCCGAACAGCTCTGATTTTGACGATTTTTTTTTTCAAACGTAGGTAATTAAAAATACTTTAAAGTCTATATTTTAAAAATTGCCGGTGTTGCCGTATTGTTTTTTAAAATGCAAATTAATTTTTTTTTTAACAAAACCATTTTTTTTGCTTAAATTTCATAAAACAAATGATTGCTATCATTCTCTAGGTAATTTAAGGAAAATATATAAAAGGCAGTAAGGGAAAATCTTCCATCGTTTAAGCGATAAATGCAATTTTCTAACATTCTGACCTCAAACACAAAAAAAATATTTTGAAAACAACGGCAACACCTACAATATTTTAAAAACATTTTTAAAAAGCCAGAAGCTCATTCTTATCTCTTAAATTTAAATCCACTAAATTTAATCAAGACTTTTTGAAAAAATGGTCCTCAAACTCAGAATTAAAAAAAAAAATGTTATTAGAAAAATTTAAATGACTTTTTTTCAAACTTTTTCTAATAAAATATGAATTTATTTAAAAAAAATTTTTGGCCATAAATATTATCAGTTGAATTTCGAAGTAAAAAAGGTAAAATATATCACACTTTTGAAAAAAAAAAAAAATGAAAAATTTCTTCAATTTCAATGGTTTTTTTTTTATTAAAACTGAATTTTTGCATTGAAATAATTAATTTTCTCAAAGACTGTGGTAAATAGGAACTTTAAATTTTTGCTATTTAACTTTCAACAGTAAGGGTTATTAAATGAATAAAAAATAATTTTATGTTTAGATGTTGAACTTAAAAAAAAAAATAAGTTACATTTTTTTCAAAACTTTTATTAAAAAAAGTTCTTCGAAAATGCAATACTTTTTGTTTTTTTTTCATAAACCGTAATACATATTGACATTTCCTTTTATAATTTGAAATCATAATATATGCGGCCAAAAAAATTTGAAAATAAATACATTTTATATTACGACCAAGTTTAAAAAACGACATGTTAAAATTTTTTCAATAATTTTTTTTTTTTTCGAAAATCTGAGTTCAATTACGATTCTTTCAAAAGCCGTTCATTCAATTAACTTAATTTTAATTTTACATATATGACTAAGCTTCTAGCTTTTAAAAAATGTATATTTGAATATTGTAGGTGTTGCCGTTGTGTTCAAATATATTTTTTGTGTTTGAAGTCAATTAATAAGAAAATTGCATCTATCGCTTGAACTATGGAAGATTGTCCCTCACTCCCATATATTTGTTTTCCTTGAATTTCCTAGACAATCTTTAAGCATCAATTAATTTATGAAATTTAAGAAAAATTTTTGAAAAAAAATTTGTTTTTGTTCACAAAAATCTTCAATTAAATTTAAAAAATCAAAACGGCAACACCGGCAATTTTTCATCTATAGACTTTAAAGTATTTTTAATTACCGACGCTTGAAAAAAAAGATCATCAAAATCTAAGCTGTTCGGCCGGGTTCCCTAATATTGCCAATTTTTGAGCTTTAGTTACTCCACTAATTAGAATGAAAAAGAAAGAACAGCTTTTAAAAATTAATATCTGAGCTATGGAATAAGTTATTAACATTTATTAAATTCAGTTACATATAATTTTTTTCCTGAAAATCAAAATTTTAATGAGTCTTCTATCATTAGTATTAACTGAGAAATTAACATTAGGAAACATGAGTAAATAAAATCATCGCTAAGTTGTATCAACTTTCCAGATAGATAGTTACTATAGAACAATTTTTTTAGAATGTACCCAAGAATCAGCCCCTAAAATGCTTTTAGTTTTAGGGCCTCCGACAAATTTTAAATGAAAGACATCAATACTCTTATTTAAAAAGCTCATGAATTTGATTTTCAGAAGGTGAATTTGATTTGCAAAAAGGGGAATTTAAAAAACTTAATTTAAAAAAGTGTTTATGTCGATATTTTTGTCATTTTTTCCTGAATGAATAAAAATTCAATAAATTTGTGATGCGTAGGTAGTTTTTATAAAAAAAACTTAAGATAATTGTCTTTGAAAACTTTCTTTTAGAGGTGTATTTTAGTTTTTTTTTTTAAACTTTGCCTAAGACTGCAATTATTTATCAAAGTATACCTGTTGCACTGTTTGTATAAGGATTTGGAAACTTAATTGTAAGGCTTTTTAAGATTTTCAACTTCTTATGAATACATACAATTTAAATATCATGGCCTTCTTAGAATTTAAATGTCATTAAAACTTTGCAAAACTCTATATGGCATTTTCCATATAAATTTCATTTCTTCAGAGCATTTCAATTATTTAGTATTGGATGTAGTCGTTAGTCTTGAGATCACAACTTATAACATACAACAAAAAAAAAAAAAAATATATCAAGGATTTAAACGAAAAAAATTCTCAAAAAATCCTGTTTATTTTTCGTTACCATACCAAAATCCAAAAATTATGTGTAAGTCATGGAGAGAGAGAGAGAAAAAAGGGGAAAAAGAGAAAAAAAAAAACAAGAAATTCTTAGAAAAAATTCCATTTCATTCACAAAATTTGTTTTTACCGAAAAAAAAAAAAAAAAAAATATTAAACTTATGAAATTCTTAGAAAAATATCAAATAAATGCCATATATACTCACCAGTCTCACCGGTGGTACATGTCGCTGGAATTGATGGCGGTCCCCGTCCAATATTATTCACAGCAATCACATAAAATTCATATTCCGTGTAAGGACTCAGCGCTCGAACAACATAAAACATTGTAATAATACCACTGATTTCGCTGAATGCCTACAAGAAAGAAAAAAATAATAATAAAAAAAAAATTATAAATATTAAAATTTTGAGACACGAGACGAGAAAGTGGCATCAACGAAATAGCGAAACAAAATAAAAAAGAAATCAACATTTTCGCCTGCCAGATTTAATTTATTCCACCAGATGGAAGTTCTAGGATTTTTTGTTGCATGTCCTTCATTTCGAGGATTAGAACAAGTACAACGGACACGGACACGGACAAAAAAGGAACAGGAGCAGAAACTAATTAAAAATCTTTAATAGTTTTTTTTGCAACTTTTTCGTCCTTTTTTTGTGTCTATTTTTATTTTGTTCATTTTATTTTGGCAAAGGACATTTTTAAATCCTATTTTTGTTTGTGTATTTCCTTACCTGATTAGCATTTTTGGGTTTGTACTGAATAACGTAATATTGTAGATCCTCTGGACCCTTGTATGACCATTCTAGTCGTACAGATGTCGCTGTAACTTCGGATATTTGTACATCTGTTGGTGCGGTTGGAAGAGCTACAACAAGTAACAAAAAACAAAATACCAAAATCAAAATCAAGAGAACAAGAGTCATTAATTTGTGAAGGTAGAGTAGGTATATAAAATTGTATCTAGTCAATTTTATTTTTGGGAAATGGTTTTTAATTTACATTGCACTTTAACAACAGCAACAGCTTCGATTTGGCCCAAGGACGATGCTGCTATGCATGTATAATTTGAACTTTGTTGAATGTTAGTCAATTGAAGTACATTACGGCCAATGGGAATTTCATTTTCTGGTGTTAGATCTTGGGCGCCTAGAAATAAAGAGAAAGAAATTAAATTAAATTGACATTAATTATAATTGTTTTTTTTTTTTTTTTTTCATTACCTTTCATCCATTTGACATGAGGCATTGGTGAACCTACTGCTATACAAGATAAATTCAAATTAGCACCTAACATTACTTCGTTGATTTGCTCTGGTGGCCTTGAAAATGTGGGCGGAACACGACGTACTTTGACATATAAATTTGTCGCTTTAGAATGTTCAGTGCCAACAGAATTCTCAGCTACACATTCGTATTTGCCTTGATCTTCTTCTCGACTGTTTTCAATTTGAAGACCTCCTGGAAAGAATGTTCGGTTCAAAGTTATTTATTTGTTCAATTTTTTTTTTAACTTATACATATGATTGGTTTTAATAAAAGAGTCACTTTGGAAATGTCATAAGTAGCAAATATAAACAAAAAGAGTCTTAAAATAATTTAATCTATAGTAATTTATTTTTATTTATCCGGTCCGACTTTTTTAGAACCAATAACATTGAAACCTATTGGGCGGGTAATAAAACCTGTCAGGAAATGAGGGTTGTACCAGGGTTGTAAAAATATAAAAAAATGCATTTGAAATAAAAAAATATTTATTGCAAATAAAAAAAAAAATTCCATTAAAAAAAAATATTTATTGAAACTGAAAAAAATTTGCATTAAATGCAACCGAAAAATATTTATAGCAACTAAAAATGTTTTCATTAAAATATATGTAAAAAAAAAATTTTTTAAATTGCAAAAAAAAAATTTTTGCAAAATTTGTCGATTATATTTTTTTAAAATATTCATTGAGTTTCTAAGGCCGTGTGCGAATTGCGTTAAAATGTTGGTTAAAATATGACGTTTGGTTAAAATTTGACAATAGCATGGTGATTAAAATGGGTTAAAATTTACCCAGCTGCGGAGCAGGGTAAAATTTGACACTAGTGGTTAAAATTTGACGTTTCTGAAGATAGAAAGATCAAGATAGATTTTATATTTATTTTTGTTATAATGCGTTGATATTTTAAGAAATGTTAAAAGTGTTAATACAAAGTACTTCCTCAAATTAATATTCATCTTGAAAAATTGAAAATCTACTAATTGTTTGTTTGTACTATTTTGTTGGCAGCTGGTGAACGAATTAGTGTTAGAAGACTGAATTAATAAATTTCTTTTTGATCATAATGAAATGGGAATTTATCGATAAAATAAAAAAAAAGTATGTGAAATTGAGAATTTCTTACATTTTCATACTAGAATATTTAACTTGATATATTTTCAACTGGGTTTTGTTATAAAAAAATAGTTAATTGAATATAAGAAAAAACATTTTTGAGGGTAATTTTGTTTTATCTTGAGGGAATTTTATTCAAAGTATTACCAAGAAAAAAGTCCCATTTAATACATTTCAACCCAATTCGCACAGCAAAAAAATAAATTTGATCCCTTTTTTAACCAAACGTCAAATTTTAATCGTGGTAGAAATTTTAACCAACATTTTAAAGCAATTCGCACACGGCCTTACAATTTTGACTATTTAGCCTTTCAATATTATAGTTGAAATAGCAAATTGTTAAAAATTCGATGAAAAAAAAAATTTTTCAATGCACATTTTTTGCATTGAATATTTTTTTTTTATGCAAAAAATTTTGTATTAGCAAAAAATTTTTTTTTTTGAATCCAAAATATTTTTAGTTGCAGCAAATATTTTTTTTTTGCAAATATTATTCGGTTGCAAAAACATTTTTTTCTATCCAAAATATTTTTAGTTGCAGTAATTTTTTTTATTTGAACTGGACAACAACGAATGATTTAAAAAAAAAAGAAAATAATTTTTACAACCCTGGTAAAATTGTAAAACTATTTAAAACATCACACCTTAAGGATCTAGATTTAGGGTTAAATAACAGGCTATGAAATATTCTCATATAAAAGGTTGACAAAAATCCTTTGGTGCATGTAAGTTAAAAAATATAAAATCCATGTCTGGGTCGCACGTACTTGCTCTTAGAGTTCAAATTACTTAAATGTTAACCAGTTTTATTTTGATTTACAACTATCAATCGATAGTTGATAAATACTGAAATTTGGGAAACCTTATTTATAGGAAAACTGGTCATTTTCTAATAAGATCCCATTTAATAACGGTAAGGACCATTCTCTGCTTTCAAAACTTTTCTTAATTAGGTAATAAGATATCGAAATTTAATTTTTATCAACTATCGATTGATTGTTGCAAATCGCAATAAGGCTGTAAAACTTTTTATACAAACATTTATACAAATAAAAATAACTAAAAATACAGACGAATTGAATACCTCCTCCTTTTTGTCAGTCGGTAAAAATATAAAAATAAAACTTAAAATTGGTTCTTTAAATGAAATTGAGCTCAAAAAAGTATGCAATTTTCTTTGTTTTAAAAGTTAAATTTTTAGAAAACAAATTTTTAAAATTGTTAAAGTCGTTTTTAAAATAAACTTATTTTTTGAAAAAAAAAAAATTAAAAAAAAATTCTTTTTCGATATTTTAAAATCCAAAAATTATTTTTTTAATAATTTTATTTTTGATTTATATAAAAACTATATATATGTAAGTGCTTTTGTTAAAAAAATTTGTTGAAACTGAGCAAATTGTTCGGAAGGAAGACATATTAAAAAAAAAAAAAAACGGTTCTATGAGCCTTGTATAAACAATATTACCTACTTGAATTTTTTTTTAACAAAATCATAGCAGCCGTTTTTTGAGAAAATAAAACTTTTCCAAAATTGGTATATAACAGGTACCGTTATTTTTGGTCTAAAAAAATTAATTGCAAGAACCCCTCTTTACATGATTAAAAAACTGCTGTATACCAAGTTTGAAGTGGATCGGCCCATCCGCTTAGGCTCTAGCTCCTTATAGGTACAAACCAACAGACATTCTGAAAGACACACAGACTGACAGACAGGTGAACTTTCGAGACCCTCTTTTCATTGTATTGTCATGTTTGATTGTAATCTCTACTTTTTTTTTTTTACGAATGTATAACTTGATATTAGACCTGTACGCAAGTAAAAATTGGACGCATTTAACACCCGAAGGTACGAGTACCTACAATAATTTCTTTTTGTTTACAAAAAAAAAAACTATTATTTAACTATGAACAAAAGAAAAACTGTATTAAAAATCTAAAACCCCAGTACAATTTGATTCAACTTAAAACCTACTTTATGTAAAAAATAAATATGAACGACTTTCTGACATTTTATGTAAATCAATTACCATATTTTTGACATTTTTTTTTAAATCTTTAATCAAAATTCAAATTTTTATTAACCAAATTTCCTCTTGCTTAGTCATAAAAAAAAATTACTCTTCATATATCCATATCTAACCTTCATGCAGTTCATAAACGTTTATTTCTTTAAACAAAAAATAAAACCAATGCATTTATTATAACCTATAACCATTGGCTTTAATATACCTTTAAAAGCTCTTAACAATTTATTGATCTAACGACAGGTCTTCGAAGTAATTTTTGGCAAATAAAAAAAGGACCCTATCCCTCCTCCCCTTAGAGACAAAGACTTGATTTTGCCATTTAAATTGTACTTATCGTAAAATTATATAGATTCCTTTCGAATGTCCAATCAAAATAAATACACGGCCCACCTTTTCAAAGATATACCTATTACCTATATATAAATCCCTAAAAGCTTTTTGTCTCTTAAATTGTTATGAACTTTTTTTGCCGATTTTTTTTTGCGTTTTGTTGTACATTAAAAGAAGAATCTTTATATACCGCACGCTCGCAATAAAAACAAGCAAACAAAAAAAAAAGGTAAAAAGGACCGCCATCAATGTGCAAGAAATGATAATAATCCTTACACTTTGTCAATGACACATACAGCTTTTTTGGGGGTTTTTCGTTCGGTAAACATAAACAACAACCCCATAACCAACATAACAATGAAGAGATATCCTTAAACAGGAGCAAAAAAAAAAAACAAAAAAAATTAAGATCAGCTCGTAAATTTAATGCTTGCGGCCATTAAAGCAAACAGCTTTAACAGCATGAGTGAGGTAGTGGTGGTGGCAAAGAAAGAGCAGGAGTAGGGTAAGGTGGTATAAGAGTGCGCATTTTAGACAAAACACCAAATAAAACAATAACAAAAAGAATTTAACTACTTTTTTTATATATAGTTTTTAGTTTATAATCAAAGCAAAGAAAAAAACTTAAAACTGGTAACAAAAATGTATTAATTCAATAGTTATAAACAAAATACCACATTAGGTCATTTGCGCACTCTTATACATCCTATTGTGTAAGAGTGCGCGGCTTAGTTTGTAAGAGTGCGCAGCTGCGCACAGGTGTAAGTTCGCACAAAAGTCGCAAATAAAACTGCCTATCTTTAAATAAACAGAGTATTTATCGACCCATCACTCCTTACATGAGGAACAATCTATTTAGTCTTCGATTAATGGTTCCGAGAAAATTTCGAAATTTCCTAGTTACCTCCATTCGCTTGTTTTTTGTAAAACTTGTATTTGGTTTCTTTTTGGTAGGAATTGCTTTTTCTAGCTGCTGCTTGTGGTATATGGACAAATGCCAGTTATTTTGAAGCCTTGGAGAGCATTAACTGCTCTTATAACCCGCGCACTCTTATACATCATCATGGTGCGCATTCTTACACGTTCAGACATGCAATCAAAGAATATATATGTATTTCACAATGCACTTTATGACCAATCTTACGTGTTCCTCAAATGTTTTCTTTTTGTCTACTTTTCAATATTCCATACTTTGTTTATTGTCATTTTTTGTTGTTTAGCGGAAAATTTAATTTGTTTGGCAAGAAAAATTAGAAAAAAAAGAGCTCAAAAACTTAAACTTAACTAGCACCTCTGTTTACAAACACATTTGCATGAAATTTTGACAGCAGATCAAACTCACTTAGGTCTTTCCAAAATAAGTGCATTCAGTCTTATATTCCCTCTCAAATCGTAGAAAATGGCCTTGCGCACTCTTATCGACCGCGCACTCTTGTACCATCCTACCCTAAGTCATAAAAATCCTGCAGTGACAGGTGGAAGGAATCCTTTAGTGACACAAATAATATAAAAGTAATGAAGCGTCAGGCTTGCTGCCGCCATCACGCCATCACCAGTTTTGCGCGCCGCATTTTCCACTAATAATAATGAGCTGCTTGCTACATATGGCCTACACCTACACATACAACTATATATATCCCTATCGTACAGGTTATTCATATACACCACACCCCAGGGGCTGATGGTGGTAATAGGAAACTTATAACAAAGGCCTGCCGCCACATATGTGTCCTGCAACATCATTGCCATATCCTTCTGACCAGCTATAATTATTACCGCCTATACCGTTTAGCATGCTTCCCGAATGTCCGAACAACAGCCCCCCCCTTCTGTCTGACTTTTCCATTTTCATAAACCTGAGTCGATAAATGATGGCCCAGGGTGAAAGTTGACTTGTACTTTCCAATATCGACCCTAGCGCCATCTGTACAAATACACAGAGGAAAAGAGAGTGTAAAAGTATGATAACACGTAAGTGCAAAGAAAAACGCCAACCGATAAATTATACGCGGTTAAGCATATTCCACACACCATTATAGTGTCCAAACGGAGACTATGTAGTGTTGCTGGTATCACCTTTTGCAGTCATTGAGTCATGGACGGACGAACAAAAAAACGACTACTCTTTGTACATCCTGGTGTAAATGGCACACAGTGGATCGATTTTTAGTTTTTAGTAGCAAATATTCGAATTTTCTGACTAAAAATTACAAGAAAAAGTGGATTAATTTATAACGGAAGTCATCTTGGCAAAAAACCATGCAGAAATCTGTTTAATTTAATGCGGAATCCGCGGTAAGTTCTCTTGTTAAATTGTGATTTCTCTAGCAGACTCTTTAAGGATCAAGTCTTGAACGTTGGACGCCATTTTTTATCTGTTTTTGTTTTAGGTTTAGGTTTTCCCATACATAAATCCATGAAAATTTTGCAAGCTTCTTCATAAATTGAATCCATAGTACAGAATAGCATGTGCCTCGATTATAATATACATAATTCCAAGGCTAGAATACAAAAAAAAACCGTCTCTTGAAAAGCAGCGGCTCGTCGCTGCTGACCTTTATGTCCTCATTGTATGCTTTCTGATGTTAAATTCGAACCCAACAACAGCAACAGAAAAAAGATAAAACATATTTTGAGTGCAATACTGCGTCCTCATTTTTGTTTTTTTTTTTTTTTTTTGTTTGTTAAATATGAATAGCGAATCCAGGACAGTAGCGGCTGGCTGGTGAGAAATACAGGACGAACCGAAAAATACAATACAACAAAACACAACAAAAATAAACAAAAAAAAAAAATTAAATACCAACGGACACAAAAATAAAGAAGGATAAATGGCCAACCATAAAAAATTAATAGTCCATCGACAGTGCTAAATCATTTTAATGGCGAATCCTTGTACAAAATATAGGTGTATTGGTATAGATTTACTATAACTATATGTGATATGATATTTTCCTTTTTTCATCCTCATTTCTTTTTTTTTTTACATTTCGTTTCCGTTTTGGTTTGGTGAACGGGGGAGAAGAGTTAAGGTCCTTTCTATGGATTTTTTGGTTTTGGTTCATTTTGGTTATGGTCATCCTTTTTTTAAAGGCAAGCTACGGTTACAGTTGATGGCGTTATGCGGTTCACTTTATTTTACTTTTTTTTAAATGGACAAAATGAATGAATAGGGACGTTTAAATCTATCTAGTATTTATTTCTGGTAGAAATAAACAAGACCCAACAAAAAAAAAAGAGGAGTGCTTTTCTATAGTCTATTACAGAACTACAAGGATCAATAATTAGAAAATGTTAAATGAGATCCACAAAAAAGGATTTGTGTTTTTTTTATTTTTATGGAAAAAAATTAATTGGAATTCAATTCAATTCAACTGCAAAAAAATACAGGAAGATTTTGAAAATAATTTTTAAGTACACATTTGGTCTCATAAATGAAGATTATAGTTCTGAAATTCTGTGGTAATTGAGAAGATGAATAAAATTTTAACCAGTGGGATAAATATTCGAAATTCAATATATTAGATCGAAATAGTAAAATATAGAAAATTGCAATTACTTGTCCGAGATCGAACAGTAGTAAACTACGTGCGTGTAACTATAGCACAGTGCATTTTTGATGTTCATATATGGGCTACCCAGCAGTTTGTACCACCCCCAATTTTTTTTTTTTGCTCATTCGGTAGATAGTTTGGTGAATATCATAACGCTGATTTTTCGGACTCGTGAAATTATCCTTTTGGCCGATATCTTGGATTTTAGTTTTTATTAAATTTGTTCATCCCAGTTGGTTGTACAAAAAAATTAGACAGTTAAATTTCGCGTCTTTTATGTTAGGAATACTTCATCAATATTCTGAATATTAAAAAAGTTACAAGCCAAAAAAGTAAAAAAAAAACGAAAAAAAAATTAAATTTAAGTTTTGAGCAGTTTTTATCAAAATTATGAAAAAAAACCTTCCGAGAAAAGATTGTTCACCTTAAAATTCTCTAAAATTTTGTATGAATAACTGTTATCTAAACGATAACTTACATAAATTTCTTAAAAATTTTTAACTCAACTCCCATTTGAAAATAATTATATTTCTCCTTCTTTGATGTCTCTTTAGTCCAATCTTCTATTTTTTTGTTCAAAAGACAAACACCATGGTTAAAATTATCTCCTGACCAGAATAATAAATTCATAAAAACAAATTAAAAATTAATCGCTTACGGGTGAAAATTGAATTGCACAATAAACAATCCCAAAAGATTTAGAATATAAAAAAATGTTTAAAAGAAAATCTAAAAAAAAAACTTGATACCGAAACCATAAAAATTAAAAAAAAAACGCATTCAATTTTCAAAAGGATATAAAATCTCTTGTTTATTTTAATCTAACTCAGCTCACATTTACACACACATACTCGTATAGAATGAAACATTTTAGTATTCATTTAGCATTTAACCTTTTTACCTCTATAATTTTATTGTGGATACCCTACTACCTAAGGTAGGTTAGGTAGACGTACCTCTACTCTTTCCCTCTCTTTGGATTTATGCCAGATTAGCTCCTGCACACAAATCTTTTGCATGGTTGCCAATCTACTTCAAGTCTTTTTTACTCAACAAAATGTTATGCATTCATACAAAATTTTAGGCTTAAGATAATGGAAGCTTCTTTTTGTCTCGAAAACTGTTTTTTGTAGTTTTTCAAAAATTTTATTGAACTCTCACCCTTACCGAAAACTTCTGAATTTGATTTGATTTCGGTTAAAAACTGAACAAATATACCATTTCAACTTGTAAAAATTTACCAAAGTGGTAACCGTTTTCTACCGCCATATACGCGCAGACAATCACTATAACCTCCTACCCACACACACACCTACCTGACCTCGCACTCACCTTCGAACAATGAAAGGACCAACAATCGCCGTAAGTGGATCATAATGGATTATTTCCTACAATTCCGTTTCGTCTTTTTTTAACCACCAATACTCCCACTCCATATAGGAAGTCCCATCATCCTCGATAGGAAGTCCTTGTGGCATAATAATAATAATATGAGGTGAACCCTGTGGTGGTCAATTTTTCTTTCTTTTTTTTTTCTCAGTATTTGTCCCAGGTTATTAAATTATTTACTCAGAGTTAATATAAAAATGAATAAAATAAAAAAAAAAAAATATCCTATAGGTACTTCCTGTATATGTTTCACACATAAATATTCATATGCATATCTTTATTATTATTTATTTCTTCATAATATTTGCTTAAATGAAAGAATTTTTTTTAAATTAAATTAATAAATCCAATTAAAATGGCAATGCAGAGAATGGTACGCTTCGAGGAAAGAAAATGCCACAAAAGTGCGTGAAAGACAAAAATTTACCATTTCAATATCCCGTGAAATTAAATTTAATTTACGAAAGAATTTTTTTTTTGCATGTGAAAAGTATTTTGTTTTAAAATTAATTTATTATTTAATTTGAAAGGTTATTTTTTTAATTGAAAGATTGAACACTTGGAAGGTTTTTTACACATTTGATAAAGAAATAAAATGGACGTACATACTTGCTCTTATGGTTAAAATTGCTAAGAACGTTAAAAAGTTGTATAATAATAAAATAATAACAATTTAGGTTCTTTTTTATCATTAATTTTGAAAGAAATGTAAAATAGTATTAAAAGTTGTTTTTTAAACGTACGAAAATACCTTTTTAGAAGGTCTTTATTTCCATACTTTCATACATACTTTATATGCCATTAGATTTTTGTATGATGAAGAATTTTTGATTTTTTTCTTTTTTTTTTTTGAATAATAATTTTTTAATAAAAAAGTTTTCCAAAATTTTTCAAAAAAAAATTCGTATGCCGCCATTTTAAGGAAATAATTAATCCACATATAAAAGAAAAGTTAAAAACATTCAGTAGTCCGTTTTGAATTTTTTTTTTTATTATTTTAATTTAAATTTTTAATTCAAAAGATGTTTTTGTATTTCAAAAGTAAAAAACATATTTGCCATAGATTTCGAAAAAAACAACATTTTTTATGTTGGTCATTATAGCAAGTACCGTAAATTTTGATCTTAGAAAGAAAGAAAATCAATTTCCTCTTTAAGGAATAACCTAAAACCTGTGCCTAAAATTGTGTTTACAATTACACATTATGAGTTAAAGACCATAAGCCATAAGGTCTTTAATTGACATTGGTTCACAAGTCCTGCTTTCCCTAGCTGGGTCTATTTGAAGTTATTACAAAATATCGAAAACCTTATTTTCTTTTTCATTCCAAAGTAATAAATTTTGCTTTTGAATATTAAAATAAAAAAAAAAAAAATCTTCAGCAAGTCAATTCAACTAGCTTTAAACTCTTTAATATTTGCTTTTTATTTCATAATTTTCGGTTCTTAAAGACAAAAATAATACTTTGTCGTAAAATATCAAACCTCAAAAAAACTTAAATTTTATTGCAAATTTTACGCAGAAATAGGTAAATTCAGTATTTACAAAAATCCATCTGACTTATTAATTAAGTAACTGTACTTTTGCCTTTTCCTATAAAACAGAATTGGACAATAATCCAAAATGTTAATCTTCTTCTGAATAAACTTGATAAAATGTCTTTTCAGAGGCATAAACATTTGTTATACTTTCAAAACCAATTTTTAATCCCTGCTTAAGAATTCAAATTTGAAATCCTAAAAAAAAAACTACATTTAATCCCATTATTGAACACAATATAAGCTCACCTTTTTGCACAATAAAATTGTATTAAACAACACTCAGGACAGCATGTCTAATTTTTGAATTGAAAGGACCTTTCCTTAACTAACAACTAGCCAGAGGCACACAGGCTCTTTAGCACCTGCCACATCGACCACCACACCAACCGGAACCACTCCCACTCGATTTTATTTCTTGATGAGCTCTATAAAAAGGATTTCGTGATTCCCATAAAATGAAAGGTATACACGAGTCGAGTATACTACAAGTCGATGGATGCTATTTTGATCATAACACAAAAATATTTCAATTCCGGATGTTTGGATGCCTCGAAGCATTTTTATATCCAAATCTATGAAGCTATAGCTAATAAAAATAAAAAAAAATAAAAAAAATACTTTGTGTTCTGTATTGGCACGGCAACGACACGGTGGATGGTGAAAATGAGGTGAGGATAAGAGGGACACACTCAAATATTGAAATGGATTTGAGAAGCCTACAGAATATTAGATGGATAAGTATCTTCTTTAACACCAATATAGCCAGTGTTGATTAAGGCTTTTCTCTTTTCTCTCTTCGAACAAAAAAAAAAAAAAAAGAAAAATTCTAATTGAATTTGATGAACTCGATGTGAATTTTAATAGGTTTTTGGCGTTTGGCATATTTATTCAACCAAAAATTGACTCCTTTCATGGTTTGATGAGATGGTTACAAGTGGAGGGTTGAGGAATGATGCGGCACAGTTAAAAGGTTACTTTTTGGTCAGAAACAGAACATAGAATATTATGTTTGTTTCATTGGGTAATTTCGAGGGCTATGTTTGGTGTTGTTCTCTCCTGTGATGATGATGATCATATTTAATGACTCCTTTCACACTTAGTTATGTTCGCATCTAAATTGTTGTTGTTGTTGGGATTTTCACAAAACACGACACGGACGATGACGACGACGTTTAACTTGGGTTTATGGGGTGTAGTTATGGCCCCATTTTGAATGTGTGGGATTTAAATTGACTTTCTATCTCTTTCTAAATTGTCTCAATAAACTTATATACGACTGTATTTTTTTATTTGCTGTTTAATAGGTGAGAAGTGATAAAATTAAAATGTTATCGGGGATTAAGTTGTGTTTTGTATATAGCCATTTTAATATTTTACGGTGTTTCTTTTATACGGTTTTTCAAACCTTTCAGAAATCACGTTTATAACAAACTCCCGGAAAGACGTAGTTTTAGAAGGTATCCTTTTTTAAACAAGCAAAACTAAATAGCTAAATGAAGGATAGTTCTAGTAAAAATGTTAAAGATGGAACTAAAAACGATACCCGCTAGAAAAATGGTTCTACTTTCTCTCTGATTTCTATACTTTGTCGCTTTTTCGTCTTCTGAGAGACGCCATAAGAGCCTATGAAACTTGTTTTGTGAAATCCTTTACTCTTCACTGAAGTACCTATTGAATTGTAACTACCACAAAGCTAGCCTTGAAAAAGATCCAAATGTTTTATACCGATACTCAAGATCTTCCCAATGGTTTTATAATAACTACAAACAACGTGTTAAGTGTTGTTTTGATTTCCCTGTCAAGTCGATAGGTTCTTGATTATTTTTGTCTATACACTCCGACCCGTTTACCTTACCATAGTTAAAATATTAGCTGTATTTGCTTAAACTGATTTCTTATGATGCATTTGCTCACTTTAAACTACTGAAAACTTCGAAACAACTAAAATACTACAATATAGTTACAGGATTTTATCCCGCGTTAAAATAGAAGTCCGGCGAATCACCGCGGAAGCAGCCACCGTACGCTTTTTTGAGAGCCAAACCCACCGCTGATTCACAGCGGTTAGCTGCACCATGATCGAAGATTTTTTTCTTCAATGAATAAAGGTCGTTCAAAGCTTGAAAATCGTATTTTGAAAAAAAAAAAAAAAAACACGGTTACAGTCAGTAGGTCAATAGTAACAAAGGATGATTTCAAATTAGGATTTATCAGGTTTTAAAGAGGCCCCATGGCACATTGGTTAGTGTGATTGACTATAACGCGAGAGATCTGGGTTCGTGTCCCAACCTCCAATACCTAAAAACACTTTTTTTTAAGGGGTACTGCCTGTTGCAAGGAATTGACAAAGCCTCCTCCAAGAGTGTCATAGTCATTCAAAAATGAATCTTTTCTTAGCCATTCGGACTCAGTGGTAAATTCTTGCAAATTACTGGTTGAGAGAAAATAGGACTGCTTCCTTCATGGGGTTGTCGTGCCACAAATTATTTTTTTGCTAGGTCAGTATAGGTGGCACTTGAGATCGACAGGTATTAAAAAGAGCCTTGGTGGCTAAGGTGGTCCACGCTTGTATGGGAAAAATAAAATTTGGTCCACCCCCTAGTTTGGCTCCACATCCTATTGGTATCATACTGTTGAATTTTCAGCCTCCTATCTTATACGTATGTATAGAAGGGCGTACTGATCGATATTGAAAAATTGTATTTTTTTTTGGAAAAAAGTAGGTAGGTATTATTTATTCATTTTTTTTTTTAAGTTAAAAATTGCTTGAAAGTTGTGGTTGTTGTACTTATTCTGAAAAAAATATAAAAATAATAATTTATGGGGCCACTTTCAAGTAAATTTCGTCAAAAGGTAGTACACAGACGTTTTATTTGCACATTTTGCTCATTATTTATTATTATTAATTATATTACTTACTTATTTTCGAAAAAAAAAAAAAATATTTTACATTTATAAAGAGCAAAACTTAAAAAAAAAAAAAAAAATGAAACAAAAAAATAAATAAAGATTACCTACAAAACCTAAAAATTGAACTGTTACTAGCAACCTCTTGCGCTTAAGATAGCGAATTGAAACTTCACAATGTTAATGTTATTAATATAAGTGGAACAAATTTAGCGGGTCGCCCGACCGAAAATCGAAAAAAAATATTTTTTGAACCACACTATTGGTAGCCCTGGTGATGCCCCTGTTGGCACCAGAGGTAAACAGGTATTTTTTAGGGATATTTTTTCCATATTTTCCATGGAACGCTTATTACTGTTGCGGGGAGGTTTCAAAAAAAATCTAACGCATTTACTCCGGTCCCGGTAACATGAGTATAGAACGCTTCGTTACAAGCTTTTTTTAATGTTATTAAGTGAGAAATAGCTTTCACTTGTTTTACTTCCATCTGAATTGAATGTAAATTATAAAATTGCAAAATAAAAGTAGATACTTATACAATATATCGTTTTTTTTCAAACTCTCTTTAAAAAAACACAACAACGACTTTATTAACAAAAAGTTTATGCCCATTCAACCTCGATTATTACATTTTTATATTGGAATTAATGCAGAAATTTCAAACAGTAAATGCATTTAAACCCACCAGATTTCTAGAGATTCCATGCATCCAACCACCAGTTTCAATCCATGTAGGTACGATGCTTTCTGTTTTTCTAAGCTCTCAATTTTAATTTAAATATCCCTTCTTCCAGTAGCAAACCAAAAATCCAACAAACATCCGCTAAAAATAAACGTCCTCCGTGCTTATCTTCATCAAAACGTCAAACCAAATATTTACCTACCCAAAGTAAACTGTCCACAATTTCTCTTTCCCCAAAAGCATATTATCAATTTAACACACCGATAAACACATTTAAAGGGCTCTTAGAACTTTTTTGTGTTCCTTCTTTTTTTTTTTTTTGTTTAACACCTCTTAATCTTAAGCCTATAAAGTAAGAGACCACCAGTCCATCAAAACCAAAAAAAAAAAAAAACTCTTAAATTTGAATCTTCAACAAGTTTCAACTTACAAGAAAAAAACAGTAGTAGCAACAAGCTTAACCAGAAGGTAACTTTAGAACTTTAATCTTTATCCAACAAGAATGAAAAAAAAAATACAAAAACAACAACCAAAGGGCCTGTCGAATACAAGACAAACGACCGCTAAGGCCAAAATTCATTGAACAAAGGATTAGAGTTTTGAAAAATAAACAACAAATTTAACCTCCCCTTTCCCCCATTTAATAAAATATAGCCCAAAGTATAGATAAACCTTAATTCTTCCGAAAAACACAAAAAGTTACTCCTTAAAGTGCCAAAAAGGATAAAGGCAGGAAGACACTATAGTAGAAAGTTTTTTTTTCCTCCTCTTGATTTTGGAAAAAGTTTGTTTTTTTTCCCCACTCCCCATCAACGTTCACTAAACAAAAAAAAAAAAAAAATAATAAAAAAGAAAAAAAAGGCAAGAAGAGTTCTTTCTCTCTTAGAGATTACGCAAATTAAAAACAGTCCTGCAAAACATCCTGGATACAACGAACTGATTGTGATTAATGGTTCCCTCAAGGATCAATGCGGTAGGCTAAAGGATTTTTTTTTTTATTAACTTCACACATATACAACATTCTTCAATAATAATTTGTTCCTAGGGAGACCAAAGAGTGAGCGAGAGAGAGATAGAAAGAAGGATAGGTAAATCTAGCTGGAATAGGTGTTTCGTATATTAGAAGATATGGCTTGGTCATAGAAAAATGAATACCTAGCTCTACAAGGATATACGCTGGTTTATCCTGTAGTCACGTTTCAAATTGCACACACAGCTTGTGTGAAACTGAGAGAGCAAAAAACGAGTTAGTTTGGGAGAAGTGTTAAAGCAAGAAAAATGTCACCCGTGTGTTGGAAATATAAAAGGCACAGTTAGGTAGACGACACGACACCATATCCAGGCAGGAAGATCCACCATTTGAGAATTTAGGTAGCAATTTATTCACCGCGGATATCCTGCCATCATATGGCAGCCCCGGTACGTATACCGGAACCTACCGAGAGGCAACCAGTAACTAGGAGCGCACCGTGCTGCATATACCAATATGCAATATGCAAACTATGGTCGATGATATATTTTCTAGCTTGTCGTCGTTTTATCTTAAAATTTTCACACACACACTCATATGAAGGTTAAAGGAGCGAGTATAATAAAAAAAAAAGAAACAAACAATCACGTAGGATATTCGTGAATAAATCTGTGTGTCAAGGCGTTTAAATTGCGGTTTTAAGACATCATACCATTTCTGCCTCTTTACGAGTATGTGGTTCAGATCTATCCTAACACAGATGTTGAAAATATAGAAGATAAATGGATCTACTTTCATCGAATGGATTAAAGAAAAAACGGGATCAAAATATTGCAGGAAAAGGTTTTACTTTAAAACTATATTCAAAGGCTAATACGAAAACGAGTACATCAAAGAATATCGCTGCTTATTTGTTATTCCAGAAAAACTTATTAAATGGTTTCATTTTAACCAGATTTTTACTTTCTAAAGGCTTTATCCAATTAATTTAATTTGAAGCTGCTTATAAATCTGTAAAAGCATTTAAAAGTTGGTAGATTTTTGCAAATTCTTTATAAAGCCTTTTCAAACGAATGTCGAACAACAATTTTCGAAGAATTTAAAATAAATTTGCAATGCAAAAAAGTGGTTCTTCTCTTAATTTTTGTTCGTTCACAATATTGTTAAACCAATTTTGCGAACAATTTTTTAATTAATGGAAACTAAATGATATCAATTAATATGTATTATAATGAAACCGTTTTAAATTAAAATATTTATGTATTTTTATGGATTCTGAAATATTGTTCAAATCATCACCGAGTTAAATAGGAAATTGTTGTTACTTTACGTATAGATAAAATACCGTGACGTGATTAAGCTTATATTAGTAACCGAACCTTTAATACATTTTTATTCAGAATCAAATCAAACAAAATTACTGGATTATTGTTAGAAGTCTATGATGACTCGTAGCGATGTAAGAAATGTAGTTATTTTGTAACTTAAAAGGTAAAGTTATTTTGTAAGTTAAAAGGTTCAGAGCTCATAAGAAATACTTGACCTCAAGATGCTGAACAAGATTCCGCGCTGGAGCCAAGATTCAAATTAGAGTCAGACAAGGTTGAATACTGTCACCAATTTTGTTTTATTCTTAATTAGGGATGTTGACAGGAAACTCGAGGAATTCGATGGACCTTGACATATAATCTAGAATATCTAGTAACGTGAACAACGTAAGCTCGCTCAAAAAATGCGGGATCTCCATCAACGACATTAAGAAGAAGCAGAAATCGTAGCGCTGAACATATATACGGCAAAAACAAAGATAACAAATTTTCTAACAGCCACTAGAAAACGCAGAGAGTTTTCAAAATGTTGTCCAATATTTGAAGGAATAACTTTTTTATTTTAAAAATCTAATGTCCTTCGACAGAAAAACTCGAATGTTTAATTTGTACTGCTTATCAGATGCAGCAATTGGAAAGTTAATACAAACCTATGTAAATAGAGTTCTACGAAACATTTAAAGGACCCAATCTCAATCGTACAAGGTTAAAAGTTCTGGAGTATTTTTTAATACAGCTCTTGTATACAATAAATTTTTACAATGCGCAAAAAGTATAAAAATAATTTATTGAAAACAATCATTTTCATCAAAAAAAGCAAAAAAACATGAATTTTTATCTTCTCATGTCATTAATTCCATTTTTTTTCCTAACAACTTATACCATCTGAAAGCTTATTGTCTTAGCTCAAAATATATATATCGATCAGGTCTATGAGACATCTACAAAAAGAGATAGATCAAATTTCATTAATAAAAGCAAAAAAAACATTTATGATTATGTTCTCAGGCTATGGAATCAATTTTTTTATTTGACAACCTATACAAATTTTTATAAAATGTGAAAGCTTATTATTTCACCTTTCATATGACGTATCAATCTCATTTCAAAGATGCCTACAAGAGAAGTAAGAATTTTTTGAAGTCAACCATGTCGAATTTCCAGACTGAGATTATGGTACTTCCCACACTGGTGGCTGTTCGGGGGGCAACAGATCTCCACTGGTGTTTTGAGGTTTTTCGCAAGTTTCTTGATTTAACATTGTGTAGCTTGTAGTTAGTCTACCGTTATGTTTGGTATACCAAATGAAAGGTAATTGTATCAGGATGCTCATAAAAGTTTAATAAAATTTCTATCTGCTCTTGGTCAAAAGTTATAACCTGTTGAATACTAAAATTTTATTTTACCGTTATCTCAAAATTTTGTTTACAAAAATGATTGATTGATCGCACACATATAGTCGTAGTCATGGTCTATCATTACTTTATTCCTGTATCTATTAAAGAAAAAAAGATAAAAATAAAAAACGATGAAAATCGATTAAAAACGGTCAAAAAACGTGTTTTTTAGAAACTTGTTTCTTCAGTTATTCAGTCAAAACTCACTAAACGATTCCAAATTCTTGCACATGTCCTATAAGTTTGAGATTTTTTGAACGCTCCAAAAAAAAGCTAAAAATCAAAAACTACCCAAAAATACCCCTAAAAACAAGGTGTTTTTCAAAAATTCATATTTCGAAACACAGAGTGTTAGAAAAAAATTCGTATCAGACGCCTAATTTTTTTTTCTCGTCTTTCACCTGGCACCTTTAGAATTTTCAAAAAAAATTTCCTTTACCCAAAATCATCATTTTGTCATAGCCCCAACACGTGTACAACATTCAAACAAAACTTTATAGCTTAGTTTCAAAATTTTTTTTGGATTTTTCTTAAATGCAGTTATTCTTAAATTAATCTCATCTATCTATTGGAAAAAAAATTAACTCTCTACGACTTCGCGTTTAGATTTTAGCCCAAATTTCATCTTTCCGTTTTACCCCTGTTTACCCTATTAAATGACAGAATTTTTAAAAATGCTTCATTTGGATTAAGCTTAAGGTTATTATCTTTCAAATAAGCTATAGAAGATTTTTGTATCTCTAATAGTTTGTTTTTAATTTTGAATTGAAATTTTTTGCCGCACTGCGAAAGTGCGAGAGTGTAACGTTAGAAAATGGCGTCACTTTTTTGTGGTGGCTGCCATGGTTCATCGATTTATAAGACGTTATCACGTCAAAAGAAAAAAAATCCATTGTATGAAATACCTTTTTTTAAAAAAAAATTAACCAAAAATTGTAAATTTGTACTAATTTGAAGACGCTTTGTGTTTTTTCGAAGCAAATTGCATACATTGCAAATGAATTTTGATCGGCAATAAGATTTTACATGCCACAGCCCCACAGTTTGTGAAACAGATAAAATAGAGACATTAATATCACCATTATTATATTATTTATGATTAATATTTATTTTTAGTAATGAATTTTGTAAAAAGAATACATTTTATAAGCTTTCAATACATTTGGTATTAAATAATTGAAATATTTTTGTGTTATCTGTATTACCTAAAAATTTAATATTGTCATGTATTAAATTTTAATACATTTCTGGTGTAGACCTGTATGTAACCCAAAAAGTATTAAAAAATACTACAGTGTATATCCAAGATCCAACGAAGAACAGGTTAGGAACCCATTGAATCTGTTACAGGAGGAAAAGCCAACGACTTCAATTCAAGCCTAACGATGTACTGAAACATGCTCTCTTAAGAAGGCAGAAGAGTTGGAGGACCGAGAAGCTAATAGCGATAGAACATTCGAGAAAGATTCAGTGCAGCTCAAGAAGAATTGGATAATACAACTCCTATAACCGTACGTTATCTTTTGCGTACCATGAAAATACAGGGTTTTGCAAAATTAATGTCATAGGTACATAATGTGAATTGATTTTTCATCGGCATCAAAGTCGCAATGTGCTTCAATTGGAAACTGTCCCATCCGAAAAAAACTGAACATTAATTTAATGAAAGATAAAATTATCCTTCACAATTAATTTTAGTAAAAAGTTGTTCGTTTTTCAAATGACTGATTAGTTCAGTACAGAAGTGATTTTCGCCCTTAAGGATTAGTTTTTTACAAAAATATAGTAATATTGTATTCAGATTCTAAAATTTCCTAGAATTTTAGCCTTAATCGTCTAATTTTTGCAGTTTCCTTTCCCTATTGTCTTAGTTTTTTTCTTCAGCATTTTAAAGACTCATAAACCAACTTTGACCTCAATTCAAACTTATTGTCCTGCAGTGTTATTTCTTTTTTTACTTCTGACACTATATTCATTTTTTTTAACTTTCAATAAAATTAAAACCAAACCTGAAGCAAACTAAACCAAACTTTAAAATTGTATATCTAAGCGCAAATAAAAATAAAAAAAAAAAAAAAAAACAACCAGGAAAGTCGCTTCCACCGCCCATCTCACTTGAATAATTCCATCATTAATAAGGAAACCTCCATTTCATCTTACTTCCTATACTCACAGAGCATATCCTTCACTTTCCTCAGTCATTTTATATCTGCTTCAATTTTTTTTTATTTTCTATTTTTTTTTTCTAATACAAGGACCACATCACTTCTATTTCTTCCTTCTACTGGGTTTCGGTATTATTCAGTGTTCGGGGAGTCTGGCATTCAGCTCAGGAACTATTCCGGAACTTATGGAATTTTTTATAGGTTTTCCAGCACTCTGATCTATCTTAGAGAGCCGCATTGCATTCGTTAGGATTCTTTTGCTTTGGTATTGCCAGAGATCACTATTTCTTAGTGCTTAAAAAAAAAGTATACACCAACACACAAACATGATGGAAGAAATAGGAAGCAAAGTAGAAAAGAAGTTTGATGTTAGAGAGCAAATAATAAAAAAAAAAGAGAATAACAAAGCCACTATTTCCGTTCCACCATCTCTCTGATTTACTTCAAGAAATGGAAGACGAAAATGGAAATAATCTCAAGTTGCAGTTGAAAGCACAGCAAAAAGGTGGGCCCAAGGAATCTCGCTTTCGATATCCTTTCCTATTTTTTTTTTTAATTTTTTTATTTTTTATGACTGCACCAGAAGTTTAATTTTATGTGCCCCGGCATTTACTATGATTTTGTTTTTTTTTTTTTTTTCCTTCAAAGGATCCATGAAGGAAGTATTAAAGTTTGGTATCAAAAAACTCTTCTAAGATAGGTACTTTTTTTCTTTTACTTATTTACATCAAGGATACGTTTTTTAAGTTTTTTTTTATTGTTAATAAACTATTTTACAATTCATGGGTTTTTTTTTTCGTTCTGAAAGGACAAAAAAGGACCTTCTATAAAATCTTAAATAAGTGCTAAGAGTATTTCATGATTTTTTTTTATCACTGCACATTCCTGTTGAAAGGGACGAAAGTTCGGAAGTGTACACTAAAAAATTTAACATGCTGACTTATTGCAAGAATTTTTAATTGAAAATCCTCTTCAACACCAATGCCACACCGCACCGTCATCATCATCATCGTCATCATCAAGGAAGTCAAACTAGAAAATCAGAAGTAAAACACACACACACAAAAAAAAAGTACAAAGAAATGAAGAATTTAACAAGTGGTTTTTAGGTTATGCTATGGCTGTGAGTAACTGGGTATAAGGGACCACCAGGGACGGCCTGGAGGAACTTCTAGAGGCTGTTTTCGAATAAATTTCTTAATTGAAGAAAAATCGATAAAAAACTTGAATCAAAACAAAATTCAAATTTTATTTTTTTTTTGTCAGGGGCATCAAATCCTCTTGAGTATAAAAACCCACAACAAAACTAAATTCAAAATTTTACTTTTTTTTATAAAGGGCGCCAAATCCTTATTAATAGAGTATTTCCATTTTTTGGTTGTCAATAGGGAAAATTAAAAAAATGTCTTCATTTCAATTTCATTAAATTCTTTGCCTCGAAAATTTTATTAAGTCACCTTTTTGCAACCTCAATCCGTCCCTGTATTTTTACGACAGAATTCCAGAAAATTATTATCACCCTAAGACTTTCCCTGTTTCCCATTCCCTTCTCTCGTTTTTTCTGCTGCGTTTTTGTCTGTTTTGCCAGTTATGGCAGAGAGGTTGCGGATGCTTTTGCTTGCTTCTGCGATAGTGATAAAGTTTGCTTACTTTGTAGAAACAAGCAAAGAATTATTGAAAGTCTGTTGGGATATATAATAAAAAAGTTTTAATTGAAAAATTTAACACACAAAAAAAAAAAAAAAACAGACAAAATATTTAAAAAAAAAAAAGAAAAGAAAATAATAACAAAAAAAAAAAAAACAAAATGAGAAAATCCGTGACAAAAACTTGTGCAAGGGAATTCTTAAGCAAAGTAAATTAATATAAAAATATGGTTTTGATTTTGAACTGGAGAGAAAGTGTAGAAAGAACAATAACGGTAGGGTGGTAAATAGTTTCAAAAGAATTACATTTTAGGAGAATAAATGTTTTTTTTTTTTTTTGTGTTGTTGTAATGCAATTAAAAATGAGAACAAAACAAAATTAAAAATTGTTTTTGGAGAGAGGAAAATATCAACTGAAGGTGGTGTATAGGGTGGCGTATGAGTAATTTTTTATTTTCATTTAATTCTGAATGGAATCGTGGGAATGTTTTAATTTATTTTATAATATATTTTTTGTGGAAATGTATGGCAGGTAAACTTGTACTGCTATACATCCTTTTTTTGTTGTAAATGAGAGAGTTTTTGAGACATTTTTTGGCTAATTTAAGTTTATGCCTGGTACTATCCCTCCAGGTAATACCATTGCTACAAACTGAAGAGAAATGGTTTGGTCAGAGCTAGACGGATTCTGTCCTGGTGACAGATTTTTCTTTGTAGAGACAGTGAACGATATCAAATATCAGACTTTTTGGAAGATCAAATCGTATTATTTGAATTAAAAAAATAAAAATATATGGCAATAAAACAATTTTTATTATAAACAAAAAATTTTCTGCATTGAAAAAAAATTCAATGCAAAATGTGAGCATTAATTATTTTTTATTTAAATTCGTCAAATTTCTTACAATTTTTACTATTTGGCTTTACATTAGGTTCATTATTATAGCTGTCATAGCTAATGTATGGTCAAATAGTCAAAATTGTAAGAAGCTCGAAGAATATTAAGAAAAATGGTTTTGGTTCAGACAGAGAGGGTTATATAAATTGTGTTAGAAAACAAAGAGAGGAGTAAGGAAGAAGACCATAAATGCTGCATATGCAGAATAAATCAGAAGTAAAAAAAATTACACAGCCACACAAAAAAAAAATAAAACTTCTGACCTGGGGTTGCGACTAGGTTCTTCATATAGTTTTTGGGTTGCTAAAACCGAATCCGAAGTCTATTTTACCGTATCACGTCAGGTTTTTGAGATATTCTCAAAAGATGTCAGATAAGAACTTTTTTTTTGAGTTAAGTAATTTTTTGAGGATATTTTAGAAACCTGACGTGATACAGCAAAAAAGACTTCGGATTCTGTTTTAGCAACCCAAAAACTATATGAAAAACTTAGTCGCAACCCCAGAAAAGAAATTTTGTTTTTTTGGTTTTGACATTTTTTTGAGGATATCTCAGAAACCTGAAATGATAGGGCGAAATTGACTTCGAATCTGGATTCAGCGGTCCAAAAACTATATGATTAACATATTCGCATATCCAGATCAGAGAAATTTTTTTTTTTGTTTTCGTGACATTTTTTTAGGTTATCTCGAAAACCTGACGTGATGGGTCAAAACGGACTTCGGATTCGGTTTCAGCGACCCAAAAACTATATGGAAAACCTAGTCGCAACCCCAGGTCAGAACTTTTATATTTTTTTGTGTGGCTGTGTTATTCTGTATTTTAAGCTACATATTATTATTTTCTTTTGTTTTCTCTTCCCATTCTTCTGTTTCTTGTTCAACTTGTTGCGAGTAAAGCGTTGCGTTGCGATTGCGATATTAGGTGCGTTCCACTGAGTGAAGTCTCTCAGGGCTCAAAGATTTTTTAAGCGAGACAAAATAGGCGCGTCCCACCAAGAAAAATCTCTGAGGACTCAATGTCATTTTGGAAGAGAGGAAAATAATTTTGTGGGACAAGTTTCTAACATGAATCCAATTTTTTTCAAATTTAACACTTCAACTGCCACTTCACACAACTGCTACTTTTCTTCAAATATAAAATTGTGATAAGAAATTATTTCAAAATAAGTTATTTCGTGAAGCAAACTCAAAATAACATTTTCTTCAAATGTTCATTAAATTTTTTATGTTATTAGCACTTTTATAACTGCAAAAAAACAAACATCAAAACATGGTGGTGTGCTGTTATAAAAGTGCTAAAAATTTTTATAGAAAAGAGTTGTTCTAAATTTATGTTTTTGATACCAAATAAAAGAGAAAAAAGAGGTTATTCTTATTTCATCGAAACCCGGAAAGTGCAATTTTGTGACTTAACCCCCTTTGTACCCGGCGGCAAAGATATGTAAACAGTAAGTTTCTATAGAATATTAATTTTCTACTTTGGAGACCAATTATTAGGAAAGTTAAGGTATTTTATTTAATTAATTCGTTTGCAAAGTAGTTTTCATTAACATAACGTGACTGCGTAACAAAACCAAACAAACAAAAAGCTTCCCTTAGCCTCGTACGAAACTTCTAAACCACCAATAACACAAAAAAAAAACAGCATCTACAAGAGTGACATCATCCGACTATGAACCACAATATAATTGACTCAATAGTTTGCTTGCAGTGCATTTACGTTTTCAGCAAGAGTATAAAACAAAACACACACTCCTATAATTCTCCTATAGTCAGTTCCGTGTTCGCTGTAAGGAATATGAAGTGCGGTATTTTCTTCACTTTAAAAATGTTCAAATAGTTCTTCTTTTTTTTTTGCTTTTCTTCAGCTACGTCCGTCTATAATATCCTTCTCAGGTTTTAGTTTGGTTTTGCGTGCTAGGAATACTTCATCTTTAAATTGCTCGATTTTCTTTCGTGTTATATAGTTTTTTTTTTACATTTTTGTTTTTAAATAAGAAACGTAGGAAGGTTAAAGGAAATGGAAGGTTTAAACATTTTATTGCAGAAAAAATGGGAAAAAGAGAGTGAAGAATGGAGTTCTTATTTATAGAATCAAGGATGCACGAAGTCTGTATCTGGGTATAAGGATACTGGATAAAAATATATATCTTTTTTTTTTTTTTTTCTTTTATAGTATTTCCGGATATCAGTCAACAATTTTATTTTCTATTTTTCCTCTCCATTTTAGTTTAGACTGACTTTTGCTCTCTTGATTTTGTGGTCTATGGGAATTTTTCATTGAGTCAGTTCAAGAGGATGTTTTATTATCTCTCTCTTTCTTTTTATAGAAAGAAATGAAAATGACCACGTTCAGGAGTCTATATAGCTTAGTAGTTGTAAAACAATTTCAATGAGTTTTCCTATCGAATCAATTTTGCTGAAAGAGCAATTTTTCCTGAATGGGTGCAAAATTGTCTTATGCGTGATGTGGTCAAGAAATGCTGGAAATATATTTTCCTAAACTATGAACATTGAAAATAATGTAAATTCAATCAAAAATAAGGAATTTTGTGTGTAGTTGAAAGAATGAAAGAAAGAGCTATTTTACTGTGCAGTTTGTTTATGCTGCATCGAAGAAAATAATACAAAAAAGAAAAACTTCAATTGAAACCGTGTTCGTAATCGGATAGTGTAAGAAGGTTTTTTTTTTTTTTTTTAATATTTAAAGGATTCAAAACGTCTATTTGAATTTTCGCTCTACAAAGTTGTCAGGAGTAGCTTTCCTTTTATTAAATTGGACATGGTTAACACAGCATGAGACTTTAGATAATATAAACATGTTTGCAAGACGAAATCGATGGAAATTGGTTTGAAGTCTTAGATTTTAAGAAGGGGGAAGAAAAAAAATGATAATGTGTATGTTCAGCCTCAAGCATTATGCTTTGTAAGGGTTTTCCTGACTTATGAAATAATGGCGGAGTGATCTGAATTCATTGAAGTTATCATTCGTTTCTAATAAAATTCAACAGCCTTTTTGTATAATAAGCACGTACATGAGGGGTTTTGGGTACCCACAGTATATAAACACAGTACGAGCTTCAGGAAGAGGGAAGGATTTTAATGGAGATACCGATTCACATTGGTTTTAAATTTCTGAACACTAGAGCTTGGTATGCTTTATAATTTGTAGCTAGATCAGAAGGGGTGAAATATTTCTTATATCTTCGGAGGAAACCTAAAATTCCAGTGCAAATTTTTTTGCTCATTCGTAGTAGTTCTAATACCTCGCAACCCAGAAAAGTCTATTTTTCAGGAGAGGCAAAAAACTAAGTATAAAATGTATGAGAATTAATACAAATGATCTGGTTTTGATTAAGCGAGGCTCTGACAATATTGATGTTAGGCAAACAGGGTCTTTTCCATTACAGCCGGATTTTTTTCAAAAATATAATTGCATCATTTGTCCAAAATCGCCTTTTTCTGGGTTACGAGGTATTAGAACTACAGCGACGATATATCATTACCCTGATTTTTCGCACTCGTGAAATTCACCTTTCGGTAGCCATCTTGAATTTTAGTTTTTGTTAAATATCTCGATTTCTGTTTATTCTACATAAATGTTATGTATACAAAAACGTAGACAATTAAATTTCGCGTCTTTTAAACTCGGAACACTTTTTCGATATTCGAAATGTTTAAAAAGTTACAGGACAAAAAAAGTAAAAACACGAAAAAAAAGATAATTTTTAAGTTTTGAGCACTCTTTATTAAAATTATGATATTCCGAAAAAAAAAACATTGTTCACCTTAAAATTCTCAACAACTTTGCTGTAAAATTTTTTTTTTGTATCGCTAAAATACAAGAGTTATTAATACTTTTTTTGTTAAAAAAATGCTCTTTTTTTCTTAAATTTTTTTTTTTTACAAAACTTGAATTTTAAATGATTAGTAAGTATATTTGATAGCTTTGTGTAACAAGAGAATATTCAGGACCTGCAATTCATTTTTATTTTTAAGTCTCTTCATTTCCTAAAAAAGGGGTATTTTTTAACAAAAAAGTATTGATAACTTTTTTAATTATAGCGATACAAAAAGACGCGAAATTTAATGGTCTACGTTTCTTGTATAGGTAGGTATACAACTTTTATGTAGGATAAACAGAAATCCAGATTTCTTATAAAAACTAAAATCCAAGATGGCGGCCGTAAGGTAAATTTCACGAGTGCGAAAAATCAGGGTGATGATATTCTATCGAATGAGCAAAAAATTTTGGTGGTGGTAAAAAACAGGAGATGCAAACTATCGATAAATATATAAATAGATATATGTAGGTATATTATGTACTTTCAATTACTTCCTTTTAGGAAATTTTTATTCTAGCAAGTTTTCTCTTACACCGAAATAGAATTGAAGCAAATTTGCCCAGTTTTCAGATTTATATTTTTGTCAAGTAGGTAAGATCATATAAAAATTCGTTTAGCAGTAAAATCAATTAAAAAAATCGATGAATATGTTGGTTCTTCCGTTTTGTTTTTGCTTAACAGGAAGAAATTTTATACTATCAGATTAGCTATTTCATCCATAGAAAATAACTCACAGGACATTATCATATATTTTATAGTTCTATTGATTTCCCTGATTCCAATCAGTTTAAGATTTATTGAGTACTTAAGCCTACTGTTTCTTAAAACACCTTTCAATAAAAAAAGATTTATCAAGATTTTAAAAGAGTTCATGGTACGTAAATCAATTCAAACATAACATAAAACCTTAGAGAGAGCTGACAACTTATCTTCTATACTTAAAACTAATCGAATCTTTTGTCCTAGAATTCTTCTTACTAAAAGCCTCTTCATCGAAACAAAAAGGTAACAGAAGAAAAACAATACTATGTAAAAGGATATATGAAGAAAAAAGAAGAAGAAAAAAAAGCTAATTCCTCTAATGGCTGTCAACGACGCAATTTATTAGATCGACACCATTTTCTAAGAGACACAACCTCTATCGCCCAAACAAACACAACCCTCCTCCTCCACGGAACCTACCATAAGACAGGACACATTTAAATGAAACTTTGACAAAGACAATCTTCTTTGGTTTCACGGTTGTTTTTGTTTTTCTTTTCTTCTTTTTTTGCTGCTAATTCCTTATGTCCTTAAGAAAAAGGACGTGTTTATAATACAGCTCATTATGCCCATCGCTATATAAAAACAAAACAACCACTTCAAGATGATGTGTCTCTTTTATTGAACAAAACGTTCTAATTATCTTCATTAATTATATTCTCTAGCCCATTCCAATGCAATCAAAAGAAATCCAATGGCTATCAAGCGACAAGCCCATAGGAGCTCAGGATTAAAGATAAAGGAAGGTGATAAATAGAAATCCTGTAAGTGACAGCCGATGAATACACTAAAGGTGTCGTTTCTCTGCCACCAGAATATATCCACACACAGTTCCTTTTCCTTCTATGTGTGTTGGTGTGTGTCTAACGTAGGAAGAAGAACAATTTCAATCCATTTAAGTGCGGCGGAAAACATACTTTATATCCTTGTTGCTATCTATATCTTAAGTTATTTGTGTAAGTGATGATGTTGCAAGTGGCAATTAAGAGATTAAACGGTGACATTTGATTCCTCAACACACACACATACAGGTGACTCACATTTATATAAAATTGCCATATTGCACTCGAATGGCAGCAAACAATAAACAGACGAACATAACAAAAATGGCAACAACAAAAAAAAAAATCTTAATATTATATCCTGACATGGCGCTGCTTAAACAACAAATTGTAAAATCATGTACCGTGTAACTGAATGCTGACATTAATCTCCATGGAACTGTAAAGTAAAAATAGAACGACTCCAGTTCAACTGAAAACTAAAAACAAAATAAAAAAAGAAGAAACAAAAACTGCAAGTTTCGTCAAAATCTAAAAAAGAAAATAAAGGACAAAACAGGACAAAAAACAGAAATAGCTAGATACATTTTTACTATGTCACTTGACGTTTAGAAGCGCAACTTCGGGTATGACCTAATTTCCACTGCCGATTTCTGCAGGGAATATCGACCCTGCGGAAATTGAAGGTTTGAAAAGTGCATGCAACACGAATGAAAAAAAAAAAACGAAAAATTGACAGATTCCTTTTAGAGGCTGCCAAAGTTTATACCAGGGACAAATTTAGCTTCTCTTATAGTTTTGCACATTTTTGTTTGTTGACTTCATTGTTGGCCTGTGTTTTTTTTTGGTTAAAATATTCATGCGAATGCATTTAGGTATAATTACCTTTGCAAAGGTGGCTGTCAGATTAAATTTTAGTTTCAAATTCAAGGAATTCTTTTAAAAGGTGCTTAAATGACAGTTTTCATTGGAAAAGACAAGAATTTTTGTATACATTTTAATTGAAATCTAGTGCAAAGTTAAGAGCAAAAGTACACTAAAAGGTCAAATTATGATGTCGTCATAAACTTTCTATGTTTAAAAAGTTCTACTTTGCAACACAAAAAATGATGAAATATTGAGGATATTCAAAACCTTCTTCATAGTAAAGGTAACAATTTCTAAATTATTTCGTAGTATTTTGGGTTTGTACAAAAATTTTATTTAAAAATGTCATTCAAATTGATACATGTTAAAAAATAGATGTTAAAAAACGAGTATTTTAAAACTTGGTTTCAAACTGGTTAATATATAACATAAAACAACGCCATAAATAAAAAAATTGTAATTATCAAACTTCAAAAAATTATTTAGGTACCTACCAAACAAAATATGTAAGTAAAATCTTAAGCTTTAAACTTTAAATTTAAAACTCCATTAAAAATATCCCAGGGATTTTTTTTATTTTTTGAAAAATTAAATTGTCAAAAGCTACATTTTTGTCAAATAAATATTTAAATTTGAAGATTTGAAGGATAAACAATATAAAAACACAAAAAATGATGGCCCGTAAGTATTTTGCATCTAAAACGCCAGGCAAAAATCCACAGACAGTGTTACGATATACCAGTGGAAACCAAAGGCTGAAAATATTGCAATTTTTGAGATGATTAGGATTACGCAGCATCTCAACCCTGATTAGTTTCACTAGTCGTGTAGATATTCTCTGCGCTCTGTGAAGTGGATAAGAAATGCATTAATTTCTTTGATTTTGTGTCTATTAAAAATCTCAAATAAAGTGTTGTCCATTTAACCCCATACCCATAGATTCAAAAATTTCTGGCAAGCCTATATTATATATATTCTTGTCTGGCGAGAGAGATATGCCAGTAGTGACCAAAACCTGAAGCAATTTATCCCTATATGTACATGTCGTTTGAACTAAAAAAAAAACACAAAAACGACTTGTTCTGTAAGCCAAAATTACCAATTACCAAACGTTACAACGCGTTGGTATTATGAAATTGAATGAACACATTTTTACCATCCCATTTTTCCATATTCATGCACGTTTTATTCATTTTTAATTGTTAACTGACACTGAAACTTTGTTTAATAAAATAATAAATAAAATGACATTTGACGCTAATGGAGAGTGAATAAATAGAAATCCTGTTTAAAACCTCCATTTGCTCTAAAAATCCCTCTTAAATAGCCGAATTTGGTGTTTTAACTAAAACGACTTTTAAACTTAATGCTCAATTAGTTAATGATGCCAAACTTCAAAAAAATCCTTAAAAGAGACTGAATTAAACGAATTTGGTTTTTAATTTTAAAATTCCCTTTTTTAATGGCGATTTAAGTTTAATGGAGAGTCAATTAATTGGGCCTAATAAAACAAGTTATTTTAAAACCGTTTGCAAAGTTCTACTTTGCAATAGTAACATTTATGAAATATTATGGTTTGCTAAGGAAAAGTATTATTTAACAAAATTCAAACCCTTCTTAACTCCAAAACTATGTCGTAGGTGTTAAAAAACTAGTATTTTAAAACTTAGTTTCAAATAGGTTAATTTATATAAAATAGTAATTTTTAAACATAAAAGAAATGATTTACCACAAAACTTAACTCGTTTAAGAACAATTTTATATTTCAAATAAAATAAGTAGAATCTTAACCAATAAAACAAGATATTTTAAGACCGATTTTACATCCGACAGTCAATTTGTTTCATTGCTCCTAATGAGATTAGCTTCTTCATGATAAGTTTTACATTTGTAACAAAATTGGTAAATTTTCAGCCAACGAAACAAAATATTTACAAATTAAAAATGATGTCAAATGGTTTCTTTCAAACCTATATTATAAGTTATTTTAAAACCAGTTTTTAACTTGATGGTTAGAATTGGTAAATAAATTCACCAGAAAATTGAAAAAGGTTAATTTTATTGTTAAAAATAAAGCAAGATTAATTTTAATTGGCTGTTCACATCACAGAGTCTTATCTAAGATATCTCAGAATTTATATAAAGTATAAGAAAATAATATATTTGGGTACCCAATAAAAACAAACAACATTAACTTCGTAATGATGTTCTGTCTTAATTGATACTTTTTCATCTTATTAAAAATAACCAAATCAATTATTTGTTTTGAAGTTTAAGTTTATTTTGAAAAAATGGCAAAACAAAATAAAAAAATTTTCAATTTTAAAGTTCAAGTGACCTCAACTCCAAATTTATAAAGCGTTTCGCCCAGGTACGACAGTGGGCTCATCAGTTAGATCTGTCGTACCCTTACTAAGACGCCTTATTTTGGTCGATGTTTACCGACACTATATAAAACTCACAGCATGAATATACTGTGAATTCTAATATTCAAAGGGAATTTGTTTAAATTCAGACCTTAGAAAAATGTATGCCCGTGGTCAGGCTGATATAATAACGAAGAAAAAAATAACAAAAATAATAAAAATTATTTAAATTATTTCTATTTTAAGTGGAGCGATTGAATATAATTCAATTTTAAAGTTCAAGTGACCTCAACTCCAAATTTATAAAGCGTTTCGCCCAGGTACGACAGTGGGCTCATCAGTTAGATCTGTCGTACCCTTACTAAGACGCCTTATTTTGGTCGATGTTTACCGACACTATATAAAACTCACAGCATGAATATACTGTGAATTCTAATATTCAAAGGGAATTTGTTTAAATTCAGACCTTAGAAAAATGTATGCCCGTGGTCAGGCTGATATAATAACGAAGAAAAAAATAACATAAAATAGAAATAATTTAAATAATTTTTATTATTTTTGTTATTTTTTTCTTCGTTATTATATCAGCCTGACCACGGGCATACATTTTTCTAAGGTCTGAATTTAAACAAATTCCCTTTGAATATTAGAATTCACAGTATATTCATGCTGTGAGTTTTATATAGTGTCGGTAAACATCGACCAAAATAAGGCGTCTTAGTAAGGGTACGACAGATCTAACTGATGAGCCCACTGTCGTACCTGGGCGAAACGCTTTATAAATTTGGAGTTGAGGTCACTTGAACTTTAAAATTGAATTATATTCAATCGCTCCACTTAAAATAGAAATAATTTAAATAATTTTTATTATTTTTGTTATTTTTTTCTTCGTTATTATATCAGCCTGACCACGGGCATACATTTTTCTAAGGTCTGAATTTAAACAAATTCCCTTTGAATATTAGAATTCACAGTATATTCATGCTGTGAGTTTTATATAGTGTCGGTAAACATCGACCAAAATAAGGCGTCTTAGTAAGGGTACGACAGATCTAACTGATGAGCCCACTGTCGTACCTGGGCGAAACGCTTTATAAATTTGGAGTTGAGGTCACTTGAACTTTAAAATTGAATTATATTCAATCGCTCCACTTAAAATAGAAATAATTTAAATAATTTTTATTATTTTTGTTATTTTTTTCTTCGTTAAAAAAATTTTCTTCAAAACATAAAACAAAATTTTTAATTAAATCCTTTTTACTCTGCGCTATTTCCGTTTTTTTTTTTTTTTTTGTTATTTTCTGTTCTGTTGAAAAAAAAGTTTAAAATCTTATCAGAAAATCTGAAATTGATTGAAGAAAAAAAAAAAAATAAACAAAATAATAATAACTTATCTTTACTCCTTCCGCTGCCATATTCAGAATCTCTCAACGCTGTCATTTTATTTCTTTGTTTCTTGAATTCTTTTGTTTTTCTTTTTTTTTTTTTATTTTTTCCCATCTTAACTTTTATTTCTTTACTCATTTTTTTGTTCTACTCCCTCGTGCTGCGCTTTTTTGTTGATAAGTTATTAAAAATGCATAACAGATTTTCGTTCAAACTCCTCTTTTCATCCTTACATGAGGATGCAAACACAAATATCCTTTCAGTATCCTTATAATGAGTATATCTTAAGCATTTTATTTTTCAATAGAAAAAAATAAAAAAAAAAAAGACATAAGAACAAAGAATCTGGATAGTAATTAATTGTTCAATAAAGTCATCAGCATATTCTTTAAATAAACTTTTTTTTTTGTTCTTTATTTTTCTCTACAGGATATCAATGAGAACATAAAACAATGACTTGTGTACTCGTTATTAAGAAAAACCCAATTAAAAATAGAAAAAGGATTATTTTTTTAAGAAAACAAAAAAAAATTAAGGATTATCTATTTGATGATCATTATTATTCCCAAGAGAAAAATATTATCGTTTTATTTTTTCCTCATTTTAACAGAAAGGATGTGCGATGTTCCTGATTAACTTGTCATCCTTTACTGTCCACTCAATAAAATAAAATAAATATAAAATGCGCCACAGAGAGAAGACCATCTGCTGGTTGTGTGTGTGTGGTTGCGGGTTAGAACCTTCTTAATCCCCTTTTAATTCCCAATTGGAAAATATCCTTTCGAAGGATCAATGAATGGAACACTGAACAAACAACAAAACAAAATCGAATGTTTAAAAATAAAAATCCTCCATGATGTCTGATGATGAGAAAGAGAAGAACGGACGAAGTAAAAATCGTCCTCAGGCGCAATTGTATTAACCTTCTTCTCGGTTTTGGTTCTCATCCATGTCCTTTGACTGGTGTTTTCTATAATTTTTGTTTTAACCTCATTTAATCTTCATGGATTATGTTCTATCGTATCGTTAACATACAAACAGACAAACATACACAAACAAACAGAGAAAAAAAATCTCAAGTTGGAAATTATCGTTTTTCTGTATTGCACCGTTGGGCATTTGTGATGGAGAATTGTCCCAATACAATTTTTGTGAATGTACCTTTTTTATACCCATTTTCCCGGTGTTCTTTATATCATTCTGGTTCTTCTTTCAATAAAATATATAAACAAAAAAAAACATAAAGTCCTGGATAAACTGACGGGTGACTTTGCGGGTGGATTACTCACTCTTTGTATAGGTATAAGGCCAATTGCAAAAGGGATATTATTTGTTGATGGTGGCAAGGGTAGGAATTATTTTTTACCGATAATTTACTTTGGGGTTTTGCTGAGTTAAGGTTGCAACTTGATTTGTTGAGACCATTAAAGCTCGCCTTTGGATGTTTTTTTTTTTGTATGTTTGTTGTTGTTGTTGTTTGGTTGTATTTATAGACTCAAAGCAAATGAAATGATAATGTCCTGTACGTGAGATAGCAATGAATGGAAAGGATATGCGCGAGGGTTTAATGGAGAATGATTGGGTACTTTGGTAATACATCGCGATGGGATTTAAGTAGATTTATAGAGTTTTTTTTTTGGTTTCTTTAATTTTTGATAAATGAGAATAATTATTTTTTGTTGTTGATAATGGGCGAAAATATGTTTGCTCTTAAGTTACAAAAGGAGATTGATGAATTCAAGCTCTTAATATGCATGTTTGTGTTATTGCAAGTATTTTATTGCAGGCATCTGAAAATCATGTCAAAAAGAGGTTTAAATCTAACCCTGGCTTTCTAAAATTGGCTCCGCGAAATTAGGACCCCGAAAATAAGGAACCAAAAGAAATAATGAAATACCTAAGGCCCCAGTTTTTTTTTTTTTTTCGAAATATGAAATAAAACCCCAATTTTGTTTCCTTAATGAAGTTTATTTTAGAAAATGAAATACATATAACCCCAAAACAAGAGAACCATCTTTATGGAAGGAGGTTTTAAAATTGTTCCTCAAAAATGTTTCAAACAGTTTGTTGGTTAAATAATGCATAGAATGTTTTGACGAAGTAAAATTCATTTTTAATTTTAATTCGTTTTGAAAATTTTTAAGGAATCCACAATTAGCGGTACTTTACCATTTCTTGGACGGATTTTAACAAAGCTTTTGGTAAAAGACAATATTTAATTTAAGATAAATAAAATAAGGCCCCAAATGGTTTTTAATAATAAAATTAATCTTAGCTCCAAAATTAATGTTGGGGTCTTATTTAATTGGGTCTTTCTTCTTAATGACGCTATGTCCAAAAAAAAAAAATTATATAAGGGCCCAAAAAATGAAATAAAACCCCAAAATTTGAGAAATTTCGTTGTTGTAGTTTTGTGTGTATTTTTTTGGGACCTCATTTCATTTTTTTTTTCTTGTGGCTTTATTTCCTGGGGTCTAGTTTTGAAATCCATTATTATATGTTTTCATCAGAAAAGAATTCCTTAAACTCATTTACATATTTGACAATAAAACAGTTTTCGTTGACTAGTGCCAAAATTTTTTGATATGACCAATTAAATTGTATTTTCTGATGTAAAAATGGAAATAATTTCTATTTCAGTCTTCAAAATATACGCAAATGTATATTACATAGTTTTTACACTTTTATAAAACACATTTTTCAACGCAAGCCAATACCACTAATATGATATTTTTTTGACAAAATAAATCCCCAATTCGTAGAATTTAACTTCATTTTCAACTTTCAAACTATTTCAAAAGAATTCAAACAAAAATTAACAATCTATATTCAAGACAATGATGTTTATTTGAAAGAAACTCATATCTATTGAACACCAACGCAAGTTAAATTTTCCAAGAAAATTCTAGGTTACCCTGTGAATAGAGGAGTGTTATCGAAAATCCTAGAGGTGTGAATTTAACAAATTATTTGATTTTTAGAAACTGATATACATACACCTACACACACACACTTCTCTATTGTACATATTTTGCACCTTATTTCACTTTCCCATTGCCACAAAATATGATGTGCAATTTACGAGTAGGTATGTAGGTATCTATGTATAATATAGAGAAAGGTTATAGGTTTAGGTGTGATTGTGTAGGTATTTCCTTATATTACTTTTATTCAAATTTTACAATATGATGTCAAAGGTTTTTGAATATACTCTTACATACACACAAATATAATATGAATAGAATATATTTTGAAAGTAAGGTAGAGATATAAGCTTATTGGAAAATTGTCGATCTATAAACATGAGGTCTTGATGTGTGTGAACCAGAAACATGAAATGGTATGTAATGACTAACTAATATTGACTGTGTTCAACTATACTACCTAACTACCTACTATTGCTTGGTAAAATAGTATTTCTGTTAATGAATCAAATGCTTTTTGGGGTTTCAATTAGTGCAAATGGTTTTGCCAGTTACTATTGATGGTTGTTAAATATAAATATATTGTATATGTGTTGAAAAATGGTTAGAAGAAGGTATAGGTTGAAGTCTATGAAAATGCGGAAAACATATCAGTTGCAATTACAGTAGACAATTAAGGTGATTTAAAAATTGAAAAGAGTACAAATTAGTAAAAATTTGTTGTTTTGGATATGAATGGATACCGAAATGTATCGCTTGCTTTTGTTCAACTCAGCTATGTCTGCTGTTTGTTTGATAACTTTTTAGGGGAGTGCTTAAAAGGAAAATATTGTTCAGTTCCGAAGCAAATTTTTAAACTTTAGTAGTAAAAATTCATTTAGTACTGTCAAATTGGGTTTTGACATCACACAAATTATGAACATGATTTTCTTTGGATTTTATTTTTAATTGAAGTCGAAATTGTAAATATAAAAATGTTCGTGGTTCTTCCTCCCTCCCCCCTACTAAATTTTCAAATTAATTTATTGATAGAATTAAAATAATGGAGTAACAAATTTAAACCTAAAATAACCCACTTGATAGTCTATTGTAGAGGCTTTTCTTTTACTTTTTCTGGGTATTTATCTCCGACTCGGCAAAATTTCGAGTATTCCACTATTAAGCAGACAAAGAAATAAAAATGGTGTAAACGTGTTAAGTTAAAAAAAAATCATTATACTCAAACTGCTGAACAATTATGAAGAATTGGTGTAAAACGGGAGTATATCGGAAATCCCGCTTTTTAAAATCCCACAAAAAGGTTAAGTATCCTATCTTCTAAAATACCGTTTTTTTGAAATTCCGATCAGTTACATATATATTTTAAAATCCCGTTTTATATTTAAAAATAAACTAAATAATTTTTACTATTAACAAAAAAAAAAAAAAACCTAATGAAATAATTAAATCAATTTATTTAATGATATTTATTTTAAATTTAATTTAATATAAAAATTAAAATCATTACCTAAATAAATTTCTAAATTTATTATTGTACAAAATTTTATAATTGAGAATTGATTAGTATTTGTCTATTCAGTTTTTTTTTATTAATAGTGAAGCGGCTTAGCAACAAAATCGTGTACTTTGTGATAAAAGCATGAAATTTACATCATTGGTAGTACCCAATATAAGAGTTATTTTAAGATATTTCAAGCAAGTGCAACACATGTATCTACCCTTCCAGATGGAATACAAGGTGGCCCAATATCTTAAAATAACTCTTATATTTAGTACTACCAATGATGTAAATTTCATGCTTTTATGCTGTTTTTTAATTGCTAAGCCGCCTCACTATAACATTAATTCTTTAAACAAAATAAAATATAAATAATTAATAATAATTAATTTTCTTTTTCAATTTGAAGCGTTGAGAATGAGAAAGAGTTAAGCGACAAATTTCCAGTTTTAAGTAATCTTCGTTGAAAGTTTTAAGGTTCTTATAAGTTTTTGTATAAAATAAGAGCGATTTAGAATAATGGTCTTATGATGAAAGGCAAAAACGCCAAAACTTAAGTTAACATTTAAAACCTTTATCCGCTGGAAAAAAAAAATAAAATATTCAAAAATGTCACTTTACCCCTTCTCATTCTCAACGCTTCATTTGTTAAAAGATACAATAAAATGCGTTTAGAAAAATCTTTTATTTTTAATTTGTTTTAATATCTATATCATAAAAAATATGAATTATAAAAAACGGGAGGCTTTTAAAAAACGGGAATATAAAAAGCGGTATATCAAACCCAAGCCGTGTAAAACAAACTCATTGAATTATTCGAGAAATTAATTGTACTCAATCTCAAACTCTTTGCAATTCGCAGTTAAAAGTCAACTTAAAAATACATACAGGCTGTTAAGTTTTTTTTTTCTTGAAAATCATTGTATTAACATACACGGTCACTGTGATGTATGCGTAACTTTTTTTTAAACAAAATCGAAAAAAATTACTATGAGTAACTGATAAAACTAGTTGTTCTTTTTAAAGGTCACTAGACCTTTAAAATAATAAAGATGAATTCTTAAAATATCAAATCATGGAACCTGCTTAAAGCGCAACCAACAGCAAAGTGTCAGTTCTGTTTCGAGAAGTGGCACACTCCACTTAAGTTGGACATAACTTCACAGTTTTATTATAGACCTTTATTTTATATATTTTTTTTTTTGGAAGGACATAGGTTCAGAATTTTAGCTCAGTTAAGTATATTTTAAAGTTAACTACGTAAAACCCGGATAAGTACCTCACCTTAAATGGCCCGTTTTGTTAGGCACTAAGGCGGGTAAGTTACTTACAAGAACCCGCTTAAGTGCTCATAGGCACTTATCTCTATATTTACTTAAAAATATAAAAAAACATGTTTGATTACACTGGCAAAAAACAAAAAAAAGTCGGGAGCAAGAACTTTGTAAGTTGATTTTAATTAACTTTAGTGTGCTTAATTCAAAACTGTTTACAGATTTATTCTATCACGTCTAGTTTTTGAGCTACACTCCTCACTACTTTCGCTATAAACTTCCAAAAACTAATTTTCAATTTAGTTCTTTTTGATGTTTAGTCAAAAATATATATATTTTAACGTAATATGGTGCTTTTTTTAAGTCAAAAACAGAAGACGCAAACTGGAATTTGGTTCAAAAACCATTCATTTCTTTGGAAAAAAACAAGCAAGTTTTGGAGATATTTATCATAAATTTCTTTTTTCAATGTCTTCGAGAAAAAAAAATAATTTGAAAAAAAAATAAGTAACTTAAGGACGTTTTAATATGGCGTTTCGAGATTGCATAAGTAGTTTTGGAAAAAAAAAAAATAACTTAACGGTAATGTAATTTGACGTCAAATGTACCCAAAAAACGCATTTTTGACCTGTTAATATTCAAGTATTTCGAAAACGTGACGTGCTAGTGAAATTTTGACTTCGGATTCGGACTCAGCACACAAAAATTCTTTAGAAAAGTAGGGTTTGCTTCCTGCTCTATTTTCGTTGCCGACCAATGTTATTAAAAACAGAATCTTCACAAACAAAATAACTTTGAAAGTTTAAAATAACTAACTACTTAGTTTCTACTTTTAGTAGAATTTTTGAATCTTAAAGCTCTTTAGCAAATGAAGTTTTTCTTACTGCTGAAACTTGTTTCAAATGTGTACTTAAAAGAATTTCCTGCAAGTAAATTCAATTTAAGTATTTAAAATAGAAGGTAGTAAAGCGGAAAAGGCAGTTAAGCGAAAGGTACTTAAAAGATGAGTTTTATATGAAAAAATCCTTAAAATTTTGGTTCTAAAAAACAAAGGTACTTATGCGGGTTAGGCACTTAAGCGAGAGGCACTTATCCGGGTTTTACTGTAATGAGTATCAAGAAACAGCTGTGTAAAACAAGTAGTTACATTATTTTTCTTCATTTAAATTATAGAGCTGCACATGAAATTCAAAAACTGGTTAAAAAAAAAAACAGTACTTGCAACCATATTTCAAAGGGGACCTCTTAAAAGTTTGAACTTATTTGGTAAAATATTATCCATACAAGTTAGGTACATCATACAATTTGTTTCCAATTTTCGTAACTTTGTATCTTTTCACATTTTTGCTTGTAAATTTTCAATTTACACATCAGCGTGAAGTACTTTTTTATTTATTTTATTTTTGAAGAAAAAAATCGAAGTTACATATATACAGACTATGGACAAAAAAAATCAACTTTGCAAATTGAATATCCTGCTAGAAAATACGAATCCTATGAGAGATGATGATTTTTTTTTTATGTTGTTTCGATGTATCGCTCACAGGAATTTCTAATGCATATGCACATCCCTTGACGCGATTTTTCTTATTTATCTCTTCGGAATGAGATAGAAGGCAAAATCAGGCAAACAGAGGCACCATATAGCCAAACAACACTCCTCTGTCTCAATCATACCAGTTTGTTGTAAATCTTGAGAATTTACTTCTGCTCTATAGAGGTACCCTACCCTTTTAAGTCTTGTCTATGTATATGAAGACTATAAGGAATGAATATGTATTAAATGTAGGGAAAGGATATACCACCTAGGACGACAGACAGGAAGAATATCAAGGAGAAATAAATTTCAATTCACACGACGACGACGACGAGGATGTTGTTGTTTTTTTTTTTTTTTCTTACTTTGGCCTTTTATTTTGGTGTCGGGTGCTGTGATGGTGTGTATAAAATTCTATATATAATGCTTGTGGCTAGAATCAAGAAGAAGAAGAAAGGAGTGTATGTATAGGAACTATATTTTACTTTACTGTCAAGAAGTGAGTAAGTAAGGACTAGCTATGTTGGAGGCAGAGTATGATGATGACGACAACGACTATGAGGACAACAACCGCGTGCACACCATACTTTTGTCTGGGAGGGGCGTGCCAGAGGGTGGTGGTGGTGAGAAAAGTGAGTGGTGGGTTTAAGTGGTGGGAGGTGTTGTTGTTCGAAGTTTTGTAGGGTTTTTCACCAAATAAATTGTTTATTTTATTGCAGATTGTAAAGGACGATCTACAAGGAAGGTAAATGCTAGTAAAAATAAGATTCATGTGCGAGTATAGTGAGAGTATATGCGCCTTTTTGACGATAAAGAAAGTTTTTTTTTTAATTTTGGATTTTTAGAGTTTTATTATTTTTTTTTTTTTAATTTTGGTTGAAAAAAAGTATATACAATTTATTGAATTGTATTTTTACCTAAAAGCTAAAGTTGGGATTTTTATAAATCTTTAAAAACTTTAAAGATAGAATTTGAAGGCATTTTCGGAGAAATCTTGGTTCAGTTATTTTAAAGTGTTTTTGTAGATAGTAATAAGAGAAAAGATTCAACTCTATACGACAAAAATACGACAAAATGCTAAAAAAAAAATTTAAATATAGATGATCACTCTGGTGTATGCGTAATGCAAATCATGGAACCTGCGAAAGAAACTAAAGAAACGCCAAATTGTCAGTATCAGCTATGTTACAAGAACTGGCGCATCCCACTTCGGTGGGACATAATTTCACAGTTTCGTTATTTATAAGTTATTGCCAAGTTATTTGAGCAAAGAATCAACTTAAAAACAAAAAAAGAGGTGTTTAAAAAAAAAATTGGTTAAAATTATCTTCTTCCAAATTTTAAACATGCAGAGTCACTGTGGTGTATACCTAACTTTTTTTGTTTAAATAATGTTGGCCAAAAATTAATATTGGTGAGTGAGTTGTTTTTTTGATGACTTTTCAATGTTTTTTAGAATAAAAAGAATGGTTCTTTAAAATATCAAATCATGGAACCCACTTGAAGCACTGGCGCATCATACTTCGGTGGGACATAACTCCATAGTTTAGTTTGGGATCTTTCTCCCTCTTAGGTGGATATGCTGTTTTACGGGCTGAAGTTTCTTTGTCCAAACAATACACACCGGATTTGCTCACGTATGCTGAAGAAATTTTTTAGAACTATTTATTGAAATAGAATTCCTACATAATACGTCTATTTCCTCCAGAATCCTTTCTTTCCTCTCATTTCTATTGTATTCTTTTTTTGCACTACCCAAAACTGGACTCCATAGTTCTGTGGGTAGATAGAAAAAGTCTCAATTTTCCAGAAATTGTAAAAATATTAAACGCCCGGAAATAAACCATTTTGCCGAGCGAATAGTTTTTTTTTTGTTGCATATTATGAAATAAAAATGCAAAGTACCGTGGGATAGTTAACAGCCTCATCCTTTTCTCATCTATCTCTGTGTAACGGTATAATATCAATTTACAAAAAAAAAAAAAAAAATAAGAAGGAAAACAGGACCCAGCTTAAATGAACTTCGCTCTCACTCTCTCTCTCTCTCTATGTCTCCCATCCATGCATTCACCATCCACCATGATGATTATGATGGCAAAACGATGCAAATTCTCGCTGCTAAAGTTGACAAAGTTAGATTCAAACTGAAAAATCTCTTGGATTATCCTTCATCCTGCGAATAATATATAACAGGCTATAATAGTTTCAAGAGATTTTTCTTTTCCTCCCACTCAGAAAATATGAAATCTCTAAAAAATTTCTATTGGTTTCGTTTTGTTGTTAAAAATTTCCGAAACAGTTATAACTGTTAATATAATGATCCTTGCAGCATCAGGAGTTTCATTTAACTTTTTTTTTTCCCTCTACGTAAGTATTCTAACCAATTTCCAAAGTGACTCGTTATATTAAACATTTAAATAAATAAAAAAACACACTTCCAAGGACGATTCCTTGTCGGCAATTTAAAACATATTAAATACAATATTATCGCCATTTTCCGGTACTTACCATCTTTAATGGAATATCGAGGATTCGACATATCGACTTTTGTTTGATTCTTAATCCAATATATTGTCGGTGTAGGATTACCAATTGCCTTACACTGCATCACAGCCGTATGACCAACTTCAATTACTCGAGTGCTAGGTCCTTGAGTAATCACTGGAAATCCTGGGGGTGTCTTGTCGCCTGAAAGTATACATTAAAAAAAAAATATTTAATTATAATATTTCCAGAGACAATGATTAAAAAAATAAAATGAAGATGAGTGTCTCCTTAAGGGGCTCCTCAAGGACCTTTTATATAATAGTTATCTTTCGTTTTAATTTTTTCATCCTTGAAGGTTCTTGAAAGAGGAACTTAAAAATGTGATAATTTCGCATAAGGAAGTGTATTATCCTTTCATTAGTTGTAATGAGAGACACACTCGAGTAGATGATAACAATGAGATACTATACAAAACGGGACAAAGCAGTTGGTGTAGAATTAAACAAAAAAAAAGGACGAGCTGCACCATTAATAGGACACTTTTCATTTTGAAAAAAAAAAAACAAGACAAAAAATGAGGAAACACTGCAATCATATAAAGATATAGAGGATGTTCAGGGCGCGCTGATGAAGTTGAGAAGAAGAAGAAGAAGTTGAAGAAAAACAAAGGACCACTTTAAGCACGAATATCCTCGAGAAGGATATTCACTTGACTCGTTCTCCCAATAAAGGAAGGAAAATGAGGGAGAAATAGATAGATGGAGGCCATCACACACATAGATATATAGTGCACTGCCGCACCGCCCCGTGAAGGACGAACGATAAATCAGGAAGTTTTTCCTTTACGTTTTTGTATTATTTTTTTTTTTTTTTTGAAACTCTCTATACGCTCGCTGTCGATGGCTCTTTTGGGGTTATTGTTGTCACTTAAAAGGCCAATTTTCTTCCCCCCTCTAGCCTATTTTCCTTATCCTGTCTTCCCGGAAAGTGTATATCATCAAATGGGGGATTTACAACTGTGTTTATTTGACTGGACACAAAACAGAGGGAAATGGATAGATCTTCCCGTTGCTGTCTCTGCAAGGATATGGCGCCACATTTGAAAATTGGTTCTGAAGTGGCGTGGATTTTTGGTAATTGGGTGGTAATTTGTTATAGGGATGACTTATTTTTCTTTCTTTTTTTTTTGTTGTTGTATTGCTGGATGTTTTGTATGGGCCAGGACATTTCTTTAGAATGAAAGAGTGGTCTATGGAGACTATTATTATTGTGGAAAGGTTGTTGTTGAAGAGCTAAGGGAATATGAATGACATTGTACTTATGTGAGGAATGAGGAATTAAAAGGAATGCAGACAAAAAAAAAAAAACACTTTAAATGGAAGAGGACAAATGACTATAGAGAGCCTTTTCAGACAACAGGATGTGAACACAGAATTGCTATGGGCAAGGACCGGCATTTAAAAGCTGTCAAGGGAATCGTCTATATAGACTGACTCAAGGGCATTTTCTTTTTAGGGGGATTTCCGGTTAGAGTCATTGGAGCTGATTCTGATCGTTGGTTTTTCTAATGGAATGTTGAGGTAAGACATGGTACAAAGATTGTTACTGGGGAATTCAATGCATGAATTTTTTTCCGTTCCTGGTATTTGAGTACAAAAATGGGTTCCGTGAAATAAAATGCTAGTAAGATAAACCAATCTTAACTCCTCTTTGATAGGATTAGTAAGAATAAAGAGTTTTTATAAAAAAAATTTTGATGAAAGGGACAGTAAAATCTGTAATTGGTCCCAAAAATGCAATGATTCGTGTAAAACATCTAAGAAATAAAGTTAAACGTTAAATTTTTCATAAAAATCAAAAATAAAATAAATCATTGACATTTTGGGACCAATTACAGATTTTACTTTCTCTTCGAAAAAAAAACACCCTTTAATCAAAATTTTTTTCTATAGGTAAAAACTCTTTATTCTTGATTTCTATCTATCGATTCAACGGTTTTACTAAATTTCATTAGGGTGGCCCATTAGGGTGGGTCAAAAAAATCGAAATTCTTTTTTTTGAATTGGTACTCCGAAAAATCGATTGCTAGACCCCTCTAGAATATACACACCAAATATGAGCTCTTTATATTAATGGGAAGGTCCTCCGCTTTGCAATTTTCCATTTTTACATCAAGCTTCTACTAAAAATAAATAATTTTTTTATTAATTGACTTTTTAGCAAATTTCTTTTCATATTCTTGTAGGAAATTGAACGCTCTACAAAAAAGGCCTTATACACTTTTTTCGTTTATCTAACCGTTGAATAGATATTTGAGGTCCAAAAATCGAGAAAATCTTCAAAAATTCGTTTTTTGTTCTTAATTTTGTAACAAATTGAAAAATTATAATGATCAAACGCGCAAGACATATTCTTGTTGAAAATTGATTGCTCCACAAAAAAGGTCTTATTAACTTTTTTCATTAATCTAACCATTCTAAAGATATTCGAGGTCAAAGTTAAAAAAAAATATAAAAACATTTTATATTTTCAAAAAATTTCTAATTCACTGAAACTTCATTATTTTCAAATTAGCAAGATATATTCTTGTAGGGACTTAAACGTTCTACAAAAAATTCCTTGGAATGAAATTGATTGCTTTAACCGTTTAGAAGATATTCGTATCCAAACCAATGCTCACTGATTTCAATAGTTTTCTTATGACCCGTATGCATTGCGATTTGGATACGAATATCTTCTAAACGGTTAAAGCAATCAATTTCATTCCAAAGAATTTTTTGTAGAACGTTTAAGTCCCTACAAGAATATATCTTGCTAATTTGAAAATAATGAAGTTTCAGTGAATTAGAAATTTTTTAAAAATATAAAATGTTTTTATATTTTTTTTTAACTTTGACCTCGAATATCTTTAGAATGGTTAGATTAATGAAAAAAGTTAATAAGACCTTTTTTGTGGAGCAATCAATTTTCAACAAGAATATGTCTTGCGCGTTTGATCTTTATAATTTTTCAATTTGTTACAAAATTAAGAACAAAAAACGAATTTTTAAAGATTTTCTCGATTTTTGGACCTCAAATATCTATTCAACGGTTAGATAAACGAAAAAAGTGTATAAGGCCTTTTTGTAGAGCGTTCAATTTCCTACAAGAATATGAAAAGAAATTTGCTAAAAAGTCAATTAATAAAAAAATTATTTTTTTTTAGTAGAAGCTTGATGTAAAAATGGAAAATTGCAAAGCGGAGGACCTTCCCATTAATATAAAGAGCTCATATTTGGTGTGTATATTCTAGAGGGGTCTAGCAATCGATTTTTCGGAGTACCAAATCAAAAAAAAAATTTTCGATTTTTTTGACCCACCCTAGTGGCCCATCATTTTTGTTTTTACTAAAAAGAAAACCCTTTTAACCGTGATATAATTATAGACACTTTAGATTCTTGTTTCTAATCTTAAAAGTAACATAATTGCTGAGTTTCAAAAGGGCACCACTAGTATTACTCTAGTATTACACACTTTTTCAAATAAAAAAATGTATAGCTGTTTTATTCGTAGTTCCCATCGGAAAGACAACATTTTTAATAAATTTCGTAAGGGTAACTTTTGTACCATTTATTTTATCAGACTTATCGCCGACACCCTTTCACCTAAAATATTTGTAAAGACTACTTAGATTCTTGGTTTCTGTTATAAATCAAACATTTGTACCAATTTTCATTGGTGTAACAATTTTGTCCCAGTTTTTTTTGTACTAATTCCGAATTTCATCATTTGTTAAAAAAAAACCTTTCACTCAAGATAATTTTGTAAACTCTGTTAATTCTTAGTTCTTATAACAGATATTACATTTTTCACCAAGTTTAAAAAATTAACAAAATGTAAGTCAGCTTTTATGACACCTTTCTCACACACAACTCAACCCACCAAAAAAACACCCTTTTAATAAATATATTTTTTTAAACTTTATGAATCCTTTTCCCCTGCTTTATCTTAAGCCTTCATCCCAAATTTTGTCAGTGTAGCATGTTTTTCACATGGGTTTCGGTTTCATTTGATCTGTTGAAGTAAAAAAACAAGCACCCTTGTTTTTAATCGGCAATAACTTTTCTTACAGCAATCGTATTGACTTTACTTTTATTTTCTTAGATTCAGCATTAAAAAATACCTTGAAAACACGTGTCATATGATGATATTCGAAAAATAATTTTTTTCAGTAACCGCGAAAAAAAACACCCAACTTTTTTTTATAGACTTTTGTTATCCTTGGTTCTTATCCCAGTTTCATGAGTTTAACAAATTTTTTTTTTTTTAATGCCTATTTCACCTGGACTAGAAAGAAACTTAAAGTAAATTTCCAAAAGTTATTAACTAAGATTTTAAACCTGGAGACTGAGCTTAAGAAATCGGAGCAAGTTCGAATGATTTCCAAAGTAACAGTGGTTCAAAATTGCAAATAAATCGGCTTTAAATCTAAACGAAAATCAAAAAAAAAAAAAGAACTTTTGGAAAATGTTTTTGCCTAGTGACTGAACATTTTATAAGCGGAAAAAGGTCGTTGAGTTAGTCTCTGTTACTTCCAAATGGTAATGAATCTAATCTGGAAATTAAACTGCTCTTGCTCTATACAAACGTTTGTTTATGATTTGTATAAGAAGAATATCTTAAAAAAATGTTTCTGCTTGGCGACTAAACTATGTAAAGCTTCGGCAGCTCATTACAATACCTTTACCCTATTTAAAGGTTGTCATTTAAAATTCAATTTAATTTCATAAAATTATTAAATTATTGACCACTTTGTGGAGAAACTACTCAAAACAAAAAATCCTTTAATATTCTTCTATCCACAGGATATCCTTCTCCATCTGCCAGTCCTCACATTTTTGACAAGAAAGACAGCTCTAAAGTCAACAAACTTCATCCAGTTTGACAGTTTTACAAATACCAATAGCCTATAGGATAAATTACTCAACTCTCCGCATATCGGTATACCTAGGCATCGTTTATCTTTTTTTTTTATTTTTCTTTCGAATAACAACAAACTGTCTGAAGCGGACCTGTGTATAAATTGCTTACAAACTCTAAAAACACACTCTCTGCTGCCCACACCCTTTGATTTTAACATTTTAAGCCCCAAACACTTTATGCACTGAAAGCCCCAAACAATCATAGAGATAGACCTTTTACTATATACACACTCCCATTATTCACTACAACCACCGCGCAACGTCTCTCTTCCATCGTTACTGACTAGCTTTATTTTGTTCAACTCTTTTGGTAAGTCTTCTTTGGTATACTCAATTCATCGTTTTGCCGCATCCATTACAAATTTTTAGGGGTAAAACGGAAGTCTATTACATTCCGCTTAAAGAGACGCCAACAATATGCGAACGTAGCGAAAAAAAAATAAGTAACAACAAAAATCCTCAAGCTCGCTTTTAACTAGCCCCTCGCACGTTTCTTTATCATGGTTGTAGTCATAGGCGGATCCAGGGGGGGGGGGCACGGGGGCACGTGCCCCCCCCAGAACTTAAAGTTCATACTTAAAGGAAATCAAACTATAAGAGTTTTTAAAATATATGAATAATAACAGAAAGAACTTGAGTGAAACTCTTGTCTATTTCTGGCTGAAAATGCGAATTTTATTGTTTGTTGCATCCCTTTCCCATGAAAAGCTCCTCCTCACAAATAAATAAACGGCTATTTGTTGGGTACACACGAATTTTTTTTCGATTTAAGAAAAAGTGAATTTTCAAAGTGATTTTGGTGAAAAATTTTGATATGGACATCGAATGACATTGAATGATATTCTAAAAAAAAAATAATTGTATATGCAACTCTATTTTTTCATACGGAGGGGTTAAAAAATTTGCACTTTTCTCGTTGTTTTTTTTAACATTAGTGTTTTCAAAATAGCGGAACACGCCACAACATTGCATAAACTATATATTATAGAACTGCTGGATATGTAGAACAAACTTGCATTTTAGAAGTTTGCCCAAGTTTGCACCCCGAAAATAAAGACCCCTTGAAAAAAAACTCCTCAAAAGCGACCCTTACTTATAGGTTTTTATAAATATTATTTTATTGAGAAAATTTCTCCAGGGATACCTTTAAAAATATGTAAAAAAAATAGTGTTTCAAATTTCAAAAGAATCGGTGCAGTAGTTTTGAGGAGCACCGGCGTTGATAACATTAGTTGTGGGGATAACGATTTAAAGTTTTGAACTCTGGACTAAAAGACTAAAACGTTCCTAAGGGAAGTATACTCAGAAATTGGTCAATTTGGCTGCAAGAGACCTACAATTTGAACACAATATTCTTGAGATATAAAACAATTTAACCCCTTGTAGCCCCATGTGACATTTCTGTAACAAACCAAAAAAGATTGCTACAAACTATTTTTTTTTCTTTTGAAGCTTCTAATATAATCTTTAAGTATTGCTTTATCGAAATAGTACCTACTTCAAATTTATAATAAATAGCACCAATAGTTTTTAATTGACAGTTAATGTTGAAAGTTGGGCTTTTTTTGAAAATAAGCTAATTTGTGTAAAAACTACGAAATTCAGAAAAAAAAGTTTTCATTAGTTTATTTTATTTTATTTTTGGATTTTAGGAAAGTGCCTAAAAATTAATATTAGATAGTTTTTTGCCTGAATTTTTGCATTTTTATATAAAAATAAATTATTTAAACTTTTTTTTACTCCCTAAATATCAAAATAACTAAGTAAATAATGACTTTATTGAATTTTTAAAAAATACGTGTTTTATTAAAGATAAAGGCCATTACTTATTAATTTTTAAATTTACGACCTTGGGTTACAAAAGGTTAATGCAAATAAAAAAAAAACAAAACTGGGTTTCCCAGCAAAAAAGTATGATTCAGTTTTTTTGTTATTCTTAGGAACTTTAATATTTATTAGATTGAAGTCTTTAGTATTTGACTAAAAACTACTAGATCATTAACTAATATTATAATTATTGCAAAATAATATTGCAAAATTTTATACAAAATCAATTAAAAAACATCAACAATTTTTTTTTTCAAAATTTCATCTTTAAAACTTAATTTCTCAAAAACTATTTGATGAAACAACTTAAGTCAAAAAATAAAATAAAGAATAGATTACTAACTTTAATATAGCACAGGATTGTAAGTGCATTTTCAGATTTTTTATATTTTTTTTTCTCCCGGCTAATCCAGGGGTAAGTGGGTAAGCACTTAAGTGGTTTTTACTGTAACAAGAAAATGAAAATTTTTCCTTCCGAATAACTTTTTGGTCATTTGGTACCTATTTGATGTGGGAAATGTGCCTAAATATTTTTGGCCAGGTTTTAGACCACTGTGGGTCGTTAAAATGTTCTGCTTGTTAGTCAGTCGTATGATACTTCACTTTATTTCTAACTGTTATTGCTGTTTTTTTGCCAATCCATCCCTTGTGCCCCCCCCAGAAAAAAATCCTGGATCCGCCCCTGGTTGTAGTGGTGGTTCTATAAGTGAATGAAAAGCCCTTACCCACGCAAACTAATGTCAGTTAAATGGACTGCTAGCAGAACACCGAATTGTAGTATGAAGTTTCGGGGGCAAAATAGGACTAAGTGAAAATAGGTCACACACTAGGATATATAGCCTCTTACAGCCTTCATCACTATGTTATTCGCCAAAAAAAACCTATTTTACCCTTTTCAGTAGTTTAGCTACACTAAACCTACCTACCTTTTCCAACACATGAAATTTTCCTGTCAAAATGAGACGACTCCTGGTGAAAATGTAGGTGGTAGTGACGGGTGGTGTTGATGGTGACAGGTGGTAGGCAAACGGTGGTGGTGTACTTTAACAATGTTGAAGGAAAATATTTTACATTATTACATGTTTTTCGCGTTGCGTTTATGGCAGGACTCCCACACATTTAAGGAGAGCAAAAATTTGCCAGGAGCCAACACAGAAAAAAAAACACCAAATTGACTTTTTGTATCGAAAAACGCAAAGTAGAATACCACCGCTGTATAGCAGCTCTACATGCGGTTTTCGTACCAAGCTGTGGTCTTTTCTACCTATGCCAACTTCAGATTGGTTGGTTAGAGAGAAAATATCAAAAAAAAAAAAAATGATATAATAGGCATCCATATCTGCGTTCATGTGGGTTAAATGGAAAATTAACATATAATATCACTTTCAGGTAGGATATATCGGAATAAGGATACTTTTTTTCTGTTGTTGTTGTCAAAAAATCAGGTATACACATTTGAAATGTGTGGAACAGATGCTGTGCAAGTTTTATAGAAATATACTGGATATTTTTTTTTTTTGTGGGGAATTAAATATTTTTATTTTTAGTACAGACTGAATGTTGAAATGTTTTGATAACTTTTTTTTTCAAGTAGGAATTAAAATTGAACGACTTCTTGTCTAAATTATGAGACGTGTTAATAACTCCAATTACATCTTAAACGACAAATCGTCTGAAAATAGATAGAATGCTTTAGACACTACGTTAGCTTTATATGTACGCCAATTGTGGGTCTTATTTTGTATTTCTAGAACATTAATTTTTTGGTACAGATTTCTTAAGTACCCACATTTCGTTTGGCAAATGAATTTTCGTACTAAGCTTTCTATGATTTGTACTACAACGACAAAGAGAAGATTCACTCTGAAAGCTCTACAATTGCGTTCTTAAGGCTTCTTTTAAATAAAATTCGAAAGTTTGATGTTCTAAAAACAATTTTTTGTTTTGACATTTAATTCCAATGACATTGGTATTTTAGTTGATTCTTGATTGTGTTATGGCAAAGCATTGCTGGTTTGCAATCATTTCTTTAAAGAATTTTATTTTTATTAACTAGATGAAAAAAAAAAATTACACTTTGCAAGCCCCCTCTGAATTTGAAAATTAAAAAAAAAATATCAACTGAGAATCATTGTACTAAAAATTAATTTCGGTTTTAGAAAAGTTCTAAACAAATTTTCATTAAAAAAAGATATTTTTTGTGTTGTACTAAAAAAATATTTTGCTATAGGTAGAGTTTTATTTGTACATACATTGAAGTACATAGGTACGGTCTCATATTTATATACATAAGCTATTGTGTTGTACTAAAAATACATTATATAAAAAAAAACCTAGTTTAAACGTGCTTTAAGTTTAGACTTTAAACTACTGTCGTAGGACATAACTCTTTTACTTAGTAAGAGCATTTCACTGCCCCTCAAAACTTCAAAATTCTAACAAAATATTTACCAATATTTATAAAATAAGTCAAAATAACAAAAGTATTTTAAAAGAATGTAGTACTAAACACATTTGTTTATTAAAAAAAGTAAATATTTGTGTCTATTTTTATGCTTCAATTTTTTTTGTACTTAAAATCAATTTGCAATATTTAAACATACAAATAAAATTGAATTAAGATTTTGTACTAAAAATTTGTCGCGAATTATGAAAATATAATTTAAACACTATGTTATCAAGAAGTATTGAATCATAGGAATATTAAAATATATGTTATTTGCCTCAAATTTTAGTAAAAGATTTTGCGCAATACATTTTTTGTATATACGAATTTAATACTTAATAGATTTGGAGCTTCTTAAACTCAACATTTTGGTCGACTCTTGTAAATATAGTGAAATAGTAACAAACACAACAAAAAGCTTAGAGAGCAAGTAATAAAATTTCTGCAGAGCTAATTAAATTCTTAAAATACTCACCTGTATCTAATTTATAAGAATTTAGTACCTACTAAACAATTTTTTCAGTTAAAAAAACACAAGTTTCTGTAGTTCAAGTTGAATAGATACATAAATATGTATATGCATTGTGTACTAAAAAAAAAAAATTTATGAAAAATCTATAAAAATTTAAAATTTATTTCAATTATTGTTTTAAAATAACTAGTACTAAAATATTTATTATTAAAATACTAATTTAAATAAGAGTATGATATCTGAAATGTGTACTAATCTTATGATCAAAATTATCAGTACTAATTTCCACAAAGTAACTTGAAGGTAGAAATTAAGTTCTAAATTCTTAAGAACCATAGTTACTTTAGAACAAATTGAATCCTCTATATTCCCTCTTTCGTACTAAACACCAAAACAACCAATATTGAGGTTAAAATATGACAATTTATTATATCGTTCGTAGGGACGAATAGCGAGCGGAGAGAATTTTGAAGTTTAATTTATTAATTGAAAGCAGGTTGGCGCTCCTAGAGCAAATCTTTTCTTATCGCTAACCTGAATGAATCAATAATAATGTTATTAAAAATTAAATACTGAATTTAAATTCTTACTTAAGTTTACTTTAAATATGTCCAAGGATGAAACTAATCTGTACTAGTTCTTTAGAACTAAACTGTCAACGTTTAACAGAAAATTACCTCCAAACAATCCAAAAAATATAGATACATTATCTATAAATTTACTACTTAAACCAAAAAAACAATGTCAATTATAGCCCAGGGAAATTAGTAATTTAAATCGCATTTTTCGCGGGACAAAATTTTTTTCATGGAATGTGTTCGGGTGGTTGTCCTTATCATAAAAGTCAATTTGTTGGGAAAATTGGAGGTTGGGAACAGCCGCCATCTTGGAAAAGAGATTGGTAGCGTTTTTATTGAATAGCTCCATTGTTATTCATTTTAACAGAAAATGACAAAGGTAGGACTTATTAACAATAAAATTATCTAAACAATGATATACAAAACAATTCCGTGAGTTGATTAAATAAAATTTTATAGTTGGTCAAAGTGCGGGTTTGTATCGCAAGGTTGGGACAAAATGACATTTTTTCATATATCTGACGAACTTTTGATTTGTTTGGATAATTCTTCAAGAATGAATTATAGTACTTATAATTACCTATAAAATGAGCCCACAATTGTTATTGTAACCATCGTATTGTAGAAGTAATCTAACTCCGAAACTCTCCATGTACTAGTCAAAAGTGAGAAAAAAGCTAGTTTTTTGCTAGTAGGCCGAGAAAATTTTGGGAGTAGAGGTATAACCAAAATATAAGTACGCAGTTTTGCTGCCATACTCGTGTTAATGTCGATTTCAAAGGTCTGACAACTCTAATTTTGGGCTTTATACGGTTTTTGGGGGGTTAAATAACGTAAGTTTTCCAGCTAACGTGAATGGGCTAAATTTATACTATTTGAAATTATAAATATAAAAGCTGATGCTCTATTATTTTTCCTAAATCTGGACACCTTAATCTCGGCTATGGGGTTAATAGAACTCACGATATAAGCTTTTTTAACTAACCATATCAGGCTTTTCAATTCAAATAAACAAACAAAAATCGAAACAAAAAAGCCTCTAAAACATAATCGTATAAACGGCTTATATCTTGAGTTCTATTGGTCACATCCTCAAGATTGGGGTGTCTAGATTTAGGAAAAATAATAGGGAATCAGCTTGTATATTTATAATTTCAAATAGTATAAATTTAGCCCATTCACGTTAACTGGAAAACTTACGTTATTTAACCCCCCAAAACCCGTATAAAGCCCAAAATTAGAGTTGTCAGACCTTTGAAATCGACATTAACACGAGTATGGCAGCAAAACTGCGTACTTATATTTTGGTTATACCTCTACTCCCAAAATTTTCTCGGCCTACTAGCAAAAAACTAGCTTTTTTCTCACTTTTGACTAGTACATGGAGAGTTTCGGAGTTAGATTACTTCTACAATACGATGGTGACAATAACGATTGTGGGCTCATTTTATAGGTAATTATAAGTACTATAATTCATTCTTGAAGAATTATCCAAACAAATCAAAAGTTCGTCAGATATATGAAAAAATGTCATTTTGTCCCAACCTTGCGATACAAACCCGCACTTTGACCAACTATAAAATTTTATTTAATCAACTCACGGAATTGTTTTGTATATCATTGTTTAGATAATTTTATTGTTAATAAGTCCTACCTTTGTCATTTTCTGTTAAAATGAATAACAATGGAGCTATTCAATAAAAACGCTACCAATCTCTTTTCCAAGATGGCGGCTGTTCCCAACCTCCAATTTTCCCAACAAATTGACTTTTATGATAAGGACAACCACCCGAACACATTCCATGAAAAAAATTTTGTCCCGCGAAAAATGCGATTTCATGCCCATATTTTGACTAATTGCCCTGAGCTATTATCTAAATACCTAATTTAAAAAAAAAAAATTTCCTTCAGTAAAAGCAAATCCAAAAATCTATTCCAATCACATCCAGACACCTCACTTATTACCAACCACTAACACTTATTGTCCCTGAAAATGCAATATCCCTTCAGGGCACACTCCATATAGCCTTCAAGGGACAAGGCAAAAGGTGGCTTGTTGCCTGGAAATCCTAACCAATTCGACAATTTCATCCTTGCAAATTTACTGTTTGGCATTTAAGTGGCACACAATATTGCAAAGTTATACCCACCCAATTCCCCCCATCATACAACAACCAAACACACACACACACACCCACACACCCACTCATAAATCGGCAACATAAATGGCCAAACAAGATTCCCATCTTAAGCAGCTGTAAAAGCGTACAGGATTACAAAACAAATAAGGACATATACTATACCTACAGTATGACCACAATACCTCCTACAACGTATACAGTGCCCCCACTACTATCTATTATCCTTATCTCATCTCTTTCTCAATCCATATTATACTCGTAGACATACATATAAAATTGTATATGTATTATATCTTTGCTAATTAAAAATTCGAATAAATAATGCAGAAGAGATTTGTGCCATATCCTTTTGGATGTCTAATATTCAAACTAACATATAGGTAAGAGAGTCGGAACCTGATGGTCAGGGGACTTTCGAAATGAGGTAAAGCCATATAGAGAAACCCTTTAAGCATGAGTCCTTGTCTATATGTAAGGACGAGTATAGGAGGTTTATATATGGATTGGACTTCTCTCTAGTAGAATATTATGTTGGAATTATTATTATGTGCAGTCCCATTAAGCGAATCCAACATACAATACATATAGAATACATACACATACATACACCTTTAACAACAAAAGTACGACACAGAACAAGGATATTGAGAGGAGTTGTAGTAAAAGCAAAAGCAAACGCGTTCAGCACGTAGAGTCAACAACAAAATCCATGCAGCAGCGACTCTAAAGAAGACCAGAATATACAAGGTAAATAGTACCATTAGCCTTGTCCGGATGGTTGAGTTTTTGGCATACATATCGTTGTAGCAATGCTCTTTCATACCATACATTTTTGTATGAGTGTTGTGCATATGTATATTTTGTTTGTATGTTCTTTAAATCGATCCTCTGACATATACTCATCCGAAGAATCCTAGAGACACATCTGCGTTTTTGGATATAGTATAGGAGAAAGATAAAGAGAGGGACGTCATTTATATGCGTAAAGAAGTTAATAGGATAAAACCTTTTTATACTTGTCGGTCTGTCGATTTTTAGCATTCTGGCAACTTCTGTTCGTGGAACAGGGATGCACTTTTTGGTTTAAAGGATCAAAAATATGAAAGGGCCTGAAGCTGTAGTCCCCTTAGGAAAGGATTTTATTTTATTCTTGTTGCATTCTATACATATATTTTTCACTTAGCAGGTATTGGCTTTGTTTTTCAAAAGGCATTATGAATGATTTCAGCACCTCCTTAAGCTTTTCGATTAAATTATAAAATCAATAAAATGAGAGCTTTCTTTACAAAAGGTCTCTGCACAATGTTACTTTAGAATTTAAATGATTTCAATTCAATATGTTAAATTTAGTACTCAAAGTACTAAAATTAACTATGAGTACTACATATGAATAAGAGTTTAATCGCATATTGTAATTTAGTTATTGAAGTACTTAAAAAATACTGCTGAATATATTTTGAAGAATAAAACTGTAATCTATTTCAGTTACAGTACAAAAATAGTTTAAGGGTTTCACCAATATGCAATTTAGTACTAACAAGTTAGTATATATGATTGACAAGCACTGTAGTTGCTGCACAATAATTGTTATAAAATTGAACATAATATATCAACTTTATGTTTTAAATGTTATTTTGTACGCCACTAAAAAATTAAAACAAATTAAGTACTAAAAATTATTAAAGCATGAATTTGCCAATTATACTGGAATTCAACTAAAATCAGACCCAAACTAAGTGCAGAGTTTTTAATTTGGTGTTTTATATACTAAAAAAAAGTACTAAAAATTAGAATATACTTAAACCTTAAATGAACTTCTATTTAAAACTAAACTAAGAACTAAAAATTTACTCTAAAAAATATCGTACAAAAGTTTAAAAAGTCATGTACATAGTAAAAACATGACTGAAACAAACCAAAACCAAGTTTATACTTCTTAAGTTAACATTTCAGCATTAATTTATAGAAATTTAATACTTAACATTTATAAATTTTAGTAAGATTTATAAATTAAAGTGGTTTTCTATACCAGAAATTAAACAAATAAACATTTTATACTATTTACGAAGCATTAAGCCAAAATGAGGTATCTGTGTACGAAACTTTGAGCAGACTTGTACTAAATGTTTGAAGGATACTCTGCCATAGAAAATTAAAGAATCTATTGGGTTTTTGATAAAAGTTTATCAACAAAATTATTAGAAAATAGGTACAAAATTTAGGTAACTTTATTTTAAAATATCATATATTCTTTAATACACAATGTTTTTTCAATTAAAACCTTCAATTTAAATTTAGTACTAAAATTAACACAGGTGCATTCAACACAGGAATAACAAAAGAATGATAAAAATGTATATGCAAAATTTTAGATAGCTTCTTGAACTAAAATCTTGATAACAAATATCACGATGAGATTTAGTACATTTGGCTGAAAAATTTAGTATATTTGTTTTATTAAGTATGTAATTGTAAATAAAACATAATTGTAAATAAAACATTATCTTAGAAAAATTATATCAAATAAAAAACATTTGAGAACAAACAAAACGAAAAAAGTTAAAAGCGAAACAGTTTTCAACTAAAGGTTAATAATGTACTTTAAGAGCTGCAGAGTGCAGATGTCGGTGACAATTAGGTAAAATGTACTAAAAATTAATTTTGTAACTTCTATAAAGCATTTTCATCGTAATATCTGGCTTAAGAATTCAAAAACCTAAATTTAAACACTATACATACAAAACGACAAAAGTCATTAAAGTAAAAAATACTCCATAATTTCTGGAACGGATTTAATAAAAATGCATTATACACTATTAATGAGTTATTTTATATAAAATCCGTTCCTGGAACAATTTAATTCACATTCTCTTCGACAGTCATGTTGTCGTTGTCGATTTGTGATGTATCTCTTGTATTATGTGTCCTCCTAGATGGTTAGCCTTATAGCTGGAAGCTTAGGATCTGTTGAAAGCTATTTTCCAGACTCACGCGCTCCTACTATACGAGTATAGTATATGCTTAGGAGCCATGGTAGAATTTAATGGCACAAACACAAATATCTAAGAAGAAGAGCATAGAGATTGTGTGTGTCAGGCGGCTGATGACATCCAACGGTTTCTAGGAACAGCCAGCGCGCATAACGGCAACTTGCCGACACATTGAGAAATGATAAATTTTTCATAATGGAGATGTGAGCATATAATCATATACAATGGTGAGCCGCCCTTGAGAATGTGAGGGTGGAATATTGGAGTACCACCAGTATATGCATGTGTATAAGAGTGTGGATAAACCGGAAAGATTTATTGAGGTGATTTGAATTTTTGAAAAAAGAAGGCTTATAGCAGATGGGCAAAATTTATAACCAAAGCCATTTCTATATGTATGAAACAGTGTTGGTATGCTTATGAACACTTTAAATGCTATTGCACGTTTGGCAATTGTTGATTGATAGTTCAAATTTCAAATCGCAATAATATTGTGTATAAGAGAGAGAGACAAATAAAGTCTGTAGATATTCTAAATTTGGACTTCCAATTTCTTCTTATCGGAATGCGAATGCGAATGAGGAAGAATTATTTTCTGTGAAGATTTGTCCTTTCATATTCCGTAAGGTTTAAAGTTCAAAGTTAACCAAAACAATGTTCAATTCGTCTTATTAAATTACAACAATCCTTCATTGGTTTCAAGTAAATGATTTATTATCATCCATCGGGTAAATTGTTGAACTCGAATGATCATTTTGAATAACTGGATAAATTGTTGAATTCTTGGATAATTTGTTGAATTCTTAATTCTTGGATGAATTGTTAAATTTTTGGATGAATTTTTGAATTCTTTGATGAATTGTTAAATTCTTATATGAATTTATAAATTCTAGGATGAATTGTTAAATTCTTGGATGAATTGTTGAATTCTTGAATGAATTGTTAAATTCTGGGATGAATTCTCGCATTCTTAGATGAATTGTTAAATTCTTCGATGAATTGTTAAATTCCTCGATGAATTGTTAAATTCTTGGATGAATTGGTTAATTCTCAGATGAATTGTTAAATTTTTGGATGAATTCTTGCATTCTTAGATAAATTGGTAAATTCTTCGATGAATTGTTAAATTCTTGGATGAATTGGTTAATTCTAAGATGAATTTTTAAATTATTGAATAATTTGTTGAATTCTTGGATGAATTGTTAAATTCTTAAAAGAATTCTTGCATTCTTAGATAAATTGTTAATTGTCTTGGATGAATTTTTAAATTCTTTGATAATTTGTTGAATTCTTGGATGAATTGTTAAATTTTTGGATGAATTTTTGAATTCTTAGATGAATTGATAAATTCTTGGATGAATTCTTGCATTCTTAGATAAATTGGCAAATTCTTCGATGAATTGTTAAATTCTTGGATGAATTGGTTAATTCTCAGATGAATTTTTAAATTGTTGGATAATTTGTCGAATTCTTGGATGAATTGTTAAATTCTTGGAAAAATTTTTGATTTATCAGATGAATTTTAAAATTCTTTGACGAATCGTTAAATTCTCATATGAATACTTGCATTCTTAGATGAATGTTGTTAATTCTTTAATCCTAGGTCGATTTGTTAAATTCTGGGATGAATTTGTTTAATTTCTTGGATGAATTATTAAATCCTTGGAATAAATTGTTGTATTCAAAACCTTTAAGCACATTCAAAGTTAATAAAGCATTTTTCGGGGGAAATTCTTTTTAACTCTGTACCACTGCTGATCCAATCTAACCATTAAACTCTCACTGAAGAATTTTTAAGTCAATCTTGAGGCATTTTTAATAGTGTTAGGCGAAAGGTCGTACAATCTTCCTTTAGAAACATCATCTCTTTTTAGTCAAATGCAGACATTTAGAAAGTGTGATGAATTTTTAACAGACTCAAGTATTCCTCTTGCAACAACACAGAAAAACTCAGTTGATAATATAGCCTCTTTCCCCAAGCTCCACAATTTATTCCCCGGCATCCTAATTTCTTATAGTTTTTTTTAGTATGAATATTCTATTTAGTAAGGGGGGGGGAGGCGGGGCGATATCATGAAAAACCGGAAGTTGTCCTTTGGCGATATCCTTTTTCCCCTTCATACCACACAACATTCTGTGTTGTGTCTATTTCATTTCCTATTTTCCATTCAAAATCTCATTCTCTCTTCTTTCCAAATTGATTTCAATTTGACACATAAAAAGGATATCGTATCGTCTATCTACACAACTATTTCCACAACATTGCTATATGATATTCCTATCTTAAAGTGGTATATAGTTTTCAAGTAGTTGGGTATATACTGCACTTCATGTCCTGTGTTTGCGAGTACTTAGTTTAGAGAAAAGATACACAGTTGCATGAGCTTCATTTCGTTATCATTTTATTTTAATGCTTCTTTAAGTGAAGTTGTAACGGTTGTCCTGTTCTTCATCTGCTACTTCTTGTTGGTTTCATTTTTATTATTTTTTTTTTTTTTTGAAAATATTGTCTAAATGCCTGTCTGTCTGGGAGAGTTTTTCGTTTCGGAAGTATGGATGAAGACGTCTCTGCACCGCGCGCTTCGTCGCGTTGGCGCTCAAAGTAAATATCATATGAAATTGGAATATCCTTCTCATCAGAGAATGAGAAGCAAACTTATTTGCTATTAAACAGCGGCAAAGCACTCGAGGCGTTGAGAGTATATTTGTTAATTTTTTTTTTTTTTTGTTTTGGTCCTGACCGTGTCGTCGTTGCTGGGAAACTCACTGCACATCGCTTAGTAATCAGTGAAACGCATTTCGCTTCCGTCGACAAGTATTTTTCGTTGCATACTTATTTTGGTATTTTATTTTTTTGCAGTTTTATTAGTTGGATAGAATCCTGCAGCAGTGGCGTATTGAGGGGGGGGCTCAGGGGGCTCAAGCCCCCCCCAAGCCACCAAAATCATGTTACTATTTAGCTGATTTCATCATAATCTACATGATTAACTGAAACTTCTTCGTAAATCGTAGAGATTTAGAGGCAGCTCAAATGATCGAGCCCCCTCCAAATTCTAAAATGGTTGTTAGTGTTTGTTTGAGTAAGTGCCTTAGTTGACGTTGAGGTTTGGAATTTTCAGGATTTTAGTCCAATTTAGAATTCTTCAAATATTCACGTACAATAATCACGTCGTATTTTATTGTCTTGAGTATATTACTTTTTTTCAAAAATAATATTTTTCTCAAAGATATTGGAATTGGAAATACAATGTTTTTATATTTCAATATCTTAGTGGTCAACATAACTAATGGTGTATTTAAGCAAATTCCAGTTTGTGCTTCTGATTTGTATTAAAAAAGGAACATATTATTAAAAAATATATATTTCGGATTAAACATCAAAAGAATTTCATTGAAAACTAGTTTTTGAGTCTTTTACGTTCTGCATTTCACTTTTTGAACATTCACTTGCGTTGCCGATAGTGAACTTAGGTGTTCTACATTTTTTCGCTCATTTCGATTTTCTGATCGAATTCAATTCGCTTTGTTTCTGGTCGTGAACTTGGTATCTTTTTCAATGAATCTCCAATTTTTGGACAAAATATTATCAAAACTTATATTTTTATTGTTTTGTAATGTTTATTTTTTGTTAATTTAATACAAAATACATAAAACACATGAGGCATGAAATATCATGCCTCTGTGTTTGCAACCTCATTCGCTTTACACTTTATCTAATTCATTTTTCTTTGAAAATTTGCAATAATATCGCCCATGTTCTGCATTTCACTTACCTACATATTTCATATGTCTCGCAAAATGTGACTTCTTATTTTTTCTTTTAAATTCTGCTTTTTTCCAATAAAGTTGCCAATAAAATTGCATCCATGTTCAAAGTAGCAGTAATTTAACTTTAGAAACAAAATAAAAATGGATGATCCTTCAGTTTTGACAGTTCGAAGCATTTTCGAAGTTTTTGAAATCGATCGAGAGCAATTTCACGTGAAATTGAAAAGTGATGCCAGTTCACTTTCGGTCGAATTGTGGAAATATGGGCATTTATACCGAAAAAAGTGATGAGTATAGCTCAAAAACTAGACGTGATAGGAATAAATCTGTAAACAGTTTTGAATTCAGCACATGAAAAAGTTCCAACGAAAAAGTGTATTTTTTTTTTTTTTAAGATTACTAAACACCTTGCTGTTTGTGTAAAATGTTTGGGATACAAGAACTTGGAAAAATAGCTACTTTGAATGTGAAAGGAAACAGTAGTACGAAGTTGTCGGGAGCAGTAAAATGCTATTATACGACTTTCAGTACCGCAGCACAGCGCTTTTCTCTCGATCAAAGATGAATAAAAAAAGAGACAAATTTGTAGTACCTACATTTACCTTATCAAAAATTTTTGAAAAATTTTTCAGCCCCCCCCAAATTTTTTTCTGGATACGCCACTGTCCTGCAGCAAGGATAACAGATAAAACCATAAAAATACATGAGAACAGGATTACAGTGGCAACTATACTGTAGTGTATATATATGAAAACGAGAAGATGTCTTGAATGAGCTAAAGAAGCCTCCATAGACCAAGACCATGGAGTAGAGTGGTTGTAGCTAGTAAATCCTTTGCTAAATGGAAGGAATATGCTTTTCGTCCTTCTTGTTTCTTCTCTTTTTTTTTTTATTATTTTGCTACAAATCCTTGTGCATCGACAATGTTCACGGGGAAAGGAAGAAGTGTATTTTTCCAAGTTGCAGAGGACTGACATTTTGCTTGGCATATGCTCTGGTTAAAGTGCTGAACTGCTACTATGGAGATGGACAACTCGGCATGGAACTATATATGTTTTGCCTTTAGGCAAAGGATATGGTCCTTTGGCAATACCATATATACAAATAGCCGGCGCCGACGATGGAAATCCAACTACCATCCACCACTACTATGGGACAGAGAGTAATGAAATTTTACTATGAACCCAATTCGAATGCAGTGTACTCAAAATATACTTACACGTGGATCCTAGAATATGGTAAAGAGAGGAGTGAAAGAGTTGAGAGGTGGGTTGTATGATGGAAGTAGAAATAAAAAGGATATGAAATTCTTTCAAATGGTTGGATATTGTTTTGAATGGGATCATTCGGGCGTTTTTAGTTTTTTTTTTTGTTTTCTTTTACTTTTCTCTATGCTGATATCTACAATAAGACAACTATTCATATGGGAGAGAAACAGGAGGAGGTAATAGATAGGTAGGTATCCAATATACATACTTGTATGTAGTTAGTTCCGGGGAGAGAATGATACACTTTTTAGGAATGCTACCGCAATATTTGCCAACTGGTTTAATCGTTGTGTTTTAAGTGCATGGATTTAAGGACTGCAGTTGAAGTAGTTATAACGAAGTGTGTCCCGTCTTTTTTTTTTTTGAAGTCGTGTCCTTTTTGCTTTAAACCTCTGTAGAGTGCAGAGTCCATTTGATTAAGTTTTATCATTATTACATTTAGTTGTTTTTTGGGAAATTAGGTTTTTTAAAAATTTTTTTCATGGTTTTAAGGAAATTGTATGATTGGAATATAGTTAAGGGTAAGGTTGGTAGCAGATTTTTAAGAGGAAAAGACACTTTTTTCCTTATTAAGTAGCGAATAAGTATTAAAGTGGATTTTAATTTAAGTGATTTACATTTTTCAAAGCTCTTCGTGTCTATTTGATGCCTGATTTTTTGTTTTGATTTTTTTAACCCGCTGAATCGGGCCTACACTTACAACAACTACAACCGAAAGTGTAGAAAACTTAATTCTATGTTTTCAAAGATGTTTTTATGAATTTTTAATAAATCAGCTCAAGGAGACGATATTTTTATGAGCTTTAATAAAAACGGTCATTGAGGCTTCGGATTTAAATGGTAGCAGTTTATAAACAAAGTAACTAAATGGATCCAACACTTTTAACAAGAATTGTTAGTTCAGAAAATGTACCTTATTCTATGTTTTTTGCGATGTTTTTATGAATTATAATAAATTGGCCCATGTACGTGGCCGCATAGAAATAGAAGTGATAACCGAAAAAAGCGGCCGTATGGGGCCTACACTTCCAGCAACAACCGTTAGTGTTCAAAGTTTAATTTTTTACTTTTTTGCTATGATTTATGAAAAAAAAAGGAAAAACGGCCAGAAAAAAATGGTATTGGTATGGAAACAAAGCAGATTAATGGGGCATACAATTTCAACAAAAACCGTAAATGTAGAAAATGTATTCTTTTCATGCGATGTTTTTATGATTCACAGTAAAAAAGCTCATGAAGCCTAAACGTGAGACTGGAAAAAATGGTGGCGGTATGAAGATAAAGTGGCTGCATGGGGCCTACACTTCCAATAACGACCGACCATGTAGAAAATGTATTTTTTGCATGCGATGTTTTTGTGATTCAAAGCAAAAAGGCTTATGAAGCCTAAGCACGAGGCTGAAAAATAATGGTGGCAGTATGAAGATAAAGCGGCTGCATGGAGCCTACACCTCCAACAACAAAAGTCTATGTAGAAAATTTATTCCTTCCATGCAATGTTTTTACTATGTTTTTACTATTCACAATAAAAAAGCTCATGGAGCCTAAAGGCGAAGCTGGAAAATAATGGTGGCAATATGAAGATAAAGCGGCTCAATTGGACCTACACTTAGTCGAATGCCTCTTCAAAATCAACCAACACAACATGTATTAAATCCCTTTTGGAATCACTACACCCAGAGAAAAAACGCATAGTAATTTTTAATCCGTTCTACATTGAATCAATGGTGAAAAATATATTAATTAATTTTCTAAAAAGTCGTCCTATGCTTAACTTACAGTTTGTCACATCAATTTTTAAAAGTGAGATGGCACAGTGGTAAAGCACAAGCTTGTCAACCCAGGTATAGCTGGTTCGATCCCCAGCGGATGCCAGTTTTACTTTTTTTATTTTTTTAATGTGTGAACAACTTTGATTTAATGTGTGAACAACTTTGATTTAATGTGTGAACAACTTTGATTTAAAGTGTGCTACTTTGATTCAATCATTTTCCACTTTAGGCTAAAAATGTAGTGATTTTCCATTGATTCAAAGTGGTTTAGATTGATTTTACGTTGTTTTTTGGCTCAGTGTATTCTGATTCATAGGCTCCGATTAACCGATTTTCTGGTAAGTTCGCACTGTTCTTTGCAAGTCTCCGTAATTAATACAGCTCCGACCCAATCATTTGCTTCTTATATCGAAAAATTGTAAGATATTTATTATTTTAAAATCTTCTCTCTCGCGCAATCAAAAATTCATGCCACAGAAGTCAAAAATTTTCTTCCCAAACTTTATATTGCTCAATAGAATACTGCTTTACTTATTATGGTTAATCAGCTTTAAGATTTCCTTAAGATTACCGAAGTAAATTTTACACCACAGACTGCATTCTGGAACAATATTTGCTTCAAGTCACACAGATTCTTTCACTATAGATGTAAGCATATTTCTATGCCTTGTGCACACTATACTTGCAGTCTAAGCTCAAAGTTCCCATTGCTGGTGACATGAGTCTTACAACAATTTCCTTTAGTCTACCACATAACAATAGACATACTACACAGAAAAAAAAATAGAAAAGAATTTGTCATCCTTAGAGAGTATAAGAACTCACACACACACACACACACACAAACACAGACATATGCACTAAACTATTAAGAATAGGTATGTGGAAAATGCAAGAAACCATATGTGTTCGCATTGTTCCCTCGTATTGGGTCATGATAAATGAGTTTTATTGAAAATCGCTAAAGCGAATTGATGCGGAATACGAACGCCACCATTTTACATCCTCTTGTTATACCCAACTATTTCCACTACCCTAACTTACCCTACCCCAAACTCTGTTATATCTTTCTTCCCCCCTATTCCTTCTCGTCTAGAATAAGGTTGAATAACAGATCGTTCGGGGATTTTAGTTTATGGCTTTTCGGGTCTGGAAGTTCTATTCTTCTAATTTGTGTATATGTGTGTGTGAGTATATGTCAAAGTATGTATGTGTTGTGCTCGACTAAATTGTCGTCAACGAAGAATAGTGCATCGTTGTCGTCGTATTCGTCGTTCTCATTGCCGTCTATACAGGAGCTTGAAGACGGGAAGAAGGCTTCATATGTCAAGAGAATATGGCATCGGGTATATTATAGATGTCAGGGGCTTGGGAAGTGCATTTGTTATAGCAACGACATCTATCTTGTTTTTGTTTTTGACATTCTATTCGTACGCCCGCCATACCACCACCACCATCCACCACAATGACGATGAATAGGTGAAGAAGTTTGGAAGTGATTTATTATTTTCAACTTGAATTCAAGGATTTAGAAAGTGATGGTCGGCTATAAGTGTGCAAAGGGGCATACATCGTAAAAGTCCAGTTCGGCTTTTTTTTTTTGTATTCTAAGTTTTTCCATAGAAATATGTCAAATGAAATTTACTGCTAGTTGGGTTTTGTTTTCGTCTTCAAATTTTAATTCGATGTGAGATAAGAAAATAAAATTGGACAAACAAAGAAAAAGAACAATGCATTCGGAAAATGGGCAAAAGCTTATGGTAAACGGAAAGTAGGCTTTTTTGTAGTCATTCATATTTCTGTGAAACCACGATCTATCCCCTAAAATTTGATCCCATCTCTAAATGAAAATTTTTCGCCGAAAAGTATTCCTTAAATTCATTTAATCCTAAATTAAATTCATAAAATGCATTATATCTCCAATACTGATTGTGCGCCATAATAAAGTGTATGCTGCGTATGCGGAAGAGTAAGGCGTTTTAAATGATACCCTATTGATAATTATCAATGCATGAAGGAAATAACCCAAAACTTTGTCTTAATGATATTAATGCTTATAAAAAAGGGTTGTAAAAATATCAATTGAAAAAAAAAACTTGAAATTAAAAAAAAAAAATATTTATTGCAAATAAAAATTTGCATTAAAAAGAATGTTATTGCAAATGAAAATATTTGCATAGAAAATAAAACTTTTCTTTCAAATAAAAATATTTTGCATTAAAAAAAATATTTTATTGCAAATAAATATTTTTTTTTAATTAAAATGTTTTGCATAAAAAAATATTTTGTAGCAAATAAAAAAAAAAATCAATGCAAAATGTGAGCATTAAATATTTTTATTTTAAATAAATATTTATTACTAATAAAAATATTTGCATTACATAAAAATATTTATTGGAACTGAAAAATATTTTCATAAAAAAAAAATTGTATTGCAATTGAAAAATATTTTTATTAAAGAAAAATATTTATTGCCGATAAAAAAATTTGCATTAAAAAAAATGTTACTCCAATTAAAAAATATTTGCATTGAAAATAAAATTTTAATTGTAAATAAAAATATTTTGCATTAAAAAAAAATATTTTATGCGAATAAATATTTTTCAAAATTATAATACCTATTTTGCATTAAAAAAAATATTTAAAAGTAAATAAAAAATTTTCTGCATTGAAAAAAATTCAATGCAAACTGTGAGCATTAAATATTTTTATTTTAATTATTCGTCGAATTTCATAAAATTTTGAATATTTTACCATACATTGTAAGAAATTCAACGAATATTACAAAACTAATATTTAATGAACAAATTTTACATTGAATGTTTTTTCCAATGTAAAAAAAATTCTATTTTCAAAAAAAATTTTATTTGCAATAAATATATTTTTGAATGCAAATATTTTTCAGTTGCAATAAATATTTTTTTTTAATGCAAAATTTTGTATTTGCAATAAATATTTTTTTTAAATTTTTAATGGAAAACAAATGCATTAAAAAAATGTTTTTCAAAACCCTGTTATATGTCCAATAATTTTTAATTCGTTGTTTTTTAATCTATTCCATTTCTATAACTATACAAAATATATTCAACTTTAAAGAACAAAACAATGGTTTTTAAGCAAATCATTATTGAGCTGCTTTACAAAGTCAAATTCTTCCAACACATGTATCTCTGACCCACTCTTACTCTACCATAAATCATTATTTACACTATAATCAAAACTTATCCTTTTGCACGTTTCTTCACAAGTTAAGTCATCAAAAATATCCAGGAAAACCTCAAAATTCAATTATATGTATAAACAAAAACACAAAAACCCCACAAGCCCTTTTCTGAAAAAACATCTCTGACCCTAACGCAAAGGGCATAACACCATCAATGCAACAAAAAAAAAAAAAAACGAAAACCTGTCATAGATATCGTGTTTGTCTGTCTGGTATACGTAGTTTTGGTTGTGTTTTGGTTTTTCGGTGAAAAATGAGCCGATTTTCCATCTGCACTAATTCATTTATTTTTCTCGTTCTGTTTTTTTTTTTTTTAGATCCTTGACGGTTAAATCCCACAAAAACAAAAAAAACTTCTATGAATTCGTAGAAATAAATAAAAAAAAAAAAACAAACACCAGTAACGGAAATACAACTCATCATCATCGGCTTGAGGGGTTTGAGTTTGACATTTAGGTTTTTAACTTGTACTGTCCTCCCCCTAAGGAGTGCGCTCTAGAGCTAAGTCACCTCTAGGGGTGTCGAAGAGAGATTGTTTTTTTGTTTGTGTCAAGTCAAAATGTATTGCAATTTATATGTTTTGTTTTGGGAAAAATTTCACTTTGACTGGTCATGCAATTTTTCATATGAAATTCCGGGGCTTTTGGTTGATGGGTTTCCTTTAGGTATTGTTATTTTTTTGCGACTAGCGACTAGTAACACTCAAAAAATGTCAATGTTGTATTAAGGACGACGGACGTTTGTATTTATTTTTTTGTTAAATTCGGTTTTAATAAATGACCTTCGTGAAAAATCATTTCGCTTTTTTAAACCATTTGTTTAGGCATATTATACCACCCCTTTCAAAAACGTTTCATAAAAAAAGCACAAAAACAGAAATAATGGTTATTCATAAAACATTTTTGTTGATTTTTTTTTTTTTATTTTTTTGCTTTAAGAAGTTAGCCAGCGTAGGGTAGATTTTCCTAACCATCGGTTTGTACTCCTGTTTTGTTGATCCATATATTTGCAAAAAAAAAAAAAAATAAAAACAACAACAACAACAATACTCAGAAAACAAAATGATTTATGACTACCAATGACCGAAATTGACCAAAAAAGTTGTTATTTTTTTGTTTAACTTTGGCTGTAGTATGGTTTAGATTTGACATGTATTGGGTTTGGTTGAAAAAATATATGAGAAATATTTTTTTTTTTTTAATTTCCATTGGATAGTAATATTTGGACAAGGATATTTGTTTTTAGAAAAATTGGAAGTTGAAAAAACAACGATAAAGTGGATGGTGTTTTGTTAAAATGGATTGGAATACTTTTGATTATAAACAAACTTTTAGTTTTTGATTGTTATATGTGTGGGTTTTTATTTATTTTATATACATAAGCAAACAATATAATATAGTTTTTCAGGATTAAGAAAAATAGAATTTCTTACAACTTTTTGTGAAAACAAGTATTTTTATTACCCAGTAAAAAAAAATAAGAGAAAAAGCTTTTTAAATTTTTTTGTGAAAAATGTATTTTGGATTTTCAAAGACGTCTGGGACGATTCGGAAAACTATAGAGCGTTTGATGCTTTTTGGCGTTAAAGATCATTTGCACGACCATTTCTTTATGAAAAGACATGAATTTGGTACACTGGAGGATATTAGTATGGAAAATACGAAATTTGATTTCATTCAAAATGGCGGCTCAGAATTAGCGTTTAAATAGAATTTTCTTTTTCAAAACAGGATATAAGCTCAAGTAATTATTTTGTTTGTATTTCTTTAATGTTTGTTTTATCTAATATTGAATTCAATGTTTTTTTCTTAGTGCATGTTTTTTGTAGTTATTATTTGCTTACTAACTACTAACACTGCACTAAGTGATGAGCCGGATAACACAGTTTTGTGTTGGCAAATGGTCGCAAGACGGTGCTTGCTATAAGCGCTCTTGGGCTAAATTCTTGTCGAAATGGCATTAGATCTCATATTTATAATTTATTTATCTGTTCATGTTAATGAGAAAAAATCAAAAACTTTGAAAAAAAGTCGAAAAAGTGCGATTTAGTAAAATACAATTTAAGACCTCGACAACCTAGTCAGCAGACTTTTTAAATTAAGTTCGTCCATGTATAATATTTATTTATATTTTATAACTTAGTCATTGTATAAGGTTAGGCCCCCTTTGTGCCAGCAAAATTTTGTATGTATCTATCAATGTATTTTAGACATAAGTTAATTTTAAGTCAATTGTTATTACGCTATTTCATAATTTTTTTAAATAAGCATAATTTTGACATCTCTGATAAATGTTTTTGTATAGGTACAAAAAATAAATATTTTGCTGTCATATGGCTGCCAACTATGTTTTCAAGTAAATAACAAAAAAAAAAACAAGATATTATAAAAAATTATAATGTTCAATAAAACTGAGTATTTATTTTTTCGGTGAACCAAAATATGCTTCTTTAATAGGTTTTCATATTCTAAATTCATACCCGAAGTAAAAAAAAAATCTTTGACGTCACGTTTGAAGATAAAAACTCATCTTCAAGTTCTTATATCTTAAAAACGTGACGTCAAATATTTTCGTTGGCTTCGGATTTGAACTAAGAATATTAAAATCTATTAGAAAATAGTATTTTAAATCACCGAAAACATTTAATATTCAGTTTCCATTGTAATTTTTTATAATATCGTGTTTTTTAATATTTACTTTAAGACATAGTTAGCAATTATGTGACCCAAAAATATTCAATTTTTTTAGAAAAAAATGTGCTTTACAAAATTGTTAATTTTTTGAATTTGTGCTTTGCTAAATTGGCACTTTTTTGACTTTGTTTTCAAAAATTATTCCTATCTTCGTTACTGTAAACACACTTGAAACGTCGGAGTTATATGATTGAATTTGTTTTTAAACTTTCAAAAAATATGCCTTTATGACTTAAGGTCTTAAATGCGAACTTAACGGCATTAGTTACAGGGAATAGAAGGATAAGGAAGAATGTTTGCTGATACAGTGAATTAAGAATAAAATGATAATTATCTGATACAATCCTACGTGTGACATCCTGTTGAAACTACACGGAGAAAACAGACCACGGATCACACCTTAATTTAAGCGGATTTCTGCATGGCTTTTTGCTAACATGACTTTCACCTTAAATTAAGGTGACATCACTTTAAATTAAGGTAACAAGTCACATTCATTTCTTGAATGCGCAAATTAAAAAAAAAAAAAACTGGCAGCCACCGGGGATCGAACCTACAACTGTTGGGTTCCTAGGCCAGTGAGTATGATAAACTGCAAGTAAAGCTAAAGTGTGACTATAATTTTAAAATTCTTGTTTTTGGTCGGTTTTTTTTTAAGATGAACCTTACATTAAAATAAGATGAAGTTCACATTAAAATTGTGAAATTTAATGTGCGCATCATCTTATTTTAATATGACACTTTTTTCTTCGTGTAGGAAATAAATTATTTAATAATGCTACCAAAGCTGGGGATCAAACCCAACCCACATTGCACCATTGCCACGTTTTTCCTCCTGTGTAGGAGTATAGGTACTCAAAGTTTTTACTTAAAAATAAAACTCATCCACACAATACTCGTACATGTCTCTACTTACAAACTTAACTAACATGCAAACAATTTTTTTTTGTGAGCACACCATTTAAAAAGAAAAACCTCTTAATTGCTTCAATAACATTGAAAAAACGGTTTCTCTATTAAAACCACAAACAAAAAAAAAAAAACAAATATTTCTTATTCTCTTTGAAATTATTTTTAACACGACAATTAAAAGTTAAAAAGCTGAAAACGTCCAAAGCATGCAATCGTTATTAAAATAATTTGAATACATTAAAAAAAAACTCATTTCCTTGAAAAAGATCGCCTTAAATACTCAGAGCCCGAATTGCATTGCTTTATAGGGAGTCACAGTCTATGTTGGTTGGTTGGTTGGGAATTGAAATATGCACACAAGCCAAAACCAACATAACACACAAACCAAAAAGAATGAAACCAAAAAAAAAAAAACAACACATACTCAGAAGTCGTAACTTAACAAAATCTTCCAACCATTCGTCGTCGTTGCGAATTTAGAATGCGTTCCACGATGATTAAGGCGACCATTCCCTCTGTTTCAAATTTGAAAGGAAAATACGTTTTGGATTTTTATTTTTTTATCCTTTTTTAATGTTTTTTTTTTTATTTTTTGAAGTGAAAACTTCTTTAGTATCGTATCGATTTGAAACAAGATGAAACGAAAAAGCGACAGGAAAAATCAGTTGATTATAACTTTTTTGTTTTAATAGATAGATAAATGAAATTTATACTGTAGAAAGGTAATTAAATAAACTATAATTGTCAAAAAATTTTAATAAATTTCATATTCAAAATCCTGAGATAACGGTAAAAAGATATTCTTTTTCTAAACACGTTATATCTTTTGATCTAGAGCACATAGATATTGTATTTAACTTTAATACGCATGCTGATAATATTACCTTTCATTTGGTTACTACACACAGCCGTACATTAACTACAAGTTACACACAGTGGCGTATCCAGAAAAAAATACAAACACAAACAGCCCTTTCAGAATTTGGAGGGGGCTCAAACAACTGAGCTGCCTCTTAATCTCTAAGATTTACGAACAGGTTTCAGTTAATCATGTACATTATGAAGAAATCAGCTAAATAATAACATTGTCTTGGAGGCTTGGGGTGGGGGGGGGGGGGGGGCTTGAGCCCCCTGAACCCACACACACATTACACAATCTAAAATTGAAAAACTTGAAAAATACCTCAGAACACTTGTGGAGATCTGTTGCCGATGACCAGCCACCAGTGTAGGAAGTATCGTAATCTCAGTTTTAAATTTCGACATGGTTGGCCTTAAAAAATTCTTACTTTTTTTGTAGGCATGGTAGAAATATGATTGATGCGTCATATAAAAGGTGAAATAATAAGCTTTCACATGTTATAAATTTATTATAGGTTTTCATATAAATATGTGGATTTAAAGGTGATTGAATAAAAAAAAAGGTAGATTTTTTCCATTTTTTTTGCAAGAAAAATGATTTTTAAGGTTTCAATTCTAATACGTGTGAATTGCACACATGCATTTTTTTTTTAATGTTTACGTAAGTGGCAAGAAGCAAGTATTTATTGTCAAGTGGTAAGAGGCAAGTGGTAAGATGCAAGTGGTAAGTGGCAACTGGTAGGTTTCATGAGGCATTTGGCTAAAGTGGAAAGTAGGTTCTATTAGACAAATGGCAATGTCTAAGTAATAGTTAGTAAGTGGCAAGTGGCTGTGATAAATTATAAAGAAGTATAACTTCCAAGACTGTAAAAATCAAAACAAATACCTAATTCTTTTTTGACCTATATGGTCACCACATTTATAAGCCAAATATCCTTATTATGGCTAGCCAACAACAGAGCTAGAGTCAGAGGATCATGAATGTTTGTTTCATTATTGTTTGCCTCGTGAATAGAAAACAACTTCTTTTGTGCACGCAAATTCTTTTTTTGTTTTGTTTCTTTTTTTTTTGGTTTATATGACCGTTTAAAATTCTGTGGTTGTATGTATATGGTAAGAGGTATGACGTATAGTGTGGCGACCATCATTTCACAACGGACAACAAAAATAAGTAAACAAAACAAAAAACAAACAAAAAACCGCCATAACATGAGTGAAAAACCAGCGAACAATGAAAAGGACATTATTCGAAATGGGCTAGGCTAGAGCCTATACATAAGGCCATTTTGGAACGTGCAGGGATTATGTTGCATTAAGTAGAGTAAAAGTGACATACATGAGGACACAGGAGAATAAAATATAAATAGGTTATCTGGGCATTTTCATTGTTATTATTATTATTTTTTTTTTATTTTGGATTTTTGCTATTTTATTGCCTAGGCGTTATAAACATGCCAAACAATATAAAAGGAACCAAAAATGTATCCCCGGTTGTCGCATATATAGGAAAGTCAAAAATTAAGGAAGCTTCTTAAATTTAATTTCGAAGTTTGTTTAATGTTAATGTTGGTTTTCTATGGGGAACCCTGTATACAGGGTGTCCCAAAAGTTAACTTCGAAACGAAAACGGTAGATAGGGTAGGTGGTTACAGTTATCAGAAAAATAATAAAAAAAATCGCAGCCATATATTTTGGGAGTTATGGGCATTTGAAAAAAATTCGAAAAAATGGTCACCCTGTGACGGTTTTTCATGTGCCGTGACTACAAATCTTAATTTTTCTCATTTGTTTCTTTTGTTACGGAACATTGAATAACCCTGCTATCAAATGCATTCAAAAATTTTAACTCAGCTGCGTCAGTTTTAAAGAAAATATTACTTTTTTACCCAACTTAGTACTAAAAAATTTTACATGACTCTAATTCAATGAGCCGTAGTGTAAAAAAAATGCACTTCGATGTTTCGGCAAGTTGCCTCAAAAGTTGGTGTGTTCAATTCTCTTTTCAAGATGGTACAACATTGTTGGGAATATTTTCGTTTCGATGTTAACTTTTGGGACACCCTGTATGTCAGGAGAATATGGTTTGTTTTGTTCTTGTCATATGAAATAAGATATCTATAGGAGAAAAAAGTGTTTGATAATCTTGGTGACATCACCAGATACAAGTTAACTAATGAATATCATTTTATCGAGAAAATAGAAATAATCCTACATGAAATGTTGAATGATAAAAACGCAGAATCTACTATTGATTTATGGGACTTTTTAGTCACTGCATTCAATTGAAACTTTGACCTTTTCCAAATTTCTGTAAGAATGTATTTGTTTCATTAGGATAGGTATAGTTAGATTCTTGTTTCATACTTTCAAGTACACGAAAACCTCTTTCGTTTGCATTTTTTTTGCTCGCTACTGTATAACGATGAGTGGGTTTATTGGGAAACGGTGACAGCAAATGCATGTATCTACTTTGTTTTCGAAACGAAAATGCAAAAGAGAACAGCAAAGTATGAGTATCGAGCCGAGTATCGAAAAGGGAAAAAGAAAACCTTGCGAAAATTTCAGCTCAAAGAGATGGAATGACACTTGAAGGTTTTATCAACCTAAACTCAGCTCGTCAAGGTTTCAAAAATCGGTACACAAGTTTTTGGGAATATTGAAGGTTATTAAGTCACCGAGGAACAGATAACACTGGCCAACAATTTTCAATTTTTTTAAATTTTCCAGAAAGATTAAGCTATATCAAATTTTATAGATTTGGGTTCAGTAAGCTCAAAAATAATATTGGTTTCTTTCTAGCAGCTCTAGTTTTTGAAATATTTAATTTTTCAACTAATTTTTAAGTTTTTCTTATTTTGAGCGATCATTAAAATTATTATTAAATTCAATGTATTTGTCAGTTAACCTAAAAATCAGGTTCATTTTTGTCTAGGAGCTCTATTTTGGGAAGTATTTTAGTTTTCCACATTTTGGCGGTTATTTCGTACTTATTTTAGAGTTATGCTTATTTTAACTGTTTGTTAACATTTTCCAAAAATGTTCTTATCGAACCTAATGCATTTGGGTTCACTAAGCCTAAAAATCACATTGATTGCTCTATTCTAGGAGCTCTATTTTTTTTTAGATATTTTAGTTTTTCTCATTTTTGGGGTAATTTACTACTATTTTTTTTAGATTTTATTATTACATTGCGTCACTCAGAAAAAAAAATTGTTGTTTGCTCAGCAATACATTCTTGTATAAAGTTAGGACAATTTTTTTTTTGTCTGTCTCCTTTAAGCTTATCAATCAAGAACTTAGCTTTTGTGGTTTTCTTTAAAGAACAAAAAAAAAAAATTGGTAATGGTGGCAATAACGACCGAAAGACTTGAACATTAAATTTGAAGCAAAATATTGTTCAAATCCGAAGTCGAAAAAATCTATGACCTTAAGTTTTTGAGATATAAGAAGTTCAAAATTAATTTGTATCTACGAAACGTGACGTTTTAGATTTGTTTTTACTTTAGATTTGAATTAAGGATATTAAATTCTATTAGAAAAGTATATTTATGCTTACCGAAAAAATATATTTGTTTACTAGTTTACTCTTGACAAAAAGTTATCTGCCTTTAAAGAAGGTTTTCATTGCAATAAATCCCATCTATTACTCTTTTTTCTAAATATAAAAAGTTACCATTTATCATGGAATGCCCCATATCATGTTTTCTAATATTTATTTAAAAACAAAGTTGGCAACCATAAAACCCCAAAATTCTCAATTATCCATGAAATAGCGTCATAAGAGGTCTAAAATTGTGTTTTTTTGTATGGAATATGAATTCTATATTTAGGATCCAAAACCTTTTTGAACTGAGTTAAGCTAAATTTCTATTTAAAGGCTTATTCTGGCCGCCCTTTTGGAGCAGGTTGCCAGATACACGTTCTTATGGGCGTCTTCACACGAATAAATTGAAAACATAATGAAGAAAAACCGGCTACCCGGGACGGTAGCCGGCTATGTGTGAAATTTTGCGCCGAAACTGCGTTCCTTAAAAATCAGCAAGAAAGTTAAGGGGGGAAATCCCTCCGGAATTTTTTATTTTTGCATTATTTTTGTTTTTGCGTAGGTAATAAATTTATTTATCAACCGAAGAAACTATTTTCAGTGGTCTTAGCCTTAAATGAAGCCTCAAAAGTGCCTAGATAGTCCCGAAACCAATGCCCCAATGCGCTCCGAACCATAGTACGAAAACGAAAACTTTAAACGCATTTTTTTCGAAACTAGTTTTTTTCCGCGCCGTGCAATGTAACTCAAAAACTAATGAAGCTATGGACTTGAAATTTTAAGCAAATTACTCCTTAAATCATTGGCCACAACATGAACCTAAAAGTTGAATAAAATTTGTACAGTAAATATTTTTTTTAACTACTTCTTTGTAAAAAAAAACATGTTTTTTTCGTTTTTTTGATTTCTAATTTTTATTTTTCATTTAAAAAAAATAAATTTAGGTTCATGCAATGCGTACTAATATCATCTAACGGAAAACATTTCCTTTTTGATTTAAGATGATTTCCTGGACCTGTACATTGCACGGCGCAAACTAGAGGCGTTAACTTTGAAAGGCTCCAGAGCCTCCATTTTGTTATTTTTTCATTTCAAAAAAATTTTTTTCAATTCTTGATAATGTCAGTAATATCTTGTCTTTTTCAAAATTTCAACAAGTGCTTTCAGTTTTTCATAAAAAAATAATGAAAAAGGTGTCGTCTGGAGGGATTTCCCCCCTTAAGTTTTGAAGATTTTTAAAGCCATTTTTTTATTAGAAATGAACCAAAATTTAATTTTCCAAAAAATTGAGACGATTTAAATTTCCAAAGCAATAGAAAATATGTAATAAACTCTAAAATTTTAATCGTTTCAACACGGATCTTTATTAAAACCGATTTCTCCAAACTCTGTTCCATAAATTAGCTCGAAATATTTTTTAGAAAATTGCTTTTTTGTCTACGCATAAGTCATTAATTTATTTGTGAGTCGCAAAAAGCACACAATAGATCGTCCTTATTGCGTTATGAAAAAAAAAAAAATATTAATTTCCCAGAAGCGTCAAAACTCCATCCAATTAAAATTCAGGATGTACTTATACTTTCCAAGGAAACCCACAGAATAAAACAAAACAAAAAAAACAACAAAAAAATCATCCTCTATTCAAAGTTCATTGTTGTCATCTAATATAATCCCATTCATCTCACTTTAATAATTCAATTATCAAAAGTCGCCTTTCATCTCTTATCATCTGTTTAAAAATTTAAAACCATTTTTCTGTTCGTCTCAAAAACCTCATTAATCTCTCTCTCCCACACTCCATTAAAATGTACTAAAATTAGACGTTATTATTACTCTCTCCCTGTCTCTCAGAATGTTATGACAAAAAAAAAAAAAACATCCTCCATCACCATATAAACAACCAAAAAAGTTAAAACATCAACTTTGGAAACCCTACACAAGGACATCATCATCACAAACTGAGACACACACACACATGAGTGCGTTTTAAGAAGAAGCAATTTTAAAATCATAAATCTGATTAATTACCGCAAAGATGAGAAGGATAAATATTTAATTAGGTCTCTCATCTTGAAGGATCCCTCAATATCTCCTTCCATCGCATATTCCACTCGCCGCCTTGCTCTGATGCAAGACTTTAAAGTCTAAAGTTGTGTTATTATCACCAACAATATCACCGTCATATCGTATAAGCTCCTGTTTCTGACTCCTGAATCTTGTGTTATTTTCCACTTTGGATCTTATACATATGAGTGGGTACACTTCAAATGAATTATTAAAGGATTTCTTTTTCCACTTGAGTATGTCCTTTTTTTCTTCTTCTTGTTTTTTTTCGTTGCTTTTTGTTCTTCTTGATTTTCCTCTATGATATGGGATGGCGCTGTTGATGATGGTGATGGGTTGCTGTTCGTCCTTGCTTTTCGCAATCGCTGCGCCACCGTTTTATAACTCTCTTAATGTGTCGTTCTTGCACGACCACACGCGAGCATATGTGTGTTCAACCGCGCTAAGCATCATCATCACTCAGACTTAAAGTGCCACTTTTACATGTTCATAATTTCATTAAGCTTCCAGCTAGCTTTTTCTCTCTTCTTCGAAATGATGGTTTCATATCATTTGTTTGGAATGTGTGTGTGTATTGGTTGGTTGGGACTTGGGAGGTGTATTATGATATCCTTTTGAAGGAAGATATAGTAATTCTTTTTATTTTGTTCGCGAAAAACTCACTGCGGGCAATTTTAATGGAATCCCATTTCGGTTAATTGCCACACGGATGAGATGAGTATATATGTAGTATGAATCTGCTGTTCTAGACAACAGACACACACAGGACGACGACTATTTTATTTACACACAGCAGGACCAGGACCACACTGTGGATATAGTCGGTGGTATAGTGCCCTACGGGAAATATGCTGTTCCTTTTGATACTCCTGGGTCCTCTGTGAGCGAGCATAAATGGGCAAGATTTTAATTTTTTTTTTCTTATTTACCGTTATCTTCTACCTCTATATACTAAGAAAAACAGTGCACAATAGGGAGCCATTGTGCATTGTTTCTCATTTTTAACCTATATGCTCTCTCTGCCGGGGAAGATAAGCAACTTAATTATTATTATTTCTTCTTTTAAGCTGACGCGCTTCTGATGAGACTCCTGCCAATTATATCCTGCTCCTGCAGAACACTGGCTCTGACTCTGGGGTTCTACCTAAAGAGACCCCGTGTGTAATAGAGAAAAATGCTTTAATATATTTCTTTTGTCTACAGCATGCAAGCTGGGGCTTACAAGGAATGGGAATAGAAGTTATTAATATTTTTTTTTTTCGTTTTTTTTTCTCGTAAGGGATAATGCAAACAAATTACCTATTTAAGATACTTTAGTCAAAAAATGAATGTTAGAAACGAAAAAAAAAAAAATTAAATGGATACAGGATCAATATTTTGTTTGAGGATTATTTTTTTTAAGAGGGAAGAAGATGAAGGAAAAGATGAAGAAGTTCGAATTCGATTTATATTTTCGAGAAATCATAAAATGATTTTTCTTCGGTTAAGCTTTAGTAAATGTTTCACTGCATTAAATGAGAAAAACGTTAGACAAGTCATAGTTCTTATACAAATTTGTATACCTATGGTCTCAAAGAAACCGAAACAAACTTCGGAAAGAAATTTTCCATCACCTCTAAACTTGTTTAAAGAAGTGTTTCATGAAGAAAGCTTTCAAACCTGAAGGATTGCAGTTCAGAACTAGGCAACAAGATGAACTTCTTTGATTTATGTGACTAAGATACGAAACCATCAAATTTTGTGGTTTTCATTGATTTCACGTTGTTTTATGGTGGCTTTTCGCTCAGTGTAAATAACCAAAATATCCACTTTAGCAAAAAATGCCATTGCCACTATCCGATTAGTTTTTACTGCAAATAAAAATATTTTGTTTTGCAAATACAATTTTTTTTTTAATATTCGTCCAATTTTGTACCATTTTGGCTATTAACAGAAGGGTCTCACATATAGTAACTTTCTTACCGGGTCTATATAATATGTTTACGACGCTGCACTGAACTGTGTGTGCCACCTTAAAAAAAAAAACCTTGTGTCTAATGCTTTTAATAGCTCCGCAGGTCTCTAAAGTCACAAACCCCACAGAAGGGGCTACGTAGACTTTTGCCATGCGACAAGGTTATGCGGTAAAAATCGACCCTTGAAATGACCACACATACCTAAGCGATGGATATTCTTTGGCTTCAAAAGGCTTAGTTCCTATTGAAATTTTTTATAGGTCAAGAGTTAACCGATATCATGCTACCGGAATACCAAAACCAGCTCTAAGGTCCAATTTATTCACACTCCATTAAATTTAAAGTCGCCATTAAAAAAGGGAAATATTAAAATTTGTATGCGATTTGACAGTTTTATAATTTTTAATGAAGCCTTTAAAAATAATGGAGAGTGAATAAATTGGGCCTAAGTCTTATTGGATGTTATATTATTATTAAAAAATAATAATTTGGCTTTAAGCTCCCAAAAGTTAAGTGTTTTGCTTCTGAAAGGATGGGCAGAAAAACCTCGACAGAAATTAGATACATTGCATAAATCTAAGCTTTGCTTAATTTCGATTAAAAATATTTTGAAAATAAATCTGCATGTATTAAAACGACTGCTAATTTAAATATTTTCCTTTGAGAATAAAACTTTAAACATATTTTCGCCAGCATGTAAAAATATACCTTTAAGCTATTTTTTTTTTTTTCAAACTAGTTATAGTAACTCCTGTCCAAGTCTCTACAGAACTGTACCCATTTAACAATTTATGACAGGTATACCCCAGAATAAACAAGACTGAAAAACAAATTTGTTTTGCGATAGCTCTGAACGAAGCACAAAATCCCATCAGACACAGACGACATGGGAACATAACCCCATATGACATGCAACATGTATAATTTCACAACCAATATCATAGGAGTTATACTAGTACCAGACGCACTCGCGAGTCATCGTCCTTTTATGTGATGTCCCAATGTCCTGTCCAATGACAATACTAGTTATGTATATGTATCCTATCTAGCAAACACGAAGGCACCTTACCACCGCACATATGAACAACATACGACTGAAGCATGAAATTTATCTTTTGGCTTAAATATTGCATTTCCACTGGGCTGGTGTTTTACTGTGATTGCTTCTCTCATTTCACATCGGATTTATAGTAAAAGAAAAAAAAAGTCCCTGCAAACACAACAGAAACATATTACAAATATATATATAAAAAAAATGTCCTTTTCATGATTTTTTCTCAGTAAAGTAGGTATGTTAATTTTTTTTTTGAACAAAAAAAAAAAAAAAATAAGCAGAAATGTCATATACACGCCAATTCATCAACGCAAAACAACAAACCAAGCAACAATGCAAACAATTTTACGAATCCTTATGGTCTGGTGCGTGATGATGGGCATGGAAGTCCTTTCTCGTTACGTGCGGCATATTAAACGTGCACAGGAATTGTATCCTGTGTAATAATAATAATAGTAATTACATGTCCCGCTGGACACATTGCTCACACAGAGTGCAATTGAAGAGATTATTAATTTTGTGTAATAATTTTTTTTCGTTGTTGTCCTTTTTATTTTTTGTATAGGTAAGTATTATTTGTTTGATGTACAAACGTGCAAAAATTGTTTCAAAAGGATATCTCTGTGGCAACATACCTCTGACATTTTTGTCCTCTCTGAATAAAGTTGAAAAATTAACAAACAAATCAGTGAAAATAAAAAAAAAAAATATATAAACATCCTGTCGCTTCAAATTACACATGCGATCACAATTTCCACAAGCCCCATATTCGACAAATGAATGAAAAAGTGAATAAAAAAGGATACATATTGTAAGTGTATGGGTGTCGACAGAGCCGCATACCAATACCACCTATATTGGTGTTCCTGTTTTGTTCAATTATTTACTTATCTTGTCGCGCGAGCGAGCGATTATTTGATAGCAGTAGTGGTAATTCTGATGTCCTGAATTCAGCAGTAGCAGCGGCTTTGGTATGGTAGGTAGTAGCGGTGAATGGTCAAAGGGAGTGGTATCAATTTTAATCCGCTCAGTGTAATCGTACATTAAGCCAAATTAACCTAATTCATTAACTTATTCACTGCACATGTTGGCTAAAATGGCAAAATAAATAATTGGATTGGTTGTGCGGAACACACATACCTATCAGGAACACAGAATTTTCTCTGTAAAAGGACTTTTTTTTTTTAAATTTTGTATGTTGTTATTGGAAAAAGGTGTTGACAGGACGACTGTATCAATAGATACCACCGGATAAAAACAATACACATCAAAATTGGTAAAAAAAAATTACAAACCTCTTAGCAAATTAAACACCAGTGGTACAAGATCTAATCACAAACAAACACAAACAGACAATCCGACATACAGCGACAAAACATACAGCGCTAATAAATGCAGTCACAGTTGGAATCCTTATTATTAGATATTATATGTGTATATTATTGCCTTAAAACCTAATTGGGTTTTGCAAACTTCCACTTAATTATAATTCGTTGGTATGACATGTTGTATTATGTACATTGCAATTCCATCGCTCAATTATGTCCACAAAATTACCAAGTCGAACATTGGCTGGTTTCAACTGGGTATACTATAGTCGTAGTACTATGTATTTATTAACAACAATCCTTGAAGCAGTTTGTGAATGCATACAAACATTATATACATCTACAAATTGGATGCCGTTTAAATTGATTGAATTCCAATATTAATTTAGTCATCAATGGGATCTCATTTTAACTACACATTCATATAATATAGGTATATTTCGATTTACCTAGTGTCATTTTATATAAGTATATTGAAATGAAAATGCTGTTAAGTGTTCAATGGATGACCTGTCGACCGAATTATTGGTGAAATTATGCTAAATACAGTAGATTCTGAGCAATTTTAACACAGGATTAAGGATTAAATAGAATAATTTCAAGTGTTTTCCTCAGGGCAGTCATTTGAGGCCTTTTTTATTTGTTTAAGTGAATTGGTTCAAACGAATTGATTAATAATGAATTTCATAGATGAAAAATTATTTGCTAATAGGTTAAAATGTCGATGCTATTTGCGATCAAATATTCAGATATTTTATAAAGACTGAATAAGCAATTGCCCCAAGCCAGGAGAGATTCCAAGACAGATGGACTTAAATCACACATCGATGGTCGGTTAAACTTATTATGAATGCATAACTTAATGGATGCAAGATCAAAAAATCTGAATAAAAAAAAAAAACGACCAACCCATCCAAACAAACCCTCCTTGATTTACTATAACCAAAAAACAAATTTGATTCCTGAAAAGAGATAAAATGTACAGATATTTTTAGAGTATTGCAACGAGAGGCCAAGAATTAGGTGCTTTCATTTCCATTAGTGATGATTTTGTGAAGAACAAAACATATCCCAGGGACAGAAAGCATAGCGTTATTAAAAATGTACTAAAAAAAGTCAACTGTGAACATTTTAGTAGAATCAAAAGTCGAGCTCTCGCACAAGCAGGGTTATTCAAAACTAGATCTTAGACGTTTGACAAAAGCTGAGGCTTTAAAATCAAACTTTTTTGCAATGTTGTTTTAAATTAAATACCAATTTTAAGATAATTGGTACCAGTTAGTACTAATTTTAAGCTAAATACTCCAGCAGATGTGATCATATTATCTTTATTTAATTTGTCAGGTTTGATTGCTCTAGTGCCCCTATCGTTTAATCTTAGCTTCCTTCAATTTCTTTCTTTTGAACATGGTAGATATTAAGAGGTTCTTGTCAAAATATTTATTTTATGTTTTTTCTAACTTTGTGATTTTCGATGACTCAACCCTTTCGTACCCACCACCTGTGTTCTTAAATTTGTTATGGATTATAACGTTGATGAGAGCTATAAAGGTTTTATGTGTTAAATTTGTATCTTATCTTATGGTATTTTTTTTTTATTTTCAAGCTTTATCACCCTGGCAGCCCTGTGAATTTCCGTAATTTTTTTCCAATTTAATAAGGCTTATTGTTGTTGCACCAAATTTCAGCCTTCTTAACTAGCAACTTCATTTTCTATTTTTTTTGTTATTATTTTTACACTTTTTATATGACTGCTGGCAACCCTCTTGCATCCACCTAAATGTTTTCTAATTCTTCATCATTTTTATATTCCCAAATGTTAATATAATACCAATTTTTAGACTTGTAGAAAAGAGGTTTTTTGCTTTTATAATTGTTTTTATTTATTTTTTTTTCTTTTGAAAACAGCTGGCAACCCTTTCTACCTATTTTACCATCAATTAGTTGAGGTTTCTCTTAGCTTACAATATTTTATTATTATTGTAGTGTTATAATTCAATTAAGTTTTTACACAACCACTGCACATTCAAAATAAAAAAAACTAGTTCATGATTTTTGTCTATATGTATGGTAATTTTTATCCAAAAAACTGGTTTAGTTATTTTTAACACACAGAAAAAAAGAGCACATTAAAATAAGATGGTGCAACTTTAAATCCCACAACCTTAAAACAGTACGATTTCCGCTTAAAATAAGTGTAATCCGCTTAAATTCTGTGAACTTGAATTCATTTTAAAGTTACCCAAAAGTCGTAGCATCGATCCCCAGTGGCTTCCAGATTTTTATTTATTTAATTGAAAAGTTTTTCACACAAAAATAAGATGAATTTCCGCTTAAATTAAGTGGATTTCTTTCAAATATGCATATTCAGAAATTAAGTAGATTTGTTCGCTTAATTTAAGACTGAAGTCATCTTGGCAAAAAAACATGTAGAAATCCACTTAATTTAATACGGAATCCGCTTATTTTTATGTGGTATTTTTCGACGTGTATAGAACTTGCAATTATGTGTAAGATTTTTTTTTTAAATAATCATTTTTACTCATCATGAGCATACCGGAAAAAAAAACAGCCTGTTTAAATTCTTTATATCATATTATTTTTTTTTTTTTTTTTTGTTATCGTAAAAATATTTATGTCAGAATTGTTCAATTCATCGTGACTCTCCTGTACTCTATAAATTCAAATATAATTTGTTCAAAATAGTTAATCGATTCTACGAACTTAATGCAAGATATAATATACAGAGAGAGAGAAAGAGAAGAGATAGTTTAAATATAATTTCTGACCCCACAAGGCAACATGTCAGGGGCTCTTCATTTCCTCAATAGGGACATTCATATCCTATTTTGTATATTATAATTAATTAATTTTATGCCACTTCACATCTATAAATCGCATAAATTAATTTTCCATTTTGTATCAAAAACCTCTCCTACACAATTATAATACTATTATCTATGTACTCGTACACTATATATTATTATATGAATGTCCTTGTTGTTTTTTTTTGTATTACCTCAAAGTGCACTCAATCGAACAAATTGCAAAGTGAGTTGAACAAAAACGACACATAGATAAACACACATAAATATATACACAATCGAGTAGCAAGCAGCAAAATCGAAATGAATTATTTAAATTCAAATTAAATGGTGGTGTAGAGTGAAAAATAAAACAAAAAAAAAAAAAAAAAATAAAAAAAAAAATTACAAAACATTAAACTATTCATACGTAACAACACCCGCTATCAATGAGTTCAAATAGGCGGAAAAACATCAACTTGGCAAATCAATTAATTTAATTATTGTTTTTTTTTTTGTTAATTCCCACAAAAAGGTGAAAGGTGGAAAGATTATATCAGAAAAAAAAAGACAACTACATTAAATCATTTGGTGTATAGTTAATAAGATTTAATATTTTTTATTGAATATTTAATATGTGAGTTCATTTATGCTGATAATTAGTAACATTTGGGAATTTTCTATTTTTTTGCGATTTTATTTGTCATAAATTAAACACAGATTTAATGTTTTTTTTTTTTTGTAACGTGATTAAATTTAGATCACATAAATTATTTAAAAGTTTATTTTGTGGTGATTATTAAGTGATTATGTTATAAAAAAAAATGGTTGTTATGAATATTACAAAATAAACTAAAAGGGCGACTTAGTCACACCTAGATACATATAATATACGTTTATAGTTGTTATGAAGTTGCTTTGGTGTGGTTGCTTAATGCTTAGCATTAATATACAGGGTGTCCCAAAAGTAATGGATCGTTTTATATAAAGGTCAATTGTATAGATTATGAACAAGTCATTTTAAGATTGAAATTAGAAAAATTCAAAAGTTCCAATTTTTTTTATTTTTGTCCAAATCACAATATATTCAGTTACTTCTTTATTTATCTGTAGGTGTATGTTATTGCTTCTTTAAAATTAATTTAAGGCATTTACTTGACTGTTAAAAAAAAATATCGAAAATTTTGTTGGATATGATGAATACAAAAAATTGTAAAAGTTACAGCCCTTAAAATTAATTTAATTTCAATAACACTAAAATAATAATTTCAATTTCCCATATGATTTAATAATTTAATTTATTTTTTAAATATTTTAAATTATGTTTAGTTGAAAAAAAAAACTAATTTAAATAATGTAAATTTATTGAAAAATAGTATTAGGAATTTGACAGTTAAATAAAAGGATCTGTGAAACCAAAAAATAAAATGCACGACTGGGTCGCACGAACTTGCTCTTAGAGTTAAAGTTGCTTAAATTTTTAAGACTTTTTATATAGAAATTTGGAAAAAAAAAAATAAAATTCATTAAAAATAAAAAAAAAATAAAATAAAATCTGAAATCAATTTTCCCTCCAAAACAAGTATGCAGTTTTGAGTGATATGTTAAGATGCATTTTAAGAAAAATAATTTTCAAAATCGTTAGAGCCGTTAAATCGCTCTTAGAGTTAAAGTTGCTTAAATTTTTAAGACTTTTTATATAGAAATTTGGAAAAAAAAAAAAATAAAATTCATTAAAAATAAAAAAAAATAAAATAAAATCTGAAATCAATTTTCCCTCCAAAACAAGTATGCAGTTTTGAGTGATATGTTAAGATGCATTTTAAGAAAAATAATTTTCAAAATCGTTAGAGCCGTTTTCTTAAAAACTAATTTTTTATAAATAATTTTTTGGAAAAAAAAAATAAAATTGGTATGCCATTTTGTAGAAATCAGTAATCAACATCTAAAAACAAAATTTAAAAAAATTCAAAGTCCCGTTTTCGAAAATTTGATTTTTCAAAATATTTCTAAAAATCCAAAAATTATTTTTTTGGAAATTTGTTTCTCGGTTTATATTTAAATTGTATAAATGCTTCCTCACAAAAAGTTTCGTTGAAATCGAATATGCAATTTCGGAGTTAATCGGCTTTGAAAAAAAACGGTTCTATGGCAGGTACCGTTAATAATGAATTTCCAAAAAAAAAATTCTTCATTGGAAGATCGACCTTAGCTTAAAACTTACATTTGAATTTTTTTTTTAAAATCGTTGGAGTCGTTTTCGAGATATTTCAATTTTACTAAAATCGGTATATGACAAGTACCGTTATTTTTGGTCCAAAAAAATTAATTCCAAAAACCCCTATGGAGAGTTCCCAAATAACGCTACATACCAAGTTTGACATTAATCGGTCCATCCGTTTAGGCTGTAGCTCCTTATACAGACAGACAGACAGACTGACAGATAGACAGACGGACTTCCAGGACCCACTTTTTTGGCATTCTCTACCATCGTAATGTCATGGAAAAATGTTATCTCAATTTTTTTTTTTTGTACGAATGCATAACTTGATATATAGTACCTACCTATATCGCAAGTAAAAACGAGAATACCAAAAATTTGACAAATATTTTTTTTGAAAAACTTAATAGTTTCGTCAAAAATGAGGAAACATTATATTTTCTATTTTAAAGTTTAATGAATTCAAACCGCGTCGGTTTATAAAAAAATTGTATAAGATATTTTTTTGTATAGCATTTCAATGAACCATTAAAAAGTTATAAAACTTTAAACTCAAAAACACAAGATCTTTTCCATGTAAATCATACGGGAAATTAAATTTGTCATGCGGCAGTTCTTTAATATTAATTTTAAGGGATGTAGTAACTCTCACAGGATTTTCATCATTTTCAACAATATTTTCGATATAATTTTTTTCGATAAATATTTTTTTTTTTTAAATTTACGTAATGAAGTTCTTCGTATTAAAAAGTTTAGAATTACACAAAAAATGGGGATTGTAGGAAGCTAAAGTAAATTTAAGGACTAGTGAGTAAGGTTACCCAAGGCTGTTAAATTGTGCACTTTTCTGAAACACTTATTGCGGTATAGCACTGATTTAATTCCAAAACTAGTGCAATCCTAATATTTTTTGGAATGTTTAAGTCAGATTGTGGCCTTGCGTGATTTGTTTAATCTTACATAGGTAACTATGCTCCACAAACTTCTCAGACAAAACCATTTTCAATAGTTTTAACATATAGCTAATTTTGATTCTTTAAAAAAATATTAATATATTAAAAAACTGTATTATTAATCTTCTTGTGCGTGACCTAATTTGTGGTAGATTTGTGTTTATCATTTTAACTATTTTTGTTGGTAAACTTTTTGTTTGTATTAAATTTAGTGTTAAAATATTATGGAGATATTAATTTTTGAATTTTTTTTTAATCGGATTATTTCAAAACCAATTGATTTTTAATATGAATTTATGGAGCGTACGCTTTGCATATTAAATATTTTATACTATTTTATCACACAAAATTCTCTTCTTTATCAATTTTTGTTTGTTTGTTTTATTTTTTTTAACTTAAATGATCTAACTGAATTGGAATTAATCATGAATAACAACAGATGAGGCTGTGAAATAAAACGTTAGATATAGATATTATGTCACTTAAAATGGCAATGGGTCAAAAGTTTAACAAGCTCATAACATTAACCTACAAATTAGGTAGAATAAAAAGATTAAAAATTTGTTTAAAAAAAAAAATTGTTTATGTTGATAATTATTTTTGACTTTAAATTAAACTTTCTGTTCGTCAATTTACACCTACTACTTTAAGTACTCAAACTATAGAACCCGATACATGTTGTCACCATTTAAATTTAAAGTCTTAAGAAATAAATTTGAAAATATTGTCTCAAGTTCAAAATTTTTTAAATAACAATGGCTAACAACTTTTTAAAATTTTGTGAAAAGATTTATGTCAATGAATTATGAATTTGGGTTCATTAAGCCCAAAAATTACATACATATGTATGTTTTTTTTCTAGCAGCCTTTGTTGTGAAATATTTAATTTTTCACATTTGGGGGCACTCTAATTTTTAATTTTTGAATATTTTAAAAGTTTATTAAAACTTTCCAGAAACAAATTTATTTAATTTTATTATATAAAATTAGACACGAAAATCGAAAATGTCTACAAAAAAACGCTAAGGAGAGTTTTAATGTTTTATTTTTAAGAGTCCCCCTTGGGGATTCTAAAACCACAAAGTTCGAACAAAATAACCCTCTGCGTCGTCCGCCAAAAAAAAAAAAACCGAAAAAAGCATTTACTTGATTTTCTCGGCCGTTATTGGTCGTAGAGTAATTAGAGTTTATTTTTTATAGAAAATTAAATTCTCTAGAGTTTTTATTATGACACATTTTTTTATAGCTCCTATCAATAAAAAGTTATTGTCAATAAACTATTTGAATTTCGGGCGAATTTTAATGTTTATCTCGTCCAATCTAAGAATCGATTTAATTCTTTTTATATAATATTAAATTTCTAACATTTGTATCTATTTCAAATTAATGTACCTACGTCGAAAAACTTTCAAGATAGAGCACGGTAAAGCGATATGTATTTGGGCGTAGTTAGCTAAAAAATTACATTCGTTCTTTTCTAGGCGCTCTATATTTTGAGATATTTTCTTCGTGTTTCACATTTTGGGTGTAGGCTTATTAATACTGTTAAGAAAAATATTTATCAAAATGAATGTATTTATTTAAGAGATCTTATTTTTTGAGATATTTTTTTCAAAATATTTTCACATGCGCTTTTAAAATTTTATTGGAAACATTTTAAAAAATTTAATGTATTTTTGTTCAGCTAAGATTATTTTATTATTTATGAATAATTTCAAAACTAAAGCTGCTAGAAAAAAATTACATAATTTTATTCTCGCAATCAGCACCTCTATTTAGTCAGAAATGATTAAAAATAATGATCCTGAATATATTCGTCAGTGTAATAAATGCGTAAATTTATATTTAATACAAATTTACCTTCGTATAATGGGGTACAATATTTACTTAAACAATAACCAAAATCTTCAAGAGATTTTTAAAATTTTATCAGACAACTCACCTGAAAATAAATAGAAAAAAATCCACATCAGTTATAAAATTAATCAAACATAAGTTATTATTGATTTATTTTTAATAAGTATAAAATGTAAATATTATGAATTTTATAATTTTTTAATTACAAATACCTCATATGCAAGTGATAAATAAGACCCCAATAAATATTTATTTGTATATTAAAATTTTGTTCCATTTCAAAAATTGAAAAAAAAGTTACCTAAGTGTTTTTGAACAAAATTAATATTTATTTTCAATAACGAAAAAATAAAGAACTTCACATTGCATTGTTTCATTTTTTGAGAATTTTCTGATAAACATAAAAAAATACAAATTTTTTTTCTTCTTCTTCTTCCACTTCTTCTTCTTTTTAAAGCTAAGGCCTCGATAGTTTCTGCAAAGACGACGGTAATTCGGCCGCGGAAATGTGGTTCAACTCATCTGGAGCATCCAGCTCCAAGCTGCTTCGCTTTATTGGAACTTCAAAGAAGCTACCTGACATTTGGTCACCTGGATAGCTTCTCTTTAGTGGAATGTTCATTTTATATTCACAATAATATTACCCTTTATATCTTAACATTCTGCAAAACATGACTGGAGTACAAAATTTTGGAAAACATTTCAGAACTTCCCTTTTTTTAAATTTATGTTTTTTTTTTTCAAAATTTATAGTCCTTTTTATACAAGCTCGAAAAAAATATTTACAAACTCAAAAATTCCTTGCGCAATAATTTCCCAAGTCAGCCAACCAATATGTTATCACTTCTCTGTTTTTGTCTTGTTTTACATTAATCACAAACCATTATAACCATCAATATGGGCCATAAAAATAAATCCAAAGCCAATAGACAAACGATCTTCCTAAACAAAAAAAAAAAAACACAGCCTATATTTAGGCTTAGCCAGAAACCAGAAAGTAATCATTTTCTGTTTTTTTTTCTGGGTAATAAAACTTCACGAAAATTATTCGAAACATAGAAATCCATGTATCTTTGTGTTTTTTTTTTTTTCAAGAATATCCTTGTTAGGAACTTTTTCTCTCAAACCTTGCCTGTTACATTAGCTAAGACAAAGCTTATTTTATATGAAAAACACTGATGAAGAACGAAGAAAGATGGTGGATTTGGTATTGGTCTTTGCGACACACAGAGTATGATTCTCATTCTTGTTCTCTCTCTGTCGATTGTAATCGTTAGTGGTTTTGTAGAAAGAGTATAGCCGAATTGGTTGTGATGGTTTGGTATATTGGTTTTGGTATTCCCATTTTCCTAGTTTATCCCTATTAACGCCTCAATAAATCTACAGTGTCAGGGTTATCGTTATGTACCTAATTTTTTGTTTCGCCTCGCTTCGCTCCAAAAATAGCTTCAGAATAACACACAGATGTAAGACAGTATAGCGACGAAAAACAGAGCCAAAAAGGAAAGATATAGATCCTGGACAATATCCTTGGTTATCACCATACAAAAAATTATTTAAGTTTTCACCATAAATTTCGCCGACTAATTCGGCTATAATCTAAAACAAATTATCGAATTAGCTGTTTTCTGGCTTCTGGGTTCTTCTTGTGTTCCCTTCTGTTTTGCAGAGTTCTAACTTATTATTGGCAAACGATATGGTTATGGTTGAAAGTGGTAATGGTGTGGTGGAGTAGTGGAGGTATTCTGTGCTGCTGTTTGGAAGTCTTTATATCCTTCAAAGGATACATAATACAATATTAAATTAGAAATTAATGATACAGAACATTATTTTATCAGCATTCCTGTTTGTTTACTTGTTTTTGCTGTTTTTCTGGTTATTATATTATTTTGTGTTTTGTTTTTTTCTTGTTTCGTTTGGTTTTGTTTTTTTTTTTGGGAGTATTTCATGGTTGCCTCCTTGTTGCAGATTTATGACGCAATAAAAACACAGATTGTTGCGCTATAGTTGTACCTATTTAGTTGTTGCTCTGTTTTGGTTTTAGGTTTTACGTTGAAAATACACATACATAGGGTATGTTGCAGATGTTATTGACCTGCCAAAAAGCTATTAATTGTCGTCCTAGTTGTTGGAGATAATTGATGAGCAATGAACGTTAAAAATAATAATAAAAGACAAAATCAATGACTGAAACATTTTAATGCGTTCAATGTTAACGTAGTGGTTGGTGGAAACAACAATTTTGAACACAATTTAATGACGCATAGTGTTGTGGGAGGGTAGGTATTTTGGTTTGATAAAATCGGACTTTGTTCATGCCTAAGGATAACGAAAAATGACAACTGCAAAATCTAGGGACTGCGTTGTAAAGTATTTGGACGAATTATGAACTGGGTAAAATAAAGCTCTCGGATTGCCATAAAAGGCTAACAAAATATAAAATAAAATTTTGGACAAGATTGGAATATTTTCTACACAAATAGCAAGAAATCCTTAAGAGCTTGAAGTATTTGGGAAGAAAAGTTTTACTTTTTTTTTTTGGTCACATCTATTACCCCGAATTCAAAGAGGAAACAAGTGTTAGTTGAAATAAGCTGCAGAAAATTAACTAGATGGGTTCTGAATCGCAGGAAATGTGATTGATCGAGGATACAAGATGTAAAAAATATTGAGTTGAAGGCAAGAAGACATTTTCCTTGTTTTCAAATTGTTCAAAAAAAATGTTACACATACGCCAAGTATTTTTTCTTAAAATGAAACAAAAGGATTTTGTTTTTTCTGTTTTCTCTTGACACAGATATTCGACACCACTTGCTCAACAATTGTCATTTCAAAATTTAATACAATCTAAAAAAAAAAAAAAAATTACGCATACGCCATAGTGCCCTTCGTTAAAAATGTTTTTTATAAGCGAATGCATTTTACTATTTCTGTTTTCTTTTGACACATATATTTGACACCAACTTCCGAACAACAGTTAATTCAAAACTAATTTAAATTTTGGAAGAAAATGTTACGCATACGCCACAGTGCCCGTCTTCAAAATTGTTTTGGATAAGCGAAAGTATTCTGTTATTTTTTTTATACAGATATTTGACACCACCTTCTCAATAATAAAACAAAATATGTTAAGTATACGTCACAGTGACCTTCTATTTTAGATAAGGTATTATTAATCTAATAAACTATCAAAACCAGGCAAAAAAAAAACAGATACACAGGATCATAAACTTGAAATTATCAAAGATGGAGTAAAAATGCCACCTACTTCACCAAACTAGTACCATCGGAAAACTGAATAGACTTCCTCCATTCTTGTCAAACATTCTAGTTGTCATTTTAAGTCTAAAAAAAAAAATAAAGAAATCTACTAGATTAAATGAAATGCTCACGCTCAGAGAATTTTTAAATAATTTTGAATATCTGTGCAACCAGTCTTATCCGTTTATTTACTTAAACGAAAATTTTACATAAAATTATGTCATTTTATCAACTATAAAAATGTCTGAAATCAAATCAGAAATTATGTTCAACTGAATGAATTTCTTTGGGCACATGTGGGTCACACAATAATCAGTATCATCAGAGGTTTATGTCTTCATCCGTTTCCATTTGTCGCATAACCTCCATGAAATATGTATATATATAAATTTTTGTTGTCCTTTATTTATTGTATACCCTTTGCTTCGTTTCACAGTATATATCGAAAGAATCAAAACAAATCTTAGTCTTTTGCTGGTTCATCTTTTTAACCCACAAATATTTTTTTTACGATCCTACAAAAAAAAAATCCCTTTTTGCTTATCAATGTTAATGTCCTTTTTTCCTTATTTTATTTATTTATTATTGGTGTTTTCTCTTCTTTATTTATTTATTTTTTACCCAAGTAAAATTGCATAACTCACCCAAAAGCGCTATAAACAACACAATACCTTTTTACTATGAAATGTTCATTCCAATTTCTTGAGTTCAGGACACTGAAAAGTTCTCAAAATCAGTTATATTTTATTTTTTACACACATTTCATGTCTTTTTTTTTTTTGTATATAAGTCGTCTCTACTACGGTTAGGGGGCACTATGGTGTCATCCTTATTTTTCAACTTGGATGCGCGCCTTATCTATGCTCTTATCCTTTACTTATTTTTCTTCATTTTTTTCCTGCTGACAATATTAAACTTCTTTCTTATTTTTATCTTTTCTGTGTGAAAAGCTTATGTTTCATGATTTTATCCTCGTTTTTGGATGTCAACAAATTTAATAAAAATGAAACAAAAAAAAAAAACAAGAATAAATATTTGATGTCCTTTTTTTTATGTTTCAATTTAGTGGAAATAGTAAATTGTAAGGAGACGACTGGCGATGTATGTATGTATTCATTGCTATAGTAGAGAAAATGAGAAAGGACTTCATCATTTTTGTTTTGGGTCAATACGCGGCAACGACCGACTGAGCGCGGTTCAATGCTGGGTAGAAAATAAAAATTCACATAAATCATTGAAAAGGACAAGATAATTTATCAGGCTTTTGGTTATGTTGAGTAAATTGATCCGAAGTTGTCGATAAGAATCGAATATATATAGAGCTTTGCAGGATATGTGTGCTTGTTTTTTTATTTTAAGGTTATTATTTAGGCATATACACGTACTGACTGTCACAAAAATTATATTTGGCCAAGGGGTAATGACTGCCTGCAAAATTAAATGACTGCTGAAATATTTTGGATTAAAAAGATTATCACTAATTCATAACACTGCAGTGAACTTAATGTTTTTAATAAGTTTAACAAAGAATTTAAAAAAACTGCACGACTGGGTCGCACGTACTTGCTTTTGTAGTTTAAACTATCTGTATGAGGGTGGGTCAAAAAAATCGTAATTCTTTTTGTTTTTTTTTTTTTTTTTGATTTTATACTCTGAAAATCGATTGCTAGACACCTCTAGAATATACACACCAAATATGAGTCTGCCGCTTCACAATTTTCCATTTTTACATCAAGCTTCTACTAAAAAAAATAATTTTTTTTATAAATCGACTTTTTAGGCTTTACATATTTTTCCAGGAAATTGAACTCTACAAAAAAAGACTTAAAAACTTGTTTCGTTTATCTAACCGTTTAATAGATATTTGGGGTCCAAAAATCGAGAAAATTTTTAAAAATTCGTTTTTTGTTCTTATTTTTGTAACAAATTGAATAATTATAATAATCAAACACACAAGACATTGTAGGAACCAGATTTCTCCGCAAAAAAGGTTCAGCACTTTTTGTTTTTATTAATCTAACCATTCTAAAGATATTCGAGGTCAAAGTTAAAAAAAATTATACAAATATTTTTTACTTTTCAAAATTTTCTAATTAACTGGAAAAAAAAATTATCAAATAAGCAAAATGTATTCTTGTAGGGGCTTAAACGTTCTACAAAAAAGTACTTGGGATCAAATCGATTGCTTTAACCGTTTAGAAGATATTCGTATACAAACCAATGCCCACTGATTTCAATAGTTTTATTAAGACCCGTAGTTCTAAAACTTTTTTAAACATTTTTTTTCAACATTTTACACATCAAAATGATAAAAAATACTTGTCTGTAAATTTTGAATAAAATTGGGTTTTGTTTTGTAAAAAAAACATAACCCAACGGTTATGCAAAAAAACGGCAACGCTATATTTCCGTTGTCCGAATTTTTTGAGAAAAATTGAAAACGCAGTTTTGTTAAAATCAATAAGACTATTACATACACCAAATTCAATCGAAATCGTTAAAGCTGTTTTAGAGATATTAAAATATAAAAAAAAAAACGAAAACCACTTTTTTTAATTCTCCATCATAGTAGTAGGTAATGTTGGTTTTGATTTAAACCTAGAATTTTTCTTCGACACGAAACCAGTAGGTACTTGCCTTATAGAGCAAGTAAAAAAGAAGAAACGGGAAGGGAAGTAGATATTTTGAGTAAAGAGCTGATGGTTCACAAAAAATACACGCGGTTCTTACAAAATTCGTAAGGACCTCACCGAAAAACTTCCATGATCTAGAAGTAGTTCAACAGCCATCATTAGTTTTTATAGCTTTTTTGATAGTTTTTGAGACCATTTTTCATGAAGGGAAATTAGTTAGAACTTAACAACTACATCATAATCCTGTTTAAGATTTAAACAAACAAAACCTATCTTTATTAATTTCAAATACAAAAAGAAATTGTTTTATGAAAATTTTCTCAAAAACACTAAATTGACAAAATAAATCTCAAAATATTCTAGGACACATAAATTTATTAAAATATTTAATTAAATTCACTTAAAGATATACAAAAGTTCTATATACACATACAACAAAATAATAAAACTTAATCCTACACTCTCTCTAATAATAAGAAAAGACTTTTCTTTGATTTTACATTCATATACCTTTACATTATTTGTAGGTATATTGAATAAATCCTTGCACCAAAAAGGACAATGGTCGTCTTGCAAAACAATATAATACTCCATATATTCAACAAACCCTCCACAATACTTTTCTCTGGGTTTATCTCTTTGTTAGTCAATTAATTGTATTTTATACTTTCGATGCCTTAAGATGTTTTGGTCATAAAATGACAGGATCCTTATAACCTAAAACATTATGCATTGGCATTCTGTTGTGTGTGTTGTGTAATGTCACACTAATCTTACTTTGCAGTCATCTAAATTCTTGTTTGGTTCTTCGTTTTATAATATACTTGGAATATATATTGACCCGAAAATAATTCCTTTCCACAATCCAAATCAATATTTTTGTTTGGTATTTTGGTCAAATATTTGGTATGTGTGAAAGGATATTACTTTGGTAGGTATATGATTTTTTTGTTAAGTATTTTATTTCAATAGATTTTTGTTTAATTATTGTAGATTGGAAAGTTTTTTGATTTGTTTGCAAAGTTATGTAAATATTCCTTCCTTCTTGTAGAGATAAATTTTCATTCTTATCCTCCTACTTTTCATTGTGATACTTTCTAGAGACTTATGTTAGTATGCATATATTTATCTGAAAAAAAGGATATTAAGAAGGACTTCAAAATTGTGCACTTATTCGAAATTTGTTTGCTCTGTGTGATGTCCAGGATTCACATACAACACAACGATGGACACAGAGATCAGATTGAGTATGAAAGATTTTTTTTTTTTGAGCATGTGTATGTTTATTATTGCCTCAATACAGTGTGCGGTTAAATTTAAAACTTTATTACCTTTTCACTTTGAATCTGAATTTAAATGGAAGAGAGAGTCCTTCTGTCTCTGGGTGATGGCGCGTTATACTTCTGTCATTTTTTGTTCTTTGTTTATGACTTTGGTATGTGAGTATTGTGTTCTCTGATTGCTGATTGCGCAATTTTAAGTTGCGGATATTTTTGTCCGTTTTTTTTTTTTTATATTCGACAAATATAGGTGACCGCAATTATTTGTGGTTATTTTTTATTTTTTTGACAGAGAAAAAGAGACATTTTCAGTTGTGGTTTTTATTGGTTTTCCGGGTTTTTTTTTTGTGTGATATTGATTGAAAGTGGGAATAATAAACTCATTCGTACGGTTTATCAACTGTTGGGTCAAAGATGATTTTTATGTAAAGCTTTTTTTTCGTCTTCTTTTGTGTGAGGACGTTGACTTTTTCAATTCGATGCAATGAAAAAAAAAAATTAATCTTTGAGTCAATAATAATGCAATACATATCAATTTGATTTTTAACCGAAAATAAATCCTGGCGAGATTCTTACATTATTTTTGACAATTTATTTATGATAAACACCTAAGGAGAAAAACTAGTAATTTTTTATCATAAATTATTTTTAGAATCAAATACGTGGCGCTCAGAATGATAATAATGGGTCAAGTCCAAAGAAGAAAAATTGAGTTTCGTTTGGCACTTCCTTTGCTATAAATATTTAAGGTTGGAGTTTTCTCTCTAAAGAGCTTTTACAAAGACCTTTTTATTAAGATGAAGAATTTTTTGCTGTGAGAAAAAAAAAGAAGATAAAGTACAGTCACCCGATACGATAGGGCAGAGGCAGACCGTAGATGAAAGTAACATTTTCAAAAATACAAAAAATGTTGAATGATACCTGAATTATTTTGTGTTTGTTGGCATTATTAAAGACTAATTTTTGATAGAAAACAACTATGTATCGCGACTTTTAAGTTTAAAAAAATTTCCAATCCAAGTTCATTTTTATTATTTCACATTTAAACTGCTCATACTGAATAGAAAAAAAAAAAAACAAAAAATCAAAAATATTGAGATCAAAGTCGAAGAAATAACAAATTTGTAAAACATACCTTTTATTATGCCATTTTTGAGAGATTTTTTTATTTAGCCATAATTTTGACAACTTTTGTAAGTAGTACTTATTTTTGTTTTGTTGCTAAAAATCTTTAAATGTAAAATAAACATACGAAATAACAAAAAATAACAATTTTTAATTTGTTTTTGATATTATAATGAAAACACGGTGTTACAAAAATGAGGTTTTAAAATATACGCGGCCCCAAAATCTGGAATTAGGGGCAAAAAACGGTTTTTTTGACCTTCACCCATTGAAAAAAATTTAGCTTCGTCAAATTTTTACCCATTTTCAAATTCGTTCGATAAGGAATCAATTGAGGTAGTTTTATGGGTGAGTAATTTTTTTTTATTAAAATTCACAGTCTGGATAAAAATAGTATAACATGAGTTTGAAAACATTTTTGTTTGCCTATTTTTAATTTTGAAATCGATTATTTCAAAAACTATTGGTTATAATATATTGATTTAAAAATTAGAATTAAATGTACAATTTTGCGTTTAGGAAATGGTATAATTTATTACTGTAAGTGTTGCCGTTGTTTTTTAATAATTTTTTTTTATTTAGAAAACTTCCCCTCCCACCTAAACGGAGGGAGATAGACCCCCTCCCAAAGAAAAAAATGTTTGTATTGAACTTCTCTACAAAAACCCGTTATCAAATCCTGGCGCCCAGGTTATCCTACTACGTGCCAAAACAACATTTTTGTTCTATACCTAAAAGTTCAAATTTCTGTATCTGGGTTGATATCGTAAATTTTTTTTTCTAAGCCAATTTTAAACTGATTTTCATAAAAAATACCTCGTTTGATTTGGAAATAAATATTATTTTAGAATATATTTTTAAAACAGCATGTTGTTGTGAAAATAATTACTTTAATTTGATGTCGAAGTTGGGTAAATGACGAAAAAAATGGAATTTTTGAACTTTGGCAGTTTATAAATTTTAGGTGTTTTAACCGAGTTACATGTTTTATACATTGTTGAAAAGGTATATTTATCTTCTATCAGAAACTGTAAGAAAATGGAATGGGTAGAAATTTGACGAAGCTAGATTTTTTTCAATGGGTGAAGGTAAAAAAAAAAACCGTTTTTTGCCTCTAACTCCAGATTTTAGGGGTGTTCGGGACTTTTTAAATACCGTTTCGTAATCAGTGCGACTAGGTCTACAAAACGTGATAAGTCTCCGCCCACGTATATTTTGAGTGTTACACCGTGTAATCTTTAGTATTCTTAATTCGAATCCGAAGTCAATAAAATAAAATGCACGACTCGGTCGCACGTACTTACTCTTATGATAAAAGTAACTCTCACGTCAAACCTTTTTATTGAAAAAAATTAGGGAAAATTTAAAAATTTGATTTTTTAAGGGCTTTTATAAGAAATGTAAAAAAAATAAAATCTGTTTTTATAATTAATTAAACACCGTTTTAAATAATCTTTTACACAAGAACTAAGTTTGCAATTTGAGTTCTTGCATATGAAGGAATTTTTAGAAAGAAAAATTCAAAAATCGTTAGAGCAGTTTAAAAAAAAAATTTTATTGGTATGTATATAAAAATTTTCTAACATTTTGCAAAAAAAAAGTTCGTAAGCCATTTTTAAGAAAATGTTATTTGAAATATTTTTTTTTTAATCCAAAAATGTGTTTTTTGAAAATCTTTTAAATTGTTACAATATAATGTTTACTTTAACGTTTCTGTATAAAAATTTAAGGATTATTAAAGGAATGTGGAGAAATTCTTAAAAAAAAAAAAACATTCTATGAGAGGTATACCATTAATTAAGAACAAAATTTGTTTTTTTTTTTTATTTCAAAAGTTGGTTCTTTTTTTTTATTTCCTAATAAAAATTCAATTTGTCCTCACCCAAAACCAGATGATTTTTTTTTCTTTGATACAGCCTCCTCAGTACGTCCTATAAGTGATTCTTTAATTAAATTATTTATTTGAAAAATATCCTGTGGGGAACAGTGTCAAAAATTTTGGAGAAAAATAAAAAAAAATCTTCTGCCAATTCAAAAACGTTTTTCAGAAAACGTATTCAACGAAGTAGAATTTGAAAATAAAATTATTGTTTAAATTATAGTTTTCTTCCTTTTATTCGGCGCTGTTTTCAAAACTCTTCTATGTTTCTGCTTTACACTATTGATCCGCCTGCACTGAACCAAATCCTTACGTAAATACAACGAAAAAATTCGTTGAGCCAACGAAAATTTAATTAATTTTCAGCCGATGAAAAATTTAATTGGCTCAACGAAATGGCTTTCATACGTTAATGAAGAACTTCATCAATCAACGAAAACTGTAGTATTTTAATGAAATTTTTCATAAAAATTTTTGATCAAGAGTTAATGAATTTTTACATCACTTTACGAAATTTTTCATCGATTAACGTAAAATTTAATTAACCACGGTGATATTTTTCGTTAGTCAATGTATTTTTTGATTAATTTATGGAAGAACTTTCGTTAGCTAACGAATTTTTTCGTAAATTTAATGAACATTTTTATTAAATTAGGAAAAAATATTTGTTAGCTAACGAAACTTTTCGTTTTATTAATTGTATTTTTTTATTGGACTTGTTAAATTATTAATTTAATATAGTCCAAACCAAAAATTGGCGTTTCGACCCGGTGGAGCTCACTTAAGTCAACTGATGAGTCCGACTTATCGTGAGACACCTTTTCAATACGCAAATATTTTTTATATTCAGCTCAGCTTACATAGATTTTTAAACAAAAACCTAATGTGAACTATATAAAGCAAGATTCAATTTTTAATCATTAAAACAGAAATGCACCCAAGTCTACGTTTTTTTTTGTAAGGCAACGATTTTTTTTGTTAACTGATGTATTTTTTCATAAGCCAATGTAATATTTCATTAGTCTATGAAGAATTTTCATAAGCTTATGAAGATTTTCGTTATTTAATGTTGAATTTCATAAGTTAATGAATTTTTTCGTTACTTAATTAAAACTTTAATAAAGTAAGGAAAAAATTCTCATTTTTATTCTTTAAAATGAGTATGAAATTGTTCGTTATTTGATGAATCTTTTCATTGAATTGGATTTTTTGGCACTAAAAAGGGAGAAAAAGTGTATTAAACGTTTTCATTAATTGATGAAGGTTTTCATATTACGAAAAATTACATATTTTCGTTGAGCCAACGAAAGTTTCGTTGGGCCAACGAAAATGTAGTGTATGAAACGATTTTCGTAATTTTACGAAATTTATTATTTTCAGTGTGCGAGGTTCGCTGGATTGACCTCATTTCTGAGGCCAACTCAATGCTGGTGTTGTTGAATTTTGTTGTAGGTACTAGGAGTTTTTTTTTAGCTACCTTTATTCTTAATTATTCTCGATTTTTCTGATAAACCGTTAAAGGTTCGAAAAATTATTTAACATACAAAATTAGTAGACGGAGAAAAATATGACACTTTAGAAAAAGATGAGGCCAACTTTAAAAAAATGGAATCCCCTTAAACTTTGTTGAATATAAAGTGAGCTAAAAAGAAGATTGTAAAATTGTTAGGTATTAGGTAATTTTTTTTATAATTGATATAGTATGGACATTCAAATTTCAATTTGCAATAACAAACTTTTCAATACAATTTGTAACGCTTTATTACTCTTTCTATATTATTTTTTATTTTATTGAATAGAAACCCTTAAAATTAAATTTTATTTCTTTAATCTTGTCAGCTATTTCAATTTCACCAAACAACAAACAAAAGAAAAAAAAAAAACAAACAAACTGCGTTCATCATCATTTTGCCTATTTAGCCCAAAGACCCAGTGAATAAGAGACAGAATAACAAATAGATGTTTAGCTACCCATGTCGTTGCCAATTTGCAATGATGATTTCATTTAAATCCCCCTTCCCTCATCCCTTCTTTCTTTCTCTATCACAAAACACTGTCATCAACACAGCACCACCGTAGTAGTATCCTAGAAAGTCATTTTTGTATATTATTATTATAATTTTTTTTTTTATTCTATCAAAACATCTTCACCCTTTGACCGAATGACTTAAATACGCTTTGTACATTTTATACTAACAAGGCAGAAATGAGTAACCTCCTTTTTAGAGAGATGATATAATCAGCACAAATTATTTCTTGGCTCATTTAACCCTTTTATTTTGTCCATCATCAGGACGAGCGAGGGCATTCATGTTTGGTATATAAAGCGACGAATCCTTTTTTCCTACTTCCTTTTTTTGTTTTTCCTATTTTTTTTTTTTTTCTTATCATCGTTTGCTGTATTCTGCCATTTTGCTTTTTCTTGAATTTTTTTGGAGGAAATGATGCCTGTCCATGACCTCGCTATTTCTTGTGCAGTCAATTTTGTTACTATCATCCTTTTGGAGTCCGCACAACAACGATATGGGCTGGTTCTAAATAAAAATAAATTTTATGTCATGATGATAAGAAGACAAAGCACCTAACCTCAATCATCCCTAAACAAAACAAATGCGAATGCGACCTCAAGGATGATAATCATCCAAGGGCGCATACCAAAACCGCACCAGCCTTTACATATTAAATGAAAACAACAACAAAAAAATCTCAAAAACAGGAACCACAATCGCAAAATTATCAAAAGAAAAAAAATAAATTACCAGTAGACTCAATGAACGTAAGAAAATAATAAAGGACGTCCGCACTCTATGTCACTGGGGAGAAATGAAATTATGTACAACAACCCGCACAAGGATACGTCTCTAATATCACCAAGAAAAAAAAAAATTATCTATAAAAAGGGAGAAGAAAAAAGCTACGAGAAAAAATATAACTCATAGATATTAAGATGCTGCGGCAGGATAACTTGCTTTTTTTTTTTTCTTCTTATTTCTTTTCTTAACAAGGTTATCTTTCTGAGATGGTTATGGTTCACATGGTTCATCTTGTCCTTTTTGTGTTTGTTGTTTTCACACTTTCACATTTTTTTTTTCTTTAATTTTTTTTGAAAAGGGGACAAAAATATAAAGGATGAAAATCGTGATTAGATGGAATTTATAAGCAGAGAAGAGAAAAATGTACGACACCACTTTGATAGGCCATCATTGTACTTAGTCTTTGTCCAAAGTGCTTTGATGGGGGGAGATTTCTATAAAAAGGCTTTAAAGTGTTTACCTGTAATAACTATGAAATTGGTATACCTAAAGAGAAAATTGAGGAGCTAAGATGTTGATGTTAAAGAAGCAATTTCTTGTTATTTAAAATATTAATAGTCTTTTTACGTCACTGTTTCAGTTTGATGACGCATTTGGAAATGTTTTTATTTTAAATAAATTAAAAATCGCACAAAACTTTTACTTTTAACATTTTGATTTAGAAAATGAAATAAGGTTTCGAAAAAAAGCTTATTTTCCAACAAATTTTTGTATGCACTGGAAAATAGATATACAATTCTTCAATTGTTGTTGACTTGTTAGCTCAGAATTTGAAAATAAAGTAATAACCTTACCAACAGATCTTGGAGGCCAATAAATGGTAGGTAGGTACTACAAATAAAAATATCTCTCAAGGAATGAAAGTTCGACTCATGAAAATGACAAAAATTCCTTGAAGTGGACAAACAACGGTAGTTTGAATTGAATTTTTGAAAAAGAGTAAATTTTGGGGATTTAAGGGAATTTAATTTTTCAGTTGAAAATTTGTTTCTTGATTTCACAAAAAATGAAAACGCAGTATTTCCATTTCCACTATCCGAATTTTTTATGAAAGCTAAAAATATGCAGTTTTGTTAGAATAGCTTAGAACATTACTAAATTTAATCAAAATCTTGAGTATAGGAGGTACCTACAGGTTCTAGGTGAGATATTAAAAAATTAAAAAATAAAACATTGGAAATTACGAAAAAATCAAAGAATCTCATCAAATGGAAGAGACGACGCACAGTGGGGCAAAAGTAGTGGTTTTGTGCGATAAATTATTTTGAAGAGTCTAAAGTGACTTTTTGTGTTAAATAGTTATGTAAAATAGTAAAAATGAGCTCAAATTTAATTTTTACTAAGAAAAGACAAAGTTGCTTAAACATAAACATGCGTGTTTACACAGGAAAAAAAGGCACGAGTACGATAACTTAGGGGAAAAGAATTTATAACAGTATTTTGTAGAAGAGTTCAATACAATTATATTTTACTATGGGAGGGGGGGTCTATCTCCCCCCGTTTAGGCGGGAGGGGCAATTTTCTAAAATATGACGAAAAATTAAAAAAAAATTATTAAAAAACAACGGCAACACTTACAGGTATAAATGATACCTTTTTCAAAAGCTTTAAAATCAAGTTATTTCAATCACTTGTTTTTGAAATAATCGATTTCAAAGTCAAAATTTGTGAAAAAAAATTTGAAAAAACAAATTGAATACTATTTTAATCAAGACTGTGAGTTTAAATATGAAATTAATCGATGAAATAAACTGCCTCAACTAATTTTTTATCAAATACTGAAAACCATTTGCTTCAATGCCTTCTAGTTTCCGAGAAAATTGAAAATAAGAGAGTTACCTTTGTATCAGATTTGCATTTTCTTGACTATTTTCGCTAATATTAACACCTTTTTAACTTAACTCCCTTTTTAGGAACCTCTTTGTCCCGCATGCTATCCCCCTGCAACCCCCCTGCTTGGGCACAATAAAAGATTTGGGGTGGGGGCAAGGTTGGGTATGTACAAAGTTTCTTTTGGATTCGAAAAACTTAAATTTTAAAGAAAATTTGCCTACACCCAAAATCGCACTCACCCGAAATACTATAATAGTGAGCCTAAGAAGGGGAGTTGCTAGGGGGCATACTGCTTGCAAACATTATGTTTATGTAAAAACGAAAACAGCTAAAAAATACAAATCTGATAATAAGGTAGTTTTTTAATTTTCAATTTTCGCAAAAACTAGGAGTCATAGAAGCATACGGTTTTCAGAATTTGATAAGAAATTAATTGAGGCAGTTTATTTCATCGATAAATTTCATATTTAAATTCACAGTCTTGGTAAAAATAGTATTAAATGCTTTTTTTTTTAAATTTTTTTTCCCAAATTTCGACTTTATAGTTGATTATTTAGAGAAAAATTAATTTAAATAATTTTATTTACAAATTAGAACTAAGTGTATAATTCTGGCTTTTGAAAAAGGTATCGTTCATAACTGTAAGTGTTGCCGTTGTTTTTTAATATTTTTTTTTTTATTTTTCGTCATATTTTAGAAAATTGCCCCTCCTGCCTAAACGGGGGGAGATAGACCCCCCTCTCCCATAGTAAACTCCATCGTTGTGGACTATACTTAAAAAAGCTTGAAGGAAGCCTAAAGACTCAATCTGGGCCAAAGCCAAAAAAACTAAGTCTTTTTTCTGACTCTTGTGCTTCTCAAAATAAAAACACGATTTTGATGATTGCACTATGCTCTTTTCTGGAAAAAAGCAAAATGTTCAAAAATATAAACCACTATTTTCCAATAACAGGTCACAGCTACATGCCACCAGATCGTGTGTTTGGACGAGTGGAAAAGGAATATAGGAAGAAAGAAGTCATCATTTCTCCTGAAGAATATTACAACGTTCTTCAAAATATTGAAACCGTAAGAAAAATCGGAAAAGACTGGACTGGATTAAAAATAATGTTTTTTTTTTATTCAATATTTATTTTAGTTAATATTAATATAAGTTCATTGCAATGTATTTATTTATTTATTTTAATACTAATTTATCTATCTATTTATTTAAAAGAAAAATAAACGTTTTTGCAAAACTCAACAAAAACCTGTATTTGTTGCGTTTTGAAAAAACTCGGTGTTTTCGTGTTCAAAATACGGACGAATCTTCCCAAATATTGAAATAGCAATTAAGCCTGTCGATTAGCTGTTCAAGAAAGAACAACTCCTCATTTCTACTTTTTGAAAATTCGACTTTGTATTCAAATGGGAAAGAAAAAACCTTCTCCTGAAAAATTTGAAAAATGCACTTGTTGAGTTTTGAAAAAACGCTCCTCAATTCTTGTCGCCTTAATTATCGTATTTTCCCCATCGCGAACACTATTTTTCTAAAATGAAAAAAAATATAGGCGGCAGAAGTTTAGCACTTCTGCTTTCACATTGATACTAAGTCTTCGCTAATTATTAGGTTTGCTAAACTTTTGCCGCCACGGAAGATATTGTACAAAAACTAAAACAACGTCTAAAAAAAAAACACTCGCACTTCATATCCCTTAATTAATTACAAGAATTCTTTTTTTCATTTTTAAAATAAAAAAATTAATCTTCACATCTTTACCTTCCATGGACATATTTTATATTTTAAATGGCACAATAAATAACAAAGTTATTAAAAAAACAAAAGGAACTTATTTATGTACTATTTCCCAATTGCAAATTTCACAACGAACTTGTCAACTTTGATCGCGTGTCTAACATAGTGCAAGGCATGAAAGTAAAAAAAAATGGATTTTTCATATCATAAATACTGTATACTTTCAGAAAAGAAAAAGTTTTTTCTTCTTTCGACAACATTTAAAAGTGACCTTTTGCGCACTGATCTCTATGGAGCTGCCCCAGTGTGCGACGCACAGTGCGGTATTTTGACCTAAAAAAAATGTACCTTTTTTTATTCCATCATCTTCAAATCCATATCTTTTATATGACAACCTAATAACTTAAATAATAATAAATTTTATATCATCTGCAAGCTTTTTATTTCACCTATTATAATGTTTCTACCATGCCTACAAAAAAAGTAAGAATTTTTTAAAGCCAACCATCTCGAAATTTAAAATTGAGATTACGGTTCTTCCTGCAATGACTAATGGCTGGTCATCGGCAACAGATCTCCACAGGTGTTTTGAAGTATTTTTCAATTTTTTCAATTTAAGATTGTTTAACTTGTGTGATATATCAAATAAAAGGTTATGTTATCCGCATGCGTATTAAAGTTAAATCAAATTTGTATGTGCACTATAGATCAAAAAATATAACCGTTATCTCAGAATTTTGAATATGAAATTAAATGAAATTTTGTACAATTATAATTTATTTAATTACCTATCTACAGTACAAATTTCATTCATCTATCTATTAAAACAAAAAAGTTATAACAAGTTGAAGTCGTGTCGCGTTTTCGTTTCATCTTGTTTCAAATCACTACGATACTAAAGAAGTTTTCACTTCAAAAAAGTGAATTTTCGAAGTATTTTGTTTTTACTTAAAAGTGATTTTAATTGTATTCTAAAAAAAATTTAACTGTGTATGCAACTCTATTTTTTCATACGAAGGGGTTGATGTACACAATTAAAAAATTTGCACTTTTTTTGTTGTTTTTTTTTTAAACATTAGTGTTTTTTAAAATAGCGCAACACGCCATAACATGGTCTAACCTATATTATCATTAAACTGCTAGATATTTAGAACAATATTACATTTCAAGAGTTTGTCCTAATTTGACCCTCCGGAAATAAGAGCCCTTTGAAAAAAAAACTCCTCAAAAACGACCCTTACTAATAGATTTTTATATTATTCCATTGAATGTAATTTATTAATAAGAAAATTTCTATGTACAGAAATAGTATTTCAAATTTCAAAAGAATCAGTGCAGTAGTTTTGAATGTATGAGGCTTTGAAAACTTTAGTTGTGGGGAGAACGATTTAAAGTTTCAAACTCTTGAATAAAACATTCGTAATCGAAGTATTAAATTTGGCTCCAATCGTCCTTAAATTTTGACGCAATATTCTTGAGAATTCAATTAAAAATAAAAATGATTTTTTTTAGGAACTTTGTTATTTATTACAATGAATTCTATAGTATTTGACTATAAATAACCAGGTCATTAAATAATGATAAAAAAAAGGTCCATGATATTGCTAAATTTTATACAGAATCAATTAATTTATTAACGAAAGTTTTTTTTTTTTTCCAAGTTTCATCTTTAAGTGGGTTTTACTGTAGGTACCAAGAAAATGAAAAATTTTCCTCCTAAATAAGTTTTTAGTCATTTGGTACCTATTTAATGTGAAAAATGTGCCCAAATATTTTTGACCAGGTTTTAGACCAAAATATTGCACTGTGCAACGAATAGATCGACAGACGATAACCACTTTTTTGGACTTCTCCGTCATCGTTATGTTAGTTGTGATTAAAAACTCGAAATTGTTTTTTGACACGAAACCAATACTTGCTCATATAGAAAGTAAAAAAGGATGCGCCCTAAATTTTTTTTTGAAGGGTTGACAACGAAAATTTTGAGTGGACAAACATGAAAAAAAAGGAAGACAAACAAATTAGACACGTTTGTCAAAAAGGGTCCACTGATAGTCACTTAAAAAATCATTCAGAACAATTTTTTGGTTTTAGTTTTCCACTTCGAGATTTTAAAACAAGTTGAAACTTCAAAATATTAGAAATTTGTAAATACCTTTCCTCTGTTACTAAGCTTCATTTTACCAGTGTTTATCGAACGCGACTTCACCATATAAACTTTTCATAAAATCTTACTTTTATGTTTGTATTTTTCTTCAAATTATTTGTATGAAAAAAAAAAAAAATATATAGCACTATAAATTTGGCATAAACAATTTTAATGAAGAAAAACAAACCTGACCTAATATTTATAATTTCTTCTCATTAAACCATCGCTTCATTCATTAAAAATTCATAATTTCCATCTTTTCTACACAAAATGAAAAAAAAAAAATTCCTTTACATTTCTAATTACCATCAATAAATTAATGACTTACGTACCTACTTTCCATTTCCAAGTTTATGTCCTTCTCGAAATGCACTTGAATTTCTTAAGTCAACTTCAAAAATAAGCTCCGCAAAACTTAACTTTTAACCAAAGTAGTTTCTACTTCTGGCAAAAGATTGTCTTAATTTGCTGTTTTTTTTTTCTTTTCTCTTGTTTTTGATTTTGTTTGCAAGAATTTTACCTCAAGACGGGGTCACTTTTCATTAGCCCCAAGTAAATAAATAGAGAGAGAGAGAGAGTTCTCGAAAAATAAACTTTTGCTGCCTTCTTTACATCGTCAACTGCTGCATAGGCAGCATGATGGGAAAAACATAAAGTCGGTCTGTGGCAATGCGATGATGCTGATTGTAGAGGAAGTGCGGAGGGGGGTTGTTTAAGTGAGGAGCATGGGATATTTTGAGAAGCGCGTTAAGACTAGGTACTTTCTGCTCAAAAGAAAATGTCATAGAGCAACTTGAAGACGTCATCATAGAGAAAAACTTTCTACTGTAACGCCCTCCATCTTAGTTCCGTTTTACTTTTTCAAAAACTTTTGCAATAAGTTTCCTCCACCGAACGCAAAGTCCTTAAACATTTTTTTTTTTTTTCATTTTATTTTTTTCAAAATATTCACTAAGACGATATGAACTTGAGCTGTTGTCTTTTTTTTCGTTTTTCTTTTTGTTCGTAGTTTTAATTTCGAAACGGAATTCTTCATTATACGAATGTTAAAGTCAAAAGATACAACTCGTATTATATAGAGAAAGGAGCTCATGCAAATTAGTTTTTCTAACCATCATCAGAGTGTGGGTAATGGTAATTGTTTTCCAAAGGAATCAACCTACACATGCACTCATCAGGATGGTTATTTCAGTACCAATACCAGGAGCAGCAAAAAGGTGAGATATTATCCTGCCAATTGAAAAAGAGGTCCTTGTGCAACTTGCACAGAAACACCCACTCGAACACAATTTAATGGACCAATTTAGCTGTGCACATTCTTTTGCTTGTAATTCAGCAGCTATCCAGGAAGAAAGGACGAGAAAGTCCATTTTGATTATACAAATAGAAAATGATCATTCATTGTGTTTTGTGGTAGATCAAGGATTTTTCTTCCTACCTTTTCCTCTCTCACTCTTATTTAGCATTTAAAACGAAGAATTCGATATATGTATAGTGAACAATTATTGTAGATCAAAGGACCAAAAGGATAAGGATTCAATTTACCCACCGACACTTTGCAGGGTGTGAGAAATTCGATTTTTCGAATTAAAACTCAGGATAGACACAATATGGATACGAAGAGCTGAATAACACAAATCGTTTGCGGGGGAATCGTCGTATGCACATCATAGTGACAACGACATTGCTGTATAGTTGAATGTAAAGGATAATACTATTTTTCCACAGGCAGGCAGGGCGACGACGACGACAGACGAGTCGCGGCAAAACCTGGTGGCGATGGCGAAAACGGGAAAACGCCGCTCGCCGGTTCCGGAAATGAATTGGCTTCCAACTAATTACATTTGCATATCTCCATGAATTAGTTAGATCTGTCCGATTGCAGGACAATTTGAAAAATGTTTATCCCGCAGAATGTAATGGCGGCGCGGAGCAGAGGGAATAGAGTGAAGTTCTGGCTAGTCAAGTTAAAAGGAGACAGAGAAATAGGAGAAGAAAATAGGAAACAGAAAATGTGGTGGGAAGACTTTGCATTTTATTTTTTTATTTTTTATTGAAGGAATTTTTTTGGTTTTATTTTCAAGGATATTTATCACGATGCCACGGCTTTACCGCATACTGTTGGTTAAGAGAGAGAGAGACTATAGTGGAAGAACATATGCAACAAAAAAATCAAAAAAAAAAAAAACAACAGAAATAAAATACGCTTCCCATAAAGACGGACTACATTGCGGTTACAATGGAATTGAAATTAAAAATTCTAAAGAATACGAAGGATAATTAAAACTCGCCGGAAGGGAATCATCATGATGGTTTTCTTTTTTTTTTTTTTTTTTGTTTTTCTTATTTTGGTTTTTTGCGTGAAGGATTTTTTGTTTTGTTTTTTTATTAAGTGAATTATGATGTTTACCGGAGCTTGAAATAGACTTTTGAATGTTAAGGAGAATTGTTTGTTTGGGGACATTGTTTAATCGGGTAACTGGCCAAACTGGACACTTGTCAATATTTTTAAGAAATTTGAAAACCAAGATCTTGGTTATTTCTAGAGATGTATCAGAAATTGTATGTTTTACCATTTTGTCTAATCCGAATTTAGGAAGCAGTCTATGGCGTTGCCATATAAAAAAAAATATAAAAGATAAAATTTTATTGACCCTCGATTTAAAAAAAATTTTTTTTTGTTTTGTTTTGGATAACATAATAAAATGTTTTTACTTCTGAAAGTCATCTGAAATAACAACTAACTAGAGCAACTGCAGCTAAGACTAAATATTTTTTTATCGGATAAAAATCTTGTATAAACAGAAACACTGCCGATTTCTTATCAATATAGGTATGTAAACATACTTACTTTAATTCTACAATTTGTTAAACGTCAGAGAAAACAACTCACCTGCAATGGGAAAAAAAAAGAAAAAAAACGATCAGATTTAATATTTAGATATGAAATATAATAAATGCATTTTATTATTAATAAATATTAATTTAATAAACTAAATGTAACTATTAATTACAATTCAACAACAGGAAAATAATGGGGAAAGTAATTTTGTCTGCTTGATTATCTATCAAAATGGTTGATTGACTAAAGAAAAAGACTTCTTAGGGGAGGCCATTTTGTATTATTTTTCTTAATGTCCTTGGACTTGGAATTATTTTCAAAGTTGTTTGTTAAAATATTTTTTTTTGTTGCCGTTTTAACTTCGAATAGTTTTAATTTTTTTTTTTTTGAAAAGAAAAAAACAAATAGGTATGTATGTACGAAAATTTTTAAAATAAATTTAAAATTTTCCTAAGAAAAACTTATTTTGAAAAATTTAATTAAGTTTTTTTTTTAGTTTTCATAATTTTTGGACCTGAAATAACTTTCAATTTAGTTGTCATATTTAAAGCCTTTTCTTTTATTATTCGGTATATTATTTTATTTATTTTATTTTATTTTATTTTATTTTATTTTATTTTATTTTATTTTATTTTATTTTATTTTATTTTATTTTATTTTATTTCATTTGTTGTGTGGCGTTAGTTTATGAAATATTAGTTAACTTTACGTTACGTTGTGTTATGTTACTTTGCGTTACGTAACGTAAAACAAAATTGCACTTCTAAAATATATTATCTTTTGATCATTTGTTCCCTCATATTGTCAAAACTACTTATCATAGTTTGACAAATAAAGTATTTTTGGAAACTTTTGCCTTTCCACTTGTTATAGGCTATGTGACAAAAAATTCAATTAAATATTTGTATTCTCATTTGACCATAGGTATTTGGTAATAAAACAAAAGTTTCAAATAAAATTCCCACTTAAAAGTATTAGTCATTTACATTTATTTAAATCCCTGTCGTCCTTGCTCCTCATAAAACTCATCCTGCCTCACCACAAAAATTGACTTTCTTGAAATTCTAACAATTTTATATTCTATTTGATTTTTCAATTACTTATTCCAGATTTCTCAACCACAATTGTTCAAAATAAAAAAAAAAATGTTAACTTACCCATTTTACATTTAACAATCATAATAAAAAATTCAAACAAAAAAGAAAAAAATCCCACATTTATCAAGAATTGTAATCTCTTTATTGTTTTCATGTTTTTGTTTTTTTTTGGTTTGTATTTCTTTTGTCTGTTTGCCAAAGAAGGACCTTCCTTCTAATATCCAATACAAACCAAACAACACATAAGTAAATAAAAAAAATAAAGATAATAAAAAATCTACGCATATCATAACGGAACGGTAACGGTGTATTATTACATAAATTTTGTCATCCAATGATATTTTTCATTCATACACTCTCGAGTGTCAACGTTGGCAGTCTCTCTAGCGGCAGTATATTTTTTTCTTTTTTTTCTCTGCTGCCACTTTTCCCCCCTCTGTTGTCCCATTCTCTAGTCTGATTGTCTATAGCTCTATTCAGCTAGAACACCCCAACACCATAATAAATGCGAAATTTCCTTGAGCACACATTAAACAAAAAGCAAAGCCAAAAAAAAAAAAAAAACGACAACAGGAAAATAGGATATAGAACGAGGAGGTAGAAAATTATAATGATGGCAGGTTAGAATAAAAAAAACACACGACCCAGACTATAAAAGGTGTGCAGAGGCCGACAGGGAATATTTATTATGTCCTGTCATACGGAAGCACCGGCAATTTCTTTACTTTATGCTTTCAGGGTAATAGGAAGCTCCTATCCCTGTCTATGCGGGGTTAGGCGAAAAGAAATACAAAAAAGAGAGAAAAAAAGGAAAAAGTTCTGCCTACCTACACAACGGTTTTGTCTAAAGTGCTTAAATTGAAATAAATTCGTGGAAAAACCAAAGACTTTAAGGATACACTCGACTTATAACGATATAAATGGAAGATGGGACACGGTAGTGTTTTTTGTCTCTGTCTCTCTTGGCAATGAGCTTAAAACGATTTTAATTATTTTTATAGGCTATTTGGATGAGTTCATGCCCGAGAGATGGCTTGTTGGCTCTAAGAGATCACCTGAAGGGATTCTAAGAAAAAAAAAAAAGAAAACAAAAACACCTAGCAATAACTTAAATTTTATTTTTTATTTATTATTCAAATAAACCATGCTCTTCAGGAATAGCAAGGACACAATGACACAACGACTATGAGAACGATGACGATGACGACGGCAATGATGACACACTGGATTCAATTATTTTAATTGTGCTGCTGCTCCTCTAGAGGGTGTCCTTCATCAGATATTTATAATGGGCTTGAATATTTTTGGTGTTTTTTTTTTTTTGTTTCCTTTTTTAAGATAAAGATGCTAGGTTCTCACTATATTTTGATAGACATTAGGATTAATATCCTTAATTTTCTGTTTAATTTTCAACGTAAATTAATTTTGCAAAGGAGCTACAGTAGCGAGCAAAAAAAATGCAAACAATAAAAACATTTGCATTTTTTTGCTCGTCTAAAAACGCATATTTAGGTAGACTTTTGACCAAATAATTGTTTTGGAGTAAAATATTCCACAAATTGACTCTGTTTAATGAAAATAAAACAGTTTCATTATACCAAATTTGGTAACTTAGTTCTTGTTCAAAACTCTTTAAACTTTTTTCGTTTGCATTTTTTTTGCTCGCTACTGTATGTATATTATTTTCTTCATTCGCGCATTGCTCTTTCGCTATATTCATTCTGACGCAAAAGAAGGATATTTGCATAAGAATGATATTTATTTATTATTCTTTGTATTTTTTTTTTTTTTTTTTTGTATTATTATTTTGTGTGTTTTGTGTTGGTTTGAAATAATGAGCAAGGAACGCTTTTTGCTATAGGTCTTGACAAGTTGTATAGGTATAGAAGCGCGCTGTCTTTCTTGTGCGGCAAAGAACAAACTACATGACATAATTTTACAATTATTGTCTTTTTGTATCTTGAGAAGTTTCAATTGTTTATTTATGCAAAGGCATGATGATTTTTGTTTTTTGTTTTTAATTTTATACAAATTCGTGATGGAAGTGAAGTGATGATTTTTTTAAGTGATGTTTAAGAAAATTAGATAATTTTAATTAAAAACATTTGAAAGGGAATTGCAAAATTTTAAAGTAAATTTAAATAAAATGAAATAAAATAAAATAAAATAAAATAAAATAAAATAAAATAAAATAAAATAAAATAAAATAAAATAAAATAAAATAAAATAAAATAAAATAAAATAAAATAAAACAAAATAAAATAAGATAACATAAGATAAAATAAGATAAAATAAGATAAAATAAGATAAAATAAAATAAAATAAAATAAAATAAAATAAAATAAAATAAAATAAAATAAAATAAAATAAAATAAAATAAAATAAAATAAAATAAAATAAAATAAAATAAAACAAAATAAAATAAGATAAAATAAGATAAAATAAGATAAAATAAAATAAAATAAAATAAGATAAAATAAAATAAAATAAAATAAAATAAAATAAAATAAAATAAAATAAAATAAAATAAAATAAATTAAAATAAAATAAAATAAAATAAAATAAAATAAAATAAAATAAAATAAAATAAAATAAAATAAAATAAAATAAAATACAATAAAATAAAATAAAATAAAAAAATAAAATTAAATGAAATAAAATAAAATAAAATAAAATAAAATAAAATAAAATACAATAAAATAAAATAAAATAAAATAAAATAAAATAAAATAAAATAAAATAAAATAAAATAAAATAAAATAAAATAAAATAAAATAAAATAAAATAAAATAAAATAAAATAAAATAAAATAAAATAAAATAAAATAAAATAAAATAAAATAAAAATAAAATAAAATAAAATAAAATAAAATAAAATAAAATAAAATAAAATTAAATAAAATAAAATAAAATAAAATAAAATAAAATAAAATAAAATAAAATAAAATAAAATAAAATAAAATAAAATAAAAAAATAAAATAAAATAAAATAAAATAAAATAAAATAAAATAAAATAAAATAAAATGAAATGAAATGAAATAAAATAAAATAAAATAAAATAAAATACAATAAAATAAAAAAATAAAATAAAATAAAATAAAATAAAATAAAATAAAATAAAATAAAATAAAATAAAATAAAATGAAATGAAATGAAATAAAATAAAATAAAATAAAATAAAATACAATAAAATAAAATAAAATAAAATAAAATAAAAAAATAAAATAAAATAAAATAAAATAAAATAAAATGAAATGAAATGAAATAAAATAAAATAAAATAAAATAAAATAAAATAAAATAAAATAAAATAAAATAAAATAAAATAAAATAAAATAAAATAAAATAAAATAAAATAAAATAAAATAAAATAAAATAAAATAAAATAAAATACAATAAAATAAAATAAAATAAGATAAAATAAAATAAAATGAAATGAAATAAAATAAAATAAAATAAAATAAAATAAAATAAAATAAAATACAATAAAATAAAATAAAATAAAATAAAATAAAATAAAATAAAATAAAATAAAATAAAATAAAATGAAATAAAATAAAATAAAATAAAATACAATAAAATAAAATTAAATTAAATAAAATAAAATAAAATAAAATAAAATAAAATAAAATAAAAAAATAAAATAAAATAAAATAAAATAAAATAAAATAAAATAAAATAAAATAAAATAAAATGAAATGAAATGAAATGAAATAAAATAAAATAAAATAAAATAAAATAAAATAAAATAAAATAAAATAAAATAAAATAAAATAAAATAAAATAAAATAAAATAAAAAAATAAAATAAAATAAAATAAAATGAAATAAAATAAAATAAAATAAAATAAAATAAAATAAAATAAAATAAAATAAAATAAAATAAAATACAATAAAATAAAATAAAATTAAATTAAATTAAATTAAATTAAATTAAATTAAATTAAATTAAATTAAATTAAATTAAATTAAATTAAATTAAATAAAATAAAATAAAATAAAATAAAATAAAATAAAATAAAATAAAATAAAATAAAATAAAATAAAATAAAATAAAATAAAATAAAATAAAATAAAATAAAATAAAATAAAATAAAATAAAATAAAATAAAATAAAATAAAATAAAATAAAATAAAATAAAATAAAATAAAATAAAATAAAATAAAATAAAATAAAATAAAATAAAATAAAATAAAATAAGATAAAATAAAATAAAATAAAATAAAATAAATAAAATAAAATATTATAAAATAAAAAAAAAAATAAATAAATAAAATAAAATAGAATAAATTAAAATAAAAACATAAAAGTTAACAAAAAAAAAAAAACTGTTTACATTAACTTTGACACCTAAAGGAATGGCTCTTTTTTGCATTTTAATTTTTCATGTCATATAAATGATGAAGACTTCATACACTTGAATATTCAAATACCTTTGTTAAACCTTTAATGCAGATCCCATCTATCTATCACATGTCCTTTGACAACAAAGGATTTATCTTCAAAAGCCCTCTGTGTGTGTTTTTCTTTTGTCAAATCCCAAAATGACTAGACATTTCTTTAGAGCGAACACAAAAAAAAAATCTGTAAAGTTACGCTCATACACAAACATACCTACTTCAACATCATGATCCTTGAAATGCCATAAATACACCACAAAACCGGGTGCTACCAGAAACGGACGGACGTGCAAGTGCAATAATCATATGTCATGACTGAAAAGAGAAAACACCTCTTGTCATGTTTTTTTTTTTTTGCTTCTTCATTTTTTGTTCTTCCGCAGTATGAGTTTCCATAATATGAATTTTTTTTTCTCTGCCATTTTTTTTTGTCGATCGTCCTGTGTGTCTGTTATGCTTCTTTTTTTTTTTTTGATTGCTCATTCCATGTTCTCCCAATGTTCCCGCTTTTGACTGTTTGAATTTCCTCCAAGTTGGAAAGGACAAACAGCAAAACAAAAAAAAAAGACCTCAAACCGACAGCCTCCCTTTGGGGGCTTTCTATATCGCATCGCATAGTTATTATTACGTACAGTTACTGCAAGTCCCTATATTTTTCTTGCTTGGTTTAGAAAATAAAAACAAAATACAAACAAAAATACTAAAATATATATTTATGTAGGTTTATGTATGTGTAATAGCCGTGTGCGCGATGTAAAAGGGTTTCCGTTCTGTCATACAGTGGTTAGAAAAAAAAGGACGACATGCGGGTGAAGCAGCAAAAAATTAAAAAAAAAAAAAAAAATGGAAAACAGCAAAATCCAAAGTCACTCCGGCGTGAAATGTTGTGACAATAAGCAGAATTGTCAACGTTTTTCATTTTATGATTTTTTTTTCATTTCTGCAATACCTCCTACCCCCCCTAACCTAACCGACTGATGAGGATGGCTCCCTTTCTGTCCGTTCCGACCTTCCTCCAGGAGATCCTTCGTTGTCGTGTATTTTCTCTGTCGCTTTGCTGATGTTTGGGAGCTGTTGTTTGTACTCGTATTTGTTTTTTTCTGTATTTTTTTTTATATTTTTGTGATGATATTACTGTGGTTGTGTTTTAAAGGACACAGTTTTCTGCGTGATACAAACAAACAATAAGTATCTACACCGCACAGTAATGCAAAAATAAAAAATAAGAAGAATATAGACACAAGAATTTTCGTCGAATTTACATGGAAAAATACTCAGTACGTAAAAAAAAAAACAACAAAAAAAGAAATGGTGGAAAGAAAAACGCACGGTATGTCTGTCACGCGTAAGCAGTTGTCATATCCTTTTTATAATATGAATGAATAACAACACACAATGGTTTGTTCCCAAGAATCCTCTTGTTGTTCTTATTTTGTTCCTGTTTTTTTTTTGTATTCTTTGTATATTTTTGAATGAAAATTTTATGCACGTTCGGTTTTTGTATTTTTTAAACAAACAAAAAAAAAAAACGACCGTTCTTGTCTTCGTTGACATCGGATTCAAGGATAAATGACATTTTAATTAGATGTCATTGGAATTTTTGTCCGAAAGTTCAAAAAGGAACTGAGCGGATTGAAGCTGTAAAGAATTTAATTTTTTCTATTTTCTTTATTCAAAGTGAAATTATGTCCTTGTGTGTGCTTTTGACAGATGAAGTCAAAAATTATACTGGGAAAATTTGTTGGGTCAGTGTAATAATAGAATTGTCCTTTGAATGGAAGTTTTATTTTTTTCTTAAGGAAACCAGTACCTTCCAATTGTGTGCATAACAAAACTCAATTTTAATGGAACAATGATAACATATACATGGTCCTGGCACAGTACATTCGGCTTTGAAGAATTTAAAGGTCGGAATTTAGGGAATTCAGTGCTCGTAATAAGAGGGAATTGCGAGAGACGTCCACTAACGCAAAATTAATGTAAGAGGAAAAAGCTGAACAAGAGACAATCATTTAAATTCTCTGTGTAAGCTTTATTGAAACCCTGTAAAATTAAAAGTGTACAACTGTAAGTTATAAGACGGCAATTTTTCAGGACTGGCTTGTCTTAGGATATATTAAGATTTGACCTGATTACTATCACTTGTTATGATTCCATAGGATTTTTAATGAATCATGCTGGTTTCTCAGGTAAATATCACAGATTGGAAAACAAAATATCACAGGTTTTTCGCATATTTATCGGATTCTTTCGGTGAAATTATCTGGGTTTCTAGGTTAAGTATCACGATGTTTTCTATGTATAGGATCATGGATTGCCTATGGAAAAAAAGCAAAGTATCACAAGCTACCTGAGCATTGAGCAAGCATATGGCAGATTGTTCATGTAAATTTCGCACTCATCGATGAATACCAAGACTTACGTTGCTAAATAAGGTGTCACGATTCGCTTCTACAAATACAATCAACTGTCAAATATCGCTTTGGTATATCACACACTTCCCCATAAGGTATCACAGGATGTGAATGCAAAAAATCGAAGGGTTCCCTTATTTATATCAAGTGATGTCTCTTTAAATATCACAGGTGATACTCGTTCTGATTCACTCCGGTAAAGCCCTTTATTTAATGGTTAGTGCCCGATCGATATACATTGGATTGTCACGATAATATCACAGATCGCATTTTCCGTAAGTAATCACAGGCTGATCACACAAATATCATAGGGTTTTCTAATTTATATCACGTGTTGCCTCTTTATATATCACGGTACAGTCCTGTTATTAACGGGTGGTGCCTTACCGATATTAATTTTAATAGCTTTTACCTACAAATATCACGAGTATATGATGGGTGAAGGGTGACCTCACTTTCTAGTCTAAGCCCTCTTAACACATGCGTTGTTTGACGCAATTTGATTCTACAGCAATCCTGCGCAAGTGCGGTGACACTGCGAGAAAAAAAGACTTGCAGGTTTCCAAAACACCGCATGGTCACCGCACTTGTGTAGGTATGATTTCTGTAGAATCAAATGGCTGTATCATGCGTAAATAAAACGAATGTTGTACCATTTAATATCACGAATTTCTTCTCTAATTTCATGGGTTGCTCCCAGAAAAAAAGGAATGTATCACAGTTTACTGGATTAAAAATCAGAGTCTGCAAGTAAATCAGTTCGTCCAGGCAAATTTCACAAGTTTCATCAATAAATATCACGGGTTACCTCTAGTTCAAATATGACATATTGGGTCAGTAGTTATCTAAGGAACTTTTGGCAAATATTTAGCCTCTCCCCGTGACTGTGAAATGCTTCTTTCATAATATCACAAGTTCCTCTGTTAGTTATCACATTATGAACTGTCTTGAAAATATCACAGATCTCCACAAACACAAACAAATTATAGAACTTCCGAATAGATATTTTGGACAAAACCAGTAAAAGCTGAAACACAATCACGCTTTGCCGTCGATTTTGACAACTGCCAAAAGTTCAACCATACGAAATCTGTATAACCTCCCACAATGACGCTTTTCTTACGTACGCTTTTTTTGACAAACGTAACGTAACGTAAGTAAGCGAGCAAAAGTTCAACCAGACTGAACTTTTGCTCGCTTTCTGACATTTATCAGACATAGTTACAGTCACCCACATTATTATTGCGCCAAATGTAAATAAAAAAAAATAAATTATTGCAAACCTAGGTATTTTTTAATTTCTCTATATAGATTTTGCACAAAAAAACGACATCGAGATATTTTAAATCAAAACAATTTACGTATTAAAAACAAAAATAATTTAATGATGTTGTAGACTGAGTTTTATTGTTAAAAACAATGTATTTTGATTGGTTTTGTTTTTATAACTATAGGATTAAAGAATAAACAAATTTCTATGCATTTTTTTAACACATTAATATCCTTTTTCATTTTTCCACAATTAAATCAAGATAAACCCTGGCCCAATAATTTTGTGAGTGACTGTGTTTTTTTTATTTGACAGAAGATTTTTTGTTTCAATCAGCTGTTCGAAGTCAAAGTGACAGAAGCGCGCTTTGAGGATTTCTCAACGTAACGCGATGACGCGTCTGGCAAAGCGTGATTGTGTTTCTGCTTTAAATGTCACACGTTGACTAAGTTCTTCTGGAACTGTACTCCCGGATTTGGAAAACCTCAGGTCTGAAAAACCAAGGAGGCCATTTCCAAGACCCAAGCCCCTGGGTGTTCAAAACACCCATTCCAAGTGAGATAACAGCATAATAGACAAAAATCTTTTTTAAGGCCTGTGTAACTCTGTTATAACTTTTTAATGGTACCCTACCCACACGAGGCTTTCATGCATTAACCACACGTTTGCTAATGCAGCGTATTACAACATAAAAATTCTATAGAAATATCCTTGATTATATCAAAATAACTGGAAAATTTTTATAAAACCAATCTGAAGATATTTTACAACATAACACCTCTACCAACATTACTTCATTCATTTTGTATTGGCAAATAAACCTCATTATGCGACATCTCTCTTGTACACACAGTTTCGACAGTTTTCACTATGAATCTTTCATGCTCTGTCACAATCACAATTGAACATTTAAATCATTGGATTTACAAAACCTCCGATCTCCTGGCTGGATAATTCTATCAAACCAAATCACTCCAACACTCACTCGAAACAATGGAAAGACACCGTTCGACCGACCGACCGACCGACAACATCTAGCCATCACACACAATCATTGGCCCCCTTGTTTTCTGTATAATTTTCATGCAAATTAATTGTGCCACACATACTGTTCGCAGGACATCGTCCTGCTAACCGCTAATCCCTCTCTAAATCAAATGTAAATTAGGCTTTGAAAATTCAATCTGGCCCTTCAATCAAATAATGAACTCAATCATCAGTGTATGTTTGGGTCTGAACGACACAATACCAATGGATGCGACGATGACGGCTACAACGACTCTCTCTCCCACTCATGTCGTCGTCGTTGATGATGTCGACAATATTCATAATTCAGTTGACAACAACAACTGTTTCCCAAATATGTATACAATAGGCCGATGCATTGCTAGTTTGAAAAATTGTTTCGATCCTGGATGTGGAAGAGCTAAGCTAACCAACAATTCGAGGGTCCTTTCAATTCAGCTTGTTCTGTGAAGTCCCGATTCTGATTCTGGTTTTGGATGGTGTTGGTGCGCCCATGACAACGCAAACAAAAGTAATAAATTCAATCAAAGCTCACCTGTGTGCAGCTCTTGCGTTTTGCGTTTTGCATGCTGCGTCCTGCCTATAAATATCGGTTCGGCCCGTTCGTTGGTCGATATATACTAGGTGCGGTACTTATCCCAGATTTTGTCGTTGTTATATTCCACTCTGTGCATATGTCCTGGGAAGGATTCCCTGTGACTATGACATTTCACTTACGTGTGCAATATGTTCGAAACACTGCACTCGCGTTTCGTTAATTAATTGACAATTTACATCGAAACAAACATGCAGCAATAAACAATCAAACGTTGTAGAGTGCCGCGCTGTAGGTATACAACGTGCAAATATAAAAAGGACCCCCATCAACTATAAATATCCTTTCGATTCTCGCATTCGAATGATAGAGTGAGTCACTGAGTTAAAAAGGGACCAAACCAGATGAGCAACGAAAAAGGATAATACAGTGACAAAACAATACAATAAAAAAAAAATAAACAAATGTGATGTGAAACAATTCAAATGCCATCCCAACACACGCATTGCGCTCCTCGATTTTATATTTATGCTGAAGGACCAATCAATGCATGTTGTATATCCAATCCATATCCAGAGTACTCCCCTGGTGGAGGATGTTAGCTTAACCCACCCGGACACGTTTAAACTTATTTTCACAGTTCTGGGAAGCTCTCAACTGTGTGTAGAGTAGCGGCGTATTGGGGGGGGGGGGGGGGGGTAATGTGGGCGATGCAATGCGGAGAGTATCTATATCGTCATCGATAAATCACACCGAGCCGAGCGTTTTAATCAAATACATTCTGATGATAAACGACTGCTTGTCGTCCTTTTGGTATTTCCTCTCACTCGCAACCTGGTTCTTGCCTTCCTTCCACACACACTAAAAACAAAAATCAAGCGAAACCCAGACGTATTGAAGTGAAATTTGGTGAGTGGGAAAAGTGTAGACATTTTCACATAAATAGAGAGGATGAGGAGGACCCTGGACCAAGCGGATGGAGGTTTTTGGATGCACATCCTCTTGCGCTGTGGATCTAGATGCAGGTTAAATTGATTTTGTTTCTTAATTACCATTTTATGTATGCAAAGAGGAAAAGAGAGGAGTGTCAAAGAGGGTGTCGTCACATTTTGGCCGGAAATACGGGAGCAATGGAAACATCCGTAATCTAGTGGTGCAGAAGGTGAAGTCTTAACAGCGGAAAGAGATTCGACACAAGATTTTCGAAGGAACACACTTAATTAAAAAAGAGCTATGAAATATTCTGAAAGAAATAAAACAAAAATAATAAAATACACTGCAATCTTGTGAAAATTTAACATCTTACTTCTTTTTTTGGATCTTGCTGATACCTTTAAGAGAATTAAAAAAAAATGAGTAGGGAAATGTTAGGCTTCAAAAAAATTTCTATTTCTATATGCATTGTCATATTGGGGTCTTAAGGTATTCCCCGATTTTGTTCTGAAGGTCTGAAAGGTATTGTTGACTTAGTAAATTAGGTAGCACAAACTTTAAGAAGACACTAACTTGTTTTTGAAAGTGATTTTAAATTTTTGAGACCCTATTTCAACTAAAATTTTAAATCAACTAAATCTTCTACTAGAGAATTTTAGTAGAGTGACTTCTGTGTTTACTAGAATCAAAACACAATCTTAAGGAAAAATTAACAAAATCATTTAAAATACCAAAACCATCTTGAGGTCTATGGGCATCCCCATTTTTTTTTTTTTTTAGACTTCTAACGTCTAAAACGTAAAATGTGAGTCACTTCAAGAATATAAGGTGTTATGACTATGAATTAGGTTCTAGAAAAATTCCAGTGAATTGTGCTGAGAACCTTGAGGTTTGAAGAACTCTAAAGGCTCTCAAATCTGTACACTTTTCTTTCAAAAGCTACATAACGGTCTCGACGTATCTATTTTTGTTTCTGTTTTGAGACCTTAAGGTTCTGAAAAATATATAAACCTTACAAGATCATTGCGATTACCAGAATACTGAAAGGGTCTCTTGAATCAAACAAAAACTAGGACCCTAAAAATTTAGTAAAAATAACCATCACTTTCTGAAAAATTTGAGAACTACATAATTATAACAAAGAAGTCAAATAATTGATTACCTTGGGGTCTCAATGTCTAAGAAAATGAAAGTGAAAACCTCAAGACCTTAATTGAAAAAAATGAGTGTATTTAAAGTTGTTCTCTGAATTAAATTTTTTGACTTTGAAAAATTTGAGACCCATTACTGTCCAAAACGTTAAAAAAGATCAAGCTTCGACAAAAATACACAATTATTAAAAAACAAAAATCATGTGTGCAATTCACACGTGGTAGAAGTGAAACCTTAAAAAATTATTTTTCTTGTAAGAAATAAAAATCGAAAAAATCTACCTTTTTTTTTTATTAAATCACTTTTAATTCCATATTTTTTATATCGCAACCTATAATAAATTTTATATTATCTGAAAGCTTATTATTTCACCTTCTATATGATTTTTCAATAATGTTTTTACAATGCCTACAAAAAAATTAAGAATTTTTCAAAGCCAACCATATCGAAATTTCAAACTGAGATTACGGCACTTCCTAAACTGGTGGCTGGTCATCGGCAACAGATCTCCACAGAGTGTTTTGAGGTTATTTTTAAGTTTTATATTACAGATTGTGTAACTTGTAGAGCATGTACCGTTATGTGTGATACATCAAATGAAAGCTAATATTACCTATTTACAGTATAAATTTTATTCATCTATATCTATTAAAACAAAAAGTTATAATCAATTAATTTTTCCTGTCGCTTTTTCGTTTCATCTTAATCACTACGATACTAAAGAAGTTTTCACTTCAATAATATTTGTTTTGTCAAGGAATTGAAAAGTTTGAGAGTCTTAAAAGTTATTGCTCCTTAAAATCAATAAACTAAGGTTACTTTTTGTAAAATTTAACTTCAATAACTGCACTTCATGAAAATAAAAAATGAAATACAATTGATTATTTCTTCTTACACATACTCTCCATTGTCCCTATTCCTGTTCATTGTAGCATCACTCACTCACAGAAAAAAAAAAAAAACGAAAACGAAAAAACTCATATTTTCGCGTGTGATATATTTTTTTGTTCAATACAAATGTCAACATTGCAATTCGATCAAAAATTCTATCAACGACCTGAGTGTATATGGAGGAGCTCAAAATCGAATCCAAACGACCAACTGGACCAAAAAAATAAAATTTCAAAAAATTGATTTTACGATAGATGGGAATCGAAAAAGGAAATTCTTTTTTTTTTCTATCCAAAACAACAACAAAAAAAACCTGAACGATACAATTCATCTCAAGGCTACCCACGAACACTCGAACAGCCCCCTGTTAGTGCACTTTTGATTAAAAACAATTGAGGAAAATTCGCTTTCACTATACTATATAAAGCTTTCTACGCTCGCTGTGTAGCTTTAGAGATATATGTAATAGTTGGTCCAACATATACTATATAGACAACAGAACAAAACCAAGTGGCAGATTCCATCAGGTAATTTGATATACGGAGAAAGATGTGGTAACTGGGGTACACAGCAGAGTGCTACCAACAATGGATAAGTGGATTTCAATCTATAGTGCTAGAGTGGAATTTATGCTTTTAACTCTCTATAGATAGATAGATGATGCGAGATATTGAAATAACCCGAGCGAGAGTAGACAATTTTTTTTGTTTTCTCTGTTGGGGAGTTGAACTCTCCTAGATGCAACAATGGGCAGATGAGTCTGTTGAAATAATGTGATTTTTATATTGAATTTTGAAAAATTCCTAGAAAACCACGCCAGAGAGCTTATAAATTGATAACATCACAATCTATCAGTTGCAGTTTTATTTCTAATTAAAATTTAGTGGGAGGAAGAGTTGAAGTTTAAAAGTTACAAACAGTTTACTGAGTGATTGAAAAAAGAACTCAATAAAATTGAAAATTTTATATTTAGAACGTCCAAATCCTTTAAACTTAAAAACCACAAATCCAAAAACTCAAACATAATGAAGCCCAAAATTTAAACCGAAATTTATTACAAAACTCTTAAGAAAATGTACGATTTCAAAGAAACACAATATTAAAAGCGAAATATCAAGGTTTGCCAGGTATCTTTAAAAAGCTCAATATCAAGGGTTGCCAGGTAGGTATCTACAAAAATAATTTGAAAAAAAAGAGACTACAAATTTGTAGGATAAGAGCTTCTTGACAAAGTAGTAAAATCCCGGGCGGAAGCAATAGGGTTGCCAACAGTCATACAAAAATGAAAACAGAGATTTAAAAAATAAGTGATAAGACTGAAATTTTATACACCAAAAAGCCCTTATTTAATTATTGAAGGCCACTGATTGCCGAAAGATTAGGGAAATTGATAGGGTTGCCAGAGTCATCAAGCCTGATGCATTAAATTAAATTTAAGAGAGAACCTGGTAGGATACGAAGCTTAACATTGGTATTTTTATAGTTCTTGCCAATGTAATGTAATAAATAAAAATCGCAGAAGCGTTAGTAAGTGTGATAGGGTTGCCAGACGTCATTAAAAATTTGTGATCACAAAAGAAAAAGGAAACTATTCTGCATGAATAATAGAATAAAACTTGGAAACATTTTATGCTTTATCAATTTACTGAAGAAAACATATCGAAGAATATATAAATTGAAGCGTTAAAAAAACTACCATGGTTGCCATAGTTATAAACTATAATTTTTTATGTAGGTTAATTGAACCCTCCTGGAAACTGGAAGTTAGTACCTCTACAAACAGCTATTATAACTAATTTCACAAAATTGCTTCTTTAAAGCTTTACATTATGATACTTTTGCTTCCGTTAGGCTTTATAGAAGCAAAATTGTTAGGTGGGTAGTATATATTAAGGTTGCCAAATACCATGAAACCATACAAACTCCTAAATCCTGAACAAATGAATGAACTCGTAATGGTTCCTGCCTTTATTAACCCTTTGCAAAATATAAATCGGCAGAGGGCAAAATAAAGCCATAGGGTTACCAGAGCTCCAGAGAATATGAAACTAAAATCTTTAAAAATATTGTTAAAACCAAATTCGATGTGTTGAAAAGTTAAAATTTGGTAACCAGGTAACTCTTACGAAGTCAAAAATTCTCAGAAGCTTATCTAAGGATACAGTAGGGTTCCCAGAAGGTTTCGAAATTATCTCCATGAACTGTTATTAAGTTATTTTTAATCAAGGAATTCAAAGAGTTCTAAAAAAAACTCCAACAATATCGCCATTCAAACAACTTTTGTATATTTTTTTTTTTTTTTTTTTTTTTTTTTTTTTTATTCCCACGCCTCTTTCCCCCCCAGATACCGCACGCGCTGGGGTCCATTTTCACCGAGTACGAAGTCATTTGCGGATGATTATCGTATCGGCACTTTTTAGTGTTTTTGAAGGTAAAAACAAATTAAAAAGAACTAAATAAGTAAAGAGAATAAAAAGAAAATAAAAAAAAAAAAAAAAGAAAGAAAAAAGAAATTTAAGAGAATTTAACATGCAGCTAAATGGAAGCTTTAGAAATATAGAACTATGTAGCAAGTTTACTTACTTAAACTAAATGAATACACTATTTTTATTTTAGTAATTAAAACTAAAACACAAATTAACACAGAAAAATAAGTCAATAATACGAATTAATGAGTATTTAAAAATAATAATATATTATTTCACAAAAAAACAAATCAGTAATTACACAGAAATTAATTAAAATTACAGGAGCTAGTATAAGCACGACAGTAATACACAAAACCAGTGTGGCCACTGAATCAATATTAAATCAGTTCTTAACTTATCCCACTGGTAATGTTTTCCTTTTCCCCTATGCTGAATTTACTTTTTCATTTCTCATTTTAAAATCTCTAATCGAAATTTGATTCAACACATTAGAAATTCCAGAAAAATTCAAAGAATATTTTATCCAATTTCAGCTTTTTTTCTAAGAAAATCCCCTTTTCCTTGTAGGAATGCAAATTTTCATGCAGAAATTTCTACAAACGAGTAGGTACTCACAAACTCAGATTTAACAAAAAGGGATAGAAAAAAAAAAGGAAAAATAAACTAGACAAACTTATATTTAATACACATCCCACCAGGTGGTGCTAGTTGCATAGTGTTCGTATTGCTGAACACATCCCATAGCTAAACTCTCGTAAATCTATTTGGTAGAAATGCAAAAATGTGTTCCCTCAACTCGCGCTGTTTGTTTGTGGATTTCTGTGTGTCTGTTTTGTTTTTTCTGTTCTTTTTTTTTTCTTTACATACTTTCTGCATTATTACAAACGGATACAGACAGATAGAGGAAGAGAAAAAAAAAAAGGATTGGGGATTTTTTTCGTTATAGTGCTGCAAAAAAAGTGTACCAACTCATTCGACTATACAACTTATCATCGTCGGCATCTTTTCCCCGGAAATATACGTGCAAAACCTTGGTGCTACCCCGGTTTGATTGTGGATGTACTACCTCGCACATGCAGTATCTTTAATCAAAATTCCCAACAGGTAGGGAATATTCAAAATAGCTACTAAAGGTGGAAACACACTATGCATGGTAGCCAGGAGCACAGGATTCTGCTGTTGCACTCACGGTAAGATTGAACACACACTGGGGTGTTTTTTTTTTTTTTTATTCATTTTTGCCTTTTTTGCAAGACAGGTCCTTCTTAAAGGATAAAACGAACTGCAGTGGCAAGAGAGAGAAAAAATAAAAATAACGGTTTAAGCGAACTAAATACAAGAGCACATTATGCTATTTGCATAAACGAAATTTCTTATCTTGTGATTTCTGCGCGATACATTCCAGCATCAGACGAAGAAGATATACTAGCGCCCTCTTCTTTTACTATAATTTTTCTCGCATTTATTGTTGTTGTGAAATTTTTACAACGAATAGTTATTCTTAAGTTTAGGTGAGGGAGAAAATTTAGAATTCAGATTTAAGAGATTTAATATGGTGTATCAATTTGAAATGTTGTTAGACAACAGATTGTTTTCGTTTTTTTCTCGAGTATCAGGGATATGGAAAACGTTTACCCATCCACACAATATATGTATGTGTATGTGTTCCAGAGAGAGTGGAAAATAAAAAAATGTTCTTCATCATTGGTTTGTGGAAATTGGAAAGAAAAAATCGGATTGTCTGTTTTTTTTTTCTTTTTTGTCTTTGAAAGTAGGTATGTATATATTAGTAATTTGTAATAATTTCTGAAAGAAAAATGTAATAATTCAAAATGAATAATAAATAAGGGAATATTGATGAATGCAATTATTTTGAAGAGAATTCATAAGTTATTAGTTACAAATGACATGTTTTTGAAATATCCTCAAAAAATGTTAAAAACCCAAAAAAAAAAGTTCCTATCTGATATTTTTTGAGGATATCTCAAAAACCTGGCGTGATACGGAAAAATAAACTTCGGATTCGGTTTCAAGGACCCAAAAACTATATGAAAAGCCTAGTCGGAACCCCAGATAAGAACTTTTGGTTTTTTGATTTTGACATTTTTTTGAGAATATCTCAGAAACTTGACGTGATTGGGCGACATTGACTTCGAATCTGAATTCAGCAATCCAAAAACTATATGATTAACATATTCGCACATCCAGATCAAAGAAAAAAAAATTTTCGTGACATTTTTTGAGGTTATCTCGAAAATCTGACGTGATGGGGCAAAACGTTGTTAAGTTCTCTAATATGATGCCCTCTAGAGGCAATATTCATGAACTATTCGGGTTTTTAGTATCAATGTATCAAGGAATTTATGTTTGAATGCCTCTCCGCTCCTAATGGTTCACACAATATTAAGTGCCGTGCAACATGCATTTAAAAGACCTTATGCTTTACATGCGTAATAGGTACCTAGTTAAAATTATTTTTAAAAAAAATTTAATTTTCAAAAATATACTAAGTATTTTTTGATCTTTTTTTTTTTTGTTATGTTGTCTAAATTTGGATGTTGACATGAAACTGATTTCGATCTTTTACTGAACGATCCTTTGATAGCTTTTCTTGTTTCAGAGACAAAAAGCATCATGCATCATGAAAAATGTAAATTTTGGGAGTGATTTTGCCAACCTTATGTCATGTCCAACCAACAATTTTGTTACTATAAAGCTTAAAAGAAGCTAGAGTTATAGCTGCAGAGCTTTATAGAAGCAAATTGTCAGCTGGAAATAATTTTTTTTTGTATTGTGCATCGAAGGACAAAAGAAGAATTCGTTGCTTGCTTCTCTAAACTAGTAGCCACATTTTTCTTGTCAATGTGTAACTAGTTTAGTTACTTAAAAATAAATTTTTGACTTAGAATCCACAGTTCTAAGATCAAAATTTAAGACTTTTGGCGTTTGAACTTATAACACATCTAGATACAAATCTACATACTATAGTTATCAAGTTTCCTTACTAAAAATTGATTATTTTTTTTAATAATTTACCTAGTTTGCTGCGTTTCCTTCAATAATTTGAGATATAATGTTTGTTGAAAAATAAGTTACGAAAAAGTAGTTTTCTAAACGAATTTCTTATTATATTTTTAGCTTCCAATTTTATTAATAAAGAAATTTTTTAATGCTACACAAAAAACAAGAAATCTAATAACATATCCAAAAAATGGTCCTTCGAGTCAGGTTTTACTTAGTTTTGATGTGTTTTAGTATAAGTTTACTTATTTAGAGTGTAAAATAGTACGTTAAAGTTTTGCTATAATTTTTTACAAAACTAATATTCTCTTTATAAAAAACTAGGCGCAGCATTAGCATATTTATGGTCACGTTAAACTTCACCATAAAATTTTATGCTCCCTCTTTTAATTCACGTTCATCACATTCAATTGCCCTAGTTTGTTCAAATTAAAAATAAATTACATAAACCGCATCATTATTCATTTTCTGTATAAGTCGCCTCTAAAAATGTTCTGTTGCGGTGGTGTTTTTTTTATATTTTGCGTTAAAGTGACTGACAGACTTGTAACCAAACAATCAATCATTCATTCATTCATTCATTCAAAAAAAAAAGAAAAGAAGAAAAAAAAAAAAAACTAGCAAAAGTTAAACTCATTAAGTGAGGCACAAACGTCAACCAATTAGACGGACGTTGTCAAAATATTTTTCACCCTTAAAGTATTCATCACGAACCTCAAATCAATCATCCACTTATTTACCACTGATTTTCCAAAGCAGCGAGAAGTTGTTGACCTTTTACTTAATGACTTCCGCAAAAAAAAATATCCCAAAAATGTATGCATACTTTCTGTATAACAATAAAAAAAAAATGTCTTTAATGGACTTGAGTATCTGGGAGGATTTTTTTGCAATAGGTTGCATTTCTTCTTTATTAGATAGTCATTTTCCGCTTTCATTTGTAACTTAAACAATATCCATTATCAATTATAAAATCATAAAGAAATATCCTTTAGTCATTTAAACGAAAGCCATTTATATCATTTATCACAACAACACAACAACAAAAAAAAGTACTAGCAATTAAATCTGGCAACACCGACTGAGCAAACATCCTCTTTCATGTTAACACAATAATCGGTGACATCAACATTTTCTTTTTTTGCCTTCGTCATTTTTGTTGTTGTTGTTTCGTTCGCTAAAAGGTATATTTAGGTCAACCAAATCATTTCGCCAACAAACATTAAACAGGACATTACAAATCCTTAACAATCAAAACAAATTTTAACCATGCGAAACTCAGATAAGCTAACAACTAACCCAACGCCAACCACTCACCACCACACCCCTCGCACTCTACGAATATCTAACCGAAAATCCTTGACGTGTAATGAGCAACCCCCCAAAATGAAGGGTGATGGACGATGGTGTATGTATATTGTGTGGGTGGTAAAGTATGTTTTGTACCTATATATATAACACGCGATTTAATCACTAATTACATGAAATCAATACAAAGTACAATGTATACATATAACATAGCTACCTACAGTACAGTATGCGAGCAGTCAACGTGCTTATATTACGTAGGTTACTTCTAAAGTGAAAAAGGATACACTTGAGCTTTTTAAGGATACATATGTCAGATGATACATTGTCTTTTTAAAATGATGGGTGTATAAGTGTTTTCTTTATAAAAGTTCAGCGCGAGATCAAATAACATTTCAAAAAAATATTCAGTAAATTGGTCCTTCGAGCCGGATTCTGATGAATTTTGATTTGTTTGCTTATGATTTTACTTTTACTTTGACTTTTCATTGTAAAATTAAACACTGTTTTAATGTTTTTATCTGAGCAGATAATGTTTATCAAAGTTAAAAATCTTTTCTAACATTCTTTAGAACATGATACACTCGGGCGTATGAGTAACATATTTCAATTCAGTTCAAATCACTTTGTGCTACAAAATGTTGTTATACTGAGATTTTCGTGGAACTGTAAATTCAAATTTTCAACAACAACAATATTTAATGACAACAATTTGAATATCATTTTTGGTAAACAGTTTTGTTTCCTTTTTTACTTATTAATTCTTGGGATTATATCTTTAAATTACATTGCCTGACAAAAAAAAATACACTTATTTTTAGAGCTTACGTTTTTTAGATTGAAGGGGATTTTGAACGTAGTCAAACTGTAGAACTACATATTTTTTTATTTTTTGAAATCTGGATTTGGGGACTAGAAACGATTTTTTGAACTTCAGCCATTGAAAAAATTTTATCTTCCATAATTTCTTAGTCAATTTCTTTAACCGATTTTGATGAAATTAGTTCAAATAAATTGCTTAAAAGCGATCTCAGATGGCAGAAAATATCTAAACAAAAAAAAAACCGTGTATATTAAATTTTTGAGTTGATGATGTCCAGGTTTCTTACCAAAACCAAAAGTCAAGTATTCGTTGAAAAATTCATGAAGCCAAAATTTTTATAATTGAGTGTCCAAAAATGGATTTTTACCCTTAAATTCAGATTATGGGTGTGTAGTGAAATTTTTACAAATCGTTCCCAAATCAATGCGACAAACCCAACAAAACAAAGTTGGTTTATTTTTTGAGTACCTACGGAGTTTAAAAACTGCAAAAATCCAGGGTTGTAAAAATATCAATTAAAAAAAATTAATTTCTAATTAAAAAAAAAAATATTTATGGGAAATAAAAATATTTTGCATGTAAGAAATAAAATTTACTGCAACTGAAAAATATTTGAATTGCATATAAAAATATTTTGCATTAAAAGTGTAAAATGTACTTGTAATCCACATTTTTAATCAATTTTTTTTTTTAATAAAGAAAATTTTGTGTTTGCAGTAATTTTTTTTAAATGCAAAATATTTTTATTTGCAATAAATATTTTATTTCTTTCAATACAAATATTTTTCAGTTGCTGTACCTACATTTTTTTTACTAATGCAAATTTTTGTATATTTTTTTTTTAATCCATGTGCATAAAAAAATCATTTTTTACATTCCTGAAAAAATCAAAATATTTATATGGTGTACTCTAAAATCCAAAAATAAAAAAATATCCAATAATATAAAATCTTCGAAATCTAATTCACAAAAAAGTGTATTTGACAAAAAATTTAATTATTGAAATTTTTTTTTATACAATTCAATTTGTAAAAATTATTCTGTGAAAATTTTAAATAATTGTGGGTTGTGGGTTTTAGAGATTTGATTTCAAGATTTTGGTATTTCGAATGGGTTTCTACAAAAAAATGTTTGACACTTTTCTTTTGTCGTTTTGATCATCCTTCACCAAACACTATTCACCGGAAATCAGTTTTTTGCTTATTTTGTTCTTTTTTTTTTTGCATTTTGTTGTCTTTTCTTACAAAGTTAATGAAGAAATAATTATGCAATACAAGAAATTGATTTTTCAATTTTAGTATTATTACTTCTTGTTCTTTCATAAGAGATAGATTTCTCGATCCTGATTTTTTAGTCTCAATATTTGGGGGTGATTGAATAAACTTTGCTGATTTAAGGATGAGATTTTTTTAATATGTACCTTTTAAATTTTTAAAAAAGCAAATAAAGTATTCATAAAAATTTCTTTACGTTTTTTAACTAAATTCCACTAAAATTCCTACCACAGTAAATTTTATACATTTTTCTTCTAATTTTTTTACTATTCCTGAATTCTCTATGCTCTATAGTTTTTTTATTCAAGACCATACTTTGACATTCTTTTTCATTTTACAATCCTATTGAAGTCACATTTTTTTATTTCGGTTACATATTCGTATGACAGAATTTTTTATTGACCCAACCCTCTCTACGCAATGAAAAATTACAAAATGTCACGATATAAGTTATAACATGTCCTTTTGACTTCAAAATGTAAAAAAAAACATGTACATACATATAATAAATGTATGTATGTTCATTACAAGTTTAATGTTTTTTTTTTTTTTATTATTTGTCACTATACTGCAGACACTTACAACTGCTGCATGCCCTGAATGCATGTAAAGTTAAATAAAAAAAAAATTATATATATATATCACCACCCGAAAAGCACCGCATAGTATTATAAACATTTATTACACATAAGGGCGTTTGAAGGACTAAAAACTAAAACGAAACTATAACAAAAAAAAAAAATCCTTCATAACTATACATTTTAACCAAAAATGAAACAGGACGAGAAACCATAAGTTTTATTATTTGCATTTAATTTCTAGAGAGCTTTTCTGTTCTATTTCTTGTTTTTTTTTTTTTTTTGGCAATTCCTTTTAGTATATGTGAGCGTGTGGAAGCGAGAAGAGAGTTTTGGTGCCAACAAAAAATAAACCAAAAAAAAAAGGACATTCCACAGACAAGCAGAGGGTGTTTTGTGGTTATTTCATTATTAATATGACTTTACGATAATATTATAGCTTCCTGTGAGGCACATAGCACCAGGACCAGCATACCAGCAGCAGTGGCATAGAAAGAGGACCACCAACACCATCAAAATAACAGCAGCAAAAGTATAGCAAAGAGATATTGTAACTAGTCTCTGTGCTATGTTTTTTTGTTGGAACCAAAAAGCAGCTCACAAAAAGGATCCTAGACCCAAAACTATGGGACCGAGACCAAGAGACGTCCTTCTATAATATCTATCTGCACATAGATATCTACTATTCTTGGGAAGAGGACGACGACAAAATCTGGCAAAGTCCTAAAGTTGAATGTTCAATTCTGATTATGACGACAATGATGATGGGAGAACTTTGAGTAGGGGAGGGGTATTTTGTGCATCTCAGATATTGTCCACTATGCAACCCCTCCCCCATCTCTTTTCTATGATGATGGCAATGTGCAATAAAGTGCTGTGTGCCCTCTTTCTTTTGCCACAATGTAAAATGAACAAAGTTTTGTATTTAATTTCCCCCCCCAAAAAAACTGCATCAGCAGACTTGCTGCCCAAGGATAAGAACCAAAGCCTCTTGTTTTTTTTGTTGTTTTTTTTTTTTTAAATAGATTCGTCCTTTAAACTCAAACTCCTCTATGTTCATTTCTAAGTGAGATTAATGAATTTTCTTCGCAAATGATGTTATTTCTGGTCGGTGTGACGCTATTTCAACCCCTTCCGTTTTCTCTCTCAATTGGTGTTAAACTTTTGCTGCAACCAGATGGCTTTCACCTAGTTTTTTTTTTTAGTTTTTATTTTTGCTGTGTGGAATTTCATGCAATTGCCAGAGGACCTTGAAGGGTGTCCCGCTTTTTTGCTGCTTCCTCAATTGGCATTATGGACAAAAACTATGTTCGGAAAGTTTGTTCAAATTGCTTAACTGCGTGGAAAACGACATGGTTTTTGCTTCGAATAATTAGAATAAGTCGAGATATTGTTAATAGTTGGGATATATAGTCTTTTTTTTTTAGTTGGATAAATTAGTTAAGTGAGCTTAAAGTTGACAAATATTTTAGATTTTTTTTTTTCTTAATATAAATCAGAAAGTAGGTACTTCTCTATTTGCTGTTTTGTTAGGGGGGGAGGCTTTTTTTAAGAGCAGGCTTTCAAAAAATAAAATTTAAACAAAAATGGAAAACATTTTTCTAGAGGTGCAAATTTTTAAGTTTACCTGCGCTCGGAGCTTTAAAACCATTACGAATTGGATTTTCATCTTCACCCCTAATAGCATGCTTGAAATTTGCGAATTAGATGCTGTTTTGTTCTTGTATACAGCTCGAACCACTTGAGTGATTCAATTTCAACTTTAACTTAAAGGTTTTGGTGATTCACTAGAAGTGAAAGAGTGTATTTTTTTTTGTACCAAAATAAGTTGCTCGAATTTTAACGAATTTTGAGCCTTTTGAAACAAAAACCATTTTCTAAATCTAAAAAATATATTTTTTTTGTGTCACCAATAAGCTTCAGACTCGCGAAGTTTTCAAAGGTAATGTTCCTCAAGACTGCCAGGATTTATTGCCGGAAGTTCTGTTAAGACTATGTGGTGGAGAAAGCCATTAGTCAAGTTTAAATGGACAAAAATTTTGGCATTGGCCACTAAGTCGATATCATTTTTACTCTCGATATAGGTACCTACTATATATCAAGTTATGCATTCGTACAAAAAAAAAAGTTGAGATAGCATTTTTCCATGACATTACGATGGTAGAGAATGCCAAAAAAGTGGGTCCCGGAAGTCCGTCTGTCTGTCCGTCTGTCAGTCTGTCTGTCTGTAAACGAAGCTACAGCTTAAGCGGATGAACCGATTGATGTCAAACTTGGTATGTAGCATTATTTGGCGCCTCTCCAGAGGGGTTTTTGGAATTAATTTTTTTGGACCAAAAATAACGGTACTTGTCATATACCGATTTTAGTAAAATTGAAATTTCTCAAAAACGGCTCCAACGATTTTGTTTAAAAAATTCAAATGTTAGTTTTAAGACAAGGTCTATCTTTCAATAAAAAAAATTTTTTTTGAAAATCATTATTAACGGTACCAGCCATAGAACCGTTTTTTTCAAATCCGATTATCTCTGAAAGAGCTTATTCGATTTCAACGAAACTTTTTGTGAAGAAGCATTTATATAATTTAAATATAAACCAAAAACAAAATTTCAAAAAAAATAATTTTTGGATTTTTAAAAAAATGTTGAAAATTATTTTTTCAAAAATCAAATTTTCGAAAACGGGACATTGAATTTTTTTGAAATTTTTTTTTTAGATGTTGATTAGTGATTTTTACAAAATGGCATACCAATATTATTTTAAAACTTTTTTTCCAAAAAATTATTTATAAAAAATTAGATTTTTAAAAAACGGCTCTAACGATTTTGAAAATTTTTTTTCTAAAAATGCATGTTAATATATCAATCAAAATTGCATACTTGTTTCGGAGGGCAATTTGATTTAAGATTTTATTTTATTTTCTTAAAAAACTAATTTTATTTTTTTTTTTTTACCTTTATAGTAGGTACCTACATTTTCCAAATTTCTATATAAAGAGTCTTAAAAATTTAAGCAACTTTAACTCTAAGAACAAGTTCGTGCGACCCAGTCGTGCATTTTATTTCAATTTAGTAGAGAAAAAATCATCAAATAAACTTAATTCAAGAATAGACGCAAGGTTTTCCTTTAATAGAAAAAATTAGAGCCAAATAAAATCGCATTTTAACATTTTTGAGCATTTGCGATTTTGCTTTGAATATCTGAAAAGTTGACTCTAGAAGCAAATTTTGAGTTGAGAATGGAAGACAAAACTGCCTACAAATTTGGAGTGCAGCCTAGCAGAACATAGCAGAACATTTTTTTTCACTTGATCGACATGTTTAACTCAAGAAAATAGTTGAGTTAATTCCGAGTTTACTTTTACCTAGCATTGAAAAACTGGGCTTTAAGTTGGGCTTTAAATTTTATATTAAGCGTTTTCCGAAGTCTTAAAAAAATACTTAACCTTTTAACTACGAGTTTTCGGTGTTTTACTTACAAGTTAGTATAGGTAAAATAGTACAAAAAAAAAAAAAAAAAAAACAATAAATAAAAAACAATTGTTACCCTCATGGCTTCATGAAACTTGCAAAAACTTTGGTTTTGGAATAAGCACCAAGGATCAAAAGAGTCCATACAAAATTGGGTGAAAGGTTGTTTTTTCGCGAAAAATTGGGAGGCGGTGAAGGTCAGAAAAACCGTGCAAAAAATTGTTTGTGAAAGATTTGACACACAATTAAAGGGCTGCAAATTATTGCTTTTAATCAAATCTTTATGTTTCAAATCATTAAAATTGATATTCTTTTTATATTTTTTTTTATGTTTTAAATCATTAAAATTACTAGTTTTTATGTTGCAAATCATTAAAATTGCTCAATCGTTTCTCGCTCTTCCATAATTTAAAAAAATTTTTAAAAATTAAAAAACAAAAAAAAAAACTTTAAACATTTAAAAAATTTTTAAAAAAATTAAAAATTTTAAGTAATTGAAAATTTAAAAAAATTAAAATTTTAAAATTAAAAATTTAATATTTAATACTTAAAATTTAAAATTATATACATACAAATTTATTCCTCATATCTATGTATGTTAATATAAGCTTTTGTCTAATATTTTGTATAATATTTATTTATGTAATTTATTATTTCAAATTTATTGTAAATCTTGAAATGTCATTTCCGGTAGACGGCAGCATTGTCATGTCCGTATTTCCAATAGAAAAAAAAATTTTAATTTATTTAATGAATAAAGGAAGAATCTAATCTAATCTAATCTAATCACATGTTTTTAGGTTAATTTTTGATGTTAAATCTAATGACAAAAAATATACCTATTCCAATATAAGCCAATTCGATTGCTCTAAGAAAAGTTATTCTTGATTGCTTTTTTACTTCAAAACATGATACACTGATGAAATTTTTTTATGGTTTAAGATATACAAAACTATCTTTAGTCAAAGGTTGCTTTTTTTAAGAAATGATGAAATTCCGAATAAATACCACTTATAATCTGACCAAAATGTTATCACAATGAAAATTAGTAAAAATATTTCATTTATAACAGAAACCAGGAATCCATAAGGAATACCCGCTATAAGTCCGATAAAATCCGATAAAAATTGTACAAAGTTTATTAAAAATTTTGACTTTGCCGCCATGGAATTAAAATGAGTCTATAAACTTTTTTCATGTGAAAGGGTGTTTTTTTTTTAGGTGTAGAGATAATGTATTTCATTTAAATTTAGCAATTATGTTTTTTTTTTTGAGATTGGAAACAAGAGTCTAAAATAGCTTTGAGAATATAACGTTTAAAAGGGCTTTTTTTTAGTGAAACAAAAATTTATGGGACAAATCAAGAATAAAGAGGTTTTTATACAAAACTTTGGGTGAAAGGGTGTGTTTTTTTTTTTTAAGAAACAGTAAAATCTGTAATTGGTTCCAAAAAGCCAACAATTCATCTTATTTTTTTTTTGTTTTGATGACAAATTAAAGGTTAGACATTTGACATGAATCATTGGCTTTGTAGGAACAATTACAGATTTTACTGTCTCTCCAAAAAAAAAAAAAACACAATTTCACCCAAATTTTTGTATAGACTTTTTTTATCCTTGATTCTTAATTATTTAATAGACATATATTTCAACTTTAATTAAAAAAATGTATGTTATTTTTTTAATTAAGGATCAAATTTGGCCGAAGTAAATTTTACGTTATATTTGGTTTCTCTGCGTAAAATGTACAAATTTAAACGAAAAATGTAACTTCTCTAAAGAACTTGGAGTATTGTCTAATTTGGTCAACACAAGTTTCTTCAAGAATTCTTTTTTTTAAAAAGATATTCCAGGAATCATTTCTAAACAATTTCAAAGCCACCTCCTTAACTTTTATATGTGGCACACCTACGATTTTGCTTTTGCATACACAATTCCATTTAAGAAAAGACTTCCCTATAATTAGAGAGTAGAATTTTGTGGAATTTAACCACACTACGATTATAATCTCCTTACGAAAATTCTCTTTAATTTCTTTAATTAAATTTGATGTAAAATGAAAGCTTTTTTTCATATATTTGGTTAATTAACACTTTCCATATAACAACAACGAGAAAAAAAAAATTACTTTCAAGTTTGCATTCAACCCAATTAACTTTCAACTCGACACTCAAAGTGCACATGATCCATTCTGACAGTTAACGGTTTCATCAACCATCATCATACTGAAAATAAAAAAAAAATAAATAAAATTTAACCCGAAAAAGCATTCCCCAGGATTGTTTTTTTTTTTTTTTCACATTTTGCATTCCTTAAATAATTTCAATTTAATTCCCATAAAATGAGGAGAAGAGAAATGAGGCAGAGAAATAGCAAAATATAAATTAATTGCAATTTATTTATAAGCTCGCACAGAATGATGGGCAATCAGGATCCTAGGCAAAAGTCCTGAAATTTATTAAGCGTAGCGGAGAGAGAGAATTGAGAGTAGATAGTCCTGGCCTGGCTGTTTTAAAAGACTTCATGCAAGAATGAGCAAATAGATAGCTCCATCCTCTACACCCACATACAACATACCTACGCTACATAGAAACAGTTTTATAACAAAAATATACATATAGAAAGCAATATTTATATAACAACGCATTTCTGCACACAATTACCGCCCACAAGTTTAATTGAGTCTGTTTGCTTCGTTGGGTGGATTTTTGTTTGTATAAGGGTTGACTATAACCCCGGTCGATCGAATATTCAAAGGCGGTCAGGGAAGGTGCTCATCGTGTCCTATGTCGGTATATATGGAGTTTATTTCACAATTTCAAGGTGCTGCTTCCTGCAAACCGGAAAAGGACGAGGAAAGGAAAATTAATAGAACATTTAATGCCAGAGTGATTGAATGTATTTGGCCAACCAGGCCAACCGCCGGAATTTATTTAAATCAATCGAATAATGAAGGCGGACGGATGTTCTATACTATACCACATAGCGAAGCATAGTTATGTGCGTGTTTTGGTTAAATTTTTGCCGAAATAAGGTGAGGAGGGCATCACTTGGTAGCGGTGGGTGGCGTTCGTTGCTGAAAAGGACATTCACAATCGAAATCACGTGCAAGAGTGTTACACACACCTACACAACATGTGCGTTAATTCTACTGACCGTATGACAGATTGGGTTTTATAGTACTTACGCGTATATTATGGCGACAGCAGATGAGACGCACAAATGGACGTTCGTAAAAACAATCTCATGTAGATGAGAGAAATATGCAGCGTTCAAAAGGTCCGGTCCGGTCGGCGCGACGCGACGGCGATCTCAAATTCAACTGTCCGTGGTGTGATGATTTATTAAAGATTTATGCGAATCGATTTGATAGGCCATAAATATAATTTCGATTTAGAATCCTTGGGGTTTGGGTTAGTGGTGAGCGGTTTGTGTGTGCGGTTGTATGAAACAATATGGGCAAAGTGTGGACAAACGGAAAAGGCAAGTAAGTGTTCTATAGGTATATATATAGATGAGTGTGCATTTATGTGGTGATGTGTATTGTTAAGTGTTTGTTGTTCTTTTTAGTGGTTGATTAGTGAGAATTGAGATCAAAGGTGAAACTATTTTAATTATTTATGTTATATAAAGGTAATTAAAGGCTTAAACAAGAATTTCTTCAAAGACAATAAGGTTGATTGTTATAAAGGCTGGAATTTGCAATTATTTTGAAATGAAAATATTACATTCTTTGAATAGATGAGAGTATGTATCTATAACAATTTTTTCGAAAATAGCGACAGCTCTAATTCGATCAAGCCAAGTAACAATTTTGGCTTTCATAAGGTCTATTTTTTCGATTCGATTGTATGGTTTGGTTTAAGGCTTGCTTACACAAGTGAATAATTTTGGTAAAAAAAAGAAGGTTTCTTTAAGACTTCCAAAAAGTGTTTAGAGGACTCCTTTCAGTAAAAGAAGGCCTTTAATTGACAGAAGGCATCGAAGAGTATCTTTTAAGTATGAAATGTTTTTTCTTGTAAATATGCAATGTTGCAATGTTTTGTGCTGCAAATATGCAATATCAGTGTTGCCAGGACCGGCTATTTATAGCCAAACCGGCTCCTTCAAGTTTTCTTCGGCTCCTTCAAATTCTGATTTCCGATTTATCAAAATTTGGCTCCTTAAGTTTTTAATTTGGCGATTTTTGGCTCCTTTAAAATTAATAAACTTTTATAATAAAAGAATTTGATTATTATGATCACGCCTTAAAAGTCTTCGAAGTAAAACTAAACTTCTTCAAAGTAGAATCTGACGTCTTGCTGAAAAGCGCAATTGTGAATGTACTTAGGTACTTCCTTTTTCATTCATATATGAGGCGTTCAGAATTATAATGGGTCAAGTTCACTTCTCTTTAGGTTGGATGTTTTAAGGTCTTAAAAATTAAGTGTTTCGTTTTATGCCAATTAAAATAAAAGAAAGACATTTTGGAGATATAAAGCTATTGATCTGTGAAACATTTATTTCAAAAGTTCCTTTAGTTTCTGAGAAAAAGCTTCTCAAAGTTCAGAATAATGCACAAATTTCAAATGGACTTGACCCATTATTATTCTGAACGCCTCATATTTTAAAGAATTTAACTTGAAGTCTGATAAATTTAATACAGAGTATTATCTCTTTTTAATTTTTTTTTTTTTTTTAATTTTTTGTTTATGTTATCATATATCTAAGTTAACTTGAAGTTGGAAAAAAAATGATGAAAAAAATAAAAAAAAAATTGGAGATTTTTGGCTCCAAGACTTCTAAAATTGGGCTCCTTGCCTCTAAAATTCTCTGGAACACTGTTTCTAATGCGTAAACAAAAAAAACATTGGATTTCAATTTGAGTTATATCAATTAGCTCCCTAGCCGATTCCATGTTTAAAGAAAAGTGTGTTATCAAGCTGCAAATAAACTATTCTCTAAATAACTACCTTTTATCTAAAAAAAAATGCATTTTGTGGTTTTCCTATGCTCTTTACCTAGATAATATCTAACGTTTTTTTTTACTTACCAATGAACTTTAAAAATGTTTTATGTTTTTTTTTTTATTTTTATTTTATTCTTGAAAATCATTTAGATATTTAAAAAATTATTTTTTTTGGCCGTGACCTTCTCAATTTTCAAAAAAAATCAAAATTAATTATTCCTCCAACCACCAAGTTTTTTTATTTCTTAATTTTTTTTTAATATGGCGTTTTTTGGTCGCCATTTTGTCAATAATTTAATTCAGTAAAAAAATATCTATCATTTGATATCCATATTGCTATATTATGATAATTTTAAAATTTGGTCGTTTTTTTTGTAGTTACCTACCATTATGGTGAAAAACCATATTTATTCCAACAATACGAATATCGATTTTGAATTATGTTGGTAAGGAAGGTCTCACCTACATTTTGAGCCATAAATCATTTTTGTCGGAATTAGTTCGACCTCGAATGCTTTTTCAAGGTGTTAGAAAAAACATGTTGATACACTCGTATTTCATTAGATCGTCAAATAATAACACTGGTCGGCAAAAACAACAAAAAAAAGTGGGGAGCAAGAACTATGTAACTTAAGAACTTAAATGTGCTGAATTCAAAACTGTTTGCAATTTTGTTCTATCACGTCTAGTTTTTGAGCTATACTGATACCTAACTATTTTCACTAAAAACTCTCAAAAACTTATTTTCAATTAAGTTCTTTTTTATAAATAAAAAAAAAAAAAAACATTTTTCCTAAATATATTGCTTTTTAAAATACAAAGCAGAAATCGCAAACCGGAATTTGAATAAAAAAAAACCATTCATTATGATTATGTAGGTACTTTTTGAGATACGAGTATTATAAATTTCTTTTTCCAATAAAATTGAGAAAAAAATTAATTCTGAAAAAAAAATTAAATATATTTAAAACGATAAAATATTGCGTTTTAAGATTACATACGAAGATTTGGAGAAAAAATGTTTTACGGTGGTGTAATTTGACGTCAAATGTACCCATAAAACACGTTTTTGACAGTAAAATTTTGACTTCGGATTTGGACTCAGCACACAAAAATCCTTTAGAAAAGTATGGTTTTGTTCTAGCTCCATTTTCATTGCCGACCAGTGTAATCTACAAGTTTTGAGAAACCAGCTTCCTCAATTAATGTTGGGTAGCCGAACAATTGTCGTGGGACCCGTTATATAATTGAGTCCCAAGAAATATCAAAAGTTTGGAGCCCCCTGAAAAATTAAGTGGATTATATAAATGCAAAATACAAACTAACATTAGGTACTTTATTTTCGAAAACTCTCAGAGACTGACCAGATGATCTTTTGAGGATTTAGCTCTATCAGACTTTAACTTTATGAAGAATTTTACCTTAGACTAAATTTAAGTAAAGTCTACAATCTCAGACTGTAATTCGAAGCCCTTAATATTCTCAGACAGTAATTTCAGTAGCGTGTCTGGTTTGAAATTGATTAAATTATTTTATTTTCATAGGTATATTTTTTTTGTAATCAAATATCTTCAGGCCAGTCATTTAACCACGTGCTGTATTATATGTTAATTCATAATAAATCAGATCACGTTCAGCCAACACAAGTATGTCCTCTCGAAAATCCATTCACGCGACTAAGGATTCACTCTATATTATACCTTTTCTCTCTCTAAGAAAAAAAAAAAACACATAAACTTTTGTTCAAAACTCAATTAGAAATACAATCACAGTGCGAGTGTGGAAAGAGAGAAGACTTAAAAGATGAGAAAAGGTCCTTGTCGTTGATACTAGAATTTCGAGTGTACACCTAAATTTAATTTCACATCAATCGACTCAAGTCCTTTTTTCCTTTCTTTTGTCTTTGTTATAAAATTTCAACGACTTAGAGTAGTATACCTACGACGACGACGATGAAGAAGACGATGATGACGCTGAGAGTGTATCCTGTGTCTCATCCAGAGACAATAAATTTAATCACTTGACTTCACATTTCAAGATTTTTGTGTTTTTTTTTTTTTTTTATTTATTTTGTCCTTGTTTTGTTTTATTTGTTAATCTAAATTCCTTTATCGTATAGTCGTCATTTTAGATTTTACACTAGAAAATGAGGATGGACTAAGGATGACTCAGGACGACGACTCTAGGAGGAGTCACATTTCAAATGAAAATAGTTTAAGGAAAAATAAAGATCCTGTCTTGGCGTGTAAAATGAAGTTATTTTATACAACTGTGACATGTGTGTGTGTGCAATTTTTATTGTCCTTCGTATATAGAATTAGAAAACAAAAATGGATAATTACTTAGTTTGCTTTCTCTCGCTTCGTTTCCGTTCTTCCATGACACATCCGTGAAGTGGAACTGTCTATATAAACTTTTGTATTATCCTTTTCAACCAACATCATCATCAGCATCTTTACTCTTCTTTCCCTTCATCATCATAGACATTGTAATAATAATTTATCTGTGTGCAACGAATACACTAGAATGTTGTGAGGGGGTGAGAGGTGGGTGTATCCATGTGAAGATATGATTATGTAAATTAATTTAAAATTACTTTGTATGGGTTAAAATGTACCTTAAGGTCGGATTTAATTTTAATAGAGTTTGATGTTGTTGCATGCAACCCAACAAAGAAGGCTGAAGGATACAAAAAAGAAAAAAAAAATTATAGACAAATAACGGGAAGTTTTATCGTTAGTAGTTGACGATGACGATGGATGACGAACATGGCCCGGGTTAAGCCTTTTCGTCGTGTCGTCTCGTCTGTGTCTCTCAGAGGCACAGGGAAAATTCAATTTCTGCTCAAAATTTCAATGAAGTAGGAGTGCAGGAAGAAGGCAGAAAAGAGGCGGAAAAAGTGAAGGACCTTTTGTCAGCTTTTTGTGAAGCGCATCAGAGGACCCAAACAAAAGGAAGAACTTTTTTGGACGTTTTGTGTGCTATTATAAGTTAAGCTTTTGATTGTTCACTGCTGAGGTTGATTGTTGGGTGGTTTTTAACTAAGAAAAATAATAATTATAATAAAAAAAAGAAAGCGGAAAGTTCTTGTTGACACCAAATTGAATAAAGGCTAATGACGCGGTACTTTCGATCCCACAATGTTGATGTATTTTTTGTTTTTTCGTTAAAATTAATTAGTAGAAAATTGTTCGTGTTTACTTTTTCGTCAAATTTGTTATTTTATTTGGACAAAATAGTTTGAAAATATGTTTACACGAACGTTTATATAAGTAATTATTTTTCTCGATGTTTACTTGACCAACTAGGTATTATTTGGTGGTGAAAAAAAAAAAAATAATCTTTTAAGCTGTTTTTTAATAAGCTTTCATTAAAAATTTGCTACACAGAGAGAAAATACCACAGGAATAACTTTACTTCTGGTATTATTTAACTTTATTCATAGTATATTTAACTATTTTCCGATTTAATTTAATTATAATATGATTAAATATATCAGAAGTAAAGTTATCCCTGGCGTTATCTTTTCTCCGTGAAACACTTATCTATATTTTTAAAGCGGTACTGTATTAAGTAAAAACCGGGTTACAAGGATCAAGTGTTTTTTTTTTTACTAAATCAGTGCATGTCTTTTGGCATACTTTAAGACTTTTCGTCTCAAATTTTAAAACATATGAGTTGAGTATTGTAGAACATTACCCGAAACAAACAGGTGAACAACCTCTTATTTTATCTTTGAGTCATTTCTTGATCATGAAATTATTATTTTCTTGTAATTTTTGCCAATTGGTTCAATGAAAGCCAAATTTTTTTTCGAGATTTGTCAAATGATTCCAATGATTCCTATTGAACCATTCCAGTGCAAAAGGTTGTCATTTTTAGAACGATTGACAATATGAATGAAAATTGACGAAGTATTTTTTGAATTTTTTTGCCGAAGGAACCGTATATCGATCGATAACACCGGCACACAAAATAAAAAAAGTGTCATGTACCAGAAACCAGACCTATCTTTCTATATGTTCTATATTTTGGGCACGCTGAATCCGAATTTCAATTCCGTTTGGCCCTGTCACCCTCCAGTTTTGAGTAAAATGCAAAAAACTAAAAAAAAGGAAGTTTTTTTTGCCTTTTTTGGGGTCTTTTTACATTTTTCTCAAAACTGGAGGGTGACCGGGCAAAACGGACTTAAAATTCGGATTCAACGGGTCCAAAAACATAAAGAAAGATAGGTCTGGTTCCTGGTACATACAACTTTTTTTTTGGTGTGCTGGCACTTTCGCGACATGTCGCTTTCATCCCCGGCACACAAAAAAAAAAAGTTTCATGTACCAGGAACCAGACCTATCTTTGTTTTTGGACCCGCTGAATCCGAATTTCAAGTCTGTTTTGCCCGAACACCCTTCAGTTTTGAGAAAAATGCAAAAAAACTAAAAAAAAAACACAAAAATTCAAACAAAATGCAGTCACAGCTCAAAACTGGAGGGTGACCGGGCCAAACGGACTTGAAATTCGGATTCAGCGTGCCCAGAAACATATAGAAAGATAGGTCTGGTTTCTGGTACATGACACTTTTTTTGTTTTGTGTGCCGGTGTAATTGAAATGATAGGAAGGAGCTAGAATAGAAAGCAGGAATTAAGCGGTAGCGAATTCGAAATATGCCTTCAATTATGAGCAATATAAGAAGTGATTTTTTGAAAAAATATCGAAAATTGAAAAATAATGTGTAAATTTTTTTTTAATATTGCACTTTTTTGACGAAGTAAAGAATTTAGTTTTTGACGTAAGTTATTTACAACAAAAATGTTTAATGGGAATAATAACCATTTGTTATGTTCAACGGCGAATTCAATTTAACATGCACAAGAAAAGACTTCCGTTCATAATGGAAGTCTCATAGCTGAAACGGACCAGGTCAAAAAAAGAAAAAAAAATCCAAATCTAGTCACAAAATCTGCGCAAGGTTTGAATCTACTAAATTCTGCCATTCGTTTGATCCGAAAGTGTTTCCATTCAGATTGTCATGGTATGAATGGTAGCGTATTTAATTTAACTCGTTATATCTCCGAATTAACTTTTTTTTGACTTGGTTCACTTCAGCTCTTAGCCCTTCATATGTTCCTACATTACATACAAATAAGAAACGGTGAATTCAAAATTTAAAGTTTTTAACTGTTACTAAAAAATGTCCGTATTTCATAAAGTTTGCTGAAATTGACTTAAATTACAATTTAGAAAAATGGTTACAAGCTTTTGTTTGCATTAATATTACTTTTCATTTGTGGAAATAGTATTGGTCAATGTAATATCACCCTGATGTTAAATCTTGAAATAAATTTTATATTTTTGAAACTTTCTACTCTAGCGGCTACACCTATCTACAAAACTAACAATACCTAACCAACTTTTTCTCGTATAATGTTAAACATTTTGTTTTTGAGGATTTCTGTTTGAAATTTTTATTAATTTTGATTTTTTAACAAAAGCTTGCATGTTGAAAGGTTATTTTTGGTCAAAAGGGTTTCATTTTCCTTAATAATTTACAGAACACATACCTACTAGTTCAATTCTGAAAATGACGCCGATGTAAATGATTGAAATAATAATAAAAAAAAAAACAACTCCACAACAAACTAAACATACCTTTCATTATATGTTTTTTTTTTTTAATTTGAATAATTCTCTCTAATTTCACCATAAAATTCTAATTAAAATTTCAAAAACTTTACAGTATCATTTTCAAATCATTCATCTGAATTTATATAGTTTTCATTTAAAAACAAAAATAAAAAAAACATAAAAACAAAATATTCGCAGCAAGCTAGGTAATACACCCAACAACATTAGAAACAAAAATAACCAATAAAATTATATTTTCCTGTTGATTCAAATTATTTCAAAAATATTTTCAAACCAGTATACCTATCAAATAAACCTAAACACAAATGAATATAATATTTGTTTTCAAAAAGTTATATCCAGTGGCAAAACATACCTACAGTCCTGCCTTTAAACATAAAATTTTCATGGCTTATAAATCACAGTTTTTCGCTATTGCTGTCTACTTTTCAACGAACTATAAATAAAACTCGTACAATTACCCTATGATTAGTAAAACCTCATTCCATATTTTTCAACACAGCAAAAACCCAACTTTAACAAGCTTTTTTTTTTGTTCAAAATAGCGATATCCTTTAACTTCGTTTGTGTAAATGTGTTTGTGTTTTTTTTTTTATACAAAACACAAAACGGAACCTCGTTAATACGATGTCTGTGGATAATTTTGAATTTTAGAAGAACACCTTCTGTATAATTTGCCTCGAAACGAAACAGGTGCTAGAGTACTAATTTACAACTCCAAATGAAAAGCAAAAAAACAACCAACACAACAACGAAAAAAAAACATAATAGGTACCTAATGCAAAAAAAAAAATAAAACAAAGTGAAGTAAAATAAAGGATGTTTGAAGGATAAGGGAGAACAAAGAGTGTAGTGTACCAGCGCCCACACAAACACTAATTATCTTCTATTCAAATTTACCTACTCTGTCTTTTTTTCTCTCTCTCTCCTTTTCTCTTTCTTATTTTATTTTTTTTTTTTTAATTCTTTCTACTAAAGCACAAAACAGGAAAAAGGCGCCGAATAGCGACGACGACGATAGCGTCAGCAGACATTTTGTGAAACATTAAAAAAAAGAAAAAAATCAACACGTTCCGCACAAAACTCCAGCTCCAGGAGGTAACTAAAAATTATTCCAACGAAAATTTTCATTTGCTAAACTAATGCCACAGTACCTAAATACATTTATGCAAAGGGAAAATATACATGTATTAGTGTTAGTCTGTCTAAATGTGTATGTGTTACGGTAAAACTTCATATTTAGGACTTTTGGTGGGTAATTAAAAGTGAATTTGGATGAAAACTCTTCTTCCAACATTTCCGTTCTACTGAATTTTCACGTACCTAGACTAATTTTTATGAACCGGATGCGCGCCGGTACAACACACCTACATATATCGTATAGTTTATGTTACAACAAAGTAGAATTAACAATGAGAAAAAAAAAGCAGCAATTGCTACTTTGTTTATTGGAAGAGAGAAAACCTAGAATATACTTATACACACAAACTACCTAACTATCTGAAATATATTACTTAACTAGTTAACAAGCGCGTGAGAAAATTACAAAATAAATTAGCACTCGTATAGGTATATGTGATGTGTATGTAATTTGAAACTTACCTTCATAAACTGTTAAAGTTGCATCAGCTGATACTGCATCACCGACGCCATTTTCTGCTACACATTCATAGGGTGCATCATCACGGCCAGCACGTACAGGTTCAATTCGTAATATCGATACGCCACCGGTCTCAATAACTGTATAACGACTTTGAGTTCCTGCAATTAGAAATCAAAAATAAATTAAGGCGAATTCAGAATATGAACATAAAATTTTTGATTATGATTAGTAAATGAGGCAAAGTTTTTTTTTTATTAAAAAATAAACAACTTTCAAATATAGTTATTATTTTTTGATATAATATAAAAGTTTTTAACTGTTACGAACATATTTCGTAAGTGGCGGCGAGTTATGTAACTATAATACTGGTGATGAATGATGAGACTTTGTGTCATCTTTCCATCAAAGGTATAACATTTTACAATAACTGTTTTAGACTTTTTAAATTTCACGGCGAATTCAAATTTACGAAAAAATTAAAAATCACTCATTTCTGTAAGATCAAACAATCTCAGAAAACCAGGATTTTACAGAAAAACAGTTAAAAATTTCTGATTGTTCGCATTATTCATACTGTTTTATAGAGTATTATGGGAAACATAATCCTGAAAAGCGGAATAGTTGTGCCGATTTTACAGAAAGAGGGACAATTTTATCTGAAGTTTAATGGTAGGTATTACTAACTAATAAATCATGTTTTTTTTAAACGTTGTTACAGAAAATGAGAAATTCTATAAAAAAAAGAATTCCGTCAGCAAAAAAAAAAAAAGTCAAAAAGTAAATCCGGCGAATTCATACACATATGTAAATAAAAAATACTATTTTGAATTGCAGTGATCTAAATAAATAATCACCCTTGGGAAACAACTTGTTTAATTTTGCGGCGAATTCAAATCTACGGTAAAATTGAAAACTTTCATTTTTAGAAATAAACAAAAAAAGTATCAAAACTTAAACCGGCGAATTCATACATATATGTACATAAAATGTGGATTCAACAATAATTTACGATTAATGATAAAATTGTTATGACTTTAATAAAAAATCAATTTTTTGAAGAAAAAGTAATTTAATATACGTTTTATAAAAACTTTTGTTATTATAACCAGAAGAAGCGGCCAGTATTATAAATTTATGAGCTTTTTTCTTCATAGACAAGATACATGCATAATGCATACATTATATTCTCTCTTGAAAAACAAAAAACAAAAACAAAAATTTAAAGAAAAATACATAAGAAAAAAAGTTAAGTTTTGTATCCAATTCAAAACCATCGCAAAAATTTTCCTGTCATACCTATGTGTTTTAAAATGGCACTCAGGTATCTTCATAACATCGAATTTCGACAAAAAAAAAACAGCGGTGAAAGATATATTTTTTTAAGTGTGCGGCGAATTCAAATCAAGAATTTCAAAAGAGGATCAAAAATATAACGTTTCGAAAAATCACGGCGAATTCTATTAGCTTGCTTATTTAAATGGCAAAACAGCTATGATCCTACGAAAATGCTGTAAAGTTATTAAGCTCGAGATGTCCAGATGTATTCTGAATAGAATTTCCAGGGTGAGTATTTTGGGAGAAAAGTTCATAATAGAAAAAATCGTAGAAGGTTTTCTCTTCAAATGGAGCTAAATTCTTTAATTAACTTTAATTTGTGTAATTTGTTTCTTACGATTTTTGATTTTTACAATCAAGACTTTGAAAGTGAAACAATTTCACAAAAAAAATTCTTCTTCAATTTTGCAGCGAGTTTAAATTAATTTTAGCAAAAACTGATAACGTTTTTGAAATTAAAACCAAAGTTATTAACGTAATGACGGTGAGTTCAATCAAAATGGCAAAACTGATCAGCAGATGGCGCTATCGACAAGATCAAGTTAATTTAATTTTGATTAATTTTTAAATATTTTCATTAAAAAATTTATGGATAGGATTGAATATTTCTAAATTATATTTTTTTTTCTAAACTTTTGTTGTAATTTTTTCAAGTAGCGCCGTAAACCGCAAAGCAGAAACCGAAAACAAAAAATTACATAGAACCCAAGAAAATATATTTTTCCAAAATTAACTAAGAAATTAAATATTACTACCTGTTTCAGAAAAATTTACAAACTTCATATAACTATTACGGCGAATTCAAAAATAAATAAAAATTAACACTTACCGGAAACTTTTTTGCCATTTTTACGCCAAACAATCGATGGCGGTGGATCGCCACGGGCAGCACAATAAAAACTCGCAACACCTCCCACACGAACACCCTGGTTTAATGGCTTCTTGATGATTTCCGGCGGATCTGTGGGAGAAAAAAAAATTCAAAGTTAGTTTAATTAGTTCGAAATAACAACTAGATACTGGTAGGAAAAAGTGTTTCAGCGTTTTTATTTATTTTTTTTTTCGAAGAAGTGCACCAGGACACATAATATTAAAACGGAATGTCCACAAATAAGTTGTGTGGTAGATAGAGTTGATTCAAAGCCCCCAGGAGAAACAAAGTAGAGAGTGAGACAGTCTATATCATATCTCAATTCCGCATATAAATCATAATATCCAAGTATAAGTTATGCACATATAGAAGGATAGGATATTTTTGGTATGTTGTCATCTAGGGATTTAACAAAGGGAAATGTTGGAATTATAATTGTATATCCAAACCATAACATCACACACCCCTCGGTATGGATGTCCTTGAAAAAGAGTTATGGGAATTTATGTGGAATATAATATTGTTGGAATAGAGAATACCCAACACGATGACAATGTACGGTATGTGTTTTTGGTTGGTTTGGTGGTCGTTGTTTTCGTTGTCGTCGTTATCGGGGTGACACATTTCGAATTCCAGATTTTACAACTTATAGCTACTACTTATTTGATATACTCCAACGACGAGTTATGCGAGCATTAGATAGCATTGTGAATTCCTATGTAAGTTTAGACCAGAGGCTCTAGTGCGCAAATTGGCGTAGGTGTGTGACAGATAGGTCCCAAGTGAAATGATGTCAGTATAAGGTATGTTGTTGTAGAGGTAAGGTGTAATCATAAAAGGATAGATGAATAATATAATGAAAGTTTAGCGTTGGGGGAATTCATTTTCGAGATAGATTTCATGTCACTTTGGGGAGGTCCTTTTCAAAACAAAAAAAAACAAAAATTAGATCGTAAGTTGAATAGCAGATTTTGACAAAAAAAACATATTTCACAGTCGAAAAAGGTCACTCTTTAGATTAACACCAAAAAAAAAATGATGATAAACTTCTTATTTCTGTCGTGTTTTAGTCATGTTTTTCCTGTCATTTTTCTTTGTTAAATCAAAACAGAAAAAAAATTAGACTATAAAGTATGTAATTGTTTTGCGAAAGAAGGCCTGATAGAAAGGTAAGCAAATTGTTACTTTGTATCCTTGACAGGAATTAAAATATCTTAATAAAGTAAATTGCTCGAACTCAATTTGAAATAATGCCTTAACCATAATTATAAATAATTTATTAATAGGACAATTTTTTATTTAAATCAATACAAAAGCTGTATCAATTATTTAATTTAAAAACAAATCACTTCTTTACATATCCACACAAGCCTTTTTCTCTATATAATTTTGGTTTTTATACATGCCACCAATGATAAATGACACCTGTCATTTTCTATAAAAAAGGGCTCGTGTAGAAATGATTTGTAAACTGTTATTTTCATATTTCAGAATATATAAAAGGAACAAAAAAATGATTGCGTTCTTGTATAATTTTAAGTGTGTCGTTTTGTATTAAATATTTTATCAAATTCTGTTTGATGGAGAGAGGAAGAATTTAACCATAAAAACTTATTCGTCATTCAACTAAAATACAATAAAAGTTTAACAAAAAGTCATTCAACTATCTGCTTATTCTATATAAACATTCTCGTACACAGGATCACATGGGTTAGACGAAAGGTACCTTTGTGTATTTATAAATCCACGTTTTAGAATTGAAGAGGGAATTTTCTAAATTGAGGGATTTCACGTTGTATTTATATGTATCTCTGATGCACAACTTCTACTATAACACTGCTTTGCCACTATAATCTCAATTACGTGACAGATGTCAGAATGCAACTCACAGAGGGCGCTTTTGGGAGAGCATCATTTCATACATATTCACATAGATACATGTTGGAATAGAGATTTTTTTTTGCATTTTTTATTTTGTAGATATTCCTGTAAAAAGAACTTACGTGTCAAATATTGAATATATGGAAAATCCGAAAAATTTGCATCTGGAACGTTATACACACACGGGAACATTAAATTTTTGATTCATTTTGATTTGGATTTTTTTTTTATTATTATTGTAAAATATTGATGTTTTATTTAAATTTTTTTTTTTTTTTTGTATTTTTTATTTCAAAATGGATTTGTTATTAGATTTATATTTTAATTGAAGCACAACACGAATTTTGATTAAACACAAATAATTTTTTTTTTATACATAGTTTTTTTTTTGTAGGATGGGAATTTGGGGTGGGAATATATTAATATTAATATTTTTGTATTTATTTTTACTTCTCTTTTTAAAAACAAAATAATTTGATGTTTGCTTGCTTGAGTTCTATTGAATTTAAGTTTTGATTTAATACAAAAAAAAAAAAATAAGTTAATAAATAAAATTGGAAAAATAGATTTTGAGTGATTAAAATATAGATTGTACACTAGACCTGCTTATTTTACTTGTCTAGTAGAATTTTAAATGCACGGTTTTAAATGTTAAATATATCCAACTTTGCTAAAAAGCGCCATACTTTGCGAATTTGTGAAAATAAAACAATAGAGTTCTTCATTCTTAAAATAATGTATGATTTGAAAACACCTCGAACTAAAACAAATATTCAAACAAAAAATAGACAAATTATTTTTTCAAATAATAAACAAACAAAAAACTGCAATAAAATAATAAAAAAAAACCAACGACTTTTAATTGCAATAAACAGAAAAGTTACACATACGCCATAGTGACCGCTTGATTTTGATAACCATTCTATGATCTTAAATGCATGTTTTGTTTTTTTTGTTATATGAATTTTTATGTACTAACAGTATAAAAGGTAACCTTAAAAAAAAAACATGTACATTAGGGTGTCCCTTCATTTTGAACATTTTTTAGTTTTTGTGCGCTCGAAATCATCTGCAAACTTTTCATGTTTTATGTTTTTATTTCGCAAAATTCTAGTTTTTCAGTCATTTACAGCAGAGTTTTCGAAAAAAAGATAAAAAAGATAAAATGAAAAGAAACTTTAGCAGACAGCACAAAAAATATGGATTAATATATGCATAGCTTTTCAACGAGACTAAAACTAAATTCACTCTAAAATGTATGCTTTTTATCAAAATTCTTAAAAAGTTTTTACATTTTACTAACAAATTCTAGGTCAAGAAATCTCAAATTAAACTTTAAACAAAAAAATATAGGTTTTTCATTTTTCTCCACCTGTTGTTTCTCACAAATCACGATTAATTTCCTTTCTTCAAAAAAAGAAAAAGAAAAACAAACTAAAAACAAAATTATCCCTTACACACACACAAAAAATAAAAACATCTTTAAAATTCAAGACACGCTTTGTTCGTCCCTTTTAATTCTAGTCCAGACACACTTAAAAACATTTTATATCAAAATAAATTTGGTAATCAACAGGCATCAGGTATTCCAGGCACTTTTCCACCAAATGTATTCCCCCAACCATATCATTTGCAAAAAAGAAAAAAAAAAATATAAATTTAACAAACAACAACTGCCTTGGTCATTAATCAAAATTAGGAAGTAATTTCAGGACACTATGGGCAGTCGTCCTGAACCTAAAAAAAAAAAACACAAATAAATTCCATACCATTAACATGAAAGAGAGTCAGAGAAAGAGAGAAAATTCAAAATAAAAAAAAGATTTCTTATGCTCTCCACACTCTTTTTTTTTTCAAGGATACATAATATTTAGTTAACGAGCAAATAAAAATATTATCCTTCCTTTGAATTTAATGGTGAAAATAAGGACATTAATCAAAAGCGCGGATAAATATTTTTTCCCTTCTATTATGTTTTTTTTTTTTGTGTATCTTTATATGCAAAGGTCTAGCCTCTCCACCCTTCAAGGACAAAGGGAGACGATTCACCTTGGACACACAAGAAGAAGTGTGAATAAAGCCATCAGATATTAGCTATAATGTACATTAAGGCGCGTATGATCATCATTTATCATTTCAACCTTGAATGTATTGTATTAGGACTTGACCCAAACGATGGCGACCAAACCACCACAAAATGTATAGCTAATCATCTCTAGGATTATTCTTCAATAAATTATAATAAAATATGATAAATGCTTCAAAATGAGAGAAAAATCCATCCTTAAACCGGACACAAATACGAGAATTCTATATAATACAAACACAGCAACACTCACACACACAGACAAAGTAAAAATCCCAGGATAAATTAATTTAATTTGAATTTCAAAAACTAATAATCCGGATAATGAGAATGACCATCAAATGACTCAGCGGGTGGGCTTTTAAAATTGACGCAATAAAACTGTTGGTTTAGAGGTAGACAAAAGGACTCTATTTGTTTGTGTGTGTAGTGTAATTGTGTTTAGGTGGAAGGACAATTTGTGCGAGGATGAACTTCTAAAGCTCGTCGTCCGTCATCCAACTGACCTATGTTAACTCCACAGACTAATGAATAAATTAATAGGATTTTGGCATTTTAATTGCATGGCAGGAAATATGATGGACCCCCTCTTTTGGAGTGAATGAATAGTATAGTGGTTAGAGGTTGAAAGTCCTTCCTTCAAATAATGCGTGGGTTGTTGAAACGAATCCTGGAACGCATAATGGAAGGTTATTCATCAATCAATTATCGATATGACTTCCGATAGGATTGACACGTGTCGTTTGGAGGCAATTTTCCAAGGACAGATGTTTCAGGGCATATATACCTACATAAATATACCTATTAGAAGTGTGTACATTACATATAAACAGAAGTAAAATAAGGGTCAGGCAGCGCAGCCGAGAGGTTGTTGTTATGAAATATCAACCAACCTGTAATGTGGAATTTGATTTATGTCGAAACGTTAGAGAATATTGGTATGTTGTGTTGTTTGAACACACATTTTACGCAGGCAGGATATAAAGCATTCCATAAAATTGGCTTTTGTTATTTTTGTTGGTATATTGGCTATATAGAAAATATTGAAGATATAATAATGAGGAATTTGAATAAATGGTCTCATAGTGGATTTGACAGAAGTTCAATTATCAAGAAATTGAGTTATTGAAATGAAAGTCAGAATGTACCAGGAATATTGGATGGACAAATATTCAATTCAACTGTCATTTTATTTAATAGGTTAACTGAAAACAATGAACATTTTTAATAAAAAGATGAAGTTTTTGTTTTTGTGGAACTTTGACATTTGACAGACATTATTTGATTATTTCTTTTTCTCTTGAAGATAAGGGCCTATAAGTCCTTAACTATACAGCATTTAGACATAAATCTCAAGCAAACTTGGAAAATTTCTGTGAAATCGTTTTTGAAACTTCTAAATTAATGCCGATACTTGTATTACTGGTAAATTGTATACAAAATGATCAATCAAAATTGATAAACCAGAGCTATCACATTGAAAAGTGTAAGGTATTAGCAGAAATTCTAATTCGCAGCAGTAAATATGAAGCAAACCTTGAAAATTTCTGCCAGTACTGGTTAAAATCTTTCGAAACAGAAATCTCAGCCACAGTTGGTATTTCTCATCTGATTTGTTCAACCTCAGATAAAACTTGAAGACCTTCGCAGAAATAGGTAGTATATCGGTGATAGCTAAATTTCAAGCAATTTTAGAAGATTTCAGTCAAAACAAGTAAATAACAGCCGCAACAAGAACATCCTCAACAAGCGTAACTTGTAAATTTCATGCAAATCGGGAGATTTATCACACAAACTGGTACAACGCAACCAATTCAATAACAGCTAAAACTGTAATTGATAAGCAGAAACTGTTAATTGCTGCAGAAATCTATGAATTCTCAATGGAAGCAGAAAATATTTGATTGAAATGGAAAATTTCTGTAGAAAGATGCTTTATCACATCCGAAGTGCTTATTTTCAAACAAAATTGAATACATTTCTGGTGAACTTGTCAACAGCCGAATTTTCAAAATAGTTAGAAAACACATTTACATTACCAATTTGTGGGTAGTAGAAGTTTTTGGGTAAGGTAACATTAATAAATACACTGTTTCTAAATCTAATCCAAAACTTAACATGGCAGGAGGCCTATCATCTTACGCGATATGAATTCCAAGACTAGAAATATTATGTAATTTATTTTATCTTTGTCTGCCTCTATAGAGTTTCTGGTATCAGTGCTGCTCTAAAGAATAAATGGCATCTTCAGATGATTTTAAACGAACTTCTCGAAACAACAAAAGGAAAATGGAGTTTTCTTGAAACATCTTCTTTTGGACAATGGATTAATCAATATACAATATTAAATTTATGGTTGATCTTCTGGCTGCTGAAAGGCTCTCGTTTTCAATAAAAGATTCTTTTCTGGAATCAAGACTGACAATAGCAGACGCTGTAGGGCAGCAAGGCCTTGTGACTAATAACTCTTAACCCTTTATATTACCATGTCACATTTCGGTACCAAACCAAAAAAGATTAACTTAATTTTTAAATACTATTTTATCGAATTACTAAAAAATATTTCACAGAAAAACCGTTACAAGTATTTTATTGAGAGTTCATTTTGAAAGTTTGGTTTTCCTGAAAATATGTTCCCATGCCTACACAAATAAGAAATTCAGAAAATCACGCCTGTTCTGATTTTCGTTTACGAAAGCAATACTTGCGTTTTTAAAAAAGTAGTCTTTCACATTTCAATTCGTGCGAATTCTGATATTCTAAAATACTACGAATTTGCTATAGCTTTATTTTTTGACGTTTTTATTTCTTTTAGAATTTGGTAAACCATTTTTATATCTGTGAGAAAATCAATTTCGGTAACGAATTTAATTCGGAACGAAAATCAAGGTTTTCTTTTTGGACTTTCGGAAAGTGCGTAAAAGAAAATATTTAATAGTTTTTTGCTTGAATTTTTGCATTTTTGTACTTGAAAACAGCATTTTACACTTTTTATTTTGATATCCATATAAATTCGAAAAAAATTGCTAAAAAAATAAAAATATACGTTCTTGTGATATAAATTCTTGTGTACGTGTAATTTGCAAGAATGGCAGGGACTTACAATTTAACGCCGAGTTTGAACGGCTAAGCAGATATGCACTTTTTAATGACAATAATATTCATGGAGGCTTTGTAAATTCCTCGCAAGGGGCAGAACTCCTGAAAAGATTTTTTTCATTAATGTGTTGGATGTTGGGAAACGAATTCAAACCTCTAGCGTTATAGTACATCGCTCTAAATATCGCGCCACGGGATATACTACAGCAAGATTAGTACAAAAATGAATTTCAATTAATATATGGCCAGGGCTAGGGAAGCCTTTGCCCTGACGGAGAAGGCATATATTTGAAATTGGGTAGGTGTTACTTCGGCAGAAAATATCAGCGTCTATTAGTTGATAGAGTTTTCGGACTAATGAAGACCTCTTTAGACAAGTGATATTGTCTTCAAGAACTTCAACAAAATCCACTTAATTTTTTTGTAAATTTCATAGAAACTATCGCTTATTTTATTTTTAAAGTTTAACACCAAGGTTATGAGAGAGCCTTAAACATATGGTTTTAAAGGTGTATATTTCAATCGGCAGGCACAAATTCTTGTAAGGCCTAATGCCTTACACTCTCAACTTTAGCAGATTGTCAATGCCTTGCAAAAGAACAAAAAAAAAGGACTACGTTCAGACCCTACGCAATACCTTTGAAACTTTGAACCAATCATCAATAAACATGTTGTAAAATATTTATTTAACCATATTTCAAAAGCCTTTCAACTCACACAAGGCCAAGGTAGGTTATCAAAGACAAAAATAACAACTTTTTGCAATTAGTTTCACCGAAAAAGCCATTTTTCTTTCTAGCCTTATTAAACATTAGTTCATCAGAAGTGGGGATGTGGTGGAATTGTTATAAATCGATCCTACCTTTTGCTTTTAACTATATATTTTCAAATATAATTATCTCTCTTTGTCAAATGTAACAGCTTTTTAATCACCACACAAAAACCCTATTATACGTAAAAAACCAAAAAATATAATATCAAGCTTTGTTTTCGTTCCAACGAAAATCCTCTTAGGCCTAAACGTGTGTATCTATCTATTCTATATCTTGTATAACCTCAAAACAAATGCCTAATGTCAAATTTCTTATTTCTCGAAATTAAGTTGTCTTGTGTTCTTTTACATTTACTCTTTCATATATAGAGTCTTGTGTGTATACGGTAACCAACATGACATACATATGTCACCCTGAATTGATACTAATTAGACAAAGCATCATACAGAAGAATGAAGGTAGGCTACACACACACATAGTTCTATACTTAATTCTGGGTGTATTCTGAGTTTTCGTTTTTTTTTTTTTTTTTTTTCTACCACAAAGTCTTCCTAATTAACATCCGCTTTCGTGTCAATCACATCAGAGAACATGAACTATACTTTTCTGAGAGAAAGGAAGTTACCCCTCCTTTTCCGAATTCGAAAGCTTTTAGGAACGAGTCTCGTCGTCTGTCAAATAGCATCATTTCCATGACAGATAAATGAACTGCTAGGTATCTATATAGCCAGCCATACACGCATATCAATTTTCAAGGATACCTAGTCGTCGTATTTGTGCGTTTTAACTCAATCAACGGGATATTATTCATTCCTTAATTCGGTTTGATATTTTATTTCAAGAATTCTAAAGTCCTAATTTCTGTTTTGTGTCTTCTTTATTCTTGTGAAAGTTGAGAATATGATGAGTTTTTCTTTCTGTTTTTTTTTTTCTTTTTTATTTCTTCGAACTGTCGGAGACATTATCCTTGTGAAACTCAAGAGGTTCTATAAAATGCAGGTTTTTTTTTTTTTTGTACTGTCTTCTTTTATTCTTCTGTCAATCTTCCTTCTGTCGTTTAACAATGGATGCAGATGAAGATGCTTTTCTTTTGGCATGAAATCTTCTTATCTATCTTACTTCAGTAAATAAACTCAAGCGATTGATGGAAAAGTACGAATTTCAAGACTTTCCAAGTTGAGTTGGAAAGAATGCAAGATTTTGAGAGGGAAGCAAAGCAAAAGAAAAAACGTCTGTTTTCATAGTCTTCTTACTCTCTCTCTCTCTCTCTCTCTTTCTATCTCTCGGTGAATGATGGTAATTTTGATTTGCTTACCCTTTTTTTATTTTCTTGTTGTCTCTTCTAGTCTTATGTCTACCTGTCACCATCAGCATTATTCATCTTCTTTTGTCGATATTTTGTTCGTCCTTTTATCAGAAAGGACTCAGATCCTTATTTTCTTTGTTCGATTCGACAAGAGAAGAGGAAGAAAAAATAAAAAAAAAAAAAAAAACAACACCGACCGATTGAAAGGATACCCCGTTCCTTCAATAAAGCACACGAACAAAAAAAAGAACAAAAAAAAAAAAAGGATATCAAACTAAATAATGTTCCTAGATGAGTAGCAAAATGGATCAAGGATGCTTATGGTGGAGAGTATAAGCCAAGAGTAAGGGTGCGACGAGCTTGAATGAATGAATGATGACATAGAATGTTTTTCCATCTTATATTTCAGAGCAAAAATGATGACGAGACAACACGATGAGGAAATGACAAAGATGATGATGATGATGAGTTAGCAAACTCTATCTATGTAGGTACATCTACTCTATATACCCTGTAACCGAAAGGAGTATAAAAGATGGGTATTAAACAATTCCAAATAAGAGATGGTTTTGGTTCTTAAGTAATGTGTTTCAATGTTTTTCTTCTTGGAATGGGGAAGTGTATATATCTCTCTCCTCAAATTTATGAATAAATAAAAGATTAAGTCAAACTTGTTTGTTTTAAAAAATGACAAGTTTTCAGTTGAAACAGAGAGAAATAACGATGGGAATGATGGTGAAAAATGTCAAGGATTTCAGTGGTTTCTTTTGAAATTATATATAATATATTTTGTCTTCTTTATCAGTGGTTTAATACACTTGACTTTTATTGTATAGGAATATGTGGGGCAGGAATTGTTATATTATTGTTAATTCAGTAGTTGATGTTATTTTACCTTGAAGATGAATTCTAATAAAAAAGGATAGTGTTTGACGAAGAAAGTAAGTGGTTTATCTTGGAATATGAGAAATTTAATTTTAATGAATATTGATTTACAGGAAAAAAAATTGATTGGTTAAAATTCCTTGAAACTTTTCATTTCATTTAACATTTCAGCCATAACTGACTTTTTAAAATTGGCTTAACTATAATTTTCTGAATATATTACAAATTCGAACAAGGTATTACAGAAGCTACACTAAAACTATAGTGAATCATCAGTAAGGTTAAAGAGAACGTTATAGAAATGTACCTACTTTTAAAGTCTCAAGGAAGCCAAGTTAAATAGAAGTTTTACCGAAGCTGGAAATTATTAAAGATAAAAAGATGAATAAGATTTCACCCCTTGACATCCCCGAATACATTTGGCAGTCTTATGATGGTCAAAACCCTTTGGTTGAGTGCACTCAGAAAAAAAAAAAAAAAGTTAACATCGGATACCTATGTATATTATATAGTTAAAAATGGTTATTTGTGACTATTTTACTATTCAATTGAAGCATTCTCCAAATTAACTATTATATATTCAATTTTAACAAAATAACTATTTTAATAGTTAAAATGAACAATTACAACCATGAATATAGTTAATTTAACTATTATATGGTCAATTCTAACAAACTAATAGTTAAAATTCACTATTTGATAGTTAATTTGGAGAATACTTTGATGGACTATTAAAATAGTCACTAATAACCATTTTTAACTATTCTAAATAGGATTAGCCGAAATTCTAGCAAAAAAATTTGTATCAGGAAAAACGAAAACAATATGTCAGCTAAGACAGGGTATAGAGAAGACAATAAATATATAAAATAGATAAAGAGTTTGCAAAAATAGCTGAGCTTAGTGGGCATGCATATTTCAATATTTTTCGAGTTCCGACATAAGATCTAAGCTGCAATCAAACAAACCAGCCAGAGGTAATGAGAGAAAGGGCTTTTTAAGCCTGCTAAAGGGGATCTGGAAAAATTCAACAATTGATGGTCTGTAAATATTAACGAAGTTAACGGAAAGTTGGGAGTAACCTATAGCGCAATGGGATACTGCTGGAATGACAAGTTGGGTTCAAATCCAGCCCTTACCATTTTTTCTTGTATACTGATTTATCGAAGATTGAGAAAGTCTGCAAGACTATCGCTATAACATAAGGAAGAGCATCTCCTAACCCGATCGGAAAAAGAAAATAACCACAAATCAATTTTTTCAAAAATTCAAACTTCTGTCGTTTGTTCACCTCGAGTTCTTAACATGTACATAAATAAAATCATCGTTTGTGCACCCTGAGCTTGAGAGATATTCAAAAAATAATTTTTAAAAATTCCCAACAAAAGTTACGGTACAGTGAATGTATGTACCTATACCTACTGAAAATTTCAAAGTCCCTAAAAATACTTTTTGTGTTAAATTCAAACCTCGAGCCAAACCAAAAATCATCGTTTGTCCCATCCTACGTTTAGAAGATATCCAAAAACAAATTTTGTACTGAAAAATCCCCTAAAATCCTTAATATTATATATTTTTTTATTTAAACTTCTGTCATTTTTCCACCTCGAGTTCTATATATATACCAAAAATCTTCGTTTGTCTACCCTCTACGTTTTGGGGAAAATCTAAAACCCCCAAAAATTATTTTTTTTCTTCAAAAATTCAAACTGCTGTCGTTCTTGAGTTCCTTGAGTTCTTGGTACACACATGAAAGAGCATCGTTTGTCCACCCTCCGTTTAGGATATATTCAAAAATAAATTTTTTTACAGCAACTCTCATTATAAAATAGGTTTATCATTTTTTTTTTTTCTAAAATCCCCAAAAATTATTTTTTTTTATCAAAAATTCAAACAAACCCATTTCACAGAGATCTTATAGCATAAAAATAAACATACTAAAAAAAAAAATTATTAAATCTATAAATAATATTTTCCATGTTTTTATCAGATTTTCCTTATACTATTTCCATACAAACCTGTAATTTTATCTGACTCGTGGATATCAAGTAAAAAGGATTCTTCCTTCAACCTTTCAACTTATAAGGTGAATATTTCAAATTTTCAAAAATTCGAATTTATAAAAAAAAAAATATTAACAGAAAAGAAAATGAAAATAGGATAACTCCTACAATCCTTGATGTTTTCTATATAGTCTTTTTTTACGCCCACACAACAAGTGTCTGTGTGCATATTTCACTCTCTGATCTGGATAGTAACTTCCTCGATTTGGAATTTCGAATTTTTCCTCAACTTTTGCTTCTATATTTATAATTTTTTATTTTTTTTTTCAATAACAACCACCGCATCAGATATTCCAGAGTAAAGTGAATATATAAAAGTGGAAAAGGAATTTTCATAAATCCAGGAAAATAGTATTTTAGTGAAAAAGAGAGTGAGAGAGAGAGAGAGAGAGAAGAGAAGGCAAAAAGGACCGTGATAAGCATAAAATCCTGGTACACATAGAGCTTTGTGCGAAAGAGTATAAAAAAGGGTTTTTTTTAGGGAAAACCAAGTAGGATAATAGAGGTTCTGATGGTAGCCTGATGATGGAAAAAACCAAAATCTAAAAGGAAAAAAAAAATAAGAAGGATGAGAGCAGCAGCAGCAACCTTGGAAACTAGGAATTTTACATTTCACAGGTGGCTGGCCGGGGATACTCAAATAAATTAAAATTTTACATCGAATTGAATTCTTCGCCCGTTTTCGCAGCATTCTATATATACTCGACTCGTATACATATATAAATATAAATTTACCGTTCCGTCTGATATACCATTAGGTATCCCAGAGAGATAAAAAAAAAAACTAAAATGGCGCCCAAATTCAACTCTGCGAGGCGAATACGGACATAGAGAAAAAGTATTAGTTTGGCAGCACCAGCCAATGTCTCCCTAGAGTTTTTGATTTATGTTCGGGAAATTTTATGACCCATCTTCTTGTTTTGCGGTTTGGTTGGTTGATTTCCTTCATCTTCTTTTTTTTTTAAATATTTTTTTTATTCGTGGCTTTTAGCCTAAAGATATACTATATACTCTGGATGATATTGAATTTTTTTTGTTTCAACCATTTCGTCCTTATTTTCTCCTTCCACTACAACATTGGCAAGTTTTTTGTGAATATGAATTGTGTGCCAAAGGAAGAAAAAAAAAAAAAAACAGTCTATTAGATATTTATAGATACTCATTATTCTGGGTGAACTTCATTCGCATAATTAAGCTTTCTGTTTGAATTTTTTAAGGAATATGGGGTGCACAATTTCTCTTTCTATTATACGAACCTACTTTGAAAGTTACTTACCTTTTAGTCGAGAAGAATAATGGAACGATACAAAAGTATCTAATTCAATTTATACCATCGAAGAAGAAGAAGGAAAAAAAAGATCATATGTCCTTATGCATATATATTTTGTATGTGTGTGTGCGTGTGTGTGATGGTGGTCCATAGCATAATAGTCATGAATCATTAATTGGTGGCAGCTTTCAAACTTTCTTTCTGTTTTTTTTTTTGTCGTTTCTTTCTTTTTTAACCTTCTTTCAGGAACTTGTGTAAGTTTTATGAGTTTAGTTTTTTTTTTTATTTTGTTTGTAGATTGATTGCTTGTGGTTTAGGCAAATGGAAGGTATTTAGTTTAAAAAGGGGGATTTTTTGGCAGGCTGATAATTTGTTTGTGACTCCCTTAGGAATTAGAGTCCAGTTAATGGACCATAGCAATGGTTGTAAATTTAAAAACCTTAATACTGTATTCTATTGGCGGCGGAAGTGTGTCGGGGGATAAAGAAATAAATAGCAAGGGATGATGATTTTTATGATGATCCAAGATGAACTTGGAAAATTTATGAACGCACAAATCAATCGGTCTTTAGGGACTGTGGGACTGGAGAAGAAACAATCTACTTGGACATTTTTCTTGTTGTTGGAGGAATTTGTCAGTTAAAATTAGAAGCTATTTGAGATATGATTAAAACTAGAAAGGTTACAGAAAGGAAGTCGCTTGTTTGAAATCTCATCAATAAATTGTTGCTTTTTTAACATAATTGTGGCTTTGTTTTTAAGCAGAACTGTTGTTTCAGAATAAACTATTGACTTTTTTAATATCATCCAATTCCTTGTCAGTTTTAGTGACTTAATAGGCGTTTGACTACAAACTGTAGAAGCATCGTCAAGCATCGTTAATAAGGACGTCTACTCAACAAAGACATCCCCAGGCGAAAAAATTCCGAAAAAGGATGTCGGTTTAGTAGTCAACGATGAACTATGAACTAAAAGTAGCTTTCCAGGAGATTTGGTTGAGCCAATTGACATTAGCAATTTTTTTTTTGGAAGTAGATACAAACTATATATTCGGGTATGACAGTTGAGATGAAGTAACGCGTAGTGAAATGTAGTGATCTGATTCAATACTGCTTATAAGCCTGTGATTTTATCGGGAAAAAAAAACCACGTACAAACAAACGGATTCCACGTAAAATTAAGCGGATTTCCGCATGGTTTTTTTCCTAGATGACTTTAGTCATACATTAGGTATGCGTAAATTTGAAAGAAATCCGCTTAATTTAAGCGGGAATCGTCTTATTTTTATTTGGAAGCTTTTACAAAAAAACTGGCAGTAACTGGGGATCCAACCTACAACTGCAGTTTATCTCTATAATTTTTAAATTTTTATTGTTTGTCGGTTTTTGAAGTGAAAACTTCTTTAGTATAGTAGTGATTTAAAACAAGATGAAGGAAAAAGTGACAGGAAAAATCAATTGATTATAACTTTTTTGTTTTAACAGATAGATCAATGAAATTTGTACGGTAGATGGGTAGTTAAATAAACTACAACTGTCTAAAATTGTAATTAATTTCATATTCAAAATCTTGAGATAACGGTAAAATTATGTTCTTTTTCTAAACATGTTATATCTTTTAACTTAAATACGCATGCTGATAATATTACATTTCATTTGATATATCACACATAACGGTACGTGCTCTACAAGTTACACAATCTTAAATTGAAAAATACCTCAAAACACCTGTGGAGACACCAGTGTTGGAAGTACCGTAATTTCAGTTTGAAATTTCGACAATGGTTGGCCTTAAAAAATTCTTACTTTTTTTGTAGGCATGGTAGAAATATGATTGAAGTGTCATATAAAAGGTGACGCTTTCAGATGCTATAAAATTTATTATAGGTTGTTATTTAAAAAAATATATTTAATAGTGTTAGAAGAAAAAAGAGATTGATTTTTTTACTTTTTCGGTGAAAAGTGATTGGGTTCAAAAAATTCCAGCTCTTTTTGTAGATGTTGTATATACATGGTCGGGATAAATATTTTGAGCTGAAACCATTAGCTTTTAGATGATATAAAACTTATTATTGGTTGTTATATAAAAAATATGGGTTTAAAGGTGAAAAAATAGAAAAAGGTAGATTTTTTCGATTTTTTTTTTTTTTTGCAAGAAAAATGATTTTTTAAGGTTTCACTTCTACCAAGTGTAAATTGCTCACATGATTTTTTTTTTTAATGAAAATTCACATTAAAATGAAATGAAGTTCACCTTAAAGAATATAAGCGGATTCTTCTAATTTTAAGCGGAAATCAAAATTGTATCCTTGTCAATTAAATATCACCTCCTTGTTGCATGCAAAAACCCTATATAATAGCTAAGAAATTTACCAACATTTACAAACATAGGTAATGGCAACCACTTAAAAACTCATGTATATTTTTTAATAACGATTTTCAGTCCTACATCAAGCAAGGAATTTGATTTTTTTTATATATATATTTTTCTTGACAAAAATCCTCATTTTGACATGGGTTTGTCAATTTCTTTTGAAAATAAAAACATACTTAAAAAATCCTTTTTCAGTTAATAAATGTAAATGACAAAAAATTGAAGAGATTTTTTTTTTTCATTTTTTCTAACACAAGCAATTCAAAATGAAAAAAAAGCTAGAGATAGCTTCACTAAGCTTTTGTCTGTCCTACATATAGAGAACAAAACTCTGGTTGGTATTCGTATACATGAAACAAAACAAAAAAAAAAAAATTACTACGACAGGACAGGATAACACCATTTGAGAGATTTATAGAATTTTGAATTTTCCATCTGTGTGTTTTGTTTGGTTTTCTATGTTTGTGTGTGTTTTTCGTCTTGTTTACTCTTTGTCTACTGTCCGATTTCGATTTTATTTGTGTTTGGTCCTAGAGATGGACAAAAACAATAAATAACAACATTTTTTTTCATATATACGAGTAAAAGTATGAATGTGTTTGGACATGAAATAGAACAACCCAAGGATTTCTATTTACTAAATCTTCGCTATAGATGAAAAATGTGGAATATCATACCAAAAAAAAAAAAAATATATTTTCTTTGAGATTTTTCTGTAAAAAAAAAAATTCAACACCCAATCCATGATGAATGTTCCGATTAATTTTAATTGAATTTCCTTTACGAAAGGATCCTATTTCAACTTCTTTCTTATTTTCCATCATCAACTTCTCTGATCAACATCATCTCATCTCTATATATCTTCAATTCGCTTTGAAATCCGATATCGAGAGGACTTTTTTTTATACGTTTTAATAAATTTTTATCTTTTAATATTCTAGGCTTGTGTTCATATGAAAACAAAACATAAAAAAAGGATCCCTTTGGCGTTTTTTTTGTTTTTTTTGTTTTATAGAAAAGCAGCATTGTCCTTCGTTTTCATTAGAGTTCCCTTCTTTATTTTTCATGATGATGATGGTTTTATATAGGATGTGATGAAAAGTTGGATCTTTGATAATATTTTCTTGAGAAATCTAATTTAATCTATCAAAAAGACCTCCTTTATGTGCTTTTATATCAGGACTTTGTTTGTATATAGCTACATTTGATTCATTATCCTTTTTTCAGACACGTGTGTGAGTTCATTATACGTCGGCCTTAAGCCAGTATTCTATTGATTTTATCACCAGCGAAACGATATTTTGGATTTATTTGCTTTAACACACTTCATTGTGACTTTATTCTAAATAAGAACAACAACATACCACAAAAAAAAAAATCAGGATACATTTCAAATACAAATCCTTGAATACATTTCTGTGGTTGGTGGAATCGTTTCATTTGAATAGCAAAACTGTGCCTAAACACGCTCAATCGTACCGCATTAAATCCTCTTTCAAGTGGTAAGGACGACCGACAGACAAAAAAAGCGACGTATCATAATCTCAGCTTTAACACTGACAGGATTTAAAGATGTTAAAGAATATCCTCTTTGGGAACGAAGATGGAAAGATAAGAAATTCTTTGTTTTGTTTTTCTTTTCTATTCTGTTAAGATAAATGAAAAAGAGTTTTTTTTTTTCCTGGAATAGATTCCGATGAGTGTGTGTGTGTATGCTTTTTTGTTTCTGAAGACTTATGACAACTAATATGGGCTGTAAAGTCTTTTGATGGCAAAAATATATGTGTATTTTTTACTACATTATGCGGGTAACTCATATCATAACATACACCTAGAGGGTAAAAAGATCTTTGAACTTTTCTTATTTCAAAGGACAACTTTTTAAGCATATTTCTTTTTCTTGGTCCTTAGCACATTGCTATACTTTCTTAGAAGCATATCTTATCTTTTGAAGACCAAGTTATTTTTTGTTTTATAGTTTTTAAATGTTTTCGGTCGTTTGAACCCTTTTTAGAATGAAATAGTTAATTTTTTTTTATCATTCTCTCATATCGCATATTTGAGGGTTTCTCTGGGGATTATTTATGAGCTCTTTGACTCTAAGAGGTGAACTATTTTTTTAAGAGGGGGGGTCGGTAAACTTTTCATAGAAAATTTTATTTTAATATTTAAGCCAATGATGGAAGGAGGAGGACAAAAAAACTGATGTAGCAAAGCTTTTTAGAGAATTATGTAGAAGATAAACATATTTGTAGTTTAGAAATAAATGTTCGACAGACTCACTTGTTTATTTAAAGATGAAACAAGATAAAAAAGATTAGTATTCAAAATGTTAGGAATACATTTATTTCACAAAAAGACGAAGCTCAAGGAACGAAAAAACTCTACGAAATAATACAAAGGATTCTTTATTTACTGTTTCTTACGATAAATATGATACTTCAGTTTGCATTGGGCGCCGTTTTACAATAGCTTGACAGAAAATTGAGCTTTTTAAAACCTTTTAAGGTTTTTGGAATACCTAAGCTTTTCTACAATACGATTTTTAAATTTACCACTCATTCAATTCATTAATATCATTTAATATACAAAAAAAAAAAATAATAAATACATTTCAAAGCAAGTGTTGGGCGCCATTTAAGAAAACCTATCAAGGGGCACGGTAGTGCCCAGCCAAGTTCTCTATCAACTTTGGCACTACACCCTTATTTACAGGAAACAACTCAGGCCATTTTCGACCCCCCTCTAACTTCCACACCAAAGATGCTAGAAATTTCAAACTCACTACATTTATTGAGCTTGTCAAAACCAAACTCCTCACAAAATTTCAGCCTTTTACGATGAGTAGTTTCTGAGATATAAGGCTTCAAAAATCGCAAAAACCGTAACTGACTGACTGACTGACTCACTCACTCACTCACTCACTCACTGACAGATCATCAAAATTATGGAGAACTTCCCGTTAACGTAGAAACTTGAAATTTTACACGGTGATAGGGCTTGTGGTGTATACAAAGAGAAAAATCGAAAATTTGAGATTTTCAATTCAGGGGGCGTGGCAACCGCCCATTTTCACTGAATTTTCATCAAATATAGAAATTTTCAATTCTACAGCCATACCTTGCAAAAAGTAGTGAAATCACAACAAAAACATTACTGTTAAAAAAGGAGCCAAGTTCTCCTATGTTGAAATTATGCTGGCACAAAAAGTACTGAGATGTAAAAGTAAAAGTGTACCAAGTTCTAAAGTTTGGGTTCAAATTCGTATCAATAAAATTTTGATTGTTTACTTGGCAATTTTTGAAATAACTTTAAAAATCGGTAGTTAAAAGAAAAATTGTCAAGAGAACAATCAAAATTTTATTGATACGAATTTGAACCCAAACTTTAGAACTTGGTACACTTTTACTTTTACATCGCAGTACTTTTTGTGCCAGCATAATTTCAACATATTTAGGAGAACTTGGCTCCTTTTTTAACAGTAATGTTTTTGTTGTGATTTTTTTTTCTTTCAAACTTTCGTTAATTCCATAAAAAGGCATAGGTATAAATAAATTCTCAATTAAAAATGTCTCAAAGTTGGTTAGACACACATTTATACTGTTTTCATCTTTCAACTTACAAAAAAAAAAAAAAAAAAAAATAAAAAAAAGGAAAAGGAAAAAATGAAAAATTACTGCAAAACGCTTCAGTTCATCAATAACTCAAAATAAAACAGCGAAAAATCTCATTTCATGGATTTATGTTTGTACATAAGCATTTCAATTTTTATAATTTTTCAGTCTATTTTTTTTTTTTTTTTGTAATTGAAATTGAGGAACAGAAAGCAACACAAAACAACAATATGTCGATTGAAAAGTGATGGTTATTAATGATTTATCCCCAAACAAGCAATAATATACAAAATACAAAAAAAAGGAGTTCCAAAAGTACAGGATTCGAGCTAACTTCATAGAAACTGGATTTTTTCTTCATATTTTTCATATCTTTCGATGAAATCTTAAAATCTTCTTAACAAAACAGAAAAAAAGGACGAAGAATGGAAAGGGACAAGAAAAAAAGTATATGTACCTAACCTATATAGAATGCTTCCCAAAAAGGATAGAAAAAATGATTCTCTTTATTTTTTTTTTAAGACAAACAGGAAAACTAGAAGGATGACAAGGTATTCCCTTTTTTTCAGTGTGTTGTGAAAATTATTGTCATATCCTGGAATGGGCTTTTTCAAGTTTGTATTTTTTTTTTTTTTTTTTCTAAAAAAGGAAGAGCCCCTAAGTCCTTCATCCTTCTGTTTCCTGTTATTTGTGTTATTGATGTGCATTGCCCTGTGTAGATTTGTGAATGAATGTGCTGCTTGTTAGCTGTTGTTGTTTTTGTTTTTTGCTTATTGTGTTCCGGAGTTTAAGTAAATTGCTGTAACCCTGTAATCCCGCAAGTCCTTTTCTCTACAAATAAAAAAACCCAAAATAGTCCCCTACTCCAAAGGCAACAATCTTTCTACTGCTTGAATAATGCTGATTTTATAGAAATGCGAAAAAAAAGGATTTTCCACTTGTGTGTGATTGATATTCAAAAGAATTTTTGTTTTGTTTTGTATTGTCGTGAACTTTTTTAATACTTTTGTATATCATATAAATCTAGTTTTCTGTGAGCAATATTCACTTACAGATGAATGGTGATCTGTTAAGAGGGTTTTTGTAATGGTATTTTATTCTGAGAAAACAAAGTTGAGAAGGTGTTAAGTTGGAAAGTAATTGGTATTTAACGAAGTCACTCGTAAGTTCAAAATCAAAGGGTGTGGACAAATGTAGCAAACTGTTTTATTAATTAAATAAAATCGAATTTCAACAAACCAGTTTCATTTTTTAATATTTTCCAAAGCTTTTTCAAAAATTAGTTTTATAGAAATTTTGTAAAATATATTTTAAAATAAGGTATTGTCCACAATTTTGTTGGCACGATAAATAAATTATAAAAATTTTCCGAATCAATGAAAAATACCACAAAATAATTTGAAGAAACCAGTTTCATAAAAACTCTTCAATAGTTTCTAATGTTACTGTAGCAAGTATTTTAAATTATTCTTTCCTGTACTATCAGGATACGATTAACAAAATATGAAGTTTTTCCAAATCAATGAAAAGTACCATTAAATAGTTTGAACAAACCAGTTTCACAGCAATTCTTCAATATTTTGCATAGTTGCTTTTTTACACATTTGTGAAAAAAAAAACACTTTAATCAGCAGTTTTTTCTTCAACCTTCTTCTTCTTAGTATTCTTAATTGTTTGTAAAAAAAAATCTCAAAAACTAGTTGCAACAACCAGTTTCTTCTCTAAATTAATTTACCATAAAATGACATAGCATTACCAGAAGGAAACTGATAATCGGGTTGGTTCCCGTGAAATAGATTTAGCTTCAGGGTATGAAGAATGAAAAAAGGCAGTGAAAATGCTACTGGAAACCAGTTTCCTAAAAAAATTAAATAATTAAAAATAAGGTTTCTACAAACCAGTTTCAAACAAACTCTTAAATATTTAATAAAATTTTCTGACAAAAAAAAACAAATTTTTTTCATTTTCTTCCAAATATTAAAAAGTGAAAAAAGTGCAATAAACCAGTTTTAAAGTTATCCTTAAAAATTCTTTTTGTCTTTACTTCTGTAAAAAAAAAAACATCTTTAACTCTTCTTCGTGCCTCACTCTTAAAAAATAAACTCCAAACATAAATAAAATTCCAACTCTTGTCTTATTTCAAAAAATGCCTTCAATAAAATTTTCCTCTACTGATGTCATTCCTTTTTGGTGGTATAATTTTAATTTTATCAAAGGAAAATTAAATGTTCCGCCAGCTTTCCATGGACTCACACCTTTTATTCATATCAAGCGCACGATTGCTTTCATGTTGTTGCTCTCGTTTTTTTACACGATTTACTTTTTTGAAAGTGAAAAACCTCTCAAAAACAACAACAACAACAACAACTAAAAACAAAACGATAACGAAGCTACACGAAATGAAAACCCTTTCCTTTCCGTTCCGTTCGGGCCTTTTTTGTGCCCCAATAAAGAAGAAAAACAAATCCAACTGTCCTTGCAAAAACGATTTAATTATTAATTAACATCGTTTCCACCTAAAAATCCTGTGAGAAGCGAATCCTTTGAAAATGAAAATCCTCCCTCTGCCAATTTTGTATGTTGTTGTTGTTAGCCGATGATGGTTGTGTGCTGCCTGTGTCGGTCGGGCTCTGCGTGCTAAGGCGCGTTGAAATGCTATGAAAACAAAACAGAGACGAAATGAAAAACACAAAAAAAACTAAAAAGCAATTCATAAAATTTGTAGGAGGGAAGTGAAGAGGAGAAAAATATAATTTTCTTAAAACACAAAAATGGATGGAATATTCTTCGTCCTTCATTCTTTTGCCATATTCCTTACTTGGAGCGATAGCATCTTATTTTCTCTCCTCCTTCAACTAAGGAATCAATTCAGCCTCAAAGTATTTCTAATTTAATTAGTACAACAAAACAACAACAACTGGAGAGAGAAAAAAAATGAAGAAGTAGAGTTTGTATAAAATAAAAATCACCATCCTGCTGGAGTGAAAATATTTCCGTATCCTTGCGCTGAGCGTTATCCCTTGTGAGGAGTTTAACGTATTTGTGCAGAAACTAAAGGTGTACAAAAAAAATGAAAAGATAATAAGAAAATATTTCAATAATAAGATATAATTATGCACACAAAAACAACGAAACAAAAATTATAAAAAAAAGGACCAATGAGAAGAAGGACGATTCAACAAAGTCTACTTAGATAGTAAGCAAATAAGAAAACAAAAATTAAAGTTTACTATTTTCTTTCTATCCCATCCACTTTGTTTAGTTTTATGAAAAACTTTCATATTCCACGTATAAATTAGCATAATTTTTATTTTGATTTTTCATTTCGTCCTTTATTTACGTCGAAGGAGTCAAGAAAATATAAAGAAAAAAATTTAATTTCTTATAATTTTGTGGAAGGCAAGGGTTTGTAAGGACCTTAAACGTAATGAGATCAGTGTTTTTTTTTTTTGTATATAAGAAATTAGAGAAGTCCTGCACACATTTATATCCTTAAAAACCCTTTGACTAATTTGTACTTAAATTACACAAACAGAAACTTACAAAATACGAATTATTATTATTAAAGTCGTTTTGACTTGTTGGGATTGCATCAATGAAGAAAAAAAAATGGAATAAAGTCCTTTATACTGACCCAAAGTTTTTTTTTTTTTTCCTTTTAATTGGAGAATAGAGGGAGAAATTTTTAATTAAAATATCAAAAGCAGCGAAGAAATTTACCAGGAATGAAAAGGAATATTTTGGTTTTAAGATTAGGTACAAAAAAAAAAAAAACTAAATGGAGTGTGAGGAGAAAGTAAAAGGATACTCCCCAAGGAGTGATGGAGCTCAAATAAAAGAGATAAAAAGTAAAAAAAAAATGTGAGTTTTGTTCTCTATTGTATATGATCTTTATTTTTTGTGTTTCATTTTAGAAGCGAAAAGATTTTTTTTTTCACTAGGTGTGACCCTTATAATCTGATAAAATGAACCGTGCATTTTTTCAGAGTCTTGAAAAAATACATACCTATCTAAAAGAAAGAAAAAAAAAATAAGAAAGGTTTAAATTTACTCCTTATAAAACTCTTTATGCTGTGTGGGTCATCAGACAGAAACAAAATTAGTTAAGTGATGAGGGTTAATCATTTTGTGATCTTTGATTTTATGCCGTTCAATTTTTTGAACAAAACAAGAAAAAAGAATCCTTTTTAGGTCAGTAAATGAAATTTTAATTCCACTAATTGATACTTACTTTGTGAAATCCTGGGGCATTTTAACCAATTTTTTTTTTGTTTCTTAGAGGGATTTTTTAAAAAGAGGCAGAAAAAAGGAAAGGGGAGGGAGTTATCCAACAAAAGGTCGGGTAGTTATTAATGTTTTGATATTCGTTTTGTATGAAATGGTTAGTTGTCGTAAATGAAATATTGATTTCACAGTTTTCTTTTTCGTTCCCTTGCCAGCCTTTTATTTGATGCTTGGGCCGGATCAAATTAGTTGGAAATCTTTTTTTTCTTCAGCTATATTCCTCGATACTCAAGAAACAACAAACATTCCAGCAAACTCATTTTTGTTGCAATAATTTCATAAGTTTTTTAAAGAACTTTTATGTATGTTAATATTTTGGTTATTTGATTTAAAAAAAGGCTACATTAAATAAACGATGAGAACTGTGCTATTATTTAAGATCATAACTGGCGCCCAACGCAAGTCTTAAGATATAATTTTCTAGAACACAAAACTGCATTATGCTTCCATAGAACATTGACCTTAATCTAATTAAACTGTTGAAGCAGGGTCAGAGGAAGTTACGAATTAAAGTTAACAACGCCATTACAAAATATTAAGAAAGCGAAATATGAATGGCGCCCAACGCAGGAAGCTTGAATAACTTCAATTATTTCTGAAACTTACACTTGCACTGTTTTAATATTGTAAATATAAAAATGGGCTGTTAAATAAGTTAAGTTACTCACTGAATATACGGTGCCGACATGATTGGCGCCCAATGCGAATTTCTTGAACAGAATTCGTCGATTACAAAATTTGGGGACATATCGGGCTAGAAAGTGTTATCATAGAAAAATGAAGTCCAAATCGAAATTCCCCAATAATATCGTGGTCCTCTTCGGAACGTTTATATTTTGTATCGTTTTACAATTATTAAATTCTGAGTTTCTATTCGAACAGACACCTGTTTCTCGAAAAAGGTCTCAAAGAAAAATAAAACTGGCGTCCCAGTCTCTTGAATAAATCTTAAATCTTCATTTGTGCGGTGGTTTTTTGTTAAATTCAGTACTGTTTTTGAAGCAAAATAATTTAACACCAAAATGGCGCCCAACGTGCGACTTTTAAATATTTGTTGACGAAAAGCTATATTGGGGCAGTCAGAACGAAAAGTATCATTTCCTTAAAATCCGTTAGACAAATTAGCAAACATAATATACCGTTAGGGCTTTTAAACAAAGTTGCAATCAATGAAATTTTTCGCCGGTGGCAAACCCCATTACACCCCAAATTTTGAATTTCTATGCTTCTTATACCACTGTTAATAAACAAAAACCAAAACCACCAACAAAATCAGCAATATTGTGTATTAAATTCGCGCCACATCCTTGCATATTTTACATTCTGATCTCAAAGCGTCAAACTGTGTTTTTATTTTCTCAACTGATTTTTTTTTCTCGCCGTGCTTATTTTGTTATTTTTTTCCTCTATGGCTTCAAAGTGTACACAAAACTAAAGTTTATGGTAGGCATGTCATATATACTTGGGCTGCAAGGCAAACAAACTTGAATATGTGTTTGTATATATGCTAGACACCCACACTTATAATAATGAATGGGGGTATAGTAGTCGTCGTCGTTGTCGGAGGCAATAACTTGCTTCGTTGGTTGTAAAGTTGTGTTTTCATTTTTTTTTTTTTTCTATTTTCAAATTTTCTTTGTAAAGTCGTGGAATGTTTTTTTTTATATAATGCACTTTCAACAGACAAGCAAGAATGTCTATGTATTTTCATTTCGAAAAAAAAAAAAATCCTTTTATGTTAGGGTGCAGAGTTAAGAACAACAAAAGTTTAACTTTTCTTTAAGAGACGCAGCAGAGAGTGGAATGCTAAAAATAATACAAAAAATAGAAGGCACAGAAAATGAAGTTTTCGTTCATGATTTTATCAGAGACTCCTTTTTCAATTTTTCTTCATACAATTTTTTTTTGTTTCTCCAAACATTGCATGTGAATGGATGGGTTTTCGTTGCTCTACTATCGGGAGAATATAGAGAGTGTAAGCTTTCTTCCATTATATTCCACTCTTTCCATGTTTTTTTTGTTGTGCTGTACACTTTTTTTCTTTCTATTAACCTCTACCTACATGTGCTTAAGTCTTCTCATTTGTTCCATCTCGATGGTAGTTTGTTATACAATTTTTCTTTTATTTTCGTTTTTTTTTTCGTTAAGTTCTCAGAGAAATGGAAAACCAGGAAGCAATGGCCTCATTAGGGGAGCGGTTATTTCTTTTTCTTATTTATATATGGATGCTGTTAGATTATGCTATGGGGTAAGTAAGTAAACTTTTTATAGTGCTTAGTTCTTGGTTATGCATTATGAATTTTTATATTTATCTGGGAAAAAGACTTAAGTTGTTGTATTATGAACAAGTTGTTGGACAAAACAAAAACAAAAAACAAAAATGCATTTATTAAAATGTAGGGAAGAAGTTTTCTTTATGTTTCTAGCTCATTGAAGTTGAGAATAAATAGTTGTGCAAGAATCAACTCGTTTTAGAAGTTACATAACTTTTTAGAGAAACGGCGCCCAACGTGAGACTTTCAAACAACAACATTTTTGCAATAGAATGGTTTCATTAATTAATTTCTAAATCCAGTGGAACCTGCAAAGAAAGGACATTAAAAAAAAAAAACATTTTTTAAAAGTAGGTACTTTTTCAATGGCGCCCAACGTGAATCCATTTCGAATGATTTGAATTCTGGGTATTAAAATAAATGAAAAATATTGTCAACTTAAAAATATTCAAAACCCAGGATGCAGCAATTAAAAAAATAACATAAATGGCGCCTAACATGAGCTCTATAAAAAAAAAAAAACAAAAAAAAAAGTAAAAAATATTTTTTAAACTTCGAATTACAGCACACGTTAACATTTTGTTTATTGCTCTCTCTATTTAATTAGTAGAAAAAGATAGGGACACATAGCAACCATACGTTAACGACCCTATGCCGTAGCTCGACCCCAGCTTTGACTGGATTTTTTGATAAATAAGTATTTTATATTTGTTGAGAAAATATTTATCACACTTAACAAAGATGAATAGGCTAAAAAAGTTGATCCTGTTTCAAAGATATTTTGCCTTATAGCACAGAGATATCTTAAATCTGATTCTGTGTTTCGAACATAATCAATATCGAGCTTTAATCCCATCAGTGAACTAAATCCATTAACCCACATAAGATTTGAATTTAATTGGCGCCCAACGCGAGGTGCAATAAGTTTGGGTTTTAAAAAACAGTTGCGAAAAAACCACATTTCTATCAAGTAAGCTACGATAAAGTACTTAGTTCTTATGCGTTAAAGTAACAAAAAGAAATTAAATAAAAGTTGGGATACAAATGGCACCCAAAATTAATTTTGTTTCTGTCTTTTTTTTCGACCAATATGAGCGTCGAAGATTATTTATTATAGACATGAAGCAATATGATATGGTCGATCAAGTTACTCGGAACTTCAATTTAAATCGATGAAAAAATATGTATTTACTAAAAAAGTGGCGCCCAACATAACGTCAATCATTAAAGAAACGACCACTATTAATTTTCAAAAACTATTATTTTTTAGTTTAAGAAAAATAACATAGACTTTGATAGACCTAGTTACTCAGAATAAAAAAAAGCATTTCTAATTAAAAAAAAGTGGCGCCCAACGTGAGTGTAATAAAAGGTTTTTTAATGGTTTTTTTCTACTATAGTGTATTTTATGTATAGTTTAAACTTTTGCCAAATGATTTGGTAGATTTTTTGATTAAGGTTTCAACATTCCTAATAAATTTTTAAATGGCGCCCAACGATGTGAAAACTTTCACTTCAAAAATCGACACACTCTTTTTACTTAGGTATACTATTTCGAATATCAGTGAAATTACTACCTAAATTCTAATATAAACATAAATAATTCCTTCACACCTTCCATTATCTACTAAGTCATAAAAGAGATAATGATTATTTGCAATTAGGTACTGTCAAAGTAAACAATTCCTGGTAATTTCTTTTTAAAGATTCACTCTAATTTCACATAATAATCACACATTACAACAACTTTTCTCGTCTTCGTGAACCTTTCTCTTGGAATATTTCCCAAAATCTGTGACTCTTATTACCCCTTAACTTCTGTTGTTATTACATTCTTTTTTATTTTGTTTTGAAAGAAAAAGACTACAGAAATCTCATAAATAAAAATAGAAATGACTTAGATTATAACACATAATATAATAGTTTTGGCAAAATAAAAACTTTTACTATTTTCTGTCGGTCGTTCTCATCTTTTCGGTTAGATAATAATAATTTTTACTCAGGCATCATGTTTTTGTCATTTGTCATTGAATTCATTTCTCCCCCCCGAATGCCGTTTTGCCATTAAATACAAATAAGTATAAGTAAAAGCAAAAAAAAAAAAACTCACTATACAATTGACTTCTTGTACCTACATCCTCCGAACAAAGGATAATTTTTTTTTGTGTCCCTTCTGTCTATAAGGAGGTTGCTTGAAATCCTTTCTGATAAATTACATTAATGAGCAAGCCAAAAACTTTTTTCAAGTTATTTTTTTGTTTTCTTATAGTAATCGAGTTAATTTGACATTATTTTTTTTGCTTCCTTCCCCCTTTATTATTTGTTTTTGTCATTTTGTAAGGAGGGTGAATTTATTCGTTATAGTTGTTATTGTTGTTGTTGTTGTAGAAGGAAATTGTGTGCATGAGAGAGATACAATCACATTCGAGAGATGGTGTTTGTGTACTTAAATGTCCCTGTGACATTTGTCACTTTAGCACTTTGAGAAGAATGATAAGACGGAACATACAAAAAAAAAAAAAGAAAAAGAAAATAATAAAAATAACTCGCTATTATTTGATATGACGAACATTATTTATGGTCAACTAAGCATAACTGACAGCAAATTGTTGTTCAACATTGTGTATCGTGTTACTTTATGTAAGATAAGATGTCAGAGCATCATAAAAGTGTTCATGCAGTACGAGGTAGTAAAAATATAATATTTTTAGTATTTTAGTTAAGTGGCGCCCAACGTGAGTATAGACATTTTTCTTTTCGCTATGCTTTTAGTTAATTGATTTAAGATGGGAAATCAGATAATTAATGTTGAGAGACTAATGATTTTTGTTTTTGTTAAAAGACTACAATTTAATTGTATCCAAATTGATTGTCTAACAAGATTAAGAGATTTGAAAATTATAATCGACATAGTAATTTAGAATGGACAGAGAATTAAATATATTCATGAAACTATTCAATTATTTAAAATTTATAAATATTTTAAAGTGGCGCCCAACAAAACTCAATTTTAAAGTGGCGCCCAACGTTAAACTAAAAAAAGATTCCAACCCTTCAATAAGTTTTCTTTATTTATCTCTTGGGTGCGCTCATCCTTCTTTATTATATAAACTACATAAATACTATCAACATGTTTCTTGCTGTTGTCAATCTCAAGAGAACTGTCTAAACATAAACAAACGTGACTTATCCTTTATTGTCTTTAATGTTGAATCATTTTCTCCATACAATATTGCCTCTTGTACAAATCTCAGGAATGGCAAATATGCAAAAACCTTAAACATGTCATTTTGCATATGTGGATGCTATCACATCACCGGCATATTCTTACATTTTTTTCAATCAACTATCGATGCGGAAACTGTATCTTCGGGCATATAGAAATATTTCATAGTAAAAAATTTTGTATATTATGTTCATGGCACATGCCCCCTTTTATCTACAAGTAAAGGAAGAATAGAAAGAAAAAAAAAATTGAAAGGAAATTCTAGAATACAAAATAAAATATTCCTCAGGTTATATTTTTTTATCCTTTAACATTATTCTTTTCATAATGTAAAGGATGTAGTGAAACAAATGGAAATCTGTTACACATTTTTCTTGTTGTTTTCAAAAAAAAAAAAAAAGAAAAAGAAAATAAGACTAAAATATGTACTTTCCTGGATATCCTCTATTGTGTACCTTTGTTTTTTAACAATTTTTTTTTTTTTTTTTTTTTTTTGAAAATACGAAGAAGGTCCATGTTACCACTTTTTTGTCGTTGTCGTCGTATTCGTCGTCGTCGTTGTAGAGTCCTTGTGAATAAGAAAATCAAATGCAAATCAAAAAAAATAAAAAGACATATTGATATGGAATTGATTTGATTGCTTCAGGTAAAATTGTGTAACAGCAGACATATCGTACAACACAGGAGTGATGGTGGGTTGTAAAAGTAAAAATTCACGAGCAGCCAAAGGATATACATTTCTATATGGAGATGATATGTTTGCCAGAGTATGGAGTTTCAAGGATAAAATATTGAAACAAAAAGGGGACTGATATTTTTGCAACTTTTTTTTTTTTGAAGAATATTATGTCCTTTTTTTTCGTAAGGTATAGAAAGGAACCTTTTTTTTTTGTTATTTGTTTAAGTGAGAAGGTGGTGATGCATTGAGTGAGTAAATGTAAAATAGAATATTAAAAAACAACATGGAACTTGGAATTTATTACCTTTCATTTGCATAAGAAAACAAAAGGAAGTTCCAAAAGAGAGAGAGAAGGTATGCATATCTATAGTAGTAAAATAAAGAACTATTCACATTTGGAGATTATTTGTTGAGTATTTTTCTTTTTAAGCCTGAACTACATCAAAACACAAAGTCAGAAAAGTACAAAAAAGTAAACACGATGTTTTTTCTTGTTCCCCCTAGTAGCTTGTTTGTATATCTCTCTTTCATTTTTAAAAAGTATTCGAGTCAAAAAGCTTGAACATGACCAAGCTTTCAATTTTCACAAAGTTTCAAAAACAAATACACTCAAACAATATTTTATATCCTTTCCGTAAGGTCGCTCTGCGATCACATAGTTCCTGTCATTTTCGAAGAAAAGCTCTTTTCACAAATAAATATTTTTTTTCTAATACAGTCGATTCCCTCTAAGTCGAACTTCATCCAAGTCGAATTTCCCTCTAAATCGAACTTTTTCACCATTTTTAATGAAACCGCCTGCAGCAAAAAGATTGAATAGAGGCCTCTTACTCGAATTTCCTATAAACTCGAACCAATTTTCGTGTCCTATGAAAATTCGACTTAGATAGAGTCGACTGTATTTTGTTTGCTTTTTCAAATTTTTTTTTATTTGAAATTTAAAACTTCAAAAAACAAAAGAGCTTTTTTAGTTATTTTTTTTCCAATAGATATCAGATAAAAATACATTTTGATTTCTATATTTTGAGCTTTGTTTACTTTTTTGTACTTTTTCGACTATGTGTTTTGATGTAGTTCAGGCTTTATTCTTTTTTTTTTATTATTGTAGTTCGTACAGTGTTTAACTGAAGAAATAGTATGACATTTTATAGTTTAAGTTATATGATTTTTTTTTTCATACAGGAATAAGTACTTGGAATATTATTGTATAAACGTTGGGCGCCATTTTGTTGTAAGTATAATGGATAAAGTTGTTTATTGTTAGTTTCAACACGCGGGTACTAAATAAAGTTTTATATTTATCTCTTAGAGTTATTACACACAATATAAAAGTCGGCTAATGGTAAAATAATATATTTAAATTGTTAACGGCTTTGGCCCACAAGTTTGGAGTCGTAATATGTTATAACTATTTTACCTGAAAACGTGTAAAAAGGATTACTTGAAATCATATTGTTTCTTATTTGTGATGTAATTTAAAGACAAAATGTTACCTTGCATTGGGCGCCATTTAAGGTATAATGACTTTTCTTAAAAAAAAAAAAAAACACCCAAATAAAGAGCAGCGTCATCCGTCATGGTTTTTGTACTCTATTTAATGTAATTTTTTTCAAAGTCTATGAATTAAATCTAAATCAAATTCATTGTGAAACTTCGCGTTGGGCGTCATTAAAGTGAAAAAATGGTTATTTTTAACACACGATGTAGGTTAACTTACAAATATAGCCTTGACTTGTTTAGATATCCTATCACTATTATTTAGTTGATGTTCTTCAAAATGCAATATGAGTTCACTTCAAACAAAAAAAAAAAAAAAAAACACACTCGTGTTCCAAGAACGTTTATATAATATGTATTTGTGTTAAACCCCCAACAAGTAATTACTCGAAAACATTAAGGCAACATAAATATAGAAAAAAAAATAAAGAAACAAAGCAAACAAAAAAGAAAAAAAATATGAAAAATGGTTTTCATAAATGATTTTCTTAACCTCCATACAAAAGAGTCAAGTTACAAAAGAAAAGTATATAAAAAAAAATCTTAAAATTGAAACAAAAGATGTTTAAAAATTTAATACTTTATTGTGAACCACACAACACAAGAGATTTTCTCAACATTTTAATTGCGCACGAAGTTGGTTGTCAAGTGGAAAAAAAAAAAACACAAAAAAAAGAACAATAATAAGAAAAGAAAAAAAAAAACTCACCCTTTCAAGAGGGTTAGAAGAACTACAATTAAGCACAAATTGTAGTATCAAAGCCTTAATTATTTTTTCAAGATTTTCTTTTTTTTTTATATATATATATTTTTTTTGGGCCAACTTGACAGACATAATGTGCATTAGCATAGCATCATACACCTTCTGCATGGAAATCAATCATCATTAAATCGAAATTACATCGAATGAATAATGATGGCTGTGAAATATTTTTTTTTTTTTGAAATTTTTTTTTTTGTGGGAGGACCATGAATTTTTTTTTTTTTTTTGGAAAGGGAGATAAATGTTAAAGAAGGGAAAGCATCAAACATCTTGAAAAACATCTCGAGTTTCAATCTTTTTTACATTTCTTTTCGGTCTTTTTTTTTTTTTTTTTGCTATCGTTCATCCTTCTGTCCATCATCCTCGTTTTTCGACGTCACTTTTTCTATTAAATAGTAAGCCTTCTGTCAGATTTATATCACTCACGAAAGATCGTCTTGAAATTCCTTCCCATTTTTACTTTTTTTTTTGGTTGCTGTTGTTGCTATAGATGTTTAGATAGACCGAAACACATTTTTGTTTCCTTCGTCTGTGTGTATTTTCAATCAAAAAAGGAAATCAACTGACTGACAGATGAATCTTTCTTCTAGTCTTTTCCCTTTCCTTTTTACCTCTACATTTCGTTCATTTACTGTCGTTCTGTCTATTTGTCAGTAGTCTGTCTGTCTGTATGTCCTTGCTCTGCTATGTGTGTGAATGTGCATGAAAGTGTGAATAAAGGCGTGTGTGTGTGTGTTTTTGCTTGGGCTACCACCTTCTTCAAATTTTTGTTTATTGTTTTATTGTTATTTTTTTTGGGATATCTTCTATCAATTCATTTGGTTTTATCTATTGATGATTTAAAAAAAATGTACTTTGGCCCTTTTTTTTAAAAAAGGAAGACAAAAAAAGGGATTACTTTGCTCTCAATGATTGATTTTTTCCTAATCTTCTTCATGGATTTATTTAGTTTTACTTCACTGGGTTTTCCCATGTTCAAATAGTCTTTAAAAAAAAGGTCCCATTTATTTTTAAGTTCTATTTTAACATTTTTTGCAAGAAATTAATAAATATTGATTTAAACACATTGAATTAAAGCAAAAATCAAGATGTTTGATCTTTATGGTTTTGACTTCTATTAGGCGTTAGAACGTGACGGTTATTAATATCAATCAAATAAAGCTTACCAATAAGACAAAGTATTCGCAGTTTAGTGCGTGAAGGTGGGAGATGATTTATTTTTGTTTAGGGTTGAAAGTTACCATATACACAAAAGGTAGAAATTAGACTTTATGGGTTGGGGCATAAAGAATAGAGTCACGTAGAATGGATATTTTAAAGACTTTGCCTGGGGAAATGTAAAATTTAACAGCTTCAAAGATGATGGCGTAGAATATATTAAAGTTTACTTAATCATAAAAGCGCTGCATGTTTAAAAAAAAAAAGCTGACGAGAAGATCTGAATCAAGGAGTACAACTGTAAGAACATTTAACGAAGGTCTGAACTTGATTTCTTTATGCAATATCATTTAAGTGATTTTGCAAGGTGTTTTATATTGTTATTTTTATTATTTTTAACCTGATTTATACATGTCAAAAATGTATATGTAAACATATTATTATTTCTTTGAATGGCGCCCAACATGGGCAAAGAGCACTTATTAGAGAATCTATTTTTGACTGCAATTTAAAAAAAATTCAAATTTACCAAGAACTAGGAAAAATAAATTTCTTTTAAATGGCGCCCAACGTCAGGAACTTCACATGTTTTTTGTAATTACTGGGTAACTCAGCTCGGATTTTCATGACTTTACGTATTCCTAGACGAAGTTCATTTTGTATAAGAACGTCACAATGGACACATACATATAATTTTTAAGTAGTCACAGGCTTTGTACGTTTTGGAGTCTATTATAACCTGGTACTATGACTTCTGTGCAAATATTAAGCAGTTAAACCTTAAAGAAGCTAGAAATCCCCTTACAATATTTTTATCATCCCTGCCTTTCTGCCTTCTGAGAAAAATTCCTCGAGCAATGTTCGGCCCGATGGGCAACGTGGAAGAGGAAGATATCTTCTCAAAACCTGTTTATTTCACTAAAAATACTTAAAGGTTTTAATTCACATTATTCGAAGATCAATTTATTAAATAATTTATTTTTTTGAATGGCGCCCAACGCGAGACATATAGCTTTGCTTCAAAAATGGTTGTATGATGTGATTTATTTTATTTTCATTTTTCTTCGAATTTGAGTTCGAAATTTTAAATGGCGCCCAACACAAGAAATTCCTTTTTTAATGGTATCGAATTATTTAATGTTTTAAAGGTCAGTTTTGAACAAATTCTGATATTTGGCATTCGACTTTATTACAAAATTTCAATTAAACAATATAAAATTAGATTACTTTTCTTCAATGACGCCCAACACGAGGATTTTTTTTAATTACAACACCAAAAATAGAAACTCTTGAAACAAAATCGAATTTAAGTTATTTGAAGGAATTTTCTAATTAAGAAAAAAAAAATAATGAAATATGACTTTGAGATATTTCAGAAGCTTGAAGGAATTTTAAGTGAGTTTAACTTGTGTGTGTAATAAAATCTTCTTAAATTACAAGAAAAAAATTCCATTTGGCTTTGGATTTTCTAAGAAAAACAAATCCAAAAATGTTTTATTTTTATTTTTTCCATCAGGATCATAGAAAATTATATACAAAAAAAAAATTACAACCATCAAAGAGGATTTCACAGTTAAAAAAAAAATACTTCTCAATTTCATCAAATTCCAAGAATTTTTCTATCTTACTTACAAAAAATAATAAAACACCAAAAATTACATACTACCTCAGAATATAAAAAGCTATACCTACTCGATTGATTGATATAGAAACCTTATATTTTTTTCTCAAAACAAAAAAAAAAAACAAAAAAATGAAAATTAGTTTTACTGAAGTTTACTAAGCAAAAGGTTCTTACAGTCCAATACATCTAATTTATTTCGGTCTAAGAATCAATACAAATACTAATTCTTATTCCCAGCTTTTTTGTGAAATTATAGTCCTTTTTCTGTTTGTCTCCCTAATGTCTCCCATCCCATAAGGCTTAATGTGCGCGTAATGTAAATGAAATGACATAAAATTAGCCTTTGATATGATGAGTGCTTTTTGATATAAATATTTGTAGGTAGACATTTATTTATAAATAGGTATATGTGGATTGTGTGGTCCATCAGAGTATAATATAGATATAATGACAAAAGGGAGGGCATAAATTAAATAAAAAGGATCCTTCAAAGGATATCTTTAAATATTAAAGCACAGGTGACGCTTTTGACTTTCTAAATGTAATGAACTTCAATTGAGGAGAATACCAAAATTATGTGACTTGATGTTTGTGTATTTTGATTGAAAGATATACAAAATTATAAATTTCAAAATATTGAATAAGAGACAAAGAAGGGGAAAGAGACTATGAGAATAAAAACAGATGTCCTTGAGAGTTTTAATTTAATTTAAAACCAGACGAGGTTTTGTATGGGACAAGGACGATGGCAATATTCAAAAATAAAACATCATAAACAAAATAGAAAAAAATATTATGACTTCTTGTCTTCATCATAACAAATATATAAGTCTTCTTTTTGTCTCTGTCTTGTTCTTTTGTTGGATTGGATGGAATTCTCATCATAATCAGCCAAAGATGAAGAACCATCAAAAGTTGTAATCCGGGTAGGAGGACCAAAAACAAAAAAAAAACCAAAAAAAACTAGAAAAAAACTTTTATCATAAAATCTCATAGCATAAGTTGAAAAGGCACAACTTATGTTGAGTGAGATAGATATTTATTTTTCTTGTCTTTTTTTTTTTTTGTTATTCGACTCTTAAATGAAAAGACACAGACAAAGTATCGCATACAAAATAGGGACAATGAGATAGAGAGGGCGACTGGCTGTCAGACAACGCATATGTATAAAAACTTTATGGCCACTCTTGTTCTTAACTGACCCATTTTCATCGACTATTTTTGAATAGATCATCAAGGGATGGTGCCCCGAAGAGTGTTTATGTTTGAAAGCATATACACATGTATAAGAAGTGTGTGTATACATGTGTATTATAAACCAACTGTTGGTATATATATTAAGAATATGTTCTTAAAAGTTTTGCCAAAACAAAATTCATGTTGATAAGTCTTTTTGACTTCGGTCTTTTCACCCCTTTTTTGTGTGGATCAAAATTTTCTGTGGTTTACAAATGAGGGTTTGAACTTTTACCAAGTTATGTAAAGGGGTTTAGCTGAATATGAGTGCTTTTGGTGGTCATATTTTGTGGCTTTTTGTCGAAGAAGGTAGACAAGTATGACAAACCCCGATAGAGAAAGGGAGAATTGGTGTGGGGGTGAATATTATCTAAAGATTTTCTATACAAGATAATTCGATTTTAAGTTTAGAAAGACAGTGGGAGAGAACAAGAGTGAGAGTGAAAGGGAAGATTATTTTAACATGACCAAAGGGACGTATGTATAAGGAATGGGGGTGTTATGAGAAGAAACACTTTTCATAAAAGTTTTCATTTCTGGCTTTTCTCTATATGTGTATATACGAGACAAATTGGAGCAGAGGGAAAATTTCATACAAGTAGAAAAGGCAAATAGAGGTTTGGAAGGAGAGTTTATTAAATTTTGCAGAAGCGTGTAGTTGATTTGAGTGTTTCATTGGGATATCATTGTTGTTTAAATGGAGAAATGATGAAATTTTGGTTATGAAGTTGGATTTAAATGGAGATATTGTTTTGATTTTGGCGAATGAAATTTATAAATGGATGGGGAATAATTTAAATGGGATTGAAAAGGGAATGGTTGGAGGGTGACAGTTGTAGTTGTTTATGGATATTTGATTAGGGATATGTGTTTTGAGGATGTAAGTGAATTAATGGCTTTATAAAATCATACAGTAGTTTATTTAAAGTTATTTAACTAAGCATTTTTTGTAGGACACAATTAAAGAAATTGCTTCCGGTTTGGGAAATTTAAGTTTTATTAGTACGATTTAAGAGCGTTTTCAGCGTTACAATTTTTCTACACCCAAACTATACTTTTGCTATCACCTAGGAGTTGTTGTTCGAATAGAAAGCTATAACTGATGGAAAGGCTTAAAGATTAAAATGTCACTTAAAAATAATTACATCCTGTTTGCCGTCAGGTTACATCAACTATATTTACTTCATCAACGACCCTTTAAAGCCAACTACTACCAAACATATAAATTTTAGGGAAAAAAAAAAAATAAGATTTTGTAGTGTATTTAGGCTCAATTTATTCACTCTCCATTATATTTAAAATCTCCATTAAAAATTATAAATTTGTCAAATCGCATACAAATTTTAAAATTTCCCTTTTTAAATGGCGACTTTAAATTTAATGGAGTGTGAATAAATTGAGCCTTAGTTCGTTAATTACCTATTTTTTTAAATTATCAATTTGGTTAATAAAAGGAATAGAAGTATGTAAATGTTTCCATTGATTTTCAGACAGAAATAAACTATTGGTACCAATATAAGAACCTTTTGCTTAAATTCAGTAGAAGTAATTTTTTTTTTGCAAAAAAAAATGTAAGGTTCGTTTTCTTATTAATCGAGTACCTAAGTATAGCTTTTGCTATTCTAAAATTATTAATCAATTTTTTGGTTATTTTTCGTAAGTAAGATAATAAAAATTCTTAGAATTTGTTGGAATTGAAAATCAATTTTTTTCTTGTTGTTGTTGTTTTTTTTATTACATTCCAAGAATTTAAAAATAAATATCAAAATCCTCTTTGATGGGTTATAGTCTAATATATATTTGTTTTGACCCTGATGGCAAATAAAACCTTTGGATTTGTTTTTTCTTAGAATATCCAAAGTAAAATGAAGCTTTTTTTTGTAATATAAGAACTTGGTATCACATTTAAAACTCACTTAAAATTCTTTGTAGCCTGAAGTCAATTCATTTTTCTTGATTAGAAAATTCCTTTAAATACACTCAAACAAAATTTGACTTAAAAACACTATTCTTTAAGTCATACATTTTTTTTTAAATAAAAATTTTTTGAAAAAGAATTAGGTATTTTGAAAGAAATTTTTTTTTTTGTTGAAAAAGCAGATACGTGGACTTGGAAGAGTTATATGATCCTCTTGACATCGAGATCATAACAGCCCCGAGTAAAAAGGAATAGCTCCGTTTTAAAAACTCAAAAATTTAAATTTTTGAAAATTTTTCTTACTTTTCGATTCGCTTACGAGAAAGTCAGGCATTAAGAAAACGACTTTACCCTCTAAAACGTTTCAAAGGACCGTTTTTGATGTTGCATTTGACTCTTAACGTGAATCTATGTAGATACAATAGCTTAATTTTTTTACTTGGGAAATAATTTAATTTTAAGGAGCAATATTAACAGTAGGTATTCTACCTGTTTATGAAATTGTATTTAAAAAAATCTATGTACTTTGGCAAAACGTACTTTTGGAGTTAGAAAATTTTTTTTAACCATTATAAGCGGTATCTCTCACAGGACCATTTTTTTATTTCACTTTTTTCTACATGTATTAACCAATTTCAACGACCAATTTTTGGAAAAAGTTTGATTTCTTTTTAAATTTTAAAATTTGAAAAAAACTCAAAAAAATCTATTTTATGGAAGTTTTAAAAATATTTCAATATTTTTACTTGCTCTATAGGGCAAGTATTGGATTCGTGTAGAAAAAAAAATTCGAGGTTTTAATCAATACCGACATTACGATGATGGAGAAGATCAAAAAAGTGGTTTTCGTCATGCCGTCCGTCGGTCTGTGCGTCTGTGCGTCCATCTGTACATCGAGCTAGGGCCTAAACGGATGGATGGATTTGCTTGAAACTTGGTACAGATGATTTTTACGTAATTCCCTAGACACGTTTTGTTTTTATTTTTTTAATATCTCCATTTTAACGCATACCTCCCATATAACGTTTTCGAGGTATTGCAAATTTCCCGAAAACGGCTATAACGATTTAGATCAAATTTGGTGTGAGGAATACTCTTATTGATTCCAACAAAACTGCGTTTTTAGTTTTTCTCAAAAAATGCGGAGAACGGAAATATGGCGTTGCCGTTTTTCAAAAATTGACATATTTTTTAAGTTCATATATTTCATCAAAGCATTAGTTATTTTATACAAAATTTACAGAGATCACTAAGTATAAAATGTTAAAAAAAAAAAATATTTTTAAAAACATTGTTGAAAAAAAAATTTTTTTTAATTTAATTTTTAAACTTTTGATTTTTTTTTTTTTTTTTTGATTTTTTTTTTTTCTACAAAATCTTAAATTTCCAATAGATATTTAAGATAAAGATACTGTGAACTACAAGAGCAAGTACGTGCGACCCAGTCGTGCATTTTATTTTTTTGTGATTTGATTTTTTTTTTAATTTTGTTTTTATAATAATTTCTCAAAATTTAGTTTGAATTAAAAAAAAAAAAAAAAAAACAGTTCCAAAAATTTTCGAGTTTTTTTTTTAAATTCTGTATTATGTACCTATATTATTACCTACAAAATAAAATGCACGACTGGGGTCGCACGTACTTGCTCTTGCAGTTTAAAACACTTTTATGTTAGTTTACTTGTAGATTTTAAGAGCTGCCTCTATATAAAATTAAAGAAATTTTGTTGATGTTGGGGAAGAGCCGACATTTAGGGCAACATTTTGTTAAATGAAAAATAAAATGTTTTTTATTTAACTTTTATTGAAAAAAAAAAAAAACAAAGATGCAGTTTTATTGCAATTGCTTCGAATATTACGTTTGTAAAGTTTAATCAAAATCGTTAGAGCCATTTTCGAGTTATTTGGTATAATTTGAAAAATTTGTATGGGAGGTAGGTACACTTTTTTGACTTTTTTGAGAAAAACTAAAAATGCAGTTTTGTTGCAATCGCTTTGAATATTACGTCTGCAAGGTTTAATCAAAATCGTTTGAGCCGTTTTCGAGTTATTTGGTTTGAATTGAAAAATTTGTATGGGAGGTACACTTTCTAAGTGAGATATTATAAAAAAACAAAAAAAAACCAACTTTCAAAATTCCATAAAAATTATATGTACCAAATTTGAAGAAATTTCCTCCACCCGTTTAGGCTGTGGAAATGTGTACAGATGCACACACAACCTCACAGACGAAAATATATTCAAAGCACTCCACAAGTAAACCATACCTAATTTAAAGTTGATAAACAAATTTTACCCTTAGAAAATGTGACTTCAAACAAGTAAAAGTCAATAATTGTTCTGGATTTGTGTCAGCAGTTCATAATTGTCTCAAATTTACCCTTATTACTCAAACTTTGCACAATGAATGCGGGCTACAATTACAGTTAAACTTTAAATTCACTAAGGTACCTATTTTTATTCGAGGAGAAAAAATATTTCAGCACAATACCTCAGTTAGCTATTCCAACATCATGTTCCATAAAAAAAACTTTTATCATAAAACTTAATTTTGTATATATTTTGCTCCACGTCAAACAGCTATTGCTTCATTCAAAGTATCTTCATCAGATATTGCACTAATTTCATTCAATATTTTATGAAATAAGAATAAAAACAAAGAAACATGATAAACCATTCTAAGCATCATTCATCCTTTTTTCTCAGGAAAAAAAAGGAAAGAAACAAAAATATAAATCCGATTTGATATTCGTAGGAAAAAAATCAAACCAAAAGAATAAAAAAAAAAATAAAAAAACAGGACTCCCCTTCTATGATTAGCTAGCTTGCCAATGGCTTCAATATTTAACTCTGTCCGCGTTCGTCGTCGTGCCGCGGGAAATGAGACACGGAAATATTTCTTATATTTTTTTATTCCTCTCCTCTTATCCTCCTCTTTTATATATAGTCAGTCAGCTAACCAACACAACCAGTGCATAATCCTTCTCGAGGATATTTTATAAACGAGATTATTTCCGATACCTATCATCATGCTTCTGGGCAAAAAAACAAACAGAGACAAAAAAAAAACTCTGTAGAACCAAAACAACAACAAAAAAAAAGAACTTTATCAAGAAAATTTAATTAGTCCAAGTGAGAGGAGTCCACAAGAGAGTCCTTTGAAGCAACACAAAACGAAAGAAAGAAAGAAAAAAAAGACCAAAATACAGCAACCATAGCTTAAGCTTCGTTCATCATCCGTTATTTGCCTCCAAGCTTTGGCACCACCATCTTAACGAAAAGAATAATAAGGAACTGTTCTTCGTTTTTCTTCTTTATTTGCAAAGACAAGTGTGAAACGATTTATAAAAAAAAAAAAAAAATACGAGGAAAACAGAAAAAAAAGATAAACCAAATCCAAGAGAAACAATGAACGCGAAGATTTTACAGGATGAGGCCTCATGAATATAGTCCATACAATCTACTTGCTCTCTCTCACTTTTTCCCTGTCTGAAGAATGAACAAGTCCATTTTATGCTTCCTTCAGGGTTGGAAACTTATTAGGAACGGTTTTCTCTTGATTTCGTTGGTAAAACTTTACTGACGACAACGACAACGTTGCGACGCGACCGACCCCGACCCCGACCCGAAACACGGATGGCGACAAGGGAAAGATGGTGCGGTAAACACAACTTGAAGTAGCAATATTGACTTCCTTGGAAGATTGACTACAGCTCGTCCTTGTGTCGTGTCGGTCATCCACTTTCAGTGTGGAAGAATACACACGGCAGCAGCAGTGGCAATTCCAGCTAATCAGTATTCCTTGCACACAATTTAGACAACAACAAGTCAGCCAAGTGAAACAAGGGAATGCTTTAAATGGCAAATGCGATTTCTTGGCTAGATATATCTACTCTATATGGGTGGAATATCTATCTTTGCAGGAGCAGGATGAGAAGCAAAAGGACATAAACTTCTATGAAGGATGAGTTTTGTTTTAGTTTCTTTTTTTTTTCTGTCGCTGTTATGTTATCCTGTCTAAGACAAGCTCAAAGTGATATTTTTATTTATTTTTTTAAGGATATCACGTTCTTATCTATTTTTTTTTAAGTTTCTAAATCCTCTTTATAGGTATATGAGGAAGACTGCATATAAATTTATAATAAAAATCCAGCCAAGTGGGAAAAAGCACTCGAGTAGGTTAGGTTAGTATTCTATTTAAAGGATTAAATTTTTTGCTTTTTTTTTAATGCTTATCACTCGGAATATGAAAAAATAACTGTTAGTAGGTAGTAACCGCTAGAATAAACAAGGACAAGAAAAAGCATATCAAATCCTTTTAAGAGAATTACAAATTTTATTTAAAAAATATATATTTCTCTTACATGTGGGTAAGGATTAATATTTTCCTCACCAAATCGGATTCACTGCAAAACCAAAAAAAAAAAAAAGAAAATCCTTCAAAACATCCTGAAATTTTTTTTCTGACGCATGGAATATTTATTTGTTATTCTTTTCATCACCATTCAGGAAGGAACAAAAAAAAAATACCAATGATGGAAATTTTCGGGTTAAATCACATTTTGTTTGCTTTATTTCTGGAACAAGGACATTCTTCTTTTCGATGGTAAAATATATTATCAGAATTTCATATTTTTTTTTCTTTCTTAACAGAGTTGTCTTTCTTTACTTGTTTGTTGGTTTTGTCGTTCTAAACAGAAAAGATATACAGCGGATGCTTGTTTCGTTTTGTGTTAAGTGAAAAAGGATATGGATAATAAAATCATTTTGGATATATTGTGAATATGTTTTGCATATAATGCATAGATGAAGTCCTTTTTACATTCAATTTTTTTTTTATTTTTATTCCTAGCACTCGAGATTGTAACAACATATATTTACTACGTATTTTCTTCTTTTTCGTCCTTTTTTTTCGTTGTTTTTCTATATTGTATGTGTTCATCAGGAAAAAAGAAGTAATATTTATTTATGCGAAAGGATCTTTTGTTGTATATACCTAAAGTTTTTTTCTTCCTTTTTCTTGGGTATATGTAAAAATTTCGGGAAAAAATGTAAAAAAGGAAAAAGCATTAAATAACATTTGTGTTTCTAGTTGTTTGGGAATGGAGTACCTATATGGAAGGATTTTGTAGGTTATATACAAACTGACTTGTTAGAGATGTACATTTAGATTGTAAACAAGGATTTGAGGAAAAGAAGGATTATTTATTACAAATTTTTTGGAATCAAAATGAGGTCTTCAATTTATTTATATTTTGTTTTTTCGTTTTGTTTTTTTTTTCTTGTTGAATTATTTATATATCTTTTCGTTTCAATTTGATGGAATACTAAAATAGTCCGGTGTTTTTTTTTTACAGAATAGAAGCATCCTTAATGTAAGGAACAATATTAAGGAGATATTATTTACATATCTATTCAATTATAAACCCCATTGCATTAGGGGGACTTGAGTTGGCATAACTCTATATAGCTATAGAAAAATGGTAAAAATGGTTCATTTGTTCCATCATAGCTCCTAAATTACTTATCGCAATGGACCAAGTGATGCATCGTTGGAAGCGTCTTGTTCTTCCGCTGATTATGTGATGTCGCATACAATCCAATATGGGGCCCTCTAGAGGCAAATGTCATAAAATATGAACCTAATTTCGAAAATTTAATTTAATTATTAATTTGTAAATGGATAACTTTTAGCCTATCAAGATTCTGCTTTCAATCTTTGAAAATTCTTTCAAAGGACCAACTATTTACCAAAAAATATCCTTTTTTCATTGATTTTAAAACTCTTTGCTTCTTCAAATACAAGCAAGGTCACTCTAACAAATAAAAAAAAAAAAAAACTTAAAAAGCTCAGTCACAAACCGCACCCAATATACTTTCACCAAATAAAAAAGGGAAAAAAAAAACTTAACCCAACGGGTCATTTAATTTTATGATAAAAGAAACTTCATTTTTTTCGTTCATCTAATTTTCCTATACACTCAAAGTTTTTTTTTTTATTTTTCAAATTTTTTTCATTTTTCATACAACATCAAGCAAATGAAATTTAAACTGCGAAACATTTTCACATCCTTTTATTCTGTTTTCGAGGACGTATATAATACTTATGCAAGTGATCCTTTGCGTTGTTGTTGTAGCTATTTTAATTTTTTTTTTTGTATTTTTTTTTTTGCTAGAAGCAGCTTTGTGAGTGCCGCTACTCTTTTTGCTGGTATATTAACAACGAAAAGATAAGGTTACACCATTAAAAAACTTTTTTAATATCTCCGTGTAGCTACTACTTTTCTCGAATATTTTCGCCCCTTTCCTTTTTTATCACCCTGAGAATGTCCTCAATTTAGTTCATCCTTTTTTTTCTTCTTGTTTGTAAAAGTTGTGTAGGTATAATTTTTTTTTTTTTGTATCCAACTATATTCTAACTCAAAAAAAAAAAAAAAAAAAATCACCATTGTAGTATCCTTTAAGTTTGAATGAGAAGGATATTTTAGTTGTTGTATACTATAGAGTTTAAGGATACCTCTCTATATATGTATGTTATGTTACCCTTCTATACACAAAAGAGGAGAGATGTTTCGTACAGAAAAGTTTTGAGTTTTCTCATTGGCAAACCAAATATCATTCAAAAATAGAGAGCAAATATACACAAAAGTGGCTGAGGGTAAACCGCAATTGAATTGAGAATGAAAACCCTAAAAAAGAAAAAAAAAAAAAAAAAAAAAAGGACATGAAGGATTAACTTCCTTCCGAATACATTTACATGTTTATATCGCGTTGCTTCCTTTCATTTTTATGATAATCAGCTCTGCAACTCCAAAACAAACCATGGCGATAAAGAAAAACCCAGGAATTACAAATATTGAGGCTGATGTACTGTTGACTGTTGTAGACACCGCACAGTGAGGGCGAACGGTAGAAAATGTAAGAGGAAATTTAACTATGCTCCTAAAATATGCCTGCCTTAACATATGCAACAGCAATTGAAAATATTCTCCATTCGTCTCTCTAAACCAAAAAGGAAACACAATCGGTAAAGGATAAAAATTATTACCTGTAATTGGTGAAATGTTGCTTTCTACACCCTCCGCCTTGATGGTTTGTTTTTTTTTTTTTTTTTAATTTGTATATACGAGTATCCTGTATTTTTCTATTTAAACTCTACTTCAAAGAGGAGAGCCTAAAACTATGCTTCACTAGCTGATGTAATCGGGTTTTTTAAACGTAGCAATGCATTCATAAATATTTCTCCAAGGATATTTTTTTTTTTTCGTTCATTCTATTGCCGTCGCCGCCCTCTTGTTTCCCTTTCTCATTACAAGAATATTTTTATTCGTAGAGAGGAGCACCAAGTACGTAGGTAGAGCGGGTTAAATAAAATCAAAAAAAGGAACAGAAATGAAAACACAGACAACTGCTTCCCGTTTGAGAGGTTCTTCTCTGTGATGTAATTACCACTTGTTTCCTTGGCTTATCGGGTAATTGCATTGGGGATCTCATACCCTTTGCCGAAGCGCTAGGACACGCTCTGATGATATCATATCCTTGCGCCAACACCAAGTTAGTAGTAGCAATAGAAGCAAGCGGCAGACGAAGACGAGGAAGAGTTTGAGTTTCTCTTTTTCAATATCATCACTTTTGCAACTTTGTGCAATTTATGTTCAGCGCCGAATGACAGGGTAATAATAGTTTAGGCGTATTACTCTGTTTTATTTTCTACTTCTTCTTCTTCTTTATGCTTTTTTTCCTTTTATATATTTGCTCATATCGCATAGAAAGGAGCTAGCTCCCTTTCTCGTTGAAAATTTACAGCTTTTGGTTGATGGCGATGGTTGGTTAAACTAGCATAGCGTTGATCCTTGACATGATGATTATAGCTTCTCTGCAATAGCTCTAAAGTGTTGATGGGTTCTTGTTTCTATTTTTTTTTTCTCTATTTCGTCTTTATTCGTTCTTCTTTCTGATGGAACTGTGCTATGTTTGTTTATTGCACGAATGAGTATTTTTCAATTTACTTTCGCAACTGTGCATGGTGTTTGTGTTAAAAAATAAAAAAAAAAAAAAAAACTGGGAGGATCAAGAGGAAGAAGATGCGGATCCTGTATATGTATGTGTTGAAGCTACTAAACAAATATGCAATGCATTTGATTTTCCGGTTCATTTTTTTTCCTTTTTTCTTACAATTTTAAGTTTTTTTTTTTTTTTTTTTTTTAATTCTACTAGAAAACATGAAAACGTGCAGAAATGCAAATTGAAATAGAAATGCTAGTTCCTACTTCACTTTGCTACTGCTGCTACTGCTATTGCAATTGCTCTTGCTGCACATCAATATTGTAAAACTTTTCTCTGTAGAGTTCCTATAAGACTTCTATGGATTCTATTTTTTTTTTTTTTATTATTTTGTTGCTCTATGTATGTATATAAACAGAGATTGTTGATAGGTCATTGGACCGAAGTACATTTCTCTGATATGGTGAAGAAGCAAGTCCTTATGTTGTGGGTATAGATATTTTATAGGGATAGTGGCAATTTGTTTAAGGATATGTTTGGCGCATGGAGTTTTATTATGAGTAGGTACTTTTTTTCAAAGAATTATCTATGCCAATCGGCGAAAACGAATGGGAAATCCAAATGTGTGTAATTTTGTATAATTCTTCAATTGAAAATGTATTAATTTTATTGGTTTTGGAGTTTTAAAAGCAGGATCGTGGATAGTTTTGTAATATCAGAAAGATATGAGTGTACCGGTAGTATTTAAATGAATTTAAAATTAAATTAATTTAAATTATAAAGTAAACATTTATTTAAAGAGAATCTTAGAGAAACAAGAACTGAAGAAGTCATCTGACTTGTCTACCACTCTTTTAATGGAACCTCTTGCTCCTTCTATCCAGGGCTGTGAAAATAGCAATTAAAAAAAAATATATTTACCTATTGCAAATAAAAAGAATTTGCGATACAAAAAAATCGTAACAACTGAAAGAAATTTGCATTAAAAAAGAAGAAAAGATTATCATTGAAAATAAATTTTTTATAGCTAATACAAATATTTTGAAATAAAAAAAAATATTATTAAAAAAAAATTTTCTAAAAAAAAATTCAATACCTACAAATTTTTAAATATTAGTCAAAATTTCATAGCATTTTGACTATTAGGTCTTACATAAGGTTTAATATTTAATAAATAGCTAATGTATAGTCAAATAGCAGAAATTGTAAGAAATTTGACGAATATTTTCATATAATAATTTTTTTTAATAAAAATTTTATTTTCAATGCATATATTTTTCAATTTTTCCGTTGCAATAACATTTTTTTAATGCAAAATATTTTTTGCAATACCTAAATATTTTTTTTTTGTTGCAAATAGGGGAAAGGTGCGAACACTAAGACAGTGCAAACAGTGAGACAATTCATTTTTCTCTTTTCTGAAAATAAGCACAGTAACGCTAGTTTGGGTCAAAACGTTTATTTCCCCGTCTGCGTCTTTTAATTTTGTCCCTACTAAATTAAAGCTGTCCATTTTCCTACACCATAAAATATCACACAAAATCAGGAGAAAGTAGTTTTTGGAGTGTTATAAAAAGGATGTATAACACAAAAAAATCTGGTTAGTTGGACAGAACTTTTTTTACATATGTATTATATTTATATGTTCTTTCATAAAAAAATATCATGTAAATTAGAATTCCTTCTCGTTTTTTGTAATTTCATATTTTTCCGAAAAATGACAAAAAGTAAACAGTGAGACATTATGTAAAAGCAAACAGTGAGACATAGATTTTTAAAAAAGCAAACAGTGAGACATATAGATTTTAAAAAAATCTATTATTTTAGCATGACTTCAATATGATTTCGAAGTGTTTTTTCTTTCGTTTTTTTTGAGCTTTTTGTAATTTTTATTTGAAAAAATGGGTTAAAATAACATAAATTAATTAATTATATACTTGTCAATTACCTAATTATTTGACGTTTTCGTAAATTTTTTTTCATCTAAGAATGTCTCACTGATCGCGCCCCTTGCAAACAGTGAGTCGTTTTGAATTTTTCTACATTTTAGTCCAATGTGATGCTTTCATTCATTCTTTAACTACAAGTTTTTTTGCAACATTAAGATAAAATGTGTCTCAAACTGTCTTCAAAGTTTTGTTAAGCTATCTTGAAAACATTCTAAGATATACCAATTTAAAAAAAAGGTGTCTCACTGTCCGCACCTCTCCCCTACATATTTTTCAGTTGCAAAAACATTTTTTTTTTTTTCATTAGCAATACATAATTTTTGTATTGCAATTTTTTTAATTTGCAATAAATATTTATTTTTTAATTTTTAATGGAAAACAACTGCATTTCAAAAAATTATTGTTTTCAACCCTGCTTTTATCCTGGTGGAAGATAAGATGGCCTCTGAATTCGAAAAGAGTAGAAAGTCTCAATTTGGAAGCATTCAGGAGAAAAACCCTGTTTGTGAACTAAATATGACTACCCAATATCTACATTAGGCACATAAGTCAGAAAGAACTACGAAATTAATTGACAGTAAATCATCTTTCATTTAAAAAAGTACGCTTATCAGGGAAGACAAGGTTACGTGTAAGGAAATATGCATTATTCAAATAATACCAATGAAGAAATCCACTGAAGAATCGGATTCCAACGCAATATTTAACCTAAGTAGGACTTGCTATCATATCCTTTAGGTAAACTAGGGACTTTGAAAATCATTATACTATGTGGAATATTCCTTTCAAAGTTATAAGGAGTAAAACTTTGAAAAACCAAAAGTGTCAATGCGAGCTAAACTTACTGTTTAACAATAACTTAAAAATTATATCAAAAACTACGTTAAAACGAGTCAGCTGTTAAATAATAAATTATAAATTTTAATTATTTACAAAACGACAAGTCTAAAAACTTACAAGAAAATTGCTTTAAATACTTTATCAGCTGCTATACCCCATTTCTACTTCAATTTCAATTAACCCTCAACCAAACTCTTTTTTTTTTATACACTATCCATTCATTTAAGTAACTTATTTTTAAGCCCCCCCCCCCCCCCCCACCCCTCCTTCTTCCAAGTAAAATCATTCTATACCAACCCCACATCAAGCGTTTCAATTATCCTTATCGAAAGAAAAATCGATAAGCGTTATGCAAACTCTGTTCAGTTATTCTTATTCGTTTGTTTACCAAGCGCGTGTCGCCAACCAATAAACAAAACAAGAACAAAAAAAAAACAACACCAACTGCGGAAAAGTATCTGCAAAAGTCACAGACAGTATCTTATGGAACAGTAATTTGACTGTCAAACAAGAAGAAGAAAAAAAAAAACAACTTCCTATTTATAGACCCCGTCAAATTAAAAACTTTCGCACTTGATAAAAAACGACAGCAAAAAATAGTAGGTATATCGAAAAACCCTATCACCTTTTTTTCTTCTTTATAGGAATTGTTGGAGAGGGGTTGAAAATCGAATCGAATTCTTTTTCATACCAAAACAAAAAAGGCTTAAATTGTGGGGAAGAAAAATATCAAATATTATTTGACAAAAAAAAATCTGATCCTTTCCACACATTTCACACACTCTGTGGAGTCCTTGATTTGTGCGGTGTTTATTTTTTCTTATTTTTTTTTTTTTTTTTTTGTTTTCTCCAAACGAAGGCGTTTCTATAGATAGGCGAAAAAATCTGTTGATTTTGTTCAACAATTTTTTCTCTGCTGCAAAAAAAATTGCTTAAATCACAAAGAAAATTAAAAAAAAAAAAAGAAAAAAAAAATACAGCTGACAGGAAGGACGCGGAAAAAATTTCAAAAATATAGAAATTTTCTTTCCTTGTTTTTTTTTGTTTTTTTTTTAACAGCCAAAGGACTTAAATATTTATTCGCTCCTTTAATTTTTTGTATGTAATGGGTAGGTATATCTGTTTTCTATACGAATTTGTATCTTCGTTGTAACTGTGTAAGAAAATGTTTTTTTTATTTATTATTTTCTTTGGGGGCACTTTTAAAGATGTTTTGCTCAAAATGAAAATGAAGGGAAAGGGTAAGGAAACAGAACAATTTGTACTTCTTCTTTTTCTTCTTCCGTAGTCGGTAATAGATAAGTAATGATCAAAGAAGATACTGAAATAGTTTTTTTTTTATATTTTTATTTTATTTTATATTTTATTTCGTGTTTTGGACGTTTTCATAAAATAAAGAAAGAAAATACTCTAATTGGGTGTTTGTTTTCTTATAGTTTCCTCAAAGGTCCTTGATTGTAATTTGTCCCGTATTTTGTTTTTATTTTGGATTTAAACTCTCGAATTATTGTCAATAAATGTATTCTCTTAGGAAATTATTTTTAAATTAATAAAATGACCAATTCAAAACAAAGTATTGGGTGTGATTTTTATTTTTGTTCAAAGTTTTTACATTTTTTTAATTATTTTGTTCCCAAATTTATATCAAAAGTGAAATTTATGAATAAAATTTGCAGAAACTGTGTTTTGTCCATTATTATTATTTGTCAGATGAAAAGCCACACTTCCACTTTTAAACGATGAAGTTTCTGGTTTCAACCAAAATTTACATAAATTCCATCAATTCAAAATTTTCTACTACTCAAACCTATACATAAAACAAAATTCATAAATCTAAAACCACAATATCTAAACACGCAACCCAACATAATGTAATTTCTATTGTTTTAAACTTTTTAGAATATTGCTATCAATGATGCCATAATTTTCAATACACAATTTCAAAACATTCACAAAACTTTATAACAAAAAAAAAACAAAATTTAACAAAAAGTAAAAAAAAACAACATCTAATTAATTGTATCAGATAAAAACAACTAAAAAAGCAATAAATTCATTCCAAAATTCGAAATCCATTTCGTCTGATAGCGCAAGATAGAAAGAGATAGAAAAGTTGAAACAAAAACACTCATAAAATTTACAAACTGCAATCTCCACTATCGCGCCAGTTTGTTTATAGTATTTTCCCTGTGAAATCCAGTGTGTTACGTTGTGTTATCTTTGTGTCATTTGACTGACATTTTAATGGTTTTGTAATATTTTTTGTGTTTCTTTTTTGGTTTCAAATCCGTCCATTAACTAAAATGCACAGAGTGTGAAGTGATGTGATGTCATTAATTGGGGAAAAACTCAAATTTTATTTTTGGTACAAAACCAAAAGGACTTTTTTATTGTTTTAGATAAATGTTTGTTGTGCTGAGTTTAGTTTTTTTTTATGGGAGTTGTTTTTAATTTTGTAGTAATTTAAAGGTTTTTATCATGTTGATTAAATAACCATGCTATTAGAAATAAATACGTATTCAAATTATGTAAAACTAATTAAAAGTGTAGGTAAGTGAAAAATTGATGGATGTAATTAATAGAAACAAAACTGATATTTTTTAATAATAAAGTACTATTTACAATTTTGCTTCATATTAATCACACCTTAAAAATAATGAATGGTGTTTCAATATCTTCTTATTACAAGACGTATCATTTAATAAAATTTACTATAAAAAGAGTTTTAATAGTTGTTTTATAAGCGTCGCAATGTTAACCAAATTTACTCGGCATTTGCGCAAGAGTAAAACCAAATTTTAATCTGATGATTGTACTCAAAGAATATTTAAAATTAAGACATTGAAGACCGCGAGAATTATGCTTAATTATGTTCTCAAACCCATAAAGACTTTGGGCGGTTGGGGTTCATAGGCACGATTGTCTATGGTTTTCGGAGATGTAATTCAATTACATCTAGCTTTTCCCAAGTTGCGTAGACTTTTTTGCGACACACACAGGTAAATTTTCCCAAAAACATGGCCAAAATTATTTTTTGTTTTTATTCAATTTATTATTGCATGATTATATCAAAATAAGATAATTTCCATAAAATTCACCATTTTTAAGTAAATTTACACGAAAATTCACAAAAAAAGAAGCAAAAAATGAAAAAAATCGTTTTTTTACTTTACGCCATAGGGTTTCTTTCATTTGACATTTAATAATACAATATTTATACATTCAATAGATTGAAAAAAACAGTTGAACAGTCGTTATTATAAATAAATAAATAATGCAGGCATAGATATATACATAAATAAACATGAGTGTGAGTTTGTATGTGTGTACATCATTCAATGACTTGTGAGTTGTGAAACTGTAACTATAAGTCTGCTTGCTCGATCTCTGGTTCTATTAGAAACTGAAGTATTTCAGAGGGAAACGCATTTTTTGTTTTAGGATTTAGTTTTCTCAAACTACTTATTAATGGGTCAGAAGACACCAAGAGATTATAAAACACATCTTCCATATTTTGCTGCCTCGAAAATTTTCTTGGGAAACTTTCTCGAAACGCTTTATATCTTTGTTTCGTGATTCTTGGGCTTCTTCGCCGATCTGTCCAATGAATGAATAAATTGTATGGTTATTATGAAACTAAGTTAATTTTCCTTCAACAACTATTGAAAGTGCTTCTTCTGCTGTATATGGAATAATTTTCTGGTCAATTTTTTTCAAAGCTTTTGATATTTTTCAGCACGTGAAGGAGTTGAAAATATTATATTTTTCATTACATTTGATGAACAAGTTTCCCTTTTTCTCGCAGTTGCATGGCGCAGCATAGCTTAATTCTTCGGCAATATAGTTAGAACGTAAATCTTCTGTTTTACTTCTCTTTGACCGTTCGCTTAGGTCTGAAAAATCCATTTGAGGCCGTCCAACAAAGCCATGGGCTCAGCATGGAAACGATATTTCATATTGCAACCAATTTATATTTTGTTTTAAGAAGGTGTTGTTATTTCTGGAGGCACTCAGCCATCTTCTTCTATGTTCATATATGCAAAATCAAAATCCGTTAAATTTTTCTCTATTTGCTCCGAAATTTCAATATTTCAACCTTTGGTACCAACAAAATTAATTTTTTCTGTAATGTCACGTGACGAACAGCTTTTTAAAAATTCAGAAAGCTTATTTCTTGAAAGAAAAATGAAAGTTAATTACGATCCTGTGTCAAAAAAGAAAAATTTAATTAAAAAAAAAAAAAAATCACCGTCCCCAACACCTTTTGAAGCCAATATTATAAAAAGTCGCAAAAAACCGCAATGTTTTAGGATTGTTTCCCATAAAGGAAACATTTAACTATTTTTCAACACTATTTTCAGTACAGAAAAACGCAAATCAACTTAACTTTTTCATTATCAAAGAAAAAAAATTTGTTTGTTTTTACTGCTCAAACACATTATCTTAAGAAGCTTTAAAATTTACTTTAGACTTAAAATTTTGCATTATCTTTGTCATTATCTTTTTTTAACATACCACTAGCAACAGAATCCATGTTAATTATTTTTAAAATCACCAAAAAAAATTAAATAAAAAATAAAGCAAACTACTTCTTATAAGAAACCAACCTTGCTACTGCACTCGTTAATTAAAATGTTCTACTTTGAAAGCATCTACTGATTAAACAGTTACAATTTGCATCGCATGATCAATCAGGTTCTAAGCTTATGTTATTTGTAAACAACTTGGCATTAAAAAAAAACAACAAATCGCAAATTTTTTTTTTGTAGTTTTGGCCATGAATTTGGGAAAATTTACCTGTGTGCGACACTTGGGTTTCCGCACGCAATATATTGCATATCGTTATCAATGCACAGCTACTCAGAATTGAGAAAAGAGAAGAAGAAGAGTTCCTAACCTACTTACCTAAATCTAAAATCTTAAAATCTAATCTAAACTAAACTAGCCTAACCTAATCCTAATCGAACCAAACCCAGCCTTACCTTGGAAGAAAAGATTCTGCTAGATGACACATGAGCCCGAAATGGACATTTCAACAGGACCCAGTCTTGAAGTAATTGTTTAGTTGGCTCTAATTTTGTTTTTGATTATTTTGTTTGCGTCCGAACAGCAGGTCACTGTGGCGTATGTGTAATTTTTTTATATTGAAATATCTTGTTGGCTAATACAAATTGTGAAAATTGTAAAATATTGTTAGTAATTTTTTGTATTTATAAATTACACTTATAAAGAACCTTTTTCATTCAAAAATACCAACAAAAAATTTGATCACTTTTATGGATCAAATACGACTATGTGCAGTGATTCTAAGGGGGGCGATCTTCGAGACACTTTTGGAGGTATGCCACTATAAGGTTGAAATCCCTCGCAGAGTCCGGCACACGGGGAGGTATGGACATGGATACCTCCTTATGGTGGCGTAACGCGTTTTTCCAAAAGAAAAAAAAATTGTTATCACCAATCAGGTACACAGCCACACAAAAAAAAAATTCTGACCTGGGGTTGCGACTATGTTTTTCATATTTCACGTCAGGTTTTCGAGATAACTTAAAAAAATGTAAAATTTTCTCTGATCTGGATGTGCGAATATGTTAGTTATATAGTTTTTGTGCCGCTGAATCCAGATTCAAAGTCAATTTTGCCCTATCACCTTATGTTTCCGAGGTATCCTCAATTTGACATTTTTTGAGGATATCTCAAAAACCTGACGTGATACGGCAAAAAAAACTTCGGACTCGTTTTAACCCAAAAAACATACGACTAACATATTCGCACTCCCAGATAAGAACTTTTTATTTTTTTGGTTTTGACATTTTTTGAGGATATCTCGGAAATGAGACGTAATAGGGCAAAATTGACTTCGAATCTGGATTCAGTGGTCCGAAAACAATATGATTAACTAACTAACTAAGTTAATCCACTTCATTCTTTTCTTTCACGTCTAAAATTTGAAATCGGCTTACGAGACAACTTTGTTAATATACAACTAAATTAATAATCCCCTGGGTATCGGATAAGAAGTTTTTAAAAACATCTTATTCAGATATATTGCCAAATGCCAGTTGAGAGGTTCGACAAAATTGGCCATCGAGTTTTTAAAAAGAGAGACTTTTTTTTTATTGCACAGGTAATAGCTTCTGAATGCGAAACTTTGAATTTCAGGAATGTTTCAAATAAATCTTGTAAGCAAGAATATTTTCAAAATTTTAAAATATTAATTATTAATGAAATCCTTTCTATTTCATGTTAGCAGTTTAAGAAACACCAAAAAGAAATTAACTGATGCTCTATAAAAACCTAACCATTTCTAAAAATGCCTCTTCTCAAAATTCTTCGTTGAAAAAATGAATTTAATTTTCTTTTAAGTAAAACTTATGAATATGGAAATAATTTCAATATTTCCAAAAAAAAAAACCTATTGCTAACAATCGATACACATCTTAAATCGATTACAAATTAATCCAAAGAAAAACGATTTTTCAGACCGCAATCAAAAGATTGTACTATACACAAAAGAGTCTCTAGTATAGGTCGAAACTGTAGTAATAGAAATAAAATTCAAATCCAATTACTCACTTCATTGGGTTTCAACAATTTTATTAACCTCACTCATTCTAAAAAGCTTCGTTTTTCTTTTACGAATTATATCGAAACAACGACACACAAAAACCAAAAACCGAAAAGTGTCCTTTGTCATATTTAAATGTATAACCCTCTTTTATATGTCCAACAAAATTCTATATGCGCCACATAAACATACAAACTGTGTGTTATTGTGAAAGGTATGATGGGAAAAATATTATCCCATTCAAAGTTTTCGCATTCAGAATACCCACAAATTTCAGAATTTTACTTCCAACATTTTGCAAATAATGTCCCGTTTATATACATGTTTTGGACAGGTCTCAGCAATGGAAGGAAATGTCTATTACCGGATTTTCTCATTCTCTGTAACTGTAGATACATATCTCAGAGTGTGTATCAAACACAAATCATATGTCCACTCAAATCAAATTTCTCTTTTGATTTCCCATCAAAAATTGGAAATGAACGAGACATTTTGAAGCCCACAAATGGACGGGACGGTCGGAGGAGACAGGAGGTTCCTCTCTGTGTCCGTTTTTGCCCATGTTAACTTGGGGTGTAATGTAAACATACAGAGAAACACGCATTCACATAGTAAGCACACATATGTTCAGGATCAGGAAAATATCAACTGTAAAAAGGTGTACTATATTCAAGTTCTCTGCCCTCTCATATGGTCGCTGGGGGTAGGTCACTCTTTCTTCTGCACCCTCATCACACTTAATACTCTCTTGGTTCGGTTCGTCCTTCGCATGCTATACTTGCAAATGAAGCGAAACCAACGTTTTCAACGTCCGAAAATTTTCTAATTTAACGCAAGAACTATTTTTGAGGTTGAATACCGTTGTCGTCGTTGTTGCCGACGACGAAGTTGTCGACGTAGTAGTTTCTATGTTATTTTTTCTGTTCGTTTTTTCGTTGATATCCTGGATGGGAATACTTCGGCTCACTTCTGAGCTAGAGAGAATGGGAAATGGCAAATGGAGTACATACCTCCTTCCATATTGAATGCGAGTTGTTTCTGGGTATAAAGTTGGGAGAGAATGGTGTTGGAGAGGCAGATTTTCCCAAGCATAAGTTATTATTACTGCCATACAGAAATCATCCATCGGGTTGTTCTGGAGGAGAATATCTCCAACATTGTGGGAGCAGCAGCATAAGGAGAACCATGAGGTTACACCACAAGTAAAGTGATGCCATCCATTCGTAGTTGGCAGCAGATGCTCCTCTCGGGGTGGACAGTTTGTGGGATTTTATCACTTATTACTTTACCGCAATGTGCACTTTAAAAATGGCGACGGAGAAAATGGAGAAGAAGAGGCGGCAAGAAGTGATGGAGTTGTACATTTATATATTATAAATATAAGTACCTATATCTGCATACATACATTATTTGTATATGTATACAAAGGATAAAAGTCTAGGAGAGAAGCTGGAGAGAGAGAAAAACCATGGACCGTAAGAATAAATTTTAAAATTGGTAATGGCTTGGCTAACCACAATAAATTAAATTTATGTGAAAAAAGGGTTTAATATTATGTACATATACATAATTTTTTTATTTTATATGTATGTAACCTGTAATATATACCTTATACTTAATATTGCTATAATGCCTTCGTGGAATATAACCAACCAACCAACCAAACCAATGTCGAAAATGAGAAGTGACACATCTGGAAATGGCTTTTCAATGCTGCGGCCCCGACATCCAAGGTCTCTGAATATAATGAATTTAAATGCGACCAAATATGGGTAATATGTGTGCAAGATGTTGCAATCGTGACGGATATATTGCTGAGGTGTGGTTTTAAGTAAGCAGAATTAAAAGGCATATAATTACATGTTTAATATTTTACCAAAAAAAAAAAAAAAACACTTAACCTTTATAAACGAGATTGCTTTATATTGGACAAGTAAAATCCAATAATATATTCACGTTAAAACCATTAACGGATTAAAATAGAAGAAATAAAATGAAGATAAATTCAATATCAGTGCAAAAATGACTTAAAGAAGTGTTTCTAGAAGACCTCTCAGTATTGTCCAACTTCCAAATGAGACTTAATCGAACTTAAAGAAATTTTGTACTCCGAACATTATTTGAAGAAGATATTGAAGAAAGTGATATTGTAAGTATTGGTAATTTTTTTAAAAGACTGAATAATTCTTTAACAAAACCTGAAAAATAACACCGGCACACAAAAAAAAAAAGTGTCATGAACCAGAAACCAGACCTATCTTTCTATATGTTTTTGGGACCGCTGAATGCGAATTTCAAGTCCGTTTGGCCCTGTCACCCTCCAGTTTTGAGTAATATGCAAAAAACTCAAAAAAAGGTAGTTTTTGGGGTCTTTTTTACACTTTTTTCAAAACTGGAGGGTGACCGGGCAAAACGGACTTGAAATTCGGATTCAGCGGTCCCAAAAACATATAGAAAGATAGGTCTGGTTTCTGGTTCATACAACTTTTTTTTTGTGTGCTAGCACTGTCGCGACATGTCGCTGTCATACCCGGCACACAAAAAAAAAAGTACCTACACAAACTGTTTTTTTTTGTTTTAAGCCAAAAAGGAAGCTTTCTGCATTGTTTTTTCCAGAGTAAAATTACACTGGTGTGCAAGGAAATCCCCCTTTTAATAAAACTATACTTTTCTAAAGGATATTTGTGTGTCAAAATTGGCCTAGCACGTCACGTTTTTTAGATATTCCTGTTACAAAATCTCGAAACCCCATTTTTTTTTTTGCTGTTTTCAAAGCAATATTTTGGCGTAATATAATCTTTTTCAACTTAATTTGTCTCGGTTTATGAAAGAACTTGTTTTTTGTTTTTCCATCAGCTCTCGTTTTTGAGATATAGTAGTTTTATTGAGTTTAAAAAAAAAAACTTAATTTTGTGATTCTCTAAAGCGAATATCTCAAAATCCTGACGTGCTAGAATTTTCGGATTCGAGCTCATCACATCAAAAACCAAATGAAAAGTATACTTTTGTTTCAAGGAGAAACAAATCTGAAGCTTTACAAGGCAGTGTATAAAAAGGTTTATCATAAATGAGATATTTCTAAATAGAAATAATAGAATACACTTAGAAATTTATTTTAATGTATTTTATTATAGTTATTTTTACATTTTTGACTTTTTAAATATAACGGTCGTTGAGATTTTACATTTCCCTTAATTAAGATGTTTATGTTCATGTGAAATATTTTTGCTGTTTTTGTCCATTAGCATTTTAAAATGTGTGTAAACTTCAATTCATAAAAAAATTTGGTGTCATATGATAGATCATGTTATGAGAAATAAGTTCTCCAAATTAGAGCTGAATACGAATAATAGTTTTATTTTTGTACTAGGTCAACCGAACTTAAAAGGCTTATTTTCTATAAACTACTCTTATTTTTCAAAAAAAAAAAAACATTTTAAAAAACGGTACTTGCTAGAATTTTTCTAGGACCAGATTTAGATTCAGGAAAGCCAAATCTTAAATAATTTCAAAAAATTATTTGAAGAAGAAAAAAAAAATATAAATTTTGCAGATCAGTGTTATCAAAAAAGAAGGTTTGAAAAATTTAATTCTTTCCATAAAGGCAAAAGAAATAAGAAAAAATGATTCTTAAACTATCAATAATTTCAATTTTTTTTAAGTTGAAGAAATGAAAACAGTGCTAAGCATTAGACGAGAGTATCAAGTAAATATAAATAATAACATGAATAGATTTCAAAACCCTTAACATACTGATAGAAGTGTTTTAAATAGACTCTAAGTATTGGTGTTTTAAAATTCATAAAAAAAAAAATTATTCACTAATGCAATTTTAAAGGCGGTTTATAAACTAAAATTCAGTTGCTCAAAACTTGCCTAGAAATCTTTTTGAATAATAATAAAATATTGAGAATTAAGGAAATACTTTAAAAAATAACATAATTTCATAGCACTCAAACTTCAACTCACAAATATGTATCTTAATTATTTGTTTTAAGTTGAAGAATTCAAAACAACTTTTAAATATTAGACAAGTGTATCAAGTAATGAGAAATAATGAACTGTGAAGATTTCTTGAACGAATTTTTAGTGAAAGAAGTTAGTGTTTCAAAAAACCTTCAAGTATTGGTGTTTTTTAGTTAACTGTAGGAAATAAATTATTTCAAGAGTATGTTTGATGCCATCTCTTGGTCAGTTCTATATCAAGTAAGAAGTTTTCATGGAATTTTTTTGAGTGTATAAATTTTTCAAGTTTGAAATAAAGTCGAAGAAGTACTCGAACAGTAGGATATTTTTGATAATCGGAAATAAGGTTAGGTTCATTTAATGAAACCCTCATGTCTAAAGTAATTTTAAAAATGCTCTATTATATTTTAGAGTAACAGTTTTTATATTGTATTACGTATCAACTTTTAACAGGCAACACTCAAAAAGCAACATTGCAACATTGCAACATTCATAATTCTTCTTCTTCCATTATTTTATACTCTTTCATTTTGGGTTTTAAATTTTCATTGAATTTTGTTGAAAGTTTTCGTGTGCACCATCATCAGTCAGTTCTAGCAGCGATAAAACTTTAAACTATAAAGGCACTTCGACAAAATATTATACGATGAAAAAAGAGAAAGCTACATTAAGCAATTTCCTCATCGAAAACTTTTCAACCTACACACTAAGTAATTTTTATGACTTCATCGAGCTTTTTCGCGACTACCGACGACCAACGACGACGGTGACGTCCTTTGTCGTCTTACTTTTAATTTTTTTTTTTTTTTTGTATCCCTTTTCTTTTTGTTCACAAATTATAAGGGCGGCGTTGAATAATGGAGTTTTATTTTATATTTTTTTTGTGTCCCTTCCTATCACACAGGAAACATTAGGAATGTCTTTCCTCATATGGCCTCAAGAAATATTACCATCAGCCAGCACTACTACCATACTGCTGTTACTTTTTGTTCCTCCTTCTTTTGTGCTATGCAATTATTTAATGATGACCATTAAATTAACCCCCGACCAGATGCCTGGACAAACCCTATAACAAAAAGGACCCTATATAAAACCGAAGAAGATGACGAAGAAGGAAGGAGTTGGGGCAAATGTAGTTTCTGAAGCACTCTCATAATACTTCTTCGAAACACTAGCGAACACAAAGCAATCTAAAAACACGACTTGGAACGGGTGTTATAGAATATCCTCCTTTATAGTATAGCTATACATAGCCCTTATCAGTAATTGTACTTTTCGGGGGTGGTTTTAAGTACATTTAATGGGAAAGCATAAAATGTTCATGCTTTGGTGATAACAACCGTCCTCCAATGGCAATCACCAAAATAGCCCGCGTAAAACTTCCACTTAGCTACCTGTGTTTTTTTCTGTTTTTCTTCTTTTTTGTTTGAAAGAACGGATAACACTATACACTATATACAACTACAATCACACCTAAGTCTCCCTCAGAAAACAACAATAGAACCACATTTTCGCACGAGGGAGTCCTGTGTTTTAGAGGGTTTAGCGGTGGCTTAGAGGTTGTTATTTTTGGGCGTGTTCCGTTTTTCGGTAGATTGTATATACAACATTCGAAATAATTAATTTAGTCTACTTGACACCTGAGTGCTCTTAGTATAGTACTAGAACACGCGCAAGTTTCTTAACCTGCCAAATGAATGTCAGAGTCCTACAAAGGGGGTGATGGTGGTGGTGGTGTTTTGAGCGCTTCCAGATGATTATATGATGATGGTGTGGTTGGTGACGACATCATAAAAGGGTGGTTTGCTAACTCCTCAACATTTTTCGGTAGCGCGAAACATATTTATGACTTCATAAGAAGGAACGGTGAAGAAGGCTTAACGCACACACACACACACACACTACACTCATCATTCTCCTATACCAGTGTTGATTGATGTTATAAAATACCCTTCAGGGATTTATACAAAAAAAAAAAAAAAAATACCCAAACAACAACAGAACTCAGAAAGAGAAAAAAAAACTGTAATAAAAGAATTGCTTACATAATTTATATGAAATATTGTTAGCGTACATGCTAAATTATGTTCCTAAAAATGTAATAGAAAGGGGGGAGAGGGAGGGAGTTGTATTGTATGTGATATAGGTTGGGTAAGGGTACGGCTGGCAGGTAGGTAGGTATATTTGGAGCTGAAATTATAATCTGTTTTTTTGATAAAATAAATCTCTTATATTTGGATACAAAAGCTTGAATGAATAAAAAGGCGATACGGAAGGCTATATTGAGCGAGCGGCTTCTGGTGAAATAGCTATTTCAACTCGGGGTACTCGAAGCGATTATTTAAACGAAACATTTGTTCTCTACTCACGGATCATAAATTAATAGATTTTGTTTTTCTCGTTCCTTCGAAGGTCTTTGTTTTATTTTTTGTTTTTTTTTTTTTGAATTTTTATTTTGAATTATGAGGCTTTGGGTAAAATTTGACCTTAAGCCGAGGCAATTGGGATTGTTTTGTAACACCTATTTTATTAGTCACGGAGGTCTACGTGATTTTAGGGTTTGATTTTTTTTTTATTTTATTTTTTTGGAGGTTTTAGGTGAGAGCTGTAATTTGAAAAAGGTTAATTTAAGGATTAGGTGTGAGGGGTAAGAAGGATTTTAGTGCATATTTGAGAAGGAAGGGACTCTGGGAAATTATTATTTTTTTTATTTTGAATTAAATTAAGAATATGACTCATTTATTACTCTGTTATGTTTTTTTACTGACACTTAAATTCAATATAAATAAACTTTTGTTGATAAGGTTAGGTGAAACTTTACAAAACTGTCTCTTCCCGAATTTAATAGAAGTAAAAGACATTGGTTTTTTCATAAAATTCGGCAGTTTTCGATACAAAGGTGCTCTAAGGATCTTGCATCTATTTATTTTTTTGAGATGTTCTCAAGAAAACTGAAATTTTCGATCTTACGTCAGTTTTATTTTACCATTTAAACCTTAAGGCACATATTTCCAACTGTAATTCGTGAGTACCTACAGGTCTTTTGTCAAAGAACGAAAAAGTTTTAAAAGTAAACGGCTTTCCAAAGTTTACGTTTTGTTTTCGAAATTTGAATTTATTTAGTAAAAAGTATGAAATACCTAAGCGAAGAAATTTTCGTTAAGCGAATTTTGTGGATTATTATACAACAAGTTGCTACTTTTAGTATACCACAAATTGCTATTTTTTGCTTATTAATTAAAGCAGTTTTGATTTTGTTGCTCTGGTAGTTTTAGTTTTACTGCAGTTTTTCGTTCAGTTCGTATGAACTTAGCGAAGCACCCTCCTGAAATGAATCCATAGAGTTACTGCAATTTAAATTTGTATTCTCTTGTAGTTTTGGTTTTACTGGGGTTTTTCGCTCAGTATAGGTACATGATCTTAGCGAATCCAAAATAATTTTGTATTTAGTTGCTCAATAGTAACGTCAATTTTAATTTTGTTGCTCCTATAATTTTTGCTTTTTGAGTGTTTCGTTAAGTTCATATCAACTTAGCGAAACTAGCCATATTGCAAACAGGATCATCTTTTAGCTCCGTGAAGCCAGAACTGCGGCCTCAAAATTTGTTAACCAAATTTGTCCACCGTTTGTCCATCCAAAATTTTCGTTTGTCCACCACTCAAAACAATAGGGAATTTTAGGAGACTTTGAATTTTTCAGTACAAATTTTGTTTTTTGATATCTCCTAAACGTAGGGCGGACAAACGGTGATTTTTTGTTTGTATCCATTTCTCGAGGTGGACAAACGATTCCTATAAAAAAAAGAATGTGCTCTAAAATTTTTTTGAAGGGTGGACAAACGAAAATTTTGGGTGGACAAACTTGGGCAAACGAATTAGACAAATTTGGTTCAAAAATTTTGAGGTCGCAGTTCTGGCTTCACGGAGTTTCATCTTTTGCCTAAATTTAAATTGTATATATCAATAAAATGACGGCTTTAATTGCCTCGAGTCAATTTTTGAAATTCGATTTTTTTGTTGGTTAATTCCGAACATCTGGTTTTGTGAAAATCTTTAAAACTACCAAATTGATTTCCATTCCTTGATTTACAGTTAAAGGATTACATTATATTGTATATAAATATAATATAATACTAAAGGTAATAATTAGAACTTTATCGCTTCGAGTCCATTTTTACTTGCGATATAGGTACTATATATCAAGTTATGCATTCGTACAAAAAAAAAAAGTTGAGATAACATTTTTCCATGACATTACGATGATAGACAATGCCAAAAAAGTGGGTCCCGGAAGTCCGTCTGTCCGTCTGTCTGTCAGTCTATCAGTCTGTCAGTCTGTCAGTCTGTCAGTCTGTCAGTCTGTCAGTCTGTCAGTCTGTCAGTCTGTCAGTCTGTCAGTCTGTCAGTCTGTCAGTCTGTCAGTCTGTCAGTCTGTCAGTCTGTCAGTCTGTCAGTCTGTCAGTCTGTCAGTCTGTCAGTCTGTCAGTCTGTCAGTCTGTCAGTCTGTCAGTCTGTCAGTCTGTCAGTCTGTCAGTCTGTCAGTCTGTCAGTCTGTCAGTCTGTCAGTCTGTCAGTCTGTCAGTCTGTCAGTCTGTCAGTCTGTCAGTCTGTCAGTCTGTCAGTCTGTCAGTCTGTCAGTCTGTCAGTCTGTCAGTCTGTCAGTCTGTCAGTCTGTCAGTCTGTCAGTCTGTCAGTCTGTCAGTCTGTCAGTCTGTCAGTCTGTCAGTCTGTCAGTCTGTCAGTCTGTCAGTCTGTCAGTCTGTCAGTCTGTCAGTCTGTCAGTCTGTCAGTCTGTCAGTCTGTCAGTCTGTCGGTCTGTCAGTCTGTCAGTCTGTCAGTCTGTCAGTCTGTCAGTCTGTCAGTCTGTCAGTCTGTCAGTCTGTCAGTCTGTCAGTCTGTCAGTCTGTCAGTCTGTCAGTCTGTCAGTCTGTCAGTCTGTCAGTCTGTCAGTCTGTCAGTCTGTCAGTCTGTCAGTCTGTCAGTCTGTCAGTCTGTCTGTCTGTCTGTATAAGGAACTAGAGCCTAAACGGATAGACCGATTGACTCCAAACTTGCTATGTAGCAGTTTTTGGAGGCTCTCCAGAAGGGTTTTTGGATATAATTTTTTTGGACCAAAAATAACGATACCTGTCATACAAAAATTTCGGAAAAGTTTAATTTCACAAAAACGGCTCCAACGATTTTGTTAAAAAAATTCAAGTGTTAGTTTTTTAACAAGGTCTATCTTTCGAAGAAAAAATTTTTTTTTGAAAATCATTATTAACGGTACCTACCTGCCATAGGACCGCTTTTTTCAAATCGAATTTTCTGCAAAACTACTTATTGTATTTCAACGAAATTTTTTATACAAAAGCATTTATATAATTTAAACATAAGCCAAAAATTAAATTTTGAAAAAAATAATTTTTGGATTTTTAAAAAAATTTTGAAAATTTTTTTTTGAAAAATCAATTTTTTTAAAACGGGACATTGAATTTTTTTGAAATTTTGTTTTTAGATGTTGATTAGTGATTTCTACAAAATGGCATACCAATTTTATTTTTAAACTTTTTTTTCAAAAAATTATTTATAAAAAATTAGTTTTTTAAAAAACGGCTCTAACGATTTCGAAAATTTTTTTTCTAAAAATGCACCTTTATATATCAAATAAAACTGCATACTTGTTTTGTGGGGCGATTTGATTTCAGATATTGTTTTATTTTTTTGAAAAATTAATTTTATTTTTTTTTGTTTTTTATATACCAACATTTCCCAAGTTTCTATATAAAAAGTCTTAAAAATTTAATCAACTTGAACTCTAAGAGCAAGTTCGTGCGACCCAGTCGTGCATTTTATTTAATTTCGTCGCATAACACTCGGGCATAACACTAGTTTTATAAATATTTGCTTTTAAAAATTGACAAATAAACGAGATTTTGTAAAAAAAAATTGCAGTTAAACGCATTTTAACTAAGAACATGGAGAAAAATCTTTAGTTTTGATGATGTTACAAGTTCTTGTAGACAAAATAATGTAATTCTCTACTAAACGCTCTTTTCTAAACTTTCTCTTATCAAATCTCGTCAATTTAAAAATCTAATCGTCTTAAATTACCGTAATACCTACAACATATTGACATTCAAACTTCTGCTATATTATCTTCATAAACAAAGAATTACACAAAGAAAAAAAATCTAACATTGCAAACATAATTCCCTTCCTGATTTCTTAGAATTTCGTTTAAAAAATTTAAGGCAATTTTTTTCTGTTGAGCTTATTAAAACAACCAAATTAAGATTCTTCCTTAGCCCTTAAGTATGTTTTCTTTGCACTTCTAAATATTTGCTCCAATTCCTTCCGACAAAAGTAAAGAATACACACATACATAATATTTTTTATCCTTTTTAACGTCACCACCAACACATCCATAACCATTACCCTGACTGACAGCAAAAATAAAAACACATACTCGCGTATAAGGTAGCAAAAAATTGAAAAGAAAAATCAAAATTCTGCAAATCCTTGAGAAAGTGCAAAAATGGGCTTCCCTTATGTTTTTTTTTTGTATTTTTTGCTCATGCAAACAAACTGTTGGCACCATTTTGTATACATACTCGTTTCATTCACTGATTAAGTGGGTTATCCACACAGATGGAGGTGTAAATGCCACGGTTTTGTTTTTTCTTATACAAAAAAAAAAAAAAAAAAATCAAAAACATACAAACACACTTTTGTGTCCCTTTAAAAAAAAAAATCTCATACCAAACCCAAGACAAACAAAAAAAGCCGCTAACAAGGCACACAAGAAAAAAAAAATAAAAACCCTAGTACAATAAAGTAAATCCAAAACAATGACACCCTTTAGAGACTTTTCTCTTCATCTTATACACCCTCTCCTTTCCACCCCTTTATCCTAATCCTTTGGCATATAAAAGCAACACCAGATACATTCAAGATATCCTGGTAAATCCTTTATTAAGAATGTGTTTGTACATTGAAATGTAAGATTATAACTAAGTAGCAGCAAAATACAATTGTGAGACTCTTAAAAGGATATACATAAAAATGACAAGAGGATTAGAAAAAAAAAAAAAAAACAAAAACAAAAACATTCACAAAAAAGAGAAAAATATACAACAAAAAGTCAATGTAGGTACATTTTTGGGAAAGTTACTTTTACATTTTACTTTTAATTAAAAATTTTATTAAAAAAAAAAATACGAAAAAAATACGTTTAATTGCATTTTTTTTTTTAAATAAGACAAAAAAAGGACATTCTACGACTAATCGATACATGGGGCCAATAGTGTCAGATCCAATTTTTCCAAGATGTTTAAAATTAATTAAATCCTGTCAATTAAAGGATTTTTTTTTACCCTGTTACACGATGAGATTAATGCAATTTTTGTGCCACAAACACTTAAATTTCTTCTTCATTAATTATAAAAAAAGAAAACAGTAAAGTGGAATGCAAATTAAAAGTAAAAATTTGGTTCGTCTCTTCTTAAACTATTACGCCCTTCTTTTAAATTACTCAAAAAAATACAGAAGAAAAGGGACATCATTGTTTTATTTCAAAGAGAGAGCGATAATATTATTTCAAGGGTAATGAAAAATGTGTGTCATGAAAGAAGAATGTATCGTATAGAGCGACAATCATACAACAAGGATATACAATAACAAAATAAAAGGATGCAGAACCCTGTGACTGTGTGTCTTCTCCCATCTGTGTTGTGTGATCTTTGTGACAAACAATTTTCTATAGAAATTCTATATTCTTCTTCTCTTCCTGACTCCCAGTATAAGGATCTCTTTGAAATAGAACAAATTATTTATTGTATTTTTTTTCCTTTACTTTCCTTGTGTGTGAGTTTTGTTATTATTATTTTTTTTTTGTATCTATATGTCGTCCCGCCTTTGTTTTGTCCTTTTTTTGATTAAAAGCGAAACAAAAAAAAATAAAAGAAAAGGAATGATCCACTTAGCGATTGCCACAATATTTTGTCGTTTTATTTTTCTATATCTCTGACTTATATGAGTATGTATTTATATGTTTGCAAGTGTGTGTGTGTGTGTGTGTCGCATGACGGCGGCTTGTATGGCATCCGAACGATGGGCGGAATCCCATTTGATGATTTAAATTTAATTGCTGGGAAAAAAAGGACACGAAGGAGCAAAAAAGCAAAAAGGAAACACTGTGTCGTTTTTCTCTTTTTCTATACATATAATAGTTTGAGGTTAAAGTGTATTTTTCTTTCGTTTTGTGATTTTTTTTTTTTTTTGTTTTTGTATGCATAGGTTGATTTTGTTGTTGTGTCTTTATTGCATGATAGAAGGAGAGAGAGAGAGGTAACTTTATGTGTGTACATTTATACATATATGAAGAAGGAAGTCAACAGTGTAGAATTATGGAAATTTTTCGCATTTTTGCGGAATTTCTTTAAAGGATTTAATCTCTTTATCTTTATTTCAAAAATAAAAATAAAAGAAATGAACAAAAAAAGAAAGAGTAAAGTAATGTAGTTGAATAGAGAAAATGGATGTTGGAATTTTTTTGTAAGAATTTTTGCTATGGGTAATGTTTTTTTTTTTTTTCTTTTCTCTTATTTTGGTTTGTGTGTGTTTGGTGGAGACAAATGGAATGTTAGAATTTTTAAAAGGAATTTAGTTGGCGTAAGATGGGTTTTGATTTGAAAGAATGAAATAAAGGTGAAACTTTTGTGTAGTACCTACGACTTTCTGTAGGTATCCAATTTTTTTTGGAGACGGAAAATTTCTTTTTAAAACCTAAGTTTAACTTAAGATATTCAAAGGCAAACAAGAAAATGTATATAAATGATGAATTTAAAAAAAAAGTACGTATACGCCACAGTGACCAGTCTAATATTTACTGTCTTAGACATAAGATCTAAAAAATATTTATACTTCCTAGATCTTTTATTCTTAATAAAAAAAACTTTAAACTATACTTTAATTCTCAATAAAATATTTTCTGGTCAGGAAAAGCAATTTCAAACTAAAATTTCCTGTCAAAAAATTTTATCATAAAATTAAATTATGTAGGTATCCTTGTTAAGTTAAATTTGTTGCTGCGCAGCAGGGCTTAAATATATCATTATGGATGTGGTGAATCTAATATGTATGTTTTTTTCTGTTTTATATTTTATATAAATTGTATTTCAAATTTATATTTTTATTTTCTTTTTTTTTTTGTTTTGCTTTTATTTTGAATGCAGTAATTGGTTTTTAGAAGAGGTTTTTTGTTATTATTTTACTTTTTTGCATAATCAAAATAAATCCAAATATATATTATGTGTACATGCAAATGAATAATATAATGCAGCTATTAGATTATAGAAGATTGTCAATTGATTTGACATGGTTGAATTAATATTTAAATTATTTTTACTATATATGTACATCCACAAAAATGTAAGTAAAAAGTAATGAATTTGGATTTTATGTAGGTATTTTTTTTTTGTTGTTGTGGTTATTTGGAAAAAAAAACAACAATTAAAATAAAAAAATCAAATTTAATTTTTGGTGTTTTGTTGCTGAAAGCTTATGACACTTAATGGTGTTGTTACCTTTGATTTAAAAACTAAGTGATAGGTTTTTGGACTTTAATTAGTATTTATATTAGTTTTAGAAATTAATTGACAGATTTATTAGAAAATACATTAAATGCAAATAGATAATATCCAATTTAGTGTTTATTTAAATATGTTTGTTATTTAAAATAAGAATTCATTGACCTGCGTTTTTGTACAACTTCTGTTATTTTATGTTTTACTTTTAATAACTTAAATCAGTTTTGGAATGAGAGAAACATTTTAACACAACAGGATTATTATTTTTTATGTTTCTCATAAATTGAAATTTACGTGACAAATTTTTAACATGAATCTAAGAAGTTGAATTTTATATTACAAAATAATATCTACTAAAAAATGACCTTTTTTTAAATGTTTTAATTTTTAGTTAATTTGTTTTTTAACTGAGAAAATGGTACTACCGTTGGAAGGATTTTTTTTTAATATGAATTCAGTGAAAGGAAAGACAAAAAAATCAACATGTGTGAAAGAAGCCCTTTTTAAAGTCGAAACCGTTTTCAGTATAAAAATATTAAAATACCAAACGTATAATAAGCATTTCATTTTACAGTTTGTTTCTTATAGTTCACATTCACTTTTTTCTGATAAAATATCATTTACAAATTTCAAATTAATATCGTAAGTTTTATGCCAACACAGTTCACTGAGCTCTGAGCTTTTATGAAAGAAAGGGAACCAAAATACTGCAAAGCAATCAACTTTTGAGACCCTGAATTTTTTAGTTTCAATTTAATGTGATTTAGGCTAAGAGAAAGAGCTTACAAAAATTCCAGTAATTAAAGCTTACAACTTTTGAAGAACTGAGAGATTACAAATTATAGCTTTTCAAATAGCATAAAATATCGAAATTGTATTAACTTCAGGGCTTTTTACATCGGTTTTTGTTTTGTCACAAACTAGTCTTTGAGAGCTTTAATTAGTAATAACTGAAAAATTTTGACTTTTTTTGAGAGTTTCCGCATTTTTTACAATATTTTCTTCGGCACTGAAGGCTAAGTTGTAGCTAAACACTGTTCTGCCAAAATCGGAACTGTAAGATTTAACGCACGAGGTAATTTTTTACTTTCAGATTCCTTGTCTCGAATACGAAGAATTTCTTCAAAGATTTACAAATATCTTTCTCTTCAAGGAATCTTCTGATCCATAAAATACATTCAAAAGGATTTTAATCTGGATTATAAAGAAAAGGTTTTAGAAGGTCTGTTTTTATTAATCCATTCCAAGTTATCAGGGCCTTCTCCCTCCCTTAATCATATAATTTCACATGTGGAGTACCACAATAGACCATACTCAGACCTTTTTAGCTTAATTAATGAAAATAATAAATAATGAAGCTATTTCGGTTATTAAGAATTTTTCAAACTTTAAAATGTAATTAATAAATTTTAAATAAATATGAAATAAACAAGGCCACAATCAAGGAAATTCTAAAACCACATTAAAACATTCATTAAAAACAAAATTTCAAACAAAAGAAATCCACTACTTAAGTGGTTTCTCTTATAAGTTTACAAACGACTTCAACAATACAAAAACCCCAAATCTTCATCAATAAGAAATTAAATATTTATAAACAAAAACCAACAAAATAATAACCACCCCCAAAGAACTTCAAAAACACCACATTGCCTGACATCTATACATCAACTTTGTCTCTCACGTCTTATGTATTTTTCCATCAAAAGTCCTTTTGATTAATAAAAGTGACTATGAAATTTATGATTAAAATTATTGTGTCTTTATTGTATAAATGGCATATTTGTATATATGTATACTACACGCAAAAGCTACTATTATTCTATCAAAGGAATCATATATAGTTTTATACAAAAATTCCATGGAAAGAAGTTTTCTTTTTTGAAAAGGAGCAAAAACCAAACACGCATTGAATTCTATTTCATTTCTTTCTGTTTTTTTTTTTTTTTTCTGAGAAAAAAGGACACGAAATGTGTTTTTTACATATATGTAAGTAGTTTAGGTATAGGTATACAAAAATGCGGTCAACCTACATATACGAATATTTACCTCCATCTTTTTTCTCAACCCTCTCTTTATACAACACACAAAATCATCTTTTCTAGAGGTTTTTTTTTCCTGACCCTTTCAACAACATCAACAAGAAACAAAAAAATACAAAAAAAAAAAAACGAAGAGGATACATGCTTCGTTTAACTAACCCAGACTTTAGAAGTTCAACATAAAAAGGAAGAGATTCTTTAAGAAAAGCATCGTCGTCGTTCTTTTATACTTCGATTTTTGCTAACGAAAAACTATGACACAACTTTTCTGATGTGAAGCTCTTGTGTTGCCCGAATTTTGTTAAGTTTTCATTTTTTTTTTCTATCTCTTGTTTTCTTGTGTGTATAAGTGTGTGTGTATATTATTTTGCTGGTGTTGTCCTTATGAACTCATTTCGGGTGAGATATTCTTTTCCAAAGTTGTTGACATCCGGCAATTACACTGAAATGACGAGAATGAAAAAGCGTCTTAGCGTCTGTCACTATTCGTAGTTTTCCTTTTTTTATTTTTTTTATGTTAGAGAGGATACAGATCCTTTTCTCTATGTTGCTCTTTACAAGTTTTCCCAGTCAAAAGGGTAAAATTTATGACAAAAAAAAAAAAAAATAGAAAAGTAGAAAAAAATATTTTTTTCTTTCATTTTTTTAAATTTTTGTTGAACTTAAAGTTTTGTCGAAGAAACATATCACTTGTATGCCAGTCTGCTGTTCTTTCTGTACCGGCATCTTTTTTTGAAAAAAATTTCTTTCAAACTATACATACCTCTCTGTATCCATCTATTTCCACCCATTTTACTTTTCGCTCCAATTTTCACACGGCGATGAAGGAAGGAGTGAAAGTTTTTTTTTTATTTGAAAATATCATCAACAAAATGGGTGCTGGCTGACACACAAAAAAAAGGACATTCGCCAAAACCACAAAAGAAAACCCCAACTTATTATAACTTCGCTTGGCCTGAATAAACTAAACTAACTCGCAAGGCACTTGCCTCTATAATATAGCATTATAAATGGGTTATAGAGATGTCCACATGTTATTTTTTAGGAATACCTATACACATCCTTAAGATTAAGAATGTATAGGTTTGTATAGACTTGTGAATTGCGATATTAAAAAGTTTTTTTCCAACCAAGATGAAAATTTTGATCATTCAGAGAGAGAGTAAATTCCAGTTAGTCGTCTTATTTCAAATACTTGAGAGTTTGTTTGAATGAGAGTGGAGAGAGAGTGGTTTGGTTAACCAAAATTTCAATTTTACTAACAAAAAGTTTTCAATAAATTGTGAGATTTCGTCCTTGATGACATCATCGTGATGGGGGAGTCTCTGTTTGGCCATTAATTTTATATTTCGAAATCGAAACTGACTTTTTAAATTTTTTTTCAAGCATCACCAATCCTTTTCCTCTCTTCCAACAACACTAAACTTCTTAATAGTTTGTTTAAAAAAAAAAAAAGTTTCCGGCTTTTAGGGAAAAGTTTTTTAAACCAAACCATAAAATTGTTGTAGAGCTTCAATGTTATAAAATCAAACCAGGTTAATGTTATTTTAGAATTAAATTAATTTTAATGTTTTTTTAAATACATTTTTAGTGAATTCAGCTTTTATTCAGCGCTTAGGATTCCAATAAAACTATTTATATGAAAAATTTAAGTGTCATCTATTTCAATATAAATTTTCATCAATTTAGTTAGTGAATTCAGCACATATTCAGCAATCAAATTTAAGTTTTTTTGGAACAAACATCTTAGAAATAACTTCATATTTCTGTTCTGTCAGGATTAATTTATTAAATACTCATTAAGCAAAAAAAAGTAGTGAGACCAAGCAGTATGTCGAAAGAACAACATGATTAAACAATAAAACAAATCAAGTTACAAATATTTCGTTTGTATTAATATAACAAAGAAAGAGAAAACTTGTCTATAGGTACCCTACAACACATGGTTTAGTGAATTCAGCACTTATTTAGCAAATGAAAACTTTTTGAAAAGATCCTTTTACAAGATACTCATTATGCAAAAAATTGTTTTTATATACTAGAAACACAGTGTTTTTTCAATTCAGCCAACGAAAAGTAGTGAAATTTATTTAACTGCAACCAAAGAACAGCTTTCGGTTTACTTAAAATAAAGATGTATGCATTCAATATCTATATTTAGAGCTCATTTTAAGAAAATAGTCACACGACTACATGAATTCGGCTCTGATTCAGCAAATTGAACCCGTTTGTGAATTCTTGTCACTAAGATAGATTTTGAAATTTTTTAACTGCAACCAATGAACAATTTACGGTTTACTTAAAAATAGAGATGCATTCATATTTTTTGTTTTCAGCGCTCATTTTCAGAATATTTTTCAAATGCCTACACGAATTCAGCTCTGATTCAGCAAATAAAATAATGTTTATATCAAATTCGGTTAGACTTTTTCTCATAAAAAAAAGATTTTATGATTATTTCGTAATTCACTGACTTGTATATTTTTATGCGACCAAAACTGATTTATAAATGGGTTCTACTGTTAAGATATAAACATTTCCGAATCTAAAGAAAGGATATACAAAGAAGGACACAAAATTTGTGTGTTTTTCTCTTAAATTTATTCTAATTACTTAAGGCCCTTATCCTTCATCATGCTTCAAATGGTTTTTTTTTTTATTCTGTCCATAGACGAGAAGGGTTTTCCTGTTCAAGACAAGAGACAGAAAAAAAAACACCGGAGAACTTAACTTAATAACCTTTTTGTTTTTTGACAAAACGGGAGAAGTTCATTAAATCTCACACTACTGTCCCTTGTTTTTATTTTTTTGTCTTTTTGTTTTATTTCCTTCTCAAGCTTAAAGATGGAAAATAAAATCCCTATTAACCCCCTTTTAAAAGTCATTTTATACTTTGTGTGACCTGCTCCTGCTACCGACGCTTCGCTTAGATAAATTTGCTATAAAGTCTTACTGTGGTATAAGGTATTATGTGGAATCTTTCACTTCAAAGTTAAGAAGTTGGTTTTTAACAAGGAATACATTATACTTATGTATAAATAAAAGAATAACAACCTTTTTTTTTATCCATTTTAAAGCCCTTTTTGTCGGTGTTTGACATGACTGAAGTCCTTTGACAGGGCGGAAATTCAATTAAGAGCTTGGTATCCTTCAAATAAGGTATGTATATATACGATGTCTCCTTAATTTTGGTTGGTGACCAGAAAGTTACAATTTATTGTTGTTGTAATTTTGTGGATTAAAAGGTGACTTTTTGATGGTTTTGTATAAATTTTCTGTTTAATGGTTTTTTGCTTGACTAAATTTGACAAGAGAATAAAAAAGGTTAACATTTTTTTTGACCACAATTATTTTTTTTGATATTTTTTCTGAAATGAGAAAATTCAAATCAGTGTCATCAAAGTTGTCAATAGTGTTCTTTTAATTAAGAAAACCAAAAAAGTGCGGTTTAAAGCAGATTTTGTATTTTTTTTTTTTAAATTGGGATTTAAATAAATGTTCATTCTTTAGAGTTAACAGTTTAGTAGTAAATTTTTCAAAAAATATTTATGTTTTTGCTGAATTTAAATTCAGCAACTTTAAAATGTATCAAACTTTGTCAGCAGCATTAAATTCTTAACGCTTAACCCAAATTCAAAACTTTATCAATTAAGCTAAATAAACACATTGTGCATCAATAACAGCAACACAAAAGCCAAAACTTCTAAAAATTAACCACCAAAAACGCTTAACTTGCATTTGAATGGTTTTGGTCTGTTATCTATCCTCGAGGCAAAAATATATTCAAAAACTTTAGAAATGTTTGCCAAAAAAATAATAATAAAAAAAAAAAAACAAAAAAAAACAACAACAATAAACAACAATCGTCAAACTATTTCCGCACGAAGCCATTAATCCCGTGCACACAATTGCTTTTCTATGCTGCGCCCTCTACCCGCATATAGATTCGCACTCTATGACAACTAACCAACCATCCAAACTCTACCGACAAAATTCGCAATAAATTCATAAATTAGGAATAGGAGAGTAGAACTGCAATGTCCTATATTTCCTATTTCCACTCAACGCCATCCAAATATACACACAAGAATGCTTTTCAGGCGGTGCGCGGTGGTCGAACGGCAACGGTATATTTGATAACATTGAGCACCTAACCACAAAACTTATTATGCAGCACGTTTTTGTGAAGCAGCAGCAGCAGAATCAAGCTGCTTTTCTCCATCTCATCCTTTAGATAGATTATAACAATGGGGGGATGTCTATGAGCACACAAAAACACCCCATACTTCTATACTTCGAGAGTATAACGGTGTCAGAATTAACGGGTGTTGCTACCGCATTGAATTCTTTGTGGCCCATTTAGCATGCAGGAGACAACAACGCACATTAGATCAAGTTTTCCTTTTGATGGTTTAAATCCTTTTTGTTTGTGTTAGATATGGAAAGGTGGAAGGTGGGGGGGGGGGGAATTGGTCATGGTGGATGTGTATAAGACTAATGGTCTTGTGTTTTTTGTTCTCTCTCTCTCTATTCTAACATTTCATAAGCAATGGGGACTATATGTATATGTGCATCGCCATATTGAACCGGTAATGGTGTTTGCAATAGTGACACGTTCGATGCATTGGAATAAGGAGAGTCTTTATAACTAGCTGGGTTGTGTGGTCTTCGGTTATGACGAAAGAGGATAAAGAAGGATGATGGATTTTCGGGTCCAAGCTGTTGGTTTTGAAGAGTGAATGACGAACAGGAAAGTGGATCAATTAAGATGTGCACTTGGATATTTGTCAGAAATTGTTTTCGTTCGTTTAGAGAAGAATTCAGTGAACATGTTTTTAACGAAAAACAAGTGAAATAAGTTTTTTTTAATCAATTCAGCACTTATTAAGCAAATTTATATAAACACTATGACAAACAAAGTATAATTTTTCAAAAATAAAATTTTTTAGGGGGGCTTTCTATTTCTTCACTGTTATCGAGTATATACCCCTTGTCATAGTTTCATAAATTAAGTATATGCAGCTTCTATTCAGCACTTTTATTAGAAAAAAAATTACTGTTGATATCAGTATAACAATGAAACAGAAAACTAGGCCATTAACACTGAAATAAATAAATTCAGCACTAATTCAGCAAAAGCAAACTGTTTGTTAAATTCATTGTACAAGAGAAAAAAGTCCATAGATTTACAATACTGTTTGTTTGACTGCAACCAAAAACTAGTCAATAAGTACATATCTTAAAAATAAAGAACAATTTAAATATTCTTTATTCAGTGTTCAGTATAGCGTACAAAATTCAATGAATTCATGAATTCAGCAAATAAATTGGATTTCACTCTGATCTAGTGTAAACAAAAAAATTGGAAAAGTTCTTTGTAACACTAATAGAAATAAGTGTTGTTAACAAATTCAGCAGATTTATTTATTCTATTTTCTATTTAGTGTATTCAGCTCTCATTCAGCGAAAGAAAAAATAATTTGGTTCCATTCAGCTATGATCAAGTGAACAAGAAATTTGGAATAATACCTTAGTAACACCAGTAGACAGCTGTGTTTCGTATAGTCAGCAGATCTGTTGGATTTACATCAATTTAAAAACAAATCGTTGCAGATCTGATCCTTATAAGCTTCAATACAGCATGTATTAATTCAATCTTGTCAACTATTTACAAGACATTCATAACTTCAATTGAATACAAAAAAAATAATACAAATAAGTTTGAAGGCTAAAATCAATATTAAGTCAATTCAGCGTGTACTTTACTCTCAATTCAAACTTATTTCTTTATCTTATCAATTCGGACTATTAAGGCTCTAAAATTAACAACAACAAATTACAGCTGAATGAATGCAAACCTTATTCAGATGCGATTATAAGAATTTTACAGTAAATTTTGTAAGCACCTATAAAAAAAAAAAATGCTTTTAAGTGAAGTAAATTCAGCTTAAAAAAATCTTACCCATGCTCGTTTAGTTTTCAGTCAGTTTTATACAAAAAAAAAAAGAATAAAATTTCATTCAATAGCAAATTTTTTAAATCCACCTCTGAAATTAAAGCTTTTTTCCTGTATTCCACTCTTACCTATTTCTCTGTCTTTTCTTCTCTTCAGACTTTAATTCTGAGAGATTCTATCTTTCTAATAGACTGTTTTTTTTTATTATTACACACCTTCTGTTCCAATCTCGAGGTGCTAAAAACTAACTCGTTCTGAATTTCACTTCTTTTGTCTGAATTCCCTCTTACACCAACTACTTTTTGTACGAATTTGCTCTAAATCTTTTCTATGATGATGTTTCAGGATAACCCAAACACAAAAAAAAAAAAAATAGTACTAGATATGTATGTACTTTATCGCCCCTGAAGAGATAGGCAAAGAAGCTAAAAATAAAAAGTGTAGCTTTCACACTTTGTTGAGCCGAAGCGTGTTGTCGTTGTCCTTGGTCTGTTGTATTTAGCTTTGAGTGTTGTCCTGGCACCTTCTTCACTATCTTTTGGTCGTAGTCATCGTTGTATAGTTGTTGTTGTCGCCGTCATTGGTGCTGTCGTCATTCTCAGTCCGTTCTATTGTGGTTAGTTATTTTCATGTTTTTTCATTTTTTTTTTTTCTTTGTTGCATGTCAAGTTGTTAGCAGCAACAGCAGCAGCTTTTGAAACTGTCATCCACTTTGTGTGGTTGACAACCGTGTTTCTGTTGTATATTTCTTCTCTTACTCTTACTCTTGCATTTGTTTTTTTTTTTTTTTGCACGTCTTAACTATGCACATTGAATGGCGCCCGGGCACGGGCAAGGACTTTCGAGTGTTGTAGGTGTGGACTGATGTTTTGTTGATAAGCTAAATTTTTTGTTTGCGTTTCGTCTGTGAAAAGGAAGTCTTTTAGATTTTTTGTTTTCTACATTTCTATTTTTTTTAAATTGTGTTGCGTTACAATAAATTATCATTAGACGAGGATGCGAAGCGTAAGGTTTGACATTTTGCTGTCAACGTTTTTTCTTTGTGCGCGTGGTGGTTTTTGCGGTATGGTGACTATTGTGGCAGCGGGCGTTGTTGATGCGATTGAAAAAACGGTATCTTTTAATCATGTCACCACTCAGCGCATTTGCTGATTTCACATTTCTTCTTCTAAGTTGTTTTGTTTATTTTTTTGCGAATTTTTGTATTTTCTTTTTAATGCCATTTGTTTTGCTGAATTCTAATGGAATCGGCAATGACATTTATACAAAACAAAATAAACTCAACCGCAAAGTAAAAAAGGCGATTGTGGTTTTGTTGGTTACAACGTTTGTCAGCAAATGTAAGCACGAGTTGCATGAAGTCAATGTTAAGTATGTTGTAGTAGAAAAAAAGTCTAATTAAAGGAAAATGCTTGTTGAAATATTAACCTTCATAAAAGAAGTTTTCAAAACTAGTAATCCTATTAAAGTATTGTTCAAAAACAGCTCTTTAGGGAAGTTAACATTATAACGAAGCTAATTAAGCACTTATTCAGCACATTAAAAAACATAATAAATTAATTGTGTTCTTCTTTTTATTGCCGTCAAAAATTACATTTTTCTTTAAATAGAAATGGCAACAAAGTCAATTCAGCACTTATTCAGCACCTTCAAAAATGTAATCACGTGTGTTCTTCTTTTATTGCCATCCAAAAATAGCTTCTAACTTTAATAAAAATGGTAAAAAAGCCAATTCAGCACATTAAAATACAATAAAAGATTCTCTTTAATTTTAAAGCATTTACTCATTAAGTAAAGAAGTTTCCTTATGCATATAAATTTTCATCACATGACAGTTCCAATTAACATTGACCCTCGATAAAGACTCTTATTTGAGTGAAAGATTTATTACCGCAATAATTCAAGGACTCTTGTCGGATATTTAAGTATGGGTATGTAATTTTTCTTCTCCATCCTCTTTAGGTATGTAAGAAGGCGTCAACATACACGCAACAAAGAACACAAAACAAAAAACAAAAAAAAAAACTTCCGACATTGATCCTAAAACTTTACTCGTTCTTAAACTGAACAAATAAAATATATTGGCTATTTACTTATACTGATGAAATAAAAAGAACAAAATACAAGACAAACTTTTCTCCTCATCGTTTTTTTTTTACCTACTTCTTCTTCCAAAAACCCACATCCAACCAGACAACATTTTTATTGATCTTGTCCTCGATTCCAAGTGTTTTTTTTTTTGCAATAATTCAACAGGAAAAATTCATCGAATTCCAATACAGAACAAAGGAAATAAAGCACCACACACCACATGGTTCGATAACAAAAAGCTTTAACCAGAATCAAGCAAAAGGAATAAAGAAGAACAAAAAAAAAAAAAAAATAAACTTCACTAACTTTCATCCTTACCAATCAGAAGTCCTTTCGAACAATTAAGGATAACAAACACGCGGTAGCTCGAAGAGAATTCGATTCAATATAGGAACAAAAAGTGCAGACTTAAAAGTATATATCGAAACTAATCGACCAAGAGGAAGAATGAAGGAGGAAATTCAAGTCTAGAAAAAGAACGGTTTTCGAATAAATTCTTCCTTTTGTTTCGATTTACAGGCTGACGCGTCTTGCTACTTTAAAAATAAAAAAACAACATCACCAGTCTAAAAAAAAAGTTAAAGACTTTTACAGACTGACATCGAAGAACTAAAACAAGTCCTTCTTCGACCCTTCTCCAGAAACCCAACGTGTGTTTGAACCTACCCGGTTGTTTTATGTTTATCTTTAAGAAGCAAGGACGCTAACGAAGGAAGAAGAAGAAGAAAAAAATAAACATGAGAATCTTTGTTGAATGAATTTTTCATAAGCCTCAAGATACGGAGGCCCGTTTCTATATTAAAGGTTCTTAGGAGTACTTTACGTCAATTGCGTAATCAATCCTCGAAGATGAATTTGTATCCATAATTGCTGCAAGGATACGTGATAAAATAAAAAAAAAAAGAAGTCTTTTGTACTTCATGGTAATTGCTTGTGTTCGTGTTGAACGTAAGAGCAAGCACTTTTTTACCGTTTCGTCCTTTTTGCACTAATAACACTTTAAACACTCACTCAAAATTTTTGTAGAGTGAGAGAAGGAGTACAAGAAGAGAGCTATGCCAATATGGTTGTTCAATTCAGCCAGGACGAAAATGCAAATGAAGAAAAGTTGCCGCTCGTCCATCAGGAAATTTATATCACATGCAGAAAATGGAAGAAAGAATACCAAGCACCGCATGTGACGTTTGTTTTTATATGTGTCAGACAGAGAGGTAGAATAAGAACTATGTGAAAGAGATGAATATATACCTTTATATAGATTTGCTGAAATTTACTTTTCGTGATTGTGAACTCTTTTGGTTTATAATCCCGGAGTGGTCTTAAAACGCTTGTTAGTTATATGGTTTGTTAGGTAAGTATAGTATATTCTAAATTTCAAAAAAAGGACTCTCAGACATAACGTCGAAACAGAAAGTGGCTCTCTAGTTTGGTTTGCATTAACAGCAAACAAAACTTTTTTTTGGCTTGCATGAGTATGCGCTTAATCAATGGTATATAGCTGGAAGGGATTTTCATACATATACATAAGTACCTACTCAAATATGGTACCTATGGTAGGTACCTACTTGTTTAAAAATTTTTGTGAAGGCGGTATGAAGTGTAAAGTTTTGAGATTATTAAATAAGTTTGAAGTTAAGTCTAGTTGTTTAGTATTATTTTTTTTATTAACTTCCCACAGGAAGGTTGTTTGGTATAAACTACAAACTTTCGAGAGATTCGAATAAAGTTTTTTTTAAACAGGGAATTCTATTTAAATGTCATTGAGTAAAGTATTTTATAAAAAAAATCGCAGTTATGCAAGCTAAAATGTCAATTCAGCACTTATTCAGCATAAATTGATTGAAAATAGCCTTCCTATATTCCGATAGTTGAAATGATTGAATGATGCGATTGCCACTTCCTGGGATAAGATAACAATTTACATAGTTCTATATATTTATATTGGTTAAGTATAAATTCAGCCCAAGTATTGGTGATGCATTCCAAAAACGGCATTAACTGTTAATTGGCTATAAAGGTTTTTTTTTTGTTAAATAGGAAATTAAATTTAAATGACCTGGTTATAGAGAAAATACACCGCTAAAAAAGCTGCAATGTTATTTCAGCATTAATTCAGCACAAATTGATTGAAATTGGCTTTTCCATAGTTAGAGGATTGAATTGACCGAACGGTATAATGGAAATATGATTCCAAAAAAAAATGCTCTGAATTTATGAACATGAAAAAAAAATTGCGCTGTTATTTCGTAACACATTATTATTCAATATGTTACAAGGTTTTCGCTAGCGACACAATTTTCGTGCAAAAAAAAATAAATGATTAAATAAATATGGCTTATGTTTTGTCAGCACTTAACATAATAGAATGAAGTCGTATTACCCCCACATTTAAAGTAGTACCCTGGTTATAGAATAGCTTTCAACTTGTAAGCGCATTGTTTTTTTTTACAAAATTAGAACTGAGTTAAAACAATGACTTAATTCTTGTAAGCACACAAGATTTGTATATGAAATTGTATAATATCGGTTCTCTAAGTTATATTTTAGATTCTAAGTAATAAGCAACTTAAATACTGCAATAATATTGGCACTTATTTTTTGTCAGCACAACACATTTAGGAATAAAATTATATGATCTGGATATTGAAAGAAATATTACGGTTATGTAACACTTCTAAACTTGTAAGCTCATTCGTTTTTTATTCACAAATTGGTTAAAAGTGTATTTTTTTTAAACACATTTATTAAAAAAAACTTGAATACTGTAAGTTAATATAAGGAAATATGTCCCTCATAACATACGCATAAATGAATCAAATTAGTTAAAGTATAAATAATATAACACAACATACACTTATCATCAAATTATTGTAGGTTGTTCTCATAATATATTAAAAAATATTTTTCCACTTAGTCAAAATCAATTACCCTCTTCAACTTATAGCATATATACAACAAATCATCTTTTTCAATAATCTTATTAATTGAATTTGAATATGAAAAAAAAAAAAATACAAACAATATTACCATAACCTACAGACTAAATAAAATATGAACAAAAAACCTCAATGCCACAGAATAACTAATTATAATAAATAATTCATATCGACTCCTAATGACGAAATTACCCAAAATGAAGAACTTCCATCCAGATAAGTATACCTAACGAAAGCAAAAAATAAAAAAAAAAAAAATGTAGGGAAAGGAGCATTAATATAAACATAAATATCGCGAGCGCCTAATATCAAATGAATCGAAATAACGTACTAACAATGTATTTATAATCCCTCAACCATAAAAGATATAACCCTCAAACCTTTATATCTTCAAAAAGAAGGAAAAAAGAAGATAAATACGATAATAATGTACAATATAAAAACAAATTCAATTTCATTAATGCACATATACACAAAAATACAATAACCCAGAAGAGGTACCTATAACAAAAGCAAACGGTAATAATATCGACAAGTCAAATCGTCAGGTGCCTAGAGAAATAGAAAATACAGGTATGAGTTCGAAAAATAAGGAAGAACCAAAAAAAAAAAAAACACACAACAACAACAGAAAGAAGTGGAAACTCTGAAGGACTCGAAGGTAATTTGGGGTAAACACTTCACGGCGTAATGTTCCTGCAGGGAAAATAGGTACAAAAAAAAAAACTTTCTTCTTTTTTTATTTCGTTTTCCTTGACTGTTGTTGAGCTTTAGTGGTTGCACGCTATTTTGTGAGAAAGCATAAAACAGGAAAAAAAAATAAAAGAACTACAAAAGCAACATCCTTTTGGTTAGTTGAAATAACACGCTAACTTGTTCTATTTTTAGTTCATAGAACTGCAAAAACAATAAGCAGAAGAAAAAAATAAATAAAGAAAAAAAGTGGCGCCCAACGCAGGGCATTGCGTTTATCACACAAAGAGTGTAAACAAAAAAATAAAAATAAATACAGAAAAAAAAAACAGGACACCATGAGAGGTTGTGTTGTTAGAGGAGACCCTAAATAAATGGAAAATAAGAACTGTGAAATGGGCCATCAGAGGAAATACAGACGAATGGTGATTGAAGATTTGTGATTAGATGGAAAATCACATTTTTCATATAATTTACTCAAAAAGAAAATTGAGTTTATTTTTTAACAGAGGTATTTTACAGTTGGCGAATTTATATTTATCAAAATGAAAAAAAAACGTATTAAATTTAAATGGCGCCCAACGTGAGGGAAGTTTTATGTTTTTGTTTTTATTAAAATCTAAAAGATTTGTTCAATGGCAGATATTTTAATTAGCGCCAAGTCGATATAAAAAAAATAAAAAAAAAAAAAAATGGCTCCCAACTCGAGTTATAAGTTTAAAAAAAAACCCAACCACAAGCTACTTAAGTACTCTTTGAATGGATTCTTCGAAAAACACAACACACAAGAATTTTAGATAAACCAAATATTAACTCTTAATCATTTTAAAGCCAGTGATACAGATAAGTCAAAAGATATGAATTCCTGAAAATGTATAAATTCCCTGTGACCTTTTCCAAGAAAAAAATTCTTTTTGCCAAAGCTACTCTCAAGTTTATATTGAATCCAAAACTAGCATTTTATCAAATTATCAAACACAACATGGCACAATTCGAAGAACGTCATCATGTGTATACATTGCACAAGGACATACCATACAAACACTCACACATCTTTAAGAAAAAAAAAAACAAGTTTTCTTAGCTTCACTATAGCAACTCGAAACAAATATGTTTATACTCGATATGTGTGGGTAGTGTTATAGTGTATGTTTATCTTCCAAAATTGCATACTTATTCAAATGTTATCTTATAGCCTTAAAAAAACAAACAAGGACGATGCACAGGATTATATATAAATATCTCTACTAACAAAAAAACAAAAATATACATACATTTTGAAAAATTGTTGACTTCATAGAAAACATGCTGCACTTTTCTATAACTCAGCATATTGTCGTAGTTTAAATATTTTCATCTTTTTTTTTTTTTCTTAGAAAAGACATAGAAGCATTGAAGTTTTCCAAGATGTCTCAGCTTTTTATGCGCATATATAGAGACCAACTTGAATGAAGGATAACATGACACACACGTTTGATGTGTTTGAAGTTAAATAAGAAAATATTATTTTTTTTTGAAACCAAACTGTGGGTGCAAAACTAATTTTGCATCACAAATTCGCATTTTTCTTGTTCGCTTAAGTGGAATTTTCATTTTTTTTTTTGGTATTCTTTTATAACAGTTTGACATATTTTAGATTCATTTTTATAAGAAAGTCTTGCAAGTCTCTTTTTTCGAACAAACTTTGAGATGTTTTTTTTTTTTTTGTTTATCGGTTTATCATTGAAGTATGAACTCGTGGATATTATGCAACTCTGAAACCATTGAAATTTATTCGGCATATATTTGTTTTTTTTTTTTGTTTTTTGCTGAGTAAAGACAGGTGGGAAAGTTTCGAAAGCAGAGTTTTTTTTCTCAATGAACGATACTATGCAAGCAAGTCTTTTTTTTAACAAAATTATGGATGTTGGGAAGAAACAAAAATGGCGCCCAATGTGAAAACGAATTTTAAGTAGCAAGTGTTTTTACAAAAGGAATTTCTTCTCACAAAAACTTAAAGAATATCATTTTAAAAATTTTAAAATAAAATTTTCAAGTCCTTAATGATCCAAAAGGACCTTAATTACGAGATACGGTTTTAATATTGTTTAAAACTCTAGAAATTCCAAAGCAAAATGCTAACGAAAGATCTTTATCAAAAATACAAACTAACAAAAATGGCGCACAATGTGAAACCTTGCACTATTTTAATAACACACATTTCAAAAGGACTTTTATACATGGTATATTTTCGAAAATTTGATTTTTCTTTGACAAAATTACATTTCATGGCATTTTTCACAATCCAACTAAAATTCAAACCTTTGTAAATCAAAGATTTTGTATGTTATCGTTTGCGCTTTTATGGTGTTTTTTTTTTTTTTTTAAATCGAAAATTCGTTTGCTTGCGCGCTTCTAAAATCCACCACATAGTCAATTTCAACCTTTCACCATATCGCATAGAGAGAGCTTAGTGGTTTTCGATATATAGCTATAATATCAACCAGATTTGATGACTTACGTCCTAATAATGCACACATGACTGGAATATTCCAATTGAATGAACCATTCACAATATAGTAAGGGAAACCCGCATTCATATCAAGTTCACATGAATGTGTATTTGTGTGTTATATTTGTGTGACCAAAAAAGAACATTCATATTTTCGAGGAATAAGAGGACCAATGCAAAACTGAAATTGCCAATATTAGTCCAGAGCCAGGTACACGTCTGTTGTACTTATATGTGTGTATGTCCTTATCGAAAAGGCATGATTTTTTTTTATTGGTTTTCTGCTAGAGAAGTTGTAGATGATTAGTGGAAATTTGTTCGAATAGAACCATGAACAAACAAGAAGCACTCCTATACTCGTCCTGCAGCAGAAAACGGAGTTCAAAATTCATTTTCACTTATCAGCTGTTTCGCAGTATGCTACACCAGATGCAATGAAAAGGGATCAATGGTATATAGCTGCAACCTGCAACCCTTATATGCACAAGCGAGGGTTGCCTACATAAATGCAGAGTATCCGGCGGCAGCAATGGTCATAGCTAAGTGGGATATCAAATAGGGATTATTCTTTCTGAAGAAGTTGAACTACCATCATCATCGGAAATGGAATGATGATGGAGGAGGAGAGAAATCCTGATTCACGTTTAATTGGGATGTGTTATCCTGTTTTTGCTTCAAGCTTCATTATTTTTTTTGGTATAAGAAGGGCTAAGGTTGGGTTTTGTGTATTATTCGAAATGAACCAGAGAATTGTGTGGAAATTTGGGTTGAAATGGGTTTTTAAGCAGCTTTGGTTAAATATTTGCTGCTTAATTGGTTATAACATGTTCGAACTAATAATCCAAGACTAAGGGAACTATTGAAACATGAATATAAGGAGACCAGGCAATTAATTTACATTTTTCTAAAACAAAGCAAGCTATTTTTCCTTAAGAGAACCATTCTCCCAATGATAAACTTCAAACGGTCAATTTAGTCTTTGAGTTTATCCATTCTACATCTTTAGTAAAACTAATGTTCACTTATGTCTTGAAAATAACAAAGGGGTACCGGGATTATGTTTTTCGATTGGCTGAGTACGTATTTGAGGTCCGTTTGGCTCCCTAAGGTGCTGGTCATCAGAAAAGATCAGAAAACCGCTAAAAAATAATCAATTTAGGCTTTTTGTAGAATACAATCGTATGATCTTGACATTCAAAGTAGTACCATTATTAAAAAATACTTTTCAACTTGTAAGCACATTGATTTTACACAAAATAAGTCGTAATTTATTTGAACGAAACTGATTTAAATAGAATTTATGGCTTAAATCTTGTAAGCACACACATGTTCGAATAAAATTGTAAAACATTAATTCTGTAAGTAATGTTTTTGATTAAAAATATTTCTTAAGTTGAAAACAACTTCAAAATTGTTAAGCTTACAAAATTGAACGTGGTCGTTTTTTTTTTATAAGTTACCAACTCAACTATCAATTTTTACTTATTTAAGCTATTGTGTTCCTTTAGAAGTGAAAAGGATAATCGTATGATCTTGACATTCGAAGTAGCACAATTATTATAAAATACTTTTCAACTTGTAAGCACACTGATTTTACACAAAATAAGGCGTAATTTATTTGAATGAAAATGAGTTGAATGGAAACTATGGCTTAAATCTTGTAAGCTCACAAGATGTTCAAATAAAATTGCATAACATCAATTCTCTAAGTGATGTTTTGGATCAAAAATATTTCTTAAGTTGAAAGCAACTTCAAACTGTTGAGCTTACAAAATTGAATGTGGGCCTTTTTTCCAGTTACCAACTCAACTATCAATTTTTACTTATTTAAGCTATTGTGTGATAGTGAAAAAGATAAAAAAAACTCTTTTTTTCTTAAATGGCGCACATCAAAAGATCTATTTGTCGAGTGACATGCCTGAAAAGTTAACTTAGTCTGTGATTTTATTTATCACACTCTTTCTTTTAAACTGTTAAACGATTATAAAAGAATTGCAGGGTCGAATCTGCAAAATAATATTAAATATTTTTTTAAGTGGCGCCCAACTTAGGTAACTACAGTGACGAGCAAAAGTGGTCAAATGTTTTGCCTTTTTTGAAAAAGTTGTTTAAAACTTAGTGTTCTTTACATAAATTAAATCGTTTTTATTTTATTATTTTTCTATATTATGATACCATTAATTTTCCTGATTAAAATTTTAAAAAATTCTTCATTGTCCAAAAATGGAGAGTATCATATTGGTATTTGGACTTGACCAATTCTGCTTGTTTTGGAAAAAGGCTTTTGTTTCAATATATTGAGTGTACTAGAATTAATTTTTACCACTTTTAACCACTTTTAACAATGCCTCGAGATAGGATCTATCAATCTGTGAAGAAATAATTTTAAAATTCGGGCGTATTTCAGCTTAATGGAAAGCTCAAAGCTCATCGCTTTTAGACTTGTGTTTTTTTTACTGCGCTTACAATTTCTTCAAACATTTCAACAGATTTTCAGCCAAAATGGGTGAGGGCCTTATGCTGACTACGCAACTGTCTTAAATTTCTGATTTCCGAAGCAATATTTGACAATTTTAAAGGTTTTGGTGGGGTCTTCATGTAGTTGAAAAATGATATCACACGACACGGAGTCTTCTTTTGCCAAAAAAAACTTGTTAAATTGTACCGTTTTTCCTCTTCATCATATCTTCAAATTTTATCAAAGGGGAACTCCCCCCAAAAACTCAAACAGAACATCACCAAACCTTTTTTCAAGTCAAAAATCGTTAGGTTAGATGAATTTTTACTAAAACTTTAACTATAACCAACAAAAAGGAATCAATAACCAATGGGAAAAGTAGATTGGATTGACGACAACACAGAAGAAATAGAATGCACATCTAGTTACTATCCAAAACTGGAAAAAACATTTCAGCACTATCAAGTTTATAGAACGGACATAAATTATTATGGACTCAAGAATATTTTCCGGTGTTATCTTGTGGATTGCTAGCGAATTTTGAAAAAATAATGAACAAGCTAACCTATCCTGATATAAAACGAAACAATTTACCAAGTTTTTTGGTAAAAGAAGACTCCGTGTTGTCTGATATAATTTTTCAACTAGATGAAGACCCCACCAAAACCTTTAAAATTGTCAAATATTGCTTCGGAAATCAGAAATTTAAGACAGTTGCGTAGTCAGCATAAGGCCCTGACCCATTTTGGCTGAAAATCTGTTGAAATTTTTGAAGAAATTGTAAGCGCAGTAAAAAAACACAAGTCTAAAAGCGATGAGCTTTGAGCTTTCCATTAAGCTGAAATACGACCGAATTTTAAAATTATTTCTTCACAGATTGATAGATCCTATCTCGAGGCATTGTTAAAAGTGGTAAAAATTAATTCTAGTACACTCAATATATTGAAACAAAAGCCTTTTTCCAAAACGAGCAGAATTGGTCAAGTCCAAATACCAATATGATACTCTCCATTTTTGGACAATGAAGCACTTTTTAAAATTTTAATCAGGAAAACAAATGCTGGCATAATATAGAAAAATAATAAAATAAAAACGATTTAATTCATGTAAAGAACACAAAGTATAAACAACTTTCTCAAAAAAGGCAAAACATTTGACCACTTTTGCTCGTCACTGTATATGATTTTTTAAACTTTCCCAAAAATTATACAAATTACTTAATAAAAGAATTTAAAATCTTTTGAAAGATTTTCCTGCGCATATCCTTTTCGCAACCTTGCTTATCCATTTTAACTAAAAACAATATACAAAAGATCAACTTTAACTTTTTATTTATTAATCAACATTTAATTACCATTTAAAGGTTTCATTTTAAACACTGCATAATGGATCGCATTCATTTTAATTTATAATATACATACATATATATATACAACAAACTAGTCTGACAAATTCACATACAAATATACATTGTATATGTACTTAGGATAAAATTTTAAACGAAATATAAACATGCCTCATCCAATGCATACTACATTACACACACTTTCCGAATGTTGTATATGAGTACCTCTACGGACAACTACATTGAACTTCATTTTGCCACTTAATATGCAACATCTAAAGTTCATTATTATTGCCCACTCTCTACCTGCATGACTTCTCTGAAAACCTCCGTCCTGCCAACAAAAACGTCAACATTAACAACAACAGCTAACAAGCCCATTACCGGGGATGATTTTGTAGGCACACAGTAAAACTAGGTATAGGTACAGTAACAGTAGCTTCAACAGCAGCATTCCCTTGAATTTAATTGCTTTCGTCAGCAACAGTAGCAGCAGCAGGAGTAGCAGGTTATAGAGCAGGAATGATGTAGGCACACGGTTGTTGCAAGCTAGCAACGATATTATAAAACACAAAACCATTGCCAGGGTTAAATGTTTTTGTATTTTTCGCAGTTGACTGGCTTAGATAGGACAACAAGAATGGACACTTAAAGCCTTCAACCGGACAGCTCAACCATACTATACCATACCCAGCCAACGCTATATCCATCCATTTGCCATACCCATTTGCTTACCCATCCTTTTTTGTATCGGAAAAGTTATTCCTTTGTCGTCATATTGATGCCACACTACACTGCCAACCCATTAACATCATAAATACGTCAAAGATTGCATTAGCTCGCTCTCTCTAGGAAATTGTACCTATACTAGAGGGTGAAGGGCTAAAAAGAAAATGGCGGCAATTCGCCCTCAACTCATATGCTATGTACCGTTTGTCAATATGGTTCGATGGACTGCATATGCGAAGGAGATACACAATTTGGGAGGGCACTCTTGTGGATAAACAAGCTCGCGATGTTTATCCAGTACATATACATCACTGATGGATATGTTGCATACCTTTAGGAGCATATGGATGACGAGAGAGGGTTAAAATGAACAAGAGGAGTATGCACTTAATGTCAGCATGTCAACATGGCGAAATGGTTGCTACTGCTGCAGACGCAACATAGGGCTATATTCGATAAAACAGTATGTGTCGAGGTCAGTAAAACGTATAAGTTCAAAGGACAGACACTTTGGAGATGATGACGCACATAGAGAAGAACCAAATGCCAAACATTGTTTGCATTTTCGAAATATCTTCTATAACCTTCTCTCTTCTCTCCCCGCACTTCAATCGTTTCTTCGAATATTCTGACAAAATTTGTTCGACCTTAGTTTAAGTTGGCTTTCACCTCGAAACACTTTCAAAGAGCACCTGGCAAACCACCCATTTTCACCAGCTGCAGCCTTGAGTTTGAATTTATTTGTTAAGCTTGCTGTTTACTCCTCAGAAAAGCATGTTATAGTCGATGCAACTACCACAAACAACCCTCGTATACTAAACCACACAAAAACACACAAAAAGTATACAGTTCAGTATCAAAAATAGTAATTTAAACTTTTGCAATTTAGATGCTAGCTGATGCAAATACACGCCCATTTTAGCGCTGAAACACAGCCCAATCCCTATACCCATAACCATCATCACCATTCAGCGCAACTATACCCGCGGTATTGCGCGATATCCTTATCGGGTATAAATCTACACCCCGATTACATTGCTGCAAGTAATTGAAATAAATTAACTCGAAGCGATAAGCACGCTGACGAGACGAGAGAGAGGAACAACACCAGTTGGGCGGTATAAGGGGACAGGGGGCAATGGTGATTATATGAAAATGATGATTTTCATTTGAGTTTCACGAAAATTTTAAATTACTTTTTCAAGAGGGTGGGAAAGATCGACAACAAACTTGAGAATTAAGTTTTTTTTTTTCGTTTTTTTTGTTTAATACTTTTATCCTACCGACTAAATATGTATGTGCTCTTCTGTTTGTGGGTATTCCTATGATGATGATGATTCAGGCATTTTCAGCTTCATCCTCTTATCCGTCGTCGTCATCATCATCAACATTATTATCTATCAGTAGATCTTTTTTCTCAAGTGTTCGGCGCTGCGCCGCGTTTGCACGGTAGGTGCTTTGTCGTTTATCGAAGAAATTTGAAAAGTTTTTAGTTTCGAAATTAGTTCATGGTAGAGAGTGGTATATAAGAAAACTTTATAGTTGAAGAGTAAAATTTTCAATTGAAACTAGATTTTATTTTGTGTGGTTCGTAATTTGAGGCGGATTATCCTTTTTAGGTGCTTACAAGATTTTCCTGTGAAAAAGGTTGTTTTTTTTTTGTGTGTTTTTATTGAGTTGTGATTAACCTATTCATAAGGTAATTGGAAACTTAGTTTGATTATTTTATTTTATGTTGAGAGCTCTTTAAGAAAAAAACAAATGATAATAATTTCACATTGTTGAACTGGAAATAAGGATCGATTATGTACTCTGGCTCTGAGAATATAAATTGGCAATGAAGTTTTGGGGATATTGAGCAGAATTAAAACATATTTTTCTAAAGTGGCGCCCAACGCACATCATCAGCTTATTATGCAGAGCGCTTTGACTAATCTACTCTTTAAAATGAATTTTCAGTGGCGCCCAAGCGAACAGCATTAATTTTATGATATGGATATATTAAAAAAAAAATTGTTTACAGTTTTCACTTTTTGTTTAATCGAAAAAGCTAATCTGCGTTGACTTAATTTGAGGAAGAAAAATGTCTTCTCTGAAGTGGCGCCCAACGCACATCATTACGACATCAATGAAAAAAAAATTAATGATAAAAAACATAAAAAAGCAATAATTGTACTGAGATTCCCTCAAATTGAAAACATATACTTTCATTATTAAATACAATTTTTCTCTCTATTAAGTTTAACAGAAAAAAAATGGCTGTCTACAAAAGGACGCATTTTGTTTATCGTCGATTGCCTCAAATGGCGCCCAATTGCAGGGATGATTTTGATTACTCTTTGATTGAAATATTAGGAATATTTGGAAATTGTGTTTCTTCTGTTTAATGACTCAATTCTTCACAATGAAAGGGCACCTACCGAAATGGCGCCCAACGCAAAGCTTACACAACAAAAAAAAAAACACAGTGTTTGTGATTTCGCTGGGTAACCATCAAGTTGAGCTTAAACTCGCTTCATCCGACTTCAACAAGGTATTTTAAGAAAGAGCTGTTCACTGAAACTCAGAACTAATTCATAATTATTTATTTTTTAAGCTTTTACAATATATAACCAAGTCTTTCATATCTTTAAGGTCATGTCTTTAAAGCCATGGTACATCAAATTACCAAGTTATTTCGTTCTTATTCAATAACCTTTAATAAAGCTTTTAAAATTTTTCTTAATGCGTTTCTTTTTTTTTTTCTCAAATGGCGCCCAACACAGAAACTATGAAACTTTCTTTTCCGTTTCCATAAATTGTATATATAAATACATTTAAATTTTACTAAGAAGCCTGTTTATGAAAAACTTTTTGAGTACACTTCTGTGTGTTTATTTTTTTTTTAACTGAGTATAACGGCTTTTAAAAGAAAACATTTATCTTATGCACAGTAAGGTACGCTATCCCCTTTTGCAAGATGCAACATAATTCTCCTTCTTTTGCTGGAAAATGCAGTTTTCCAGGAAGATCAAAGAAAAATATAAGTATTCGAAACAGCAGTAGGTACTGACATTTTATTTTCTACTGAAAAAAAGTTAAATTTTCAATTAGGCAACTTTTTCACTATAGTTTCAAGTCGTAGACTTGCTCTCTCAACGCACTCCAAACAAAACGAAACTTAATTTTAATTTATTCCTCTGTATTATTCCAAGAAACAGGGTTTCATTCAGTTTTTTTGTACTTGAACGCATTTATTTTTAACTTCAAGTTTATTGTTTAATATTATGTACTCGTACAAAGATTAAGAATATTGAAAAACCATAAGTTTCTGGCCGATAAAAGTTTTGCCTTTTTGAAAATCATAAACCAAAACAAGAACAAGATTGGAAAATAATAATAATAATTATTTTTCTTCGATAAGTTTGTTGTTTGCATTTGATTCATAAACTATATAGGGAATTCAGGCTTATTGAATATTAATTTGGATTAATGTGATTAAAGAGGCTTCATCAATAAATAATAATTAACGGGCGGATGAACTTTTTTGGTGTGGATCGAAGGGATGAAGTTTCTAGTTTTTTATTCCTTAAGGAATTACAAAACGATAGAGAGAAAGTTTAAGTTTTAATAGAACGAAAGAGAGATGAAAGTAGTTAAATTTGCATGGAGGTTTAATGAATAATTGAAGGATACTTACCGTTGGCGGGGGTTAAGTTAACTTACACCCAGAGAAAAAACGCATAGTAATTTTTAATCCGTTCTACATTGAATCAATGGTGAAAAATATATTCATTAATTTTCTAAAAAGTCGTCCTATGCTTAACTTACAGTTTGTCACATCAATTTTTATAAGTGAGATGGCACAGTGGTAAAGCACAAGCTTGTCAACTCAGGTATAGCAGATTCGATCCCCAGCGGATGCCAGTTTTACTTTTTTTATTTTTTTAATGTGTGAACCACTTTGATTTAATGTGTGAACAACTTTGATTTAATGTGTGAACAGCTTTGATTTAAAGTGTGCTACTTTGATTCAATCATTTTCCACTTTAGGCTAAAAATGTAGTGATTTTCCATTGATTCAAAATGGTTTAGATTGATTTTACGTTGTTTTTTGGCTCAGTGTATAAGTTTATACCTGAGTTGTGTGCGTTCAACTTATTGGAAGGTTTAAAGAAGAATAAAACAGATCCAAAACTTTATGAGGTACCTATTATTTAACAAAGAAAGCCAAAGAAATTGGAAAATATGTTTATAATATTTATTTAATTATCAAAAAAAAAAAATTAACATTGGGCGCCATTTAAAAAAAAAATGTAATCACTTCAATTTACATAACTCTTTAAAAGAATGCGTCTTTTAAAGAATGCAAAATTATAACTAAATGAGCTGATGTTATTTGGAAGTAAAATCTTATGAATACAACACTGAACTACGTGGCACAGAGGAGGAGACATAGTTGAAAATTGTCTCATGTTATCGCACAGGTGGCTTCAGTTAAGCTGGCGATTTAGAAAAAACTTCTTTCTCTCTTTGTCTTTCTGTGTTGTATTAATGTCTTGTGTTGTATCAGCAAAATGGACCTAGATTCCGAAGCTGCAGTGTTTCTAGTCCGGAGATTTATCTTCAGACTAGTTTAATATGTAATGTAATCTTATGAATGACAGAATTTCACGTTGGGCGCCATTGTGAATTGCTATTTGAAGCTCTTTAATTGAAATGAAATGAAAATAAAACAAATGTAATGCTTAAGTTTAGAAAGGAACTTCAGAGATTAAAATAAAGTTTTATCATTATTGTATTCAATTTCATTTATATTTATAGCTTTAAATACAAGTTTTTCACTTTTGAAATTTCGCGTTGGGCGCCATTTAAACCGAGGGTTTTTCTGAAAGATCGATACAAATAATTTTTTTATTCTTTGTTTTTACTATTAACAACCATCAATTATAATAAATAAATAATTATTTGCTTAAAACAAACTGTTGAAAATACAAGTTAAGGAACCACGTTGGGCGCCATTTAAGAAACTTTTTAAAATTGTGGTTATTTATTATTAATCGAATCTTTCTTTTATATAGCTTACATTTAAAATAAAAACAATCTCTGTTGAAAAATGCAAGTTAAAGAGCAGCGTTTGGCGCCAACTAGTTCAGACATTTTTTTTTTTGAAATTCCTTTCATTTATTTTCTAAGCGAATCTTTCATATCCACTTAAACTTCATTAATTATAAAATAAAGTCATTTTTCTGACGAGTTTTCACATCAAAATTAACTCAAACATAAACCACCATAAAAAATTTGACTTTTTCTATGTAAGAATTTATGCTTTATGTATCACGTCACATGCAATCACCTGCTTATTATTATTTCTCTTTTTTTTTTCATTTATCAAAAACTCTACTCCACCGTCAAATCGTACAATTGAATGACTCTTATCGGATCCTTGCGTTTTGGTTTCCGCTGAAATTCTTCTGACAATCCTTCTTCATACTTGAGCAAAAAAAAAAAAAAGAGTTAACAAAAAGTATATTTCACGCTCCAGAAAATATACTCCTGCAGAGTATTTTGATGTTGGTGGTGGGGTTGTGATGGGTGGTGGTTTAAAATCTTGAAAGGTTGTGCAATTAAATTGATGTTCGTTTTTCATTTAAAATCAACAAAAAAAAAAAAAGTATAATAAAACAACACAAAAACTGAAAACCCATCGTGTCGTTGTTGTATTGTTTTTGTGTATTTGTGTGTGTGTTTTATTTTTTTTTTTAGAGTAAAAGAATGTTACCAACTAAAAACTAAACCTGAGTAGTATCCTGCGGGGCTGCATTTGAACTTATCCAAGAGATAAGTTTAATTAGTTTCAAAATGAGTGAAAGAGAAAGAAGTAAATAAAAACTTTATGGTTGGCAGCTCACAAAATGAGTGTAATTTGCTTGTAATTAAAATTTAATTGTTTAATTTTTTTTGCGCTCTTTTTTGTTAGATTTTTTTTTATTTATTTTTGTTTGATGTTATTTTAATTTTGAAATCATTTCAGGTAATCTAAAGATATTTAACTATTTTATGGGATTTTTTGTTGGATACCAAACAAGACTCAAACATAATGATTTGGTTTGTGTTAAAAAATTAGAATTACAACAAAAAAAAAGGACCAGAACAAGGAGTGAAGTTTAATTTAGGGTGCTGGTGCTTGTGTTTTGTTGATGTCAAAATGAATTAAATTTGTATTTGAACGTGAGTTTACATGATGAGGGAGCTAACTAATAAAAGAACCAACCAAACAGAAATGGTTGAAAATTTGCATAAGAATAATGGTTTTTCTTTTTTTGTGTAGAAATTAAATGCTTTTTTCGAATGCCAAGGCAATCAAGTGAAAACATTAAGTCTGTTTTTTTTTTTTTTAGAAAGACACGCAGATACCAATTTAATAGGGGTTTGAAGCTCATTACTTTTATACATTACTTGTTTTCTATTTAAAACGATTACGTTTGTTTTTCGGTACAAGAAGGAGAACTTTAAAAAAGGAAAGTTAATATTATTTTTCATGTTGGGCGCCATTTAGGAATTTCTTTTAAACATTTTGTTTTAATTTTTAATAGACGTATGTTTTCCCAGTAGAAATAAAATCAGCAAAAACTTTGAACAGTAGAAGAAAAATAAATATTATGACTCACATTGGGCGCCATTTAAGCTAGAAATTACTTTGCAGACTTTTTTTTACTATACGATGTACAAATTTTTGTCTAGCATACAAAAAAGGTTAGTATCATGTTTGGCGCCATTTATACTACAGTCTAGATTTTGACTGACATGACGTTATATTTAGATTTATATGAAATATAAGAGAAAATTATAAAAATTCTTTGCGATGGGCGCCATTATAGGTTTTGTGTGCAAACAAAAAAAAATAGGAATATCTATGTATTTGAAAGAGTTAATAAAATTTCTCACGTTGGGCGCCATTTATATAAACATGTAGTTAAAAACGAGTTTAAATTGGTTACAATCTGTAAAACTTAAAACATAAAGGTTTTGGAGCCATTTATGCTAAGTTTACCATAACCCTACAAAAAGCACTACGTTCTCTAGTAGATTTATTGAAGCAAGATGCAGATAATTCTCTAGACTTCACACTCCTAAATTTAAATTGGCGGACGAAAATGAAGAATTAACTATCATGGAAACATTAATTTTAATATTTTTTTTTTTTTTTAAATGGCGCCCAACGTGGAACTCCGTTAAATAAATTTTTAAATCAAGCTTTCCATTCATTTAATATATGGGCGAAGGTAAATGCTTTTTATCTTGTTTAAAAGAGGAACTAAACAATGATATATTATTTCGAACTCCGAAAGGGAGAAATTAGTTTCTATTTGGGCGCCAGTTTTAAGATTTGTTGGGTCATAAAAGTTTTATAGCGCTTAAATTTAAGTAATCATCAAACGTCTAATTTTAACATATTTCGTTCCTTCCTATTAATTTCATTCAAATATAACCTTGTTAAACTTTTGTGTTTAAATTTTTTAAACAAACAAAATATCATCATTGTTTGTAAAATTCATATTCAATTTTGGTCCCCTTTAAGTTAAACAACAAAGAACAACTTTAAGATTCAATTTCCAACTTTTTTTTTCCTACCGGAAAAACAACCAAAACTCTAATAAATATTTAACAACTTTAATGGTCTCCTCCTGTGCGCTATACCATTGTGTATATGTATTGTTACAGAAAAAAAAAAAAAAAACTGAATTCATAACTTAATTATCAGGCATAAATATTAACCATCGTATCTTCTTTTTTCGACGGCCTCCAACTGTGTGCAAGGACAAAAAAAAAATTCCATTAAAAAAGCAAAAAACAAAAATTGTATCTAAGGTTAGGTTTATTTTGTGAAATGTACACAAGGTTTTCATAAAAAAGGAAAAAAAAATATCCCTCGAACGCATACTAGGTTTGATTTTTTTTTTTGTTTTTCTTAAAGCCTTAAACAGTGAGAAGTAAACGACATCAATAAGTGCGAGATCTCAAATAGAATTTTACTCCATAGACTGAGAATATAAAACAACACACAGGACAATATAAAAAGAAGACACACAAAACGAAGTGTTGTATCTTGGTGTTGTAACGGTTACGGTGGCTACAATCTCAAAAAAAGGTGGAAATATCTCCCACCTTAAAAAAATATCCAGGTGTGATTTCGCGGTATTATGTTAGAAACAATCCAAAAAAACAAAAAACATCTCTAGCAAAACGCCATCCACGCCACCGCTGTACAAACAAACACACCACCGTTATAAATATTCCTAAACAAAACATTCTAATGAAAAATAAAAGTTCCTCTTGGCAAAAGTCGACAAAGAACAAACAGACCCTACCTACCTATCCCTCCCACTGCCTTAAAATTGGGTGGAAAAAGTCAAAGAAAGAAGTTGGAGGGGATGGACAAACAAAAAATAAAGATAAATAAAGCAAAAAAGCACAGGTGGAAGTATGCAATGGCGGGAACAAATCGAAAGGAAGAACATTTGCCAATATGGCCAAAGAGCAAAAAATGGCTGAGACTAGATTCTTTTTTTTTTTTGTATATCAGGGGTCGATCTTCGTAAAGAATTTAATAAAGAGAGAGCGAACAAAAAAAAATCCTCAAGGCGTAATTTTCCGGGTGGATTGGTTTTTTCCCTTCTCCTATGTTTATTTTTCTTCCAAACCCCCTCCCGAACCCTGCAAATAAACCGCTTCTACATTAAATAAGGTTGAATAAAAGGTATAAGAAAATGATGCTTACGGGTAAATAGATATTACAAACAATAATCATGAGGAATATTTTTCTACCAGTCGAAAGTTGGTTGTTTTGTAATTTGGATTTTTTTTATAAATGTTTTTTTTTTTTGTACAATTTTTTGTATGTAACTTTATGAGATTTTACATTAAATCTCATTTGGACAAGGTGAACCATGAATATCAGAGAGATATTATATTTATATGGAGGGAAGTGGGGTTCAATGATTTTTAATGGTTATAAAGGTTTTAGGAAAAATTAAAAAAAAATAAAAAAAATGTTTATACAAAATTGAACACAATATAGGAACATTACCAACCATATTTGATTTTTGATGGTTTCTTTGGGTATATTGTTAATTAAGTCATACAATATTCATAAGGAAATACTAAATGAGAGGACAATCTGTTCTCTTAATTTATAATGATTTTTACATTAAGAGGACTTCTAATGATGATGATGAAAGTAGAAAATTTTCATTAAAAGGTTTTATTTGAATAAGATGGAAAGATAGTAACTTTGACGGCTACCACGCATAAAAGCCTAAGAATATTTTTTTCAAGGTGCCTGAATTACCACGAATAAGAGTTTGTACGATTTCCTCAACAATTGGCTTAAAATAAATCCGAAATTCTAAAAATAGGAAGAATAATAACACGAGCCCACATTGGGCGCCATTTGAGATTAGGTTTGATGAATTTTTAACTTTTTATTTATCAATTCTTATTTTGGCTCTGGCGGTAAACCTAGAATGACCAAGGTAAGGGAAGTTACAAGGACTTCGATCCTCTGGGGTCATTAACTGTTACACGTTGGGCGCCACTTATGAACTTGTTTTTAATTATTTTTTTTATTGTTTTAATATGATTTTATCCCAAACAAAATAATAACTTTTGTTTAAAAATATCTCTATGAAAGAAATCAAAGCAAAAAATGAAACAACTTGATCCTGCGTTGGGAGCCAATTACAATATATATGTAGTATTAAATGTGGCAAATTGACAAAAAACAGTTTAATGAAAAAAACACTGCGAAATTTTTGAATGAAACCATAAGGCTAAACTTCAAATGCCACATACAAACCAAACAACAACTGGTATTTCCGAAATTGTATATAATGTTTCTCTTCCAAAATTGGATAAAACTAAATAAGGCAGTCTGAAACAAATAACATCAAGAATATGACTTAATGATAAAAAAAAATCCGTGTTGGGCGCCACTTATCGAGATTTTCATTTATTTACCTCTTCTTCTATGCAATTTTATTTTGGATACCTACTCTACATAAATCAACAATAAATCCCAACTTTTGGCTATATAAAAATTAAAATGATACCAATAACTAAAGAAATGCTATCTTACACAGCTTCCCTAAAATGTTGTTCTAGAATGTAATCGAGTTTTTACTGTTTCAGTAGCTTTCAGCTAAATTTAATAAAACAGATCGAAAACATGGCGGTTAATAACAACAGCATAGACCAACAACTCTATAAATATATTCCACGTTGGGCGCCATTTAAAAAAAAAATGAGATTTTTTCTAATTTCATTTCTTCTAGATACAATTTGTAATAAGTTAAGTTAAAACTTCGTATAAATCAACAATAAACTCCATTTGCTTCAAAAAAAAACTTGAAATACCGCAAATCAACAAAAAAAGGCTAATCCACCAGATCTTGCATACAATTTTCTCTAAAATGAAATCTTCCCCCGAAACCAATTTGCAAACCAAACAAATAAAATAGAAATGAAAAACGAAAACAAAAAACAACAAAAAACAATAAGAAGAAACTTATAGTTTAATTAAGAATTTTAATTTTATGCTCCACTGGTTATTCCTGTTTTTGTTTTTCTTAAATTTCTATACATCCTTACCACAAGTTGGTTGGATTTTTTTTTCTTTTTTCATCATGCCATCTTGTTTTGAGAAGAATTTCTATCACTGATATTAACCCTCGTACTAAAGTTTATAAGAAAAGTAACAATAAAGTCAACAGGCAAGAGGGGAGACTTGAAAAGATATAAAATAAAAAAAAAAAACTCAATATTGGCAAGAACGAAGAAGAAACAAATCTAGGTGAGGATTCCCTTATCATTATCTTTTTTGTTTTTTTTTTTTCATCTTTGCCTTTTTACTTCTTCCCCATTTATTCTTTTTTCTTGAAAATAAGTCAGTAACAAGGAAGATTTTTAGCTATCAATAAAAAATTCAAAATTTAAATACAATTTCCAAATGAACAAGCAAGCAAACATCACTTTTTTTTTTTAATTTTTTGTTGTTTTTCACTTTTATCTTGAAATATTATATTAAAAAAAATATATATATTTTATATAGAAAAATTGTACTCACGGACTGCATCGATAACATCAGGTCTTCCAATGATTACCAGTAAAAATGTGATGACTGCAACAATACTGGCAGCTGATGGCAGTACTACCATATGCAGCCCCATCATTTACTTAAATAAAATAAATGATAAGTTTATGTATATTATGAACAAAATCAATAATTTTCGCTCAGTATTTCGCTAACTTTCAATTAAACGCTTTAATTTTTAAAAATTCTTCTCGAATTTTTCTTAATCTTCTTTCTGCTATCTTTAGCTTTCTTTTTTATTCATACATTTTTGTTTTATTTTCATTTTTAATATTCATTTTCTATCATTTAATTTTCGCTAAGATTTGTATTTCTTCTAATTTCTTTTTTTTTTTTTTTTGGAAAATTCAATCATTTGTTAAGGGCATTTTTTTGAGCCGAAAATCATCAGTTATAACGAGGTGTGTAAATAAATGCGATGTCATCATCATCATTATAGTTAGATGAACAGATATGTGATGTATATATAAAAGTAATAAACGTTGTGCATCAGGAAGATATCAAATTAAATTTAAATACAACAACCAGTGTGTTGTGATTTTTACATCGATATTTTTTTTTTGTATTTAATTCATCCAGTATAAAAAGGGGATGAAATTAATTGCAGATTTGTTGTATATTCAATATAATTCCAATATTGTCGATATAATTTTAATGAAGAGCGAAATTATATGTTTAAAGCGTGCGAAAGCGTTTTGTTCGGTTCACATCGAGGTTCATCGAAAAAAATTTTTTCCGATGTGTGATTAATAATTTTTTTTTTTTTTTTGTTGGATCGATGGTTTTGTGGTGTTTTTATTTTTTTTGTAGAGTGTGGTTGTGGTTGGGATGAGCGAAAAATAAAGAGAAAAGGGGAATTGAGTTAATTATGGGGGATTACCTGGTATGAAACATTTTTTTTTTTAAATTATTATTTATATTGTTATATGGTTTTGGGTTTTAATTTAATGGAATTTTGTTGTTTTGTTGATTTAATATTTTTTTTTTGTATATAAATTCAGCAGCCAAGTACCTATACTTTTGATGAGATATTTGTTTTTTTCTTTTATTTATTATTATTATTTTCATAGATACCCTAATAGATATACATTTAAATTTTTTTTTTTTAATTCACTTGTTTGATACTTTTTTTTTTATTCTGGGAAATACACTTTGATTACTAGAATTGACACAACACTTATGTGTTTTTATTTAATTTTAATTTTTTTTTTTTTTCAATTTTCAATGGAATTTTTCTACAGATCAGATCGATTTAATTTGAATTATAATTTTACTTAATTTTCTTGATTATATTTCACTAATTGCTGTGGTTTCTGTAAATTTTATTAAATAAAGATTTTTTTAGTATTATTTTTAAATTACAAAAGGGTGTAGGTATTACATAATTTATCAAAGCTATTTTAAAAATCCTCTTATTGCCTTAATTATATTATGGTTAAGAAAAAGACACAAAAAAAAATGAAAAAGGTAAATTAATGAAAATAATAAATAGGAAAATATTGTTTATATTTGTTTTCATTTATTTCACGCTGTTCTTAATTTGATTTCAGAACTTGAAAGTACCTAGTACCGAGTTAAATAAATTAATTTGACGCCATTAAAAAAAAAAAAAAAAAAAAACAAAAACAACAAATTAATAAGCCACCAAATATTATATTATTGTGAAACAAGTGATATTTTGTGTTATCTTTTATCAGCAAGATTAATTCAGAAACTTTTGATTTTTTTTTTTTAATTTCAAAATGTTGTCTGCTTGACCATTTACTTACAGCTATTTCAATTTTAATGAAAAGAAGATCTAAGAGTTTTTGTATAAAATCAGTGTAGTGCTTGACTGTTAAACTTATATCAGGAGTTCTGATATATTCTTTTATATTACAAATATTGACAACCAACAAAAGTCGTTTTGAGCTCTCCGGATTGTTCTTGATTATAGAGAACGGAGATTTGACCTCAAAATTGCATTTTTTTTTTTAGAAAAATATGGCGAAGTAGGTAGAAAACTTCTTGTGTAACATCTAGAAAAAATTAAATTAAAAAACAAAAACGAAGTTACATCAAAATAATGATTTTTATCAAAAAAAAATCGACTTCCATGGATCAAAACTGGGTTTAACGGTTTTTCTCACAGTTTCTATAGCAAGAACTGTGGGACCATTCTGCAGACACCAGCTTTCCAATACAAAAAGAATTATCAAAATTGGTTCAATCAGTCCAAAGTTATGAAGTAACAAACATAAAAAGTTTGGAAGTCGGTGAAAACGCACATTTTTCGAACCAATAGGTACTAGAAAAAAAGTGGACTCTCATCACAAAACCATCATATTGACTTTTAATTGAAGATAAATTAAAATGTATACCTCTTCTAAGGTCATGAGTAGGAGTATAGAAGCCAAAGTATGACCTTTCTAGAAGAATTTTTACATTAATCTTTCATATTGGGTCAAAAAAATGTGATAAATGTGATGTTTTCTTTTTTTTTTTTAAGTTATACTTTTTTGGGGCTTTGGAGAGTGAAAATTTACTTTACAAAGCGATTTGAAAGCAAAAATGACGACCCAAATTTTTTTTTCAATTTGTCCTCCTTTTAAGTTTTGCAGAATTTTTTCTAGTTTGATTTTTTTTTTAATTCGCATACAAAAATTTAATAAAATTTGATAAAATGTTAAATATCATTGAAAAACTATTTGCAACTTATTGGAAGAGCACAAAAATATAAAATTGAATTTGATTTGCATTTCATTCATACCTTTCTCAACTAAACTAATCATGGTACAGTTCTATGACATTTTCGACATTTTCCGAAACACTTTTAAATAAAAAAAAAACTGATTGATTTTTTTTTTATGTTTTTTATTCTCTCTCACTTAAACCACAGTTTTTCCTTAAGGTACGTATCCATTCAATAACTTTTTTTGTTATTATTTTTTTTTACCTTTCGTTGTGATAGATCAAAATGAAAAAAAAAAACTGTGTGAAAAAACATGGAAATTGATTCCCATCATTCAGCAATTGAAACTGAATTCCTCGTGAACAAAAAAAAAAAAACCGACAAAATATGAGTAGACACTTGAAAATATGAAAAATCTTTCAGTATGACAGTTTTCCATGAAATCTGTGAAAATATAAAAAAGCAAAAAAAATATCAAAGACAGTAATCAACATTCGTATATATTGGTTTTGCATTTGGTCAGGACATCGCTGCTCTCCATCGATACACAACTCAAAATCAATCATTTTTGTCTTCTTGGATTGCAATTCATCTCATTTTTTCGAAACAAAAAAAAAAAGTGCAGAAATAATTGAATATTTTTTTTTTATCCAAAAGAAACAAACAAAAAAATATATATTAATCGGGGCCAAAAGGATTGTGTCCTTTATCCTGTATACTGTGCGGAGGTGTATCCAACATTTATTGAAAGCTTTCGGTGTTGGTAAAAAAAGGACTTCAACCACCCACTCTTTACTGCTAGAATGAACTCCATAAACAATGGTTTCATTTTTTTTTTTTCGAACGAAAACGCATTGTAACACGAATGTGATTCCAGGACTCGAGTTGAAGATTGCACTTCAGAGAATTTCTCCAACTGATGCACTTGATGATTTTATTTGATTTCGAAACATCCGTTTCTATGGAAGTCCAGGCATTGTATTTATAGAGACGAGGGCAAATGTGTCGAGAAAAATGTTGGACTCAACTCAAGTGGCAAAGTCGAACACCATCATCAGCACCTTTCTTTCTTTCTGTGCTTTTGTGTTTATGTATGATGAAAGTTTTTTGGTTTTTTTTCGTCAAGAGTCCATTATAGGTATTTTTTTTTTTTTTTGTCAACATAAAGGACACAGATCCTTGTGATACGTCAATGCGCGCGGCATAAAAACTGTCCAGATATAAAGGGGAGTTTCGTATTTACCCAACAAAGTAACCGTGTGTAACTAAATTCGGATACGGATACAATCTGCTGCAGTTACTGGATGCAGAAGAGGGGTGAGCGCCGCTGAGAGCACGCGATATGAAAGCGCCAGCATGGAGACACATAGTGCTCTTGTGTTGTCCTATTGTTTTGTCGTGTTAAGTGCAGGGATTAGATGGATACTTGAGTAGTAAGTGTGCAAGAGAGAAAAAGATCAGATACAGAGTTGAAGGATTTTAATTTCAATAAAGTGTCACACGGTTGTGTTTAATGGGTGGAAAATCTCCTCGAATGGGAATGAAAACAAACAAAAAAAAAAGAGAAGAAAAAGAAAAATCGAAAGAGAGAGGAAAGGGAAATTTAAAAAGAAAAATGCAATTAAGCAGGAAGATGGATTTAGTTTTTGCCCTTCTCTTATACTTTGTTCAAAGTTTTGTTTTTCTTCTTTTACACAATGTGTATGACAGTTTTTTTTTTTTTTTCATTTGATAGCGCAAACACACGGTTGAAGGTTTTTTTATTTAATCTTTTTGAGTAACATCTTTTCAGGCGAAAAGTAAAAAAAAATAAAAGAGATTGAACAGATATTCTGTATTTGTGGAAATTGATTGTGTTGAAAGTAATTACAAATAAGTGTGAATTCCATTTTACTAATATTTGATCAATGGAAAAGGTTGTATTACAGTTAATCATACAAATGAGATGGTATTTAATTAAGAGCAGGTGCCTCAGGGAATACACATTGGACCTTAAGTGTTTTTTCTTTCTTTTTTTTTTTAGTAAAACGAGATTTTGTTTGTGAAAAGAATCAAAGGCAAGGAGATTTAATCAGTACTTTTTTTTAAACATGTATTGGGTTTAAGTATTTTAACTGATATAAATGAAGTTGGTTAAAGAATAAACACAAAAAATTTCAAATGGATAACTTATGGAGATTTGAACTGTTGCGATGGTATTCTCATTGAGATTGTTAAAGTACTTTATCGCTTCAGAACTCCCAACTTTACCCTAAGGAGTTGGGAGAAAGTAGACCAAATCATATTAAATAACCAAAAATATAAAGATAAATAATTTTGTTTTTATTTTTGTTAGCATATATGTATGTTCTTTCATACATATCTTCTAAACTAACTATCTTACTTTGACAAAAGAGGTATTGTTAGAAGGGTCTTACTTGTCCGCTGGTTATAAACTCAAATATAGGAGTATTTAAAGGCAAAGGTCATAAATTTGTTTAAGAGAAAGCCTATAGCCACATGCCAGCCAAGATACTTCTTACGATACCTCTTTTGTGACATTGTTACAAAAAGTTATAAGGGAATATAAAATGAACATCAAATTTTACGGTTAATTTGCAGGAAATTTACGACAAAATTTAAGGAAGATACTGGTTTAGAGAAAAAATTGAAAGCTTGGAAAATATTCACCCGAATTCACAAGTTTTGTTTAGTTTTCAACTAGAAGGAGAGTTTTTTTTTTGAATTTCTAGAAAATTTATAACTAGAAGGAGAGTTTTTGAGACGGGAATTAGCTTGGTACCTATTTTTGGCAATTTCGGGAAAAGTTTCAGCAAAGTTTGAAGTAAACTTTAAGTTTTAAGCCAAATTTTCAGCAGATCATAATCAAATTCATAATAAACAGTTTGTTCACGATTGAAAGGTGCAAATTTTCAGAATAATCAGCATTTTTTGTGGAAAATTGGCTTTTATTTTTTAGACAATCTGATGTTTATATTCATAAAAAGTTGAGAAAAAAAAATACTGAAAGATTGTAAGTAAATCAAGGGGCACTTTAGTGCCCAGCCAAGTTCTCTAACAACTTTGGCACTTCACCCTTAATTACAGGAAATAACTGAGGCCATTTTCGACCCCCCTCTAACTTCCATACCAAAGATGCTAGAAATTTCAAACTCGCTTCATTTGTTTTAGCCAAGCTCCTCACAAAATTGGTACACATTTACATTTCAGTACTTTTTGTGAAAGCATAATTACAACATAGGAGAACTTGGCTCTTTTTTTTTAACAGTAATGTTTTTGTTGTGATTTATTTTACAGAAAATTGACGTTAATTTTTCAGCAAATTCGGAGAAGATTTGCGACTCCTATTGATTATTGGGACGTTTTATTTGCGGTAAATTTGAGGATTTTATCATAATTTACTAGCTGTTAGGGTAGACAAAATTTTTCAAGGCCATACAAAATTTAGAAAATCATTGACTTGGCGAAAATTCATTTTATTAACTTTGTTATCAACATCAATCAAATTTTCTATTCTGCAGTAGTCTCTTCAGCATGTAAAACATTTATACTAAATTATCTTCCAAAAATGATATGCGAAACTAAGCTTTCATTCAATTCTTTAATTTTTTTTAACTAGGTACATACTTTGCTACTATTTTCGCTCAAATGATTGTCAATAATTAGTGTGTTGTTGTTATATGACAGTAGACTGCTATTTATTCTATATAACGTAACAATTAAACAGCCTTAAAATCAAGACTGACATCTGTAAGCAATACGCTGCTAAGTATTTTTATATTTCAGAATTTTATTCAGTTTAAAATTCCTCTTAACAAACTTCCTACTTCTTTAAACATTTATCAAATGCTATTCCCAATAGTTTACTTGACACGCAACCTAAATCTGTTGACAGTTTCTCGATATAATAACTTCCATTCCACTTCTGACTTATTCTTTGTACCAATTCGCAATCGATGGCTTGGGCTTCTAAGATGGATATCAAATAACTTAAGGAAAAAAAAATCAATTAAAATGTTAAATGACAAGTCAAATGAAGAGAGACATTTTTTCTCTCTCTCTCTCTCTAACTTTCGTCCTTCCATGTGGATAGAAATCCTTTTAACTTAACTCAAATAAAACAAAGCAGAAAAAATGTCCTTCTTTTTTTTGTTCTTGTTAAAACAATTCCTTCAGACCTTCTGCAAACGACACGAACAATTATAATTTTCAAATGGGGATACATAAGAACTTGATAAGGCGGAGACATACAAAAAAAAAAAAAAAAAAAAATTAGAAGACAAATAGCTCAGTGCACAGCAGATCGATTGCAATTAACTTGATTGCATTTTATGTTATCGATGACGACGACGATGATAATGAGAGAACGAGAATGTGCTATATGAATGTGCTGCATATCATAGAGTACACATAGTGTCTTCATTTGTAAAGAAAATTGTCCTTATTTTTCTTCGTTCGTCTTCTGTTTTTTTGTATTCATTCTTTTTCTCTAATTATTTTAATGTTCTTCGTCTTTTCTGATGATGTCTATAAAAAGAAGAAGTAGGTACAAAAAAAAAGGCACAGACGTAGAGAGAGGTTTATCATTATTTGAAAGGCGAAACTTTTGCTACTACTATATTTTTCCGGAAGCACTTTTTCATACTTTCTTCTGCTTTGTATATAGGAACTGTAACTGTGGTTATTTTTATTTATCTATTTTTTTATTTTCTTCACTTTTTAAATTTAATTCCTGGCGAATGTTTTATGAAAATACATTCACAGTTTTCTGAAAAACCAAGTTTTTTTCTCTCTCTCTCTCTTTCTCTCTATGACTATGATGATGATGAACTCGAAAAACCTTCACAACATCAACGTAAAACAATTTTGTCGTCGTTGTGAGACAGAGAGACTACTGTTTCCTCATTCATTTTGCCAGGCAATAACTTCACGAATGCACTTATCAACATAAATATACAATTAGAAAATAAGCATTCTGTGATTTTGCTTCTGAGGAGAATATTTTCATGTAGAAAATACTTTTACTTGGCAGAACAAAAAAATCAAAAGTTTATTTCACTTCGTCAGTGTATAGTGGAGAATTTTGCAGGAGATATCCAGTTGCAGGACTTACTCCCTCTTAGAATTGAAAATGTTACTGGAAAGTTATTTTAGTGAAATACAATATTTTAAATTGAAAATTCCTCAAAAGGATACAATTTGAATTTTTCCATTTGAATAGAAGTGAGTCTAGTTGGAAGATAGTTTTTGTGAGACAGATGGACATCAAGTTGAAATGAATTTGGACAGAAATAATATTAAGAGAAATAACAACAAGTTTTTATAGAACTCAGGAGATCCTTTGGGGCAAATTCATATGGAAGCAATAAAATATGAAGCTTAACTGATTTTTGATAAAGAGCGTACCTACTAAAAATATTTTTCATAATTTTGTTTGTTAATTGTTGTTATCTTGAAAGGAAAGCGATATCTGATTTAAGTTTGAAATAAAAAACTTTAATGTTTTTATATAATATATTTGAAACATTATTTAATAATAAATGAAAAGCTGCTCATAATTGTGTTTTTTTTTTATTTTGGTTTGAAAACTTCGAAACTGTCTGTAAAATATAAAAAAATCGTAACAAAAATGTGCACTAAAGCCACAATTTAATATAACGCAGGGCCGCAAACTAATAACTGAAATGCGGTTTAAAAAACAAATTGACCCTAGAAACTTACTAGATTTACTGCCTTTTTGATAAAAACAGATTTCAAACGTATAGTTCAAGCGGCGACCGTCGTCGACTTACTTAACTTATAGGGTTAGAGGTCAAAACTGGTGTCAAAAGAAAGATAAGTTGATAGTGAAAATTAAAAAAATAGAGGTTATCATCTTAAAAATAGATACTTTTATGTGGCAACTCTATTTCAAAGGAAAAATTGGCATTGTCTAGAACAACTGCTTCGAAAAGCCCAATTAACATTGGCATCCGCCAGATGCTGAATAGAGCTGAAGCTACTATTGCGATAGCTGCTCTCAATCCCTCTGCTCTTCCACTGAGCAGTGAACAGGTGCGATTGCTCTCCAATAAAGCTAATAACTGCTCAGCCCACAGCTTCACAAAAATCCAAACCAACCTAATTGGATTTCACCCCTTTTGTAAGCAAAACTGGTCTCTGTTATTGTAAATGCATTGCTCTTTTTCATACAATTTTTCTCGGGTCTTTAAAACTTCACTGCTTTTTTTGTGAGCATTCTGTTCTTTTTTCATCTAGGTAATGATTTGTTTAATTAAAGATGAAAAAAGGAATGACATCAAAAGAAAAGTTTAACATGATGATGACAAGACAGAGAAGTTCTGTTTGAATTCCCATAGTTTCAGTGCAGGAATTCAATTAGTTATTTCTTATTAAAAAAACCGAAAATGGTGGCTTCCTTTTTATATATTTTTTATTCATACTTCAAATCAGGAAGAAACTCAAAATTTGGGGCTTTAATTGCTAATTTAAGAGTGATTGAATAGCAGCTATTAATAGCTGCTTTTTTCAGGTTGCTCACTGCTATCACTGCTCTTCAGCACACCCCTAATGCTGAATGTTTGCCTTTGCCTATTGCAACAGTCGCTCGCGTGATGATATGTCACGTTTATGATGCACTAGAGCTGTGTCAATCGTGATTGATTCGGTCTTTTTGACCCGTTCACAGAAAATTCTGAGTGATTGCAATCACTATAAACCAAATCAATCAATCCTTATATCAATCTCGTTCATAAAATAAGAAAGTACGAAGTAGAAAAGTACGTTTCGTTCATCCAAATCGTTTACAATCAAAAACTACGAAGTGGAAAAGAACGTTTCGTTCATCCAAATCGTTCACAATCAAAAACCACGAAGTGGAAAAGAACATTTTGTTCATCCAAATCGTTCACAATCAAAATCATTTAAAAAATCTCTCAGAACTCGGATTTCGTTCATTCCATTCATTCTCAATCATCATTTCGATTCCATGCATACAACTGATACAAGTTTATATAAGCAGGTTCAGAGTTTGAATTGAATCGGATTCGATTGGGAATTTCTATCGAATATCTGACCTTGACTTCTTTTTATTTTTGATGACGTTTTGAACTTGGCGGAGACATAATGCCTTACTAATAATCAAATTTACCATTAAAATTTTCCAAAAATATATTTTCAAAAAAAAAAAGCGGAGATAATTAGATTTTTAAAAAACTCTCATAGAAAATATAAACGAAAAATTGTTTTATATGGTTGCATTGAAATGTTAATATTTCAGGTTATACACGATTTCTTGTTTCTTCTCTCATTTGTCAGAACGAAATGAGTGAAAAAGAAATGGTTTCGATTAAATGAACGAAAGAACGATTGATAGAAAAGACCGAATCTTTGGTGAAATCAATCTTTGAACGATTCGATCTTTTGAAATGAACGATTTGCCCAGCTCTATGATGCACGACCTATATTCTGACTCACATACACTAACGCAAAGCTTAAATCCTAGTTCTAACACTTAAGGACGCAGTGATCAAGTCTTTTGTTTGAAGGGATACTTACGAATGTACCTTATTGGCATTATATCATGAGGCTTTTTCGTTCTGCTCCAAAGTTGATGGACAAGTCTCTTATTAAAAAAGGACTCTGTAAACAACATTTGCCCATCTCCTTAAGGCCACTTCATTTAGGAAATTTAGTAGATCTTCAATACTTTTATTATTAAAAACCATAGTGCTTATTTGGAGCAAATCGAATTGTGTAATATTGACGCGAATTTCAATATAATTTAAAAAGTATCATTGCATGAAGTTACTATAAAAAGAAATAACACATGATCATAAATCTCATAAAAAACTAATCATTTATATTTGAATGTTATCTGTTTATCTTAACATTAGCATAAGGACTTGACATGAAAATTTAAATTTAATACCCATAAACTTGTATTGTTATTGAGATCATTTCTATAAATCTCTCTAAAAAAAAAAACTTTATATCTATTTGTTCTATATATGAATTTTATGTAATTTAAGGAAGATATGTTATTTTATATCGAAAAAAATAAGGAAGAAAAACCACACCCAAAATCATAAAATATGCTAATCAGTCGAATTCTCTCAAAAAAACATATAACTTGAAATTTGCTATTTTCTATTTGGCTCAAACTCATCTCTAAGATGTCATAAAGCCTAAACCAAATGTCGAACATAAACTCAAATCGAAAAAGCCTCCTTTTTCCGTTTCTCTCTCTCTCGCTTTCTGATCGATTCTAATAAAATATTTTATTTTATTAACTAAAATCGTCCTTTTTCATGTAAATCAATAAAAACCAAAGTTCTGCCAAAAAACCGTTTTAACCCATACAACCCAAGAGAGCACTTAAAATTTAAGTCAAAATTCTCTTTCACTCTCTTTCTCTCTATACATTTAAGCCTTTTACAATGAATAGAATTGAAATCCAACAACAACAACAACAACAAAAGTATTCATTGGAAATCAAAAGTGATAAAAATCTTTAAAAGGTTTGAACACACACACACAGGTAAAGGGTATACCTACACAAAAAAAAAAAATAGAATGAAACCATCAGCTTTATTCCAAAAGGGTTCACTCAATTTCGTCCAAATCACTTTTTCGACCTTTTTTCAATTTCAATCCCATCACAATTTATATACAAACAAATGCAAAGCATAGAAAAGAGAGAAAGGACATCATACAGTAGCAATGAATAGAAAAATATTTGGGCACTTTACTTTCTAACTAACCATCAAAAACCTTACAAATATCAATTCTCAACGACAAAGAAAGGAAATAAGGCACACACAAAAAAAAAACAACTGTAGAAAACTGAAGGAAATCCTCCCATTTTTAGTGCGAAAGGACGACAATCGAAGAAATTCTAACACACAAACATACATATACTCGCTCGTTCGTATACACAAACACACAAAAAATAAAATCAACAATGAGAAATAATTCTTTAAAGTAGAAATTGCTTTTTCTCACCGCATGTCCTTGCTATTGACATCTCACTTTGTCTATATCTATGTATATTTGAGTTGAAGTTCGGTAGTAGGTAAGTACTATACTTTTCACATACTGAATTGGTATATAAAAAGTGTTAAGAAAATCGATGTAAGGACCTGTTTAATATGTATAGAGACTATAGAATATACAGCCAAAGGACATTTTAGACTCCTTCGTAGAAGTGTAGAAGAAGAATATAAAACCACATTTGAACATTTGTCAGTTCGTTTTTCTAAGTCTCGGCAAGGATCAAAGAAAATAGCGACGAAAAATAAAAAAATAAACAAAGAAAAAAAAACAAGGACGAAAAGTAGTGTAGCACTATTTTTTTTTTCTTGCTGATATTTGTCAATCAATTGGATTTTTCAATTGTGCAAATAGAAAATGGTCCTGTTTTGGGAGATTTCGCTTTTGCGTTGCTTCGTTTACATTCATTGCGTTCATTGCGGGGGGCAAGGCGGTGTTATATGGCAAAGCAGCTAGCAGAGTCTTTTGCTTTTCATCGTCCTGGATGGTGTCAGTACATTTAGTTCCTTACGCTGCATTAAGTAAGAAAATATACTCCCATTTCTTTTTCTCTCAGCAAACAACTGGAACAAATAAGAATGAAAAAAAAAAAAACACACTTGGGGATTGATAAAAAGTTTCAGAAGCAAGAGGGAATACCGTAAACGAATCCTTTTTATATTTGGTTTCATCATTCGGAATGCTATTACCGATATATAGTCTTTGCGGATATCAGATGAATTTTTTTTTTTTTCATTTTTTTGGAAAAGATATAATAAAGGGAAAGATTTTTATCACACACAACAGGACTAAGTTCTTTTATGTTGTTATGAAGATGAACTCAAGATGAGAAAAAAAGGGTTAGATTTTTTTTTATATTTTTTTTTTGTTTGGTTTTTTTTGAAGAATAGAAAGAATAGATTGGGTCAAGTTGGTTAGAAAAGTGAGTCCAGCGGCAGCAGAAGAACAAATCTGTTTGGGTTAACAGGGAAAAGATGATAAAAATCACACACAACGATAAAATAGTTTGATATTTTCGTGTTCAAATTATGATGTTATAGAACTTGGTATTGTTGAACTATTGGAATAAGACATTTTTTTTTTTTTCAATGGACACTTGGGGAATTTAATTTTTTATTTAAGGGATTTATTTTGTTGGTTATGATATATTTTTTTTTAGCATTGCATTGATTCTGTGCAAGAGGTTAGTTGGTCGAGCAATTTGATGGTACCCAATATTGAGTAAAGAACTAAGAAAGTGGTTTCGGACAAGAAAACTGAGAGCATTTGTCTGAAGGAAAATAATAAATTCTTGTATACATTTTTCAAATTGGAAATATGTTGTTTCTTATATTTTAAAATCTTCACATTAAATATACACGGCAGGTAGTTGTATTTATGCATGAATATATCGTAATCGAAAGTAAAAATGTAATTTCAACGGAATTTGGGAAACAGTTCTCTTGCTGTCATCTGTTATGATATTAACAGAGAAGAATTTTTAAATGTTCAAAATAGTATTCTTAAATAGACAATTAAAAAAAAAAAAATAACCTTACATCTGGTATATTTAATCATGGTACAGTTAAATTTACCAGAAACTAGTTAAATGTACCAGAAATAATGTTAAATACACCACAGGAAAAGTTATCCCTTGCACGATGATGAGTTTTCGTTGAAAAGTTTTTGCTCAAGGATATTTCATTCATGCAACGCTGACGAAAATAACAAATTTTTATTGCAGTTAATAAAATAGTGGACAAAATTAGTGGATACAAATAACTCCAATTTTTTTTGAAGTTTTTCAAGTGACTGTATTTCTCTTAAAAATGGTATACATCTTTAAAATGGGGTTTTAAAGCTTAAACTTTCAAGTTTTGAAAACTTACAAAGAAGACGTTTTTCAGATCCCCAGATTTTAAAACAATAAGGAAAACCCGATTGTTTTAATTAGGTTTCTTTCTAGATTATTCAGCTTAAATTTTCTTTTTTTTTTTAAGTTCGATACGAAAATTTGGACACTGAGATATTGAATTTTTAACGGAAATGGAACTTTTTGTCTTAGGAAGTGTTTTGACAGTTTGAATACATTTTCCACAAAAAGTTTGGGATTTTGAAAAAAATATTTTTCAATTTTTTGCAATAAAAGAAAAATAACGGACCTTTTGTGGCTATTGGTATAATCAGGCGCCAAGTTGTAAATATCTAGAAAACAATTAAATTTTATTGTGTCTTTTACAGTTTAATATGCCCACAATAACTCTACATAGTTTTGATTCAATCCATCACACCGTTGTTTTTTTAATTGATCATAATATTTTTAACAAAAAAAATGCTTTTTTCACTTTTCTAAGCATTTCTATTGATAAAAATGTCATAAATTGAAATATTGCTTAAAATGTTTTCATTGTAAGTTATCAGAACTAAAAAGTTCTAGCTAGCTAGCTTTTTTTTTAAATTTCAGTGCGACTATTTTTAGGGCAAATACATTCACTAGAAAAACCTCAACAAATTTTGTAATTTTTTATCCCTTTTTCCGCTAGTGCATTACTAAAAAAAAAATAGTTAAGAAATTAGATAGGCCGCTATTACTCTCAAATGTATAAGTTTTGGAGAAATTGAAAATTACTCAAACTATTCTTTTCTAAAAAATTATTCTCGGATTTTTCAAAAGTGCCCGGACAATTTGTATTTTTAAATTGAACACTAAACAGTTTTCTTAATAACAACAATTATCTGAATCATTTTATAAAGAAAAGGATAATGCTTCACGTGCTAGCCGATATTTTTTTTATAATAATAAAATTTGACTAAAAAGTTTTCTATACAAATAAATTTATATGAAAACTTTCTGAAACCACAATGTATCTTGCACCTCAAGCTCAAGATAGTTTTATATTTTATAACCGCAGGCAAAAACTAAGAAACCGCCAAACACAATTATACGAAGAAATACAAAGCTATTTCTACACCTACACACAGAATGCACACATGACATTTTAAATAAGTTTGTCCTAGATTTTCGTTTGGGAAATCAAAAGTTTTTCGACAACATATTAGTGGGAGGCTAATTTTTTTTACCGAAACTAGAACCAGGCAGAAAAAAAAGTAAATAGGGACTAAACAAACTGAGATATGAGGAGAAAGAAACACAAAAAAGCTTCAATGTTTCAAAATTCGTGTACCTAAACTTGATGCAGACGGAAAAGGTAAAGAAAATTTTCTCGAATTCCGCTTTCTTCCTGTTTACGACGAGCGAGGACATCGCACACCAAAAATTTAACGCCCAAGGCAAAGTTCTTCATCAAAAGACCACAACGTGAAAGTATCTTATACCGCAACAGCTGGCGAAACGTCTTCGTCTTATTCAGCGTAGATTGTATTTGTTGTTGGTTATGCTGCGCGGTATAAAGAAAACTTGATGAAAGAAACTATATACGCACTTGCCTATTCCCGATTCTAAAAGGATGCACATTTCCTTCCTTTTGTTTTTTTTTTTTTTTTTTTTGTTTGCTTTTGTTTTTTTATTCTTTAGTTTCTTTTTTTCTTTCTTTAATGCTTGTCGACAACGACGACTACGTTGCCGTTGTTGGTCGGTCGTTCTCCTGAGGGTATCTCTTTCAATTTAACAAACTATGATGGGTGCACCGCACAGACGAGAACCATGGATCTCTCACACTATTATGGGGACTCAACTCAACTCCTGTGGAGTGCGAGAGAAAAACTATTTGCATAATCCAAAATGTGCACGTTAGGGGGCTTAAAAGGACTCGTAAAAAAAATCTTACACAAACACACACACACACACACACACATTTTTAACAGACACTTATATTTTCTAGAACTAAATTCTGCAAGATGCTCAAGGATGAGGACGAAAAAATCGATAGTTTCGTATCTTTTTATACAGATTGCCGTCGTCGTCGTCGTCGCACCTGGCTAAAGCTAGAAATACTCATCCTATACCTCCCGTCTGTACATATACTATACATATATTCCTATGGAAATGTCGGTGGATATTTCCGAGATTTTTAACTACTATTATGTAACAACACTTCAATGCAGTAGTTTGAAGTAGCAAACGAACGAACGAAAAAAATTCGACTTGAAAAAATAAATCTTTTCAAAGGTCTTTAAATTAAACCTGCTGCAAGCGAGATGATTGCGCAAGGAGTGTAGGTATACAAAAAGAAAAATTCGAAAGGACCCATAAGATAAGAAGAGAGTCTTGTTCCATTGCACTTATGCACTAGAAACGAGCTTGAAATTGAGATTTACTTAATTGAATTTCATGCAATTTGCAGAGCTTCTTTTTTTTATTCGTGTAACCTTCTTATCTGTCAGTTTGAAATAACAAAATATTAAATTGAAAAAAAAAATATGTTTTGAGTGGTACCTGTGTACCTATAGAAAAAGAAGAGTTCATTATCAAGTGGAAGCATCCCGAAATATGAATTTGAAGTTTGATTTTTATATTTTTAGTTTTATTTTTTGTGAAGAAAATTTATATCTATTAGAGATGAATGACTTGAATATTTTTACTTTTCATAAAGATAAGCGGAGATAAATTACCAACAGAAAAGACAAATAAAATTGGTTTTGAAGTTTTTATATGATTCGTTGGTACAATAAACTAATCTCAACATGGTGTTTTTTTAGGGGTGGTTATGTACCGAAACCGAAAACAACGCTATTGGTGTAAAGTTTGCACAGTATAGTTAAAAAAAAGGAAATTTGCCTAATTCACTTAATATTCATGTAATGCAGTTAAAAAGATAATTCCTTTACTCAAACACACTTTGGAAATTGCACTCAAATAGAAAATTGATAAAACTACCTACAAGTTTGAATTGTTTTTGAAGAATTCAACTAAGAATTCAGCTAGATCAATTTAAACAATAAGGTAATTTACAATAAGCAAACACTTGATTGAGATACTTCGTGAAATGTCCTAAAAAAATTAGAAATATCATTTGAATGAGTTTTAAGCTTTACGGACACTGGGGCGTATGTGTAACATTTTTTTCGAGAAAAATTAGAGAATTTTTATCATCCACGAAAAGAAGAAGATACAAGTACCATTAACCGGAATTACCTTGCGACACAGACCAAAATATATTATTAATAATAGTTTGACGCTCAGAAATTAAATATATTTTAAAAAGAATTTTTTTTAAAGACTCAGTTTACGGTACCTACTCGAATTTTTCTTAAAAAAAAAATTAAAAGAAAACAAATATTTCAAATACACGCTAGTGACCTTCAAGTCTAATCGTTAAAAACTGATACAAATGACATTTTTGTTTTTGATGGAAATTTATCACAAAACGTTTGAGTATTTTTTCTTAACAATATACAGAATTCTTTGAAAATGTAGACGAACTTTTAATTAAATTTTTCTAAAATCTAGTTTTTGATAAAAAAGTAAAATTAGCGAAAAGTTGTATGAAAAAGAAAAAAAATTGCAAGCCATACACAAATACTCGAATTTGTCTTAACAAAAAAAAAAAAAAAAAAAAAAAAAAAAAAAATTTGCACATGCACATACACCACAGCGACCTTCATTGAAAATATTTTAGGTGAACAAAATTCACTATTTTTTCACCTACGTTTAATCTAGTCTTATGTTTTTTAAAATTTTTGATAAATTGATTTTTAATTCAAAATTTCAGTATAATTTTACCAAATATTGGTTATTTGGTTTACAAAAATTTTCCGTGAAAAAAAACTCAATTTAATTTTTAAAATGTCAGAACTAATGGGTCTATTAAATTTGTCTGCAATATTTTGGCTTAAAAAAAAAACATATATTTAAACAGGAAAAGTTATTTATTTTTTGAACAACTTAAACAGGGACAAGTTAAATAACAATATAACTTACTTCGGTAAGAATTAAAAAATTCAAAAGAAAAAGTTATTAACAAAATCTTTTAAAACTCCTTAGGTATGAATTTTAAAATCAGCTTTGAGCAAATATTAGTAACATTTCATTAACAACGTTCAATGAACAATGATTTGTTTTTAAGTTTACAAAATTGTATAAAGAAAAATTCCTTCCTTTTGTTTTTGTTAAACAAATTTAAAACAAAACGTTTCACATTTTTGCAGTCACTGAAAGCATTTATAAACTCCCATAAATATGTATATAGCAAACCAAGGTGTCTAAACTTTTACTCATGCAGCTTAAATTGTTTCAAAACCAATAAAAACAGACTTAAACTAAATGAAAAAATCATGTGTGTAATTCACACGTGGTGGAGTGAAACCTTAAAAAATCATTTTTCTTGCAAAAAAATCGAAAAAGTCTACCTTTTTTTATTCTATCACCTTTAATTCCACCCACCTATAATTTTAATTTTATATCAGCCAAAAGCTTATAGCTTCAGCTCAAAATATTTATATCGACCATGTCTATACGACATCTACAAAAAGAGCTAGAATTTTTTGAACCCAATCAATTTTTTCATCAAAAATGTACAAAAAATCAATCTTTTTTCTCTCATTAAATCTATTTTTTTAAATGACAACCTATGATAAATTTTATATCATCTGAAAGCTTATTTCACTTTTTATAAGACGTATCAATCATATTTCTACCATGCCTACAAAAAAATTTAGAATTTTTTAAAGCCAACTATGTCGAAATTTAAAACTGAGATTACGGTACTTCCTACACTGGTGGCTGGTCATCGGCAACAGATCTCCACAGGTGTTTTGAGGTATTTTTCAATTTTTACAATTGAAGATTGAGTAACTTGTAGAGCACGTACCGTTATGTGTGATATATCAAATAAAAGGTTATGTTATCAGCATGCGTATTAAATCAAAATCAAAATTGTATGTAATTATAGTTTATTTAATTACCTATCTACAGTACAAACTTCATTCATCTATCTATTAAAACAAAAAAGTTATAACAAGTTGAATGTTCGTGTCGCGTTTTTATTTCATCTTGTTTCAAATCACTACGATACTAAAGAAGTTTTCACTTTAAAAAAAAATCTCTTCTTTTTACCGTAGATTTTGGTGGTTATTAGCAAGGGCAACTTTCTTTCAATTAAAACATTACAAATCTAAGCAAATGTATCCAAGATATCAACGAAGAAATAATAAAGATAAGAGAAGAACTAGGAAAGTGTTTAAATAACTCAACTAGAACTTATCGTTTCGAAGAAAGTTATTTTTAAAGGCTAAAATTGCCACATTTCTCATCATAAACTCTTTTGAATGTAGATTTATCATCTTTCCTTTTTTATTTAAATTTAAAAATCCATTATTTAATTTTATTTTAATTGTATCTTATTTTCAAAGAAAAAAAAGTCAAACTTTCATACATTCAAAATGTGTATTTCATTTTTCTTTTTGTTCAAGTCATAAATATGTCATATCAAACCCCAAACCTAATTATTTCTTCTTCTCCTCTAAGCAAATTCCCACAGCAATAAATATCATTAAAATATGCGAAATATTAAATAACTTTATACAAACCAAAAAAAAAACCTTCTTTTCTAAAAGATGTAACATAACCAACCAACACCTCATAGAATGTATAAGTTTCCAAAAACCAAAAAAACACTTTTAAAAACCTCACACCACACTTTTATCCAGCAAAAACAAAACATATTCAAACCACATGTAAATATCAGAAGGCAATTGCCAAACTTTTTTTTATTTTTCTTGGTGTTTTTGGTTGAGCCCCCAAAGCAGCAATCTCATTATCACCTCTTCTTCTTCTATATTCTACCTACTTCAACCCATTTATACTTTCAGCTCATGTCTCGCACTTTTGTGAAGGCTCCATTTTTTTTTTTTTTTTAGGAAATGAGATACCTTGAAAGACTGTCACGTACAGAATATATCCAAACAAAAGCCGTTATGTTAGGCAACAAAAAAGAGGTGTAAACCAGCAAAAAATAAAATGTGTTATTTTTGACACCATCATTATATTTTTTTTTTTCTTTTGAAGAACATCAAATTTTAAAGGGATTTTCAAGAACTTTACATAAAAACGACAATCGATTGTGTTTAAGGATAAAAAGGATTCAGTTTGTAGAAAGTTTCAAAACTTGAAGAATCCAGTCAACAAAAAAAAAACACCTTAAGCACTGAACAAACACAAAACTCTTAATTAATCTTCTTTAATGTGTGTATTCATTTGAATTTAAGGTCAAAAACTACCTTTTGTGGAGTAGTTTTGAAGATCTCTGAATGAGATTATCACCAACACATGACGTAACATAGTTATATCCTTGATTCACACGATTTAGCACTTAATTTTACTTCAATAACTAGGAATGTAGCAATAACGATGGGAGAGAGAGATAGGGATATAAAATATATATAAAGAGAGAACATTGTAAAGGACTTCCACCACTTATGTGTGAATTTCTCTAATTATCGCGGGAAGATAATAATTTTACGGCCTCGACTTTAGAAACATGTTATAATTGCAAACGTGTGGGTATATAGCTTTAGTTTATGTCCCGCAATTTATATTCTTTTTTTTCCTATTTTTTGTGAAGGTATGGGTTTGCGTGTTTCAAATTTATTATTACTATTTTTTTTTTTTTGCTTTTTTGCTAATACTAAAATGCGTTTTAAATATTTATCAAGTCATTGTGAACAGCAGGATTATCTATTTTAAGGACACACAACAGAAATAAACAACAAAAAAATCACACAATATTTATATTTAAAACACTAAGCTGCTTATAAAACTTGCTAATCCTTTTTAAAAACGTACAACCACTTAATCCTTTCCCTTGTGTATTAATTTGTTTGTATTTTTGTTTTCTTTTTTATATAAATATGTAATATTCATATCCTTTTTGGAGGCCATTGAGCCAGTGTATAAACATGGCCTATAACTGCCAATAACATCACATAATAACCGATGAGCCGATTGTGCTACAAAATATCCTTTTTTTTTAACATAGGTAGGTAGGTATACTGTAACACTTCAGAGAAATCTATCAACTCAATCTAAAATGTGATAAAAAAAAAGACAGAAAAAGGTCCTCGGATAGTACGAGTGTCAGTGGAATTTTTTTTTTTTTTTTTTCAAAAACAAAAAAAAACTTATGGTATTTTATGTATTTTTCCGACAAAAAGAGGATTTTTTTTATAAAAGAAAAAAAAAAGAAAATATTTATTTAAGATTTTTTCATATTTATATTTTTTTTTATATTCCGATAGTTGTGGTAGGACACGGTATTGCAATAAATTTAATTTATAGCCAAGGCACTTTGATTCACTTGAATTTTTTTATATTTTTATTTTTACCATTTATTTTTTTTAAATTTTTATTTAAGGAATTTTTCACATTTTTCATGATTTTTTTTATTAATTTTTCTTTTTAAATTTTATATTTATGTAGCTCACTGCTATATCCAGAAGAGTGATGATAAATTGAAACGAACCGCATCCATGAAGAAACGAGACATTTACAAAATTAAAAAAAAGAAAAAAATGAACACCGACTCGAAAGGGAGGCTTTACTCTATCGAAGCCTTATCGAAGGATGTCTCAATGAAAAAGCGTAAATCATTTTACAAAATAACCCGGATAAAAAAAATAACTCGTAAATGAACTTTCAATTAAAAACTCTGCAAAAAATTCCGAAATATTTCACAACATTTTTTTGTATAATCCCGAAAATATGCAACACTAATTATATTATTATTATTACTTCGTTTTTATTTTAATCGCGTATCGCAATGCAGAGTTTAAGTTGTATAAGATTATATATTTATATAGAAATATATATATATACATAAATATACATCAGAATGTAAGGCAAGAAAAAAAAGTCCGTGCCATTTTCTTCAGTCCTTTACATCCTGGCAAATCCCGAAAATGTACTAACTTGTCCCAAAAAGCTGAGCGGATTGCATACCTTTTGGTGAGAAAAAATATAAAATGTACGAGTATACTCTGCTCTATATATATATATAATGCTAGATGGTGAAGACCGAAAGCAACAACGAAAGAAGCAAAGGCAAAGGACGAACGAACGAACGAACGAAAAAAAAAAACATTAAATTCAAAACACAGAAATGTGGGTATAAGGGATACGCGCGAGACTAAAATCATAGACATACACAATATTATATGGATAGAGGATATTTTAGAGTATCCTGTGGGGAATTTTTTTGAATTTCTCTCGCTTTCTCTCAAACTCTCTCTCTCTCTCTCTCGAATATTTTTCGGAAATCTCTTTGAAATCTCTCTCTCAAGTTTAGGTTGATAGTAAAAGGATTATTTTTATCATAACTGATACTGATGTGATATGTTCTTATAGAAATTATGGTGAAAATATTTTCAACACTCGAGTGGAAAATTGTACCTCTTGAGTGGAGAAGAATATGTACTCGTTCCTGTGGTGAATTTGCAGCGAAGAGAGTTAACAGAAAAGGTTTTCACTTTTCCCGAAGAGTTTTGGAAGCTTTCTTGATAGTACTGTGTAGAATTTAAAGGAATTTTATAACAACAGGTTATTGAGTGAAATAGAAAACTTACAATTTTAGCTCAAGAGAGGTAGAATTTCTTAATATCGGAGCTTTAAAAAAGGTTCACGATTATTGCGGCACCAGGGAAATGAAAAAAATTATCAAGAACTTGAGTTAAAACTTAGAAGACTGTTGAGTATAGTTCTTTTTATACAGCAACTTGAGTGGGCTAGATTGGTAGTATAAATAAGTTAGTGTTGTTAGAACGACGAATGCATAATTTTTAGATTCATGATTTCCAAAATCTACGAAACCCAAAATATAGCTATTTTATTGAAATTTTCTTATGTTTTTAGGTTGTAAGTTTTTTTTGAACATTTTTAGCATTGCACATTGAATAATGAACATTGAATATTGAACATTGAATAATGAACATTGAATATTAAAAATTGAACATTGAATAATGAACATTGAATATTGAACATTGAATACTGAACATTGAATATTAAAAATTGAACATTGACCATTGAACATTGAATAATGAACATTGAATATTGAACATTGAACATTGAAAATTGAACATTGAACATTGAACATTGAACAATGAACAATGAACAATGAACATTGAACATTGAACATTGAACATTGAACATTGAACATTGAACATTGAACATTGAGCATTGAACATTGAAGATTGAACATTGAACATTGAACATTGACCATTGAACATTGAACAATGAACATTGCATTGAGCATTGTACATTGAATAATGAACAATGAACAATGAACAAAGAACAATGAACATTGAACATTGAACATTGAATATTGAACATTGAACATTGAACATTGAACATTGAACATTGACCATTGAACATTGAACAGTGAACATTGAACATTGAACATTGAACATTGAACATTGACCATTGAACATTGAACATTGAACATTGAACAATGAACAATGAACATTGAACATTGAATATTCAACATTGAACATTGAACATTGAACATTGAACATTGAACATTGAACATTGAACATTGAACATTGAACATTGAACATTGAACATTGAACATTGAACAGTGAACATTGAACATTGAACATTGAACAGTGAACATTGAACATTGAACATTGAACATTGAACATTGAACATTGAACATTGACCATTGAACATTGAACAATGAACAATGAGCATTGCATTGAGCATTGAACATTGAACAATGAACATTGAACATTGAATATTCAACATTGAACATTGAACAATATAAGTCACTGAATTTTATGATTGAGCCAATATTAAAACATAACTGATCTTAGACATGAATTTTAATCTCCTGTCCTAAATTTTTGTACTTGCAACAGTAAAATAAACTTGTTTCCTGATAGTATTCCGAAAACCCTAATTAAAAAATTCTTCAATCTTAATACCTCAATATAAAAGCATTGCTTATTCAACAAAAATAAAAACGTTCCAGAAGTGGGATACCATTTTCTATAAAAAAAATGGATATATTTCGAGGTATTATATAAAACAATCACCAAACGTCCTTAAACTATATAAAAGTCATGCAATTGTAGGAAATTCCATAATCTGTCATCATAAACTAGTCAATCTTTATTATTAGCCCAATTTTTCAGCTTATCCACGAATTGCATCTCTCATTCAGGATTAATTCCAAAATTACCTTTAATCGTCTATTTTATTTATTTTTTTTTGGTTTTTTCTGACAAAAAAAAGATGCACATTACAAATGCAGTCTCTCGCTTCTACTCAGATATCAAATTAAAATGCACAAAATGCTTCAGAGGAGGTTATTGACCGTAACCGGATAGAGAAGTGGTGGCGTAGGCTTTTGAAAATTTAAGAGCCACTTAAAAGGTTGGGGCACATCAGGATGTTGTAACTGAATCCACACACATATTTTTTTCCACTCCAGGTCGACAACGATGAAGAACGACGACACGACGGTAACGACGAATTGTCTACTTACAACAATATCAAAACTTTACAAGAGAGTGAGAGTAAAATAGAGAGGCCTTGCTGTAACATCAAACAGAATTTCTCACTGCTCTCTGTACTCATCATTGCGCAGATTTATTCAAAACAAATGTCTCTCCAAAAAAGCATCAATTTAAATTCACCATGGATACCATGGTGGGTTTCTTTTTATAAAGGGTGGTGTGGCGAGTTTTGGTGGGAATTTTTGTTTTCACTCATCTCTCATCATTTTAAGGACTTTCACCGGCATGATAGGAAAATTTGTTCGACTTTTTTCCCAGTTTCATTCCGATAAGCATCGGAATGCCATATCAAATGCTCACAAAGGACACACGACGTTATCCTTTAATAAGAATCGCGACTTTTTTACGTAAACGTGAGGTTTTGTTTCGCGTGGCGCTCATTTAAAATGTTTCAACAATTCTTCTGTTTGTGTGGGGAGAATTGAAAAAAAGGACATTCGGAGAGATGCTTGTTTTATTTGTTTTTATTTTTTTTTTTTTTTTTGCTATTCTGATTCACTCGTCCTGGCGGCAAAAGATGTGCGTGTCTGTGATATTTTACTTGTTTTTTTTTTTTTAACGGCCACTCAAACAATGGTCGGTTAGACTGTGAAGGATATAACTACACACATTTTTTTTGTTGTTGCACAGGATACGTTTAAATATTTGTTTTTCAACATGTGTCACAGATAATTATAAAACAGAGCGAATAAAAAGGATAAAATAACGAGACGTCGCGTATCACATATATATTCGTATGTATGTATGCAGATTGTAGAACCAATTGTATATTCCTCGCGGTTATTGTTCCGGCAGGATGACGAGAGCGAGAGGACAACACACAATGATGGCATAAATCGATGTGGAAAATGTGATTCTCGTGGTGCTTGCGTTGAAAATTGTGTGTTACTTTTGCAACAGAGTGCATCAGCAATTGTCTGTGTGTGGGGTGAATAAAATCATTGTATCTTTTATCCAGTGCTAGGCACTCTAGACCCCCCTTTTCACCCCCACTCCAACACCATTAACATAGCGAAACAAAAACATAAAATCTGGGAAAAATCTTAATTACACGTGACATTGTATGGCAGTAATATTTTTCTAGTGATTGTTATTTCTCTTGTGCGAAAAACAAAACAAAATAAAATTGACTATAAAAATATATAATATTAAAAGAAAAATATGAACCCATCATTATGTGTGTGTGTATTTGTTTGCATATACATTTTGACAACGCTGTGCATCGCTGGACAATATTTTTTACTGACAATGGATGAATTCTATGAAAGGACATAAAAGGTAATATAAACTATTTTCTTTTACTTTTTTTTTGTTAATAGTTATAAGCTTGATACATATAATAAATATTTCATGTTTTAAAATAAACTGTAGAATATATTAAAAAAGGCTGTTGAATTACGAGGGTCCTTATAAACCTTTTTTTTTTAGATACATTTTTTATGTTTGATGTATTTTTATTTTATTCTTTTTTGTTATGATTGTATTGCAGGTGGTTGATGTGTAATTGACGAAGTGAAAATCAAGTAAATATTAAATATACATTTTAAAATGTTTTATTTTTCTTTGGAAGTGATGTTGAAATTCAGCTCTGTTAGCAAATCAGGTTTGAAAAAAAAGCATTTAGCTGTGCAATTTTGTTTTTTTTTTTTTTCTGAAGTGCAGCGTTTATTTATTTATTAAAATTTAATTTGACAGTTTAAGTTTGTATTTATAAAACACTTTAAATAGATCGATAAATAACTCTCCAAAGTTGTTATTGTGATATAATTTTTATGCTGATTTTGAGTGAATTTTTAAATTTAACACCTAAACTACTTTTATCCCCTGATTTTTACGTTGGATTTAAGAAAAATATTCTAATTTCAAATTTTAGTAAAAGAAATTGTATGGAAACTCTAATTCAGAAAAGGTTAAGCTTTCTCATTCAGAGAACTTTAAATTCACATATATTATAATTAAATAATATGATTATGCATTTTCTGCCATCTTGTAATTTTAGCTTGATGTGTATTTTCATGACTATCACTTTTCACCTAAAATTTTGATAGGAATTGTTGAAAAATCCGAAAAAGTATGTTTCTACCTTTCAGTCTGTCCGACTCACCTGTCATTCGAATTGGATCTATCCTCAGTTACACTTTTGGCCACTTAAGTGGCAAACTTGCTAAGTTTTCAGGGGGATGTAGAAATTTATATACGACCAAAATTAACGGTACCTATGTATATGAGTATTTCCAATATGCTTATTATTTTAAAAATAATATCCATATTTAAAAGTTAATTTTCAAATAAAACGCCAATTATAAAAACTCAGATTTTTTCGGACTGTTTCGGTTACGTAATTAGACAAAGCGTAAGAATGCAAAAGTAACAGTATCTATACTTACAATAACTTCACAAAATAAAATACGCGACTGGGTTGGACGAACTTGCTCTTAGATTTCAAGTTACTAAAATTTTAAAAACTTTTTATATATACCTACATAGGTACTTTGGTAAATGTATACCTAATATGAAAATAAAAAAGAATTTAAAATTTAAATTCATTCTTCAAACGAACAAAAAAAACAATATCTTCAATGGAACTGAACTCCAAAAAAAAAAAAAAAATATGCAATATAGCTTCTTTTGTACCTATAGTTACAATTTTAGAAAAAAAAAATTCTCAAAATCGTTACAGCAATTGTTGCTTTTAAAAAAATTTTTTTTTTTTATAATAATTTTTGAAAAATGTAGCAATTAATTTAAAATTTACGAAGACTTGATTTTTCTAAAAAAAAAACTATTTTTTTTCTTTTAGTCCAAAAATGTTATTTTCGATTTTATTTTAAATTTTATAGTAATATTAATGCTTTTTTATAAAAAAAAAATCCTTTAAATTTACTATTTATTTGAGAGATACCCAGAATTTTTAATAACGATTCTATTCCGTTAAAAGATATAACTTTAATCAAGATCATAGGAGCCATTTGTGAGAAAATTAATCTTTATAAAAATTGGTAGGTATTTGGCAGGTATACCATTATTTCTGCGTATCCTAATACAAACCGTTAGACATCCTGACAGACAGACGGCCAGGCGATTTTGCGAGGCACACTTTTTTCGCATTCACTCTATCATTGTAATGTCATCTTTGATTATTATTTTAACTCATGATTAGAAAAAAAATGTTGCACTTTTAAAATTAAATAGATATATAAAATTTGCCATACAAATTAGAGATTTTTTTAGATTTTTGACATAAGATATAGAATATCGTCGCTTATCTTTCTCAACCTCGTATCTGCAAAATTTTGATTTTTCGTTTTTTTCGGATTTGGTATCGTTTCTTTCCGTCTCATAAGTGTAACAAACCCATATCTAAATAGCTAGCTCAAGTTATCCAGAAATGACCATGCAAATTCCTTTCATCTTACTTCCTTTGTACTTGTTTACTGCAAGAACCTCGTAACTCGAAGTTACGAGGTTTTCAACAATACCTCGTTACCCAAACTCGAAGATACGAGGTTGTTGCATTTCATACATTACAGGAGCGACCAATGATATTACTGTTGTTTTGTTTTCAAATGCAGATTATAATGAAGACGAAACTTTTCTTGAAATTCTTATGGGTAATTTTCAAATTAACCGTAATTAAAGCGGTTTGTACAAGTTTGGTTGATTTTCGTTAGTCGTGTTGTCATCAAAATCGCGTTGATAAAAGTGTTTTTTTGAAGCCAATGTAATTTTCGCTCGTATTTTAAAGGTATAATATGGGCTATTTGTACTTTTTATTAATTAAATTTTATACTGATAAAATGCGTAAATAGTGATATTTTTAAGGCCTATTGCATCAACCACTTTGCATTATGCAACTTTGCACTTTAATTTTGCAACTTCTGTTGCACCAAACTCCAATTTGCAAAGAGTTTTTTGAAAAGTAAAACAAAAATTCCTTCTTTGCAAGTTTTGTTGCACCAACCTTAAATTTGCAAACCTCAAAATTCTGAAAAGCGCAAAGTTTTGCCAATTTGGCAAGAATTCTTTGATTTCGTTCCACCAAACAAAAAAAAACTTTGCACGTTCCATTTCAAATTCTGCAAAGTTTTGCAATTATATGCAAAGACAAAATTTCATTTGCGGATGGCCATTTCTCGTGTAAAGTTGATTTTAAATATGAAAATTTAAAATGATTCGCTTTGAACGACTTTTTGAAGATGAAGAGTAGGTATAGTAATAGTTACGTGAGTGATGTAAAGTTAAGAATAAATTTTGAAATTAGGAATAATTAACTATTGGAAATATTTAACTATGGTTAGTATATGAAAACAAGTTGAAGTGACATTAGCCGTTTTTTATTATCACTTGATCCATATAGATCATTACTTAAAATGCATTACAACAACTACATGAGATCTTGCTTTTCATCAGGATCACTAATCGTGATCTTGCTTTTCATCTGGATCACGAATCGAAATCTTGCAAGATCTCATGTAGTTGTTGTAATACATTTTAATTAATGATCTATATGGATCAAGTGATAATAAAAAACGGCTATTGTTAGAATTTGTTGTGTTCTTTTTACAAATCATTTAGGAATGATTTGTTGTTAGATAATGTTAAACTGTTAAACGACTATTTTTTTTTATAATAATGCCAATTTCATTACTTTAACCGAAAATCATGTTTTTATTCAAAATAAATTTTCTCCCATCATGAAATTTCAAAAACTGCATTTGAAGTTAATTTTCCGATAATTAATAAAAGAAATAAAAATGTTTGAATTGTCTTAAAAACCAAACATCTAATTTCAAAGATCAACACACTAAACTCATATCATGGAAGAGAGTTGGAAATAGTTAAAAATCGTGGCTATTTGACATTTCAAATAGAATCTAGGAACGATGTTCAGCTGTCTAATAGTTAAAAATTGTAACTAAAGAAAAGACCATAGTTGGATATTATAAACATAAGTAAACTATGGTAAAATGAAGAAGTCACCTCTGCTTCATGGCCACATAACCTCCTCTAGAATTCAAAATGTTGCATCATTCAAAGAATGATTGCAATTTAAAGTTAAAATAATGATATTAAAAATTCTGTTATTTTTTTCTCTAACCAAATTGCAGCAATGCAACAGTCTAAGTAACTTTAACCAAAAAAATAACAAATGAAAAAGTAAAGTACAACAAAATTTCAAAAGATATCGTTGGTTAAGTAAAAGCAAAGATTTTAAACTTTTTTAACAAAGAAAAGAAGTTGAAACTATTTACTGCTTTACTTTGCAAATTTTCAAACTACGCAAAATTCCATTTTTAGTTGTTGCAACGCCCGCACTTTTTGTTTTGCAAAGAAACTATAAAAAATTGGAAAGTGCAAAGTGGGGCACTTTTAATTTTTGGTGAAAAGTATTATTTTACAAAGTTGCAAAATGCAAAGTGCAAAGTGGTTGGTGCAATATAGCCATGGTATATATTTTACTAATGGCATATAATATGTTGTACCTATATATTTTTGTCATCTTCAGTGCATTCGTTAAAAACTACAAAAGTTCTTGGTTCTTTAATGATTAGTGTTAATACAGCAACCTCGTATCTAAAATTTTCGGTAAATCGATTGCACTGGAACTCTTAATGCTGTAACCTCGCATCTGAAAAAACGTCTCTTACCTGGAGACCGTAATTTAATACAGGACTGAAACACATGAAAATCATGCGTGTTGTAAGTTCAAATGAAATGGCATTTAAACATTAGGCTTAAAAAAATTATAGTACGAAATAATAAGTTTTTTTCTTCCTACTGAAAACCTATTGAAAAGGAGATACGAGGTTGAGAAAGAAAGACGACGATATCCAAACAAAGATAGAAACAAAAAAAAAATAGCCTATTAGCACTAATTCCAAGATTGTACCAGGGTGTTTTTTAGTGCATATCCCAAAATTTCCCCTTTTTTTTTTCAAAAAATACCAATCAAAAAATACCTTCATGCAAAATTTGGTTCCTCTACCATAACTTTTAAGGGTTTTCTGGTAGTAAGTTTGCAACTGTTATAATAATATGGGTTGACATATGAAAAACTGGTATAACTTTTTTCAGAGACTTCAGATTGTCTTGATTTTAGATTTTTTGGCATCAGCATTAAAAAATACCTCGAAAACATGCATCATATGTGTATATAATACCATTGTATATTATTGCTAATTTTGAAAATCTCCTTTCGCGCTTTGACCTTGAAAATCGCGACTCGTGGACATTAGATTTTTCTAGACTTTTGAGGTACCTATGTTATAGAATGCCAAAACGAAGATATTGAGCAAAAAAAAAATTCTATTAGCATTCATTCCAAGATTTACCCCTTTTTTCACCTTATTTTACTGTATTAATAAAAATAATTTTTCAAATCAAGGGGCACGGTAGTGCCCAGCCAAGTTCTCTAGCAACTTTGGCACTACACCCTTATTTACAGGAAACAACTCAGGCCATTTTCGACCCCCCTCTAACTTCCACACCAAAGATGCTAGAAATTTCAAACTCGCTACATTTGTTGAGTTCGTCAAAACCAAACACCTCACAAAATTTCAGCTTCCTACGATGAGTAGTTTCTGAGATATAGGGCTTCAAAAATCGCAAAAACCGTAACTGACTCACTGACTCACTGATTCACTGACTCACTGACAGATCATCAAAATTATGGAGAACTTCCCGATATCGTAGAAACTTGAAATCTTACACAGTCATAGGACTTGTGGTGTATACAAAGGAAAAAATCGAAAATTTGAGATTTTCAATTCAGGGGGCGTGGCATCAGCCCATATTTCCGCTGAATTTTCATCAAATATTATAGAGCACTTCTGATTATCGTAGAATCTTGAAATTTGGTAGAATGGTAGAGTTTGTAGTTTATACAAAAGAAAAAATTTAAAGTTTGAGAATTTCAGCCAGGGGGCGTGGCAACTGCCCATTTCCGCTGAATTTTCATCAAATATTATAGAGCACTTCTGATTATCGTAGAATCATGAAATTTGGTAGAATGGTAGAGCTGGTAGTTTATACAAAGGAAACAATTTTAAATTTGAGAATTTCAGCCAGGGGGCGTGGCAACCGCCCATTTTCACTGAATTTTCATCAAATATAGAGATTTTCAATTCTACAGCCATACCTTGCAAAAAGTAGTGAAATCACAACAAAAACATTACTGTTAAAAAAGAGCCAAATTCTCCTTTGTTGAAATTATGCTGGCACAAAAAGTATTTTTTAAATATCTTTAAAAATCGTTAATTAAAAGAAAAATTGTCAAGAGAACAATCAAAATTTTATTGATACGAATTTGAACCCAAACTTTAGAACTTGGTACACTTTTACATCTCAATACTTTTTGTGCCAGCATAATTTCAACATAGGAGAACTTGGCTCTTTTTTAACAGTAATTTTTTTGTTGTGATTTGTTTTTTACATTAAATTGATTCTTACATTGAAAAATTAAATATTCATGAAAAATTTTGTGTCTGTACCTATATCCTATATATTATTATTATTTGGTTGGCAAATATATGCCTCAGCCCTATTGCACAAACAAAAATTAAAAAGCATCATATAGGTACTTTTCCTGAAGGTCATAACCATAAAACGAATTACAGAGATATGTTCTGTATTTTTTAACAAATAATATAATTTTTTATATTTTTGAATTATATTCATAGTGTAGCAGGATGCTTATAGTCGTTTGAGATGTCGTGGGGTCTTTCCGAAATAAAACTTTGACACCACAGGATAATTTTAACAAAAAATGTATTTTTATTGAACAATCGAAGTTTTAAAAATAATTAACAAAGTCTGGAACTACTTCTATTGAAAGAGTATTACTATGGTGTTCCTTCCCTTTGCTATTATGCGGTTGGTGTTGCGCAGTTATTACAGAAAGCGTAAGGAAACACTATAATAATACTTTCAGAAAAGTAGGTAGTCAAGGATAAGAAGCGATAAGTGTTACCTTTGATATATCTTGTCTCTTTTTTGGTCAGATCGAAAGTAATTTAATTACTCTTTTTATAGCAAGAGAACATTGAAAATTTATAAAATTAAAATAAATAATAATATAGTCAAAGGCGACATTGATTTCAAACTTTTATAAAAATAAAGTATAAAAATAGGCAAAGGCGGTACTGTATGCTAACAACAATAATGTGTTGTTACAATAGAAATTTATTTCATTAATCTTTACAAAAGAACATTTTAGGCAAAAGGCTGTACCTTTTTTATTTCCACTATAACAGCTGGAATTCTAAAAATGTACCAAAACCATTTTTTTTTTAAATTTTGTCAGGGTTCTCATATTTTTTTTTTTTTTTTTTTTTTTTTTTTGCGGTTTCGTAAAAATATTGTTTTATACAAATTCAGTTTCTTGTAATTAACCCCAAATATTACCGAATAAGCTTCAAAGCACTTTCAGTTTAGCCGTTCAAAATTTTCAGAAAATTGCAAGTCGCCTTCAGTCTACATTTTTGCAAACTAAATACACCCGAAGGCAAGTTTTTAGTTTATTATGAGCAAGTCATGCCACATTTGTACCATTTGCTTTCTAAAGAAATCAAGGGTTGAAATAAAAAAAATTCACCTTATTTACTCTCATTAATTTCTGTTTCGTTCAAGTGACCAAAAAAAAAAAAAAAAAAACTGTTGAAATGTTTTGATAGTGAAAATATTTTGGTGATGAAAAACGAAAGACACTCTATTTCCTTTCATTAGATATTTCAGACTTCGTCATCAAAACAGAATGGTTTATACCTTAATTAACATATAAACTGTCATCGTGATGATTCACTATGGCGTATGAGTAACATTTTTTTTCATAAACTGTACTTGTACTTATAGTTTGAATAAGTAATTCTTTTCACCCATATCATTAGCCAGCAGTGTAAATCACCTATGCTCAAGAAAACCACAAAAAAAAAAAAACGACAAAGAATAAATGCATGTCCATTTTAACTTTGAGAGAAAACTGACTTTTTTTTTGCAAAAAAAAAATTCCATTTTAAATAAACGAATTTTGAGCAATCACCTCAAGCTGTCAATAATTCCTTTCAAAAACAGTTTACCCACGCGTTCTTTTTTACATCAGCTGTACAACTAGTGTAGAAACAAATTGCAATCATTTGCAATAAAATTGCAAAAAAAAAAAATAAAACGAAATCCCTTGTCTCCAACACGGGTTAGTAGTTGGCAAAAGAAATTGTAGCCAAAGAAATAGAATTACGTATCAAAGGACCTTCATGCACTGACTGTGACTACTACTTTTTTTTTTCTTTCACGTCTTTTAAAGGTTTGTGTTCCGTTTTCTTTGTTTGTGGTGTGTGGTATGTATTTTTTTTTTCTTCATTTTACATTCGTATTCTCTATTTGTTCTCTTCCAAGTCGTTAGTCCGTTAAAACGGTTTTTTTTTCTTCAGTCAGTATAGAGTTTTTTTTTTTTTTTGTACATTTCCATTGAATGGAGTAAATGAAAGGAAACGAGGACGACATGACTTGGTGCGATAGTGGGGCATAGTAATGTTTATGTTCGGTCATATATACGAATTTCTTTTTACTCAAACCTACCTACAACTAGTGTAGAACTTTATTGAATGTACTTTCATCATTACATCAGGGAGAGTCTTTTTTTTTGTTTTGTTTTTGTATTTGACATTATTTTGTGTGTGTCTGAAGTAATAGGTGCGGTGCAGTTTTAATTATTTGACATGAAAGGATATCTACTACATGTCATTAGGGTAGCAATTTCTATGGCAAAATTCGTTTGCATGCAATTTTATGGTTGTATCACAAGTAATTCATTTTACTGTACCGTTCTTTTTGTGCTGAATCTTATTATTTGAATTAAAATACAATTTTAGTTGAAGGACATGGACATTATTGAAGATTGTAAAAGGTTTTTTTTTGTAAATAAAAATTGAAAAAAAAAATTATATTTTAATGAGGATGACATTCATGGAAATAAAATACATACTCTGTAAGCAAGAAAAGGGAAATATTGAACATAAAAAAGTTTTGGCAAAATAAATTAAAATGACAAATATGGTTATTAAGTACAAAATCTTGTAACTACGTATTAGTACAGACAAAAATAAGACGAAAATTGAGGGTAGGTACATCTTTCAAAGGTATTTTACAAAATAACGTATTCCTTTTCCACACAATTCTATCTCTTTCTCCCCAACCCTGATTTTTCTAAGTGAGACCAAAAATATTCCCATTTAAATTTTGAAAATTGATGGAATAGTCCAATAGAACACCGTTATTACAATGTTTTTGAACCAAGTCAATCGAGCATCTAGTCAAAATGTATGCTTTTCTGAGTTTTATTAGATACTGCACTTTCCCTGCACGAGATACAGGCTTTTGCCCATATAAAAAAATAATACACTCATCGAGACCTTTTATTTGAAGTATGTCTGAATGTGTTACACCAATGAGCCACGTCCCATACAAAAGTGTTCTAAAAACCGAAAAATGCATTGCGTCATGGGTGAAAACTGGTGATGGAATAGCCCAATTGAACTTCCAACACAGTTATGTAATGTTTTTGAAACAATTTAATCGAGCGTCTTGTCAAAATGTATACTTTTCTGAATTTTATTACATACATTTTTTCACTGCACATTCCCTGCACGAGATACAGACTTGTGCCCATACAAAAAAATAGTACACTCATCGAGACCTTTCATTTGATGTATGTCTCAATGCGTTCCACCAATGGGCCAAAATGCGCAGTCTCCTTTCCAACTGATATTGATCTTTTTAACACAAAAAGAAAAAAGACGATATTATATTTGAACATTTAACTAAAAAGTATTTACTATACACAAGGGATATCCCAGTTGGGAATCACACCATAATGGCTACTTTTGCAGATGATACCGCAATTTTGGTACCCGACAAATGTGTCTCTAGGGGAGCAGTAAAGCTGCAATATGCCGTCGACACAGTCAGAGATTGGACCGAAAAATGGCGTATCAAACTCAATGAAACAAAATCTTCACATATAAACTTTACAAATAAAAAGATAAACAATATTCCAATATTCATTAATAATCAAGCTGTACCTTACGCCAATACGGCCAAATACCTTGGAATGACTTTGGATGCAAAGCTAAAGTGGAAAGAGCACATCAAAAAGAAAAGAGAAGAACTAAACTTGAAATATAGAAAAATGTACTGGTTACTTGGTAACAACTCTGATTTATCAACCCAAAACAAAATAATGCTGTATAATCAAGTACTAAAGCCTGTTTGGACCTATGGTATCCAATTATGGGGCTGTACAAAGAAAACAAATACCGAAATCATCCAAAAATTCCAAAACAAAGTCCTTCGTGGAATAGTTAATGCACCCTGGTACATAAGAAATAGCGATCTACATTGTGACTTACAAATAGAAACGGTTACAGAAGTTGTTAAAAAATACGCTGTATCCCATAATCAGAGACTGCAATGTCATACCAATTCTGAAATGGTGTCCGTCTTGAATACAAGAAACCATGTTCGAAGATTAAGAAGAACCAAGCCTCATGAGCTTATGGTCTAAAAAAACATGGGAAAGTATTAAAAGTTTAAACTTCCCCCAAAGTGATTTTACAAAGTTAAGAAAGAAAAATCTGATGTCGATCTCTCAAGATTGGTCCTGATAAAGAGGTGGTTTTAGTGGTTAAGAGTCCCACACTACTTGGTGTCGAATACTGCCAAGTGTCTTTTGAAGATTTCCTCCCGTCAAAAAAAAAAAAAAAAAAAAAAAAAAAACTAAAAAGTTTGTTTATATTTATTATAGAAATTGAGGAGAAAAGAAGATAACACAGCCACAAATAAAAAAAGTTCTGACCAGGGAGTGCGACTGTGTTTTACATATAGTTTTTGAATCGCTGAAACCGTATCCAAAGTCTGTTTTGTCTCATCACGACAGGTTTTCGAGATAACTTCAAAAATGTCACGAAATATGAATGATAATATATAATTTAATGCGACTAAATTGGATGAAATATAGACTTTGGTGGTTACCAAATTTAAAGCTCACTTAAAATTTAGCTTAATTTTACACATTTCACCATGCCAAAAACCAATTTAATAGTTGGGTTTAAGGCTAACGCTCGGTTAAATTTTATGCTTCGGAAATTCTTGAAATTTTCTTGAATTTTTTAAAATATTTTATTGTTAAAATTAAATTATAGCTGTAACTCATCCATTTCTTTCCCATCAATAAATATAAAATTTTAAACTTCGAAGATTCAAAAGATTTAAAATTTTTCACCGAAGAAGAATTTGTTTTGTCAAAAATTTTCAATAAAAAAACAATTTTTTTTTAAATGTTTTGACTCATTGGACTCAAACTTATGATGTGATTTAGATATGGCATTACTATACAAGACTGTTGTAACTCCAATTATTTTTTTTTTTTTGCCTGAGGTGACATCATATCTTACACAATAACTTTATATTTATATATCTAATATTTTAAATAATTGCTGAATAGTTAATTGCATTATTTTTATAAAGGAACTTGATAAAATTTTTTTTTTTATAATTTGGAACTTCGAGAAATTTTTTTTTTTTTTTTTAGTTACAACAGTTTTGTAATACTAGTGCGATATGTTATCCTAGAGTTTCTTGCTTATTTATCTAGCACTGAAGTGACGGTTCTACTGCTCAAGTTGCTAATTTATTACTCAAGATAGGTAGGTATAGTCCGAATAATAAGTACATAGGTATGCTTCGAAAAACAATGACAGAAAATTTAAAAAATCATACCTCGAAAACCTATCCAAAAACGTTTTATTATAAATGATTTTCTTTACGAAAAGTATAATGGCACTTGGTGTCAGAAAATGTTTAATTTAGTAAGGTAACTTACTCCAGTCAAAGCGTCGGAAAAAAGGGCCTCACCTTGCGCAGAGAGGCACTGTCAGCTTTTATTTCATGGATCGATAGGGGTATATTTAAAAGGCTTAAACCCAATTTCTCACCACCTGATCATTCTTATTAGCGGAGTTATTCACAAAATTGCATTTTTTTTGGGATATTTTACTTCTAAGCTAATTTCTTTGCTCCAGATTGTCGTAGACCAAAAAATAAACATGCATTCTCTTCCTTATAATATTTTCTATTGTTGTATGTAATTTAATTGTATTTGAGTGAGTAAATACAAAATGGCAGCCATCATTTAAAGTCAAATTCTTGTTGTTAAAAAACACATTTTTGTCATTATTTCGAAAAAAGCTTATATCATGATTAACATTTTTTTTTGGGTCGTAGAGAGCTATTTTTTTTTTTAAATTGTAGATAATTTAAAGGGCTACATCAGTAATTTATTTTCTTAGCCAATACTTGCACCGTTTACAAAATAATAAGGCAAGAGTTTGCTAAACAAAAAAACGTCTTTGACTTAATATTACTTATTTTTTATTTGTTTCAACAAAAATAATGTGCATTAAATTGATAGAAAATGTTGTAACGAACAATCAATAGCTTTATTTTCTGTCGTAGGACATTCTGAAGCCGAGTTATTCCCAAAAAACGATATTTTTGGGTGTTTTCGCACCGGTTTTGCATGCGTTCATTTATCAATTGCTCGGCCATCTTTGGTGATAAAGAGCTGATTTTTTCTGTTAAATGCAGGACATGAATAGGGCTACAAAATAAATAAGAAAAATGTTAATCATGACATAAGCTTTTTTCGAAATAATGACAAAAATGTGTTTTTTAACAACAAGAATTTGACTTTAAATGGCTGCCATTTTGTATTTACTCACTCAAATACAATGAAATTACATACAACGATAGCAAATATTATAAGGAAGAGAATGCATGTTTATTTTTTGGTCAACAACAATCTGGAGCAAAGATATTAGCTTAGAAGTAAAATATCCCAAAAAATGCATTTTTGCGAATAACTCCGCTAATAAGAATGATCAGGTGGTGAGAAATTGGGGTTAAGCCTTTTAAATATACCCCTATCGATCCATGAAATAAAAGCTGACAGTGCCTCTCTGCGCAAGGTCAAATGACGCTTTGACTGGAGTATAGGTTAACAAAAAAAAAAACAATTTTCGAAATTTTGTACCTATTTGAAAAGTTATTTTTCAAAAGCTTTTTCTTGGAAGTCCTTTATTTCATAATTGAGCAATAGCGAAGTTCTAAGCTTTCGAAAAAGTTTTTTTAGTTATTTTAGTAAGGGCCTTTGTTTTTTAATATTTAATTTTTTTTTATAGTTTTTTTTTTTTTTCATAAAATTGCCCCTCAATTGTTTTTCTTGTCTCGCGGACACCTATGGAGCCCAACTATACGCTTAAGAGATATATTTTATTTTGTATTCAAACATGGAGAGTAAAAATGTTTTTAAATCAGGGAAAATGTATTTATTCCCAACACATGGCAGCCCTGACTCCTGCCTGACAGTTACATGGTACTGACAAGTATTTTTATCACTTAAATTATTTACGAAATAAAAGAAATACATATATTACAATCATTAAACTTTTGCAAATTGTTAGCAATACATATAAATAGCTTTTATATAAACGCGAACAGGATGACCAAATAAATTGTTTTTATTTAAGTTTAACTAAAAACCTAGTGAACAAAATATGGAAAGTTCAAAAGATTGTTTCAAAAATAAATTGAAGATAAGTTTAACAGTCAAGATTTACCACTTTCGCAGTTAAGCTTTAATTGCTTTATAATACCCTTTAGCTGATTTTTCATCAAAAGCCGACGCGACTCTCAAATTAGTGTAGAAACAAACAGAAAGGAAATAAGTAACATAAAAAACAAATGTTATCGATATTTTAATGGATTTCAAAATCCCGTGGGCTATCCCTTTTCCAAAAATACAGCTTTCCTTCATCATCTCTCTATAGCGAAACATGACACAAAAAATATACCCACCATATCCTTTTCATTTTTTCTTTATATTTAAACAACACGTACAATATGTTTCCTTATATCACCTGGATTACATGAAAACAAAACACATATTTACAAAAAAAAAAAAGAAAACAATTTTATAACCTGCCACGCCCCATTGCGTCTCTCAGGAGTGTCTAAGTTAAGGAAACTCCGTTTAGGGTAAAAGCGGGTGATATGGCGCGGCGGGTGAGATGGCGCACTTTAAATATCTTTTACATTTATTGCTCTAAAAATGTACGAAAAATATTTTTAGGTTTCTTTAAATATTTTAAATCGAAGTAGCCAGTAATCGTCTCTTTACCTGTGATACAAAAAATAAAAAAAAATTTCAAAGCAAATCATGTGATGATTTTTTTCGAATTTTTTTTTCTCCCTTTTTTTTTGTTCCGATATTTTGTGAGTTGTTGGGATCTTAGATGCCCTTGATACACCAATACATACAAGAAAGTATAAGTTATGCATTGCGTGTGAAATCTGAGCTCTAGTTCTATCTGCTTTTTATGGGTGCTTACGAATATAAGTTATGCACAAAAAGGTGAGATGGCGCAGTTTTTTGAGGGTGAAATGGCGCATTCCCTACTAGAATTTTTTAATTGAGTATAGTTTTAGCATGTGCCATATCACCCTCAAAATATTTTTTTAAGTAATTAAGCCAAGTTCAAATTTTATAAAAAAGACGACTAGTTGCTATCTATTATACAGCATGCATTGGTGCTTGACTCCTTCACATCGTTCAACCATTTTTGCAATGAATTTGGCAATAGAAACCTAAAATAAACTCATGCGCCATCTCACCCACCCTATAGGGGGAGATGGTTTTTTTTAAACTTTTTTTCTATATTAATTTAAAAATATAAATTTAAAATATAAAATTCTGTAAAACAAACGATACGTTGGATATTATATATAGAACATTTTTGCATTGTTAGAAATATGAAATGTGGTTTACTTTGAAAAATATGACAAAAACAAAAAAGGTATGCCATCTCACCCGCTTTTACCCTATAAAATATTCAAATGTTCATTTTCTCCATTACTGTTTGTTATTTAAAAAAAAAAAAATAAAAAAAAAAATCCATGATTCACAAACAACCACTATACGTGAATCAAAGGACGAAAAAAAAAAACAAATATTCGCGTATAACATAACCCACACTCGCGTAATGATGATGAAGATAACGACGATAGAAATGATGTGTGTGTTAAGCGTTTATCGGTGCCAAAAATTGTGTTAACTTTGAATGATTGACTAGCGTGTTGTAAATAAAAATGTATACACGGGGAAAGCAATGTGCAAAATATATCTCATCCTTGGCGATTATCCTTTGAAACAGAAGCCATGCAAAGAAGAACACCAACAAAAAAGATAAAAAAAAATTAAAAAAAAATGGTAAACACCGACCGAGAGGATAAACCAAAAGGGGTCCATTAAATATGTTCAATCATTGCGTGCGTCAAGAAAAGCCACCGTCATCAACCATCGCGTACATCACCTATCAAATCATCTTGGGGTTTCGTTGTTGTATAGCTAGCTATACAGTACACATCCTTTTGTAAGGATAATATAAAAGCAAAAAAAAATGAGAGTTAGAAAAAAAAAAAAATGAAAGGAAGTTTAAATTTACGCTACGTGCACAGCATGCCCAAGCCCAGCACTGCACTCTAACCACCAATCAACCCCTTTCATTCGTTAAATCTTTTTGTTTTTAGGGCAAAAACAAAAAAAAACTGTATCTCTTCGATATGGATGTCGGGAAGGACGACGACGACAGTGACGAAAACGACAACAACGACGGATTAGATGTTTTTTTTTGTTAGCGAGAGTTTATTTTTTACTCCCCCACTTTTTTTTTAGATTCAACCATCTCCTCATCACACTTTATAGAAAGTTTGATGTTACCTGATGGATAATCCTTTGGGGGTGTTATGATGTGGCAAACAAATTTGCTTCAATTGGTGCGGGAAATTTTTTGATTTTTTTTTTGTTATTTTCAGTTTGAAATTCAGTATCTTAAGTAAATATTTGAAATTGGATGACACTTTGCCAAGTCATGGACGATAATGGAACCCAATCTTTTTCATTCTTCCTGTATTCTGTGCAAAACCAACAGCAGATGAGAAGATAATTTTTTATTTCTATTTATTTATTTATTTTTTTATTATTTATATTTTTTTATTGCTGGTAACCATGAGGTTTTAATAAATAAAACTTTTGACATTTTGATTAATATATTTTATTCATTTTGTCTATTTTGTTTTGTTTGAAATGTCATAAAAAAACAATGCTTTAAAAAAGTTATACAGAGCATTGTGCGTGGGTTTGAAAATTTACTTTTTAAATTTAAAAAACTGAATGGAACCCATTTGCTTCATTGTTCATATATGCTAAAGTTACTAAGAGTGTTAAGGCTTTCATTAAAGAAAAAACTTGGTTAAATTTTGTTACTTATTTAGGTAGTAAGAATTTTTTAAAATATTCGTATATACCTAATGTTATTTTTAAAACTACAAAAACGCATTTATCCACTATAGAAATAAAGAAATAATTGTTTTAAACATAAAAACTAGTCCACACATAAAAACAAATTTCCAAAAAATACAGAAGCCCGCTCTGAAAAAAAATGCATATTTCTGTCGCACGAACTTGCTCTTAGAGTTTAAGTTAAAAACAAAATCCCTATCAAAGCGGGGGTCCAAAACAAGAAGGAAACTTGGATTTAACTTTATTAAAAAATATTTTCAGAAGAAAAATTTTCAAAATCGTTACTGCCCTTCTTTTTTTAATAATTTTTAATAAATCATCTTTTGAAAATAATATAAATAATAAAATTTCTATGAATTTCTGAGAAAAATTATAAATGTTTTTTGTTTTTTAACTTTTGATTTGTTTAGTAGCCCAGGGAAATTAGTAAATTAAATCGCATTTTTCGCGGGACAAAATTTTTTTCATGGAATGTGTTCGGGAGTTTGTCCTCATCATAAAAGTCAATTTGTTGGGTTGATTGGAGGTTGGGAACAGCCGCCATTTTGGAAAAGAGATTGGTATCGTTTTTATTGAATAGATCCATTATTATTCATTTTAACAAAAAATGACAAAGGTAAGGCTTATTAACAATAAAATTATCTAAAAAATGATATACAAAACAATTCCGTGAGTTGATTAAATATAATTTTATGGTTGGTTAAAGTGCGTGTTTGTGTCGCAAGGTTGGGGCAAAATGACATTTTTTCATATATCTGACGAAATTTTGACTTTTTTGGGTAATTCTTCAAGAATGAATTATAGTACTTATAATTATCTATAAAATGACCCCTTATTTGTTATTGTAACCATCATATTGTAGAAGTAATCTAACTCCGAAATTCCCTATGTACTAGTCAAAAGTGATAAAAAAGCAAGTTTTTTGCTATTAGGCCGAGCAAATTTTGGGAGTAGAGGTATAAAGAAAATAAAAGGACGCAGTTTTGTAGTCATGTTAGTCTTAATATCGAATTCAAAGGTTTGACAGCTCTAATTTTGTGCTTTATAAGGTTTTCGGGGGGTTAAATAACGTAAGTTTTCCAGTTAGTGTGAATGAGCTAAATTTACACTATTTCAAATTATAATAATAAAAATTGGTGCTCTGTCATTTTTCCTAAATCTGGACACCTCAATCTTGGCGGTGCAGTTAGTAGAACTGAAGATACAAGCTTTTTTTAATTACCATATTGGGGTTTTCAATTCAAATAAACAAACAAAAATTAAAAAACAAATGTCTCTAAAACATAATCGCTAAACGGCTTATATCTTGAGTTCTATTGGTCACATCCTCAAGGTTGGAGTGTTCATATTTAGGAAAAATGACAGAGCATCAGTTTTTTATTTATAATTTGAAATGGTTAAAATTTAGACCATTCACATTAACTGGAAAACTTACGTTTTTTAACCCCTCGAAAACAGTATAAAGCATAAAATTAGAGTTGTCAGACCTTTGAATTCGATATTAAGACGCGTATGGCTGCACAACTGCGTACTTATATTTTGGCAATATCTCTACTCCCAAAATTTGCTCGGCCTAATACCAAAGAACTTGCTTTTTTCTCACTTTTGACTAGTACATAGGGAATTTCGGAGTTAGATTACTTCTACAATATGATGGTTAAAATAACAAATAAGGGGTCATTTCATAGATAATTATAAGTACTATACTTCATTCTTGAAGAATTAAACAAAAAAATCAAAAGTTCGTCAGATATATGAAAAAATGTCATTTTGCCCCAACCTTGCGACACAAACACGCACTTTAACCAACCATAAAATTTTATTTAATCAACTCACGGAATTGTTTTGTATATCATTTTTTAGATAATTTTATTGTTAATAAGCCTAACCTTTGTCATTTTTTGTTAAAATGAATAACAATGGAGCTATTCAATAAAAACGATACCAATCTCTTTTCCAAAATGGCGGCTGTTCCCAACCTCCAATCAACCCAACAAATTGACTTTTATGATGAGGACAAACTCCCGAACACATTCCATGAAAAAAATTTTGTCCCACGAAAAATGCGATTTCATGCCCATATTTTGACTAATTTCCCTGAGCTATAGGTTTTTTTTAGTATAAGATCCCGCCATAGGACGACCTACCTCCATCATTATACCAGTTTTTCCTAAATGTTTTGTCTAAGGAAACAGTTTGTCATTATAAGCGATATACTCGATTCCTAATACTTACATTTTCATTGATTCAAATTTACAAACAACTGTGACAAATATTCGAACTGCTCATAAAATAACTTTAACCCCTTGTAACCCAAGATCGTAAATTTCAAAATTAATAATGTCAATCGATTGGCCTTTCCTAGACAAAAACACATTCATTATTTACTGAGTTATTTCGATATTTATCGAGCAAACACAAAAGTTTAAATAATTTATGTTTATATAAAATTGAAAAAAAATTCAAGCAAAAAGCTATCTAATATTTATTTTTAGGCAATTTCCTAAAATTCAAAAATAAAAACCCGTTGGTTTATCCAAAAAAACGAAAGTTTTTACACAATAAAAATATAGTTTGACCAGCTTTTGTGCGATCTTTTTCGGTTTGATACAGAAATGTCACATGGGGCTACAAGGGGTTAAAGCTTGGCAAATATGGTAGCCCTGATTTTTGCCATAAATGTTTATAACTTTGAATCAATGAAGTCCTTAGTTTTCGAAATCGAAAATCGAATGAACATTGTCAAAAATGCAATAAATAATTTATTATTAAATTAAAAAAAAATAAATAGCCGATTTTCAATGTTAACAATTAACATTGATTGCATGTTTGACGGTGTTGCGTTTGAAATTTGTGTCCGAAAACTTAGTTTTTTTGACCAACGTTGTTAGCAACTGTGCTTAAAACTAGAACAACCAGATTTGACGCATACAAAAAAAAATATAAAGTCTTTGACTCTTAAGGATCAATAATAAACAAAGCGTGGAGCTGTTTTTTGTTTCAATTTTTAATTTCAATTCTAAATCGAGCATTTTCAATTGATGTATTTCGAACAGAAGTTTCAAAATAATGTCCAATCCTTTATCACGTATGAAAAATTAAAACAAAATTTAGTGTTTTTCAAAACGCCACCGTATCTTTTTTTAAAGGACCTAATCGACCTAACTGAGTTCAACGTTATGTTATTTTTACTTGCGATATAGGAACTATCAAGTGATGCATTCGTAAAAAAAGTTGAGAAAACAGTAAACATTACATTACGAAGATAAAGTATTCCAAAAAAGTGAGCTGCAGGGCTCTGTTTGTCTGTTAGGTTTTCGGTCTATATAAAGATGTACATCCTTAACAGATGGGTCTATTCATTTTAAACTTGGTACGTTGTGTTTTTTGGAGATTGTAAATAGGGGTTACTTGCAGCCATATACCAGCTAAAATTAAGGTTTACTTTTAACTAATAAATCATAAAAAAACAATTTTGAAAAAAAAAAAAAAAAAAATTCGATTCTTAAAAAAATTAAAACTTTTTTTTTTTGAAAATCAAATTTTTAAAATAACGAAGTTATGTAGGTATATTTTTTTAAAATTTAGATTTATAGTCTTCATTAATGAGTGCAACAAAATGGCATATCAACATTATATAAAACAAATAATTATAAACAATTATTTGTTTAAAAAACGGTTCCAACGATGTTGAATTTTTTTTTGTCAAAATGCATCAAAATCAGAGAAATCAAATTGCACAATGAATTTTATTTTATAAATAAATATTTATTGCATACAAAAATTTTTAAATTAAAAAAAATATTTATTGCAAAAAAAAAAAAAATATATTGCAACTGAAAAATATTTGCATTAAAAATAAAAATATTTTGCATTAAAGAAAAAATGTTTTGCAAATAATTAATTTCCTGCATTGCAAAAAAAAAAAATCAATGCAAAATATAAAAAAATATTTTTTTTTTATTATTTGTCGAATTTCTTCAAGTTTTGATTTTTGGCTCTACATTTGGTTCAATATTATAGCTAAGAGGCAAATGTATGGTCAAATAACCAAAATTGGAAAAAACTCGACGAATATACCTAATATTATATATAAAAAGCAAAAATTGATGCTTTAGTGGATGGTCAAAGACATAACGATCATTTTCCGCTTCAGATTTGAACTTATCGAGAAGTGGTTTTGAATTAAGGTTTTCAGAATAAGGAACCGGAGCTGAATATAACGTGCTATCTGGTCTACATGGTAATTAAATAAGAAATTTCATGACAATATAAACAAAAATAAAATGCAGTTGCTTAAATTTTTAAGACTTTTTATATAGAAATTTGGAAAAAAATAAATATCGTTTTAAAAAAAAAAATAAAATAAAATCTGAAATCCAATTGCCCTCCAAAGTAAGTATGCAGTTTTGATTGATATATTAAGATGCATTTTTAGAAAAAAAATTTTCCAAATCGTTAGAGCCGTTTTTAAAAAAAAAACTAATTTTTTTTTAAATAATTTTTTGGGAAAAAAGTTTTAAAATAAAATTGGTATGCCATTTTGTATAAATTTCTAATCAACATCTTACAGATAAATTTTCCTTCTTTATGTTTGCCTCATAATTCTTCAATTAAGAAATACATATGTAGGAAACTTATGGTTTTCAACACAGTGACTGTGAAACGCCCTGTATCTCTTTAAGAAAATCTATTCCAGCAGCGTCTAACCCTAAGCCACACAAGACAAAAAAAGTATCACAAAATAAAAAAAAAAGAACAGTCTACTAACTATTCAAAGAATTTCCAACTTGCTACAAAGAATTCCACAGATACCCATCCAACACAGATAGAATTCCAGTCGAGGAGTATCTACTATATACAATTGCATAGCGAAGTTAGACATATCTATGATGCTGGTGGTGCCAAACGACTCTCTCACTATACCTAACCGTCGAACCAGCCAGTCACTGAGTGTAAGGGTAGCTATTTAAAACATTCTTGTAGTACAATTCAACTGTATCCACTTAGTTTCTATTTCAGTTTGAACCATCACAGGACAAGAGGAATCATCGTTTTCTGGATTCGGATTTAACTGCATTTTCCAGCCTCGAGGGCACACATATGTATAGTATATACTATCTCCTCTCTCTTACTCTCATTTAACCTAAGTAAATAGTTGCTCTAGGACTATATTAAATTACTTTGTCCATTCTGTATGAATCCGTAACAGAGTACAGTGATTGTGTGTGAGTGTGTGTTTGTTTGAATATGTCGTACCCGGTGCACCCTGTGACACACTACACTGCACCCATGGATTTTATCGTCCTTCGAGAGGACTGAACGAACCGAATAAACTCTCTCGTATGCGTTTTGTAAGCACTCTCATTAAGTATGACCAAGCCCTTTCCCTCAATACAATGATGGTTGGTTTGGGCTGATTGACTTTATTTACCCCCTCCTACCCCTTCATTCCTATCCACTCGACTTGAAATCGAAAATGGGTGTCAAAAGGTGGACATGTGTAGTAAATGCACCCCCATCGTCGTCGGTCGGTCGGAGGAGGTTAATGTAATTTCTCGAGAACCCGATCCCAATGGAAGCGGACACAGGACATTGATTCTTATAATCATCATGCATTTCATTTGGTCGATTTGTGCATTCAGAAGGACCCATCCAACATGTGACCTTCCTCTCCTTATGGCAACTCTTTTGAAGAGACATCACAGCACACGAGGAAGAGGACCTCACAGGACCTCTCTACAATCATCCCTTTAGCATTCAGCTTCAATGTTGTTACATATGTTTGTTTAAAATCAATTACAATGTCATTTTCCATTGATTATTCTCTTGAGATTGAAACATTAATTGCAAAGTAATTCATCCTTGGAAAAGGCTCTTGCTCCTTCTGCCCCCACCACCACTCATCACATCACATGAAAATAAGAGAGAGTATAACTATAATAATTGCCTCGGGTAAAAATATAACATGGACGAGTGGATGACATGGCGACCCTAACGGTAATTTAGTTTCGGGCTGTTATTCTCTATTCAAGGGTCCACAATATTATTAATTATAAATTTATATACAAATTAGAGTGAGAGGGAAAGATAGCAGCGCTGTGATGCCTATTTTAGGGAGAACATTATTATACGAATATATGTATGACGGGAGTAATTTATTAAAATTTCATCCAAAAAATTAATATACCTATTTGAAATGGACAAAAAGGAGGAAAGAGGCTGATGATGATGATGATACTGTAAGAGTGTAGTAACACAACATAGAAAATAATATCCTTGGGAAAATGGAATTAAGGATTTAAATTGAAATCGAATAGGTTTCGGTTGGGTTTTTGTTTTGCCAGCTATCAGCCAGATGGGTTTGTTTCTAGGAGATATACAGTACTTTCGAGAGAGAGATACAATAGTGCCATAGTGCATTGGGAAAATTTCAATTAGTGCATAGGAATATTTATCTATCTCTCGTCTTTTATTGCATTTTCGACTCACACAAGGATATCGGACTAATAAAGTTTAGTTGTGATATCTATATGGACAGGAAAATGGACAAAATTGATGATTTTATCAGAGAGAAAGAGAGATTGAACTGTTGTAAATTTCTTCGGGGGCAAACAAAAGCATAGAGATGTTGTATTAGGCATCAGTTTGCAGTCAGTTTTTGGTCATTTTCGGTTATTTGCATTTAACGGAATTTAAATTTAATGTAAATTTTCAGCAATGAATTTAGAGCAACTGAAGAGAAAATTATACATCTCATGGCAGTTTACTCGAAGCCTGATCTGTTTAGAAGTCTTTTCTGGAGGGAAAACATACAAAGATCTGATTTTATCGAAATCAAATATAATTACCAGAATTTAAATAAAATTAAAAGAAAAAAAAAAAAAACAAAAATGAATAAAATATATAAATAAAATAAAATAAAATAAAATTAAATTAAAAAAATAAAAATAAAATAAAATAAATAATTTCGATTTCGCTAAAAATAAATAAATCAAGGTTTTGATAGAATTCAATTTCTTACTTAAGTTTTAGAGCAGCATGTTGAGATTGTGGTTTTTACCGATTTTTCAAATTCGACTTGACTTGAAAATATTTGATATTTGCACAACATTTTATACTGGCCCCATTTCTACCAAAACTTGAAAAAAAAAAACAAATACTAAAGTTCCCAAAATCTTCACCTCACAATCAACTACCTAACAAAACATCAAAATAAATGTTTGACTTTACCCAAAATCAGCAAAACAATATAAGTAAAACTTAAGGATATCACCTTTTTAAAGTTTTCAAACAAAAAAAAAAAAAGAAGAAAAGGATTGCCAAACAGAATACAAAGAACAAAACTTTTATGTGCAGACACACGCTTCCGCCCATTTGAATTGGTACATTCAATTAGGTCCATCACCATCAACCCGGTTAAAGCCATCAGGAGTCCATATCCTATAACCTAACCCGCCCGCATGTCCTTGTCCTTTGAAATACGAAAAAAAAAATCAAATAAAAGAAAACAAATAAAAAAAAAACTTTATCTCTATCGACCAAAAGCCGAATTTTCAATTGATAAAAAAAGACAACCAATTTTCCAATGTGAGTGTGTTAGTGTGTGTGTGGATACAGGATGAGGATATGATAGTAAGGAAAAGTTCTTAAAATTTCTTTAACATTCATCTAAAACAACCTGAAGTATCTCTCACCAGAGCTTAATTTCATTTGTTTTGTATTTGAGTTTTATTTTTTTTTTACAAAAAAAAAAAAAAAAAAAAAAAACAACTTGAAAGAAGATAAATTTTCAGGATATTCGTCGTGTATTTTCTATCTATACAAAGTATAAAAAGACAATTCCTATGGTGATCAAAAGAAAGTTCTTGCAGTCAATTCTGGTGGTGGTGTATAGTATAGTATTGGGGATAAGGTATATTGGTTGCGGAAGAAGTAGATTTTCAAAATCAAATCAAAGAGACAAGACTTTGATTTGAACTTGTTATTTTATTTTTTTATCTGCTCGTATCGGTAAAATGCGGGTGTCAAATGTGGGTGCACAAGGATTAGAGAGATATCAGAGAGTTTTTCTGTGTGTATAGAAGTGGTGGTGTATAGGTACCTACTTGACAAAATTTGAAACTTGGATTTGAATGATGTACCAGTTTGTTTAGGATCAGATAGTTGGGTTTTATTTTTTTTTTTTTTACGATTATGGGATGTAAAGTGAACTTTTTGAACTTTTTGATGGGGGCTGAGTATAAAGAGTATATGTGACAAGTATTTTGTTTTTTTTTTTTTTTTTTTTTATTATAAGCTGTAAGTCTTTTCGATTGAAGTGAGTCAGTGATGCAGGAAACATTTCATTTTGACATGGAGACTTGACTTCAATTAATTGAGTTTTTATGAAGTTTTCAGTTGTTACATTTCAAAATGACTTATGAATTTGTTATATTTTTAGATTTATATAAATATTTATTGAGAAAATGTTCATACTTCACGGTCCTTTTGGAAAAAAAATCGCAATGTGTTAAACATAAAGCTATAAAAGAAAGCTGCAATACAAAAATTAACATACCAATGCAAAACCATGGAGGGTTGTATAAATTAATTTTTTTTAATGCATTTGTGTTGCATTATACAAATTTAAAAAAAAATATTATTATTTAAAATTTTTGTATAAAAAAAATATTGTAATTTGAGTATTTAAAAAAAAAAACATGCAAATAGAAAAATGTTTGCATAAAAAAAATGGTATAGCAAAATGCAATTACAAATAATTAACATTTAAAAATGTAACTATGCAAAAAAAAAAAAATTATCTGAGCAAAAAATTTTTGATTTGCATGCTCGAAATTCTGGAATTAAATAATATGTTTTTTCAATGCGAACAATTATAAGGTTTGCTCAAGATTCTTTAAGCCCTTAAAGGCTTCGAATTTAGCAATTATATCTTAACTAACTCTTCTTAAATAACTTAAATAACTCTTCGCTGCTTCGTTTTGATCCACGGTTTATTAAAAAATGGGTATATTGGAAAAACTTAATAATAATATCGGTATCTTATTGAAGTTCACCAATTAGGTAACGGGAAACCGACGAAGTTACAAATACCAGAGTTACGGGCGACAGAGTTACGAGCGTCAAAGTTACGCGAAACCGAAGTTACGAAAAACTAGAGTTACGAATTCTTAAGTTATGTTACGCTATGACATGTGATTTTTGGGTTGGCAACAATTGCGAGGAACGATATAGAATTATGGAAATACAAACAAGAGATTAACATTTTTCTCAATGGTCAGAACTAAATGAGTAAAGCGAAAATGGGTGTTATTTAATCTTGTAAAATTTTGATTGGGTAGGTCATCCATATTGCAATTTTCAGGTATTAATTGATAATACATACTGAAATTCGTTGTCTTTTAAAACTCAACTATTAAATTTTAATATAAAAAAAAACATACAATTCTGATAGTTGGGCAGGTACATAAATATGACACAAAAGACCTGCCTATATGGCAAATATATAGGTAGGTATATTGTAGGTATATTGTCATAGCTTAACATAACTTTAGAATTTGTAACTCTAGTTTTTCGTAACTTCGGTTTCGCGTAACTTTGTTATTCGTAACTCTGTTATTCGTAACTCCGTTACCATTTCGTTTTTTTTTTAATGAAAACAAAACTTTTTTTTATTGTCTTTTCGAAAAAAAAAACGCCATTTCATCAAAATTTTTTTTATGGAAACTATTTACTCTTCCTTTCTATCCCTAATGAAATCTTTTTCGCGAAAAACATCATTGCACCCCTTGAATATACTCTATTTCCGGGCTCAGTTTTCACGGCTTTTGTATTTTCTAGTTTTCTACATTTTCTGTTTTCGTAAAACCGGATTATTTTATATTTTAATCAATTTTAAGCTTCAAGATTATCATCATTTTTTTTAGAACTTATTGCTCTTCAGAAGGTTTTAAAAAATCAGAGTTCTCAATTTGTTTGTGGTTTTCAAGATTCTCGTCCCAGCTAACATTAATTGCACGACTGGATCATACCAAATTACTTAAATATATAAAAATTTGCTTGCATCTTTAAAATTGAGTACTTAATATATCTCCAAACAAAGTATTTCATTAAATCTCTGCCATAGAAATAGATTTGTAAGGAAAAAAATAAAAAACCATACGGACGTAAAAAAAATATTTTTGCAGAAACAAAATTTGAAAATATTGGTTGCCATTAACTAATTAATCACTAAAACAAGTTTTTGAAAAAAAATCACTAATCCATAATTATTTTTTCAACAACATTCAAATTTAAAATTTTGTTTCAATGATTTTTAAAATTTTATTTTTGCTTTCTTTTGAAACAATTTAAATATTCTTAGAAAAATGCACTGAAATCTATTTGTTCACTTAAAAGTTCAAAATAAAAAAACAAGTAAAGGTTTTCGAAAGAGTAAAGTTTTTTATTTCTTTTAAAACTCCTTTTTAAAATTTAAAAAATTTAAATAATATTTTTATAGATTTTTTTTTATCCTTGGTTCTAATCCCAAAAGCAAACTTTTAGCCAAGTTTCATGAGTGTAACAATTTTTTTTTATGCCTACTTTACCTGTACTATAAGGTTATTAATAATTTTTGTTTAAATAGTCACAAATCATTTCTTTTTTTTTTTTTGTAAAGACTTTAATCACCTGATATATGAATAGGTAATGAATGAATAATTCCAAAACTGCCTACCTACAGCATACTTGGCAGAAAATCCAAAAGGTTATAATCTCTCTTTCTCTCTAAACAAAAGAAAACTTACATTTACTGCCAGATATTTTTCACCTTTACAACCTTTTTTTTCAAATGCCACAAAAACAAGACCATTTAATTTTCAAGAGATCCCATCACATTGCCCAAAATTGCTTGTTTCATTGCTCTGCTGGCTGCTGCCAAAAATATAATAATAATCTCACACTTTTGTTTTGTGTGCAACATAAATGGTTCTTCAGCATCATACCCCACTAACAACTTTTATATATATTGTAGGTATCATCTACATTCTACACACAAAAGTTCAACAATTTGTGAAAAAGGACATTGCGCTGGCAACAAGCCGGAAATATCCACTTTCGCCATCAAAAATAAAAAATAAAAAAAAAACGAGTCACTTGGTTTAGAAGTGCAAACATTTTAATTGCCTGCTCTGAAATATATTTTTTTTTTTTATTTTGTTAAAAAACCCTTGTGTGCATTCAACTATATACTATGTCACACGAGTAATGCCCATAGCATTTACTCAACTCTGACACTAACATTTCGTTTGTCAAATCAAATTAAATTCAAAATTGATGTCATCAGTGTGGTGGTCAAAATATTTTTTTTTCTTTTTTTTTGCAAAGGGAAGGATATGTAGCTTTTTGCTTTTGTATTATTTGTTGATGTTACTAGGGTGTGACATTTTGTAATATGTATAGATAGTTTATATTATTCTTTTGACAAGAATGTGTGTTCTTTTTGTTTTATGTTTTTCAATTACATAATATTGTTACGGGTCAATAAATTGGCAAAATTATAAATTCCAATGTGTCATCAGATATAGATTTGTTGATGTATTTTTTTTTTATTTTAGTAAAAGGTACATAATATGTATGTATCTATAAATCTATAAAGGTTGATACAGAGCAGAGGTCAGTTTTGGTAGAGTATTTATTAAAAAATAACAGACAAATATATACAAATTTTGATTTAAACTTGCTTGTCTTTTTTAATCTCCTAATTGATATAATAGAATTCAGCTACATATTTTTTTTAATTTTAAAAAGCCGATTTTCTTATAATGTGATGGTTAATTTAAAAAATAAAAATTAGTTGGTTTAAATTCAGTTTTTATTAAAAAGCGAAAAAATTTCTATGTTAATTGAATTTGAAACTAAAATGGAAATGATAACTCCTTAGAGTTAAGTTAGAGCGCCTAGTATTCAGTCGGATTTTTTTTAATAACTAAAATTGTAAGGGCAAGAGTTGAAAAAAAAATAATTTTTTGAAGCACCCTTTTTTACAGAATACCTACCTACTTGTAAATGTCTTTCTAAAAAATGTTGCCTATACTTGAAAACAAAAATATGAGACCGCCAGTAAAGAATTGAAAAAAAGTCTTACGCTTGCAATTAGGTATAATGATGGTATGATAAGAGTTTTCTAAATAGAAGTGCATAACCAAGACAAAAAAAAGTGCATTATACATTTCTTAAATTATTTTAAAATTTTTAATACGCTATAAGATTACCAATTTCTAATGCAATTTCTCAAAAAATGGATGAAGGGAGATTTCACTGAACGGCACGCGACGCGACGATATCTAAATAATAAGTAAATAGTTTCTATAGGCGATTTAACCGTATAGAAATGATTGAACAAAATATTTATTTAATGTGTATCTTAAAAATATATTTTACACGGTCTTGAAAACGCGGCAGGTTTTATAAAAATGGACCCCAAAAGTAATGATGCAGATTTCTTCGAAATGAAATTAAATTTCTCAAAAACTATTCACTCAATTAACTTCAAATAAACATCAAATTCAAGGAGTATATTTTAGCTTCCCAAAAAGGTATAGGACATTATAATGTGCTTTTGTTTTTTGTTTAATTTTTTTTTTCTTCCCCCATTCTAAGTCAAAAATATATATGTATAATGCCTGTAACTCAAAAAAGGAATCAGGTACGATTTTGAAATTTACAAATTTGGAATCCTGAGATCATTTCGAACAAATCTGCATCATTACTTTTTATAAAACCTGCCGCGTTTTCAAGACCACCGTGTTTAAACATTTAAAAACAATGCAAAATCTGTGAATTCAATATTTTTTTATAATATTCGTCGAATTTCTTACAATTTTGACTATCTGACCATTTTAAATCAGTTTTAGTCAAAATTGTAAGATATCACGGTGTAACACTCAAAAAATACGCGGGCGGAGACCTATCAGGTTTTGTAGAGCTAGTCGCACTGAATACGAAACGGTATTTGAAAATCCCCTAACACCCCCAAAATCTGGAGTTACGGGCAAAAAACGGTTTTTTGGACCTTCACCCATTGAAAAAATTCTAGCTTCGACAATTTTTTACCCATTTTCGATTTTTTTACAGTTTCTCATAGAAGATAAATATACCTTTTTAACAATGTATAAAACATGTAACTCGGTTAAACCACTTAGAATTTATAAGATGTCAAAGTTCAAAAATTCAATTTTTTTTGTCATTTGCCCAACTTCGGCATCAATTTAAAGTATATGTTTTCAAAACAACATGCTATTTAAAAAATATATTCTAAAACTATATCTATTTCCCAATCGATCGAGGTATTTTTTATGAAAATCACTTCAAAATTAGCTTAGAAAAAAAAATTTTTCGATTTCAACCCAGATACAGAAATTCGAACTTTTAGGTATAGAACAAAAATGTTGTTTCGGCACGTAGTAAGATAAGTTGGGCGCCAGGATTTGATTAAAGGTTTTTGTAGAGGAGCTCAATACAAACATTTTTTTTCTTTGGGAGGGGGGTCTATCTCCCCCCGTTTAGGTGGGAGGGGCATTTTTCTAAAAAAAATTATCAAAATAAAAAAAAATTATTAAAAAACAACGGCAACACTTACAGTAATAAATGATACCATTTCCAAAAGGCAAAATTGTGCATTTGGTTCTAATTTCTAAATCAATATAATATTACCAATAGTTTTTGAAATAATCGATTTCAAAGTTAAAAATAGGCGAAAAAAAATTTGTAAAAACTCATTTTATACTATTTTTGTCCAGACTGTGAATTTTAGTAAATAAATTACTTAAACAGAAAACTGCCTCAATTAATTCCTTATCGAACAGTGAAAACTATATGTTTCTATGTCTTCTAGTTTTTGAGAAAATTGAAAAATTATTTTATCAGATTTTTCTTTTTTCAAAATATTTTTTGTTTTTATTTGTTTTTATTTTTCAATTTTCTCAAAAACTAGAAGACATAGAAACATATAGTTTTCACTGTTCGATAAGGAATTAATTGAGGCAGTTTTCTGTTTAAGTAATTTATTTACTAAAATTCACAGTCTGGGCAAAAATAGTATAAAATGAGTTTTTACAAATTTTTTTTTCGCCTATTTTTAACTTTGAAATCGATTATTTCAAACACTATTGGTAATATTATATTGATTTAGAAATTAGAACCAAATGCACAATTTTGCCTTTTGGAAATGGTATCATTTATTACTGTAAGTGTTGCCGTTGTTTTTTAATAATTTTTTTTTATTTTGATAATTTTTTTTAGAAAAATGCCCCTCCCACCTAAACGGGGGGAGATAGACCCCCCTCCCAAAGAAAAAAAATGTTTGTATTGAGCTCCTCTACAAAAACCTTTAATCAAATCCTGGCGCCCAACTTATCTTACTACGTGCCGAAACAACATTTTTGTTCTATACCTAAAAGTTCGAATTTCTGTATCTGGGTTGAAATCGAAAAATTTTTTTTTCTAAGCTAATTTTGAAGTGATTTTCATAAAAAATACCTCGATCGATTGGGAAATAGATATAGTTTTAGAATATATTTTTTAAATAGCATGTTGTTTTGAAAACATATACTTTAAATTGATGCCGAAGTTGGGCAAATGACAAAAAAAATTGAATTTTTGAACTTTGACATCTTATAAATTCTAAGTGGTTTAACCGAGTTACATGTTTTATACATTGTTAAAAAGGTATATTTATCTTCTATCAGAAACTGTAAAAAAATCGAAAATGGGTAAAAAATTGTCGAAGCTAGAATTTTTTCAATGGGTGAAGGTCCAAAAAACCGTTTTTTGCCCGTAACTCCAGATTTTGGGGGTGTTAGGGGATTTTCAAATACCGTTTCGTATTCAGTGCGACTAGCTCTACAAAACCTGATAGGTCTCCGCCCGCGTATATTTTAAAACCTCATTTTTGTAACACCGTGTATTCAACGAATATTAAAAACAAAATACACAGATTTGTTTTTTCAATGCAGACATTTTTACTTGCTCTATAGGGCAAGTATTGGTTTCGTGTAGAAAAAAAAAATCGAGGTTTTAATCAAAACCAACATTACGATGATGAAGAAGATCAAAAAAGTGGTTTTCGTCATGCCGTCCGTCGGTCTGTGCGTGTGTGCGTGTGTGCGTCTGTGCGTTCATCTGTACATCGAGCTAGGGCCTAAACGGGTGGATGGATTTGCTTGAAACTTGGTACAGATGATTCCTAGGTCTTTTTTTTTATTTTTTTAATATCTCCAATTTAACGCATATCTCCCATATAACGTTTTCGAGGTATTTTAAATTTCTCGAAAACGGCTCTAACGATTTCGTTTAAATTTGGTGTGCGCAGTACTCTTATTGATTCCAACAAAACTGCGTTTTTAGTTTTTCTCAAAAATTGCCAAGAGCGGAAATATGGCGTTGCCGTTTTTTAAAAATTGACATGTTTTTTAAGTCCATATATTTCATCAAAGCATAAGTCAATTTTTTCAAAATTTACAGACATCATAGGTATTGAAGTGTTAAATGTAAAAAAAAATTAAAAAAAAAAGTTTTTCAAAAAATTTTTAAAAAATTGAATTTTTTTAACTTTCGATTTTTTTTTTTTTTGATTTTATTTTTTTTTTTGTTTTTATTTTTTTTTTTCTTCACAAAATCTTAAATTTCCAATAGATATTTAAGATAAAGATGCTTTGAACTACAAGAGCAAGTACGTGCGACCCAGTCGTGCATTTTATTTTTTTTGCAATAAAATTTTTTCTCAACGTAAAACATTTTTATTTGCAATAAAAATTTTATTTTCAATGCAAATATTTGTCAGTTGCAGTAAAATTTTTTATTTTTAATGCAAATTTTATTCAGTTCCAATAAATATTTTTTTTTTTAATTTGCAATACATATATTTTTTTTAATTTGTAATGGAAAATTGCATTAAAAAATTATTTTTTAAATCTCTGACTAAAAGTATAAGAAACATTGATTTTATTTTTTTGTAATCATAGCATTGAAATGAATCTTCGAAATTTACACACATTTTGAACATTTAGCAAGAAGTTGTTTTTAACTTAATTATGCTTAAATATTTAAAGCAGCGTTGACCAAAGAACGTTTGAAACAGTTTTTTATATGTTTGATTCTTTTTCATTTTTAATGTGGTCCAATTTTTGAAAATTCATCTAAAAAGTAAGGAACTTTTCTCTTTTTACCCTTGAATTTGTTTCTCATTTTTTTTTCAATGTTTTTTTTTTTTCAAATCGTAAAAATTGTTTCTTTAGCTAAATAAAATTCTTTGGCTCGGAAACGATTTTGCTGAAAATAGCAAAATATATATTTTGAGTAGTGATGTGGGTAGTTAAATAGACTTTCATTACGGATATCTGCGTTCATATCCGACTTTTTACCAGCTTAATTTTTTCTTTTCACATTTTTCGGGGAATTGAAAAATCTTCCAAGAGTATCATCTTCATCTCACAAAAGCATTTAGAACCATTGCAAATCATTTATATGCGCAAGAAAATAGTTGAGGAGTTATAACTCATAAGGCCTAATTACTACTTGATCTTATTTTAATAAAATGTCTTAGGAATCATTTTTATCAAAATCATCAATCACCTCCAAAGCCTTGAAAATTCATCACCAAAATTTTTATCAATATAACATATCAGAATGAAATTGGAATAAACACTCTTTTCAGTAATATTTCTACCGACATTATTGAATGATCAAAGAATTACTGTAGGATGGCTCAATATAACACTCATCGATGTAATCATCGTACAAAATTAGAGGTTGTAAGAAATTTCCCTACCTACCTTCTATAAACTTAGATCACGCTTTTATCTGCACGTTGATATTATTTAAAATGAAAAACTTCACTTTATTTTGGAGAACTTAAATTTAGTTTAGTTTCACATTTATAAAAAAAAAATCATTTTTACAGAAAAAAAAAGTTACTCATACACCGTAGTGACCGATTAATAAATTTTCTTTTGATAATAATTAACTGCCCCCAAGGTAGAGCCCTTTTCAGTCGTCATAAGGTGATCAGTGATCATTAATGACAGCTACCTTAAAATATATTGATGTAAAAGTAAAATCACCATCAAGCTTCAGAATTTGTGAATGCAATTAAAACAATATTCAGAAATTCAACCAAAAACCAAAATGTTTCATCTAAAAATATCAAATATCATTAAATATTGTTTTAAGTTCATCAAAAAAAAATTTAATTTCATCAAAAGCACACACAAGCTACACATCTTACTCAACATCATGGGAGCCTTAAGGAAATCCCATGTGCGTAGACACAAAAACACACACACACAAAAACATATATTTCATAATTTCTTGTACCAGGAAAACTTTTTATTAGATTTTACCTCCCCCCTCCTAAACTTTCTCATTCATCAACCTACCCATCAATGTATCCCAATACACACATTCAAACAATAGACCACAATTCATATATGTATGTAGTAGGTACAACCCAACGTATATGTCTAACTTGCTAACATTCATCCGGCCTTTTGCTTACATTAGTTTGTTTATAGTTTGGTTATTTGACTGTTGTTTTAGTGGCAAGGCAATGTTATGGCTTTTCGACTTCCTTAAGGCTATTTATGTAAATACACATAAATAAATATACAAAGGATATAATATAGAGGTAGAATATAGGTACGGTTACATTTACAAAACACAGAAATGTTATTTCGAATTGGCTTGTATACATGTTCATATGTTTGGTATAGGATGATTTTCTTTTATAAAACATATAGGAAATTCAGGCATTGCTTTCTTCTGTGCGATATTGCACCTTAAGTAAATTCAAACAAAATAGAAAAGAGAAAGAGAAAGGTAGATTGACTATTTGTTATTGTTCTTAACTTGTTTTTGTTTTTTTTTTCTTGTCTGTAGGTAGTACAGAATTTCTGTTATATTATTTGCTTTAGTTGTTATAAGAAGGATTTATATAAATATATGTATGTTTATGGCATGTATGAGTATGCCAGTATTAACTACCACAAAGAGCAAAAGTTTTTTAATTAAAATCATTAGGTGCTACTTTGTATGTGAGGATAGAGTAGAGGCGCAGTACATCAAACTAAGTACTAATAATAGAAAATAATAATAACAACGATATGGTGCTGCAGTTGTTTTTAGCACTCAGGATACTCGTCATCTTTTACATTCAACTAAACAAAAACAAAAAAAAAAAACAAAATTAACATACATAAATCCCACTTGGATGAATCTATAACAAGAAAAATACCTGATTTAAAAAAAAAAAAATTACTAAAAAATACATTTGTAGGAGAATTTCTATTTTGTTTTTGCTGAAAGTTTTAAACCAAAAAACTCATCTCAGTATACTTGGCTGCACAAATTTTTGCATCAACATTTAATAATCTTTTTTTTTAATTTTTATTTTTGTAATAATAACTAAAATTATTAAGTACTTACGGTTTAACTTTTTTGAGAAAAAATCAATGCCAGTTTGCTGCAGCAGATGTGGTCCAATTTGGAACTCTGCAAAAAAAAAAGAAATTAAATGGGTTTGAAAATATTTTTAGATAAGTTCTTTTCAAAATTTGTTTTATCTTTCTAATACATTGTTGACTAAATTTTAATTTCAGTATAGTTTCAGAAAAGTTACATGAGGATACTTTAATTTTAATGATTTTTTCAAACTTTGGACCTCAAATAATTTTTAAATGGTAAGATTAACAAAAAGAGTGAACAATACTTTATTTTGGCAAAGCATTCAATTTCCTACAAGACTTTGTTAAGCAACAGTGGATTAATAAAGAAGTGTTTTTTTTTATATGAAACTGAAGCCTAAATAAAAAACTGAGATGAGGAGGTTCTTCCCATAAAAATAAAGATTCGAAGATTCGAAATTATTTTTTTATACTCTTGCTCGAAGGACTTACCTTTTTAGTTTATTTATTATTTACTCAACAAAATTTGTTTTTATAGAAAAAAAAATGTTACTCATACACCGTAGTGACCGCTTTATAAGTTTTTTTTTTTTTAATTATAATACTGCATACCGTACTGAGCATAAAGGGCCTATATATCAAAAATCGAAAATTGAGTTAAAGGCCCATTTGACATCCTGAAACAATGCCTCATCTATACTCTGCTGTATTCCTTAATTGGAAAATGCATTTATTTCTAACTATAAAAAATACTACTACTATAACTATAGCCGTGTTTTATTGGTACTCACTATTTTATTTTATTGTTGTTCGCCGTGCAAAATTTTACTGAGCTATGTACTGAGTTACAAAACAAGGCATATGACTATTTCCACTGTACAACGCACATAAATGTAAAAGTACAGACACTTAACAGCACAGGCGACTTAGACCATTTGGCTGAGACAACACAAGCCAATGGCACATGAGAGATACACAGATAGAAACAAAGAAAGAAAAAAAACATGTGGCTTCAGTTAAGCTGGCGATTTAGAAAAAAAAACTTCTGAGCCGACCATTGGGCTCGAACCCACGATGCCAGCTCTGCAGTCATCTACTTATTCCTCTGTGCCATGGCCACCTGCCAATCAAAAATAAAACTCCTTCACAGAGTGATTTTGAGCTGCCATTGTAGAAAATTTGGGGAGATTGTCTTATATGAAGACGATATTATACTTGTGGGTAATTTCTCAAAAAATTTAAAAGCAAAATTTAGAAAAAAAACAACAATTTTTGAAAACCTATTTATGTTTAGATTCCACTTGATTTATCGACTAAGAAAATTCATATACGTGGAGATTAAAATAGAATAATTATATTTGATAAAACTGTTGAGAAAGTTAAAAAAAACTCAATAGTTCCTTTTTATTACTTTTTTGCAGATGTAAGATTTGAAGAATTTTGAATTCAATCCCAACGAGCAACGTGACTAAGGAAAAGCTCATCTTTGATGGTTGCGTTCAGTTGGAGAACAACCTCAACTTGATGGCCTGGATACAGGAACTTAATTAGATTGAGATGCTTCTTGGTTGAGGCCGATATCTGTCCTGGACTGTGAGCTCAAATTTAAGTAGGTAAGTAACGAAGACCTTACTTTATCTTCATCGTAGACTGTATAGGTGTTATTTTGATTTTAACTTAACTTTTCTGTCTACATTTCACGTGTGGTTACACGCTTCTTCAGGATTCTAAGAAAAATAGTTCAAAAAAAAAAACTATTATTTGTATAAAATTAATACTTATCTTTAAGGTTTTTATCTTAATGGATTTTTATTACTCTTAATATTGATTTATTGTTATCTATAAGGTTTCTTTTTTGCTTTAATATTTCAAAATTTAATAACAAAATATCTTGAAAAAGACGTTGTTATATCAATGATTATCTTGAAAATTTTATACTTAATGCAATGGTTCAAGTCGCTGAAACTTTTTATTTAATCAATCAAATTTTTAAGGGGGGAAATCCCTCTGGACGACGGATTTTTCAAGAATTTTTTTTGGAAAACTGAAAGCATTAATTAAAATTTGGAAAAATACATGATATTGTTAACATCATGAAGTCTTAACACAATTTTTTTGAAGTAATATAAAAACAAAATGGCGGCTCTACAACCGTTTAAAGTTGATGACTCGCATTTGCGCCGTGCAATGCCCAGGTCCAGTAAATCATTTATAATCAAAAGAGAAATTTGTTTTCCATTAAAATATATTTATACGCATTGCATGAACCTAAATTTAGCAAAAAAAAGTGTAAAATAAAAATTAGAGACCAAAAAAACTAATAAACACAATGTTTTTTTATAAACAAATTGTTAAAAAAAATATTTATTGTGAAAATTATATTGAACTTTTAGGTTCATGCAATGACCAATGAGTTAACGAGCAATTTGCTTTTTATTTCAAGTCGATAGCTTCATTAGTTTTTGAGTTACGTTGCACGGCGCTGAAAAAACGAGTTTCGAGAAAAATTCGTTTAAAGTTTTCATTTTTGTACTGTAGTAGGCTCGGAACGCATGGGTTTCAGGACTATCTGGGAACTTTTGAGGCTTGATTTAAGGCTAAGACCACTAAAACAGTTTCTTCGGTTGATAAATTATTTTTTAGGCAAAAAATTGATAATGCAAAAATAAAAAAATTCCAGAGGGTTTTCCACCCTTAAGCTTCACTTGCTATAAGATAATTTAAGTCTTAATGTGTTAGCATTTAAAAGAAATAAAAGCTAAAACGAAGAAAAAAATAACAAAAATAATAAAAAATTATTAAAATTATTTTTATTTTAAGTGGAGTCACGGGTCGTTTGAACGCGACACTACTCGAAGTGCCTTGCACTCCATATGTTTTGATGCAGAAATGTTCCTTGGGGTCTAAATAGTAAGAAAAAACTTTTTTAACATTTTCTATCGAGCTATTCGTTTTTTATGAGCTTAATAAGTTATGAAAAAACGTACTTTTACGTACTTTTTCACAGGTTTTTGTTAATAACTCTGTTAATAATAATGGTAGAAACTCAAATAATGGCTCTATTTTTAGAAAAAATATCCCTCTTTTTAACGGCATTTCAATCAAATTAGTGGCATTTTTAGATCTTCAGATATTCGAATCTAAGTCCGTTCATTTTTTCTGCCTAATTCGATTTCTCTAATCAAAAAGTTTTTTTTATAAAAGTCAGGGTATACTTTTCTAATGGTTTTTCGTATGTTGAACTCGAATCCAAAGTCAAAAAAATTCCATCACATCAAGTTTTTGAGATATTACCGTTAGAAAATCCAAAATACCCTTTTTTAACAGTTTTTGAGGTTATGTCATCTTGCGTGATAATTTTTTATAATTACATTTGTAGCGGTTTCTTAAAGAACTAAGTTTCTTCTTTTAAAATCCGTTTAAATCATTTAGATATCGCTTTTCTTCTCCGAGAAATCCTAAAATCAATTCAACATGTTTGGTGAATATTCTCTATGAAAAAAAATCTTATGTTCGTTTGGGTTTCATGGCAAATCGCAAAAAATTTTTGCATTCCTTTAAGTTTTTTGGTAAGTTTATGGGTAAGAAAATTTTTGACTAACCATGGAACCAGGAACATTTCTGCATCAAAACATATGGAGTGCAAGACACTTCGAGTAGTGTCGCGTTCAAACGACCCGTGGAGTGATTGAATATAATTCAATATAAGTTCAAGTGACCTCCAAAAATTTATAAAGCGTTTCGCCCAGGTACGACAGTGGGCTCATCCCTTAGAATATTATAATTCACAGTATATTCATGCTGTGAGTTTTATATAGTGTCGGTAAAAGCTAAAACTAAACTAAAAAAAAAATTCATAGATTTCAAAATTTTGTTATATCGGCAACATTTTTATAGAAAGCATTTTTCAGCTTCACTGACCAAAGTATTTTTTGCAAATCAAAATGGAAACAGTTAGTTATTTTGTTTTTAATTTATTGTAAATTAATTTTGATGTTTTTAATGATCGGGTAGCTATAACTCCGGCCCATGCACTTGGTGGTGACACCACAAGTTGTTGCTCATCCAAAACCTTCAACAGGTACAGACTTTTCACTTTCAATATATTTTCTAGGTTCTGTAATTTATTAGTTGTCGAGCTCATGAATTGTTTAATAAAGACCATCAAGTTGTAATATGAAAAAACAATTTTAATCAATTTTAAAATTAAATAAAATAACGGGTCACTCTGGTGTATGCGTAACATTTTATTTTATATTTTTTACTTAGGTATTCTACATTTTTATTACTGCGGTTTTTTTAAAATAGCTAAACAAAACTACTTTTTAAAATTATATATTTTTCTGTATTAATTTTTCATATGAATTATTTTAGCATATTTTAAGGGCAGCTCTTAGAAAGGAGTTTTGACTTCCTTAATTAGTATTAATTAGTTTTTAAGTTATAGCTTGTACTAAGCTAAAATAACAAAAAAAAAACATTTGTAGATACTTCTACAAAGTATGTTATCAAAAATTCTCTCAATTTCGCCTACATTTAAGTTAAATGTCATATTTTAATATTTTATTAAATTTCAAATGTGCAACTTTAAATAATAAATTAACCTATCTTTCTAAATTAACACGACACCAAACAAAAAAAAAAAAAACATAAAAATGTATATATCATTCAAAAGAATATTAATATTCAATTTCCCGCTTTCTCGACAATCTTCTGCTTATCATTTCAAATAAATAACACACCAACACCCATACATAAAAACAAAACAAAAAATAATAACATTAAACCATGTTACAAATTGCTAGAAAGGAGTAGTATACAAGTCGAGAAGCTCTCGTTCTTTTTTTTTTATACGAAGTAAGGGAAAAACCGCAAAACTATACACAAGACAACGAATGGAACGTTATGACAAAAAAAAAATAGAAAAAAAGAAAAAAAAACAATCAAAACTGTGATACATTATAATTGTAAATTACAAAATTGTTCTCCCATCATAAACTGGCAAAGATGCATATACTATATACCCACAGAAACAAAACAAAAAAGACATACAAAAAAAGGAACAAAAGGATGCTCCTCTTCGAGACTTTGTATTTGTGTGAGTGTGTAATTGTAAATAACATCCTGGTACCTCTATACGCAGACCCAACTAGAAAATACTATTTCACTCTGCTGTGTCTCTGTAATTCTTTCATCTGCTGTTGCGAAATGCGAAGAAGACGCAAACCCTGACAAAAAAAAATATCGTCACTGTAAGAACGGAGGACGAGGACGAGGACGAAGACAACGACGAGACATTGAAGGTGTAACCATCCAACCCCATCTTGCCTCAGATAAATGTCGCAGAGATTTTACATGCAACGAAAACAACGCAAGGAAACGAAGGATGCAAAGTTAGATGGAGCTATACGATGGAGAATGACGACAACGAAGGAGGACGCGATGTGTTGCAGTTTTGTCGAATGCTTTACTCCTGCAACGAACTAACTTCTTCCGTTTCTCCTCGTACAACAACAAGGACCAGTAACCGATTGCCAAATGAAAAATGTGTAAAAAATGAGTCGTGACGCTGCTGCTGCTGCTCCTGCTGCTGTTTTCAAAATACATACACTCCAGCTCAGCTCCAGTGTTTCAATTAAGTTCCACGGTTTCTGGTTTTCGTCTTCTTTTTTTTTTTTGTCGATTTTCTTCCTCATCTTTCCAGTTTCTCATCCCGATGCATCGTTTGCTCTAAGATGGGATTTAATCCCAAACCATACTCGCACATGGTGGTTTTGGTGATGGTGGTAGTGGTGCAGTTGATTCCTTTTCTCTCTAAGCATAAATTCTGTGCTTGTGAAATGTGTGTGTGGTTTTTTGGCGTAGAAATATGGGGTTTTGCTTTCTGCAACATTAGAATGGTGTGGATATGATGTTAGAAAAGGAAGAGGGGGATGGGGGTAGTAACATGTGTTTGCATACGCAGCCAAACGCGTGCTCAATAAACCTGATTATGTGCGGTAATTTAAGGGTATTTTTTTTTTTTTTTTTTACTTTGCTTAACTTTGTTGTTTGAGATGTAGTAGGTGGCGGTTTCAAAATGCACGCATCAGATTTCTATGCACAGGTTAAAGCTATACTACACGCGGCAGTATAAAATATATGGGTTTTGATGCTTGAATATCAAAGTGAGTGCCATGAGATGATGATGATATTTACTATGTATATTGTATAATGAGCCATCCTGTAGCAAACTAAGAGGATTTTGTGGGAAAATCTAACAAAAAAAAAATAATATTTAAAGTCTATGTTTGGGGATTAGTTGCTTGTTATTTTATCACAAATTAGTTACATATTTATTAAGCCTGGATCATGAAAAGCAAACAAACTTTAAATTTACTAAAATGTTCCTACTGGGTAATTAAAAATACTATAAAACTGATGTTTTTCGTCTTTATATCTTTAAATAAGAAACCTAATGCCACCATTGTAATTTGATTTTTAATTTTTTTTTTTAATTCAGTTTCTTTTAAGCGAAATAAATTTAAATTCTTCAACAACTCGGAATTTTGATCTTTTAATTCACATATACATAAGTGTACAATTATAATCACAACCAATTTTTTACACTTACTTTTTCACAAGATTTTTTTGGTAGTTGTTGCACAACATTGGTTTTGTTCGAGAAATACAAATAATTTCAAAAATTCTTTTGATTCTTGATTTTTATGGCAAAAGAAACGTTTATCATTGCATTATCATTTCGTAATGAAAATTCAAAAATATGTAAATGATTGTCAAGACGTCTTTGATTTCTGTTAATATGAAATTGAGTCTTATTTTAGCGGAATATTGGCTCATATGCGAAAAGAATGAGCTTAAGCTCTATCTCACTTTTCAGTACATTTTCTAGAGATCTATCTCAAGAAAATGAGATAGGCCTCAAAAAAATGTACTGAAAAGTGAGATAAGAGCTTAAGCTCATTTTTATTGCATACGAGCCATTGAATAACAAAAAAACTAATCGAGCTACAAAATCGAGGTTTTCGGATTTCGTCTTAGTCTAGGTTACTTCAAATTTGTGCAAAAAATTTTTTTTGAATTTCGCATTTTTTTGGATTTTGAAAGGTTACTTTTGAGCAATCTTTTTAAAACTAAATCTTGAATATTTCAAAAACGGTTTGAGCTACAAAGTTGGTTTTTATATCAAAAATAATTTATTCAAAAGCTACAATGGCAAAAGAAAAAATTTAAAAAAGTGATTTTTTAAAAAAGTCTCCACTGGCCTCATCAAACCGGAAGTGCACTTCTGAAACTTTAAGTTGGAATAAAAAATGACTGGTTAGAGCTACAAAATTAATTTTTGCGCAATAACAGAAAAACTGTTCGTTTAAAAAGCTACAAATTTCGAGGTCAACTAAACTCATTAATTTCAATCTTTCAGATTTTGTCCGCTAACTTCAGACTTATTTTAGCGGAAAATTCAATAATTCAAAAACTATGCGAGCTACACATTTTTGGTTTGCGCAACAAATTAGCATTTAATAAGCTACAATTAATGAGATACATTTTTTTTTATTCCGCCACAAAGTGTCCGCCAAAGTAAGGGACGTGCAAGTATCTAAAATAACAAAAGGGATAAAAAAACATATAATGATAAATTAATTTTTGTATCTACTGCATGGCTTGTAAAAAGTTATTTTTTCAAAGCATTTGTTTTCCACTACAAAATAAGAAGAAAAAAAATTATAAAAATACAAAATATTTGCATTGAAAAAAAATTTTTATTGCAACTGAACAAATTTTGCATTATACAAATTTTTGCTTCAACTGAATTGCAATTTTCCTTATTCGTTTTCCTGATTGCTTAAGTCCCTAAGTTGCTCTTTAGAAATATTTGGTTGGGCCATTTCTTTAAGGATACCCTGAATATTTGGAATAAATACATATACAGGGTGTCCGGTAAAAAATGGATAAGCCTCAAATGGCTAATAGCTAAACTTATGACTGTACTAAAACCAAAAAGAAAAAAATTTCTATCGCAACCAGTTTAGAAAATATTAGGTTTTTCTCGTTCAGTGTATTTTAAATTTCATCATCTTACGTTTTCGTTCACCACAACTACGAATGAATAAATTTTATACATTTCTTTTTTTTATAATTTTCAACAATAATTCATTAAAACCATGAGCATTTAAAAATTTTTATAGCGATGTTGGACTTTTTCTTTGAAAAAAAAAAAATTGAAATTTGTTTTTCGATGCGAAATGTATGCAAGTTTTTGTTTTTTTTTTTTTTTTTTGTTTTTATTTTTTATGTAGGTACCAACATTTTTGATAAGGTTGCATTGGGCCAACGGGACCGAAAATCTCAATATTTTTTACTTGCGATATAGGTACTATAGGTACGGTGACCATCCGTCCCGGTTAACCCGGGACTGTCCCGTATTTCTACAGCTTGTCCCGGGTTTTTATTTAAGAAACCCGGGACGTATAAGTGTCCCGTATTTTGTAATTTGTCCCGTGATTGTCCCGTATTTGCACATTCTCTGATTTTTGTATTCAATATTTTAAATACTTTGTACGGAAAACAAGAAAACAGTGATTGGAAATTAAAATTTTTCTAGTACGCTGCTGAATCAAAACGAAAAATTTTCTAAGTCTAAAGTAAAAAAGTAAAAAAAAAAAACGATTAAAAACTCTCCATATATTCTAGCACAGGTAAGAATTTCGTTGCCTAAGCTGCGTACTGTGCAACGAAAAGCAAAATTTTCGTTTACGATTTCGTTGTGCTGGTTTTGTATGAAAATTCAAAATCGTTTTGCCTCTAGACTAGGCTTTAGTTTATTTTTTAAATGTTCGTCAATTATTTAGTTCCAGCTTCTGTTTGTCAGGTTTGTACACCAGGAAAAATGATTTCGAATAAAGAACAACATATGGAAGAGTAAAGAACCCAGATAAGTTTCAAAACTTTTAAGGACATGTTAAAATTTGTGTTAAGGTTCATACAATTTCAAAACCATTTAAATAAAAATGTTAAAAAACAGCTATCCCGATTTTGATTAAAAAAATATTTTTTTAGAAGTTATAAACAGACATTATTAAAAAACCATTTTCTTGAAAAATCGTTTAGGAAATCTTAATATCAAAAAAAGGAAAAATTATGAAAACTCATTTAAAAAAATTAAAATTTTTTTTTTTTGAAAAATCCATAATTTCAAAACGATCTTACGAATTTTTTATCCGTCCCGGGTTTGGCTTCCAGAAATATGGTCACCGTAACTATAGGGCAAGTTTAGGATTCGTAAAAAAAATCGAACTCGAGATAACAATTTTACATGACATTACGATGATGGAGAATGCCAAAAAAATTGGTCCGGCAATTCTGTCTGTCTGTCTGTCTGTCTCTATCTGGAGCTGCGGCCTAAGCAAGTGAATTGATTTTCTTCAAACTTGGTTGTAAGCTGTTTTTGGTGATTCCCTAGAGGGGAAACTGAAAATTTTTTTTATGACCAAAACTAACGGTACCTGCCATATAACGGAAATACAAAAGTTAATTTTTTTCAAAAACGGCTCTAACGATTTTGATTAAAATTTTTGTTTGTACACATAAGAGCCAACTTTTAAAATAAAAAAAATATTTTTTGTACCGTTATTAACGGTACCTGTCATAGAACGGTTTAGAAAATTTTCAAAAAACGCATTTTTGGATTTTTAAATGAAAATCAATTTTTTGAAAACGAATTAATGAAAAATTTTCAAATTTAGTTTTTATGTGTAAATTAATTATTTCTTCAAAATGGCAGACCAACTATTTTTTTGAAAAATATTAGAAATTTTTTATATATAAAAAATTATTTAAAAAAAAAAACGGCTCCTACGATTTTCGAAATTTTTTTTCTAAAAATACCTTTTTATACAAGTAATAATATGGCATACTTGGTTTTTTTTTTTTTTTTTTAAACATCATTTAAAACGGTGTTTAATTAATTATAAAAACAGATTTTATTTTTTTACACTACCTATGAAATTTCTTAAATTTATCAAATTTTTCCTAATTTTCTTGAATAAAAAGCTTTAACATTAGAGTAACTTTGAGAATAAGAGCAAGTACGTGCGACCCCAGTCGTGCATTTTATTTAAAACAAGATCACTAATAAGTCGAAATTCACAACAAGCTGTTCCTATATGCACAATTGTATGCCCATGCTTAAACTGAGCAAACAAATGTTTTTTTTTTCTACTTTGCATTTAAAAAAAAGTTAAATTACTTTTTTATTGGGACTATTCAACGGTTTTAATATTTTTTTAATGGTAATGTATTAGAAAACTCAGTCATTTTCAGTCAATTTCTAAACAGAGGAGAACTCGTTCTTTTTAAAAATATTTTTTTATTTAGCTCAAGCACCAAATTGCGTGTAAAATGTAGATTTTATGGACTAAATCTCAAAGTACAACATTTTTTCTCCGTTTTTTTTAGAATTCAGAGAGCGTTTTAAGCGTCATTTTGTGTTATGAAAAAAATGTTAATTAACAGTTTTATTGTATTATTTATGCTGAATCAAATAAGTTTTTATTCATCAAAATCAATCAGTTAGAAATTGTGGAATTTATGTTATTTAGTTATGTAAATAATTTTAAAAAATTTTACCAACCATCTGTATCTAATAAATTTTCGCTCAATACGAGCTCTCAACCAAAATAATATTTTGGTGATAAAAAAAATTATTTTTTCTCTATATTTTCAACGATAAGGACCTGAGAGACCCTATTTGAATAGCATGTTGAGGATTTGATATATTAAGAATAATAATGATATCCGCTTTACAAGTCTGTACTTTGAAGTGATGTAAAAACAATGGCACTAAATTTAAAATCGTTTAAACTTCTGCGTCAATGCTGTTTTTTTAATTCAAGAGAAAATACTTATTGCTTCTTTAAACGTTATAAGTATAACTAAATTGACTCGTAAGCTTTACTTAATGGCAAAAAGCTTTAAGAAAATGTAATTATATGGAAGTATTAAAGCAAGAGTTGCTAATTTTCCTAATAAAAAAAAATAAATATTTCTTTTAAATTGACCAATAATTTCCTCGACAAATATTAAAAAAAAAAAAAAAAACTTCCTGAGAAAATAGACTATCGCCTCAACTCATCTTAACATTACTTTGTATATTTATTTTTTATAAATTTGAAAATCTCATTTTATCTATAATAACAGATGTTTGAAGGAATCTAAAATCCCCCGAGATAATCTTCTATAGATTCCCAGAATTAATCCACAAAGTAATTCAACAAAGTAAGTCTAAAGCACTTAATAGGTTAGATAAGATTCATATTCCTATGCAACCATCGCAACATCAAAGCCAAATTCATTTCACAATCAATGTAGGTATATCTTTATTTGAATAAAGTATATCTTTAGGTATAAAAATAGAAATAGAAAACCAACCTACACCTAGATTAACATTTTTCTTCATAAGGTAGACTCAAATCCTCCCCAAGACTCTTATTTCTTTTCCACATGATTCATTTTATTTTTTTATAAACTTCTTTTTTTTTCGTTTTTTAATCGAATAAAATTGTGTGTCTTCTTTTACAGGCTTCACTGGGATGTCTCTGGGTCTCTTACCCCATAAGCCATTATCATTTCTCTTAAGGAAGAAGCGAATAAATACATTACGTTAATTTGAAATGACTATGGAACCACCATCCATGAGGCTGCACTGATAAAGAAAAAAAATAAAAATAGATGAAATAGAGAAGAAGCCAAAAAAAAAAGAAAGGAATTGCTAGTTTATTCTTACAACCGCACAAAGTGTTAGAGAGATAACCACAGACCTACCTCAACATCACTTCACTCCACATCCACTTTACTTGCCTACACTACACGCTATACCAAACTGAAAGTAAAGGAGTGACATTAATGTCGATGGTGATGGTTTTGAAATGAAGTCCTGGAAGTGAACAGCCAAGTAGAATTCGATATCATCAGTGAGTGGTGCCGAAGGTAAGGCCGCTGCGCTGCGCGCCGCCCATGCTGCTGATGACAAACTACAGTGACAATATAACGTTGACAGGATTCTTTCTACGATGATGAAGAAAATCACAACAAAAATGTTAACACCAACCAAGGAATGTTCTTCTTCTTCGTCTACATTCGTCTACATTCTCGTTTTTTGTCGTCATCTTCTTCAGTTTCTTGTTCAATTTTCTATAAACGAAGTCCTTCAAAGTTGCATTTTTTTTAAGAAAAGGTGACAAACAGTTTTACGGAATTTTATAAGGACTTCTTCCTTTTTTGCCATTTTACACAAAGATGTGTATATAGAGAGAGCGAAGAGAATCTTGAAAATGCTTTGCCAGAAGCAACCGGGCGAGAACAAAAGCAAGAAATGGATTTGAAACTTATTAAATTAAGTTGACTGAAAGATGGGAATTTATAGGAATTTACAATTTTGAAAGAAATAAAAAATAAAATTGTTATGAAAGAGATGAATTTAATTTTTTGATGTTTTTTTTTTTTTATTTATTTATTTCAATTAAAAAAAAGAGTAAAAGAGTGATTTTATAGAAGGGTTGAAGTTTTTACCTACCTACAGAAATAATGAATTCTAGCATTATTTGGAGTTAGTTTTCTTCCGTCAAATTGGTAATCAATTTCATATCAAAATATAGGTATTTATTCGCAACAGATATGAATTTATTTTTTTAAATTTTTTCCAGTTTTGAATGAACCTTTAATTATGCCTTCAAGTTTTTAACAGAATCCTCGGAATAAGAGTATTCTAAAAAAAAAAAAAAAATACAGTCAAATTCGATTATAATGAACTCTTAAAATTATATTCGTTTAGCCAATGTCATTATAACTGAATTTGACTGTATGAGTCAATTTGAAATTAAGCAAAAACAGCAACGTTGTTTTTCCATTATTTGAGCTTTTTTTAAAAAAATATAAAATGCATTGTGATTGTAATTCTCGTGAGAAAATTGCAATATCTTGAAAATGTAATGAAAAAAAGGCTGGAACGTTAGTTGACACATTATAAAGTGATGAAGGAGAATGGACAGACCATCGATCGGTATAACAAATAAATTATGACATTTTTCTATTTTACGTCGGAGCAGATCACGGAAATGTTAAAAAAATCTATATTTTTTTTTATCAGAGCACAAATCGAGCGAAACGCTGATCGAAATTAAATTCACTTATTTTTTGACGCTCAAGTGTGTTCCATAATTTAGAGAACTGTGAATATAGTCTGCTCATAACTGTCTTCTGATCGCTTAGAAATGTTTCCAGAATGAAAAAAAAAAACAATAGAGATCTACACCGCTGGCTCTGGAACGGTTTCGATGCGTTTAGAAATTTCTTGTATCAGCATAAGTCTGTATCTGTTTGAATTAAAAATGCACGGAACTGCATTTTGTTATATAACTTGATAGCAATTGTGTTTATAACAAAAAGGTAATCCAAATTTTTAGAGGACTTATTATGTAACTTTTTCATTTGCTTAGCCAAAAACACCCTATTTTAAAGATATCGATTTATCTTAAAAAAAAAAAATTATAGATAAAACTATAGCCTTTAAAAATATGTTCCAAGAAACACGTATTTAAGAACGAATAAACATCTTATTTTTATGCTAGCCTTAGCAAAAAAGTGATTGATATTTTTCCAAGAAGCATTTTTACACTCCTGACAAAAATATTGAAAAAAAAAATAAATAATGCAGTAAAATAAAATAAGGTGAAAAAAAATTTTTTTTTGCTCAATATCTTCGTTTTGGAATTCTATAACATACCTCAAAAGTCACGAAAAATCTAATGTCCGCGAGTCGCGATATTCAAGGTCAAAGCGCGAAAGGAGATTTTCAAAATTAGCAATAATAGACAACGGTATTATATACACATATGTCTTCGAGGTATTTTTTAATGCTGATGCCAAAAAATCTAAAATCAAGACAATCTGACGTCTCTGAAAAAAGTTATACCAGTTTTTCATCTGTCCGCAAGTCCTAATTTTGGAGGTTAAACTAAGTTAGGTGCAGATTTAAAAAAAATTAGCAAGAAAAGTTTAAATTTGTATATGTATACCAACATAAGCGACATGATTTAAGGGTATTTTTTAACACTTATTCCAAAAAAAACTCACACTAAGTCAACCTGACCATCCCTGAAAAGTAGTGCACCTTATTCATGTTGATCTGACACAAATATCTGAAGTTTTGTTTTTCAATTTTTTAAAATCTGCACCTTATCTTCAAACCAGGAAAATTAGGACTTGCGGACATGAGATTTTTTTTAGACTTTTGAGGTATGTTAAAAAATTCTAAAACGAAGATATTGAGCAAAAAAAATTTCTATTAACATTCATTCCCTTATTTGACTGGATTAAAAATATTTTTAAATATTTGAATAAATTGCAAAACACTATAAATTTTTTCTTCAGATTTCATACTATGTAAGAAAAATGACAAGATTTGAAAGCTTTTTGTGTTTTTGATCAATTTTTTAAATCATTTGTGTGTCGAGTAAGCAGGTTTACATTCTTTAGTTTGAGTGATCGACTTAGTACAATTTAATGAAACAAAAATGCTAAGATTAGCAGAAATGACTTTTTTAGTAGGTAGATGAGAGGGATATCAAATTAGCAATTTTTAAAATATACAAAGAACAATTTCTGCACAGATGGACAAAAAGAATATAAAACCTATAAACAAAAAATGTCGCATCTTTGAAATGTTTGGGTGTAAATTAGTAAAAGAGTTAAAAAAAAAACTTATAGTCATAATCTGAATAATTCGATAGGTTTAACTTATCCGCTACCAAGGCGTTATTTTTAAGAAAACATTTAATTAGTAATGATTGTTGATCAAATTCATTAAGGTGTTCCCTTAAAATCCGGATTTTTTAACTCCATTATTAATTCACGGTTCAAAGATGTGATCCTTGCACCATTTGTTTTCATATAGGTTTTATATTGTTTATGTTCATCTGTGCAGAAATTTTTCGACTGTTCTTTCAGAATTCTTTTGAACGTTCTAAAGAGTTAAAGTTGAATAATCTGCTAAGTCTCGGTAGTGGAATTTCGTGGCGCAGATATAATAAATCCACCAGAACCTTTTCATATAATGTTTTGGAATTTTGGTCGACAAATAATTTGAAAGAAATGCTCTCAACTAGTTTTTGAAATGACGTTTAAACTCTTTAGTTATGACCCTTTAATGACTTGAACTCGCAAATCGAATGTTCGACTCAAGTCGAAAGATTTAGCAAACAATCATATCGTGATATGTTGATTATAACACAATGGTGTTCGTTGTTGAATTGAAAAATAAAGAAAACCGTAATAGGGTCTCAAGCAAAAAAAGAGTAAGTACTGAAAGAAAGTTTAAGCAATCAAAGAAAAGACACGCTCAACATCAACGAAACTGACAAAAAATGACCCGGGGTTTACTTTTATATGTAATGTAATGTCAGTGCAGAAATCGGATCTAGAGATAATGGTAGTCCTCATAGATTTCAGAGTATTAGAACTCCAAGCTGTGGTCAAGCTTCCGGAATGTTGAGTGGAATTGGAAACAAAAAAAAAGAGGTTGTCTGTAAAGCCGGTTTACGGACGATTATTTAACGTGATAACGTCGCGTCGTCAGAAAACAGGTTGTGTGCTTTTAAAATGAGTCAATTGAAGCGTTTATTTATTTCAAACAATCATAATTTACAAGAAAAAAATTTACCTTTTTTCTTTTCTCATTATATTAATTTTTTTATTTTAAAAACTTACAAAAAAAATTATGCAATTTAAAAGCAAAGTATTTCTTCTTAAAGATAAAACCATTTTTAAATTTTTACAATGCGCAAAAAGTATAAAAATAATTTATTGAAAACAATCATTTTTATCAAAAAAAGCAAAAAAAAATTCCATTTTTTTCCCTAACAACCTGTACAAAATTTTATACCATCTGAAAGTTTATTGTCTTAGCTCAAAATATATATGTATATCGACCAGGTCTATGAGACATCTACAAAAAGAGCTAGAATTTTTTGAACTCGATCAAATTTCATTAAAAAAAGCAAAAAAAAAAAAAACATTTATTTTTATGTTCTCAGGCTATGGAATCAATTTTTTTGTTTGACAACCTACAAAAAATATATACCATGTGGAAGCTTGTTATTTCACCTTTCATATGACGTATCGATCTCATTTCAAAGATGCCTACAAGAGAAGTTAGAATTTTTTAAAGTCACCATGTCGAATTTCCAGACTGAGATTACGGTACTTCCCACACAGGTGGTTGTTCGGGGGGCAACAGATCTCCACTGGTGTTTTGAGGTTTTTCGCAAGTTTCTTGGTTTAACATTGTGTAGCTTGTAGTTAGTCTACCGATATGTGTAATATTTCAAATGAAAGGTAATTGTATCAGGATGCTCATAAAAGTTTAATAAAATTTCTATCTGCTCTTGGTCAAAAGTTATAACCTGTTGAGTTCTAAAATATTATTTTACCGTCATCTCAAAATTGTGTTTGCGAAAATGATTGAAACCTCGCACACATATAGTCGTAGTCATGGTCTATCATTACTCCATATACTTTATTCCTGTATCTATTAAAGAAAAAAAGATGAAAATCGGTTGAAAACGGTCAACAAACGTGTTTTTAAAAAACTTGTTTCTTCCGTTATTCAGTCAAAACTCACTAAACGATTTCAAGATTTTTTGAACGCTCCAAAAAAAAGCTAAAAATCAAAAATTACCCAAAAATACCCCTAAAAAACAAGGTATTTTTCAAAAATTCATATTTCGAAACGCAGAGTGTTGGAAAAAAATCCGTATCGGACGCCTAATTTTTTTTCCCTCATCTTTCATCTGGCATTTTTAGAATTGTATAAAAAAATTTCCTTTACCCAAAATAGCTTAGTTTCAAAATTTTTTAGAATTTTTTCTTAAATGCAGTTATTCTCAAATTAATGTCATCTATCTATAGCAAAAAAAAATCAATTCTCTACGACTTCGCGTTTAGATTTTAGCCCAAATTTCATCTTTCCGTTTTACCCCTGTTTACCCTATTAAATGACGGAATTTTTTAAAATCCTTCATTTGGATTAAGCTTTAGGTTATTATCTTTCAAATAAGCTATATAAGATTTTTGTATCTCTAATAGTTTATTTTTAATTTTGAATTGAAATTTTTTGCCGCACTGCGAAAGTGCGAGAGTGTAACGTTAGAAAATGGCGTCACTTTTTTGTGGTGGCTGCCATGGTTCATCGATTTATAAGACGTTATCACGTCAAAAATATCAAGAAGCTTTACGTCGGTATGAACGCAGAAGTTTTGCGACTTTCTTCATCCGTGATATTTAATCGGGCAAGGGATCCATGCATTGGTGATAGAATCTCAGTTCTAAAAGTAGTTAGAACGTGTGTAAAACTAGTTCTTTCTATAGCTAAACCGTATATCCGACGAGTATACCCCAGCCAGAAAGCTTCTCAAAATATCAAGACCGCACTTGAAACGAACTGTTGCCATGCACAGAATTTCGATATAAACACTTCTGTGACGACATTTTAAATATAAAATAAACAACTTTAAAAAAATGTATTTAGCAAAATTCCAAAATATTCAAATCAGCTCCTCATTCCGACAACAACAAAAAAATGAAGAAATATTATCTTTTCATTAAAAATACAAAATCGATTGCTTTTCATTTCTACGAGTATATATGCAACACACACACATACAGAAACAATTCAATAGAATTGCGGAATATTAAATTTATTCGGCACTTCTGTTTCCTATCCAACATATAGAAATGAAGAAACATTCATATCTATAACGTGTTTCTAATCTACCAAACATTCCACATGCTCGAAACCATTCCGAATTGAGAATCAAACATCTGTGCCGCAAAAAAAAAGCCCGAAAAATGTATTTGGCAGGGCCAAATCCATAAATTAATCAAAATGCGTGGAGTGAATTGCGGGCGGATAAGGAGCTGAAGGAGAATTTGGGTCTTTTTTATTTTTAAAGAAGTCGATCTTAACTACCGCAGAGGACCAAATACGAATGACAATCAAAAATATCGGATGCATCGATGGAAACTCATAAATCGAAATTTTTGATGGCATCCGACAAAAACGACCAAAGACGAAGAGAGGTCAGAACAATCTCACACTCACACCATGAGTAGTGTTGCATGTTAAAACCACGCAAATGACGTCTCGTGAGAATCTTTGGGGATATATTATCCAGGATACGCACGTCTCCATCAGAAACAAAAGTAAGCACAAAAACCAAAAACGTAAACTGTTTTGTCGTCCACCCAGGGCTCAGAGAGTGTGTGTCCTTTAGTCGGTGTCGGTTGGTGTTCGTCCTTTTGGCCAAAAAGCAAATCTACTTCCGTAGTTTGTGCCACTTATTGGCTACCATTGTGTTATGTCGTCCTTGCACCAGGGAAGAGACGATTATGGCGATACGGTTTTAAACCTCGACTGTGCCTCATCAGCACCACTTGGTTATAGCCCAGATGAGAGACATTTGCTTGGCCAGGTCCAGTCCATAGTTGTTCTCGAACAACTATACAACTGCCAAAAAAATAAAGAAAAAAGAAAATCAGTCGGCTTTTTTATTTGAACGGTCCGTTTGGGAAATATTATCCGTTACGTGCGCATTGTACGCAAAGTGGAATTTACCAGCAGGACTCGTTTAAGTTATATTAATTGCTTTCTGAGCCGAGTCGAGCCGACTCTATAGCCTATACCAGGCTGGCTGGGATCTCCGATATTGTTGGATGTTGGATCCAAGGCATTTTCGGTGTAGGCAGCAGGATTTTCGGTCTTCGAAATTTGTCTCCGGAATTCACAACTGAGGCGAATGAGAGTGTGAGAGTCCCAGTTTTTGGTTGGGTAGTGTTTAGTTGGATTGGTCAGTCGTATATGCGAGTGTGTGTTGAGGTTATATCCTTCTGGATTTGTAGATCCCAAACCAATTACAGAAGAATGCTGATTGCGTGTCATTTGAATTCATAGATTCTGCCAGCATTCCAGCACTCAAGTTGGGTGGAATATAAGAGCAAACGAGCGACCAAGCGAGAGGGCATATATATGAATAGATACGAACTCAGTTTCTATGAGGATAAATGCAAGGAGCAAATGAATACGTTCATGGAGGTATCATTGAGGATGTTTTCGTAAAACGGAACGATGGAAGGTTAAGTCTTGTTTAGTATCTCTATCATTTGGTTAAGGTGCAGCAACTCGGTGGTGCTTGTATGCGTGTGGGTTTGTGTGTGTGTGAGGTTGTGAGCGATTTGTACATTAAGGTGATTAAGATACATCCTCTATAGTGCTGTGCCAGGATTGGCTTTAAGTAGTTTTAGATGCGAAAGTATCCTTTGGATATACTATGCTTCTTTGTGGCACAGGAGTTAAATGATACTCAAAGAGAATATGTGTTCCAATGAATCACTGAAATGTGGGTTCTTGTATTTTGTGTGTGTGTGTAAGGTGGATGAGAATGATGAAGGAAGGATTTTGTAATCATTTGAATTTAAAAAAAAGAACTTTGCTTTGGACTTAAACCATTATGACGTTTTTTTCTTTTTTGATTAATAGGGGCTAAAGGGTTTTTGGATTTAGTTTAAGTCATACGAAATTAAGACATTTTTCAACTTGCTTTCTGAAAAAAAAACTTTACCTAATCAATTTCAAAGTTTAGACTCACTCAAGAATAAATCTTGGATATATTTAAGAGTTTTTCGATTGATATAGTTTTTTCAATTTCAAATCTAGGTATTTGATTTATTAGTGAGTTTTTCTATCAGAACAACTGTGCACTTTGAGATAAGATCATAAAATGTTCAAAAAGTAAGAAAAAACAATAATCCTTTTCCATATTCGACTTAAAATTAACTCTGTTTGTAACATAAAATCACATTAAGTAGGCTATTTTATTTTTGAAACCCTCAAACGACATTTTTAAAACGAAATCTTTAAATTCAAGTCGATAAACGACTTGAATTTCTGATCTATACAGAATTATCAAAATTGGTTCACTAAGTCCAAAATATGAGGTAACAAACACAAAAAAAAAAATAATAAAAAAAAAAATACAGACAACTTGAATACTTCCTCCTTATTGGAAGTCGGTGAAAAAAAAAAAAACAAAAACTGGCAGTCACTAAGATGAAAACTCTCATTAAAATGAAATGAAGAGGATTCCACTTATTTTAAGCGAAAATCGTATTGGTTTAAAAGGGATTTAAGGTGGGCATCATATTATTTTAAGTTGTCTTTTTTTCTCCGTGCGGTTTTGTTAAGATCTACAAAGAGAGAAAATAACGCAGGAATAACTTTACATCTGGTATTTTTAACCTTGTTTCTGGTATATTTAACTATATTATGATTAAGCATACCAGAACAAAAAAAGAAAAGTTATCCCTTAAGTTATTTTTTTCTCTGTGTACTACAGTATTTTTTGCAATTTATTTTTACTTTTTATTTAATAATTTTCCATTTGAAGGGTATACATGATATCTTTTTCAAAAACTTTCTTTTCTTACGATTTTCTTCTTTTTTGTTTGTTTGTTTATAAACCTACATAGTCCTATCGCATCCTAATAAAATTATGATACTTTGAAACATGGAAGGTCTAAGAAAAGTGGATTAAGTCATTTTCAATACACCTATATCAATTCATGTTGTTATGTGAACATTTATTGTTTTTTATTTTTAAAAAACTTTGAGAGAACAACAACGACCAACAACGATGGACATTGATGAGAGGAAAAAGGAAATAAAAAAAAAATTGACTCTGCTGGAGGTATTTTATTTCAAAAAAGGTTGTCTTTTGTAAATTGAGAACGGTTTTGGCTATCAATAAAATTATGTATGTATGAGATAGGTACATACATATATCAACACAGAAACCGACCACAAGAAATGGAAGACAACCAAAAAAAAAAGAAGAAAATAATGATTTGATTATGTTGAGGGTGAGTTAGATTTTTGTCTTATTTTTAAATTTAATCTTTTTGCTTTTTTTGGGCCGCACAAAAAAAAAAAAAAAAAACAAGATTAAAAGATAGGTAGTAGATACAGCCTTGGAATTTTTGTATTCTTTTACCTTACATTTTTGTCTTTTTGTTCTTCTTTAGGAATCAATTATTGGTTTACTAGATAGGTAGGTTAAGTGGTAGAATATCCTCTTGAATTTTCTTTGAAATTTATATATAGTAGAGCTCTTGTGCTTCCTACATATACTTGCTTTGGTATAATTTAATTTTAGCAGGAAAAAAAGGTACAGCAGAAAAAAGTCTAAAAATGTATTCTTTTTATACTTCCTAGAAGTAAACATCATTTTTTTTTTTTTTTTTGGGGTTAGAGCTAACAACACACATTTTTGTTTAAGGACCTTTTTAAAAATATTTGTTTGAAGTTTAAGAAGGAGAAGGAAGAATAATTCAATTATTTTTGGTAAAATATGAGTTCTACGAAATCAAGAAAACAAGTAAGTTAAATAGCATTCAGAATTTTTAATGAAACATTGGTATTGACATAATGTTCAATTTATTTAGAATGAAAAGATTACAATGAAAAGATTCTTTAGTTTAACTTTTTTCAGTATTTCGCAGATTTTGTTAAAAAGAAACATACAAACCCGTTCACAGTGCGGTAATTTGACTTAAAACGTGGTCATAAATCAAATTTCTCAATTTTGCCCACCAGGATTAAGCTTATGACCCAACAGGTAGATAACCAGGCTACTTTTTAGTTAAGTTTATCTTTAAATTAGTCAACCCAGTTCGCCACACCATCAGTTGCAAGTTGCACTATTTGGGTAGACACGAATTTTTTTCGATTTTTATTAAAAAAGTGAACTTTCCTAGTGTTTTTTTTTTTTAACTTTAAAGTGATTTTGGTGAAATTTTTTGATATGGATAATGGATATTGACATTCAAGGTTTTTATGGTAGGTATTCTAAAAAAAAAATTTAATTGTTGATGCAACTCTATTTTTTCATATGGAGGGGTTGAAATACGTCCTTAAAAATTTTGCACTTTTTTCGCCTTTTTTTTAACATTAGTGTTTTTTAAAATAGCGCAACACGCCGCAACATGGTCTAACCTATATATTTTTAAACTGCAGGGTTTGTGGAACAATTTTGCATTTCAAGAGTTTTCCCGATACAGAATTAGTTAAAAAAAAAGTAAAAAAATTTTTTTTCTTCTAAATTTCATCTTTTAAACTTAATTTCTCGAAAACTACTTAATGAAACAATTTGAGTCAAAAAGCAAAATAAAGGATAAACTAACGACCAGCTTTAAGAAAAGTTATAGCACGGGGCTGTATGTGAATTTTTTAATTTTTAATATATTTTTTCATGGCTATTTGAAGTGAAAAATGTGCCCAAATATTTTTGGCCAGGCTTTAGACCAAAATGCCGCACTGTGTCGTGTTCAGAAACCAAATTATTAACATTTTGTTTTTTGGATTCAATTTCTGTAAAAAGTAACAATAATTGTTTAAGTTACAAGATTGCCAAGCAGCTCTCCATCATTCGTACCAGCTGAATGAAGGTGTTTGCACCCAAATATTATCAGAAAACTCTGAAACTCTACTAGTAGCTGATCTAATAGCTCCTGCAACAGCTCCAACAAGAAAAATATAACCGATACCCATCTGAATAACATGATACACTGATGAAATTCGGGATGAAGTTCTTAAAAATATTTTTGTTTTTTTTTTTTTGGTGTTGAGTTATATGATTTGTGATATCACAACAGCTGACATAAATCTTGTTAATTTTTTTAAAACTTGGTGAAAAATTATTGTTTGTCAAACGAGCTAAGAATCTAGAGAGTCTTCAAGAATATTTTAAAAGAAAGGGTGTTGTTTTTTTTTTGAAAATAAGGAAAATCCGAGATAGATCCGATAAAATCGTATGTTTTTTTGAGTGAAAACAAAGTTGATGGGCTACCCTAATAAAATTAAATTAAAACGTTGCATTTGGGATTTATTCATTTATTTTTTGTTTCGATGACAAATTTATTGAACGTTAATAATTTAGCTTTTAGACGTTAGTTTAGACGTATTTTCGAAAAAAAAAAACACCCTTCCAGACTCTTGATCCTTGGTTCGTCTTTTTACCAAGTTTCATGAGGGTAAACATTTTTTTAATGCCTATTTTACCTGTATATCTACTATTTTTCTTAAAGTCAATTCCTCATTCCACACATATGGTACACATTATGTTAGGAATGTAATAATTCTTGAAAAAAATGGGTTTAAGTGGGATATTATTTTGGGATCAACAAATTTTTGAAGCCTCGATTTTAGGTTTTCGCAATTAGGAGACTTGAAGATTTTGAATTTTCGGGTTCAGAGTATTTAAGTTTTTGGGGTTGGGATTTTCATTTTTGATATTCTGATTCGCTATTTTGTTATTCAGTGAATAAACATAAATTTAAAAAATAAGTCAAAATGCATTGACCGAACATTTTTTTAAAGCACTCTAAATTTGAAACTTTGATTTTCAAAATTTTCTGTTAATTGTTTAATATTGAACGTTTTATAAAAAAAAAAATAGAAAGAGTAAATTTCATGCAAATTTTTCAATCAACTTAACAAAAGATTTTTTTCTTAAAAAAAAAAATCACAAAGATTCCTATGAAATGTTGACATCCGTGTAACAAGTCCATTACGGTGAATCCGTTTTCCTCCTACAGTTGTCTCATTTAATTCTTTTTTTTTTTTGTTCTATTTGAAGTTAACAGTTTTAACAGGTATATAATAAAATACTCCCCATTGTAATTTTTTCTTTGAATCTGTCTAACAGATATGTAATGCATTGAACTTGAATAAGTCTAAACGGATTTTAGTGATATCCTTTCAGGAAATCTAGAGAGGGCGTCTGCAATATCAAATACCTTTTAGTTTCTATTATTCGAAACCTTATTTCTAAGAAGAAAAAGAAGCCGGCATTGAGTATGAATAGAACAATTCGTCATTCTTTCATTTTCACCCTCATCGCAAAAAGAATTCATTGTAAACAAGAAGAGAAAAAAAAATGCGGACATTTTATTAGATTTTCACAATCCAGTTGTGTCATTTATATGTTATTTTTATTTTCATTTTTTTTTTTTCATTCTTTGCCAAGGGTAAATTGTTGTCTTGGTTTTTTTTCTTTTATTTTTTTGAATTTTTATTTTGAGGGATGACATTTTTGTCTTCCCGCACTTAAGTGGCACAACGTTATGACTTTAAACTTTGGCCCGTTTAAGGAAAAAAACAAAAAATAAATAAACGACTTTTTGTCTCTCTATCTCTCTCTCTTTTTCTTGTGGCTTGTGTGTCTGTGTATGTATATCTATCTAAAATATTTATCTACAGCGGTAATCCTAATTGAGCTTTTAAGGATTAACAAGCTAATGTCTATGGTTTTGTAATGGATATGAATGAGAAGTGACAGCCTGTAAAAAGTAAAGTAAAATAAAATGGAGACACAAACAACAACAAAACAAAAAATGGAGAAAATAAAAAATACAAGCCATAAAGATACATTGCAAAGTTAGATGATAATGTCACGAGATTTTCTTAGAGGACTCAAACTTTATAGTCGGGTGCTTCAAGTGATGGGATGGATTTTGATGTGATGAAATGAAATGGAATGATTGTTCTTTTGTATACTGGAGTAGGAGTAACTTTGATTCTCATGAAATTATGTGTTGGGAAGGTAAAAGACCAATTTTAAGGTCTTTTGTACGTTTAGAAAAATTGTAGATTTTATGATCTTTTGTGAAGTAAAATATGGTTGATGAACGTTCAGAAATTACTAAATTGAAATTGGTAGGTCTGTGATTGAACGTGAATTAAGGGCCAAGAAGGAGTTGTGTTAATTAAATTGATTTTTTTATGTGCAAATGTAATTTTATCAGGTGAAGCTGGCAAAGCTTATTAGGTACTTACTTTAAAATAAGCTTGCGAAAAAAAAACTCTGCCGCAATACTGATACTTGTACTTGTAATGAAATCGTTCACCACATCCGTATAATTTTCTAAAATAATTGCCTCACTACATAAGAAGTTAAAAGTTTTCATAACTGTTGCACCTTTTCTGTAAAAAAATTTGAAATTTTTTTTTTCAATGCAAAATCAGTTTCAAAAAGTAATAACAACATAAGTCGACTTATGTCGAAATTGAGTATTTCAAAAATGTCTTTAAAATATGCTCGTTAACAAAATATGCTCATTTCAGAATTGTAATAGTTTTTCTCGTATCTAGTTTTTTTTCACTTGCAGTCACAAATTTAAAAAATTCCCATGATTTTTTTGTTAAGTTATATTTAACAATAATTCTTCTGTACATAACCATTAAAAAGTGTTCAAACAGTTGAATAGTGGCTTAGAAAAAATAATTTAACTTTTTTTCGAATGCAAAGTAGAAAGTAGGTTTATCTATTCTTTACACTGTATGTTAAATTGGAGCTATGACCTCCGCTTTAAGTTAAGCAGCTGAAAAAGTATTGGAAATTCAAAGGATATAAGGGTTCAAAACATTTTAATTTCTGGTAAGGTTACAACCCAACCACTAGCCGAGATAAATATTTCAACAGCCTTTAAAGAAAGTTAGGTGTTCCCAATACCTTGAGAGTTAAAAGCATCATCACAACGGTCGTTTTGGGAAGGTTTGCTGCCTTCGCCTCGGGATGTTTTCCAATTTGTAGAGGAATAAATACCTTTGATGTCAAAAAAGCTTAGCTCAGTGAAGCCAGAACTGCGACCCCAAAATTTTGGAGCCAAACTTATCTAATTCGTTTATCTATCTTTTGTATACTCAAAATTTTCGTTTGTCCACTTTTCAAAAAAATTTAGCGAAAATTCTTTTTTAAGTGAAAACTTCTTTAGTATCGTAGTGATTTGAAACAAGATGAAACGAAAAACCGACAGTACCTACAAATTATTTTAATTATATCTTTTTTTTTTTAATAGATAGATGAATGAATTTTATACTGTAGATAGATACTAAACAGGATTATATTTGTACAAAATTTCAATTAATTTCATGTTCACAATCCTGAGATTTTCAAACACGTTATATCTATCTTTTGATCTAGAGCACATACAATTTTGATTTAACTTTAATACGCATGTTGATAATATTACCTTTCATTTGATATTTCACACATAACAGTACGTGATTTTTGGTTTTCTTGTTTTTTTGGATGAAAATTGATTGGCTTCAAAAAATTCTAGCTATTTTCGTAGATGTCGGACAGACATGATTAAACAAAGTATTTAAAGCTTAAATAATAACCTTTCATAATGATTTAAAATTTATTATAGGTTGTCATATCAAAAAATTGATTTAAAGGTGATGTTAATAAAAAAATACATTTTTTCGATTTTTTTTTTTTCAAGAAAAATTATTTTTTAAGGTTTCACTTATACCACGTGTGAATTCCACTGAAAAATTGAAAATCCCCTAAAACCCACAAAAATAATTTGTTTTAAATTGCTGTCATTTGTCCACTTTGTATTCTTTACAAATACCTACCAAAAATCACTGTTTATTCACCCACCATTTAGGAGATATTCAAAAAACAATCTATCCTAGAAACTAAAAACTCTCATACAAAATAAAATTTTTTTTCCTAAAATTATTATTTTTTATTCAAACGGCCAACGTTTGCCCACCTCGAGAAATGGATACAAACTTAAAATTATAGTAAGTCCACCCTACGTTTAGAATATATTCAAAAAACAAATTTTGTATGGAAAAATTAAAAGTCCCCTAAAATACCCAAAATTGTTTTTTTTTTTTTTTCAAAAATTCTAATTTCTGTCATTTGTGCACCTCGATTTATTTATGTGCACCAGGGGAAAAAATAAATTAAAGTTGAAACGTCTTTGTTTCAAAAATGAACTACTTTGATTTATGTGACTTTAAGATGCGAAACCATCAAAAATTAACCTTTTTCCACGTTGATTTTAAAATTTTCATCTTCAACGCAAAATCATTCCGAATAATAGTTAAATCAATGTGGTTTTCATTGATTTTACGTTGTTTTATGGTGGCTTTTCCCTCAGTGTATACCAAAATTCGTCATTTGTCCACCCTATGTTTATTAGATATTAAAAAAAAGTTTGTACTGAAAATTCCCAACAAAAATTACACATACACCACAGTGTACTGCAAATTTCAAAATCCCCAAAAATTACTTTTTTTTTTTCAAAAATTCAAACGGCAATCATTTCAAGTCTCACGAAGCTGGTGCGCTGTCAAGCGACTTAATAAACAGCGACAGAAATGAGTGGGTCACCCTAAGAAGTAAGTATGGTAGTTGATTAGAAAAAAAATGCTTCAGAAAGACAACAAATACATTACACGCAATGCAACAAGTTTAAATTTTAAATTAAAATCGAGTTTTTCATTTAAGAACGCAAGGACCTCAAAAAACTGATGTAACTGCTATTGAAATCGTATGTATTTAGTGAGTTTTTAAATAAGTTCCTTTCTAAATAATAACAGTTATTGAATAAGTAATAAGATATCAAAAATAATAACCCCTATCAGACATGGTCAATTCACAATATTGTCTATGAAAAGAACCCATAAAGAGACAAAATAATAAAGTAGTAAATTCATTGCAACTTGATATTTGTATCTAAATCTATACTGTACAAAACTCATTAACCCTGATTGGATTGTATTCTACAAATGTGTATGCCCCCTCCCACATTTTTTTTTTTTTTTTACTTTTTAATAAATAGAAAATCCATTAGCCTTAGTTCTTTTCTTTATGAACATTTAACCGGTAGTGGCGCGAAAAATTAAATATTCATAAAATGGCGCCCAACTGATGACACCCAAAAGTCGCTTGGATAAACATTGTCATGGATTGTTAGATTTTTTCGCAATTTTCGTTTAGCAAAAAAAAAAGGAAAAAAACAAAAAAAAAGGAGGAGAAGAAAAACATTTTTGTCATATCATCTTCAATAAAAGCTAAGCGTTGTAAAATGTAATACAATCCGGAAAATTCTACAAAAAAAAAAAAAAAAAAAAAAAAACACATTTGATATAAAAATCCTAAAATAAAGAGAAAACTAAACGAACCAAGGAAGAAGGTTCAAGAAATGAAAGCACCAAAAAGAGCATCAGTCATTTACATCCACAAACACGAGAAAAAAAAGACAAAAAAGGGACGATACACGGAGTAAGGGACGAAAGACAAAAAAAAAAACCTAAGGATAATACAAACTTTTTTTTTTTTTTGAGAAGAAAAAATGATGAGGATTATATTCGCAGGTAGCACAGGTACAGGAGGCACAGGTATATTATTTAGGTTCGCTTCTGATGAACGACTTTGACTTTGTTGAACATTTTATGAATAACTAAACTACGTGTGGCAATGACGCATGCACGTGACAAAAAATTCTAAGTAATCCTATGAATTTCATCTTCTTTAATCTTCTTTATCAAAATAGGCGTCAAAATGGTACCTGTGTGTTTTGTTGTTGTTGTTTTTGCTGTGTACCTCCTGGTCTTAATGGTATAAATGTGAATAGCAACAATCAGTGTCCCATATATATACTTACATAAAGGTATAAAGGTAGTCATGGGATGACATCAGAGACATATGTTAAAGGCGCAGTAAAACATCTCTATAAGACTGACAGAAACGAAAAAAAAAATGTAATTTAAAATGACATTTCGTCCTTTTTTCTTAGTTTTTTTTTTTGTTCATTTCTGGTATCAATTTTTCTTTTGACATAATCTACTGGTTTTAAAAAACACACACAACACACAATTCAAAATATTTTTAATGAACACAATTTTACATGAGTGACATGTGTATACATCTACACAAAATGTTTATTATTATTTTTTTTTTTTTGTGGGTAGCAGATGTATTTGAATGTGTGTGTTTGTGTTGTTATTCAGTTGGAAATGAAGGAAATATTTCTTTGAGCGAAATTTTAATGCTTTCACTTATATTTAACTGAAGGTAAAGAAGATTATTGCAATGTGACAGTTTGTGGTGCTTGAAACACATGTGACTCTTCAGGGAGAGAATTATAATCGGCTATTAGTTGAGTATGTTGATTTAATTAGCTAAAAATGTGGGTGGGTTTTTTTTTTTGTTTGTTGTTGGTTTTGTTTCAATGAAGGTAGAATATATTCCTATGACAGGTGTCTTGAAGTGGAAATATTTGTTTTTAATTCAACCAGAAAGTAGCACTTCAAAAAGTATTTTTTAAGAGATTAAAGAAATAAGGATTGTAATTTCAGATATTGCTTTAAATTTTGTAAGTAAATAAAAATGAAAAATAATTACATAAATGGAAAGTTTACGCATTAGAATGATTATGCTCAGTTTGGTGTTATGAGAATGTAGACGTTTTGTGGTTTAGAATAAGTGAGAAAACTGGTCCTTCAAGCTGGATTTTGGAAACAAGGTTCGAGAGAATTATTGAAAGCTTGATCATGGTCAGGATCGTATTTTACGGATGCAGACGATATTTGGGCATATTTATTTGCAGCAATATTTTTTTATAAGGATTTCGGTGGTGATGGCTTTTGCTTCTCTTTGTCAATACTGGATATGATGATTTTCTTTGTGCATGTCAAAATTTTGTAGCAGCTACTGTAAATTGCCGGCTGACAATTAATGCACTTCGTTGGAAATATTTTTTTCCAAAAATGCAAACGGCCATCTTTTGTCCACCCAATGTTTAGTACATAATCAAAATACAATTTTTTAAAAATTCACAACAAAATTTACGCATTCCCCACAGTGTACCTTTATACTGAAAATTTCAAGTCCCACTTAAATCTCCAAAAATTACTTTTTTTTCAAAAATTACTTTTTTTTCAAAAATTCAAATCGTAATTAACAGTGCAAATTTAGATTTTAAAATACAATGCTGTTATCAGTTTTTTAGTGAAAAACAGAAAACCGAATGCGAAAATGTTTTGTATTTTACAGTACAAAATTTGATTTTTGAATATCTTCTAAATGTAGGGTGGACAAACGATGATTTTTTGTTATGTAAAGAATTCGAGATGGACTTAAAATAGAAGTTTGATTTTTTGAAAAAAAAAGTAATTTTTGGAGATTCAGGGGACCTTTACAATTTAAGTTCATAGGTACACTGTGGTGTATGGGTAACTTTTGTTGGGATTTTTTGAAAATTTGTGTTATTATTGTCTCATAAACATAGGATGGGCAAAGGATTTTTTGTTTGCATACATTTCTCGAGGTTGACAAAAGATGGTCGTTTGATTTTTGGAGATTTTATAAAAAAAAAATTAAGTGAGAGTTGATATAAGAAAATTGATTTTCAATATCTCCTAAACGGACAGTGGATAAATGATGATTTTTTAATATTATGTATCAAAAGAACCCAAAGTAGACAAACGACAGTAGTTTCAATTTTTGAAAAAAAAAAAAAAAAATGATTTTTTTTGGAAAAATTGATCTAAAATGGACAAATTTGGGCGGGCAAACATGGAAAAAAGGTGAACAAACGAATCAAACTAGTTTGGTTCAAAAATATTGCGGTCGCAGTTCTGGCTTCACGGAACTAGGGGAAGTTTTTCTTTCTTCCACTCAGGCAGGGGCAATTGAATGAAGTACATATTGCTCTTCTTAGTTACTTATGTGTACCCATATTTTCATATTTTTTTAAGCTAGCTAACATATGAAACTGCTGTTATTATAAAATATTGTACACTCTTCACAATTTATGAATGGAAATTAAAAAAATTAACACGAAATATACCGTGTAGATTCCCGCCCGTGACAGTAAAATGTCCCTGCAGTGATTTTGGTATATTTTTTATATCACTGAATGACCAATTTAAATTGTTATTTGCAGGAATTTCCAAAAACTCTTACCTTTATCCAATTTATCAAGGTAACATTCATTCTAGGGACAATCCAAATAAAAAACATACCCTTTCCCATACACGTTTACTCACTTTAAATTGCCATTTAAGATAACTCACCATTCAAACCGCGACAGAAAAAAAAGAAATACTTTTCTTAGGCTCTTCCATCAAGCACGCATCAACAAAACCAACAAAAATAAATCCTTTTACGATCTTCACTTGCGAACCGCCACACATTTTATTATGCCAATTTTATGTTTGTCTGAGTAGCTTCCTACTCATTCTCACTTCGTTGTTTCCTTCTGACAAAATGATAAATGTTACTCTCTTTTACTTTTGATTGCTGTTCTCGTATCATGTAGGTATGTTGTTTTTTGTTGCATTTTCTTAAAGAAAAAATACTTTTGAAAAAAAACATGATTTTTTAAAGAATAAAAACAAATCTCTCAAAAAGTTAAATGCCTTAAGTGTTATTTTACTCCATGCACAGGACTGTTTTTTTTTTTTTTTTTGGTTTTATTTCAAATGCCGACCATTAAGTTTCGTGGAAAAAAAATGATTCTTTCTAGAAAGTGTGAAGAGTGCAGACTAGAATAGACAAAAAAAAAAAAAGAAGACAAACAATTTATATTGCCATACTAAAGCGTTTTATTATTATCCTTACACTTTATCTAGATGTGACATTGCTCTGTGTGGTTAACAGAAGGATTTCCAGGATACAGAAATTGCTTTATGGCCAAAATGGTGTGGTAACCTTCTTCTTGGTTGACTAAAAATCTCCGTTATTTTTTTTTTTTCTAGATATGTGTGTTGGGAAAATCTGATTTCTTTTTTGTCGTTTTCGTTTGTCTTCATTGAAGCTTAAGTTTTATCCCTTTTTTTCTTTTGGTGCACTGTGCATGTGTATTTCTATAAATATATTTCACGAGTATGTTTACATTTTCCACGCCTTAAGGCAAGGTGATAAATGAAGTGACTAAATCGTTTCTTCGTTCGTTCTTCGTTGGCGATGTCATTTCTACTCCTTTTTTTTCGGTCTTCTTGGATTTGCTTCTTGTTCGGTCACAACACGACACGTAGAGTTGTTATATTCTATGAAAGAGAAGCATGTCCTTAAGGTGTGTGTCCTTCTTTCTTTAACCATCACACAGGTTATGTCTTTTGTTGTACACCCTAACCAATCGAAAAAAAAGGACAAAACCAAAAGTTGGGGCTTACCTAAATCTGTGCACATAGAAAAAAGTGATTTATTCCTTGAGGCATCTGGCTTGATGTGTTTGCATTCTACTCCTGTCATTTATGTCCTTTTTTTCGTTGTCATATTTGCTTCTTGCAAATAGAAAAAAACCAAAAAGATGTATTATTATTATTGGGGTTAAGAATTTTGCTTATTTTTTCTCCCAAAATTATCTAAGAAAACAGAAAAATCAAATTCCTTGAAAATTTTCTTATGAAAGTGCAGGTATTTTAAGGTCCTTTTTTCTGTCAAGGTCCTATATATTGACTTCTTTTTTGAATTTTATTCTAATCACCCCCTACTGAGGGATGTTTTGTGTGTGCAAACAAAGATTAATTTATTAACATATACACACCTTCTACTTATGCCAACCCCCAGGAAATCGGTCTATGTTTATTTTTTTTTTTGGTTGGTCCTTTTTGATTTTTTTTTGTGTTTGTTTGTTGACTTTGTATCCCATACCCTACTTAGGTATATTGGACCTTTAAGAAGTTCAAAGAAGACTAAAATTCTTAATGTTTTTCTTTATTATAAAATTTTTTTTTTTGCTTTTAAATTTGAAAAGCATATAATAATGCCCAGGATATATTTTTGACCCCGCCGCCGATACAGAGTCAGAGCCGCATTAAACTTCTTGAAAATTATTTCATAATTTATGTATTTTTGTGTGAGAGAGAGTGAATACATAATTCTATGGCAATTGTGATTCATGACAACTTGGTTCCATGGAACATGACAGGCATTTGACAACTGCCAAATGCAGAGAAGATGAAGATGTAATTGGCTTAAGTGCTGTGTGCACAGAGGTTATAATGTAGATATATGTATGTTTTGTGTGTGTGTATAATTGTGTGTTGTAGCTCTCTGTAAGTAGGTATATATGTAAGCAAACTATATAGGATGTGAAAAATGATTTATCTTTTCGTAATTAACCTATAGTGTTGTCTTGGAGTTAAGATGATAAGTAATTAAGGTGAGAAGTGGCCGGATGAAGCACTATTTGATATTTAGCTTGAGGGGATGTTTACTAAGATTTATAGTCTTATTAAAGATTCAAACTAATTTTAAAGAGTTCAAATGTCAAGCAATAAAGTTCTATGAAAAAAGTAACTTTTTGTTGTAAAATTTTTAGTGAATTAATAAATAGGTTTTAAGTTGGCGAGGAGATTAAAAATTTCTCTTATCGATATCTCAAAATTCCAAAGTTTGATGGAAGTTTATTTCTTGGCGCAAGTTTTTCACATTTACTTTTGTAGAGAAGGCTTAAAAGTACGCCTTCAATTTTGTCCATAACTTCTTTTGAAGCCAAATTCTCACGGAAAATAGTTTTTTCTATGTTTTTTTGTAGGGATGGCTTTAGACATTTTTGAATGAACTGTTATTTAATTCTAAAAAAAAAAATACTAACACGAAAAAAATTGCTTTGAATTACGAGCTGAATCGTTTCAGGGTTGTAAAAAATCATTTTTTTAATGCATTTTTTTTTATACAAATTAAAAAAAAAATATTTGTTGCAGCTGATAAAAATTTGCACTAAAAAATTCTATTGCAATTGAAAAATATTTGCATTGAAAATAGAATTTTTACTACACATACAAATTTTATTGCAAAAAAAAACTTTATTTTCAAGCAATTATTTTTCAGTTGCAACAACATTTTTTAATGCAAAATTTTTTTATTTACATTAAATATTTTTTATAATGCAAACATTTTTCAGTTACAGTACATTTTTTTTAATCCAAATATTTTTTCAGTTGCAATAATTTTTTTTTTTTCATGCAATTTTTTTTCAGTTGCAATAAATACCTATATTATTTTTTAATTTCAGATGCATTTTTTTTTTTGCATTTGATATTTTTACAACTCTGGTCCCAATCAATGAAAAGTTTTGGTTCTCAAATGTTTCTCTGTTTTACTCTCTAAAATACTCTAAGATTTGTTAAAGACTGTGTTGCGTTTCTTTAAAGCAAATCACAATATGGATTTAGTTATGTTAAGCACTTAGATTTTGTAAGATTTTGAAATTTCAAGAATTTCTGTTTCCAATATTTTTGGGAAAAAAATTAATTTTGAAAAAAAAAAAAACATAGGTATATTTCAGACGGTATAATGTGGCTTTATGAGATTGAAAATGTAGTTTAGGAAAAAATAAAATGCACGACTGGGTCTCACGTACTTGCTCTTAGAATTAAAATTACTAAAATTTTTAAGACTTTCTTACATGTTTAATTTTTTTTTTTAATAAAAAAAAAAAACATAAAATTCATTCTTCAAATGAAAAAAAAACACAACTCTTTAAATGAAACTGAGCTCCAAAAAAAATATGCAGTTTAATTTCTGTTATAAAGATGCACTTTTAGACAAAAAATTGTCAAAATCGTTGGAGCCGTTTTTAAAAAAAACTACTTTTGTATAAACATTTTTTGAAAAAAAAAAGTTTTAAAATAAAAATGGTATCCCAATTTGTAGCAATTAATAATCAACACCTAAAACCAAAAATTCAATATCCCGTTTTTTAAAGTTCAATTTTTCAAAAACAAAAAAATTTCAAATTTTTTTTTAAACCAAAAAATTTTTTGTTTTTTTAATTTTAAATTTATGTACAAACGAAACAAATTAAATCTTTTGTTCTAAAAATTTCGTTGAAATTAATCAAATCGGGAGAAAATCTAATATAAGAAATAAACGGGTGGTATCGTTTGTAAATGTTTTTGTTGTTAGTAAATATTTAAAAAAAAAATAATTTTTCAGTAAAATTTAGACCTTATCTAAAAACTTATATACTTAAGTTTTTTTTTATCAAAATCGGAGAAGCCGTTTTTGATAAAAATTAAAGTTTTTCAAAACTGATATAGGTACCTAAATGTTGTTTTTGGTAAAAAAAAAAATCAATTCCAGAAACGTGACGTGCCAGTGAAATTTTGCCTTCGGAATAAGCTCACAGAATTTGGTGCAGAAAAATGCTTCGAATTTATTAAAAGGTATGATTAGTTTCGTGTAACCCTTAATTGGATGTAAATTTTACTACAATTTTGGGTATTGCCTTAAATCATTTTAAATGATTTTCTTAGAAAATTTCCAACCGATTGTCATAACAAATGCCTTAAAATAGTAAGATGCCAAAGTAGAGTATAAATATAGACAAAAGTCTCTATTTTTGAAATCTCGAAGTTTAAAAATGTAGGTTTTTTACTAAGAGATTTATTCACGTTCGATGGGTTCGATGTTCTTACCAGTAAAATTATGAATTTATAAACTTAACAAAAATCTAAATTTAAATAGGTATTGATCCGTTTCATAGACTTTTTCAAAACAAAACTCTTTTTAAATCTTTTTTTAATTATAAATATCAAGCCACTATTAAGTGAAAGTCACTCTTTTTTGTCTATGTACCAAAAAAAAAAATTACAAAAATAAAAATAATTACCCTCAAATCCATTGCACACGACCCAATTTAAAACTTTATTACCTTAAAGATTAAGACTTTTGCCTATGTCCACCACACCCTCAAAAAAAAAAAATGTCCCATCAAACTGTTGAAAAAAAAACTTGTGAATATCTTTCGTCGCTCCTTAGGGATTATATTAAAAAAGAAAAAAAATAACATAAGCTACCTCGAAAATCTCTGATGGATCTATTTCTTAAACAGTTTTGAGTATATTATCCCTCCAGTGATCTCTTGCACACCAACCAACTTTTCGGGAAATACTTGTTTATAATATTCGTCCTCTCTCACAACAAGGACTCTCTTAGGGACTCGTTTTTCTACGTTTATATAATTTTTTTTTTTTTTTTTGTGTTTTGAAAATCTTTTAGTAAAACTTTTTCCAAACTTTTTGTCACTTGTTTTCTATTTTTTTTTTCTTTGAAAACGGTAGCTGGTCGCAGCAAGCAATTTCTTTTTCAAACAACAAAATCTGTTGCAACTTTGAATTTTTGAAGTTTTTTTTTTTTTCTTAACTTGAAAGGAAAAAAATTACCTTCTTTGAAAAAAAAAAATTGACACGTAAAAATTAAGAGGCTGAAAATGCCCTCTCGAAAATTGTGAAAACAAACCAAAAAAAAAATAGAAAGAAAGAAATCCCTAAAGCAAGATGGGATTATCTCTGAGTGACAGGAGATGTCATTGTGAGAAAATGTTTTTCCATTTTGTGTCCTTTTCTTCATCACAATCTATCTAGCTTTGAGTTTTTTCTTAATTTTTTTTCTTTTCGTTTTGTTAATATTCTACTACTGAATTCGGTTGTTAGATTTTTGTTCATTTCAAAAAATGCCACTCGTGAAATTTCAATTTTTCTCCCTCATCCTAGGTTAATTAGATTTAATCTCTTCGTTGTTGAAAAAAAAGTAGGTAAAAGGAAAAAAAAATATTCCCGAAATAGAAAATATTTGTGGTCATGTTGTGATACCATTTTATTTCTGATGAAAGGACACTTTTTCTCAAGATAATTTTAGATAAGATACAGTTATTTTTGAATAGCAAAAAAAAAAAGTGACACAAACAATTACAAGATTGAAGTTTGCATCAAGTTTATTTTTTGTTTCACATTTAATGAGATTTTGTTTTAAAATTGAAAAAGGGAAACAGTCAAAGAAGTTTGGACATATTTTTTCCACCTATCACAGATATAAATGAAAATTAAAAGAACTTTAGGAATTAAATATGAGGTTAAGAAAGGATCAATTTTCTTCCTGTCAGCGAGTATGCAAATAATTCAATTACATATTTTCGAATTGAAATTGAAATTCTTGTTTTTTTTTTCAAAGATTACAACAATTAATTTTCTTTGTACTTACTATTGCATTACTGTCCCTAATGAAAAACATCAAATTCATATGGTACATACCGTTTTCTGAAATAGAAAAAAAAAATTATTAATATTAAAATTAACACCAAATTTGAATAAATTAATTTAAACATACATAAATTTATCAGAGAAACAACTTATACCATAAAAGTTTACATAATACAAAAATTAGGTTCTTTAAGAAATTGCTCCCACCAGACATAACCACATTAAACTCCAACTTTAACTTGAATATAAAACTTAAATATTAAAATCTATTTGGAAATTTCAAACACGTAAAACTTTTTAATTATACTGCATATAATGACATTTGCATATCCTTACATACCCAATATGTAGGTACGTTACTTTAAAAAGGATTTTTGTTCTTCTTGCAAGAAACTGTGTCGAGGTGGGTTGTGCGAAATTCTTTTCATTGTGGTGAAAGTAAATTAACAATGTGAAAATGTATGTTTTGAACCTATTTCTTAAAGTTTGATTACTTGAAAAAAGGCCAAAGAAGTTTTTCTACTATGTAATTTATTGAAGACAAACTAGATGAAACATACTTAAAAGCGTGAGGTGATTTAAATAAACAAAACAAAAATTAAGAGATTTTGTAGAGTAGAATGAGTTCTTTTTCCTTGCAGTAACTTCGATCTCTTGCAGATTGGTAAGTCTCCAGTTTCGAACTTAGGATGTTCACTTTAAAAAGCGTATTTTTATCCGCTAGAGGATACAACAAAAATATCAACATTGAACAAAGCTATTTTTCAACTATCAAAACCTATAATACATTAGTAAATGAAATTTTATACGTCTTTTTGTTAAAATGACTGTATCTCAGTAATGAAAACATATAAATTAATGAAATTTGGTACACATATTACCCATTGTACACACAACAATTTACTAAACAAAAATCAAAAAATCAAGAAATTATTTATAAATAATTGAACTTAGGCCAAAAACCGTTTTTTTAGACTTTCATCCATTTCAAAAAATCTAGCGTCGTCAAATTTTCACCAATTTAAGATTTCTTGACTGTTTTGAAAGAATACATTAAGACCTTTTCAATAATGTATAAAATATTTGGTTTGATTGCAGCAAACAAATAATAATACGAGGTATTTTTTTTTTTAGTTTTGCTTTGTTGTCACTTGAGAAAATTTGACTCATTAAAAAAAAATTTCTATTGCGTTTAAAAAATATTCACATAAAAAAAAAAATATTTGTTGCAAATAAAAAAATTGTTTGCTTTATAATAAATTGTTACTGCAAGTAAAATTTTTATTGCAAATAAAATTTCTATGCATTAAATATTTTTTTTTTTTTTAATATTCGTCGTATTTCTTACAATTTGTAAGAAATTCGACGAATATTAAAAAAAAAAATATTTAATGTAGGTACCTACCGGGGCAAGACTAAATTTTGGGGCCCCTTAGATACAAAAAAAAAGGATGTATACGCCATACATTTTTTTGTATGGCTTATTTATTTTTAGGTTTATTTTAATGTTTTAATATGTTCGTAATGCACTTTGCTATACTTACTTTAAATGTCTATAATAAAAGTAGTAAATACTCGTACTAGGAGCCCCCAAAATTAAATACAGTCGACTACCTCTAAGTCAAACTTTCACGTAACTCGAAAATCGGTTCGAGTTAGAGGGAAATTCGAGTTACAGGGATTTATTTAATATTTTTTTTTTTTCAAAATTGTTCATTAAAAGTGGTGAAAAAGTTCGACTTAGAGGGAAATTCGACTTAGAGGAAGTTGGACTTAGCGGAGTCCACTGTATTAAGAGACCCCTAAAATACAAATTTTTGAAGCTTAGGGCCCCTGAAAAATTATTTTTGGGGCCTCAAAATTAAGTGCTTAGAGGCCCCTAAAATATAATATAATTTTTTTGGAGCCAAGAATTAATAGATATTGGGGCCTCTGTTCTGAAGTAATATTCAGAATGCCACCAATAACGTAATGTTTTTATATTTGGGCCCTGATGTATTTATGTTGGGGTCCCTGAATTGATATTTAATTTTCCATTTGATTGTTTTGAACCGCTCTTTTTGAGGATCCTCAAATAATATTTGTCATACCATCAGAAAATTTGATGAATATTTTTGGGCTCCTTAGTAATAGATTTTGGGGCTCCTAAAGTAATATTTAGTAATCCATGAATAAATGTAATTTAATTTAAAAAACAATTTTTTTTTAATTTAATTTTTTTTGACGCCCTGAAATAAAGACTTTTGGGGCCCCTGGCCTGAAGTAGTTGTTTGCTTTTTTGGGGCCCCCAATGTATTGACTTGAAGTAATATTTGGTATGCCATTAACAAAACTTTTTTTGCTTTTTTGGGGCCCCTAATGTATTATTTGTGGTGGCAAAGATTTTTCAAGTAATATATTTTGGGGCCCTAAGATAAAATTATAATTTTTCTTTTAAAAAAGCAGTTTATTTTTTTGGGGCCCCTGAGGTAACCTTTTTTTTAAATCAATATTATATATTGTGTGGCTACCAACTGAATGACATAATTAGTTTCCCTTGTATCCGAAGTGATTCAAATACATTTTAATTTACTTCGTAACTCAATTTATAACTGATCTTTATTGTCTCCAGTGGGGGCCCTGGCGTCGGTCTGGGGCCCCGGGGCGCCGCCCCGCTCGCCCCTGGTACCTACATAAATTTTGCATTGATTTTTTTTCAATGCAGAAAATTTTGTATTTGTAATAAATTTTATTTTATTTATTTCTAATAAAAATTTTATTTGCAATAAAAATGTAACTTGCAATAACATTTTATTATAATGCAAAATTTTTGATTGCAAATTTTTTAATGCAAAATATTTATATTTTTCAGTAGCAATAATATTGCTTTGTTTTTAATGCATTTTTTTTTTATTTTTTAATAGAAATATTTTTCAGTTACAATAATTGTTTTTTTTTTTTAACGCAAACATTTTTTTGTAATCAATTTTTTTTTTATTTTTATTGAAAAAAAAACGCATTAAACAAATGATATCAACCCTCGACAAGCCTAATTGGACGAGTTTGATATTAACTGGTTATCAACAGGAGAAAAATGTGTCTAAAGCGTTACCGTCCTTAGGTGTCCCTAAATTGATCCCAAAAAATCATTTTCGATAAACTACTACAACACTATCACTTTTGGGTGCTGCCTATACAAAACTCTTTAAAAGGATTGCAAAACAAATGAGGTTTTAGGTAACCATGGTTTACCGAGGAGGAGATAAAATCCTGAGGTCTTCACTTAGATGTAGTTGAAATTCTGGAAACTCTTTACCACCGATCACAAAATCAAAATTTTAAAGTTCGCCATCGAAACGCTTTAAAAAAAAAAGAAAATTCCCCAAATCAAAAGCAAAGATCAATTGTTCAATGTTCAACCCCTCTAAAATCCTGTTAAATAATTAATTTACGATGCAAAAGTTTTATACGAATTGAATGAAAGTATTAACATTTTAAGTTAATTTATTTCACACGACATTTTATTCAACCGTTCATTCTTTCCCTTGTCTCTCTCCACACTAGCGTTTCAAAGTCAATTTTGATGATGAATGATTTAGTGGAATTAAATCAGCCGCATGTCAGACAGAATCTACTAAATTATTTGATATCACATTTATACATATATTTATGGGGGAAAGAGCGAGGGGTTACATCAGGACACAGGAAAACGCAAAGTGTGGGGAGGTATTTTGAAAATGTCGTCGTCAAAATGTGTACATAATGTGATTATACATTACACCAATTTTATTCTAACATTGTGCACCAGGACCTTTTGAACCTGGCTGGCTGGCTGGCAAACCTGATTACTATTCAACAGCTCTGCTGCTCTATGCAACACAACTAACCAAACCATATCCTGAATCAGGTTTTTACAAAGAAGGGATGAATGGGAGGTGTAGATGGACTACCACTTAAGGCAGGCCATAGAGGGACGACAACAACAACAAAACACCTAACCACATGTGACTCGAAAGTTATTAAAATAGCGAAGGACATAAACACAGGACAACAACTAGCTACCTACCTACCTACAAAGTAAAAACAAAACAAAAAAAAAGGACTAAAACAGGACTAAAACACTAAAACGCGTTTACATTTTCAATAAAGGTCCTTTATGGATATATCGGATTAGATTTCCTGTGTGATGTTGTTATGTGTGTTTCTAGTTTTTTTTTTTTCTTGTTTATTTGTATATATCCTTTTGGAAAGGATACGGGTTTGAAAGTGTCACAAAAATGTATCACGTAAATGCAACCGTTTTGTATCTATATGTTATATTGTAAAGGAGGTGGGCTTTTTTTGTTGTCATATCGGGATTAGAAAAAGGAAGAGGAGGAATTTATTTTTATTTAGTACTAAGCGGCTAATAGTTGAGTGTTGGTGTGTTAGTTGGGCATTTCATATAAAAATATTTGCGACAGACACATCAAGTGGCAATTTGACAATATGGAATGTTTTGAGAGAATTCAATGAATGCGAATAGCCACTTGCTATTGTTTTGACATGACGACGAGAATGTAAGCGCGACAGGACATCATCTATCTATTCATATACCTATACGAGTATGTATTTATTGAAGAAGATAACATTCTAAAACAGAATTTCGTACATGTCTGTTTTTTTGTAGTTATGATTTTTTTTTATTTTAGATGATGAATAGCTAACATTAATAATTAAAATTATTGATGTTTAACACAAGGATTTGTATTTATTTGATTGGTATTGTTGTTTGCCTGATTTAACGGGTAGATAAATCATCCATTTTATTGAGATGAATGCAATCCATTGTGAGGATTACAAATTTCTAAGCTCCTTGGGGTATGTCATATGGGAAGGATTTTTATAATAATGGTGTCACATGGGGTTAAACGAATATATCTAACAATTTCTACCTTCTTTAATTTTTTAGACGAATCGTTTTTTTTTTTTAATTTTCCAAAAATAAAAAAAAATAATTGCTACGACATTAAAATATGCACTCATTTGAGTTCAAAAAGTTCTTATGGGCAAGTGTTATCTCTTTGGATACGGAATCAACATTATTTGATAGCCATAGCCACGAATAGCATAGGTTTTAGCAGTAAGTTATTTTGCCCACCATCTCAACATCGGTCTTCTTTAAAACAAAATCGATAGCATATCGATCATATTGCAATCATAACGACGAACGATTTCAAAACGCTAGTGGCAGAAATACAAAATACCATATTTAATTGTGTTTCTTTTGTTTTTCCTTTCTAATAGCAATATAAACAGCTTCAAAAGACGAAAACAAAATAATAGCCTGTTTTTTTTTCTCTTTTTGAATGTGAAATCGTATAGGAAACTATTTTATTTGAAATGAGGTTGCTTTATTTAGGCTGTAGTGAATACAGACAAATTTTTTGATAACTCGTTTTTCTTATAGAGCTTTCAAAATGTATCAACTTAATTCTAGAAAAAAATAAAATGCACGACTGGGGTCGCACGTACTTGCTCTTATGGTAAAAGTTACTCTAATGTTAAGGCTTTTGATTTAACAAAATTAGGAAAATTTAAAATAGGCATGATATTTTTAAGGAATTTCATAAGTAGTGAAAAAAAAATAAAATCTGATTTTTATAAATAACTAAACACTATTTTAAATGGTTTTTTTGCAAAAAACCAAGTATGCCATTTGATTTCTTGTATAAAAAAGAATTTTTAGAAAAAATTTTTTTTTAAACATATTTTTTTTTTTTTGAGAAATTTATTTTATAAACTTCAATGCCATTTCTTTAGGGCATTGCATTAATTGGAATTGTCCGAAAATTGCATTTTCTGTTATGGATACATTTGATAAAGTCAATTTTTATTGTACTCATAAACGTTGCTTTTACTTTAAATTGACAAACATTTGTTCATTATGATAATGTTTTTGGGAAAATCCTACAATTAGTTCAGGTAAAAAAGTTTCCACATTTTTAGGGTTAGGTGATTAGATTGCCATATAGTTGTAGGAAAATCCCTTAAGTGAAGCAGGTACATATGTCCGGTTATTTGCAAACATGTGTAGGTATATGCATACAGTTTTTTAAAGTCTTTAACTCTTTTTCATTAATATATTTTCGGAAAATCCCAAATACCAAACTTGAAGGTATCCAATCTATTATCTATTTGCATGAGCATAGGAAGTTAGGTAATTCATAAATGTACATACAAATATGTATTCTTCTATGTATTGGTCACAAATAACTATTAAGAGTTATAAAAAACCCTTAAATTACGCGTTGGTTTCTTTTACTTTAAAAACAAAACCACTTGATCAATTGACAATCGTTTTTGACCGAGTGCGGAAGAAAATTTAGATTTGAAAAAAAAAAAAAAAAATATTTTGTAAAGACAAAGTTTTTGGAAGTGCTCTATAATAGAAATTGTGTTAAAACCAATTACAAAAACAAATTGTGCAAACACAGGTTTTAAAAGTGTACATCTAATCCAAAAATTGTGTTAAAACCAACTGCATTTTTTAATGCAATATATCAGCAAAGTGCCTCAATATTAAAACTAGTGAAAAGTGAAGTAAAAGACAAAGTTTAATTTTGCTTTTTCTTATTAAGTACTTAAAGTGAAGTGTTAAGCCTTAACCACTAACATAGATATTGAAGATTAATTTAACATACTATTTTTTTTTAAATATCCAAAAAGGGAAACATAAGTTTTATCAATTTGATTTCTTATTTTTTTTTTTAAACAAAGTTTTGTGAAATACTGTGCCTTTGTTTTGATCCAGCTAAAGAAAAAAAAAACTACTACCAGCAAGGCGGTGAAACTGACCAAATTGTGTTAAGATATTGATTGGTGAGTTATTTTGAAAGATAAATAATTTGTTCATAATTTGATTTTGACATTTTGATAAAATTTTACATTGAATTTGAAATGGAAAACAATTTTTCACAATCTCAAAACACCAATAAGGGGAAAAAAAATAGAACATTTAATTTTTCTAAAACTGATAAAAACTTAAATAAAGTCTGTAGCGACGTTATTCCTAAAAACGATGACAATTTTAGTTGTATTAAGGGGTCTTTCTGTCAGAACAGTGACATATTTGACGGTAATTTTAGAAATACTCAGTGCACCAGCAATGCGGTGATGGCATTGTGTATGTCCCAACTTAAATCCGTGACAACTTGGAACACTGATTTCATAGATAAGATTTTGGTACAGGGACATGAGCTTCATGTTCAATCAATTTCCAGTTTTGTTGAAAGGTTTGGCCAACCGCCGCCGTCATCTTTTTACTTGGCGGCAGACGAAGTTCTTGAATTTTTTTCGGTTGAAAATACCAATTTTCATGTAGAATATAAGTTAGATCCTTTTCAAGGCTATATTGATGAGTCGGAATGTTTTTTTACGGAGCTTAATCGTTTTTTTTCCAACGAATTATTTGGTGTTTTGACTGTTGCTAATTTGTCGGTTGCAGTTTTAAAGAACGAAAATTTGATTTGTTTGTTCGATCCTCATAGTAGAGATCAAAATCTTAACGCTGTAACAAATGGTGTAGCAGTTCTTCTAATGTTTAAAAGCATACAGGAACTAGTTTCAACCTTTAAATCGTCCTTAGATTCAATGCTAAAGCCTCTATTTAGTATAACTCCATTAAAAATAGAGTATGAGTCATTTTGTGAGAATGAAACTCCGTGGACAGTTAAGCGAAAAAGTTTTTCATTCAAACAAAAACAAATTTTAGAAAAAAACAAAGCTAGATTAAGACTTTTACGTTTGAATGAGACATTTAAAGCAAAAGAACGGAGAACCCAAATAGAATCAAGAAAAGGGAAGAATGAAGCAATTCTACATGCGATAAGAAAAATGGACGTAAAACGGAAAAAAATCTTGCGATCTCAAAAAGATTTTAAAAATAAGGAAAATGATAGTCTTTTAATAAGAATGCAGACAAGGAGAAGTCTAGCTGAAAATCGAATTTTAGAAAAAAAGAAGGACATAGCTAAGAAAAAGATTTTAAGGACTGAGGAAACTTATAAGAAAAGGGAAAATGAGAAACTATTGACAAGAATGCAGACAAGACGTAGCCTAGTTGAAAATCGAATTTTAGAAAAGAAGAAGGACATAGCTAAGAAAAGGATTTTAAGGACTGAGGAAACTTATAAGAAAAGGGAAAATGAGAAACTATTGACAAGAATGCAGACAAGACGTAGCCTAGTTGAAAATCGAATTTTAGAAAAGAAGAAGGACATAGCTAAGAAAAGGATTTTAAGGACTGAGGAAACTTATAAGAAAAGGGAAAATGAGAAACTATTGACAAGAATGCAGACAAGACGTAGCCTAGTTGAAAATCGAATTTTAGAAAAGAAGAAGGACATAGCTAAGAAAAGGATTTTAAGGACTGAGGAAACTTATAAGAAAAGGGAAAATGAGAAACTATTGACAAGAATGCAGACAAGACGTAGCCTAGTTGAAAATCGAGTATTAGAAAAGAAGAAGGATATAGCTAAGAAAAGGATTTTAAGGACTAAAGAAACTTATAAAAAAAAAGAAAATGCAAGACTATTGACAAGAATGCAAACAAGGCGCAGCATCCCTGGATTAAAACAAAAAGAAAAGGCACTCAATTCTAAACAAAGGAAAGAAAAGCGAGAACATCATTTATACAAATTTCGAGAACAATATTACAATACCTTGCAAAAGAAAAACAGTTTAGACTGTCAAGCAAAGCTTAGATTTATTAAAGAAAGAAGCATGTGTCCTGAGCATATTTGTTGTTTTTGTGAAGGGCTATTTTTCGCGCATTCAGTTGTAAAATACCAAACTAATTATTCCAAAAAATATTTTGGAAAAGAATTTGTTGAGAGCATAGATAAATTGAGAAGTAATTTGTCACCGTGGACATGTAAGACTTGTTATAGATACGTCCAAAAAGGTGTTATTCCAAAATTAGCGACCACAAATGGACTTAAATTTATTCCCATTCCAAATTGTATACAAATACTTTCTCCTCTTGAAGAAAGAATGGTTGCGCCCTTCATCAATTTTATGCAAATTCGCGATTTGAAACCCTTTGCCCTGAATCCCCAACTTGGAATGAAAGGAAGCGTTGTCAATATTTCAGTTGAGGTGAATGATATGCTGCAGGTACTGCCACGGCGTTTTGACAATATGAAGACGATTCAGTTAAAACTCAGGCGACATCTTGACCATGCCACAAACTATATGTTTGAGACTATTCGACCAGCAGTTGTGTGTGATGCTTTGAAATACCTCATGACCACACCTCTCTATATAAAAAACAACATTCAAATCGATAAAGCTTACTTTAATCAGTATGACAAGGAGTATGATGAATTAGTTGAGTTCATTGTGGACTCTAATGATGCACAGAACCCACAGGGCTCTCTCGATAGGTTTTCACAAGGTGATAGCATGTTAGAAGAAATTAATTTGGATGAATTCAAAGGGTTACCGAAAGCAAAACCTAGTACATCAAATAAGGGCAAAAGATTTGAAGAGTATCAGGTTTTACAACAAGAGATTCACGATGAGGTCTTAGTTATTGATAGAAACAAAGAAGCAGCAGATTGCATTCCAATAATAGCACCTGGTCAAGGGAAGACTCCAGTACCATGGCACTTATACCCAAATTTAGAGGAACTATGTTTTCCTAAAATTTATTGTGGGCATCCCTTAGAATCTTCAAACAAAATATCTTACTCAGAGAGAGCAAAGTCAATCGCTCGGCGAAATGACAGGCGCGGGTGTGTTCCCACTAAAATTTTATACATGGCAAAAAAGAAACTCGAACAATCGTGTCTCTCAAATATTAATATTTGCCTCCGGAAGAGCAAAAGAACAAATCAAGTGACCGCAGACAATATTTTAAAGAAAAATTTTGTTGATTCCCTTATTCAACACGACGCAGGGTACAGGATTTTAAACCGTATTCCGTCATCTCCGTCATACTGGGAGTTAAAAAAAATGCAATTAATGGCAATGATTCGCCAATTGGGCAAACCTACACTCTTTTTAACTCTGTCTGCTGCCGAATCGAATTGGCCGGAATTAATCCAACTTCTTTCAAAACTATTAAATAACCAAACACTTAGTATTGAAGAAGCCATGTCACTAGAAAACTGCGAAAAAACTGAGCTTATCAGAAATGACCCTGTTACTTGTGCTAGATATTTTGACCATAAAGTTGCCAAATTTATGAAGTACATAAAAAGCAAAAATGGGCCATTCAACGAATTTGAAGTCCTAGACAGTTATCAAAGAGTAGAATTCCAGATGCGTGGTTCACCCCATGAGCACATGTTCTTATGGCTCAAAAATGCTCCTGTTTATAAATTAAACGATGAGGAAAGCAAGTCGCGATGCACCTCGTTTATTGATAGGTTTATCACGTGCGAAGATAACCCTATTAGTCCCTATATACCCTACCTTCGCCATAGGCATTCGCATACTTGTAATAAGGGAAAGTTAAATAAAACCAAATGCAGGTTTAACTTCCCTATACCAGTTATGCTAGAAACCCAAATTCTTGAACCTCTTCCCGAAACTCCAGTAGGTAAAGAAAAAGAAGAACTTTCAGCTATTTTAGGAAAAATTAGGACCCAAATGCAACATTATTTTGAAAAACCATCCCTTGTTCCTTTTGGTGAGATACTGCATTCACTCAAAATTACAGAGTCCCAATACATTAATGCGATCAGGAATTCCTTAAAGAACCCCCAAGTATTTTTAAAACGCAACAGTTTAGAAGTTGCAATAAATTCCTACAATAAGGACGTTTTGAATTTGTTTGAGTCGAACATCGATGTTCAGTTTGTCTTGGAGGAATACGGAATAGCTAATTATATTGTGAACTACATTAGCAAAGTGGATGCTGGTTTATCCAAGCTTCTAAGAGATGCTGCATCAGATATTAATCAGGGCCATAAAAATATTAAAGACAAATTTAGAAATATCGCGAATGTTTTTCTCAACAGCAATTTGATGTCTGCTCAAGAAGCTGCATATCACGTACTATCTTTGCCATTGTCGAAAAGTAGTAGAGGACATGTTTTTATAAATACAAGTCCAATTGAAAGTAGATTAATGATGCTAAAGTCCAATAAGTTTCTTCAGAACCTTAACTCTGATTCCACTGACATTTTTGTCGAAAATGACTTTAAAAAATATTCAAAAAGGCCTGTGAAACACGAAGAATTATGCTTAGCAGATTTTGTTGCGAATTTCACACATTCGCGTAGGCAAAATGATGAAGAAAATGAAAACGAAGATAACTATCATTTAAGGCACAATTCTAAGATAATTCGATATAGAAGATACAAATTGGCACAGGATCCACACAATTATTATCGTGAGCAGATACTTTTATTTATGCCTTGGAGAAATGAGGCCGAGGAAATAGAAAATATCGATTCTAAGGAAGCTTATTTGAGGAATAGAACATTAGTTGAAGCGAATAGATTAAAATATGCCATAGTAGAAGACGATATTTTAGATGAAGCACTTGAAGAAATAAGACAAGGCAACGAAAGGCATGAATGCACTCCATCAGATTTTCTTCCTGAACCAGAGCAGATAGATATTTTAGAGCAGGGCGGAGTAGAAAATAAAAAGGAAAATTTAGTTAATCGTTTCGTGAGTCCACCCAAAATTTCCCAAGAGCGTATGATTTTACTGCTGAACAAATTAAACAAAGACCAACGAGAATTTGTAATGCATGTATATAATTGTTTTAAAACGAAAAACTGTTTGCCTCTTAATATATTCTTAAGTGGTTCTGCTGGAGTCGGTAAATCTACGGTAATCAACTCCATATTCCAACTAATTACTAAATATTTTGATAATAGACCGGGAGCAATTGGAGATTCCATAAAAGTTTTGCTAACTGCTCCCTCAGGAAAAGCTGCTTTTTTGATTAATGGGGTGACACTTCATACAGCTTTCGCTCTCCCCGTTTCTCAGTACGGAGGGACCATGCCCAATCTTTCCAGTGATATTGCGAACACGATACGACAAAAGTTAATCAATCTTAAATTGCTTATTATTGATGAAATATCAATGGTTGGAAGTCGTCTTCTAAGTAGGGTAGATACAAGACTACGACAGGTTATGGGCCGAAATGAACCATTTGGAGGGATTTCCATTATTTTAGTTGGAGACTTGAACCAGTTACCTCCTGTCTTTGACACGTTTATATTTAAGGCACCACAAAATAACGACTTAAATGTTTTTGCCGAAACGAACACGTTATGGGCACTTTTCAAAATTTTTGAGCTAACCAAAATCATGCGCCAACAAAATGAAACCTTATTTATAAACGCACTGAATAATCTTGCTACGGGAACAATGACAAGTGAAGATATTCAGCTAGTTAAGAGTCGTGAAGTTGATAGCACTTCTATACCTGAAGACGTAATTCGATTGTACTCAACGAATAATGACGTTGATGAGTATAATAGTTTAAAACTGTCAAAAGCACCGGGTGAAGAAATAAGTGCCACATCCATCGATTCTGTGCTTGGAAAAGTGGGAGAAGCAATTAAAAAACGAGCATTGGAAGCACTTCAGAAGAAAAAGTTGTCTGATTTAGGGGGTCTTTCAAATATAGTACGTCTTAAGAAAAACATAAAATATATGATTACAGCAAATATAGATGTTGAAGACGGTTTGGTGAACGGAGCCTGTGGTGAACTCAAGCACATTTCAATGAAACCCAATACGAGTGAAGTAGACAAAATTTGGATTTTATTTCCACCAAATCCTCAAGTTGGATTGAAAGCCCGACAGTCCTTAAATAAATTCATAGAATTAAATGACATAGACCGCAACTTGGTCCCTATTGAAAGGAAAGTTCATTCAATAAATGTGAATACCGTTAACACATACCAAATTCTTAGAAAACAATTTCCAATAGTTCCAGCAGAAGCCATAACAATTCATAAAAGCCAAGGCCAAACATACGATAAAGTGTGCATCGATCTGAGAAAATCGAAAAAAATCAGAAGATCTATGATGTACGTTGCGTTAAGTAGAGTAACATCTTTGACAGGGCTTTTTATAATTGGTAATTTCTCACCACCAAATGCTACAGCCGAAGAAAATTTGATTTTGGATGAGTTAAGACGTCTTAGAAATGATTGTAAAATGAATTTGTCGTTTAAAAATTTTGACCAAAAAACCGGCTTAATTGTTGCTTACCAAAATGCTCGTTCTCTTAAAAAGAACATAAATTGCGTTATAGCCGATCACTGGTACTCAAATTGTGATGTTTTAGTTTTTTCCGAAACTCAAACACTTTATTCAGATTCTTTGAATATACCGGGATTTAAACTAATTTATAGGTCAGATCAGGATTATAAAAAGCGTAAGCCCAGAGGATTAATGTGTTTTGTAAAGGAAACCTTATCAATTGACACAAAGAGCATCAAATCGGCTACAATACAAATAATTATAGATTCGACAAAGAAAACTCATATTGATTTGCTCTCATTTGAATTAGGTGAAGTTTTAGTTATCGCAGGTTATAAATCTCCTTCGGCTTCATTTGAAGACTTTAGGGAACAATTCAAAGATTTTATGAATGAAATAAGACACAAATTACTTGGAAAAATCGTTCTGTTGGGAGATTTTAACATCAATTTAAGAAATAAGCCGAACACATTTCTCCATGAAACTTTGACGGAATGGAATCTTAGATCCGCACTACCTAACAATACAGTTACTACAGACAACAATACCCAAATTGATGTCATATTTTCAAACATACATCCACTAGAGTGTGGAGTGTATGAAAGCTTCTTCTCAGATCATAAACCAATTTACTTTATATTTCCACAAGAATAATTAATATGGTGAGATGATCGAATAGGTTTTGGTTAGGTTTTCATAGTTCTTCTTTTATAATTGTTTTTTTTTTTCTTTATTATAATGTTACATTCATTTTGCATACATTTTTTGTTCATAACCGTATTTCTTACATTACAACATGAGGACTATGCCTACCGGGGAAACCTCGGTAAAAAAAACGCGTGAAGGGTCTACCTCCTGGGTAACGTGGAAAGACCTAAAATTTTATTTTGAGTGTTAAAAAAAATATAAGCTAAGTTGTAGGTTTTAAGAAATGTGGGTTATATAATTTTTAGAAAAATTTGGTTCATAAAAGGGAAGAGCCGACATTTAGGACAGATTTTGCTGAATTTTTTTTGTGTTTGACTTTTTTGAAGAAAAAAAAATGCAGTTATATTGCAATTATATTGTATATTACATTAGAGCCGTTTTCGAGTTATTTGGTACAATTTGAAAAATTTGTATGGGAGGTAGGTACACTTTTTAGACTTTTTTGAGAAAAACTAAAAATGCAGTATTATTGCAATTGTTTTGAATATTACGTCTGCAAAGTTTAATCAAAATCGTTAGAGCCGTTTTCGAGTTATTTGGTTTGAACTGAAAAATTTGTATGGGAGGTACACTTTTTAGACTTTTTTGAGAAAATCTAAAAATGCAGTATTATTGCAATTGCCTTGAATATTAAGTCTGCAAAGTTTAATCAAAATCGTTAGAGCCGTTTTCGTGTTAATTGGTTTGAACTGAAAAATTTGTATGGGAGGTACACTTTTTTGACTTTTTTGAGATAATCTAAAAATGCAGTATTATTGCAATTGCCTTGAATATTACGTCTGCAAAGTTTAATCAAAATCGTTAGAGCCGTTTTCGTGTTAATTGGTTTGAACTGAAAAATTTGTATGGGAGGTACACTTTTTTGACTTTTTTGAGAAAAACTTAAAATGCAGTATTATTGCAATTGCTTTGAATATTACGTTTGCAAAGTTTAATCAAAATCGTTAGAGCCGTTTTCGAGTTATTTGGTTTGAACTGAAAAATTTGTATGGGAGGTACACTTTTTAGACTTTTTTGAGAAAATCTAAAAATGCAGTATTATTGCAATTGCCTTGAATATTAAGTCTGCAAAGTTTAATCAAAATCGTTAGAGCCGTTTTCGAGAAATTTGCAATATCGTATTTTTTTGTATGGGAGGTATACGATATAAACGAGATATAAAAAAACAAAAAAAAACCAACTTTCGAAATTCTATAAAAATCATCTGTACCAAATTTGAAGAAAATCCGACCACCCGTTTAGCCAGTAGAAATGTGTACAGATGGACGCACAGACGCACAGACGCACAGACGCACAGACGCACAGACGCACGGACGGAATTGCGAGACCCACTTTTTCGGAATTCTCCATCATCGTAATGTTGGTTTTGATTAAAACCTCAATTTTTTTTTTCGACACGAAACCAATACTTGCCCTATAGAGCAAGTAAAAAGCAAATTACTTTGGAACCGGATCGAAACATCACCGATTTTTATGATATTCTTTTTTGTTTATGTTAGTAATTAAAAAAATTATCTAACTTCAATGGATTACAAATTCTCGCTATATCCGTTTTGGTTTTTAAAATTACAAAATACGCTTTTTGTGAATAGACATTATTAGACAAAAATGGAATTTCATAAGTAACTTAAAATGTTTTGTAAAAAAAAAGATTTTTTAGGAAAAATAAATTGAAACTCGTTTTAAAAAAAATAATTAAAAAATGATCAATAATAAATGTTTGTAGGTGCCTATACAAATTTACTAAGATTAAAAAAAAAAATAAAATATCATTCAACACATACAAACGAAATTTTGATAAAATTCACTAAACCGTTTTCAAAAAATTGATATATACCTATGTATGTATTTTTAAAATATCAAAAAATGTATTTTTTGAAAATTTTGTAGAATTTTTAATTATTAGGTATTACTAAATACTTTCTGTATAAAAATTTTGTTGAAATCGACTTTTTTACGAGAAATTCAGAAATAAAAAAACCGTTCTATGGCGGGGACATGTTTATAGTACTTTCTACAAATCTTTGATGAAAATCATTAGACCCATAATAGGTATCGTTAGTTTTGGTCAAAAAAAGACATTTCAATTTGTCCTCTAGGGAGCTACATGAAGACAGAATTGAGACCTAAAAATGTTTGAACCAAACTAAGCTAATTCGTTTGTCCATTTTTTGTCCGTGTTTTCCACCCAAAAATATCAAAAAAATTAGAGCAAAATCTTTTTATTTTTTAAAGAAAGTCTGAAAAACGGTCAAATTTTGAGATATATGAAAGTATAAAACTGATTGCAATCGTTTGTCCATACATACCAAATATTATCATTTTCAATTCAAAAAACAAATTTTGCACTGAAAAATTGAAAACCCCAAAAAATGTTCAACTTGAGTTCTTTACATATACCAAAAATTATCTTTTGTCCATCCTACGCTTAGGAGATTTAAATAAAATGCACGACTGGGTCGCACGAACTTGCTCTTAGAGTTAAAGTTGCTTAAATTTTTAAGACTTTTTATATAGAAATTTGGAAAAAAAAAAATAAAATTCGTTAAAAAAAAAATAAAATAAAATCTAAAATCAAATTGCCCTCCAAAACAAGAACGCAGTGTTGATTGATATATTAAGGTGCATTTTTAGAAAAAAAAATTTCAAAATCGTTAGCAGTTTTTTAAAAAACTAGTTTTTTTATAAATAATTTTTTGGAAAAAAAGTTTTAAAATAAAATTGGTATGCCATTTTGTAGAAATTACTAATCCGCATCTTAAAACAAAATTTCAAAAAAATTCAATGTCCCGTTTTCGAAAATTTGATTTTTCAAAAAAAAATTTTCAAAATTTTTTTTTATATCCAAAAACTATTTTTTGGAAAATTTTATTTTTTTGTTTATATTTAAATTATAGAAATGCTTCTTCACAAAAAGATACCGTTAATAATGATTTTCAAAAAAAAATTTTTTCATTAAAAGATACACCTTAGCTTAAAACTAACATTTGAATTTCTTAAACAAAATCGTTAGAGCCGTTTTCGAGATATTTCAATTTTACTAAAATAGGTATATGACAAGTACCGTTATTTTTGGTCCAAAAAAATTAATTCCAAAAACCCCTCTGGAGAGTCGCCAAATAACGCTACATACCAAGTTTGACATTAATCGGTCCACCCGTTTAGGCTGTAGGTTCTTATACCGACAGACAGACAGACAGACGGACTTCTGGGACCCACTTTTTTGGCATTGTCTACCATCGTAATGTCATGGAAAAATATTATCAACTTTTTTTTTTTGTACGAATGCATAACTTGATATATAGTAATTATATCGCAAGTAAAAAAAAATTTGTTTTAATTCAAACGGCCATCGTTTGTCCACCTCGAGAAGTACATAAATACAAACCAAAAATTATATTTTGGACACCCTATGTTTAGGAGATAATCAAAATACATATTTTGAAAAAACCCCAAAAAAAAAGTTACGCATACACCACAGTGTACTGAAAAATTCAATGTCCCCTAAATTACTTTTTTTCAAAAATTCAAATTTATATCATCTGTCCACCTTGAGGTCTTTTCTTGACGTCGATTTTCAAAAACAAATTTGTACTGAAAAGTCCCATACAATTTGTTTAATGCTGTGCTATTTTTTTGAAATTCTACATATCTCATTTACAATGGACAATATTCATAGATGCTGTCTAAGTTGCTACTAAGAAATACTGGAGTTTATCCTATACAAATAACATTGGATTAACCTGACTGTAAGATAAACTGGAGTTTTTTTTTATGTTGAGGACTGCCTGATGAATAAAGTTACTGAATATAGAAATATCGGATCGGACTTACTAGCATTATTCGAAAATTAGAAGATTATATGCTTTTTTGAACTCCAAGAATTCGAACAATTTACTTGAATTTAATACTACATAATTAAAAGATAAATTCAAGCTAATACTAAACATTTTTCAACTTTATAGATGTTAAACTTTCTCATAGTTTTGATTACTTTCAAAGTTAAACCCAACTAAAAAAAAATCAATTTTATTATGTGGTTTATGTTTTTTTAAATCTGTTTTTTTCTAGGACTTTTTTTAAGTATCTAACTTAAATAAAAAAGTGTAATCCGAACCCAAAATCATCCCTAACTTAATTCTGCTGAATCATCTATTCACTTTTCTTTTTTTTTTGGTATATTTCTTAAATATTAATCTGCCTGATGGAGGGTAAGCATCACAACCACTAATAAATACCCTTTAAAAAGTAAAACTTTTCTTTTTTTTTTCTTTGAGCTATAACTTTTCTCCTGCCCTCCTTCTCCTCTCTCGCTCTGTACTTCATCGTCTTCTTTGTCATTAACGCTTTAATTTAATATTTTTTTTTTGGCCTTATAGTTTACTTTTTATAATCATAAGCTTTTGCAAATTAAAAAAAATAGAAAAAGAAAAAAAAAAAAGTTAATTGAATTAAATCCTGCGATTGAAGGAAGGACAAGAGGAAAGGAAAAAAAAAACTTTAGCTCTTCAGCGGTTACCCACGGTAATTCAATAATCAAATAAGCTGTGTGTATTAATGAGTGGATTAAAATACCCAAGCGGAAGGGATAGATAGAAAAAGCCAACAATTTTAAACACAGAAAAAAAAACTAACTAACAGAGATGAAAGCGAAGAGATTAAGAAAGAAAAATCATGAAAAAAATCAGCTTTTTTTCTTTTTAATTTTTTGAAAAAAAATGGTTGCTAAGCGATAAATGCAATAGTGAATTTCTCTTGCGATAAACAAATGCGTTTTAATTTTTTTTTTTTAATTAGACATATTCCGAGTATTAGTGAACGTTGGGCGCCATTTAGTTAGAGAACTATTTTTCTCATATGTACATTATATTCTAATGAAGATTATTACGTTATGAAGCCAACTGCGACTCGACTAATTATCCCTTAGAAAATTGATTTATTAAGGATAAACATTTTCAGTTCTGTGCTATATAAAAAGTCCTTAAGGGCATCCTTTTACCTCCTCAAACCAACTGAACACGTCTCTGGTTATTATTACTTGTTGTGTATAATGAACGGAACGAATACGGCAAACTTCAATTAAGAATGCATTAGATGCACACACACACACACTCACAAAATTGCACCGTTGAACGGGAAGGATGACCGACACGAGAGTATAAACTTCACCCTGTTATCCTTTATACAGCCCCTCGCTCTTCCTCTAGACTTTTCTTTAGAATGTAAAACATGAGTTTGTTTAAGTTAACGATGCAATGTCGCTTATGGCACATTCATCTTAAGGGTTTTCGGTTTTCTGTTGTTATTTTTTTTTTTTGTTTTCTTCAGTTACTTGTTATACCTGTGCATACACAGCATGTACGGTTATATTTTTTTGTATATGTCCATACATATATTTGTTACAGAAAGTCCCTCAGGACACAAAATAGTTCTTTCAAAACCAATGGAGTATGCATTATAATTGTGTTGTTACAATCGATATGTTTAATAGACAGAAATGAAAAGAGAGAGAAAGAGAGAGTAAGTGAGAGCCAAGAAGTTAAAGAAGAAAGTTTGAACTATGAGCATATTAATGTTCGGTTATAGGGTGCGCGTATATAAAATTGTTGAGGTATACAACTTAATAATGGAGGAAGGCAAGCTTTTATCGGGTTAACCTATCAGAGTTGGATAAATATTTGCCATTCGAGAGGGGTCATTAGATATAAATTCTGATTGAAATATAATAACACAGAAGGGACACACACACACTCGGATAATCGGATATAAACAAAATTAAGACAGTAAACATAAATCAATATTTAATTTCATAAATTACTTGCTGATTTGAACTTAAAATATATTAGAGTCTTCTTTGGATCAATTTGTTAATAGTTAAGGGCACTTTAGGTTATAATTCGATTGTATTTGTCATTTTCAAATGGAAGACTTCCTCAAAGATCTATGAAAAATTGAATTGAAGGGAATTGATCAAATTTTACGTACAATTAAATTTTCTTTACAAGAATTTTGAGTGCTTAGTACCCCAAACGAAAATGCGGCTAAAATCTGAGTGGAAACATCAAATCGAATCAATTCTGCATTTCTCTATAATGGCGATGACCCAATTCTGTTTTATAACTAACTATTACAACTCCCAACCACGCAGAAGTGAAGGAAGTTATATTCAAACTAAAATCCAATAAAGCTCCTGCAGGCAAAGACTTGGTTGAGATTTGCTTGTAGATTTGTCATGTTATCCATTGATTTTCCTAGTTCGGCCGTTTATTTAGTACAAGTAAAATAGAACAAAAAAATCTGAAAATTAAAAAAAAATTGTCAACCTCATGTTTGCTTATAAAATTGGGTGGAAGGATGTTTGATTGGTCCCAAAAAGCCAATGATTCTTTTATAAATTCTAAAAATTTAAGTATAAACAATCAATTTGTCATCGAAACAAAATATATAAAATGCATCATTGACGTTTTTGGATAGTTACAGATTTTACTGTCACTTCGAAAAAAAAACACCCTTTCACCCAAAGTTTTGTATGAAAGCTCTTTATTCAACAACATTTTTGCCATATTTCACTAGAGTGGCTCATTAATATTGTTTTCACTAAACAAAAAACACCCTTTAAACCATAATATTCTTATAGACATTCACATTATAGATTTTTGTTTCCAATTTCAAAAGTAACTTAATTGCTGAATTTCGATAGGGTACAACTATTATAACATAGTTTTTACAATATACCTACACTTTCTCTGAACCTAAAAAAAACACCCTTTCACATAAAAAAAAGTTTGGAAAGACAACATTTTTAGTAAATTTCGTAAGGGTACCTTTTATATCATTGATTTTATTGCGGATTTCCCTTATTTCCTAAAAAAAAAACACCCTTTCACCTAAAATATTTTTATAGTCTGCTTATATTCTTATAAACTAAACGTTTTTGTCCCAGTGGTACCTATATGTAGTACCTATGTGAGTAGTAATTCCGAATTTCATCATTTCTTAAAAAAAAAAAAAAAAAAAAACACACTTTCGCTCAGGAAATTAAAAGGATGCCAACTCAAAAGCGAATTTTATTCTTGCAAACTAATAAAATTTTGCAAATTATCTTTTTTTTACTTCGCAACAATTCATTTCGTTTTCATTTATTTATGTATTTGAATCTTTTACAATGATTTCGCGCCTAACAATTATCATAATTTCTTGATTAATAAAATAGTTTTACACAAATTTATTTTAAATTTTTTAACTTTGCAAGCTTGTATTTCGCTCTGCTCACAACTTTGCGAAACAATTTTTTTTTGCAATTTTTCATATAGTAACTTTTATCTTCAATTATAAATTATTCGAATAATTTTATAACTCTTTTTTAACTTGGACAGTATAAGAATAAAATCGTAACAAAAAAAAATTTATAAAATGATACGTCGTTTTGCAAATTGTTTTTTTTAACTTAAATACACGCAAAAAATTTTGCGAAGTTCTGATCTTTCGAACTAATTCACAAATTAAAAAACTGCGAGATAAAAAAATTCACACGTACATTCCTGTTATGAAATTCCTTGTAAAAAAAAAAAAATTGTAAGCGAGATAATTCAAAATGGCAGAAGTAACTGACTAATACATCATTATTTTTACAATTTTTTTATATTTGGACCTTTTTTTTACGTAATGATTCGTTATATTTTGCTTGAATATAAAATTAATCTTTCCCCGGAATGTGAGCAATTCTCGACTGTAAAAAAAAATATATAAAAAATAATACTCCTTGCTCTGTGCAAAAACTTAATAAAAATAAGACTAATCCTTTACATCATATTCCGTGGGTGTATGTGTGTGTGTTGGTACATAACAACTGTAAGAGGTGATTTTGGATTATGAGCAAACTTTTATTCTGTTGCAAAAGCTTTTTCATTACAAAAAAAAAATTCATAAAAAAAACGAAAAGTTTGAAAAACTGAATGTACTCGTATATGGGCAAAGTAACAAGGATGCGTGTGTTGTTTTATAACATTATCGTGCAAGAACAGTTTTTAATTAAAATAAATTCAATTTTTTTGAGATTAAACAAACTTAAGAGCTACATAATATAGAGTTGGTCAAAGTTTCAAGCTTACATAAAACTGATATTTCATTATTATTAAAAAAAAAAAATGCTTGAAAAAGGATTTAAAGTGTAATTCTTTTGTCAAGTGATGGTATCCTTAGTGATGAAATTACTGCAGTCCATATATCCACTTCTATGAACATTTATACCAAGCTACCATCTGTCACCAGCAAAGGACTATATTGGTTATTATACCTGTTTTCCTTATGTCCTTTGCATCCTTGCTTCAATATTATGTTTACTCTCTTTCTATCTTTTCTTTTGCTAATATTGAACGAATATTGCCATCATTGAACAACTTCTAGTGATGATGATGATCCTAAGCAGAGAGTAACAAAACATTCAAAGGATTCGATGAACTAGCACACGGAATCCATCCATATGCAACATATACCTAAGGAAAACCTCATGCATGTCTACTACCCAGAATCGCACACTTGATTGACTGATTGATTGATGATTTCGTAGGTACGTCATGCGTTCTAATGGTCATAGACGTTACCGACCGATGCCATGCGATGGACGGAAGAGTTGCTGATGACGACAAAAGTGATATGGCTGCCTATACCTTATACCACATTCGGAGCTCATCAGTCGAAGGGTAAAATATTTTTGTTGACAATAAATGTTGGCATGTGGTTGGAAAGATGATGATAATGGTTTCGCATGTGTGTGTGCTCCTTCAGTGAGTGAGTTGATTCTGTTGGTCAACATCATCATCATATCTTCTCCTACGATTTTTGGGTTATATTGGTTTGGTTGAGAATTTTCGGTAGGTATAGCAAAGTTGTGATATGTAGGTAGAGGGCATAATTTTTTGAAGCTTGTTGCAAGAAGTGTGTAATTGGGTGCCTTTGCCTCTTTATATACGGAAAACTGGAAATAACTGATGATTGAAATGTTAATTAGAAATGATGTGCGTCTAAAGAATGGTTCTGGTTTAATTTGCTGGAAATTGCAATGTCTAAGAGTTATTTGGGAAGCTGTTGTTGTTGCGGTTTTTGTTTCGAACACTTTGATACGAAATCTATAGGGAAGGCAACTATCGCCAATAACATTTCTGAGAATATGTAACTATTCATTTGGAATTGGGGGAGATAGAAATTTTTCCTTGGAAATTTGTAAAAACGTTCATTCTAGCAGAATTCGGTTTTAATATCGCGGTGAATTTTATTTAAAAGAAATGTATGACAGTATAGAAAATATTTTAGAGAATTGTTGATAAAATCAATTCTTGACAAATATTCAGTACTTTTCTGAATGAAAACTCCTGGCGAAATGTGTCCGATTAAAAATTCGCAGAACATAGTTCCTTTTTCGTTTTAGTTTAGTTTTCTTTTCATGAAAAATGATGAAAAAGCAAAAAACGGATTACCAATTCTTAAAGCTTTTGATAGCGAGTTCTTCTCCAGAATCCATTTCCTCAGGAATATTTATTTATTACATTTAACTGAACCAGAAGACCTCTTCTTTGTGCCTTTTTATTGAAAATTTTAAATAATTCTCGTGAGGTACTTTAAGAGGAAGCTGGTTTTTCTGATTAATATTAAAGTAAACCTGAGACTTTTTACTTTCAAAAATTGGCATCTTAAAAGAGGTCTTAAGGTCATACTTTTTGCTTCGTTAAGACCTACTTCATCATGAAGACTTTTTTCTTTCAAAAATTGGCATCTTAAAAGAGGTCTTAAGGTCATTTTTGCTTCGTTAAGACCTACTTCATCATGAAGACTTTTTACTTTCAAAAATTGGCATGTTAAAAGAGGTCTTAAGGTCATACTTTTTGCTTCGTGAAGTCCTACTTCATCATGAAGAAATTTTTCTTTCAAAAATTGGCATCTTAAAAGAGGTCTTGAGGTCGTACCTTTTGCTTCGTGAAGTCCTACTTCATCATGAAGACTTTTTTCTTTCAAAAATTGGCATCTCAAAAGAGGTCTTAAGCATGAAGACTAGTTGCTTTCAGACATATACTTATACCTACACGCATTAAAATCTCACGTTACTGTGTCGTTTAAACACCATTTATGTCGTAAAAACGATTTATTCTTCAGAAGCTTTACTAAAAACAAAAGAAACATCGAGAAAAATGAGGTGAAAAAGTCTCACCTTACTACCTTGGTTCTACCCTCAAGCATTTAGTAGGTTTATTCTTATGTCTAGGGCATTGACTTGATGGAGTCTTTTACCAAAAAGAAAAGTGTTGCAATCTACCCAAAAACATCAAAGACCTGGAAGTTTTCTTCTGTTAACACAAACTTGTGACTAATTATGCCACCCAAGAATTTGACTTGCAGCACCACTTTATTCATTCAAGGATATACACAAAAAAAAAAAAAACAACACAAAACCCACAAAAGGTCTTGCAAAAATGCGCCCTAAATTGTCACCATTATGCGAGCGAAAGCAAAAGTGGTATGAAGGTGGTGAAGTTTTTGAAGAGACAGAGAGTATTACTTTGAGGAGGCAGTAAATTGGTTTCGTGTATTCGTATTCGTCGTCTCAGAGTCCTTAGTTCCTTGTGTCCTCGAAATTGTCGCCGCCGCCACCAACGAACGATTTAAATAATTTTATAGAACGCTTCGACTTGGCGCTCATGTACATGTTTGCTTGGAAAATCGTGAAAGCGAAAAAAGGATTTCTCAAAATGAAGAAAAGAGTAATCACACAGAGTCGACCTGTGAAAGTCATCATCATCGTCATCAAAGGATTAAAAAAGGGGAATCCGTTGCTTTATCGCACACCGCTCGGTACTAAGACGCTCGGTACCTTACAAAGGAAAGTCCATTATATCCACTTTGCAAAAGCCTCTCACACGAAGAAAGTCATCGCGCGCTTTTTGTTGGCTCTGTGTGTGGTGATGATGATGGTGAAAGGTCCTTAAAAGGAGCAACATAAGAAGCTCCCAGAATATAAATGACGATTATATATTATACAAGGAAATTGGTGGGGAGTGCGAATAAGGTTTTTGAAAATTTGTTTAGCTTATCCTTGCGGCAGCGCCACCGCCTAGCTTAATAATGTAACTACAAACAAAAATATATGTATGTGTGTAGGTCCTTTTTCTTTGGTTTTAGCTGTAATTTTCTTTTATGTTTCCTTTTCTGGAAATTTTTTTTTTATTTTTTTGACTTTTTTTTTTGTTGGTGTATGTACTTTGCTTTGCATTTTTGTATTGCTTGTCGATTGTGCAAATTGCAAGGACATGACATGTATGTGTGTATGAAAGATATTTGCAGTCCTTTAATGGCTGCAGTTTTGTTTGTTTCATTTTATTGGCGGCGACGGCGACGGCGACGGCGGTGGTAATGGCTAAGGAGTCTATATGGTGTGGAAAAGAAAGTTGTTAACAATTCTTACTGCAGAGGGTGTGTGGTGTCCTTGTTTTTTCTATATAGTTTTCATTCAAAACTCTGTAAGATTTATTTTGAGGATACTAAAGGAATATGTGTCGGGGAGTGTTTTCTATAGTGTATGGTAAAATAACAAAGACGAATAAATGTCCTTCTGCACGACCATTTTTGATTGTGAGTTAGGTACTAATAAATCTTTTGGATTTGATGTAGGTTTGTCTAGCAGTTAAATTTGGATTTGCACTAAGTTTTTAAATATTAAGATACTTTTTTCTTTCATAAATTCGCATCATAAAAGAGGTCTTAGGGTCATTCTTTTTGCTACGTGAAGTCTAATTCGTCATGAGGACTATTTCCTTTCATAAATTCTGCTCTTAAAAGAGGTTTTAAGGTCATAAGTTTCGGCGTAATAATTTGTTGCGTAAAGTCCGAACTCGCTACGAAGACTCTTTTCTGCCAAAAATCTGCATCGTGAAAGAGGTCTTAGGCTCATTCTTTTGGCTACAGAAAGTCTCAATTCGTTATAAAGACATAAATTCGCATCTTAAAAGAGGTCTTAGGGTCTGAGCAATTTTGAAAAACGGCATGTCTCTCAAAATTATATCAGTTTTCAGTACATCCTTTTCATCATTTATATTCCTTAAGAACCAATCCCATGAAAAAAAAATAACTTTTCAACAATATTCTTTTATTGGCATCCTGTCTTTTGTTAGTTGAATTCAAGTATCCATAACTATTCATCACCAATTTCGATCTTGATCGTTTCGCTTTACCAATTTGAATGTACCTATTACATAAAATGACCCCAAAAGTATGCAACACAACATAACGAAGACAAAAAGGAACAACTTATCGCCAGACAAAACTAGTCCCTTGAGAAATTGTCAAAGGAAAAACATTACCATAAACTGATATCACCTGACAGTGCCACATCATCTAATTTTGTGGCAGGACACAAGAAGCAAAAACAAAATCAAGATGACGACAACAACGACAACGATGACACGTTAAAAAGAAGAAAGATAAAAAAAATTGCCTACATGAAGGCGCGCTACCAAAAATTTAATGTTTTATTTAAACGATAAATAAAATTTAATACCTTGACTCCGATGGAAAATTATGTTTATATTTATTTTTTTTTTTTTGTTCTTTTATTTCACTTCTTCTATATAAGGACTCTTGATTCGTTTTTTTTCTTCTTTCATATTATGATGTTCACGATTTTTCTTTCTTCGCGGTTTTTCTTTGCAATTTTGTTGAATTTTTTTATTTGTATTATTTTTGTTGGCTTGGCAATTGAGTAGCGACCTTAAGGCTGGTACTGGTGCTTCCAAGAGAAAGGAAGTCTGCTATTATTAAAAATTTATGTTTCAATATAGCAGAGTATGTGTTGGCAGCAGAGAGAGGAGTACGTACCTCGAAAGACCCTCATATTAAAATGTTTTTCCTTGGTGTCTTATTTGGTTTCACCTTCATCTGGTGCCTCTTTTCAGTTTTTGTTTCTTTCTTTATTTTCTGGAAACTGTCTTTGGTTACTTGAATTTTCTTTTTTTTTCAATTGAACAGCTAGACACCCATGCAGCCACCATTTGCGCGCTATGGCGCGTTTACTGATTCACACGGACACAATTTATTGCACAGTGATGGAGTCTTAAGTGATTTTTTTTTTTTGTTTTTGTTTCGGAAACTCACGTAGGAGGATGTGTGCCTTTTGGCATCGTTCACACCTCACAAAATAAAATCGTTTCGGAGGATGACTTTTTGAGAGACGACTTTTGCCATTCACACATGGTACCTGCCCTCGATCTTCATTCTTTTACCAACAGAAAAAAAATAATAATAAAATTGAGCGAAATTATGTTTCAATTGTCCGCTATGTGCTTTTTCAATGTTAAATATACGATTGACGGCGGGAACACTGTGTTTGAATAATGGATGTTTACCCTTAGATTTCAACATCCAACTGGAAAAAGGTTTTGAAAATGAAAATGTTCCAGATGGCAGTGATGTTAGGAAGGCGGATATAGGTACTCAATGATCACAAAACAAATAAATTGAGATCATAAATATTTTGTATTTAATTTTCGTTAAACATGGTGACTCTTTTGATGTTTAGAAAAATTTTATCACAATAGGAAACAATTTTCAAGATTTATTGGTCTTTGCCATTTATAATATTTTGCCATCAATGAAAAATAGGTAAGTTTTCAATCAACATTTAAGAAATTGTTGAATTTTTTTTTTGTCACGACATGTAATCAATGCGACACCCAATGAAAAGAGTCAGTAACCTTAAAAAAATCTTTTTATTTCAGTGGTGGACAAAAACCTCCAAAAGTAGAATTTCTATGGAGAAATGCCTTTCACCTTAGTCTTTCGAACTCGGAAGAAAATTGTAAATCCCGTTAATTCGTACAAACTAAAGCACACAGAAATGACTCAGAGCTGTCAGTTGCTAGGACTATTAGTCAACAAAGAAAATTCAAATCCAATAGCTACATTAAGAAAAACTAAATAGCTCATGATTTGTTTCTAAGAGACCGCCATATTAATTTTGATGCAATGTCATATAGCTTATAACTGTCGCACGGACAAAACGATTTCAACCTATACCTATTTTTTTGAAGTAGGATAAGTAGTTTAGAAGTTATAATGGAAAAGATGAAAGTATATACAATAGGGCGTTCGTTATTTTTGAATCAAGTTCCTAAGAAGAAAAACTGTGTCTAAATAATAAAAAAAATCCCCAAATTTTTTCAGATTTATATTTTGACACTAGATGGCGCCTCAAGAGGGTTGAAGTTTTTTCTTATTTGAAATAGGTATGTGTTTACTTATGAGGGCATTTTTTTGATATAGACTTAAATCAACATTTTTTTGATGAGGTTCTTGTCTTTAAAAAAAAATGAGAACAAAAGAAGTATAACTGAAGCAATAGAGATGCCAGAGTGAGTTATATTTATATTATTTATATTATGGTATTGAAACCTGGAAAACCATCTCACGAAAAGAAATCGTACAGGCCCATTACACTTCTTCCTGTAGTGTCGAAGGTCTTTGAGAGAATATTTCTTCAGCGTCTTCAGCCAATAATAGAAGAAAGAGGTCTTATACACTGAGCCAAAAAACAACGTAAAATCAATCGAAACCACTTTGAATCAATGGAAAATCACTACATTTTTAGCCTAAAGTGGAAAATGATTGAATCAAAGTAGCACACTTTAAATCTAAGTTGTTCACACATTAAAAAAAATAAAAAAAAGTAAAACTGGCATCCGCTTAGGATCGAACCTGCTATACCTGGGTTGACAAGCTTGTGCTTTACCACTGTGCCATCTCACTTATAAAAATTGATGTGACAAACTGTAACTTAAGCATAGGACGATTTTTAGAAAATGAATGAATATATTTTTCACCATTGATTCAATGTAGAACGGATTAAAAATTACTATGCGTTTTTTCTCTGGGTGTACCTGAACACCAGTTCGGCTTTAGAAGCAAGCACTCGACGATTGATCAAGAACATAGAATCACCGATGTCATTGAGAAAGCTCTTGAAGAAAAGAAAATTTGTTCAGCGGTCTTTTTAGATGTGTCTCAAGCTTTTGATAAAGTATGGCACGAGGGTCTCAAATTTAAATTAAGACAAGTCCTACCTGAAGGACTCTTTACCATTCTTAGAGAATATCTAGAGAACAGAATTTTCCGCGTTAGACACGGAAATGATTACTCAGACTTTAGGGAAATAGTGGCTGGGGTACCACAAGGTAGTGTCTTAGGTCCCATTCTGTACCTTCTATTCACACGCGATATACTTCAAACACAAAACACAATTGTAGCTACTTTTGCTGACGACACCGCAATACTTGCAGTAGGCAAAAAAATTAACGAATCGACAAGTAAATTGCAAAATGCTCTTAATAATGTCAATGAATGGACACAAACATGGCGAATAGCGCTTAACGAATTCAAGTCAGTCCACGTGGACTTTACGTATAAGAAAATAAATAGACTACCTGTTTTTATTAATACTACTCAGGCCCCATTTGCAAATGAGGCAAAATATCTCGGGATGACTCTCGACGCGAAATTAAAATGGAAACCGCATGTTAAAAATAAATGTGATCAGTTAAATATGAAATTAAGAGAAATGTACTGGTTGCTCGGACAGCATTCTAGACTTAGTATTGAAAACAAATTATTAGTTTACAAGCAAGTACTTAAGCCTGTCTGGACATATAGATTCAACTCTGGGGTTGTACGCGCGATACAAATTTAAATAGATTACAAACTTTTGAAAATAAATTATTAAGATCATTTGTAAATGCACCGTGGTATATAAGAAACGAAGACCTTCACAGGGATCTTGGAATCCCCACGGTTCGCGAAGAAATAAAAACTTTTTAGTCAAACATACTAATAGAACAATATTAGAAATTCTCGACGAGACAAACTTAGTACGACGCTTGCGAAGGACTAAACCTTCCGATTTGGCTGTCGATCGGCTGGAAGCTGTAGAAGCATCACATTGACACTTCCAGATGGAACTAGATTGCCAGCCAAACGCAACGCCAAGTACTTAGGAATCAACTTTAACGAGCTCCTCAGATTCAACAATCACTCCCGTTTGGTCCTCAAAAAAGCCAACTTTGCTTTCCATCGCCTTCACCCTCTGATGAAAAGAAGAACAGGATTGAGTCAACCAACGAAACTCTTGATCTACAAGCAGCTTCTGCGACCAGTCATTGCCTACAGCTTTCCAGTATGGTACACCATCTCCAAGACAGCCATGAAGAAACTACAAATGTTCGAGAGAAAAATACTGAGGATTTGCACTGGACTCATCTTTGACCGACAGCGGCAGAAATACTATAGCAACAAGCGACTCTACGAGGAAGCAAAAATCATACCACTGGACAAGTATCTTCTGCAATCGGCGAAGGTACTGGTAGGAAATATCGCCAACCATCCCAATCAACTGATGAGAAGAATGACAGCCCAACAACGACATCCGGAACCTAAGTACCTTTGTGCTTTGGATATACTGGCTGAGAACATAATTTCAATGGACAACGAAGAAGTTAACTTTTACGCCGACACCCAGTCGGCTTACTACCGTGGCTAACGCCAACCAAACCAACCCAACTCAACCAACCCCACAACTGGACATCCGGGTCTGAACACCCCGAGGACAACCTAGTCAGCAGACTTTAAATTAAGTTTATCCATGTATAATATTTCTTTATATTTTATAACTTAGTCATTGTATAAGGTTAGGCCCCCTCTGTGCCAACAAAATTTTGTATCTATCAATGAATCTTAGACATAAGTTAATTTTAAGTCAATTGTAAATAACAAGTTCAATAAAAACAAAATTGAAAATTGACCTTCCGATTTGGTACAGTGAAATTTTTCAATTTAATTCCTTTATTTCAAAATATCGGCATTGATTAATATAAATTTAAATGTTTTAGACATTTATTTGTTTAACTTCTTTTAAAATATTTTTTTTTTATCTTGATAACAAAATTTAAACCATTACTTAAATGATTTAATTTCAAACAAATGTTATTTATTTATTTTTAAATATCATCAGTAGGAACTTTCACCGGAAAGTTACCTGCAACACGTAACTTTACTTCGAGAAAGATAAATTGCTAGATAAGTTTCATCTGAACTTAGTTGCAATCGGGAGGAGGAGGTGGTTTTAGTGGTAAAGAGTCCCACATATCTATGAGCACGCGTTTTCCGGTCCTCATAGAATCTTTTGAAGATTTCAACACCTACCCACGGACAAAAAAAAAAAAAAAAAAAATATATTTAAAAATTAGTTTTATTTAAACCAGATGTGAAACAAAGCTAAAATTTTGATTTTTTATGAAGAAAAAAAATATTTAATTACATCACACAGTCGTGCCTTAGGTGCATTTTGCCTTTAAAATACATTTGCATTGCCATATCTTGGCAAAAAGGCATGACAATTGTTACACTGCAAAATATTAGTGTAGAGAATACGAAAGAAACATTTTCTTAGCCATTAAAGTTATATGTTGAAATGACATTTAAGCAAAATATATTCTTATTCAGGGTGTAAATAACCTAAAAAAGCGTTTAGCTTATACTATACAACCTCTATTAAACGTTGCATAAAATTTATAAGTAACAATTTTCTTATTAAAGACATTATAAAGAGTAAATAATGCTATGCAATGTCTATGATGAGTTTTTTAAATAGAGCTGTTTATATTTAAAAATCATGACGTCCTACAGTTTTTTACTTCAAATTTGAAATTGAATTTTAGTAAAAAAAAAAAAGACCGTGCGAATAATTTTTGACACCTAAAAGCACCAGAGGCAACACTGTGCGCTATCGTGAATTGAAAAAAAAAAAAAATAGAATTGGCAGTTACTGTATTGACTTTGTTCAATTTTGTAATTGTCAGAACTTAAAAGTCATCAATTAAATTTATTTAATACAATAGCCAGGAAGAGATATGAGAAAAATAGTCTTGAAATAACTAGTTCCAAAGAGAAGAAAAGGTAGATAATATCATATGTTTGCAATTCCAGTCGTTCAAATTTAAAGTTGAAACCTTTCAAAAAGATCAATTTTTCAAAATCATAATTGGAAGGCTTCAAACACAGAACCTTATAATCACTTGCTTCAAGCTTCAATGTGATTTAAAGGTTTCCAAAAACTACAAAAAAGACCTACAAAAATATAACACCAAACAAATTCATATTTTTATTTTTTTTCAATGAATTTATTCAAAAATGTTGCAGGATGTTGCATTATGTATATATACTACTTTAATCATCATCAACTTTTGGTGAAGTTTTAACAACATTCTGTACTCCGACCTGAAGACGAGTTAATGCATTTTTCAAACAAGGATCCGTGTCAAAGCTTCTCTTTCCAGCTGTATCAAATTGTGTTGCATCAACTTGAGCGGTTGTTGCCTTAGCTGTCAAAGTATTAACCTTTGCCTGAACAGCTACTGCACATGCACCTTCAACATCATTAGACTGAATGCAAAGTCCAATTTGATCAGTTAAATCAACCAAAGAATTATAAAACAATTCAACTGCCGGCTGTTTGGTATTTTGAAGGGTTTCAATCTGTTTTGAAACCGTTGCTATGCAGTTATCAACTGTTTCATAGTATTCCTTTTTTAAATACTCGATTGCCTTCTTGTCGATAGCTTGACTTAATTTCTTGTCAGCCTTTTGAACGGTTTCTTCAACTGTGGCCGCATTGGGTTTGGTAGTTTTTTCCAACGATGTTTGTAAATTTTCAAGTCCTGAGGCAATTGATTTCACCAATTTTTGTGTTCCAGATTTTGCAGCTTCCAATTGTTGTGTTGCCGTATCGAGAATCTGAAACCATTTATAAGAATCTGTTTTAAGAGCTTCATCATTAGTTTGATTTCTCAATGAACTTCGCAAAAGTTCCAAGGCTTTTGTAGAATTATACAATTCGTTTTGATTAGTGTTTCCAATGTATAAATTATCAATTGATGGAAACTCCTTTAATAACTCCTCATTATTGACAGCTTTAATGGCGTTGCAGACAAAGGTATTACCTTCGCCATTGATACACAAAGTTGGAGACTTTAGTGCAAGGGCTGTTGACGCCAAGATGGATAAAATTAAGAATTGCATCTTGATTTAAGACTGATGATCTTGGAAGCTTCCAATTCGGTATTTATATGGTTGATGTTGTTTGTTTAATTGGTTTTGGTAGATAGAAATTATTTACATTTCAGGGGAAATTTCAAATAGCTGCACAGATGGTGTTGCACAATCAAAACATATTGATCACATGTTTATATTTAGAAACATTTGATACAAAATAAAAATTACAAATAAAAGCTTTAACCTAGCTCCCATTGAATTGGGCTAGCGAAAAAATTACGATTTTTTCAGGAATGAAATGGAACTATGTATAATGGAAGAAATTGATCTGATGAAGTCCAAAGTTTCTTCTGCAGATTTACCATGAAAGATCGAAGAACTTCTAAGACGGATATTTTGGTAACAACCCAGAGAACCATTACTGAAGTTTTTCGAAAAAAAAAAATGTATGATTGGTATTAGAATAAAAATTAATTACTTGGTGAACCTACCATAAAAATTGAATCCGGGAACATATCTCCGAGTTTTAGAAAAACAATGTTCCCTCATTTCCGCCAAGAAAAGGTAATTTTCACAAAAAGGAAATTTCAAGTTTTTAAGTCAAATGACTATATTGGAATTAATGTCATCACGACTTGAGTAATTAAAAAACTTGTAAGCACATTCACGAAAAAGAAAAATCAGGATTTTTTTTTAAACTGGCACTGTGAATATTTTGAGGAAACTTAAACAAATTGTAAGCGTATACAGTTATTAGGGTTCAAGTATACGTTAACAAATACATATAAATATACTCTTTATAGTTAGATTTATAAGATAAATCGGCTTTTATTTGTATAAAATAACTTTTAGTAATTGCTAACAAGTTCAGATAACAGTCAAGATCGTAGGGTTTAGATAATCTTGTAAGCACATTCAATTTCTAAATAAATTAGAACTTAATTTGAGAATGAAATTTTAATTTCATTTAAACAAATGAAAAAAAACTTGTAAGCACATGCTTTTAGTGTGAGCTTTCCTAATAAATAATAAAATTAATGATTTTTTTGTTCTTAGGTAGGTAATTGAAAGAGACCAATCATAACTAAAACTGTGCTTGTGGAGATTATATAGGATATCAAAAAACGTATGAATAAAAATAGAGAGATCGATTTGAATCATCCCACATTCTGACTTCATGGCATTTTTATATCAGAAATTATTTTTATATCTCAGCTTGGGCTTCAGGTAATTATTCTAAGTTGCTTGATATTCTGTTTTGAATATATTTTTTTTTTTTGTTGTTTTTTTTCAACGGTTTTAGTTAAGTTAAGAATTTATATTCCAATTATATGAATTTTTGTATTATAAGCTGAATATCGTAATCAGTTTTTGAATCAAACTCTAGTTTTATTAGAAAGAAGGATGTATTTTATAAAAAAAAACCACTACGAATTCAATTAATTGATTTTTGTTATTTATGTTCAGAAAACACTTGTAAGCACATGGCGGTTAAAATTAATTTATGGTTATATCAAATGCTGAGGTCAAAGGATATTCAAATTTTATAAATAAGTTTGTAAGCACTAGAAAAATATGCATATTTTTAAATTTTTTTTCTACTCAAAACACTGCCGAGTGCAGCTAAGCATGGCACGAAAACAAAGATAGGACATTAAGACTTCGACGGTTTGCTTGGAAAAAAAACTTCAAGAAACGGCTTCTTCAGAATATCAAAATCTTCGAATTAATTTTTTTGAAGAATGTAGATCTAAAAATATGGAAATCAAAAATAAAAACATTAAAGTATATTTTAAAGATGTTGACATTTCTATAGAATTATAAACAAAGTTAAAAACAACGTAAGACTTGTGTAAAATTTACAGAGGGAGTTAGCTTATACAGCACCTGCAAACTAAACGCGATTAAAATTACACGAGTCAAAATTGTTTAATCTTACCAGCATTCTCGGTTAAATTGTACTAACATCTCAAATTTTAACGAGTTTCTCGATCAATACAAACAAGTTGATCGGTTAAAATAACCATCTAAACTGATAATTTTAAAAAATTTAATTTAACTTGGGCGACTACGTTGATTTTAACAACCAGAACTACGTAGTTTTTAACCAAGACTACGTTATTTTTAACGCATTTTTTACTAACCCACCGAAAAAAGCTCTCGGTTAGGAATAATTTTTCTGGGTGTATACCAAGGCTAAAATATACCCAGAATTTAAGACGGTTTTATATTTTAATTATAAAAAGAACCATGGTAACCCTGTGTAAATGCTTAAAAGCTCCAAAAATACTCGGTTTATAGTCAAAACGCATAATACATATTTGTTTGTTTTGAAGTAAAACACAAATAAAATAAAGGTGAAGTTCTCTTCTATAAAACAAAAAATAAGAAAAAGTATTTGGCAACCCTGTTTCGGTTTACATATGCTTAAAAGCATCAAGGAAAATCATATCATTAGAGCTTAATATTTATTTAAAGTCAGGTGTCATCTCTAAATTATAACAAGGATTCGGCAAACCTGTTTATTTTTAGACACTTCTTAACTGAAATGCATTCTATTCGATAGAATTAAAGCCGAAAACATAGAAAAAATATTTGTGTCATATTTTAAATAAGAACAAGACATTGGCAACTCTGTTTCAATGCTTGTAAGCATCAAAAATACACGTTTTTCGATAAATGAACCACAGTGTAAAATTATAGCCTTTTCTGTCTACGGGGATAAAAACTACAAAATGGAGGAAGTACTCTGTTTATTTGTGAACCTGTTTCAGACTAAACAAATGGTTTGTAAATATTTTTTAAATTATTATGTAGCTAAAAATAATATATTAAAAATAGTAAAAGTTGTCAGTTCCCCTTCCACTTCATCGGATGTTAATTTTGTTGACTTCTGATTGGCACACTTGTTTGTTTAAAGATTGTTCGCAAAGTATAACTACCCTTTGTGATGATTATGCAATAACATCTGTCTAGCTGATTAATCTAATGACCACACATTGTTTCAAAGTGTAAATATTTTTCACCAGCAACTCACCTAAACAAACAAAATTCACCATATAAATAGGGCGTTCGATTCATCGATACTTCACTATCAAATCAAGATGAAGTTGTTAATCTTGTCGATCTTAGCTACAACAGCATTTGCATTAAAATCTTCAAAGTTGTGTATAAACGGAGCCGGAAGCGACTTCGTCTGCAACACACTTAAAGCTGCCAGCAATGAAGAATTAATCAAAGAGTTCCCGACAATCGATAACGTAACAATTGCAAAGGAAGGTAATATTGAATTGTACAAAAATGCTATTTCTATGGAACTTTTAAGAAGTGCATTGAAGAATCAAACAAATACTGAAGCTCTAAATACAAATAAAAAAAGTTGGTTCCAAACTCTAACCAAAGTTAGTGGTCAATTGGGAAGTGCTCAGACTTCAACATTGAATTTTGTGAAGTCAGTTGCCTCAGGACTTTTAAGTTTACAAGCATCAATCGAAAAAACTACTTCAGCCAATACCAAAAAAGTTACAGAAATAGTTGAAAAGGCAAATCAGAAATTAAGTCAAGACATCGACAAGAGATCAGTTCAATTTTTATCTGACGAATACCAAGAATCAGCTGATAACTGTTTCAATCCAGTTTCGAAACAAGTTGAAAGTCTCCAGACCAGAACATCAAAAACAGTGGACAAAGCTTATGATTCATTAATCGATTTGGCCGATCAAATTGGGCAGTGCATTAAGAGTAATGATATTGAAGGTAAATGTCCTAAAGCTATTCAGCCAAAATTGAATGCATTAAAGTCGTCAGCAACTAGTGCGGGAGCTATTGGAAAACAATTCGAAACACTTGGTAAGAAAAATTTTGACAAGGATCCTTGTGTGGCAAGAGCACTTAAGCGTCTTGAAACTGGTGTTCAGAATGTTTTGAAAACTGCTCCACAAAATTCGTAAGCAAATAAATCTGCTGAGTAAGCAGAATTATTAAATTTAAAATATTATTTTGTGTTTTTTGTATCTTTTGTTTAAAATCTTTAACTTCAAAATAAATTTGTAATTACTGCATGCATATTTTGTTCTTTCTTTTATATTATTGGAAGATACTTTTTGTTTTCAAAAATTATGAAATATTTGCCCTTCTGGATGAATATGTTTATTTAAACTGTGTTTTGGGTTTAGGAGGTATTAATACTGCCCGGATAAGTTCAATACGCGCTCTGGTAAATGTTTTTTTAATTTTGGATAAATCTACTTCAACTGTATTTATGGTTTGGGATAAATGAGTTTCTAAATTCCACTGAAATACTACACCGGATAAGTTCAATCATCACATAGATACAGGATTCTTATCTCCGGATATTCCTATTTTATTTGTATTGTATATCAATTGTAAGATAGATTCCGGATAAGTCCAATTAAGTCTTGGATAAAGGTTTTTTACTTCTGGTTATATCTACTTCAAATGTGTGTTCAGTTTGGGATAAATAGATAAATTCAAACAATACTTTAAAATAATATTTTTGCATTTTATTTTTTTTTAGAATTTTAACCTTAAGCTTTGGATAAAAACTTAAACTTGGGCATTAGAGTATAAAATTATAATAAATAATAGAATGCGAGATTTTTATCTGTGTGTTAAATCTGCATTGGGAGATTATTTCTTGCTCCTACTTTTTGTAAGAAAATATAACAAATTTGAGATCTTTTTTTTTTTATCTCTGGATGAATATATTTCATTCATTGTAAATACTAGATTTTTGACTCTGGATAAAGTGTTTTTGAATATACTTTTGTTTTAAGAGATATTAAAATATATTAACACACTTACATAATAAATTTCGTAAAAACACCATCTGAAATGAAAAAAAAGAAACAAAAAATTAATTACTTTTTTAGAAATATTTTATTAAAAATTTTAGACATCAAAATATTTAAAATAGTGTTTATAAATAGACTAAAAATAGAATCTTATGTAAAACTATGACATATATATGCGTTATATTTTTTAAATGAGATTGAAATATATTGTCTTTCATATATAAAATGTTTGTATAAGTGTTTGACACGGAATAATATAAGCACGTGACGTTAATAACAAATATTCGAGTCATTACTGAGTATCCAGACATCCCGGATAACACATTATGACATCCTGAATAGCAAAACTTTCTGCATATGAGTCTATTCAAGTATCCAGATATCCCGGATAAAACATTAAGTCTATTTAAGTGTACATAGACATCCCGGATAAAACTGTGCTACTTCTTGGATACATGTTTGTTATAAATCCGAGTCTATTTAAGTGTACAGGTCTTTCGGATAGGACATTATCATACTTTGGAGAAAAGATAATTTTTTCCATTTTTAATCTTGATTTTTGATTATTGTTTTAAAAAATGCGGTTATTCACGTTACCCGCCATAGCTTTTGTCTATTGGCTATTCAGTATTTGTGTAAATTATTTAAGCGATAATATAGAAATTGACAAAGCACTTTGTTTTATTATTTAATAGCAGAAAGAGAAGATATAAGTGGTTTTTTTTTCCGGATAAACGGTTTTGAGTGCTTTTTTGACAATTAGACAATGTTTTTTTTTATTTAAATGTAATGTACATTGCACAGGGCAATCAAAAGCGTCGATTCAATATTATAATTTAGAGGTAAATTTGTTTCGGATAAACGATTTTGAACTTATGATAAAATGTTTACACCAAATTATGTTAAACGTTAAGATAAAAGCCATCACAAATCTTACAAGTTACCAAGGTTGGCGATACAAATAAAAGTAACCAGAGATTTTTCGAGAAAAGTGGGAACATATTGTTTTTGTTTATAAATATGTAGCTCGAAAGCATGTACTTACGATTTCTATTTTATTTAAAAATAAAAATATCCCTAATTGACCAAAGAGACAAATTCATGTCAAAGGCTTCTTGAGAAGAACTCAAGTCACTTCTCTCCACAATTCACAATAAATTTAAAATAACTTTCTACATCTTTCAATTCAAAAACCTTTATTCAAAGCTTTTTGATTGAATAATTAAACAAAAAAAAATGCTCAAAAAATACAATAAAACCGATAACCAACAAGATTGTGTATAATTGACTTAAAGTCTCGAAGCTTAGTCAATCTCCATCTTTTTTCGAAAATTATCCCCCAGTATTGGTAAGTTGTAGGAGGAGTTGGTCAGTAAGTTGGTTCTTTCCCACACAAATCGTTCTTCATAATACAAAAATAAAAAAAAACGAACGAAAATAAATATAAAACCATTCTTTGCACACATTACCACCACCCGGTGGTTCTTACTGTGTAATCGGCTTCTACCCGGAAAATAAACCCCAAACAACTTTCCTTTTTTTGTCCGAGGATTTTCTCCTTCTGTTTTTTTTTTTTTTTTTTTTATTCATGCCAATTTGAAAGGAAAAACTTTCAGACCTAACCTCTTTATTCTATAACACACACACACACATACATGTAAAGGAAAAAAAAAAACAATATTTTTGATGTCTTGTAATCATATTCAAGAGGCGATCTCCTAATCCCTCCTGGAGGGCACAAGGACAATAAGGACCTGGAGTTTGTTTAGAAATGAAGATGGAGAGAGAGAACATAGAAACGAAAAATCGGATGTCCAATAAATGTGTAATGCAGGCTGCTTTCACTTGCTATGACAAACTGACGACATCTGACGTGTGGGTACCTAAGGTGGTTCTAAGGCAGCCTTAGTCAAAACAAATTCACTTCAATAAGGAATAACTTGTGTATATAAAAGGGACTGGAATAATAAAAAAAAAAACATGAACTAAAAGGACTAAAAGTGAAAGTGGAAAATTGAAGGAAGGAAGGAGAATGAACAAAAACACACATACACAAAAAAAAAACCAATGAACGGTAATACATAAAATATATTGCCCTCGATATTATCCGGACTTAATTTTGTCATAAAAGGATATTTCATGGAAAATAATTTTTCTTCTTTTTTTTGGTTTGAAAAAAAAAAAAAGATATCCTGGAAATGGATTATATGAGGAAAGATTGGTGGGTATAGAAATCGAGAGCGAAATTAAGGTATAATCGAGTATGATTTATGCACCAAATATCCTCTACCAGAAACACTTTGGACCAGTCAAACTCACAAATGGAACTACGACTATATTTATATATGTTTGTAACAGAACTGTGCATTTTTATAAATGTTCTTTTCTATATTAAATTGTTCCAGGATATATGTTATATGCACAGCTAAAATGGGTAATGTGTGCTGAAAGTAAACAGTGGGGTCTAAAAGGGACAGTTTTTATTTCTAACCAATTTGTTAGCCTAAGTTTAAACCTCAGAAATTATATGATCATAAAAAGTATTTAAAGTGTTTGGTACAAATTATGTGTCAACATAAATAAAAAAAAAAAAAGAAAATTTGGCACAAAGTTCTGTTCTCTATTATCTGATCGTATACCATTTGTGGCGATAAATTGACGAAGTTGGCAATTCCGGATCCAAATGGATAAACACAATTTTGGACAAGAACCAAAAAATTCAATTGCTCCAAAAATCACCCATGTCTTAAGTTTTTGGTAGGATGGTTTCCTTATTTTAAAGTATGAAAATTAAATGGTTTGAAATTTTAGAAAATATATAAAAATATGGAATGGGTAAATTTTTTGCGAAAGTACGATAGTGTTCCAAACATATTTTTTTGATTTTTTCATACAAAATGTAAGGATGCTGTCTTTCGAGAGTAGAGTATGGAATAGTTAAGTAGTATTGAGGATTCGAAATTTAGAATTTTAGAATTAAATTTGTATAATTTTGTTCATTGTTATTAATAGTCTATTTAATAGACCGGAGCTCCAGAGCAAAAATAAAACAAATTCGTTCAAGAATTTTAAAAACTTGCTTTCAACTAAAAAAGTCAAAAACAAAGAAAAAGTGCTTATTTTGAAAAAAGTACATTTCAGTCGTTTGTTGACAAAAAAAATTAAATTGCATATTATCAAAGGATTTTACATCTACTTTATTTTATTAGTACAAAGTTTGGATGTACCGGCTTCATACACGAAATGCCCCTTGATTTATTAAAAAAAAAAATAAAATCCTCAATTTTTAACTTTCTTTTCATTGATCTTAGGTTAAAATTTTAGTCAAAAACAATTTTTAAAATTTTTTAACTATCTTAACTTGATAGAAACATTAATTTTCTATGAAAAGTATCCTTAAACCATTTCAAAGTTAGGCTTGGTTTTCGAGTGAAATCTAAAAAACTGAAAACCGACCAGTGTTGCCGTTTACTCAGAAATTCACCAATGGATTTAGTAGAATTTTTGTCTGGAGTATTCTTTATATGTGAAGGAGTCATAATCAGCAATAAAAACTCTTGAACGAATTTGTTCCATTCAAAAGGGTCTATTCAATAGACTTTAAAAGAAAAACTAAAGAATATAATAAACGATATTAGTTCTGCATTTTAATACAAGAAGTACTAAAGCCAGTTATCGATAAACGATAATGGTTTGACCAGATAAAATTCCGTTCTTCATATTTCGTGAGTCTGAACTATACAACAATCATAAAAAAAAATTTATTTTTTGGTGATCGCAACTAATTATGTTTCTGTAAAGAAGCTACAGTAAAGCTTTATAGAAGCAAGTTAGTTTTAGAAAAAAAAAATAACTTATTAAATTTGTAAATAAAAGGTTTACATGATTCTTTGATAGAAAAGTTCTTAAAATGAAACTCACAAGACCATTAACAGACACCACTGTGAATTTTTGTCAGTATGACTTACTGACTCCATTGCCAGAGAGACACTGCTATAGCTCACTTTTGTTATTATTTGCAACTTTTTTTGTATGTTTGTTCGGGTTTTTTACAACCAAAACTCCTGCTGCTGCTTCTGTTACTCTACAACTACAAACCATCCAAACCATATCATAACCAACTAAAGCAACGTTGCTTCTGTTCTGCTGTGCCACAGATGGTATTTTCCAACCAGTAATCCTTTTATTAATCCCGAACAAGTAATCCCTTTTGCCAAGATTTACTTCATATTCCATACATACGCCATTCCATAACAAATTTTCAATCCTCACCCGGGCGCCACCGTATCCACAATTTTCAGGGTTTTCCAGTTTCACACTGTGGTTCAGTGTAGATAGTGAAATTAATCGCAATGCTCTACTACCTCCTCCTTCTCTAGACAGACAGACAGACAGACACACTCACCTTTTTTGCAAAAATGGGGTACGTAGTATAGATGGCGCTAGTGTAAGTAGTGGCAATCATATAAATGTGGGTGATAGAATATCCTCTCTCATATGGCATTTTGTGCAAAATTTGCGCAAAAGAGTAAAATGATATTTTGATAGTTTTATGCTTAACGTGTTACTGAATGTGACAAAGCTTTAAATTTTTTACGCAAAAAAAACACAAAAAAACACCAAGACTTACGGAAAACACAGAGGAGACACTTTTGCTCAGTTTAGTTGGTTGAAAAGAAAATTATGCTGCATTGATATTGTTTTCGTTTTGATAAATTTCTTTTTCGTAATCCACCCAAGATTCCAACCATCACCCATATACAGTTTTTTTTTTGTTTTTTTTTTTTCAGTTCGTTTGTTTTTGATTTAAAGGAAGACAAATATGTATTTTCATTCCACCAAGGAGAGGAAAAAGGAATATTTTCAACAAGAAATTGAATAAGAAAATACGCGTATTTCTTTAGCAGATGTTACCACGACAAGAGAAGCTACGAAAAATTGGCCAACATACAAAAAAAAAAAAATGAGACATATGGAAGTGGCTCTTTCCCCTGTAATATCTGGGAAAAGATACTACTATTTCCCTATACCATATAGAAATATATTTTATTCCAAGAATAGATAAATGACTAAGGAAATGTCTATTAGTATTTAATAATGACGATTGATTGAAGTAGATTTCTCAAATTCTCGAGAACAGACAAAACAAACAAACAAAAAAAAAAAAAAACTCCAAGGACCTGATGCTACTGAAATTCAAAGCAAGACAAAATATGGAAGGAAGCGTTATTGAGATTTAATAGGATTAACGATGGCATTTGCACAAATAAGCGAATGATTTGTGTTCTTCAAACGGAGTTGCTGAGATGGAACGACGAAAGGCGAGAGAGTAAGTAAGTAAGTATAAAAAGGGGCTCTGCTGCTCTACTTACTGTTATGTCGAGTTAAAGGAAGTGAAAGTGATTGGAATTTGATTGTGCGGTGATTTTGTGGTTATTTGGATGAAAACAGCATTATATCGCTATGGTTGGCTCCTCGGTGATTGAAAGGATTAAATGGGGCTAAAAAGTTTTGCTACATTAAATTAGAGGGATAATTATTGACTTTGATTTAACTCATCAGATAATTGTTAAAGACATGATAGATTTTCTATGGATTTTAGGGTTTTAAATCGAATATTTGTTACCTTAATTATGTCTGTCAAAGGATTTAACTGATACTTTGTTTTTTCTTTTTCAAAAAAATGATTTAAAAAAAATTAATTGTTGGCGATTTTGGTTGTTAAAAAACTGAGGGTCAATAATTCCATTTTTTTTCGGTACATTTAAATAAATTTTTGGTTTTGTTATTGAACTTTAAAACTCTAATTTTCAGAGACTTGCTAAAATCATGTAGTTTTGAGAGACGTACATTTTTCTTGTTTTATTTTAAATTTCTTTTTTTTTTTCAAGGGATACCGATTGGGCAAGTGTTCCTAATTTTAAAGAACTACCTATTAAAAAAGTTCACTACTATTTTAAACATAAATCAAAGCTGCATTCAATTGATTTAAAGGATTTCATTCCTACTAACAAGATGGAAATTCGCTTTTTTTTTCTTATATCTAAAAAATTTACAAAAAAAGCAAACATAGGATTTTTTCAGTTTTTCCGTATGCTTACATACTTGCAGTGACCGCTTTTTATTCCGTCAATTCCGATTTTTTCTCTGCACTTTCTCTCGCACTTTTTTGTCTGATTCTTTTTTTTTTGTTATTTTTAAATTGCGTACAAATTTATTTATAAGAGAAATACTTCCAACATCAGACGAAAGTTGAAACTGAAATACTTTTAATTCTGAGCAATGCTTCTAACTACAACTGAACCACAGTTGGTAGAATGAAATAAAGTGTGGCTTTTGTTCAGAAATTTTGTAACCAAATAAGAAATGATTTTCAATTAAAACTAAAACATCTTAGTTTTAGAGTTTTATTTTTTTAAAGGTACTGATAAAAAAAGAGTATAATTCATGTCACTTGAAATCAAAATGAAGTACATACATATATTATAAGAAACTATTATAGTAGGTAACTTTAAATAATTTTTTTCACTAGATTAAAAATTATATCTTAAACTACAAAAATAACTTTTTAATTATCACTCTTTTATGAAAGGAGCAACAAAAAAAAACACTTTTTTAAAGATTCTATCTGGTGCAAGTTTTTGCCAACTTTCGAATGACTTTTTGATCATTATTGTTTTCTTGACAAAAATAATTAATAAAACACTATGTTTATCAAAATTGTGCATTTTACCGTTGTCCTAAAAGCTTAAATTAGCATGGGTAAGAAAAAATGAACAGCCTTAAAAAATTATTATCTGCGCAATCAAAAATGAGATTACATTTTTTTAAATGCAATTACAAAAAATAACATTTCTCCTAAAATTCAACATCTTAACAAGTTTATATTAGTATAAACGGAGAAATTAATATTAAAATGAGTAAAGGCATGCCAAAGTAAGCGTTTTCTTAAATCATCGCTATGTGGTATCAACTTTGCAGTTAGAGAGTTAAAACTTGTGAAAAAGACCCCCATCTTCCATAATATTTTCTCTATTTTTGCAAATTACCCTCCATACTACTAAGGTGCTTAAAAAAGAATATATTTTTTTTTCATTTCTTACCCTTAAAGTGAGTGAATGGCTAACAAAGAACCCCCCTGAAAACTAGACGCTGGAGCTGTTTTAATTTTGGTTTTCTATGTATTTAACATAAGAATTTTTTTTATTAAAACTGAAACTACGCCAACTAATTTTTAATTAATAAAAATGACTATTCCTTAATCATAAAGTTGGTTTTTCAAGAAAAAAGTCTGCAGCAGTTTATAATCACAAAAAAGCTTACTAGTTTAAATACCAAACTACGAACTTTTATATTAGAAAATAAAGCATTTAATTTTAGCTCTACGATTTGTAAGCCCTTTAGGTATGCCCATTGCAAAATTTTGAAAAAACAGTAATGACACCACTTAAAATACTTAAAATGATGATACAAAATAAATTGAGGATGTGTTCATCGATAGAAAGTTTTCAAACAGTTTTTCTTTTGAAATAAAAGTTACTCATACAACACAGTGAACCGCAAAATGGTCGATCTTTCATGTGAATGATCTGCTTAGGCAAATTTCAAGAATAATAACTAAATCTTATATAGAGTCGAAGATTCTAATAAAGGATCAAATTATGTGATAGTTATTTTTAAGAAATGATAATAAGTTCCCGCAATTTCAGTTTGAAAATGAAAAAACAAAAATTCCTGTTAAATGTATAGGAAACTAAAAACTAAAATAGCGGCCTTTTAGAATAAAGGTACAGCGCCTAGTTTTCAGTTGAGTTCTTTTCTTGCCAATCATTAATAAATTTGGGGAATAAGAGTTGAAAAAAAGAAGACAAGTTATTTTTGAAGCACCTTACAGTAGGTACCTATACCTAAAATGTATTTTTTTTTTTCTAATATCCGCCAGTTTTTGAAAAATAACTGTTTATATGTACATACATATGAGGAGCTCAGAACTAAAACGGCCTAACCCACATTTAAAAAAAAATCAAACTGAGTACACAGATCGAACCGCAATAAAACAATTTATAATATAAAAATACATCCCCATTAAATTACATTAAATAGAGTTAAAATTAGAGCCAAAAACTTTTGTCACTCTAGTGGACGCCATTTTGGCTTCGGCGACAAAATTGCCTAAATCATTTATAGCAAATGTAGTTTCGGAATAAAAAAAATATCAGACCTTAGCCCAAAAGTGTAGCCAACACTCCTAACTAAAAAAAATTACAAACTAAGTATTGAATAATATTTTTTTTATAACTTTTACAAGCCAACAAAAAAGAAACCCTGAAAATATGATTTTCTTTAAACTCGTTTTTCTCAAAACGAAATTTTGTGGGTTAGGCCGTTTTGGCGCTGAGCGCCTCATATATAGGTTAGTTAAATTTTATTCATACAGATGCTAATTAATTTTGCACGAAAATTTTGTCATTTTTATTGAAAATACAAAATTTGGGTGTTTTCATTGCACATAATTGAAAACAAAAATTTTAAATCAAGTTAATTTTTTTAATTCGCAACGACCGCGACCTTTAAGACTGGGTTCCCTTTTTCAGCAAAGTCAAATCTCATGTAAAAGCATTTGTGTGTATTAGTGAATGTGTTTCGCTCTCTCGCCATCGAATTCTCTGGTTTTTTACTCTCAGGATGTTGGTTATGGTTTTCATTCATTGTCTCTTTGTGAGATCGCCATCGCACTCACGCGTGCGGGGTGACATGCAAATGGATGTAGGTATACTACATAGATCTTTATATGGATATGGTGTTTGTGGACGAAAACTGGTTTGAAATTCAATATTTTCATGAAAGATTTCTGGAGTGTATACCTATTTATTTTTGAAATGAAAACTTGTTTCCATGTTGCTGTTGTGGATGGCATTTGAGTTTTTTGTGTATCAGAGAAATTTTTTGCATTATAATAATAATTATAGTTGTTCAGCGGAGAAGCAGGTAGAGGATGTGTTATATGGGTGCATTGATATAATATACTTGACAGTATCCTTTGTGTAGTTTGTATAAAAATATGAGTAGATGCGCAGAAGGATTGGTTTTCAGGTTCTTGCTCACTTTTCAGTTGTTCTTCGTTGAGCAATTTTTTATCTCGCACACGAGCGTGCCGGCTGACATGGAAATGTATTTACTTACAATATATAGAATGTTTAGGTTCTTATCTATATGTTGTTTGAGGATGGACTCGATATCAATCCAATTTACTTTCAACACCTTTTTAATAAAGATTTTTTTAGAGTCACCAATGCAATGAACTCAGTTGAATCGATTTTGTTTTTTATTTACCTATACCTACATTATTAGGAAACAAAAATAAGGCAGCATTAATAACACTGGTCAACAAAATTGAACTTTTTTTTTGCCACAAGAACCAAGATATACTTTTCTATAGGTTTTTGATATGCTGAACTCGAATCTGAAGTCAAAAAAAATTTGATTGGCCTCCGTTTTTGAGATATAACAGTTATAAAATGCTGAAAAACGTCATTTTGGCTCTTTTCTAGCTTCTGTTTTTATGTGGGGTAATTCATTATAAACAAATTTGTTGCCAATAGCATTTTTCTGATTGCGCATTCGAGTTCAGCAACTCAAAAACCTTTAAAAAAGTATATTTTGGTTCTTGTGGCAAAAAAAGTTTAATTTGTTTGGCCAGTGCTATTTCTGAGTCAAAGACCACTCCTTAAATTTTAAATATCTCGGGAAGTAAAAAAGATATCGGAAAGATTTAAACATTTTTTGAAAGAATAAAACCAGTTCTTATAGGAACCGTTACAAATTTTTTCATAAGGAACTACCCCACATAAAAACATAACCTCGAAAACAGCCAAAATGACGTTTTTCGGTATTTTCTAACGGTAATATTTCAAAAACGGAGGCCAATAAACATTTTCTGACTTCAGATTCGAGTTCAGCATATCAAAAACATATAGAAAAGTATATTTTGGTTCTTGTGGCAAAAAGCTTGTTGACCAGTGTAACTTATAAGTTACTTTTTTTTAAACCTTGAAATTAATTTTTCAACTATGTAATCAAAGTTTAGGGAAGTTTTCAAAAATAATTTTCAAGCTCAACACTTTGAAAAAAAAATGATCTATTTTTTCAAACTGATATTTTATTTATAAATTCAGATAGGCATTAGCTACTTTTTTGCTTGTTTCCTCAGTAGGTGTAATTTTAAAAACTTTGTTTTTGCTAAGGAAACATACTGAAACAAAACTATTTCTATAAATACCATCAGGTGCATTCTAACCACAAATACACTTATATAACCCTTTACACATTCCCCCGCGAAAATATAACTATTATACCTACAAACCTACAAAAAAAAAACCGAATGCGCAACATAGGTATAAACAAAGACTATGAAAAACAAAACGATATATTTATATTATATAACCCCGCACGCACTCGCGAGTGTAGTATAATAAACAATACAACCCAGAAATCAACCTAAATATAGAAATCAATCATTGTGCACAAGCACATGTCAAATGTCAATACACATTTTTACACACAAACAAATGCATACCACATATCTAATCCTTTACCTATATCCCCGCACGAGCGATGTGAATATTACACAATGCAAAGAATTTCGCTGACACCAAAAAAAAAAAACCCAAAAGTGTCAACTCGCAACCGCGGATCGCACCCACGAAATGAATTGTTAGAAAAAACCCAAGAGTCAACAAGAACAAAACAACCCTTTTTGAAAACAAAAGATAATGATCTTGCAAAAAATATCTACTATCTACCTACTCTCTGCAGCATCTTCATAATTTCATGAATGATTTCTGCCTGCCTGAGTGAGGAAATAGGAAATATCTACTATCTACCTACTCTCTGCAGCATCTTCATAATTTCATGAATGATTTCTGCCTGCCTGAGTGAGGAAATAGGAAACAAAAAAAAAAAAGTACATATTATGTAAACACAAAAAACAAAAACAAAATATAACGAGAAAATGAGAGCGCAAGAGCAAGTTTTTTTTCAATAAATAGAAAAGAACAGAAAAAAAGAGTTCATCAGCGCCAGCTTATGCGTGGCATTCTTTTGAACTAAATTTGCATGTGTGCGTGATCAATGGAATTTTCAAAGTAAAAAAAGCTAAAATAGACACTTTTTCAACAATTTATATCAAAAATACTGTGAGCAAAAATATATATTTTTTTTTTGAAACTGATTTGAAATATAATGAAAAAAAATAATAAAAATAAATTGTGGATGCTTTGACTGCCCCTTCCTCAAAAACAGAATGCAAATATTGGTTTATTAAAATCAAATTTTTAGTGTGTAAATAAAAAAATATTTTTTTTTGGCAAACGGGTTGCATGAACAACTTTATTAACTTCTCATTAAAAAATACAAAAACATTTTAAAAAATAATCACGCTTTGCCCCACGACCAAAATGCTAAAAAAGTGCATTTTGACACCTTTCCTTCAAATTAACCGTTCAAACTAACTTCAAATTAAATTTTAGAAATTTTATTGGATTCTCCTAATTTCCCTTTATTGTTTTCTTTTTGTTTCATCTAAAAACACTAATAAACGGTAAAGTTATTCTAAGAAGAGTGAGTAAAAAAACATGAAATTACAACAAATTAACGAAGCTTTTTTTCTAATAAAAAAAAAAAAAAAAAAATCTGTTTCGCGTACTGCATGAAAACACATTTGATCATTATAAAACAAAAAAAAAATAAATAAAAAGTTTATAAACAACGGTGCCCCAACCAAAATTCTGATTCAATCTAAATTTGCAGGAAAAAAATCATTTTCGACCCTTATAAAAATCGCACAAGAAATGTTTCTAAAATTTAAATGATGCAAAAATATTTGTAGGTACGTTTATTACCTTTTCAAAAAAGTACGTTTCATAAGATTATCTTATAAACTGCAAAAGTTATACAACAATTAGTCAACCGTCTTCCATTAAAATGCTATGGAAACCCCCCCTTAAAGGAAAAAAAATTCAATATGTTCATTTTATGTACCTACTCAATGAAATTTTAAGATTATATTGATTTTTATCAAGAAGGTGTTAAACGCCTTCACTAAGAGGGTGTAAATGACCTTTCTACAGAATAAGTTATCTCTACTGTCTGCTTTTCGAAAAAAAAAATTAAAACAAACAAACGAACAAAAAAAAAACCCGAATCCTTGCCCATACCCAGCTTACCTATAGTACAAATCTATTTAGGTACATAGGTTCTGAAAAAACAAAGATGGTTTTCCATCAACCAAACCAATTTGAAGTCTATATAAAAAAATATCCTTTGACCTTCCGTGTAATAGATTTTTTTATACCAAACCACATTTATAAGGGTTGATGTGTTTTGCTTGGTTGGTTTGTTAATTTTACAACAATTTTTTTTTTTTTTTTTCATTGGTTTAAAATAGGTTTACCTAACGTTAGATTTTTTTTCTCCGAAAAAAAGTGTGCGGGAAAAAATCAAAACATTTCTACCAGTTAATTAGCAAAAAAAAAAATTAAATAAAAAAAAAACACAGAGATATGAAAATATATTTTTTTTTTTCTTTACACTTTGTGGCTTTTAGTCACTTATGAAATATGAATGAATGGGGTCGCTCTAGTGTAGCTTCATTTTTTTCCATTCACCACCTCCATCATCATCATCACCATCTTTTTCGAATAAAAATTGGAAAGCATAAAATAGATGAGGGAATACACCATGACGCCGTCGTCATCGCTTGGCTCAGGAAGAAATAATAATTCTTGACTTTAAACAAAAATATAAATAAAATAAACACAACCAAGTCGTAAAAACTTGCTTGTAAAATCAGTACCCAAAAAGGTTGAAATGACAATTGGAGCAGTTTGAATTGACATGATATCTCATAACTTCAAAAAGTTTTATTTCAACTAGAAAAATTTCATAACAAAACGGACATTTCTCGTCTTATTTAAATTTAATCCTGAATATTTTTACAAATCCATAAGTTTCCTTAAGAAAAAAAAAAAAAAATAAACAAAAAAAATCCACTTCTGTCTTGTAGAAGTAGAGCAGAAACACATCCTTTACCATATCTACAAGGTACAACCAGCAGCACCATTTCTCTGATGCCACCAACGCAATGTTATTTGACAAAAGGAGTATCCCTAGAGATTCTAGGATACTCCCGGTAACATGGTATAGATACCTACCTAATATGTTTTTTTTTTTTTTGCAACTTCTATTTTAAACTTTAGAGAAACGAAATCAAACAGAGTTTCGTTTATTTAGAAGGACTTCTTGGCTGCCCCCGGGACGACAACACGGTAAAAGGAAATCCAAGTTGGATAGGAAAAAAAAATAGAAGAGAAAGATACGAAAGCCATTCCCAGGCCACAATCTTTTTTTTTTGGCAGATAGGTACTTTGTATCTTTCAGTATGGCAGCAGCATGAGAGACAAAAGACATACAGCGAAAGAGAGACAGATCGAGGGAGAGATGAGTAGAAGAGAGAAAGAAGAAGGAAAGAGAACTCGTGCTCTTTTTATTTTGTCTGCACATAATCTACCACCTGCAGTTTTTCATAGAATTCCCTTGACTCGTGTGTGGATTGGATGGTCGAGTTAAATTCATCTCGTGGTATAAAAAATAGGAAAAGAAAAGTCCTTTCTTTCTTTCTGGCTATGTTTTTCTCGTCTCGTTCGCCTGTGAGTTGACCAGAGTGTACCTTTTTTGTGTGTCCTTTGTGTGGTCCTCAGGAGTCAGCTTATTTTTTTTTTTTTATTATTTGTTCATTGTAAGTATCCTTTTGGTTTGCCTTTGCTCTGAGATAACCCAATTATAGAGGGTAGCGCGGTACAAGTAGCCTGGTTAGTTGAGAATTGTTGGTCCTTTTTTACTATTTTACTTATTTTTTTTCTATGGTCAAATAATATATGTAAAGCTAACATGTGTGCGGTTGGACACCACATTTTATTTCTCGTTCCTCTCCCGCCTGATGCTTTTTTGTTAAAATAAAAAGTAGTTATGAAATGTCACAGTGATGTGATCCAATCAACATTCCTTTTTCATATTCTTTATGTTGTTGTCCTGTTTTTTTTTTTATTTTTTTTTTTTTTTTTGTAAGTAAAAATGTCATGTTTCACATGAGTGTATGTTGTTTGACTTTTTCTGGTTGTTTCCTCAGGAATCCTCTTGTTGTCCTGTCAAATTGAAATTAAGTGGCCTTTGCATGTGCTTTGTTTTTATTTTTCTGTGGGAAAAAAAGGCCAAGAGAGACGACCAACTCAAGGAGTATACAGGACGAACACAAAAATGCCCTTTCGCACTGACGCCTTTTTGCTAAAAAGAAGAAAGTAGAAAATGTTCAGTATGCTGTATGCACACAAAAGGACTGTCTTTTCATTGAATTTCATTCATAATACTGTAAATGTGGTATGTTTAAAGGATTTTCGTATATTTATTTTCATTTAGTTTGTGATGGTTGAACTGGACGTTGACTTTAAACAATAGAAACTTGAAAAGGTCTCCTTGTGCATGCAACTACTTGCATTGAAATATTGGAATGGAAAACTGAAAATTTATGTTGGAAAATATTAGGAGAAGAAATGAAGGCTTTTGTATAGAACTTTGACATTGGAGATCATATCTCCAAAAATATATGTAATCGTAGAGTATTTTCAATCACTAATGGTGATAGAATCATTCAATTTTAAAACGCTCCTGAAATTCTTCCAATTATAATGAAATTATCATTTGTAGAAAATTCGGTGTGAATGTGTTACCAAAATTTTGTATTGTATTAGAATTGCATTTTGCCTATCAATATTTGAGGCATTTTTTAATTTTTTTTTTTTTATTTTTCATTTTTTTGACAACATTATCTTTTCTATTTATCTATTTCTCGAGACACATTTGTAGATCGTGAAGTAGATTTTCAAATAAGATTTTCGATTTATCAGTTTCAAAGGTTATGAACAGAATTTCAATTCGCTCGAAGCAGTTTTTAATTTGTTTATAATTTTATTTTTAGAAACGGAAAATTCTCATTTTAAAATGTTTTTACTTGCGATTTAATTACTAGAAGCCAAGTTTGGGATTCGTGAAATTGAACTGGAAATAACAATTGTTCATTGCAATGAATGAAATAAAAAAAAATATTTTTTTAATCGTTTTTAAACGTGACGAAAATTTTAGTTCAAAAGCATTTTGATAATCTGAATTTAAAAATTTTCAAAAATTTCAAAAATATGAATTTTGGTTTTTTTTTTGTAATGTAATTTTTTTTTTTTTTTTTTGAAAAATCAATATTTTTAAAACGGGTTACTGAATTTTCTCGAAATTATTACTCACAATAAATTCTGTGGTAATAAGTTAAAAAAGCTTATGTCGACATAAGTGAAAATCGATTTTATTTGCTTAACATGTTCACCTTTTGTTCAGCTTTGTTTTAGTCTGGGTCTCATTTCTCTACGCAAAATATAAACCGTTAAATTTAAAAAAATCATAGTAGCTTAAGTCTTTTTGGGCAAAAACTGCATTTGCATAATAGCTTATGTATATGTTAAAATAAAATCGTCCAAATCTTAAAAGGAATACATTTTTTAAATCAGCTTAAGTCGATACAATAAGCTTTTATGACAATTTGAATTCAAATGTATTCATCGCTTAGGTCAACATAAGCTATTTTAAACTTGTGGTCGAGTGAACCATTTGTGTTCTTATGTCGACTTAAGCCATTTTAAAAAATTGCATTTTGAACCAAAACCAATTTTGCAAAACAGCTTAAGTAACATAAGTTGTTTTGTTCTTTGAAATGTCCGCCCGTCCCGAACGTTTTCAAGAAAAAATATACATATGGAAATTAAGGGTATAACAAGCTTGTATTTCACAAATTTCATTTGCTTATAAATAATAATTTACAAAATAAAATCCAAAAATTCTTTGTCATAAAAGAAAGACCATACAAAATTGTTTTCGTACTTTTAACCCTTTGTTCTTCAGTGGTAACAGCATGAAACCACCAGTTCTTTGTTTCTTCATTTTATGTATCAATTTTTATTTCATTTGGTACGACTTTTTATTTATATTATGACGTTCGACAATTCAATCCAGAATTCCACAAAATATTTTGAAATAGTTTTTCTCAAAGAAATTTTTTTTAACATTTTTTCCGTTCTGTTAAAATTTTCAAAACATTATGTATTTAAATTTAATATAATTTTTTTTTTGTTTTGTTTAATATAACACTTTCATTGAGACAAAATAAAGGGATATTTTTGTTCTTAATCAATTGGTTTAAAAAATACCTTTGGTTTAAGTGTAGAGTAATGAAAGCTTATTGAACCGAAAAAGCTTTTATGTAAACAATTTTTGAAATAGTATGGACTCGAACCAAAAGTTGTTGTTTTATTTAACAACTTCACCTATGAAGGTATTTTAAAAATATCTACAAAACTTATGCTCCACAAAGTTTACAATTATTTGAAACTTGAACCAATTTTGTATTCAAAAGTAGAGCTTTAATAGCATTTATCTACCACAGTTGGACTTATAGAGATTTGGGACAGTTTGAAAAAAAAACTTTCATGAGCTTTTATAGGAAACTTTTATAGAAAACTTTGTGTTTCAAAATGTTTGCTATAGGTAATAATGAAAGTAAAGCTACAAAGCGGATGTTCATTTATAATATTATGTAGTTAAATTTCGACGGGTAAAGAACTTTTAATAGATGAATGGTACTTGGGAAATTAAAGCTATTTTTAAGTGTCAACTTAATACGGAGAATTAACATTTTCTAAAGGCCAGGTTTCAGTTGAATTTTGAAAACCTGATAAACCCTATAAGAAAACCAAATAATCGCTGTGTAAACTAAGTGACATAGTTTTTGAATGCAGAATTAATAAATCTTTGGTAGTTACACCTACCAAACACTAGGTGGCGTGACAGTAGCATTATTTCTACGAAACTTTGAAATCCAGTCAGTAAAAATTTAACACAGTGCCCAACAACAAAACAAAAACGCTCAAAATAACTTTATTAAATTTTCATTAAAAAGGAGTAGGTATAACTGCTTTGGAATAATTTGAAACTGTGAACCATCCATACAAAAAGAGGGGAATAACGGATTCTTGTAGAGGAGTCAAATACAATCATTTTTTGCTTTGGGAGGGGCAACAAATGACTCAAAATAAAAAAAAATTAGGTATTTAAAAACGGCGTCAAGACTTAAAATTTTGAATGATACCTTTTTCAAAAGTCAGAACTTCACACTTAATTTTAATTTTTAAATCAAGATATTTCAATGAATAATTTTTGAAATGATCAATCAAATTTTGAAGAAAAAAAATATTTAAAAACGCATTGAATACTATTTTTGTGAAGACTTCAGATTTCAATACAAAATTTTCTAATAAAATAAACTAATAAAATAAATTGATTCCCTATCAAAAGCTGAAAACCATATGTTTCTATGAATTCAAGTTTTTGAGAAAATACGGATTTTCTCGACAATGTCTTTAACGATTTTGAGAATTCTAATTGTAATTTTTCGATATAATCGATCTTTTGATAATTTTTTTTTCTTTCGAAAATTGTGTTTATAACACAAAATCAAAACAACTTCAACTCTAAGGTGTCTTATATTGACTTATATTGAGTCGTTAAGAGGGCTTCAAATTCCAAACGAGTCATTCTTAAAAAAAATCTTAAAAACATTTAAGATACTGGAATGCACTAAAAAACAAATGTCATTTTCAATAAATGCGGTACAAATTTGAAAAATTAGTACTTAAAACTGAATATAGGTACAGAATTTTAATAGGTAATATGCTCAAATAAAAATTTCCCTGGTCGGTGCACCGAAAAACAAAATATTTCTAAATTTTTAGTTGCTAGATATTTCAAAGAACTACGAAATAAAAGTGGTTATGTATTTTTTTTTATACCTAAAATATCCTAAAACTGGAATATTGAAGCAGTTGAGTTAATTAACTTATACAAACTTTAAAAAATCACAAAAAAATCGAGATTTTAGTTGATTTTAGTTGTTTTCCAAAACACTGTACCTAAGCCATTTAATAGTTATTAAGTTTTTTAAGAAATTCAAGTCCCGAGAATCAGAATTCGGGGCCCACATTATTCTTTTTTTTTTCATCTAACATACGTTAATCCAATATCCTGCTACCCAGAAAAAAACAGTTAAACGATATAATATTTTATTTTATTTGTACACCAGCTCGTACAAAAAATATAGACATCACGCAGAAATGACTAAAGTCATTGCAGTAAAACTTCCTAATTTTCCAAACACTTACCCACAAAGTCCCCCTTTTATCTCCACTAACTGTTGTGTACATATTATTCGCTTCGACAGTGTAGAATCCTTTATTTGATCACATAGCCAACATAAAGGCGGGAAATAATATATAATCCATTCATTTAAATGCAAACTACTCCCTAAAAAACTACAATGACCAGCGAAACCACAAAGAAACCCAACAAACAAACAAAAAAATATAAATAAAAATAAAAATGTCCTAAAGTCCTTATTTTTATTTTTTTTGCAAATGGGTTTTCTTTTCACAGCTTTCTATACAAATTTCCTGGTCACACAATGAAAATTTATACACCATTATGGATGTGTGTGTGTATAAGTATGTAAATGCAGTGAGTATGTGTATGTTTGCCGGATAAAGCCAGATAAAGGATCACACGTCATTTATGCAAATTACTACACATTTTGTGGGTGGTTTTTCCTTTTTTGATCCTGTAGATCCTTTTTTGAAATTACATTCAAATTAAATCGTTGAAATTTCTCATTGAATTAGAGAAAAGAGGGGTTGTTTGTTTGTATGAATGCTGATGTTGATGATGATGATGACGATGACGGATAAATAAAAGAAAAAAAAAATTATATATCCTTTTAGATTTTTATTATTTTCTTTTATGTATGTTTGTTAGGGATAAAATTTGTCACAAGAATCCATCCAAAAGCCCGCAGGATATGTGAAAGTTAACAGACAATGAGTGTGTGAAAAATAAAAATAAACATTTTTAAGGACATAAAAGAATGTGACATCAGCAGATTTTTATCAAAGTCTTGTTTTTTTTTTTTTTATTTTGTTGTGGTTGATCCTTCTAGTGGATTTGGAAAAATGTCCTTTGAGTAGAGATTTTTTGAATCATTAAATTTGTGGTGATTTTTTCTTTAATATGAATGTATAAAAAACATTTGCAACCTTTTTTATGTGTGTGTGTGTAGGAATATCCTACTAAAAGTGTGCTTCTCTTTCATAGATGAGATGAAAAAAAAAAGTTTAACTGTCCAAAGTTAAAGATTGATATTTTGGACCCTTGACTTTTGGATGTTGAGAGTCCTTTCATAAAGTTTTCTTTCATAAAAATGTATATGACGTGGACAGCACACTCACACCGGCACAAAACACAACAAAATACTCGGTAGAACTTCACTAAGTGGGTTAATAAATCAGTTTTAGTGTTTAAGGCTATGAATGTTGTGTTCATATCTAGGTTGGGAGATATACTAACATACCTAAGTCTATGCCTATTTGTGTGTGGGTGTGGGTATATATGTGTACAATAGTCGGCTGGCGAGGGTAATCATGGAAAGCATTTGTGTTGGCTAAATTAAGAACATTGAAAATGTCGCTTAATGTCCAAAGTTTAACATAGGACTTTTGCTTTTTATGACTTAGAGAGATTATGAAGGTTAAGAAAATCGACCTAGCAAAGTCCAAGTAATATTTTTTTTAGGTAAAAAATGGCAATATTATATACGTAGGAGTAGATTTAAAAGAAGAAAAGAAAAAACATCATCTGGCGATAAAAAACGTCTGAAAAGTAAAACAGAACAACACTTTAAATTTAAGGTAACATTTTGTATCCTAAACGTCTGTATCATGAAATATTTATGGTTTTTTTTTTTGGGAAACTTTTTGGAAAAAAGGGAAATTTCTTAATGAGCTGAGGAGTTTGATAATTTTATTTATTTTTTGTCAGTTTTGCTTTACTTTGAAAGGTGTGAATTGCTGCCATAATTGGTGTTGAGAATTCAGGTGATGAAAATTAGAAATTTGGGGGCGAGATGATGGAATTGCTCAGTTTCAATGACTTTACATTTGAGAGTTGCTATTTTACACTTTCTGAAAATTTTTTTTAGCTTAAAGATTTAAATAATTCATTTTACTGAAGTAGTATCCAGGCAACCTGCATCTCTGCTTTTTGGAAAAATTTATTAATTTTTAATTTAGATTGATGGTATTGTAGACCAAACAGACCTACAACGTTGGGTTTGCATTCAAATTTTAGAACTAATAAATAGTTTATATTTAGAGCTTAACAAAAAATCAAGAAAATACATGCCTTTTCGGAAGTTTAAAAAAAAAAAGGCGACAACCCTAGAAATATTGCCCAGCATGCATTAAACATACAATAAGTAAGAGACCTAACGAAGAAAATTAAACGTTATAAGATACACTGATAGTCCTATTGTAGGTAAAGAGGAATAAAGTGGGGGCAAAGGGTTACTAGATGTCTTCAAAAAAAAAAAAAAATACCTATAAAGAGATTAAAAAAGTCTATTGAAATAAAATATTAAAACCTGGTTATATTATAAGTTTTATTAACATATTAAATAATTATATAGTTAATTAAATAATAGGGTTGCCAGAGTTATAACATATTATTTTTTAAGTAAATTTCAAAACGAAATGACGAATTTGACTCCCATTACCTATAACTCATTCATAAATATTATGAAGATACTGTACGAAAGCTTATTTAAAGCAATGTGGTTGCCAGAAATCATTAAAGTCAAGTAAATAGTAAAAAAAAAATATTTCAAATTTTTGTTGCTAAAAAAATTATTTAATGAATAAAATACCAAAATCTTGAAAAATAATTTAGCCTAAAATCCAGTTGACATGCAAAGCTGCAATTTGGCATTGAGGCAGCTATTTTAAATAACATGAAGCAAACAAATTGACAGATGCGTTGATGAGATGAGCACAGTAGGGTTACCAGAAGCATGCGAAGACTACAGTTTATGGAGATTGGAAATCATAAGGTTCGTTAAAGAGGTTTTTAACCAGATGTAAAAATCGTTTTTGAAAAAGAGAAGAGCAAAAATAATTTTAAAAAAGTGTTTTCTCTTAGAATTTTCTCAACTTTGTTCGAAAGTTGGCACGTTTCAAAGGAGATGGCACATTTTTGGGCCCAGTGTGTTCACTAACGAAATTGGTGTCAAATGAAAGGTGACAATAAGCACATTACATGGGTAAAATATTTTCAAATTCGTTAGTGGGGTTTTGGAGATATTTGAGTTTGAAGTTTCGGATCGTAGAATGTGAATAACGGATGTACAAAATTAATATTGGTATTAAATGAAAGGTATTTCTCTTGTCTATAAATCTGTATCAAAAATCTTTTTCTATATTAAAAAAAATAATACATATTAGGTATTTATGTACTTCTCAAAAGGTGATTTTTTTAAGCGAGGCCTTTGGCACATCGAAATATCAAAATATTCAGTGGTGACATGTACTTTTGTTTGCAATTTTAACATAGCTTAATGTGTTACCTTTAATTCTATATATGAAACAGTTCTATAAATCATACACAAACCTTATAATAAGCCAAATACACAAAAACGCGCTGAAATATGCCTATTAAATAATAAGAATAGAAGCTATAGTTCAGTCAATGGGGAAAAATCCGAAAAAAGTTATGACGTCAGCTAAGTTTGAATGCAGTATTGAAGAGGGGTTTATCCCAAGTACAAATCTCAGATTGCGTATTGTTTGGTTTTGTTGGGCGTCCGCCATTTTGAAAAACGCATTGGTCTCAATATCTCGAGAATGACTGGTCGGACAGAAAACTTGGAAGTACTTTTTAGATTGAAAATATATTAATCTTTCTTTTTCTTATTATTTAATAGGCATATTTCAGCGCGTTTTTGTGTATTTGGCTTATTATAAGGTTTGTGTATGATTTATAGAACTGTTTCACATATAGAATTAAAGGTAACACATTAAGCTATGTTAAAATTGCAAACAAAAGTACATGTCACCACTGAATATTTTGATATTTCGATGTACCAAAGGCCTCGCTTAAAAAAATCACCTTTTGAGAAGTACATAAATACCTAATATGTATTATTTTTTTTAACATAGAAAAAGATTTTTGATACAGATTTATAGACAAGAGAAATACCTTTCATTTGATACCAATATTAATTTTGTACATCCGTTATTACGCATTCTACGATTAATTGTTCAAAAAAATAGCTGAAATCTTGAATGTGAAATCCGAAACTTCAAACTCAAATATCTCCAAAACCCCACTAACGAATTTGAAAATATTTTACCCATGTAGGGGAGAGTGGGGCTAAATGTAACAGGGGTAAGAATTAACAGCTAAAAAAAGCGATGTTCCTTTCAATATTAAGAAACGCGTAAAGGAGAAAAATGCTCAATTTTTGCATATCTACCGGCACATTTTCGTCAGATGAAGATTAGACGACAGGGTGAGAAGTTACACTAGTGGTGCCCAAAAAATGCATGTTTGTAACTTTTTTTTTTAATTTTATTTTTGGTCTACCTCTTTACCCGAAAAAGATAGAGTGCTAAGTGTTTTTTTTGTTATATGCAACTGTGTTTTGGCTCAAATTGCGTGTATATGTTATGTCTATATCAGTTTCGCTTTTTTTTTAAATTGATTTTATGTGCCAAATTTCATGCTGGGGCTAGTTGTAACATTTTTCCGGGGCAAGTTGTACCATGTTAAAACTTACCTATACTGAAAAATTTTTTACCTAATATAATTAACAACCCTGAATATGAATGCTTGTAATTGAATTTGTATTTATTTTGAAATTGGAAACACATTTTTGAACCACCACTTGAATTCATAAAGCTTATAAAACAATTTATGAATTCGAATAACTTTTATTTAAGACTACTGTCAAATTTCCTCTGGAAATCTTGGATTTGCTCCACTTTTTACAAATTTGCACCAAAATTTCATGACCGAGGTTTGTTTTTATTGTTACTAATTAAAAATAAATAAATATAAACAAATAAAGGTATTTTTCTCTTATTTTTAGTTCTTGGTACAACCTACCCCGGTATGTGTTACACTTTGCCCCGTATGTGGGGTAAGTTGAAACAACACGATTTTTTTTTTGGAAGCTTTATTTTTCAACATTACCATTATGTTTTGCTAAATTTTTATGATGGATCTTGGAGCTAAAACATGGGTCTTTAATTTAAAAAAGGTCTGGTTGACCCACTTTCAAATTTGTAGGAGAACCATCGATCTTAGAAAAAAGTGTTACATTTGGCCCCACTCTCCCCTAATGTGCTCATTGTCACCTTTCATTTGACACCAATTTCGTTAGTGAACACACCGGGCCCAAGCTCCATAAAAAAATGTGCCATCTCCTTTGTACTACTTTTGTAAAAAATGAATGTTCTGCTAACTTGATTTATAGGTAGCAGAGCAATTACCAAAAAATGAGTTTGGTGGTTGTATTAAGGTTCTAATTAAGTGGTTGACTAATTTTAGTTAAGAACCCCATTTTCCGAGATTTTCTATTAAAAAAAAATTTCATTTTCCATACAAATCCAAAAAAAAAAAATTGTTTGCGATTTTCTAAAAAAAAATTTAATTATCTTCCATATGTGATTAAGTCTTCGACTAATTTTAGTTACATAAGTACCCCATTTCCAAAGAAAATGTAGTTCATGTAAGTGTTCTGACGGACGCTTTTTCAATAAGTTATTTCCAACTTTTGTCGCTGAGGCTTTTCTTCAAAAGTCCTTCAACATGTTTAAATAATTTCGAATAATACGACAACAATGTTGAGATGGGCAGATAAAAAATGAACGATGTTAGACTTTTTTTTTTAATATTTTTGTTATTTTTGTAGGGGAGAAGGGGGAAGAAGGGGATTTAATTGCTACAATAGTGAATAAGAAAATGGTTGTCTTAGATAAAGCTAAATCCTGGTCTAGAAACTCGAGATACCTTTAAAATTCCTCTTTAAGAAATTAAGTAATTTTTTACAATTCGAGGAAAAGCAAGATCATGCGACCGGTTGGTGTATTAATTTCACTCTTTTTTTTCTGCTTGCCTTCATCTTAGCTCGGCTTTTCTCCTTAATAATAAGCCGATTATGGTCTTATGGAACATTCGTTTTGTCATTCTCCATTTTCAAGAGCTAAAAATTTTCTTATGGTTGAAAGGATGTTCGGATTCTTCACTAACGAAATACGAAACACACACACACACACACACACACACATGCAAAATGGTGAATTCATGTGCTTTATTAAATGTATATGTATCTATCCTGATGGGGTCTTTCTCATCTATACTATAGTTTCTCTATTGAAAAACATAATCTGTCTTTAGACTACTTTTTTTTTTGAAAGGCAGTCATTCCTGTCGTTGGGTGATGATGATTCGATGATGAGAGAGAGACGAAGAGAGAGAGGGAAGGACTCGGAAAAAAAAGATATGAAAATGGAGCGGAAAAAGGATATAAAAAGGGGTGCTAATATGCCAATGGATTTTCCTTATAGTTGCTTTTTACTTTTTTTTTTTTTTGTATTCTTCTATTTCTTATCGATGAGGGGGCGGCGAACAGAATATGGTGGATTAATAAACAAAAAAAAAGGATACAAAATGTGAATACAGTTTATTTAGCTGTAGTTTCCTGGTTTTCTTTTTCATTCGTTTTTACTTTTTTTTTTAAACAATAGGCGGCTTCGGATTAGTAAGGATAAAATGACTTCTTTATTGATGTGAGTATAGGATATGACGTTCTACGACGTTCAATGGCGGGACATTATGGTATTTCCTTTGTCTACACTGATGATGATGATGATTTTTAGTTTAACTTTACTATAAAAGGGGATTGGTTGGGTTGGAAAAAAGAATGAAGGAGAATATTGAATGGATAATTCTCTTGATGACTCAATCTGATGGGTTTCGGTTGGTTGAGAAAATCGACAACCGAAGCAAAAGTAAGACAAGTAAAAAAAAAAAAAAAAAACAGAAACAAAGCACCGACAAAATGTGTTATTGGTGATTAAGGTTTTGCGTGTCATGAAGATTAGTATCAGATTGTGCTTGCTTCTCATATCTACATAATAATCCTAACTGAATCCAAGTGAACGGACAGACTAATTAAGCTTAATTCCACATACATACAAATATCTCATTACACGTGTGCTTTTTGGAACACAAAATTTTATCCTATGAAATTTAACTGCAATATTGGCTATACTTACATATGGGTTGTTTCAATATTCCAAGACACGTTTTGTCCTTCACAAGGAAAGTTCATTCAACAAAATACGAAAAAAAAAAAGGAAAAGAAACTACAAGTGCTGCAAATTCTTATAGCAAACCTTTATAAGTATGTATCGGTTTCGGTTTTATTCAACACGAGGATACTATTATGGAGCTTGAGATCTTTTATTTATGGGGCTTATACATATAAATATATAAATAAACATAAACGAAAGAAATTAATTGAAATAAAAGAGAAAAAAATATTCGTATATAATGTGTAGAGGAACTTACTTTTTCTTCCTGGTTACTAAAAGGATAATCCTATTTCAATCAAAGAATTTGTTTCATCCAATTTTACTTTTTACTCTGCTTGCGGAAAAACATCAAGAAAAAAATTAAATATACACGAATGAGTCGCACGTAGTTGCTCATATAATTAAATATCTTTGGAATATTTAAGTTGTTCAAGGTTTTTAGAGTATAACATTTGTTATTTAATTTTTTAAAGAGTTTCAAAATTTGTTTTTTATCTACTTAAACACTAGCTATTTCAAATGATTTTGACCACAAAACGAAGAATGCCATATGAATTTGGAATTTTTGGCAAAAATTTGAAAATCTTAAAAATTTATTATTTTTTTATAGAAATGTACGTAAAATGTACCTACACAAGTTTATAACATTTATCCGAAAAGAAAGTTTGTATTTTTTTCTAAGAAAATATTAATCGACACTTTAAAGCAAAGTTCCCAAAATTAGGATGATTCGTTTAGATTTTAGAAGCTATGAACGAACATAATGGTCACATACATAAAAACTGGTTAAATACGTAACCTTTTTTTCTACGCTGTAATCAAGTAAAAAAGAATCCCTGTAGTACAAACAATAATTGAAAACAATATTGTGTCCAGGGTTGTAAAAAATCCTTTCATTTTTAATGCATTTACTTTCCATTACAAATTTTCAAAAAAATATTTATTCCAAAAAAATATTTTAAATTGAAAAAAAATATTTAGGTATTGCAAAAAAAAATACTTTAATTAAAAAAAAATTATTCCAAATGAAAAAAATTTGCATTGAAAATAAAACTTTTATTACAAATATTACATAAAAAATTTTCGGCATTGAAAAAAAAATTAATGCAAAATTTATGCATTAAATTTTTTTTTTGATAGTCGTCAAATTTCCCACAAATTTTGGCTTTTCGACCATATACATAATAAACTTTTTCAACTATAATATTGAAGATAATATAAGGCCAAAAAGTCAAATTTATAAAAAATTTAATGTAGGTACCTACACATTTTGCATTGAACTTTTTTTTAATGCAGAAAATTTTTTATTTACAATAATTTTTTTTTTATTTTCAATGCAAAATATTTTTATTTGCAATAAAACATTTATTTTCAATGCATTTTTTTTTTTTTAGTTTCAATATATTTTTTTAATGTAAATATTTTATTATTGCAATAACTTTTTTTTTAATTTCAAAGTGAATTTTTTTTAAATTGATACCTACTTTTACAATCCTGATTTGTCTCCCATATCCTTTTTGTAAAAACACAAACAAACAAAATTTACTCACACTGAGTACCTACAAAAAAATTGAAAATAATGAATTCAATGGAATTTATAGTGAATATTTTCACTCGCAACCCGCCCCAGTAAGTACCAACATCAACAACTTTATGAACTAGCTTCTATGAATATGTTTTTATCTTTAAAGCTTTATAATTTTCTTAAGAAACAATTAAACCTACAAGTCTCAAGGGCAAGTGCGTGCAACCCAGTTTGTCATTTTATTGTTGTCGATGTTTTTTTTTTTTTTTTTTTTCTTCTTTTGTTTTTGTTTTATTTTATTTGACATTGGAATCATTGAGCACGAATCGCATGACTTTGAAGTATTTTCATTTTGTTTTTGTATTAATCCTGTAAGTACGAGTATTGTACCTGACATGAATGTAATCCTTTTTCAGTTTTTTTTTTTTTTTTTTTTTGTTTCAATGTTATATTGAAATTAGAAAAGGTCATAAGACCTAGATAAGAACTTTTGAACTTTAGTTGGCCTTTTTGAATTTATTGTTTTTTTTTTTGTGTATGATTTTGAATACCTACCATAAAGAAGCTGGTTTCATTAATATTGACACGTACTAAATTATCCTTTCGTGTGTAGGTACATATGTATTTTTATAATGATTTCCAAACTGTACTGTGTGCTATGTGTGCACTTCTTCAATGAATAATACTCGATCACTCGAATGTTTGTTCCGTCATAACTTCTAAAATAGTTATCAGAATTTAACAAATGAGGTATCGGTAAAAGCGTCTAGCTAGTCTTTCAATTATAAGCTATGTAACATTATCTAATTAAATGCTGTTAAGGACCAAAAAAACATGAACTGTCCTGGTTTTAATTGTCCATTTAATTTATAGGGTATAATAGGCGATGTGTAAAGATAATACCAAGTTGTATATTTCAACTAAATCCAACAAAATATCTACTTCTTCGAATGGATACATTTTTTATTTTTAACTGTACACAAAAAAGATTCATAAATAAATTGCCAGAGAAAAATTCTAAAAATAAGTTTGTGAAAAATTTCCAATTCATCTAACAAATGCTTAATTAAGCTTTCAATTTCATTAGAACATGAAATTATAAACAAAATAAGGATTATAGACTGACTAATCGAAACATCTTCTTCATTTTTTTTAAATGATTTTCTACTAAAAAGTTCAAGCGTAAAACTTAAATGTACATAATATCTTTATATGAATCCTTACAAATGCTTCAATCCTAATTCATTTGCTAAAGCAAATTGTTTAATTAGAAAATGTTTTTGCACTTGAAAGAATGAAAGAGGACCCTAATCGATGAATGGATATATAAAGCAAGGAAAAACACAAATAACTGGAAAACGAAGTAGAAGAAGAAAATACTACAAGAAATTGCAACATGCAATTTATATTTATCCAAGAAAAAGGATATAAACAAATGTATATATTATACTTGCACTTGAGCAAAAGTCTGATGGGTTCTTGTTCTTAGATTAAGAAAATGTTCTGCTTCTGTTGAATCTAAAAACATCGGAACTGAGGTATTTAATCAAAAGGATATAAATTGAGAAATCGAATTAAAGAGTGGCGGAGGAGGGGAGGGGAGGGGACGAATCCGAAAGAGACAAGGAATTCAATTCCATCGATTCAAACAAAAATAAAAACCATTTACGAAACAAAAGGACAATTCAGCTGGAGAAAAAGGAAATAGTAAAAAAAAAAAATACAATGCTTAGGACTATCAGTGTCCCTGCTAAACCATTTACCAAAATGGATCCCAATTGGGAAAAGAGAGAGACAAAAAGAGGGTTTACATAGTAAACTTTGATAGATTAGCACAAGTCAGGGTTTTTCGTTTAGTCTGTCTGTGCAACCAATTACACAAAACGCACCATTCTCTTTGTGGCAATATCGATTGAAGGCAGCCCCCCAGTCCGAATCCGAATAAGGAGCCTGGTGATGGTATGTAAGTGTGTCGGGGAGTTAAATTAGGAGGTTTTTAGATGTACATTATACAACACACACACACACAAATATATAAATGGTAAATCCTTGTTTAATACCAAGAGTATTTTATGGAATGATGCGGAGAAGGGAGACGGAGAGTGTCAAATAGGAATTTTGTGGCAAGAAAACAAGACCAGAAAACAACATTCAATGTGGATTTGAAATTGTAATCCTTTTGTAGATAATAGATTCAATAATGCAATGTAGCAGATTTTGGGACCAAGAGAGACATCATATAAGGACATCGTACAGCAGATAGAGTATAGTTGAAGTAATTTCAAAATTAAAGAACCAAGAGAGAGTTTAGTTGTATATTGTGCCTCTTCACTCTAAAATTAGCTAACACAAGCAATATTATTATTAGCCAAGAAGGACTTAAATGGTCAGTCAGTTCGAGAGATGTACGCATATATAATTGACAAAATTAACAGGCAAAGTTTAGAGAGTGTATGTGTGTGCAAGTAATCATATTAATTATTATGAAATATGTTGAAGATAATTATTATTTGCAATCAGTCGTTTTGTGTTTCGAAGATGTTGATGATTATGATGATGCCGATGGTGGAGATAAGAAGATATTATAGGGTAATTAGCGCAATTTGACCACGAATTGACCATATTTAATTGATCAAGGATGACTTCCTTTTAGTATAAATGGCGTTGTTCTGCTGTTATATACAATATGTGGTGAAATTAATATAACAGCAGGCACTTGTGCACATAAATTCAGAACACTTTATCAGGAAAGGCATCAGGATCATGTCCTTCAGCGACAGGAGCGGAGATCCTGGACAGCTATAAAGAAAATGCAATGGGAAAAGTAATATGTACATAGGTTGGAGACTTGCAAAATCTTTTGCAAGAAGGAAAAAAAACAGGGGCAGGACTAAGCGATGGAATTTAAATCACAACGAATCTAGCCAAACAAAATTCGCCCTGGGGATCTAAAAGCGCAAAATATGTAAACCGAAAGTGGAAAAGGCTGACAAGCGATTGAAGTCCTTATCATTACCTTTCAAATAATACATATTAGGGTGGGTCAAAAAAATCAAAGTCTCATAGACTTTTATCGTTTATATAACGGTTTAAAATTTATTCGAGGTGCAAAGTTTTTGAAAATCATTACAAATTCGTTTTTTTTTTCTTAACTTTGTAACAAATTTAAAAATTATAATAACACTGGTCGGCAAAAAACAAGAAAAAGTCGGGAGCAAGAACTTTGTAAGGTGATTTTAATTGACTTTAGTGTGCTGAATTCAAAACTGTTTACAGATTTATTCTATCACGTCTAGTGTTTGAGCTTCACTCATTACTATTTTCAAATAAGTTAGTTTTGATGTTTAGTCAAAAATATAATATGTTGCTTTTTTAAGTCCAAATCAGAAGACGCAAACTGGAATTTGGTTCAAAAAACCATTCATTACTTTGGAAAAACCAAGCAAGATTTTGAGGTATTTATCATAAATGTTAATATCTTCGAGAAAAAAAATAATTTTGAAAAAAATAAGAATCTTAAGGACGTTTTAATATGGCGTTTCGAGATTGCATAAGTAGTATTGCATGGTGATGTAATTTGACGGCAAATGTACCCAAAAAACGCGTTTTTGATCTGTTAATATTCAAGTATTTCGAAAACGTGACGTGCCAGTGAAATTTTGACTTCGGATTCAGACTCAGATTTTTTTATTAACCTAACTATTTGAAAGATATTCTAGGTCAAAGTTAAAAAAAATTATAAAACATTTTTTACTTTTTCAAAATTTTCGAATGCAGTGAAAAGTCATTAGGTATTATCAAATTAGGAAGAGCTTAAAAGTTCTACAAAAAATACAGGAATGGGAAACAATTACAATTTTCTTCATAATCGGAAGAGCTGAGCCTGCTATTGTGATAGCTGCTTCCAATCACTTTGCTCTTCCACTAAGCAGTGAACAGTTGCGATTGGTCTTCAATATAGCTGCTTACTGCTCAGTCCACAACTTACAAGCTTTACAATTATAAACATGAAGTGATCAAGTGAACAGGAAAAAAAGAAATAGTGTTCGATGCTCTTAAGGATTTCACTGCTTTTAATGCAAAGCGGCTCTCTGTTCTTTGTAACTTCACTGCTCTTTTCCAGAAAATATTCTCGGCTCTTTAAAATGTTTACTGATTTTTTGTCATCATTCTGTTATTGATATCTAATGATTTGATTTACGATGAAAAAAGGCAAAGATATACCTAGAGAAAAGTATAACATGATGATGGCGAAACGGTGAAGTTCTATTTGAATTACCATTGTTTTAGTGCAGGTAACTTATTTTTTATTTATTTTGTATTCTATGTGTATTTTCAATCATAATTCAAATCAGGAAGAAAGTAAAAAGTAATTTGCTATTTTGGCTAATTGCTATTTAAAGAGTGATTAAATAGCAGCTTTAAATCGCTGCTTTTTTCATATGCTGCTCACTGCTATCACAGCTCTTTAAAAATCGCTCTTTAGCACAACCCTAACAATCGGAACATCAAAAATGGTTTAAAAAGAGGGACCTCAACATCCGAACTTTCAATAAAAACTAAAATAAAATTCCTGTGGTTTGTGGTGAAACAAAAACAAAACAAAATTCCTTTGAAAAATAAATTTAATTGAATCGTGTTGACCTGGAAATATCTGAAAAAGTGCGAAAAAGAAACCACCAATATATTGATGATGATGCTTTTAAAAATTCTTATATTTTCAAAATATCATTTTCAATTCATAGGAAATTCTCCAAAATTTCAAACGAAATTCTGAAAAGCTATGACCAAAATTTTATACTATTCCATTCATAAAAAACCGCAAATGTATTTTCAATTCACAAATGACGACAACTTCTGCACTTCCGAACAACTAAAAATGAGGGATCTTTTGAACTAACCAACACCACCATCAACCATATAAGTAGCCAGTCCACACCTAGTATATAGTTTGATGCATCACAGATCGACTTTATCCATTGCTAGCAATAAATTCTCATTTTAAGTGCTGTGCTGACAAAAATAAAAAAACTGCTGAAAACATACCAACTCACACTTGAATTAATTCCACAATAAACAAAAAAATAGCAATTCGTCTCACTGAACTTGCCGCTACTGGCTGCTTCAAAACCAATTAATCAGCCCCCCCAAAAAAATAAATAAATGAAGTCCTGCTGAATGGCAAGTAGCGCACGCTCTTTTGCTAAATATTGTGTTAAGCGCCACACGATACAACGCTTTTTCAAACGAAAACCGGGGTCAGGGGGGATTCCTTGCTGCAGGCACTCCAAATTACAACTCTCGTGCGATTATGCCAGAGTGCACACACATAATTCATTGTTGCAATTGTTGCCGAAGCTTAACACATCAACGGCGGAGTCAGCAACAGCAGCGGCGTCAGTGGCGGCGGTAGTAGGAACAGAAACAGAAGCAACACTAGCGCCATCAAAACAGCAAGCATATTGCAATAATAATACTGCGCTGCTATTTTTCCCTCGTTCTTCTGGGAAACATGAGAAATAACAATTTATTGCCACACGAGTCCCACTTCTCACATCACCGAGCGCGCCAGGATGTGCGCTTGTCGTTGTATAATTATTTGGTTGAACCTCATAAACATATTTTTCTATGAAGTCGTCCGTCATCGTCGTCAACGTCATCAAGGATGGAGAGGATGAAAAATCTTCCTCTTTTTTCTTTAATATGAATTTTGTTTTTTTTTTTTTTTCATTTTGCTCCTTCTTGGGTGATACAAGTGTGTCACTCAAACAGTCACCGGCCGGTAAGTCGAGATTACACATTAATATTGAATCAAGCTAGTGTGTGACATCATGTGAGTGTTAAACATGCAGCACAGAGGGTGTAAGGACAAGAAAAAAAAAATGAAAAGAAAGACGAAACAAATAGTATCAGCTATCCTTAGCTTTATATTCATGAGAAGATATTCAGCGTGTGTTTGTCTTGTATATATGCTATCCTACGCCAACCACGCCCCCATTCCGCATGTGATATATTCCAACGACCTCACGTTTTCTGTTTCCATCTTGAGAATATCTACTTAATGCCGCTTGACACACACAATCTGATCCAAGAGACTAGTTTATATGTGACTCAGGATGTAGCTGGGCGAAAATTGAATAGAAAAGATTCAAAGTTTATGGTAGGTATGCGAAATTATGCTATTTAATACAGTAAAGGCGAGATGAAGTGATCAAACTTTTCCAAAATTTGTTTTTTTTTTATTTTTTGTGCAACGGAGAAAGCTATCTCACTTTAAATATGCATTTTTGGTGAAAACCTACGTATTACTCACGGAAGGTTAGTGTATTTTTTGAAAGCTTGTTTCCTGAGAGCTGATTACTCCATCCCTCCTACTGATGTAATCTCAGCGAATTTACCAAGTCAAAATACAGGAAATTTCAAAATGTAGGAAATGTTATATTTTTAAAATCGGAATTATACATCTTAGGTCTATCGGATACAAGCCGAAAATTACACAAAAATCATGTGTGCAATTCACACGTGGTTGAAGTGAAACCTTAAAAATCATTTTAAAAAAATTGAAAAAATATAACTTTTTTTATTCCATCACTTTTTTTTATATGACAACCTACAATAAATTGTATACCATCTGAAAGCTTATTGTTTTAGCTCAAAATATTTATATCGACCATGTCTATACAACATCTACAAAAAGAGCTAGAATTTTTTAACCCAATTAGTTTTCATAAAAAAAGCAAAACAATCAATCTCTTTTCTCTTCTAACGCCATTAAATCCATTTTTTAAAAGACAACCTATAATGAATTTTATATCATTATTATTTCACCTGTTATGTGACGCTTCAATCATACTTCTACCATGCCTACAAAAAAAGTAAGAATTTTTTAAAGCCAACCATGTCGAAATTTCAAACTGAGATTACGGTACTTCCTCTACTGCTGGCTGGTCATCGGCAACATGCGTATTAAAGTTAAATAAATTTGTTATATGCTCTAGATCAAAAGATATAACGTGTTTAGAAAAAGAACATCTTTTCACCGTTATCTCAGAATTTTGAAATTTTGCACAATTATAATTTATTTAATTACCTATCTACTGTACAAATTTCATTCATCTATCTATTAAAACAAAAAAGTTATGATCAATTGAATTTTCGTGTCGCTTTTTCGTTTCATCTTGTTTCAAATCACTTCAAAAATCTTACATTAAGAATTACAAACATTATTTTGGGTTTTGCTCAAAATTTGTATTCTCACTTTCTAAAGAACTCAAAATTTAAAATATGTACATATGTATCTACAAATTTGATATAGCTCAAAATACAGAAACTTTCTATGTATTTCCTAAAACGCAAAATAATCACTAGATTATAAGGTATTATATCTTACAGTGTTTAAATAGGCCGACATTTTTGAATAAATAAATAAAATAAAAAATAATTAAAAAAAAAAAAAACAAAAATATAAAAAAACTATGACATTTAGCGATTTGACGTGTTCTGGGTTTTGAATTTAGTTTGGATTTTAAGACATTTCAAAATTCTGAAATACAGAAGGTACAGAATCTTAAAAAACTTAATTTTAAATAAGAAATATTCCTTAAGGCTAAAATTCTAAAACCATAATTTCAATATCTTAAAACCAGATATATAATCAAATCGAACCATTTGTGGATATCTAATTTTAAATAATTTGTATTTTCAATTTGAATTTCAAAAAAAAAAAAAAAACAATATCTAGAAAGTCCGAATTACAGAGTTTAAAATAAATTTTGATTTGTTAGTACAATTTCTCGGGAAATTCTAAAATATCGAAATTCTAAAAAGCTCAAAAGTACAATAGTTCAAAAATTAAAGATTTCATACGCCAAAATACAGAAAACGCAAAACTCACGATATCCCATGCAAATTCCTTCACTGCTTTGGATAGTGAATTTTCTGTGGATTTCCAAAATGACCTTAATGATCATATATAACTTTAGAGCTCTAAATAAGAAATTTCGTCAATAAAAAAACGTAAAATTTTAAATTTAAAAGAAAAGTAAAAACAGAAAACTTTTAGTTTTTGATTGCAATTGGGGTTTCCAGTTGTCAGGTCCTGAACGCCCAAAATGAAGAAAATATAAAAACTTTAAAAACTTACATTAAAAAAAAAATCAAATAGTAAGTTTTTTCAATATATAAGTTCGATACCTCCCAAAACCATTCATAGATAAAGTAACCCAGTCATTTGCAAAACTTTGCTAAATTTTGAAACAAAAATTCACACAGCAAAATTCGGAGTGTTTGTACAGAAAAACAGGGGTCGAATTACGGCATACGTTCGTTAACGTATGGTCGCTGTTTGTCCCTATCTTTTTCTACTAATTAAATAGAGAGAGAAATAGTGAAAACGTTAACGAATGAAATCGAAATCGTGTGCCGTGATTCGACCTTAGAATTTTTGAGGACCTAATAAAAAAAAATAATAATAAAAAAAACTGATATCATAATTCTGATGCAATTTTGGATGCAATTATTGAAACACTATTTCGTTGTCGTTCAATGAAAACCCTCTGAGTCCATTTTTTGTTTTTTGAGATATGGCATTAGAAATTGGTTATCCAATATTAAGAATCAAAAAATGGTTTACGGTGTGTGTTTTTTAACATTGTTTTGTTACAATTGAAAAATAAAGACTCCTTTATTGGTAAACTAGGAAAATTTAACGGAAGTCGAAATGGACTTAGGGAGTTTTCATTGAACAGCGAAGATTTCATCTTATTTATAACCCTACGACTTGCCTGTTTCCTTCAGCTTTCTCAGGGGTTTTATTTAGAGCCAAAATCACATTTTGGTATCAGAAAATGATTTTTTTCCACTAAGCCCAAAATTATAAATATTAAATTCTTATTTAAAACCAAACAAGATTTGGACTTATAGGGTTCGGATTTTATTTCGTATTTTTCTACTCCGTTTTATTCTAGAAATTGTAGGTATACAAAATCAGGTAATCTAAAATATTCGAAAGATATTTTTAGTCCGCAAACGCCACATATCTTATCAAATACATTACTTCTAAATTTTTTTGGGGTTATGAATCATTGGACTTTTGGGAAAACAAGTTTGCAAAATTTGGGAATTTCGATTGCAACCCGAAGAATGGATTTTTTCAAAAAAAGTTATTGTGCAAAAAGATTGTCCAATTCCAAAATTGCTTGCTATGAGTTAAACACAACAACAAATAAAGTTATGTTCACTTAATAGCGCCACCACTGTTTTGTCCTCCCACAAGTGGCTGGTGGTGTCCCAGTGCTGCCCTTTCGCACATACAATGAGTGCAAAGTAGGTGCATAATATGTGCATAGTATGTTTCATTATTTTTGTTTTTTTTTTCTTTCTTCTTGTTCTTCTTCATCACTGTGTGTCTCTTTTAAATTCATAAAATGCTACTTCCATTGGGGAACGTGTGTCAGCAGAAGCATGAAAAATAAAACAGGCTGCTGCTTCCATATCGCATCCTAAAAAAAAACTAAAAAAAAAATGTCAGAAGAAGAACAAAAAATGAAAAAAAAAATAATAAAATTGGTTTGAGGTGCTTCGCTCTGTTGGTTGATAGGATGGATGCTGCTTCTGACGGAGAGAGGTCTAGAGATATTCATGTAAAGTGAAGTAACAACTCTAAAAAAAATAGGGCGAAGGATTTGGTATAGGATTTGTTTTAGTATGTGTGTGTGTGAGTGTGTTGAAGGAACATATTCCACCCATATTCTCGTTCAGTGAGATATGCATGCCTGCCTGCTTGCTTGCTTGCTTGCCTGCCTGCATGACATGGCATAGCACATGCATTCATTCATGAATACTAAAGAATAGCGCATAGTAATAGAAGGGCATCCTTGCATCTTTAACGCGTTGGGGTGATGCAACAACATGAAAAAAGGGACATATTTTTGCAACACCACTGCTGTCTGCTGTAGCAGTAGCAGCTCCTTTGCCATTCTCGTATCTTGCGGCTGGTATAATCTTAGGACACATTAGTAGTTGCTAATGGCACGAGTCTAAAGGAAGGGACCCCCTAAGTTGTCCCGTTGTAATTCATATAATGGAACACCCGCTTCGCTGCCGATGTTGTTAGCACAGCATAGAAAAAAAAAAGAAGGGAAGGAAAATAACATTTGCCACACTAGTTGAGCCTTTTCTTTCCTTTTATTTCGTTTTAAACTCCTGTGAGCTCTGTTTTACCCTTTCTGCTGAATCTGAGATTTTTCGTCCTGTTTTTTTTGTGTCCTTTTTTGTTTTATTTTATTTTTGTTCTCAAAAAAAGAAAAAAAAAAGGAACAAATTTTCACTTTGAATGGCAGAATAAATTTGCAGAAAAGTTGGATGTGGTAGGTGGTAAGGTGGTGTGGTACCACCGCACCGCACAGTGCAGCACCATCAGATCCTATATACATCCTAGTGTGCCAGTGCTAATGCCAGTGCATTATACAGAAGCAATGGAGCCAATTTAGCTTGGCCTGATGGATTACATGATTTTCTCTTAATGCGCTTTGGAGAGTTATTCCTTTGTGTGAATGTGCAGTTTATGGATGTGTGTAGAGAGAGGATTTTAAATTGCTTGACACAAGTATAGTAAGGGCGATTCTAACATACAGTCATTGTGCCGCGAATGTGTAAGAAATATGATGGAATACCCTTAGCGTCAGTCGTTGTCGTCTGTGTCGTCTAACATCGTAGTCGGAGTCGTTGTCGTCGTTGCCATAGTCATCAGATTGTGTTAAGTGTTTGGACGACTGCGGGGTGAATGACGACGACGACGACCCAAACCGGAGCAGAATATAGCAAGGCATCACATAGAGCTAATCCGGAAGAGTTTTGGCGATATGGACTGTCCGCATGTGTTGGTTTAATAAGATTAAGTTGATTGATGGACTTGAGCGAGCATAGCTGGGGTATAACATTAAAGTGAATCTAGACGAGTAGTGTGTTTGTGTAACTTACATATGTGTGTAAGTATGATGCATCCCTTTGATATAATTGGGAGTGATCTAAATTGGTTTTGGTTAAATGTGTACCATGGCAATTGTATATAGACTGTGTAGAATTGTCTTAAACCTCATTATTTCATTACGATTTTATATAATTTAAAGACGAAACTTTTGAGGAAAAATTTTTCTGTTTTAGAGTAGAATTTTCTCGGAAAATCCTAAACAACTGATGGCATTATCATGAAATAAATTAGTTTGGTTTGTTGTCATGAGGATAGGAAGGTTATACATAAATATACATAATAAAGTAGTTTTAAAGGGATTTGGAGAAAAAGCTGAACTTTTTAAAAACAATTTTGCTGTATACTTTTTGTTCGTAAACGCTGGATTTGTATGTGTAGAACCGTTTAAAATATGCTTTCGTTAGCAAGGGATTTACTTTACCACAATTTTTTGGGTAAAACTGTTACAAAATAATTTTGTGGAAACGAATATGCATCTTTAAAACAATCAAGTTCAACCCGATGTTGAAAAGTTGCGGTTGTCATTAGAAGCACAAACATTTTTTACTGTTTGGATTACTTTTATTGGATTTGGATTGGATTTATTCCACAATCTTTTAAAAAAAATTGCGAAAACCAGAGAAATTAATCGAACAATTTGGAAAATCAAGGAACGAATCCGTAAAATCAGAAAAACAATCTTGCAATCGGATTTTTTTTTAGACTTTTAAGTAGTGATGGGAACTATCGAATGATTTGAACTGTCGATAGTTAGTAACTGAATGATTTGCACTATCGAATAGTTCATTCATTCATTTATTCATTCGAATAAAAACTATTTGAATGAAAAAACTATCAAATGAAAAACTATTCGAATGAAAATAGTAACTAAACTATCGAATAAAAAAACTATTCGAATAAAAATAGTAACTAAATGAATGAATGAATGAATGATTTAAAACTATCGAATGAATGAATATTTTACAACTATCGATAGTTTGATAGTATTTATTCGATAGTTCCCATCACTACTTTTAAGCAGCCTTTGACTATATTGATGGTGCAGCTCAGAAACACTTTGCTCTTAAATTCATTTGACTGGTGTATCGAAAAAAAAAAACAACAGCGCAGCATCTGTTTCTAATAAAGAAGCTTTATATATCAGGCGAGTTCACAATAACTTGATCCAAGGCTGCATTCTTTGCCCTCTATTTTTTTAAATTTTGATAAATGATATTGGCGACAAATTGAGCAAGAATTAATTCTTTCAGCTCTTATATAAGTTGGTATCAGTAAGATCTTTTTTTAAATGGTACATTTCATTTTTTTTTTGTAATTTCTATTTTTTTACGTTAGATCACTAGTTCTTTAAAATTGGAAATATTGTTAATAATGACCCTGTCAATAACAAACTTTTTTCCGACTAAAAAAATTAAGCTGTCGAAAGGCTCTTATAAAAATAAGCAACTTGCTAGCAGGATTATTAAAATATTTTGTGTGAAGCTATATCTTTTAGCTAGATCAAAGAATAGCGGCGACACTTCGTCAAAGCGAAAAAGTTCTGTGGAAGAATCTGCTCCCAGTCCAAAAAGCCGGAATTCAGAACACCAGGACTCTTCTTAGAACCCTCGTAAGAACCTTTTACGAGATGAAATTAACAAAGTTGTGGTCGCAGAAGTCAACTTATGTCGAAATTGAGTTTTTTACAGAATCTGATGCACAATAAGCGATTCTGTCTGCCATATTTTTTTCGTTTTTTTTTTTTATCTTAAACGGTTTATGAATAACAAGTAGAAGAAAAATGTCATTACTGTTGATTTGTAATGGCAAGCCAAACATTCAAAACTCTCTCCTGAAAAGTTGTAAAAACTGACTTTTGTCGTTTTTCCTTCTTGCCACAGTTTTGTCGATAACTGCGACCACAAGTTTGTTTCCTTAATTACAAAACAGAAGCACTGCTGTTTTAATTTATACAATGGTTTTGCCAGTCAGATCGGTAGTGGGATTTTTTTTGGGAAATTTATATACATTATGTTAAACTCTATGCATCGCATTACCATTATAGGGTGATAATAATTATAGTCTCATAAAAATAAAACCACATTTTCCGGTATCTGGCAGAAAACAGCTAGTGACCATTTAAAGTCCTTAAAGTGACTAATGAGACCATCCAAGTTGGCTCCAAATTTCGGCCAAAATTTGAGCATACCTTTCTACCGGTATTTTCCTGACCAATAAAACGAAGCCACGAAGAATTGTATTTATTCAAATCTCCCGTATTTTTGTGCCACAATTTTGTTAATGGTGTCAAGATATTTAGAATTTGTATTATTGCTCAGATTGGGGCTCCGATAAAAAATACAAATTTGCACTGTGGGATCCTAATGGAAACCGTTATGTATGCCCCCAGCAAACAAGATGGTCAGAACCCACAAAGAGAGCATTATGTCCAAGGAACTTATTAAAAAAGTACTGAACTAAGGAGTCTGTGGGATCCTGATATAAACCCTTATGTCTCCAGCACACAATCTGGACAGAATTCTTGCCGTAGCTCCCAAGGAGAACCTATGTCCTTGTCCAAGAAGCTTCTAGAAGAGGGACTCGATAGAGAAATCTGTCGTATTTTGATGGAAAGCCTTAATGATCGTAGTGTATAATATAGGTAACCTCCTGTAAAATCTATTGTAATCTGACTGGCTTACATTTCTAAATCCCTAATCTAAACATCTTAAATACATATAATGTATTCTATTTAGGACAAACATTCAAGAAAAAACTTCCAAGAAGAGTAAAGCGTTCTCTCTTTTTTTTTTTTTTAATTAATTTTAATTTTTTATAATTGTTAAAGAAAACGTTTGAATTAATATAACTTTGCCTTTGACCTCGAATAACTTCTGAATGAGTTAATTAAATGAAAAATCACCGAAAACCTTTCTTGTAGAGCGTTCAATTCTCTATAAAAATCTTTGATCCGCATTGCCGTGGAGTTTATCCTTCATTAGTTTTAAGAATCGGAATATGAAAAAAAATTTCCTGTGTTATTCTTATTTGAAATAAAAGAGTGCAATGCGGAAGTACTTAACATTAATATTAAAGGCAAACATTTTCAGAGACCTATTTTCGAGTCTGGTTCCGAGAAAATCAAAGATTTTTTTTTTTGAAACGCCCTACTGTGAACTGTAAAAAACTTAATTTAAAATTGTATGAAAATTTTTATTTTTACTTTTTCAATTTGAAAAAAGACAAATGCAATTAATTTCGTTTTATTCAACGTGCAATTTACAATCGACTTATGCTTTACTTATAAGTTTATTATAATATATTGTTATATATATATTGTTGTAAAACTTTTTGCCACATAGGGTGCACCTTAACAATGGTTAAAAAGATAAAATATAAATAAATGTAATACATGAATAAGCTTCATTTTACAAAGTATGCTATTAGTATGTTATCCTCTAGGTGTTCCGTCCTGGTTGTACAGTTTTTGTATTGATTGTTGGATTAGATAGGAATTTAAATAAGTTTTGGTTTTTTCTGGTATGCTGTGTTTTTTTTTTGTTTTATTTATTGTTTTAAAAAAAAAATACCACGCGTCGTCACACTTCATTAAAGTCGCTAAAATAAAATTTAAATTTAAATTTACACTTTAATAAATTAATAATTTTCCATAATTTTGTAATTTTTTTTTTTTTGTTATTTATTCTAAAAATGTCAATAGTATCAACATATTGCTTACCACTTAAAATAACATTTAATTGATATTTAAAAATCAAATATGTGTAACATACCTGGAAAGAAACAAAAATAAAATTAGTTTTATACTATGAAATACAAAAGCATGTGTTAAAGTTAAATTTGCATATTAATAAAATCATTTAACTCTATAATTGGAATCATTAACATTTGTTCAATGGGATTTTTTTTTTTTCAACAATAAATTATAATAGCATTTCAATGCAATACATGAATAGAAATTTACCGATTATAATTATTATTTTTATTGAAAAAGCATTTGTTTAAATATAAAAAAAAAAACTCATTTCACTCCAAGCTAATTAAAACAAATACCATGATTATTTAACACCCACCCAAAAGGTCTCACAAATTATTGTTCATTCATTAAACCCAGAAGGCCCAATGCCAACAACAGACAACAATAATACGAAAAAAAAAAACAACGCTATCAACCTACATGAATGGCTGCCAAGTACTAGATTTTAATTTTATTGCATATTTATAGGAGTCGACATTTGTGATGCTGTGACAATTTTTTCCATATTGCTGAAAATATTTTCGTGAAACAAAAATTAATGATAAGATATTTACATCAATGAAATTAAACAAAATCGATAATAATGTCTTTATATCTTTATTTTTAGATCATATTTATTTTTTATTGCATACTTTTTGATGTTTCTAGGAATATTTATTCGATTTTTGTTGAAATTTATTTAAAAAATTAATGATAATTGTATTTATCATTAAAATTAAATTATTAATCAATAGTTTTTTGTACCCTCTTTGTCTTTTTTTTTTAGGTCATCAAAGCTGCAATTAAATGCAGGCAAACAATTATAATAAGGACACGCACATACAAAATTACCATGAATAAAATTTTTTGCATTTAAATTATAAATAAAAAAAATTATATTAATAATTATGTTTTTATAAAAATTAAAATTATTATCTTTGGTTGATGGTTGTGAAAGAGCAGGATGAAGGAAGGACATAAAATAACCTCCCTTTTCAGCTTGAGGGGTGGTTATTTTTTTACTATTTTGTTTGCACTTCAAGTGTGATAGTACACGAATTAACGGGTGAAATGTAAGGGATGACAATTTGTACATAAAAATTCATTTAATTCAACGAAAAAGAGGAAAAGCATTTTCGAGTAAAAAAATAAAAAAAAAAAAAAAAACATATATACCGAGGGGCACACCTGCTGATGCAGAAAAGTGTAGAATAGTCGTAAAAAGTGAGAGGAAAGAAGAAACTTGGTTTACTGTGTAATTGGACCCAATTTGTGGAGAGGATCCTGCAAAAGCAAAGGAAGGATTCTTGTATTTATTTTTTTTTTCTTGTCATGGGAATGATTGCATTTTTTTTTTTTTGTGTTTGCTTTCTTTTTATTTTTCGTATTTCATCCTTAAAATGTACAACATGAGTATAATTGTTGTGTGTAAGGATTTTAAGCTCTCGAGTGTTAATTTACTTAAGGTTCAGGGAAGGAAAACGGATAATGGATAATCCTGTGATATTTACAGAAGAAGAAGAACAAAATAACATGAAGGAAATTAAATGAGAAAAGAGAAGCACACACACAAGAGTGAGAAATTTGGTAATGAATGGTTGGTTGTTGGTTGGTTGCTGGGTTTTTGTTGGATGGATGAATGGTGAAGAGGGGGTGGATTTACGTCAGTAAATCGGAGTGTTCGTAAATAAAGACGTGGAAAAAAGGCGGCACACAAAACTCTTTGAATGAAAACCAAAGAAATAAGAAAACAAAAAAAAAAATAAACGAAATGAGGTAAAAACGAGGACTTAAATTGAATAAGGCGAATTAAGTTTCAAAAGCATGTAAGTATAGACATATAGGGTGTTCGGAGGTAGTTTTTTAAAGAAACGTTTTCAGGGACTTTAACTGAAATCATGTCGGGTATTTTATTTTTCAAAATAATCTTAAATACTTTGAAAAGAACTCGAAACGGAACTTATTTATTTTTTTTTTTTGTTTCAAGTAAATGTGAAAGACTAAAATATGCCGATACCAGAAGATCTAAGAGTCATGAAAAACTATCATGGGTCTCTGCAACACCCTATATATCTTCAACATTGAGAAATTTTCTCGGTTTTTTGCAGGTAAAATGCAATTAAGACAGATGGTAATCTACTTTGTTCTTACTTTTATATAACTCTTTGTAAGAAATGTGATAATGAAACACTTAACCAAGTAACAATGAGGAAAAACGTAGACAAATATGGCTCAAGGTAGGATCAATTCAATTTAATTGTGGATAGGTTTAAATAATGGTGAAGACATATTTAAGTATTCACAGAAAATGTTATTAAAAGAAATAAAATACTTTAAAGACGTCCCGAATTTAGGTTGAAGTTATGTACCTATGAACTTTTTTAATTTAATAATTTCTTCGTTTTGACTTAAACAGAACTATTCTTTACTTCCATATATTTTTTTTTTTTAATTATTTTGGAGTCATTATTTCATGATAAAGTATTTGCAAACTCGCTGTATATTAAAACGAACTTAAAAAGTACACAGCCTTTGATTCTTTAAGGTCCCACATTAAATTTAATGTAATTTGACATAGCCTATAATAGTCTAAGAGCCAGCGACCTAAAGTTTGCAGGTAATTGCTTAGTATTCACCCCTATGAAATATGTTTAAGGACATCCCCAGGCATGTTACTGCAAAAGAAAAAATCTCGTGACACGTGGCAAAAACAGTCTGCCAAGCACTTGAATGTGAAAAAAATTTTAAATTAAGAACTCGACCTTAAATCAAAAAAAAAATATTTAAAGAGAACGGCAACACTTACAAAACTAAACGATACCTTTTTTTAAAGGTAAAAAGGTATACTACTTTTTGGTTTTTATATAAATGTTTTTTGATGAATAGTTTTTGAAACAAAAAATTTCAAACTCAAAATTTTGAAAAAAAATTCAAAAAAAGTTCAAACAGTTTTTTTTTTTCATAAAATTTACCCAATCAAGTATTATTTTTTTTTTGTTTTAATTTCTCTTATATATTTTGAGTCAAACACCGAAAACTAGAAGTCAAAATCTCTTTTACTTTTCGAGAAAACTGAAAATTACCAAACCTTCTATTTTTTCACCAACGCCAAAATTACGGCTATTAATTATGTCTTTCAGAAAGGAAGTAAGATGTTCACGGGTTTTATTGCAGGAATCGTTCAATGGGTTATAAAAAAGATAAAACCGCGGAGTGCTATTAAATGAGAGGGTGGGAACTGGAGATAGGGGTGCAAAAGCCCCCTTTTTGGTTTTTTCAATATATCTCGTAAACAAAGCATAATTTTGAGATATTGTTCTTAACAAATTTTGTAGAGAATTAAATTTCCTATAATAATAATGTTTTTTAAAAATTTATAAAAAAATTTCCTTACCAAAACAGTCAAAACAAACAAAAAAAAAAATTTTTTTAAATTAATTTTTTTTAGTTTTTTTACTTTTTTGGTTGTGTATTAAGTCATATGAAATATGTTTAAGGACATCCCCAGGCATGTAACTGCAAAAAAAAAGTCTAGTCAGCCGTGGCAAAAACGGTCTGCCAAGCACTTGAATGTGAAAAAAATTTTAAATTAAGAACTCTACCTTAAATCAAAAAAAAAAATATTTAAAGAGAACGGCAACACTTTCAAAACTAAACGATACCTTTTTTTAAAGGAAAAAGGTATACCACTTTCTGGTTTTTATATAAATGTTTTTTGATGAATAGTTTTTGAAACAAAAAATTTCAAACACAAAATTTTGAAAAAAAATTCAAAAACAGTTCAAACAGTTTTTATTCCAAAAAATCTACCCAATTAAGTACTAACTTTTTTTCCAATTCTTATTTCACTTATATATTTTGAGTCAAACACCGAAAACTAGAAGTCAAAATCTCTTTTACTTTTTGAAAAAAAAAACTAAAAATATCGAAAACTGTGTTTTTTTGTTCGGGATCAGTATTCTCAGGGATTTTTTCTGAATTGTTTTTTGACTTTTGGCTTTTTTTAGCACAGGCCATTCCATTTAAAGGGAAAGAAAGTCTTAAGTACACTTGTCATTCCACAATGTAAATATTTTGTACCCTAATCCAGTTAAAGTCTTCATATTTATTATTGGCATGTATCAATAGCGTTACAAAACTTACCTTAATCAATATCTAATCCCTCTAACGTTATGGAAATGCCAAAATTTTTAACAAGCTCCTGGATATTCATATAAAAATTGCAATATATCGAGAACAAGGTACATATTGAAAAATTCATCAAATACAATAAAATATTTTATTAAAAAGGACAAGTTTTATGCAATTAAAAGAAGGCAGAAACAAAAAACAAAACAAATGCAAGTAGCTATGTATGTTTATAAAAGTATTAAAAAAGATGATTTATTCTATATCTGATGCAAAGTCATCATTTATTGAATCATCCGTACCATATTCATCTGAAACAAGGAAAACCAAAGAAAATATATAGTAAGAAAATTTTAAATTTTAATTTTAAATTTAAAAGTCAAAAAACAATTCAGAAAAAATCCCTGAGAATACTGATCCCGAACAAAAAAACACAGTTTTCGATATTTTTAGTTTTTTTTTTTCAAAAAGTAAAAGAGATTTTGACTTCTAGTTTTCGGTGTTTGACTCAAAATATATAAGTGAAATAAGAATTGGAAAAAAAGTTAGTACTTAATTGGGTAGATTTTTTGGAATAAAAACTGTTTGAACTGTTTTTGAATTTTTTTTCAAAATTTTGTGTTTGAAATTTTTTGTTTCAAAAACTATTCATCAAAAAACATTTATATAAAAACCAGAAAGTGGTATACCTTTTTCCTTTAAAAAAAGGTATCGTTTAGTTTTGAAAGTGTTGCCGTTCTCTTTAAATATTTTTTTTTTTGATTTAAGGTAGAGTTCTTAATTTAAAATTTTTTTCACATTCAAGTGCTTGGCAGACCGTTTTTGCCACGGCTGACTAGACTTTTTTTTTGCAGTTACATGCCTGGGGATGTCCTTAAACATATTTCATATGACTTAATACACAACCAAAAAAGTAAAAAAACTAAAAAAAATTAATTTAAAAAAATTTTTTTTTTTGTTTGTTTTGACTGTTTTGGTAAGGAAATTTTTTTATAAATTTTTAAAAAACATTATTATTATAGGAAATTTAATTCTCTACAAAATTTGTTAAGAACAATATCTCAAAATTATGCTTTGTTTACGAGATATATTGAAAAAACCAAAAAGGGGGCTTTTGCACCCCTATCTCCAGTTCCCACCCTCTCATTTAATAGCACTCCGCGGTTTTATCTTTTTTATAACCCATTGAACGATTCCTGCAATAAAACCCGTGAACATCTTACTTCCTTTCTGAAAGACATAATTAATAGCCGTAATTTTGGCGTTGGTGAAAAAATAGAAGGTTTGGTAATTTTCAGTTTTCTCGAAAAGTAAAAGAGATTTTGACTTCTAGTTTTCGGTGTTTGACTCAAAATATATAAGAGAAATTAAAACAAAAAAAAAATAATACTTGATTGGGTAAATTTTATGAAAAAAAAAAACTGTTTGAACTTTTTTTGAATTTTTTTTCAAAATTTTGAGTTTGAAATTTTTTGTTTCAAAAACTATTCATCAAAAAACATTTATATAAAAACCAAAAAGTAGTATACCTTTTTACCTTTAAAAAAAGGTATCGTTTAGTTTTGTAAGTGTTGCCGTTCTCTTTAAATATTTTTTTTTTGATTTAAGGTCGAGTTCTTAATTTAAAATTTTTTTCACATTCAAGTGCTTGGCAGACTGTTTTTGCCACGTCTCACGAGATTTTTTCTTTTGCAGTAACATGCCTGGGGATGTCCTTAAACATATTTCATAGGGGTGAATACTAAGCAATTACCTGCAAACTTTAGGTCGCTGGCTCTCGGTCTATAACTACCCGGCAAGCAAGGCGCTTTCAACAATACCTCATTTGTCAAATTATGATAAGTAATTCATAAGTTTTGAGAGAATAGATGCACGCAAAAGAATAAAATATTTCTAGAAATGTAAATGGAAAGAACGTTAAGTTCGAAGCGATATTAACTAAGTGTACAGTTTCTGGTGAACAGCCCGCAAACTGCGATAAAGTAATATCACTCGAAAACGACCTGTTAGGTAAGAATAAGTGTGGCTTTCAAATGAAAAGTGTATTGTTGTAAATTATTATATCCAAAAGTTTTTTTTTTTTGTTTTAAAACTGTTTTAGAGTGGTTTTAGACTGGTTCTGAAATAGTATTAAATGGTTTGTAAGTGGTTCTGTAATGGTTCCAGAGCGGTTTATATCTCTTCCGAAGTAGTTTGGAGATGTTTTCAAAGTGGTTTATAAACTAGTTCCGAAGTTGTTTTGGAAATAATTTGGTTTGGGAATGATTGCAATTGTTACAGGAGTTTCTGAAGTGGGTTCAAAATGGTTCTGCAGTAGTTCCTGAAAGGTTTTAAAAAACAACATCAGAGTGTTTTTAAAATGTTCGTAAATTATTTCCGAAGAAGTTATGAGATATTTTGAAAAAAACCGAAGTGGTTCCTAAATATTATTGAAAAAACCGTTTAAAAATTGTTTTAAATTGGTTTCAAAAAAGTTTCGAGAAGTTTTTTTTTTTTTTAATTACGGGATGTTTCCGAAGTGATTTCGAAAAGTTTACAAGGTTTTGAAGGAAATCTAAGCGGTTTCTAGGTGTTTTGGAAAAAGATAGAAGTTGTTAAGGAATGGTTGCAAACTAATTCCAAAAGAGTTAAGGGTTGTTTTAAAGTGGTTGCAACTTGATTTCGAAGTGATTTCGAAACGAACCTAATTAGGTCTTAGAATAATTTTTAAAGGTAATAATTTTAATCTTCAAAGTGACAGCTAAATAATTTTGGAGAGAGATAAAAGTTCTTTGGTTGCAAACATGTTTCAAAAGAATTTTGGTATATGCTTTCGAAGTGATATCAAAATAGTTTTGAATAAACTCGGATTGTTTTCAGAAAACATTTTTTATAGTTCTGAGGTTCTGAGTAATTTCAAAACTTTTCTGGCTTGATTTCAGAGTATTCGATGCAAAAACTAAAGAAAAACAGCCTTGGACTTTTAAAACTAACATTAATTATTATATGTTTTCTAAGACTGGTAACGAGTTGTAATGCTAAATAGATGCATCCAAAAACGTACCTAAAATTATCATCGATTTATGTAAATTTTAAGTAATCATACAAAAAATTCTTGCTAATTTGTCTTATTCGTCAGTGTTTACGGTATTATGCGAAATATTTTATCACTGTATACTAATTCAGCAACAAAAAACCTAATTTTCTAGTTAGCAAACGGCATGCATGCATAATATTTACATTCCTTAATGGTTTTAAGGATTCCTTATTTAACATTATTTATATCCTTCTTTTTTTTTCTGTGTATTCACATTTCAAGTTCTAATTGTCTGCAAAGAGATACTCGCTCTCTTATACACGCACATCCTTTCTATTTTTGCCCTACAAACAACTACGAAATAAAACAAAACAACAACAAAAAAAAAGGAGGGAAAACAAATGGCCCACTCATATTAATATTATGTAAATACGTTCACATGAAAATTAAGCCAAGTAACTTAAATCATACATAATTTTAAATTACCTTCCCTTCTCATATATTTATACATTAAGCTTAACAACAACAAAAAGAAATGAAGCTAAACGAAATTATCAGGACAGAACGAAGAATGTAAGATGAAAACTGAGGGGCGGGGGAGAAATGGGAATGGGAAAAGGCGACTGGGTAAATATTCGAGTTGGCAAAAGAACATGAATTTCCTTTTTTTTTTCGTTTTTTGGTTTCCGAATTTTCGTTTTCTTTATTACCGCCATCGTCTTGTAATTAGAGTTGCCATTGTAGAATTAAACTCAAAGAACTATAACTTCAGGGAGCAAGCATCGAAATTATGGACATAAATTGTAGTTTTTTTTAGGGAGATCAAATCCTTAGACACCTTAGTGGACACAGGATCAGACCTGACTATTAGGCAGGATAAACTTACAAAAAAAAACTGAAATAAGAAATAATGAAATATTTTATCCGACCAAAATTAGTTTTTTGTTGTTCATCTGTTGCTTCGTAATTTCACGAATGAGGCATAGTTGGAAAGGTCTTGCTTGTCCGAGAGGTATAGGCTATGTGACGTCACATTAATATGGTGTCCCCTTGAACACAATTTTTTTCTAATAACCTATATAGGGTTGAGGGTACCTACTAACGAAAAATCTTGAAAAAAACTATGAAATTTTATTTTACCTATACATACATTCTTTACAAACACTATCTTTTTTAAAGACTACAATTTATTAATGTGGGCCTTGTCCTGAAGATGTACAATTCAAATAACCACTACAAATGGTAAGGTTCAGGAAAAATACAGTGTTTGTCAAGCTAAAGAAAAAAATTTCACACACAAAAATTCGTTGAAAAATGTTTCACATATGCCCCAGTGACCATTTTAATCTTGAAACAAATTCGATTTTGTAGAACAAAACAAAATAATAAAACAATGGTAAAATCAAAACCAATAATTGAAATGATAGCTATTAAAGAGAGTTTAAGTAATACCTCGTCAGGTGAGAAAAAATTAAAATCAATTGTTAATTAAATTTATAAATGACTTCTTCTGTGAACTATTTTGGGCATGTGGCGGAATTTTTTTGTAGGTTACAGAGATTAACACAAAATATTAAAAGCACTTAAGATGTCTTTATTTTTATTTTCTGAAATTATTTGATATTATTTTTTGTTTGCATTTAAAATTTGCTTCAAACAAATCATTATTTTAGTTTTTCTGAAAATTTTCATTGGAAAAATAATAATTTTGAATTTTGATCTACTCGAATTTACGTGACGGAGTTTTTTTTAAAAACATTTAACAAATAATAATTTCTTAAATATTTGAATAAAACAAAATAAACTTATTTAAAAAGTAATAAATAAAATTATTTTAAATTATTTTGAATTGTTTTCTTTTAATTAAAAATTTAATTTTAAAATAGGTACAAAAATTAAACAAAACGTTTTATAAAAACATAAAAGCAGTTCAATTCAGTAATTTCCATAAGTATCTCTTCACAAAGTAAACTTACATTTAGAGGAAAATTGAAACGTATACACTGAGGGAAAAAATAAATTGAAGTTGAAACGTCGTTGTTTCAAAGATGAACTACTTTGATTTATGTGACTTTAAGATACGAAACCATCAAATATTAGGCTTTTTTCCACGTTGATTTTAAAATGTTCATCTTCAACCCAAAATCATTCCGAATAATAGGTAGTTAAATCAATGTGGTTTTCATTGATTTTACCTTGTTTTATGGTGGCTTTTCTCTCAGTGTAGAGATCAGTTTTATCTTTTAATTAGTAGTTTTAGCAAGAAATTGATCAAATAAATTCCTCTGGGAATGTAATGAATAAGAAAAACAGTTTTTAACGTTTCTTAGTATTTGATTTTGCAAAAATTGGAATGCATTTTTGTTACAACATTTTCAGTGATAATACGATTTCAGTTTCAGTTTAAAGACTTTGAATCGCCGCATTTTCTTGGTGAAAGTCATGATAAAATTGTACCTTTTGCCTTTAAATTGGTTAAGAAGTTTTCTAGTTAGTTACTGCGTCTAGACTGCATTAAGTTTTCTGGGGAAGAAAGCATATACATTTTTAACGGCATCGAAAAAAAGTCATTATCACAATTCACAAAGCTTTTAACTCCCGTGTTCCACTTCGAAAAACTTTGGTAGCATCTCTTAATTGTATCAATATCAATGATGCTCTACTGCTTTACTTATGATAAAAGTTCCTTGATCAGGATTTACCGATGTAACACCAACGTTTTTCGTGAAACATCGGTGCTAGAAGGCCTTCCACCTGAAAATCTTTAAAAATTAAATTATATTAATTCCCTAATTTTTTCACAAGTAGTTTCAACATCAGAGTAAGCTAAACAGCGAAACCAAGTTCAATGAAATTTTTGTTTTAATTTTTTTTTTTTTCGTTATAGAATTTTTTTATGAAAAAAATAATAATTTGTTATTCTTATAGGTAAACCTCTTTTTATTTCTTTAGTAAAAATTTTAAATATTTTTTTTTTTAATTTAATGGCCAACTGCATTCCGGTTTATAAAACGAATCTATATCTTTTATTATTCCATGTACTAGTCGACCCAGCCCTCGAAATTCGAGTGCCAATTTCTTTATTTTTTTTTTTATTTGCAACAATTTTGAACACAATTATACCAAAATAGTTTCTTTATTTTTTATAGTATATGTTGTTGTTTTCTTGCGATTTTTTAAGACAAAATACCCTACGTTTTAACTACGCTCAACTACGTAAAAAAAGTATCGAAAAAGAAAATGCAAAGTGTAATCGCCTTAATGTATTGTGTTTGCGCCTTGCATTTTGCGATTCAATTCAACCTGTTTAATGTTCCATTCGTTCAAATTCCATCATTCAATCATTCAACCTCCACCAACTTCACTCAAATTTGTCATTCACACCATTGTATGTCTTTGTAGGTTTTCGTCTTAGCTTGTAGAAGTTTAAATTTCCGGAAGGGAGAGGGCGTTATTTATCGCACTTCAAGTAGGAATGATATTTGTGAAAATTTTAATGAATTCGTTCAGATATTTATAAGAGATTAAATATAGGTTCACATTTATTAAAGGTGCGTTCAGGTGTTGATCTTCACAGTATACAGTAGTAAAAAGGTAATCCGTGGTACTGTGTGGCAGTGAAATAAGCAAAACATCTCTTTGAAAGTGAGAATCGTCATTTTTTAATCAAACAAATCAATTCTTAAGGCTTTACCACACCAACTGCGTCGCACGACAACGTTTTTTTTCTGTTAAAGCCATAACTACAATGACCTAAAAAGTGAAAAAGTGGGAAATTTACAAAATTAAATTTTTTTTTATTTCTTTCTAGCGCTATTTGTTCTTGAAATTTTTTTGGAAAAAGCTACAAAAATTGTTTTTGAAACCAAAAAATAGGCTTTCTGCATAATTATTTTTAATTTGGTAGTCGGAGAAACTTTCACAAAATGAGTTTGAAATTTTTCACTTTTTGACTTTTTGCAAAAAGTGGCCATTGTAGTTTACATACCTAAAGTGAAAGTGTGGAGATTTACAGAATTAATTTTTAATTTTTTTTTTAAATTTTGTTTTTGGAAAAAAACTAAAAACATTTTTTTTGAAACCAAAAAATAAGCTTTTTGCATCATTATTTTTACTTGCGATATAGGTACTATAGGGCAAGTTTAGGATTCGTAAAAAAAATCGAACTCGAGATAACAATTTTACATGACATTACGATGATGGAGAATGCCAAAAAAGTGGGTCCGGCAATTCTGTCTGTCTGTCTGTCTGTCTGTCTGTCTGTCTCTATCTGGAGCTGCAGCCTAAACGAGTGAAGTGATTTTCTTCAAACTTGGTAGTTAGCAGTTTTTGGTGATTCCCTAGAGGGGAAATTGAAATTTTTTTTTTATGACCAAAACTAACGGTACCTGCCATATAACGGAAATAGAAAAGTTAATTTTTTTCAAAAACGGCTCTAACGATTTTGATTAAAATTTTTGTGTGTAGTACAACACATAAGAGCCAACTTTTTAAATAAAGAAAATATTTTTTGTACCGTTATTAACGGTACCTGTCATAGAACGGTTTTTTTCGTTTCTGAATATCTCGTACAACATTAACCTGATTCAAATGAAAATTTTTATACAAAAGTGTGTAAGTAAAGATAAAATTAAAATTTTAGAAAATTTTCAAAAAACGCATTTTTGGTTTTTTAAAAAATATTTCAAAAATTTTGTTTGAAAAATCAATTTTTTGAAAACGGATTAATGAAAAATTTTGAAATTTAGTTTTAATGTGTAAATTAATTATTTCTTCAAAATGGCATCCCAACTTTTTTTTTGAAAAATGTTAAAAAATTTTTATATATAAAAAACTATTTTTTTAAAAAACGGCTCCTACAATTTTCGAAAAATTTTTTCTAAAAATACCTTTTTATACAAGAAATAAAATGGCATATTTGTTTTTTTTTTTAAGATAATTTAAAACGGAGTTTAATTAATTATAAAAACAGATTTAATTTTTTTATACTACTTATGAAATTTCTTCAAAATATCAAATTTTTAATTTCTTGAATAAAAAGCTTTAACATTATAGTTACTTTAAGCATAAGAGCAAGTACGTGCGACCCCAGTCGTGCAATTTATTTATTTTGCCGTCGTAAAAAATGTCATAAAATGAGTTTAATCTATCACTTTTTGACTTTTTGTAAAAAGTTGCCGTTGTAGTTATACTAATAAAGCCTTAAGGCTTAACTACAATGACCTAAAAAGTGAAAAAATGGGAAATTTACAAAAGTAAAAAAATTTATATCTTTCAAGCTAACTACAAAAATTGTTTTTCAAACCAAAAAATAAGCTTTCTGCATTATTTTTTTTAATTTTTGGTCGAAAAAACTCTTCACTTTTTGACTTTTTGCCGTTGTAGTGTTATAGGCTTAACTACATTGGCTCAAAAAGTGAAAAAGTACAAAAGTGAAAATTTTCAAACGCATTTATGTATGGTTTTTTCGGGCTAGAAAATTAAAACAAAAAATGTGGAAGGCATATTTTTTTTTTTTTTTTTGTATAAAAACAATTTGTTAACTCTTTTTTACAAAAAAATTTTCAAACTCATTTTTTGACAGTTTTTCTTACCTCAAAATCAAAAATAATAACAAAAACAAATAGCGCTAGAAAGAAATAAAAAAAATTAAATTTGTAAATTTTCCTTTTTTTTCGCTTATTAGGTTATTGTAGATAAGGAACAAAAAAGACGTTTTTGTTAGTTATCCCTGAACCTCATAATAAAAACGCTTTGTCATGCGGCATTTGGTGTGCGATAAAATATTAGTGCCTTTTATGTAAACGTCTAAAAGTGAAAACTCAAATTCTTATGTTCTTTCAAGAGAGAAAAGGACGAAGATAGATTTCATTGGTATCAAAAGTGTTTACAAAAGATTGGAACTTAGTAATAGACTCGATTTTAATAGAATTCGATTTTAACAAAAAAAAAATTCTAGGTAATAAAACAAACATCTTACTTCTAAACTTAAATAACTAAAACAATGAAAGTTAACCATATTTAACATGCGATCTTAAAACAACGCACCAATGTGAAACCACCTTAATGTTTTTTGATTTTCGCTGAATGCTTTCATTCATTCATTCAGTCATGAATGACATTTTTTTCCAGTCGATTTGAAATTTTCCAACAGATATTCCAGTTGTTTTTGTTTTGTTTTGTTTTTTTTTATATCGAATTTTATTTTGTTAAATTTCATTATTTCGGTTAAGAAAAAGTAAAAAAAAAAAATGATTCTGCACTTATAGAGGTCATTCTCTATGGCATTTTATTATTTTTCTATTATACTTCTGCCACTTTCACAAGGGGTAATAAATAAATAATAATTTATGTTGATTTTAGCAAAAGGATTTTAAATTTATTTTTAAATTGAAGTTTCCCTGGATAGGTACAACAAGATTCACTTCAAAGTAGTAAAATCCTAGTAAATTTGTCCACATTTGTATTATGATAATAAATTACTACTGGAAAAGGTTTGATAAAAGTTTTCTTTTATATTCAACGGCAACACTAACCCCACAATTGTACAAATCTCTTCTTCATCGTCCTGTTACTTGAAACAGCACCAACCACCAACAATCGCATACAAAATCTCTCTTTGGTCTAAAAAGAACTTATACTTTAGCAAGAAAATTGGCAAAAAATCGACCAACCAAAAAAAAAAAAAAAAAAACACAAGAAGTTGAATGAGAAAATGTAAAAAGTAGATCAAAATAATATAAAAACGTGTTTGTATGTATGTAACTATGTAACAACTTTACTTTTTCGCCATTTTCTTTTTTTTATTATTTTTATTTTATTTTGGTTTGTTTGTTTGTTTGCTTGCTTTTTTCGCCTTTGCTTTTTAAGTTACATTTTTGTGTGCAGAAGAATGAAATACCTTTTCTTCTCCACAAAAAAATAAAAGAAGAAAAATCACAGGAAAAAAACCAAATGTGAGAATGAAATAAAAACAAAAAAAAAAGTATATACTTAAGCTCTTTATTTGAAGTGAATCCTCAAAAACAGGAAGACGACAGCAAAAAATACAAAAAAAAAAAACACTGGACAAAAGAAGACGAAGGAAATTCGAAATGGATAATGGGCTTGAAAATAGAAAGAGGAAAAACCTCCCCACTCTAACGGTGACACTGCAGATGAACAAGTAATAGTTCCAGCGCAACATCAGCAAAACGATATACGAGAAAAAAAAGATAGATGGATGGATCATTTCATTTATATTTCGTTTTGCAGTGAGAATGATACGTATATATATTTTACCATCACAAGATTCAACACAAAATACAGAAATTAAATATAAGAAGACAGAGAATAAGAAAAAAAAACTCTATTTAATGTTGACAACTCCTGAGCTTTCATCTTGCTTTGTGACTTTGTGTTGTGTGTCTTTGCGAAACGAATTGCTATTGCGATTGCGATTGCGAGTTCGAGGTCCTTGAAAGTAATCTATTTCCATTGCTTTTTTTTGTGAAAGTGTATGTACCACGTTTATATCACCACACCACCATCACCCTGGTAAAATGTTTGTTGTGTAACAGAGTAGGTATGACTGACGATAGAACGTATAAGGACGAAGGAGGATTATGACATTTTCCTTCTGATTATCCAATACCTACTTGTAGAATTTTTTTTTTTTTTCGTTACTTAAAAAAACTTTTTTTTCGAATATTTGTTTGTGTTCTTAAAAAACAAAAAGAAAAACCTTGATAAAAGGATATTTTATTTTTGTTATTTTTTTTTTTTTTTTTTTTTGATTTTTTTTATTTAAAACCAAAGTTTTTAAGAAAGGTAAATGTTTATTTGTTTGTACTTTTTACTTTTATATAACTTTGGTGATGGTTTTTATGATTGTGTTGACTTTTCTCTTGATGTTTATTTTCTTTTCTTTTTATTTCTCTAATTCACCGAAGGGTAAGAAAGGGTAAATTTTAATACCTATACCAACCATGAGCAAAAAAAACTGTTCACTTTGATTATAGGTACAAGGCTTACTTAATTTGCATGTTTTCCTGTGTTGTGTTGTAGGTATGTGAAATGATAAATTGACACAATTAAACCAAAGCTGTATCCTGAATTATTTTGTTTTGCATCCTTTTATGTGTGTTTTTTTTTTTTTTTTTTTTGTCAAGGAGACGTGTGGAAAGGTAGCTTTTGAATGTTAAGTAAATGGTATCCTTGTTTTTTTTGGTTTGACTAATGAGCTTCTGTATTATGTTAACCCAATTCTCATTTGCGATAGGAAGATGGTAAAGAAAATATGTATGATGTAGCTTTATCTAAATTAAAGGTAGGTAAATCACGTATGTCTTGACTTGTTTTTTTTTTTTTTTTTCTTCAATTTTAAATAATGAGATTTTCTTTTCTTGCTGTTTAAATTAAGCCATACTAGATTAAAATAATCCTCATTTTTAAAAGAAATTTTTTGCATACAGTTTGGAACTAGATTTAATGAAGACTGAAAGTTTTTTGATAGGTAAACGAAACACATCTTTGTACGTTCAAAAAAAAGTCATTTAATAAAATGTGATCAACATGTTGAACTGAACAATATGGGTTTAGTTTTTACGTTGAAAGTTTGGGAATACCTTAATAAAATTTATATCAATTGTACTTTTCATGTCACAAGAACTCAAAGTAAAGTTTAAATTAAACAAATTGCAAGAAACGCTATAAAAGTACTTAAATTTTGTTTGTGTATTAAATAGATTTAAAAAAGGAATATCTAATGAAGGTTTAAATAAATTGCACGACTGGGGTCGCACGTACTTGCTCTTATGCTTAAAGTAACTATAACGTTAAAGCTTTTTATTCAAGAAATTTAAAATTTGATATTTTGAAGAAATTTCATAAGTAGTATAAAAAAATTAAATCTGTTTTTATAATTAATTAAACTCCGTTTTAAATAATCTTAAAAAAAAAACAATTATGCCATTTTATTTCTTGTATAAAAAGGTATTTTTAGAAAAAAATTTTCGAAAATTGTAGGAGCCGTTTTTTAAAAAAATAAATTTTTATATATAAAAATTTTTTAACATTTTTCAAAAAAAAAGTTAGTATGCCATTTTGAAGAAATAATTAATTTACACATAAAAACTAAATTTCAAAATTTTTCATTGATCCGTTTTCAAAAAATTGATTTTTCAAAAAAAAATTTTTTAATATTTTTTAAAAATCCAAAATTGCGTTTTTTGAAAATTTTCTAAATTTTTAATATTATCTTTACTTACACACGTTTGTATAAAAATTTTCATTTAAATCGGGTTAATGTTGTACGAGATATTCAGAAACGAAAAAAACCGTTCTATGACAGGTACCGTTAATAACGGTACAAAAAATATTTTTTTTATTTAAAAAGTTGGCTCTTATGTGTAGTACTACACACAAAAATTTTAATCAAAATCGTTAGAGCCGTTTTTGAAAAAAATTAACTTTTCTATTTCCGTTATATGGCAGGTACCGTTAGTTTTGGTCATAAAAAAAAAATTTCAATTTCCCCTCTAGGGAATCACCAAAAACTGCTAACTACCAAGTTTGAAGAAAATCACTTCACTCGTGTAGGCTGCAGCTCCAGATAGAGACAGACAGACAGACAGACAGACAGACAGACAGACAGACAGACAGACAGACAGACAGACAGACAGACAGACAGACAGACAGACAGACAGACAGACAGACAGACAGACAGACAGACAGACAGACAGACAGACAGACAGACAGACAGAATTGCCGGACCCACTTTTTTGGCATTCTCCATCATCGTAATGTCATGTAAAATTGTTATCTCGAGTTCGATTTTTTTTACGAATCCTAAACTTGCCCTATAGTACCTATATCGCAAGTAAAAAAGCAAGAAAATAGGACTTTTTATCAAACATTAATTCAAAAATGTTGTGAAAATCATTTATGTAAAGGATTTTAAGCGATTGTGTGTTTAACTGTTGTATCATTAAAAAATTGTGTAAACCTAAAAAATCAGTTTGTAAAATTGGGTGATCAGGATCGAAGGAAATAACAGTTACAATCAATGTTCCACAAGGAACCCATATAGGTCCATATTTTTTTAAATTCTTTTTACTAATGATATACCTTCCAATTTCCGATTCTTTATTTATCTCATGTTCAAAAATATTTCGATCAATTGAATCAACAAACGCTTGGATTGTATTTTTTTTTTTTTTTCAGAAAACCATCATGATCATAGTCTTCCGAAATAAACAACTGTGTCTAAATGGTAGAAAATAACGAAGTTGTACTTGATACAGAAAGTACCTACTATCAAAGATTATAGAATACAAAGATGTCGCATCCCATAGAAGTTATCGAAACCAAAAATTTGAAGTGTCTTATGTGATCAACATGTTGCTAGCTGCAAAATGTGGCGAGAGCGAGGGAATTCCTTAAAAAAATGGAATCTCTTTCGTTTTCTTTCTTCTGTTTTTTTTTTTTTGATTTTGTTTTGCTTCTTACGGCAACGGTGCCGATGACGATCACTGTGGTGGAGTTTTTTTTTCTTACTTTTTGCCAGTTCGTCTACCCAGATCTTCCCTCTTGTGAAAGGATTTTTTGCATTCCCGTTTTTTTTTTCTTTTTAGATTATTTTTTTTGTTAATATGAAGACTTTAAGAATTTAATATTTTGTAGAATATTTTTTAGCCGAGGGTGGTTTCTGTTTTTTATTTTTTTGTTCTCTTTTTATAGGATGGCAACGCACAGGTGCATTGGTTTCAGGTGTGTCTGTGTATGTATCTTTTTTTCGTTTGCCACGGCAATCGTCCTTGAAATAGTTGTTTTTTTTTTTGTGGTGGAGGATAATTATATTGAATATTGAAATTTTTTTGTATGACCAAAACTAACGGTACCTGTCATATAACGGAAATAGAAAAATTAATTTTTTTCAAAAACGGCTCTAACGATTTTGATTAAAATTTGTGTGTGTAGCAATACTTATAATACTTCCTATGACCAGAACTGAACGACCACATGGCAGCCACCAGCTTTCCAATACAAAAAGAATTATCAAAATTGGTTCACTCAGTCCAAAGTTATGAGGTAACAAAAAAAAAAAAAAAAATACAGTCGAATTGAATACCTCCTCCTTTTTGGAAGTCGGTAAAAAGATATTACTTGGTGGAGTTAAACTCCATATTTTTACCTTAACCTCTGAATTCTGGCAATGAAAACAACTAACAATTTGTTTAAAAATCCATTATGCTATTATATATCTTATCAGTAAATTTCAATTTTCTGTCATATCAAATTAAAAATTGAAAAATACAAAACGGTTGAAACGCTCAGAAAACTTTTCTTTATAATTTTGTCATATTCTTTTATGAAAATTTGACAAAAAAAAATGTAACATCCCAAAGTGTACTATTTTTTCTCAAGAATCAAACTATACTTAAGTCTGTTCGTTTAAAAAAAAAAAGTATAAAAATGATTATTAATTTATTATTACTACAAATTTTATAAAATCTGAAAGGTCATTATTTCAGCTAAGAATATTAATATAAACAAAAAGAGCTGGAATCTTTTAATGCTATCAGTTTTTATTAAAAAAAAAACATCACCCTCTTGTTATTTTTTTTTTGATATGGCAACCTATACTAAAAAAATTATTATTTGAGCTTTAATTAAATAAAATAAGTTACAACTTTTTAAAGCCAACAATTTTTAAAGACGCACAATGCGATACAAAAAATGATATAAGTGATAAATATTGATTCAAAGATTTATACATACATACATATTATTGTTAAATCGTACAATATAACTTTTCATTTTTTTTTTAATTGAAGATTTAATTTTTTTTTAACCTATAAAGTTTCTAGCGCAAATAGAACCAGAGTTATTAATTTTAAGAGTTATCACCAAATTGTAAAATTTTCAAAAAGCAAATAAAAATTAAAAAAAAAGATTTTATATTTCCTATATCCTTTTTTTTTTATAATAAATAATTATAATTTCCCTGCCCTCACCATCCACGCAAAATAAATCATTCAATACCTTACCTTCCCTCATCAGCCACACTAAATAACTCCTTCAATACTTTACCTGCCCTACCAAAGAAAAAAAACTTGAAGCAAACTCACAACAAACCATGAAAATAAATTTCAACCAAAAATAAAATCAACACTCAATTCCATGGACATTATTTTGCCGTCGCAAACGATACAAAAAAACATCCACATAATAATATGTGTGCCAGGCATGGAAAAGTCGATACAATTGTATCGAATTCGATACAAATGAGTTAGTTCGAGTACAAAAATACAATTTGTCTGAATTCGATACAATTTTGAATCTGTCTCTTTTGCAATCTAAGATTTAAAGAATCGAGGAAATCGAAAGTAATAACAAACGACAGATCTATTTTTATGTTTATTTTGATTTCAGATTTTTTTAACCAAAATAAATGTTACAATTTGTTTATTATATTTATATTTCAAAAACTGATGAAACTGTTCTATTTTTTCGACATTAATAGTACAAATATTGTAATCTTAAAACCAAAATTGCACTTTTATTTTTGGGTCCCCACATATTTGCATTTTTTTTTTTTTTATTTTTTTTTAATACCTATACTTCTTGTAGTCTTCTGTGAATAACTTTTTCCCATATATATTTTTTACCGAAATAAAATAAAAATTCTCTTACGCTTACGCAGAAAATAACGAAATGTATGTAGAAAACTTAAGAGTTTTTGCAAATATAACATTTTGATTAAATTTTAAATTAATTTCTCGTATGAAAAATATATTTCAATACAATTGCAAGCATTTCAGTACAATAAAAATCAAATTTTTAGTACAATTAAAAAATGTCATTTTCCATCCCTGATGTGTGCACTATCATACAAAAAGAGAAAACCAAAATAAAAACAGAAAACCACCCTCGGCTTAAAAAAATTCTTAGCTACATAAAAAAGGTAAGAAAATATAAAAAAAATATATATAAAATACAGAATATCCTTCAATAGCAGAGATACCCAAAAGAGATGAGAAACTTCTGACGTCATACGGGTTTGCCTACAAGCTGCTTTAGACATTTTTGGATAAGTATGCGTGAAAAAATAGACATTTTTGGTTAAGTATGCGTGAAAAATCGTACATTTTTGCTTAGGTGTGCGTAAAAACACCGTGGCTACACTATGTGTGTTTTTCACATTTATTCACGAATACAAGAGAGATTACAACAACACGAAATAAACAAATGGGTTTTGGGGGGTAAAACGTACGAAAGTTTCCCATCTCTTTTGGGTATCTCTGTTCAATAGTAGAAAATAAAAAAGAAAAAAAAATACCATCACCCTTGTCGCAACGATAGTGCGCTTCAAAACACAACACACAAGGACACGAGAACAAAAAAGAAAAAGAGAGAAGGCCACAGTAATTTTTTTTAAGAGATTCCAATTTTTTTAAGGAATTCCCTCGCTCTCGCAACATTTTCCTACTAGCAACATGTTGTGGTACGCCATATCACGTACCACCCGAAAAATTTGGGGATCCGATAATTTGTATGGGATGCGACATCTTTGTATTCTATAATCTTTGCTACTATAAACAGAAAGTATAATTTTATAAATTAAAGAAATTATAATTAGAAAGTATAATTTACAACAAAAATTCGGGTGTAGTACCTATTTGATTCACGCTTTTCATTCATCAATAATATTGACTACATAGCAATTTAAGCTAACAGAATGCTTGGGTTTATTCGAAGTAATACTCTTGATTTTTTGGATCTATTCAAAATAAAAACTCTATTTTTCCCACTCGAAAGATCGTTCGCACGTTGTCTAAGTGAAACTTACAGTGCAATCGATGGAATTGACATTTTGGAAATATATTCAGTAAATAGTTTAGAAAGAATATAGCAACTACAAACGGAGAAATTTGGGAACTACTGTAAAACATTTATTTTTTTTTTTTTTTTTCTTTTTTTAAAGTAAATAGAAGACAAAATTGATTCTCGTCTTTGATAGTAGATAGCGGTAAGAATTTTCATCAAAACATTGGTACTTAAGTGAAACTTTAGCTTAACAAATTTTTTGCGATAACAAATTTTTTTTTCAATGATAAATAACGAATGGTTTTTCCAAACTTATTACACGCGTTCACAATTTTGTAAGTCACTACCCCTGGTTTATCCTTTATATCACCATGTGACATTTCTGTAAACCAAAAAAACCATACGAAGTTGGTACGTGAATTGTTTTTGACTTAAATAACCGAATTTTTAAATACTACCTATTTCTTTATCGAAATAATTCAACATGTTACACAGAAATGTCGATATAATTATATTACTGACAGTTTAATTTGAAAGCTTGGTTTTCTAGAATAGATAAAACCAATGGCCTCCAAAATTAATAAATTCGAAAAATATATTTTGTCTCTCGTAACTTACAGGGTTTTCTTTTTGGAATTTTTGGGAAATGTCTATGAGTAAATATTTAATAGTTCGACATTTCTGTATTTAAAAACAGCTATAAACAATTTTTATTTTAACCTCTAAATAAAGCAGAATAAAGCAAAGCTTCTTGAACTCTGCAAACGACAGATGGTCAGCTCTTGAAACCTGTCGTGTTTCAAGAAATCTGTGGCCGACCATTTCTAAGAACAAAACTGAAACCATACTAAAGCTAAGCAGGCCTCAGTTGTCCCTATTGATTGGTATCCTTACAGGTCATAACTCAATGGGAACCCACATGAGTAGAATGGGTATTGTCTCATCAGACTTATATAGAGGGTGTCAAGACGAAGAGGCGGAGGAGGGCTCATACCACTTCCTTTGTGAATGCCCCAGTTTAGCAAAAAGTAGGAAAATAACTCTCGGAGATTACTTCTTCGATGAGTTAGATGACGTCTCGTCCTTGCCACCGAAAAACATAATGAAATTTATCCAAATTTCAGGATGGTTCAGGGAGGCCCCTAACACTTATTCCAACACCTAATTCCCAATAAACCCTTCCCTTACCCATCCTCACTCCTGCCCACCCTCACCCTGGGGATCACAATGGATCCATCGAGATCCGAGTGGGATAACTCGACTTGTCGGATTATCACCCCGTTCAACCTAACCTTACCGCTAAATATCGAAATAATGTGATTGAATAATGAAAATATTAACTTAAAAAAAAAATACGTCTTTATTATTAAAGGCAAGTGCTTACAGGTGGTTAATTTTAAAATACACGCTCTTGAAATATAAAGGGTTAACCTTGAGCTCATTTTACCATAATTTTTATATTATTTTTGAAAGGAGGAAGTATTAAAGTGCCTTCGGTAGAATTTACTCCGAAATTTCCTAATATTTCAAGGCAGACAAATTTTCCCAAATAATATTTACTTTTCCACAGAAATAAAATTTTCTGATGTGATTCTACAAACATTGAATTTTCTTTCTTGGAATTCTCTAGAAGCAAAGAAGTCGAAAAATTATTTCCCAGTATTACATATTATCCAAATTACATATCCAAAATATTATTAAACAGAATTTAATGCGAAAAAAAAATTTTAAATAGACAAGTAAGAGAGTTTTTATAATTCAAAATCCCACTATTGTTGCCATAACTTATTTTTAAAATATTGATTTAAAAAATTACAAGTAATATTGTTCCAATTTACATTACCTTATACTGAGTCAATCAAATCCGAAAATAAATCCGCGGAGATCTTCTACAGATCCTAATAAATTCAGTTGAAAAGTCTATTTAAGTGTGACAGTCATTTACAGCGGATTTTTGAACACTCATTCGGCAGCCGTTTTAGTGGATTAAATCACATCCATTACATTACTGCTGATGGTTCATCTAAAATGCTCCATGTGTTCTGTCGGGCAAAGCCTAAGTACCTTATACCTAAGTGCTACAAATCAAATCCTTTTATTGGAAGTAATCCACTTCATTTGCGTTGGAAGCTCAGGTAGAATTTTAATTTTTTTTTTTTTTTTTGTGAATCAAACCGTCCTTTTCTGAGCTAGTACATACAATATAAAAGGGCATTGAATATCAACTTGAGAATGGTTTTAATTAAGATAACCAAAACAAACTATTCACCTTAAATTTTGTACTTAAATTACCTGGAAACCTTCTTTTTCCTTCTCATTTTTCATTTGAATTTCATCCAGATAAAGAAAAAAAAAAGGTTCAACTTTTATCTTAAGATTCTTCAAAACCAAAGACAATATTGAGCTAACATAAAAAAAAAATGAAAAGATTCTCTTAGATAACTACACCTCTTTTAAACCAAAAAGGAGAAAAGTAAAAGGACATTTTTCATCTAAGATAAATCCATCCATATTGCTTTTTATTGCCCTCAAGACATAAGCAACTAAATACTTAACCAAAAGTTCTTATCTGATTCCTCAATTAACCACTTAAATTACTACACTTCCCCCCTTTTCTTCTGATAATTTTTTTTTTGTTTTCACCTCCTTCGAGGCAAATTAAGAATTTATTACAAGATAACACAATTTTTAAATTAAGTTTGAGTATTTTTTTTTTTTCTTTGTATCATTCTGTTCTGTCTTTGAGTCTTGATCCCAAATGTTTTCTTCTTTTGACCCCAAAACAATTTTCTTTAAAAGGGTTAAAAAAGGGACCAAGAAAGAAATCCAGAAAATTTTCTCGGGTTGTTGCGTTTTGGTCCTCCGTCACATTTAAGATTCGACACTCAGAAAGAAAAAAAACAAAAAAAAATATAATATAAATTTTAATACGTTGTGTACGTGAAGAGAGAGAAAAAAAAAACAACCAAGCAAAGTCCTTATCCTGGGAAATGAGATTTTCCTTTGGTGTGGCTGTAAACATGTTTACGCTTTGGATCCTATTCATTGGATACAGATACATTTGATGTTCCTTTTTTTTTTGTGTGTTGGTCGTCTTCTTGTGACCGGTACTTTGTAATTCAAAGCATCAAAAAGGTATCCTTTCCCATATTAAGGAGGTAAGCCGTCCTAACAAAAATTAATTCAACTTTAATTGAAATGAGGGTCTCAATCTCGACTTTGGACTCCATCTCTTCGACCTTTGTATGTGTGATGAGATGGATTGTTTTTCATTAGAATATCACCATCATCATGCCCCCGGGGGGAAAACACACAAAGAGACAAACACTCGAATCCTTTTTGAAATTCTCAAGGAATTTAAAGGGTTTCGAACTTGTGTCGTATATTTATTGATCCTCATAGAGAAACAAATATTAATTTAAAGTGATTTATCTTGAAAATTTAATATATTGACTGTATTTTAGGTATTTTCTCTATTTCTCTCTCTCTCTTTCTGTCTCTTTCTTTCTGTGCATCTTGAAAACCGCTTTGTGACATTTCACTTGATTTATAAAGTTAATTGTGTGTATTGGGTTATATAAGGAGTCTTTGTGGATTTGTAATCAATAAAGGAATGTTAGATACAGAAACAGAAATACTCGACATATGCAAGAGGAGAGAGCGGCAGGATGAAGGGCGACACAACGACGCACGATACAAAATTAATTGAAAACTCAAGAGCACTTTGAATTCAGTAGGACGACTGAGAAGAGAGCATAGGTAATTAAAAGGTAACGATTTAGGAAATTCTCTTTTAAGGGGAGAAAATTAACTAAGGTCGGTAGTATTAGTATAAATCTAAATGTATATGTACCTTTTTGTTGAATTTCCCCAAAAAAAAAAAAAAAAGGTTAAGGATTCTCTTTTTGTATACTACCTAAATGTAGCTATACATATATGTATTTAAAGATACACGTTGAGATTGAAGATATCTTTGAAGTCAAATGGAGTGTAAACAAAAAGTGAAGTGGAGTAATTGGTATCGAAGTAAAAGTGGTCTCAAGGGTGGTTCGTATGAGATCCTAAACAAAGGGTGTGATTTCTATAAATAGAATTGAAAAGCAATAGATAAAAAATATACTTGACAAATATATTAATCGATTACACTCTTTAAATCTTTAAATTGATCCTTTTATTTTTTTTTTAGACAAGACTTTCAGCAAAGTCTTACTAAAATAATTAGAAATATATCAAATAAAATTTGAGCTCTTTTATTTATAAGCAGGTATTTAAAATATTAAAAGCTATTGAAAATATAAGCAACAGTAACGAAATTGGAAACTGTTCAAAATATAATGAGTTTGTAATAGTTGAAGCAAATAGAAATATTAGAAGCCCTTGGCAACATAAGAATTAGGTAGTTGAGAAGATTAAAAGAAGAAGAGCATTGGAAATATTTAAAGCAGTTGAAGGCTCTCAAAGTCTTATCTAAAGATGTTGAACATTTTTTTATTTATTTATTAACATCAATTAGAGATAATTAAATTTAAAATAAGACTATAAAAAACAAGAGATTAAAAGGTATAACAGTATAATATTAAGTATTTAATACAATAATTGTTTAAACAAAATTTTATTAATCAATTTGAAAACAACAAAATTAAATTATATTTTAAAGTGTGTCTGCTTATATGAAAATTTAAATCAATTTAATTTGAAATGAGATTACAAATTGTTTCTCTGACAAAACGAGTTATTGGTTCATTACGATCATAGTTTAACGTGTGTTTGTTTTCTCGGAATAGACAACGTTCTCTTATCTGAGGCGATGGAGCATGGGAAGTGGAATATATTGAAAATTATAAGAAATTTAGTTTATTAGAAAAAGTTGGCAAAGGTGAATGCAGATGAAAATACTAAATATTCAAAGCAATATCAAGTATTAGATTTAGATTAGGGTGAGAGGTGGGAATAATTCGCTTTATCACTGCGGCCTCTGATGGACCTATTGTAATTTCACTTTTTTTAAAGTTCACACAGAAATCCTGAGTTTATAAAACTTAGTATGTTTTTGGTTGAACTACCGGCGATGTTTTCCGCTTCGAGATTAGAAGCAATTAAATAAAAAAAAAATTATCTGATGATTAAAAATGACAGCTGCTTGATTTTAATTGTTTTTATGAACCCAATCTTACAAAAAAAATTTAAGAATTTTGGACTTTAAAATAATATGTTAAAGAAAACACATTTAAATCATTTCGACGGATATAATGAATATCAAATTATTTTTTCTTTTCACGAAAAAATAGAATAGGTACTTTTTTTATTTGCTACAAATATTTTATTCATATAACATACCTTCCACAAAACTATTATCAATAAATATAATATTTTCTTACTTGATATAAATGACGTGGCTAACAATTCATTAAAAATCGAACTCGAGATAAAAATCAGGCATCGCTTTAGGATGATAGATAGAATGCGCAAAACGTGTGTCCCGCAGCGCAGTTCTGTAAGCCTGGACAGGCAGTTTATGTGCCCGTCAGTCTGTCTCTAGCTCGAGCTATAGACCAAACTAATATTTTCTTATAATTTGTTGTTGTATTCTGTGGGGAAAAATGCACGGTAACACGTAAAAGCAAACAATTTTTCTAAAATTTTTAAACTTTATTTTTTTGCAAATAAATAGGGGTATTTTTACTCATGAAATCGTCGTCGTGGCCACATGCCGCTCTTCAGCAAACTTGCCAAGAGTGGCCAAAGATGACGTGATCGAAATCCGCCACTCCACAATTGGCTGAAACCTATGGGGGTCAATTGGAAAAAAATGTATTTGTTCAGGAAATGAAAATCCTGGCCATCAATTGAATCATCAGTTTTAAGAACACAATAAGTTTACTTTGGAAAACTGTTGGGAAAACGCAAAAAACTGAATCGGGTCCTTTATATGCTTTTTTCTGATGTTTGACCTATAGATTCTCATTACTTCGTCAATTTAGCTCTAATCCAAAATTTTAACACAATACTCTTGAAATAATATGCATTCAGATAAAAAAAAAATAAAAAAATGCAAACAAAAATTTAATACCTAATCTCCGACTCTTAAGAACAGAACAAATCCTGGATTTATTCTTTTCTTCAAACTTATGAAATTTTTCACTTCACCTTCGACTGCCAAAATATTTTTTTTTTGTTTTTTTCATCAAAATGTCATTTTCGGTAAAAAGTGGACTAATTTTGTTCTAACAACTGATGATTCAATTCTTATTGTACTTTGGAAAAGGATAGAAGGTCAAGAAAAGAGAACATGGAAAAATTGAAAGGGATTTTTAATTTTTGGAAAAGTTTTGAAAATGTTCAAGTTATTTGTTTTTGGAGAAAATTCGTTAATGAGGAGTCAGCAAGCAGTTGGGTGAAGAAAAAGATAAAGTAGGAGGAGAAAAAAAATCGAAGCTAAGTATTTGTCGATCTTTTTATGGTGGTGAAATTGTGTTTTCACTTTTGTTGTTGCCTGTAACACTTTTTTTTTTGTAATTCATTTTGTTGCTTTTATTCGTCTTTGCTAATTTGACAGCTCATTAACATCATGGTTCTGGTCGTGATCTAAACATTCTAATTTGTTTATTTCATCTATTTTAATTGTTCAGTTTCGGTTCGCGCATAAATATTATTTCTTTAATAAAAGAAGTGTTACAAATTGGCGCCCAACGTTACGTTTTGGAAGATTGAAATTTTATTTTAGGGCTAAAATTAACGGCACCTGCCATTTGAGCTATATAGAACAGGTTGTTTTTCTCAAAAAGACTTTGATTAAAAAAATCTCTATACATTTGCAAATAAGATCCTACTTTTAAAATAAAAAAAAATCTTAAACAATTACGGTACCTACGGTTATTACAGTCATAGAATCTTTTTTCTTGATTTCTGACTTTCTCGTAAACCATTTACCGATTTCTATGAAACATTTTAGTAACTCTGATTTTCAATGATGATGAAATGGAGGCCTATTGAACGAAATCATAAAGTCTTTTGGTTTCAGTGTTCTTTTAGTTCCTTTTTTTAAAAAACGGTTCTTTAAAAAAAAAAATGGAGTTTTGACACTGTAAAACGTTGTCATTTCTTTTCAGAAAACAAAATTTAAAAATGGATACTTTTTTGAACGAATGATCAATAACACTAGTCAACAAGGTTTTTGCCACAAGAACCAAAATATACTTTTCTAGTAGTTTTTGTTTATAACGAATTACCCCACATAAAACAGAACCTCGAAAACAGCCAAAATGACGTTTTTTAGCATTTTATAACGGTAATATTTCAAAAACGGAGGCCAATCAAATTTTTCTGACTTCGGATTCAGCACCCCAAAAACTACTAGAAAAGTATATTTTGGTACTTGTGGCAAAAAAAAAGTTAAATTTTGTTGACCAGTGTAATTTTCATTCAAAATTTCACTATTTTCTTATGAAATCTGCTCTATTACATTTCCAAAGAGCCATTTAAACAAAAGAAGTTAAATATTTGCTAGAAGTAAAGCAAAACCAATATTTTATTTGTGAATTTTCGGAGTTCAATTTATGTAAAGGCAATATGAAAACACTGTAATTGATAACTAAAAATTTGCAACAAAGGAAATGATAATGTTTAGAAATCCTTGCGATATTTAGCATTAATTGTAATAGTCCTTAGCATTAACACGCAATTTAAAAGTTCAAAAGTGATGGCTTCAAAAGTCATCAAGGAACTAATTTTCCCAAAATAAACGTTAAGAATATTCTCGTTTAAATGAAAATTGTTAACAATTATTATTCTTTATAAAAGACACAATTTGAATGTGAAATTTTCTCAAAATTCACACAATAATCGACTCAATTCCATTCATCTGTGTCGCCACATTCAAATCATTTGCATCAATTTTGATTGTTATAACAAACCATTTCAATAACTCCTTTTTATTTAGATAGATACACGTTTGACATTGTCACACATTTTCTCAAAGTCTTTTATAAACACAACCTTACCCAATCCCGCTTTTGCCACGAATAGTCGCAACAAAGTAGTCTTAAAAGCATAAAAATTCATGGAAACGACTTTAAAAATTGAAAATCAAGAGAAAAATAAAATAAAGAGACTTTTATTGCGAAAGCATTTTATTTTTTATTCGCAATTTCTAAGAAGTTATCTTTCGAAAATGTCAATAAACTGTCAAGAAAGTGAGAACAGATTTTTTAAACGAATTCCAAAAACCAAACGAACAAAAAAACATATAAAAAAAAAAAGTCAAAAAAGAAAAACACTTGAAATAGAAGTTAAACCCCATGACTCGATGTGCTCGTACTCGTATATATGTCACATTACATTCGACTGACAAGATTTTCCGAAGAATCAAGGGGAAAATAAATCCCTTTTAATATTATCGTAACTGTCGTCGTCGTTCTTTTTTCCCAGAAAACTCCCTCTTCCCTCACTTTTCTCTTCAGTCACACATACTAATGTCATCTTTTCAACCAATTTCCAAACCAGAGTATTTTTCTGTTTTATTTTCTGACAAAAAAAAAAAGAAAGAAAGCAAAGTGTCAGAAAAGTCATTATTTTTAATTATACATCGCATTGCAAAGTCGTGGACTTTTGCAACGCATTTCTCTTTTTCTATATCTTAATTGGTTATTTATTATCTTCTGATATAAATTCGATAGGGATGATGGTAATGTTGACCCTCAGAGTAGCCTGCATGAAAGCCAACAAGAAATGTGTCGAAATGTGTATAAATGTACACATGAAGGTATACTCCCTGTAGCTTGTTGTGTGTGAATGAACGATGAAATTAATTTCCAATTTCAGGATACACTTTCAGGGTTGCACATTTTATGCCTCGAAGACAATAAAAGTATTTGCCCGGAAAATAAATATAGGGATACACCTAGTAAGGATTCTGGTGTGTACAATTTATTTATATATCCTTTCACAACGTTTAAATGGTTATTACACAATGTGCTGTAATAATTTTAATCATTGTTTCCTACCATTTTATACAGTGGGGTAGCAAAAGCAATAAAAGGGATAAAATTAAGCAAAAGAGTAAGTAAAATACACTCCGCTTCAACTGAATAAGCACACAAATTTTCAAAGCTATTTTGTCCATTTTTTCCTAAGATTGATCTTTCATGTAACATTTGATGATGTTTACAGTTAGCTTACGATGTTGAGAAACCAAATCGGAAAGAATAATTCTCAAAGTACCGCTATTTTTTTTTGTGTTCGCTTACAAAGCGTCCCATATGGAAAAATGCAGTTTTTTTTTTGCGTCAACTGAATAGACACACGGTCTTTCAAGGTCAATATCTTCGCTGTTTATGAGAGTTTTGTGGTGTTTGGCATACCAAATCAAAGGTTGAAATGTTCTCAGTGAGATTTTGTCATTTAATTAAAATTTAAAAAAAAGTAGTAGATTAAAAGCTTTGAATACTGTCGACAGAGCTAAAATTAATTTGTTAACGGAACAAGAACTGACCGGGTCTGCTATAGCTACCAAAATTGATCGGAGTTTTAGTGTGTTGCCCATTCGTACCTCAAAAATAAAACTTCGTACAGGAAAAATATGAATTAAGGTAAAAAACGGCAAAAATAGCAGTTAATCGACGAGAAATTTTGAGATCTGCCTCCAATTCATTTGACTCTGGGGCAAAAATCAAACAAAAAGCTGGTGTTTCTGCAAGTGTTTCAACACTCCGCAGAGTAATTAACAGCACGGATCATTTTAACCCATTAAAAGTCCAAAAGAAACCAACTTTAAACAAGCAACAAAAAGGTATTCGTTTAGAATTTTCTAGACTCCATATGAGCTGGAAAAATGAGTGACGCAAAGTGGTTTTTCTCATTTGAAAAAGTTTAATTTTGAAGGATTCATAATTGAAGTCATCGGGGCCATCAAAATTAAACTTTTTCAAATGAGAAAAACCACTTTGCGTCACTCATTTTTCCAGCTCATATGGAGTTTAGAAAATTCTAAACGAATACCTTTTTGTTGCTTGTTTAAAGTTGGTTTCTTTTGGACTTTTAATGGGTTAAAATGATCCGTGCTGTTAATTACTCTGCGGAGTGTTGAAACACTTGCAGAAACACCAGCTTTTTGTTTGATTTTTGCCCCAGAGTCAAATGAATTGGAGGCAGATCTCAAAATTTCTCGTCGATTAACTGCTATTTTTGCCGTTTTTTACCTTAATTCATATTTTTCCTGTACGAAGTTTTATTTTTGAGGTACGAATAGGCAACACAATAAAACTCCGATCAATTTTGGTAGCTATAGCAGACCCGGTCAGTTCTTGTTCCGTTAACAAATTAATTTTAGCTCTGTCGACAGTATTCAAAGCTTTTAATCTACTACTTTTTTTTAAATTTTAATTAAATGACAAAATCTCACTGAGAACATTTCAACCTTTGATTTGGTATGCCAAACACCACAAAACTCTCATAAACAGCGAAGATATTGACCTTGAAAGACCGTGTGTCTATTCAGTTGACGCAAAAAAAAAACTGCATTTTTCCATATGGGACGCTTTGTAAGCGAACACAAAAAAAAATAGCGGTACTTTGAGAATTATTCTTTCCGATTTGGTTTCTCAACATCGTAAGCTAACTGTAAACATCATCAAATGTTACATGAAAGATCAATCTTAGGAAAAAATGGACAAAATAGCTTTGAAAATTTGTGTGCTTATTCAGTTGAAGCGCAGTGTATATGTATTTATAACAGCTGCAGGTATTTTGCAGATATTTAATTGCTCACTTTCTCTTTCACATTTATTAGCTTGAAAATATCGTTTTCCTTATAGATGTCAAAAGTGAAAGTTTATTATTATAGGGTCTTTAAAATATTAAAACACTCAAATAATTTCATTTGAATTTAGAATATAGGTACAAAAAATGTTCTTTCCTTTTTATATTAAGAAAGTACAGAATATCCTTCTGAGGGTGGGTAAAAGAGTACGATTTGACAGATTAAGTATAAGAATACTTGACACGATTCGGTGGACCAAATTTTGTTTTATACAAACATTTTCGTAGAAAAGTAATCTGTTTGCAATTAGAATTTTTTTCAAAATACACTAGCGGAAAAAATTAAAGATCCACATAATTTTCATTAAAAAAGGGGGTTTTAAAGCTCGAACTTTTTAGTTTTAAGATCTTATGATAAAAAAATTTTTCAAGCTACGTATTCCTCTCAATCATATTGAATATCGAAAACAGTTTATTATTTGGTCTAAAAACTTTGAAAAACTGTTATCCAACCTTACCACTATATGGATCGCTTAAATTTTCTTTGTTTTTCTACCAAAAAACTTCAACGCTGAAATATCGAATCATCAATATCTCGGGAACCACGGATTGCACATGAGAATTAATAGTGTTATGAAATCTTGAATAAATTTCTCACAAATATTGGTTTTTGGAAAAAATATTTTTTTTTTTATTTTTTGCATTAATTTGAAAAATGCAGAAAACCAGTCGTGTTCATTTTTTTTTTTTTTTTTATAATTCCCACGCCTCTTTCCCCCCCAGATACCGCACGCGCTGGGGTCCATTTTCACCGAGTACGAAGTCATTTGCGGATGATTATCGTATCGGCACTTTTTAGTGTTTTTTGAAGGTAAAAACAAATTAAAAAGAACTAAATAAGTAAAGAGAATGGTGATACGAATATCAAAGGAAGGTCAAAGATTGGGACTGCTTAGTACAAGCATTTATTATATCTGTGCAAAATAAAAAAAATTTAAAATGAACAAAAAAATAAATTTAATATTTCATGTTTAATTTTCAGAAAGTGTCAAAATTTTAAAACAAAAATGTTTTAATAGTCAAGAGTATTGATAAAAAAATAATTCAATATACATATGTACATACAATTAGGTATAAAGACATTAAATGAGAAAAGAATCAGTAAACATTGAACATAAATACAAAAAAAAAGTTTATGAGCGTGGTACACTGGTTTTTAGTATTTTTTTCAGACTAGTTTTATTAATATTAAAATCAAACAGATTAGTATTCAAATTTACAAGCTTACACATGCGAGTTAAGGGCACATGCATACCATAATTAGTACGGTGTTGGGGTAATTTTATTAAATCTAAGCTACGAAAGTTATAAGCACCTCTCCGGTAGTTAAAATTAATAGAATTAAGCAGATCCGGGCCATCAATTACACCCGTTATAAGTTGATGAATAAATACAAGGTCGTTATTTACTCTCCTTTGAGACAAGGTTTGGATCTGCAGTAGGTTGATTCGATGCTCATAGGAAGGAAGGTTAAAAGGGTCCGTCCATGGTAAGCCTTTTAAGGCAAAACGAATAAAATTACGTTGGACTGATTCTATTCTTTCTATATGGATGCTGTAAAAAGGTGTCCAAACTTGAGATGCGTATTCTAAGTGGGGGCGAACTAAGCAGTTGTAAAGAGCTAATGTAACGTAAGGGTCCCTAAACTCTTTCGACCAACGCTTGACAAAACCTAACATAGAATTGGCCTTGTTTACAATCAGGTTTATGTGCTCTGAGAAATCGAGGTTGGAGTTAAAGTTAACACCAAGGTCTTTAAAGCTATGCACACGGAGTAAAGTGTGATGCGATATCTTATAATCGTACAGACTAGGAGTTTTTTTCTTTGAAAAGGTCATCGTCTGACACTTAGTCGGGTTGAGATTTAAACCGTTCCTTGTACACCAAATAGCAAATCTATCAAGATCATCTTGCAAGGATATGCGGTCATTCACAGAGCTAATGCTTTTGTAAATTTTCATATCATCTGCGAAAATAAGAATTTCACTCTTACGTAAACATAACGGTACGTCATTAATAGCTAAAATAAAAAGAAGAGGTCCCAGGTGACTACCTTGCGGGACGCCCGATTTGGCAATGAACGATTTTGAGAAGGTCCCTCTGAATTTCACCTGATATGATCTATTTTTAAGGTAAGAAGAAATCCAAGTGATAAAACTTATAGGAAAACCAAACATTTTTAATTTAAACTTTATGATGTCATGAGAAAGTTGATCAAAAGCCTTAGAATAGTCTGTATAAATGCAGTCGAGTTCCTGTCCACTTTCTAAAGCGAAGGAGCAATTTTGCAAAAATGAAAGTAGATTCGTAACCGTTGATCTTTTTTGCATGAAACCATGTTGTTGATTACAAATAATATTTTTACAGTAGAACGTTAAACTATCACAAATAACTTGCTCAAAAAGCTTTGGAATACATGAAAGTTTAGATATTGGCCTATAGTTAGTTATGTGGGCTTTATCTCCCTTTTTAAAAACAGGAGTAATATATGCTTTTCCATATGTTTGGAAATATACCCGATTTAAGAGATAATACGAAAATGTGTTGAAGAGGGAGAGCTAAAACGGATCTACAGTTTTTCAAAACTATCGGAGGAATTCCATCAGGTCCCAGAGAGCAATCATCATGAAGAAGTGAAAGACAGTGTGAGATCTTATCGAGCTCAACTGGAATACTGTTAAATGTAACTTGGGGGTAATCACGTAAATAATGGAAGTAATCTATATCTATATCGATGGGGGTATCAATAAAAGATTGACTAAAGTTATTTGCAAACGCGTCAGAGATCTCAATAGTACTTTTTAAGATATTATTGTTATAATTAAAGTTGACTGGATAGCCGTCAGACTTTTTTTTTGAATTGACGAATTTCCAAAAACTTTTAGGGTCTTGTTTGATAGAAATCTCCATCGACTCATTGTGCTTTTTACAGTTTATTATGCTCATTTATTATGCTCACAAAAAACTAAAAATTTTCAATTCAATCCATAGAGCCGTATTTTTTGTTTGGTTTTATTTGAATTTTTGCAAAAATAAAGATAAATAATCACGATTTTGACTTTAAATTGTCATAATTTACAAAATAAATGTTTTTTTTTAACTTTTTTATGCATTTCATTTGATAAGATTTTTAAAATTTTTAAGTTAGAAAAAATAAAACAACAAATTAGACAAATAAAAAAACCGTACAAATTTTGAATTTTTTTTTCGATATTCAACAGGATTGAGCGGAACACTGTTTTTGTAATTTTTTCTCATTAAAATCCTTTTTTGTTTTAGATTCCTCTACGACCATTTTTAAAGGAAATACAGTCACTTGAAAAACATCAAACATTTTGGAAATTTTGTTTCATTATTTTTTATTTAAAGGATAAAGTTTATTTGAAAGCGAAATTGCAGTAAATAAATGTCTTTATTGCTCCTTCAGTGATTTCATAAAAAAAATACAATTAAATGGTTATAAGAAAATTATTATGTAAGTTTTTCTTTAAACAATGCAAAAATGGGCACAAATCATCTTCTCGCAAAATGTGTCAATTTTTTTAATATTAATTTTTTTTAAAGAATCAATAAATTTAATGTTAAATATCTTCGAAAAATAATTAAAAATTTATTAATTCATCAAATAAAAATTCATATTCAAAAAATTGAATACATCGTTTCTATTTTGTTTTCAACGGAATATATTGTACAATGCGAATTGCAAGAAAGTCAGTCTATGGATTTTGAAATATATTGGCGAACTACATTAATTAGGTGTATAGGTATTTTTGAATTGGCAGAATTTTTTTTTGTTCAAATATGTGTTGGCAGAATTTTGAAAAGCAGGATTTTAAAAAGCATAATTTTAAAAGAAAGAATAGAAAAAAAGCAGAGTTTTGAAAACCAGAATTTTGAAGTCGCAATTTTGACCCGATCCCATTTTGGATTTGGGTCAAATTTCTGCCGAGGTCAGTGTCTTTTTTTTCCAAAATTCTGCTTTCTGCGTTTTTTAACATTTTCCAAACCTTTTATTAATTTTTCACTGAATTTTGTAAAACAGAATTATGAAAAATAGCAGAGTTTTGAAAAAATTATTTTGACCAGTTAATGAAAAAAAATAAAAACAAAATTAATTTTAGTTTTAAAAATATATTTATAATAACCGACGTGTTAAGTACAAAATGATTAGGTACAGATACTACACCGACTTTTAGAATATACACTGAGGGAAAAGACACCATAAAACAACGTAAAATCAGCGAAAACCACATTGATTTAACTATTATTCGGAATGATTTTGCGTTGAAGATGAACATTTTAAAATCAACGTGGAAAAAAGGTTAATTTTTGATGGTTTCGTATCTTAAAGTCACATAAATCAAAGTAATTCATCTTTGAAACAACTACGTTTCAACTTAAATTTATTTTTTCCCTCAGTGTATATAAAATGAATTTAAATTCTGACAAGAAACTGACCCACTGTGCAACTCAGTTGTGCTTTCAATAAAAATATATTTAAACAAACAAAAAAGTTGGACGATATAAAAATTCTTTCTTTTTTTCACAGTCAACTTTAGCTGTTTTTTTTTTTGTATGAAGGACAAGAGAAAACCTACTTCTGAAGGACGACCGAACTGAACCGAACCGAAGGACTCATCATCATCATCATCCTTTTGTGAGTGTAAGTGTTCGCGAAAGAAAAAAAAAATAAAGCAAATAAAAAAATTATTTGATGCCTCTTCAGGCGTTTGAATTTAAAATAAAAAAAAAAAATATCCTTTACAAAAAAAAATAAAAATAAAAAAATTACAAAACAAAACTTCGTTTATTTGGTACGTTCATTCATTCGTTCATTGTTAAAATGGCCCAAAACTTTTTAATTAAAATAAAGAGCAGGAAAATTAAAAAGTAGTAGAAGAACAAAAAAACAAAAAAAAAAAACAGAAAAACATCCAACGAAATAACTGAAATATAAGTTTTTTTTTTCTGTTACGAACTAAAAAGTCTCTTATAGTATAGTGTTCTCCACTATCTCTAGCTGGACGCGCTTTCATTTATACACATACCCAACTACAATTCTGGGCTGTCAATAATTTGCATTTGTTTCTTGAACAAGAACCAGGAAGTGGAGAACAAAAAAAAAACTATAAAAAGGACGAATGAAAAATGTAAAAAAAAGAAAGTGAAAAAGCGAAATGAAATTGCTGAATAAGAACTCTTAACAGAGTCAAACTCTCTCTCTCTGGTTGGTTTCATTTCAATTCTATTCGTTTTTTGTCTTTATTTCTGCTATTTTTTTTTTTTTTGTATCACTTAATTGGATAATCACTGAATTGATACTTTCCGTTCGTTCAGTGCGAGCACAGAAGAAAACACACAGACAGAAGAATATGCAATGGAAGAGGAAAATGCCCTAGCCGCACTATCAAAAAGGAAGAGTTCAGCTCCGGTGGACGACGGCGGCTGACCCAGTGGTTGAGTTCAGTAAAACAAAAGTTTTTTTCATTTTTTTTTTATCATTGCGCATTGCTGCGTTTTTTTTTTGTGTATTATTTTGCTCAATTTTATACTGTTTCACTTTTAATTGCCCAGAAAAGCAGTTTCTTTTTTTTATTTTTTGTTTTGTTGTTCTTCTTATTCAAGATAATAAAATTTTTAATTGAGTTTTGTTGGATTCAATTAAGTTGTTCAAAATGAATTATTCGTAGGATACATTCAAAGGGTGAAATTATCATAATGGGAGGTATAATTTTTTCTTTTTTTTTTGGAAATTATTTAACAGAAATTAATAGAATTTAAAAATGCAACGAATGCATTCCTAAATGAATTCATTTTTGTTAAAATTGACTCAAACAAATGCCAAAATTGAACAAATTTCTTATTTCATCTTTCCTAATGCGGGTTTGTTATCTTATTTTTTTTTTTTCGTTTCTAGTCTTAAAATGTCAGATTTTAGGGATGGGGTTATTGACAGACAGGATAAAAAAAAAACCTAACAAACTTCTTGAGACAAGTTGATTGGATAAGTTTTTCCACTATGTTGTAATTGACTGCGGTTCAATAGCATTTAGTATCACCACCACTACGACTACCGGCACCGATCTGATGGCAGATGTTTTCTCCTTCAAACACTTTGATTAATTACGTGTATCTATTGATTTTTTTTGCTTGGTTAAGATATATAAACACACTATACAGCTGCAGGATAGATCGGATCAGTTGTGTCAAATAGGCGGACAGCTTGGTAATTGAAAGTTAATTTTTTTTCTATCAGCGCTGATTGGCTGATGGATTGAGTATGAACAGAGTAGGGTTTTGTATTTGCTTGACATGGTTGGTGGTCGGAAGTAACAATGTAATTTGTGTTGTGATAGACATTATGGCAGGTAAGAAGTGAAAAGTTATAGAAAAAAGAGACTGTTTGTATAGGGTGCCATGTATTTATGGACTGAAAATGATGTCAGGGTGTCAAAGAAATTGATGAGAACTTTTTTTTATACATAGTTAAACATGACGTTATATTGGCAGAAATGGCAATGAAGAATGATTTTTGTTTGATTTTTTTTTCGAATTTGTATTTTTATGTTTCATTTACAGTGCTTTCTGGAGAAAAATTGGAAGGGAACATTATGAAATTTAATACCTACATGAATCTATGAAGTGTATTGGGTGAATGGCGTACATAAGACCCCGTTTAAGTTTTAAACGATTGAGCTAAAAAAAAATCAAACGTTTGCAAACTTTCAATGATTATTGAAGATATACAAAAAATTTTTCGACACGTGGATATTTTCAAAATAATCCGACACAAGTTTATGTTCAGTGTAGTAAATAAGGAATCTTTTTCAAGGCCAAATTTAAAAATTCAGAAAAACAGAAAAAATAATGCATGCTAGAGCCCGTTTTCGGATTTCAAGACCGAGGAGGACACTTTTGTATTACTGCACTTTAAATAAAAAATATCTTAAACCACAAAAATAATATTTTATTCTTAACATTTTAAGACGAAAGCAAAAACACTTTTTTTTTTTATTTTACCTGCTGAAAGTTTTTCGACGTTTAAAAAAGTGTGTGGGTTTTTTTTGGCAACTTTCTGAATGATATTTTTTTTTATTATTCTTATTTTCTGACTGCAAAGTAAAAAATTAGTATACGTGTAGTAGAAAAATGGAAAAAATAATTTCTGGCAAATAAAGATAACATTTTTTTTTTAAATTAAGACCTAAACAATGTACTGCATAGAAACATTGCAATGTTTTTAACATTAGTATGAATAGAAAAATTAGCGTTAACGTTGGTCAAGGTATACCAAAGTAAGCGTTTTATTAGATCATCGAAAAATGATACCAACAATGGAGAAAGAGACTTAGGTAATGTAATTATTTTTTATCAGAGTTTACCAAAAGCCGCCCCTTTAAATTTTTCTTACCTTATTACGGGACACTTTGTATAATAAGAAGGCACGTAAAAACAAAACGTAAATGGTTTTCTTAGAAATAAGTAGTTTTGTTTTTTTTTTTTATTTCTCGAAAACGGTAAGATATTTTTGCATGCTGTTTTCTGTTTTTGTTTTAAAACAAAAAAAAATTAAATAAGTACTTAATTACACATAATTTTTAAAAAAATTACTTTAAATTTAAAAAAAAAAAAATTTTTTTTCTAGATTTTGATTTTGAAAATTGATTTTTCAAAAACTTCTTAAAATAGCTTTAAGTACAAGACAAAATTTTTGAAATATTTTTTTTTCCAAATTAAGTCAATTTTATAGAAAATTGCACCTTCTTATGAAACTTAAAATTGTCTACCACGATGTTCGTCAAAGAAATTTCGTCTGAATTTTTGCACTGACACTTTTGGAAGTATTATAAAGTATCAAAAGGCGTCCAAAAGTAAATTAAAGAGATTTTTTTCGGTTAGGAATTAAATTTACAAAATTACGCAAACAAGTTGACTTTTTTATTTTTTTACGCTTTGGGTCGATTTTACCTCATGTTGGTCACACCAAAATGCTACCAGATAAATTTATTCTTATCATACTAATCAACTCTATCTATTGATATGCCTTAAAACATATTTTAAATGACTGGATTTCTAAAACATGAAACAAAAACAGGATTTAAAGTTGTCTACCAGGGTGTTTGTCAATGAAATTTGTTGGGACTTTTTGACAATTTTTTGAGTAGGTTGTGTAACAAATGGCGCCAAAAAATAAAATATGCAAATTACTTTCGAGTTGACTTTTTCATTTTTTTACGCTTTGTGTCGAATTTTACCCGTGTTGGCCACACCAAAATGCTGCCATACAAAGAGATTCCTGCGTAAATCAAAAGACCTTTCTATTAATATGCCTTACAACATTCTTTAGATGACTTAATTCTTTACGTCGTTGGTTCTTAGACTATAATCGCCATTCCAACTGAAACTCTTTCTTCACTTTAACAAGCGAGATAGAACAACCCGGGGATTTTGATTGAAATCGATTTTCGTATCAGAGTAAAACAGCTATTGTTGATTTGAAAATAACTTTTGTTAAGTCTTCTTCAATACATATTTCTAAAAACTATTTCTACGAGCTGTCATTGTTTTATTTTGATAAGGATTTATTACTTCTACTTCTATTTCAGTGAAAACTTTTAACTGTCATTTCGAGTATTTAATGAAAAGCATTAATATCACATTAATATTCTCTTGGAATTGCAATTTTGATTTTGTTTATAGTCTTTTGAGACAATGTTTTTAACTTTGAAAACTAAAATTCCATTGAATTTGCTTCTAAGCTTGTTTGGTTTAAATAAATGACTTTCCTCATACCACAATCGAATCACAGCCCACCACCATCTCTTCAAATTGCTAAACAAAACCAACATTAATCAATGTCCATCATTTCGATCTAAACTGTTAGCCCTCTCAACCTTTCAAAGTGATGGCGATGGGGTTTGTGTTTTTTCCCCGAAAAATTATCAGTTAACACGTACAACCATCACTTCTGTCTCCTGCAACTACCCCATCACCACACACAACCGCAAACAACAAAAGAAACCCCTGCTGTTGGCTGATTATCGTTTGCAAAATTAATTAAACTTCAAAAACGAAATTTGAATCCTTGTATACTATATGCTTATAGTATATCTATATCCACAATGATTTCCTATCGATATCCTGTCCGCACGATTGCCCCATGCCCGCAGCAGGATATCACGGATTGGCAGCAGTTTATATTGTGTATTCCGATTTCTTCACACTTCTCTCTGATTTTCTAAGCTTTCTCTTGGTTTATCTAATGATTCGCAGCTCTTAATCAAACGTCAACGATATTGAATCGAATTTCCTTTTAGAGTTTGGGTTTGGGGGTATGGTAAAAATATTCCATATTCCACACTCGGATCCTTTTTATGACTTTGCATTTGTGTATAAAAGTTGAGTGGCACACAAGAGGCAACTATACTACTCCACACTCCAAACTGTATACAATATACACGACCAAACGTCTCTAATATACGCATCGCATCTGTTACGCCTCAATGTACTTTTTTACCCGCAATTTGCGTATACCCTTACGTATAATATACACACACATTTTATATATATTTCTATATGAACCATCACGACCAGCATAGCACCACCACTCTATAGAGCATGCTGGGTTTGCTCAACGGGACGCACCATCCATCTCTCAGCCCCCGGAGTCCTTTATCTAGCTCGTTTTGTGAAAAACAAGAAGGATGTGCAACGCATCAAAGTATCATCCACTTGAAAATTAATGAATTGACTTGTTATTCAAGCCTCGATTCAACTCAACTCGACTCGGCTCGACATCACATCAGGGGAGGTGGTGGCTGGGTGTTTGGTAATGGGAACGCGGTAAGGAACCGCACAGCTCTGTCAGAGTGTAGTGTGAACCATTAAATTGAAGGAATTTGATTGATTAATAGTCACCTGTCATTTGAGGAGCAAGCAAGAAAAAAAGAGAAGAAAGAAGAGAAGAGAAAAAAAAAAGAAAACAGATAAAACAGAACATGCAAGGACAGAGAGCAACCAAGTTACCACTCCATCATTTCCATCATGATGTCCATCACTTTTCATCGCCCACCTTCCATTTAGTCACACAACACACAATCGTTGTTTGGTTTTGTCGTCCTTTGGGTTTTAGTTTTTTCTCTTTTTTTTTGTTGTTGTTGATGGTTGGGTTGGTGAAATCGATGCCGATATAATTTCGTTTGCTTGATGTGGCGTTTTAAGAGAGATGTCTCTAGGGAGTGTTGAGAGTTCTTTTTTTTTGCTGGTCTTTCTTGACTGGTTTTTGATTTTCTTGAGAACTATCTAGTGTTTTGGGTGCGTGTCACACCCACTAAGTAGGTCAGTCAGCAGAGAGTTATTTTGTTTGTTTCCTTGAATCACTGAATTCCTAATTTTTCAATGCAAATTGCTCCCCCTTGACATTTTTTTCAATGAATTGTCTGATATTTCGAGCAGTAGCATCTCTGATATCCAGATCAACAAATAGTCAACTAAATTGATCAGTTCGTGAATTATGCCAGGCATTTTTTCAATACCCTGGTTGTCCGAACTTTATGAGAAGCCAAAATTGACTCGGATCAATACTGGCTCTTGGTTGCTTAACTCCGTATATACGGATATCAATGGCACTGAATATTGTAGGCAAGTTTGGTCTATCATAAACCTCCTTAAACCAAAATTAGAATTCTTGAGGCACTGCAAAAGAATCATCAGATGTGGCCGTTCGACAAAGAATTTAGGTTTGCGAATGTATCGTTCGAAGAATTGTCGTTTGAAGAATTTCAATTTGAAGAACTGCTTTTCGATGAATTTTGTTCGTATTTGTCATGCAAACAGTTGTCATTCGAAAAATTTTCATTCGAAGATATTTTATTCGAAGAATTGCTGCTGAAACAATAGTTTTGCTATGAATTGTTTTTGGCGAATTGCCATTCAAAGAATTGTCATTCGAAGATATTGTAGTTCGAAGAACTGTCACTCAAAGAATTTCTGTTCGAAAAATTCACATCTAAAGAATTTTTATTCAAATGTCATTCGTAAAATTTTATCGTTCGGAGGATTAGCATTGGAAGAGTTATTATTAGAAGATTTACCATTCGGAGACCTTTCATTCGAAAATGTGTTATTCAAAGAATTGCTACTCAAGAAATTGTTTTTACGAATTGCAATTCGAAGAATTGTTGTTATAAAAATTGAATTTGAATACATTAAAAAACCATCATTCAGAGAATTGTTTTCGAAGAATTTCTATTCTAACAATTTTCAATCAAAAACTTGTCATTCGAAGGATTGATTAAATGTAATGCTACAAATAAATCAATAAAAAATAAGAAATTTTTTGAACCTTTATTGACGGTAGGTACCTGCAATGGACATTTTTTTTTGGTTTCTGAATATTTCGTACAGGTCTAACCCGATTTCAACGAAAATTTCTGTACAAAAGCGATTAAGTAACCGGAATATTAAAATACATATAAGAAATTTTTTAAAAAACCTACCTATTTTTGGATTTAAAAAAAAAAGAAAATCAATTTTTTTTTTTTTTGTAATTAATTTTTTGAAAACGGGTCAGTGAAATATTTTGAAATTTCGTTTTTAATGTCGTTTTCAATTCAGAAACCTCCTGAAAGTTTCTCTGACAGACAGAACGCTTCTCAGAATAAAAATTCTCTTTTTGATTTTAAAACAGGATTCACTCAAAATCACTTATATTTAAATTTAATTATAATTAAACGTCAAACCAAATTTTATTTGATTATTCACCAATACAGTTTTAAAATTTCTGAATTGAGTGGAAGCGATTCAAACTGTTTTATTGGATTGAATGAGTGAATCCTTGAGTGAAACCAATCGAAAACGACATAAGTGTTACTATATAAATCATTTCTTTAAAATGACATACCAAATTTTTTTTTTTTTTTTATATTAGAAAATTTGTATGTACTATGTACATTAGTGATGTTTTCGGGGGTGACACCCCCCAGATCGAAAGTTTAGGACCTAAATACGGGGAATTTAGCAAAAAAAATTTTTTTGGAGGTCATTAACCCGTGCCTCTAGGGTCATACTTTCCCCATACAAATTTGTATGGGAAATTTTTAACTCATACATAAAATGTTTTTTCTCTCCAGTTAAATCATCTTTTTTTAAAATGTTTGATCATTCTGGTTGGAAAACAGTTACTTTAAAAGATCACATTCAAAATTTCCCGTTAAAAAATGTTTTTATATTTTATTTCGGTTTTTGAAATTATTAGCTGTTTTTGTGGTTTTTGCTTTCACGTTTTATTTTATTCTTTTTAGAGTACACCACCTATCACACAATTTTAAATGCAGTTTTATTGGTTTTTAACTATTTTCAAATATTGCATTAAAAAATGTGTGTATAAATCAAAAAATTTAATTTTTAAAATTTTTATTTGAAATTTTTGCCGTTTTTATACGTAAAAAATTATTTTACTGGAAAATTTTAAATGTGATCTTTTAAAGAAACTATTTTTTAACCAGAATTAACAAACATTTTGAAAATAGATGATTTAACTCGAGAGAAAAAAAAATTTATGTATGAGTTAAAAATTTCCCATACAAATTTGTATGGGGAAAGTATGACCCTAGAGGCACGGGTTAATGACCTCCAAAAAATTTTTTTTTGCTAAATTCCCCGTATTTAGGTCCTAAACTTTCGATCTGGGGGGTGTCACCCCCGAAAACATCACTTTGGGAAATAACGGACACCCTAATGTACATATAAAAATGGCTCTAACAATGTTCTAAAAATTCCTTTTCAAAAAAAAAAAATGACATACTTTGTTATGTGATCAAAATCATTTAAAACGGTGTTTCAATAATTAAAAAACAGAAATTCTTTTATTAACTTAAATTATGATTTTCCCTTAATTTTTTTTGCAGAAACCTGTAAGATAAGAGCTACTCTTACCCAGTCGTACAAATTCATAGAATTTTTTTTTTATTTAAAAAAATATGTTTGCATTTTTATTTTACTTTACTTAACTGAATCGAAGTTCTTTACATTTGAAATAATTTTTTAAAGTCAAACTCTTAAAACGAAAACCTGATCCCGAAAATGCCACGTGCTTGTATAAGAAAAGAGAATTTGGTATGTGAGTACTTAAATTATTGTTTTTTTTTTTTTTTATTTGCATGCGTAAATTTTCATCCACATGTGTGTTGACATTTTCTTTCTTCTTAATTTTATTTTATTTATCCGCAATCGGCACGAATTAAACATTAATCCTGTCATTTTTTTAATTTTTTGTTTACAAAATGAACAAAAATTGTCACTTAATCCTGAAAAAAAACTGAAAAAAATGGTCCTACCTCCAATGCACATGTGTACGTAGGGATATGTAAAATAACACGATGATTGTTATGTATTTTTTTTATTTGTGCTGTTTTTTTAATTACCACTGCAGATAGGGTAGTTAATCCATTCTACAAAAAAAAAAAAAAAAACGAAATATAAAAAAACTGTATTTTTAAAATAAGCACAAGGACAATGCAATAAATTTGTTATCCTGACAAATGTATCGGATGTATTACGGTATTTCCTCAATTTAAAATCAATTATAGTCTTATTCTTCTGTTTTTTTTTATATATATTTTTTTTTTGTATTCGGCTTTGTTGTTGTTGTTTCTGTTGTTGTAGCAGTTGTTATTGTTGTTTGCAAAGCCTTTTGTGTTTCTGTCTTTTTTTTTCCTCTGTATGTCCTGAGCTTTTATCCTTTTCGGCTCAAAATTAATGGCAGATGAAAAGATTGTGTCGTAAACGGGACTAGATGGGCAGGAAATTTAATTTATGTTGACCTACCCTATATATACTAGTATACGTGATTGGAAAAGGGGCTTTCCAGAGTGAATTAAATTGAAGGAAAAGGAATTACGAGATAGACGAGCGAACGCTCTGGACAACAAACACACACAAAAAAAGGCACAGACCAGACATACACACACACACATACGAGTACGAATACGTTCATAGTTCGATTGTAATTTTAAATGGATTTTACTTCATCAGAGGCACAGCAGAGCTAAGCCGTATGGGTTGATCCTTTTTTTTTTTTGGAGATTTTTTTTATGGATTCCAGGGGAGTCTTGTGAAGTTATTTTTGTATCTTTGGTGTGGTTGAGGGGGAATGAGAAAAAATACGCATTGTATTATTTATATAGATTTAGATAGATTGTTTTTGTATTGTCCTTAAGGACCTTTTAATATTTTATTTAACATTTTTATAAAAAGGTATATGTAAAAGAAAATCAAAGCTTGTCACTTTAAAAATAAATCAATATTCAAGATATTTATACCTCAAATATAATTTTTTAATAGCGAAAGAGGTTTGTGGTAATTTTTGTTCGTCAATGTGGTGTCAAAATAACTGAATTGATCTATTTATATCACAACAAGGTTGTAAGGCTTTCAACAAGAACTCAAAAATAGAATCAAGCTCATGTTTAATTCTGGCTTTCACACAGGTTCGAAGACAAAATTAAAAACAATTTTAAGTTTTACTCGTTTGATAACGAAGAAAAAATAATAAAAATTATTTTTATTTTAAGTGGAGCGATTGAATATAATTCAATTTTAAAGTTCAAGTGACCTCAACTCCAAAGCGTTCCGCCCAGGTACGACAGTGGGCTCATCAGTTAGATCAGCCTAAGTGTCTGAATTTTAACAAATTCCCTTAGAATATTAATAGTACAGGAAAGATAGACTTTTTCGTGGAACGAAATACAGGACGGCTGAATTTTGCAAATCTGAAAGAGGGGTATTAGAAAAGCTTAAGTCCTGGTTTTCGGGACGCCACCCCACTGGCGAAATCCACCATTTTGGAAAACGCGAATCGCTCTATATCTCCAAAACTATGGGTCCTATAGAAATTGTTATCAGATCAAAGTTATTGGAAATTCAATTATCTTTTTCTTTGTAGTACATTATTTTTTTGAGCGAGCAATAGTTTTGAGGTTATGTTGTTTTAATTTATTTTTTTTCGGTTTTTTTAAGATTTTATCATTCCCGGTATCAGTTACATAATTTTTTAAAAAGCAAAAGTTATAGACCATCAAATTTCCAATAATTTGGTATATTTTTGAAATGCGATGTATAAGTCGAAAGTTATTGATCTAAAACTATAATCTAAGTGCAGGAAAGTTAATAAAAAAAAAGGCATTTTGTGGAACGATGTACAGAACGGCTGATTTTTTCAAATCTGAAAGAAGGATAGTAAAAAAACGAAAGTCCTGGTTTTCGGGGCACCAACCACCTGGTGAAATCCGCCATTTTGAAAAACGATAATTGGTTATATCTACTACACTATTGGCTTGAGCGAATAAGTTACTTGACCAAAGTTGTAGGTAATATAATTATCTTTCTTTGTGCATTCACTGTTTTTCAGCGAGGACAACATCTTTGAGGTTATGTTGTTTTATTTTTTCGTTTTAAAAAATTTTTCTCAGTCTCTATGATCGAAATAAAAGTTGGATGTTTGACTTAAAACAAAATATGTGTACCACAATATTGTAAGTCTTACCATTACCCACCTTAATAAATCCCTCTCATATCATATTTTTCTTGTTTTTACATAACGTACACGATTTAGCCTTACTTTCATACCTTATGCAAAAACATATTAGTGGGTATATTTTTTGAAAGTATTGAGAGAGATTGCTCTTAAGGTTCCGTATCTTTGGTTTTAAAAGTCATATAATCTTCAAAAGTATACCAAATTAATGGAAATTTGATGTTCTACAAATTTAATGGTGCTTATGTTTCTATCATAGAGACTGAGAAAAATTAAAAAAAAAAAACGAAAAAATAAAACAACATAACCTCAAAAGCGTTGTCCCCGCTGAAAAACAGTGCATGCACAAGAAAAGGTATTTATATTACCTACAACTTTGGTCAAGTAACTAATTCGCTCAAGCCAATAGTGTAGTAGATATAGACCAATTATCGTTTTTCAAAATGGCGGATTTCACCAGGTGGTTGGCGACCCGAAAACCAGGACTTTCGTTTTTTTACTATCCTTCTTTCAGATTTGAAAAAATCAGCCGTCCTGTACATCGTTCCACAAAATGCCTGTTTTTTTACTAACTTTCCTGCACTAATATTATAGTTTTCAGATCAATACATCGATTTATACATCGCATGACTTTCAAAAATATACCAAATTAATTGAAATTTGATGGTCCATAACTTTTACTTTTTAAAAATTATGTAAATTATAAAACGCTCATACTTCCCATTGTTTCTTACGGTTGTGAAGTTTTTAGAAATTGCGATGCATCTAGCAAGAGAAAACTTAATGTTGCGTTCAATAATACCGTGCGTTATGTGTTTAATCTGAGACGATTTGATCGTGTTTCAAACTATTCGAAGTTAATTTTAAATATGCCATTTGATCACCTCCTTGCCTATAGGGCATTGGTTTTACTTTCGAATGTGATTGAAACCCGTCAACCTAGTTATTTGTTTGATAAGCTACGCTTTGGATCCTCTAGCAGATCTCATCAACTCATTTATCCACGATTTACATGCTTAACATCTGAGCGACAATTCCTAGTTAGCTCTATTCGCCTATGGAATTCTCTACCAGGGCAAATACGGAGGTGCGGCGGGACTGAGAGATTCAGGATCGAACTTAAAGCTCACTACTCTAATTAATATATTTCTTTTTTTTTTTTTTCTTCTTTCTTATATTAAAAAAACATAAATGGAGATGTATGTTAAAAAACTTAAAAACTTATACATTTTTGAAAATTATTATTATCATTGTTATAAATTATAATTGTTTAATATTTTTTCAATTTTGCTTTTATTTTTTGTAATTTTTAATTTATTATATTTGTATACTGTTATATTGTCATAAACGTATATTATGTTCTGTAGCTCAACTCAATCAAATTTTTAAGCTTCACTTGCTATAAGATAATTTAAGTCTTAATGTGTAAGCATTTAATCGAAATAAAACTCAAACTGATACCGGGAATGATAAAATCTTAAAAAAAACCGAAAAAAAAAAAATTAAAACAACATAACCTCAAAACTATTGCCCACTCAAAAAAATAATGTACTACAAAGGAAAAGGTAATTAAATTTCCAATAACTTTGGTCTGATAACAATTTCTATAGGATCCATAGTTTTGGTGATATAGAGCGATTCGCGTTTTCCAAAATGGTGGATTTCGCCAGGGGGTTGGCGTCCCGAAAAGCAGGACTTAAGCTTTTCTAATACCCCTCTTTCAGATTTGAAAAATTCAGCCGTCCTGTATTTCGTTCCACAACATGCCTGTTTTTTTACTAACTTTCCTGTACTATAAAATTCACAGTATATTCATGCTGTGAGTTTCGACCAAAATAAGGCGTCTTAGTAAGGGTACGACAGATCTAGTGAGCCCACTGTCCTACCTGGTCGAAACGCTTTGGAGTTGAGGTCACTTGAACATTAAAATTGAATTTTTCTCGTTTGGTTCAAATCGAGCTAAATTTTAAAATAAAATTGAACACTTTTCAAGTTTTATTTTTCTGTTTGCAAATCAAATTCATTTTTTCTACTAAAATGGTTTTTATTTATTATGTTTTATTATGTATTAGGTGATTAAAAAAAAAAAAAAACATTAATGCTTTCAAAAATATTTGGTTTTATACAGGGTGATTCAGGAGGAATGTGCCAAAGATCTTGATCGTTTAGGTTGGGTCGATCCAAGAAAAAAACCGTATTGGAGGGGAATTTTTGTAAAAAAATTGACTTAATTTTGAAAAAAAAATATTAAAATTATGACTAAAATAAGAGTCTAATTCAATTATTTTGATTTTAAGAACAGCATATTTCTTGACATTATTTAAAAAACTGCTTGGTATAAACTTTGACCAGCAAACTATTAATCGTTGTATACAATTTAATATGTTCATTGCGATACTTTTGAAATTCATAATGCACAATTCTTGAGTGTCAAACGAAGAACAATCACTTTTGGTATGTTGGTGTAAAGTAACAACTGCAGGCGCAAATTAACCCCGTTTTAACGGTATCCATTTTGTCGAAATAAAGAATATGAAAACATTGTTTTAAATATTTTTCACATAAATTCTAAACAGTACTTTAATAAATTACTATGAGAAAAAAATGCGCATACGCCACAGTGAACTAAATGAAAATACAAACATTTAGAACAAAAACTAATTATATTATTATTTTTATATTTTCGCGTTAAACCCGCATATAATTACAAAGAAAAAAAAATTATTGGAATGACTTATGCTGCTAATTTTTAGTCTCTTTTATTCAAAGCAAATAATATTTTAGGTCATTATTGACATCACTCTCTTCTTTCTGAGCGATTCGCACGTGTCCCACCCGTGGCAATAAGTTGGCCCACCCATGGTATTTACCTCTTATTTTTTAAAGACTATTTTGTTGGTTATTTGCATTTTGTTATAGAAGCTACCAATATTTTGCATACAAAGTCAAACATTTGAAAAAAAAAAAATACAGAGAATCTGTAAGATTTTCAAAATTGCTTCTTTCCCGCACGTGACAATCGAAAAAAGGCAATTATTTATATCTTAAAGTTATATCCCTGTCCTCTGCATAATATTTCAATGCAATAGATACCTAAATTTCTTTAATAACAACGGGAATTAAATTGTTTGAGTTTTTCAATTTCTGATATTTTTTTAGCAATGAAATTCAATAAATTAATAATCAATATAAACTGATGGCCAAACTTCAATTAAATCAAAGAAAAGGTCCCCAAAACACATCTTTAGTTAATTAGTTACCTTACTAGTGTTGTTGGCATATCATAACGATCAATGAAAATTGTTTTGAGAGACCATTCGTGTCCATAGAAATCGAACCTCGTTTGGTTCCAAAATTTCGTTAAGCTCCAAATTAGGTTCTATATTAACGAGTATCTTTCGCGAAATCGAATCAGGTCAAAATTCGTTTTCAAACTCTCGAGGTACATCTAAGATTGTCAGAAATAAAAAAAAAAACTCATCCTATTCAATTTTAAAAAGCAATTTGACCTCTCACCTCTAAATTGGTATCATATTTATGAAAAAAATTCAGAAACTACACCTCAACTTTAAAAACGAGGTTCTTCAGAAATAAAAAAAAATTAACTTCAATACATAATTTTTTTTGTACCTATGAAATTTCTTTTTCCATTGAAGAGGAAAAGCATCTCAAAGTTTTCAAATCAAAAAAAAACTCCCTGTCTACTGTCCAGGTTCACCCATGCACAATATCTGTGTTGCATTTCTTTAAAGAGTGCTCTTCACAACTAGCTATATACCACCATACTTTAACATCCGTTAAATTTTTGTTTATTTGTTTTTTTTTTTTTTTTTTCTTTTTAATCTTCCCAAAGTAAGCTTATTGTACACACAAAAACTTATCCCATCTTCTATATTTTTTAATAAAACGCAATTAGGTGACCTATAGATAGCACACAGGAAGGAGGAAAAAAAAATAAAAAAATAACTTTGGGAGGAATAAAAAAAATATAATAAAAACTTTCGATAAGATAAAGTTCTTCCTCAATGTTTATAAACTGATTTTCAAATACCAATTTGTATCTAAACTTTTGCACAGTAGATAAAGGAGGTGTACATAGGAACTCGTATATTTATATTTTATTTTCAACCCTCAAGTCACTCACCGTGCGTCGTCGTTGTCGTTGTCGTTGCCGACGTCATAGTCATAGTCGTTTTCGTCGTCGGATCGGTTGTTGTCAATAAGCTTGAGGGGTGAAAGTAGAAAAACTAGGACATTCTAAAGCTAGGCAAAACAACAACAACAACAACGAAAACACAGGAATAACCTCTGATACTGCTTCTACCGCTTTTGCTGCTGAATTGACCCTCTTTATAAGTAAATAAAAGTCGAGAAAATATTTCTTTTTTTTTTTATTGCCCCCAACGCTTGACCTCTTCACTTCACTAGACACATTCACCTGTACACTTTTAGTTGCGATAGAAGAGGGTGGAGGTTGGGGGAGGAATGGTGTTTGAGGGTGAAGAAAAATACCAGCGTGTACACATGAGCGATACAAAACACATATAATAAAGTGAAAGAGAGAATATAATAAAAAATAAATAAAAGTAAAAATATCAACAAAAAAAGCAAGCAATAGTTTTTTCCTCTGTGTCGGTGGATTTTTTTTTTTTTTTTGGGAGTGAGAACGTGAACTCTTCAAATATCAACAACAGAACTGCAGATAGTAGTTTTTTATTTTCGCAACAAAAAAAAAACTTTGTTTTTCTTTAATATATTTTTCCTGCCATCAAGAAAATTTTATTCGTGAATCACATTAAAAAAAAAATGAAAAATATATATGTATATAAGTTGATCTCCTTAACAGCTTAACTGTTTATGCGCATTGCCACATGGCCTGCAGTAGAGAGATATACTGCAACTATAAGACTACCACATCTCTGGGGATAACAGAAACACACTGCTCAACAAAAAATGAGGGATATTTAATAATGGAACACTTAATTCAAAATATGAACAAAAGAAAGAAGAACAAAAAAACGATTTAATTCCTGATAACTAATACCACATCCAATACGTTATTATAGAGGTTAAATTGGAGTTAAGAAATCATAGAAAAAAGTACTGCTTTATTATAAGTATCGGACAAAAGTATTGTCTAAAGAAAGAAAAACCCTGTCTATTTGTTTAATAACACGGTGTAACACTCAAAATATACGCGGGCGGAGACCTATCAGGTTTTGTAGAGCTAGTCGCACTGAATACGAAACGGTATTTGAAAATCCCCTAACACCCCCAAAATCTGGAGTTACGGGCAAAAAACGGTTTTTTGGACCTTCACCCATTGAAAAAATTCTAGCTTCGACAATTTTTTACCCATTTTCGATTTTTTGACTGTTTCTGATAGAAGATAAATATACCTTTTTAACAATGTATAAAACATGCAACTCGGTTAAACCACTTAGAATTTATAAGATGTCAAAGATCAAAAATTCAATTTTTTTTGTCATTTGCCCAACTTCGGCATCAATTTAAAGTATATGTTTTCAAGACAACATGCTATTTTAAAAATATATTATAAAACTATATCTATTTCCCAATTGATCGAGGTATTTTTTATGAAAATCACTTCAAAATTGGCTTAGAAAAAAAATTTTTCGATTTCAACCCAGTTACAGAAATTCGAACTTTTAGGCATAGAACAAAAATGTTGTTTCGGCACGTAGTAGGATAAGTTGGGCTCCAGGATTTGATGAAGGGTTTTTGTAGAGGAGCTCAATACAAACATTTTTTTTCCTTGTTAGGGGGGTCTATCTCCCCCCGTTTAGGTGGGAGGGGCATTTTTCTAAAAAAAAATTATCAAAATAAAAAAAAATTATTAAAAAACAACGGCAACACTTACAGTAATAAATGATACCATTTCCAAAAGGCAAAATTGTGCATTTGATTCTAATTTTTAAATCAATATAATATTACCAATAGTTTTTGAAATAATCGATTTCAAAGTTAAAAATAGTGGAAAAAAAATTTTTTTAAACTCATTTTATACTATTTTTGTCCATGGATTGAATTTTAGTAAATAAATTACTTAGACAGAAAACTGCCTCAATTAATTCCTTATCGAACCGTGAAAACTATATGTTTCTATGTCTTCTAGTTTTTGGGAAAATTGAAAAATTATTTTATCAGATTTTTCTTTTTTCAAAATATTTTTTGTTTTCATTTGTTTTTATTTTTCAATTTTTTTTAGAGAACTCTTTAAAAGTAATGGTACCCATTAACCAAATTTTGCATCAATTTTTTATTATTTGCCATCATTAGAGCAACCAGATTCATGTTCGGGCATGTTTTTTTTTTTTGGGCGTCGAATTTGGCAACTGACTAGATAGAAATAGGTTTAATGGAAAAACGAGCAATTTGGAAGCCATTCGTTAGAGCATAGGTAAGGTATATTTGCATTATTTTGTTTTAAATGCATATTTTGGCATATTTAATCAATATTTAATTTAAATATTTAAATAAATATTTAAACGGACTCCATAGAGTTTGCGAAATTCTTTGAGGTAAATTTCCGTTAAGGTTAAAAGAAGTTTTTCTATTTATAAAAATGTTCTAAGAGCAAACCGACAAACCTTTTTGTTTGAAAATTTGAGGAAAATTGTGTTTAATATCTTTTTTTTTTTTTTGTTCGCTTTTTAAATAAATATGTATGCCCTCTTTTTTTTTATTTATATTTTTAATTATGTTTTTTGTTCTTTTATTTGTCTTTCAAAATATTTGTATCCTTAAAGATTATTGACTTTTTTATTATTGTTTTTTTTTTAGAGCATATTTAGAGCGCTTTAAATGATTTTCAAGAGCATATTTCTGGTTTCCCTAGTCATCATTAAGAATCAAAAAATATCATAAAAAAAAAAAATTACTACATATGCATATAAAATGCACAATGGTATTTTTTGATAGAGGGGAAAATATTTGGATATGTACTAAGGAACATCGTTGTACAACTTCGGATACGTGCTAATAGACTAATTTTTGTTTTGAAATTATTAGATTTGCCTCAAAAGCCTTAAAAAAAACTACATGTCCGCAAGTTCTATTTGTTTGATCTATTTAAAAACGACATGAGATTTTTCTAGACTTTTGGATAGGTAAAACAATGGCAGAACGAAGATTCTGAGCAAAAAAACAGCAGAACATTTAATAATTTTGTTTAATGGATATATAGGTAGTAGGTTTGACGGATTTAAAAAAAAAAAATTGGAGGAGACTCGGTTGTAGCTAAAAGTTTTACTTTTAGCCCCACTCTCCCCTAAGTGATTAATTTCCGTTTTGCTAGACGTTTGTATCCGCCGCAGTTGAGATAGGTACCTACCTGTATTATAAATGTAGAAATAACACTGGTCAGCGAAAACAAAACAAAAAGTTGAGAGCAAGAATTTTGTTACATAATATGTGATTTTAATTGTTAAAAATTTGATTTTAGTTTTTAAGCTATTGAAAATAATTTTCAATTAAGTTCGTTTTCATGTTTAAAGCCTGGTCCGCAGCTCTAGCGAAAAATTGGAGAGTTTTTATTCATTTGACACTTACTTTTTACTGTCCTGTGCATTTTTCTTGACCCTCTGTAGGCACACCTCTTTTTTGTGACGTGATAGGCACACGGGTGCGAATTTGGTTTATACTTTTTCATGTCGCTAGAACTTTTTTCGGTCACAATATTTTATAGACAATCAAGTATAAAATTGATGTAGAATATTCCGAGGAATTTGAATATTTTATTCACAATTCCGAAAAAAAAATATTTTCACCCTTATAAAGAGACTTTTTTGTGACCACTTTTTTGAAAAATCGTAATTTTTTTATTTTTGTCCTGCCAAATTCGCACCCGTGTGCCGACAGAGGGTTAATTCATTTAAAAATTATTTTCTGTTGATTTTTCTTGATTTTAAATTAATTTTGAATTTTTTTATTTGGACTTTGACAGAATACTCGATGATATTTTTTCGTTAGCATTTTCGTTGTCGACTTTGAGACTTAAAAATTTTTTGTTTCGCATCAGCAGCGTACTAGGCTTTAATCACAAATACATTTTTAAATAATGTTGAGAAAAATAAATGCATATAGGACTTTAAAATATGGCGTTTTGAGATTTCATAAGTAGTTTTGGAAAAAATATAACGCTATTTTGAGCTGTTAGTATTCAAGTATTTCAAACAGTGAACAGTAAAATTTTGACTTCAGAAACGAACTCCAAAAAATTCTTTGAAAAAGTATTGTTAGATTCAACCTCTATTTTCGTTGCCGACCAGTGTAAGCGATTTAATGTATTTGTGTTTAAAAATGCCAAGAATAATAAAAAAGATAAATTATTCAATTTTATGGAGTGTACAAAAATGCAGTGTTGATGTTGCAATGCATCAGTGAAAAATTATATTTCAGAACTTTATTAGGGCTATTTCTTTGTTTCTGTATCAATTTGGACTGCAAAATGTCATTTTTTACATAAGATTTTTGAAGTATCCTTTTTTTATGTTTGTAACCTCATAACTTTCGACTGAATGAACCAATTGTGATTGAATGAACCAATTTGATAAAAATGACTACTGAAACTATCGTTAGAGAAAACACTAGCAATTTTTATTATTAAACTATGTAAAGAAAAATTTGCTAACTTAATTATTTTTGGAATTTTCTTCCGTCACGGGTGGGACAAAAAATAGAATAAAAAAACATTCGCGGGCTCTGTAACAAAAAAGAATTTCGTATAAAAATAATATTCTTCTCATAAAAGATCAGTTTTTAGTGTCACGTGTGGGACAGTTTTATTTTTCAGGTGGGACAAGTACCAATTTACCTTCCAAGAAAACAGATTTTTTGAGCTCATGCAATACCGAATGCCTCAACATGCAAAACAACGCAAACGAAGATCTGCTACTGTTTAAACATTCAAAACTAGTTTTGAACTATTTTTAAAATAAATTTGCAATCCAAAAAATATACCTAAGTCGGGAGAAAAAAAATTTGACAAGAGTTACGCAACTTAGCTAATATAAAGCTCAGAATTGGATGATATGGTTACAATTAAATCTAGCTGAAAATTTATTTAAAAAAAAAAAAAAACATTATAAATCTTTTTTGTTTCGGAGAGTGTATTATTTTACAACCCACGCATATAAAATTGAGATTAAAAATGTTTATGAGGTTGTGGGGGTGGGTTGCATTTTATTTTTTTTTTTTTTTTATCTTCCAACCTCTTTTATTGCAATTTAAGCAAATTTACTTTGACTCGGTGAATAGGAAATTACTAACAGATTGAATCTTTCAGTAACCGCTGCTGTTGCTGTACAGCAGTCCGTCCACCCGCCTGCATGTATTTTCTGTCATGTTTGTCTTCCTCAGAAGTCTAATATGTATATGTTAGTACTCCCACTTTGCATGCAATATACACAAAGTGGTGAACATTAAAAAAAAAAGTATAAAGTAAAAGAACTTACATATTTTTTCCCACATTTATGTGTGGTTCATTTAATTATGCCCATGGGATACAGCACAGAGATATAAACAAAAAAAAAAAATAGATAAAAAAAACATGGTTTTTTTTACTAATAAATTGTTTAGCACTTTCTCTTTCCCTCTTAACTGCTCTATTACCATAGAGTAGTTCTCTTTGTCGATGTGGTTTGAAACTACAATTAATTGGGGTTGGGATTTGAGTTTATAGCGCACTTGCATACCTTAGTTGTCGATATGGTTGTTGCATGGTTTTGAGTATTTACTATTTATATGGATTTTGATATGTATATGAAGAGCGATATAATGGATAATGGTGTAGGAATGGTAAGTTTAATCACACCTCATGGTCGAAATCATTATCAAAGTCTATTGATTGCAGTGGTGGGTGTTCGTTCAACTATGCAAGCATTTCAAGATGGTAATGTGATTAATGCAGCGTGAAATAGTGTTAATCGAGCAGCAGTAATTATGTTGGGCGTTGCTAAGCATATAGAAATGGACACGGTATAACACAAATACTCTCATACAAATTTACTTTGAAGGGGGTAAATTCTCATTCAAGAACAATATTTCCATTACTATTCAAATCGAATTAAAACAAAAAAAAAAATAAATTTGTATAGGTTTAAAACATGTTTTTGGAGGGGTTTTTGTTTGACCTAATTTCTTTAGTATGTTAATGGAACGCAATTATTGTCAGGATTTAATTTGTCTGAAATGTATAAAGAGTATAATGTAGGTGAGTTTATTCGTAACTTAGTGCAATTAACTAATCATTAATGCTGGAGTGTGCTGTTTTAATTCCGATATCTGTGAAAATTATGAGTTGAACTTAGCGAAGTTGAATTCTCTAAGTAGATATAAACTTAGCGAAACACTCAAAAAATAAAAACTATTGGAGCAAAAAAATCTAAATTGACGTTACTATCCAGCAACAAAATATAAACTTATTTTGGATTCGCTATGTTCATATAAACTTAGCGAAATAATCAAAACACACAAAAAATCAAAATTACCGGAACTTTCAATAAAACCAAAACCAACTAGGGAAAAAAATAAAATTGTAGTAACTATGTATAGTTAGCAACAAAATATGCACCTATCTAGGATTCGAATCAGGGGTTGCTTCGCTAAGTTCACACAAACTGAGCGAAAAATTTCGCTAAACTGTTATTGAAAGAAATATCACCACATTTATAAGAATTTCCTCTTCCATGATTGTGAACTAATAATTTGGAGTTTTTTTTTGTATATATTCAGGTAATTTTATCACTGTTAGTTGAGAAGGTGAAATACGGGATCCAAGAATTTTGGCGTTCTTTTTGCACAATCTACATGTTGCTTACGTTGTTTTACGTTATGGTAATATTGGTTCGGAAGTTCTTTCCGAACAAAAAGAGTAAAATTTTAATGGCTTATAAATCTGATTCTGTAGTACCCTCAATATTCAAAATTTCAAGTACGAAAGCTGTCGAAAAATACAATCCGAAAAAAGCTTTTTTTTAAATAACATCTGGGAGCCATCCTTGATGGTGAACAAGCAGAATTATGCACTGGAACTTCCTGTGTTGATCACATTAACAACCGAGGATCACAAAAGAGCAGTACGCTTGAATAACGACCACCTCTTCATCAGCTGTTCATCGACTTTGAGAAGGCTTTTTAACAGCGTCAACTCTGAGGAGTATCTCAAATAAGCTCATTACTATCGCTCGATGGGTCTTAATAACCCATGATGATTGTCAAACAAATTCGGAGCCGAAAGTGGAGTCAGGCAGGGCTGCGAACTTTCTCCAATTTTGTTTTAGGAAAGAGGACAGGAAAGAGTCTCTCGCTTAAGTATAAGGATAGTCTGGCCCAATGGTATATCCAACGAATTACTTCAAAGGAGCGAGTTAAAACGAGTCGGAAGACCGAGAGGCTCATGAGGCTTTGGGTTCTGCTCTTAAGAGTGTCTCTGCAAAAGGTGAATCTTTTAAATTTAAATCAGCATTTAATGTGAATCTATTAACCTGCACTTTCTATCGTTTTGTGTTGAGTTCATTAACATAAAGACTATAGAAAGGATTGACTCCGAAGCCCTAAGATGAAAAAAACTGAACCAGGAAATTAAATATTTTTTTGTAAGTTTATGGAAAATCGCCTGAACTGTTTTGAACGAACACGTGCCGCCACAAATGTATTCATTATATTTTCGGAAACGGTTTTCCACATCGATTAATTACTTACGTGTTAAGGGCCTTTTTTTTAAATTAATTTATACCTTAATTTCCCTCAAGCGGAATTACTTCTTTTAACAATTCGGAAATTACTAACCACGGGTAAGTATTTATTTTTTTTTCAACGATTCTGATAGAAAAACCACAGAGACCACGATTAAACACAACAACATCAAAGTAAGTACCAACCAAATGGAAAAAAAAAAATAAAATAAAAAAAAACCATTAGTAATAAAAAAAAAATGACGAAAAATCAAGATTCAACTAAGTTGATGATGTTTACTTTTTTTAATGAAATTAAATGAGTTTTATGTGTTAGAAGATGAGCACGTAAGAGACAGAAAGAAGAGAGAGCAGCAAATTCAACTCAACAACGACATAACAAGGATTCCATCATAAGAAAAATGAAAAAAAAAATATATATAATAAACCTCAACTTACAGAAGCAACATTTTTACTTTATTTCTCTCTTTTTTTTTCTTGTTCTTCTTCTATCATCATGTTTAGAACCTCAGGACACTCTAGAGAGACATGTCAAAAGGTTATAAAACGAATTTCCCTCTTCGCTAACAACGTTGACTTAGTCAAGAGATTTTAATGTAATTTTCGATGGAATTTTATAGATGTACCTATCAACCTATACACTCATAATATTGTAAGGTAAGGGTATGGATATGGTTATATATGTTTTGTTTGTATAACAGAAGGACGACATTTCATTTAAGATCGTATAACATTTTGTAAAATTTTACTTGTCGTCACCTCTGTTAATTATGATTTATTAATTTTATATCCATAATTTCCGTGCGATGTTTTACAGTGGAATTGTTTGACTATAAAAAGTGGATAGTATTAATTTTAATAACACTAATACTTAAAAGGAAATAATGTGCCCGGGGATTATAATAAATATAAGCACAAATTGAATAACAGTCAGAAAACTTGGGACATCGCTCAGAAGATAATTATGTAAGAAATCTTAACTTAAAGCGAATCTTTTTTTATTAAAACAAAATCGGTATCAACTACTGTTTCGCAGTTTATTTTTCCGAAAAGGTTACCGAAATTTCATGAAAAGCTATATTAATTTTGGTTCGGAATTAGTATAAGAAACCGGTAAAGCGTGTACCGCAAAAATAAAAACTCACGCAAAACAATATAGGAGACTCTTAAATAACCGATACCTGCTGATATTTATCAGATATCGCTGAATATCTTCTTAACGGAGGGTGGAAAAACACGTAAAGAATTCGAAGTTGACAAACGACAGAAGTTTGAGTTTTAAAAAAAAGAAGAGATTTTTGGGAATTTTGAAATGTTCACTGTGGTGTATACGTAACTTTTGTTAGGAATTTTCAGTACAAAATTTGTTTTTCGAATATAGATACCTACGTCTATCTCAAAATTTGAGCGTTTTAGACTATTATTAAGACTTCCTATAACAAAAAAGAACTTTCTCTTAAATTTTTGTTGAAGGACAAACATGGAGAAAAGGTTAGCAAACGAATTAGACAAGTTTGGTTTAAAAAGTTTGAGGTCGCAGTTTTGGCTTCTATTAGAATTTAGTTAACTAGCTACTAAAGTAATAGGGTCTTCCAGAAATCAGAAAAGAAATGCTGATGAAAGATAGAATTTAAGAAAAATCGTTGAATTTCAGGAGAACCTGAATTAAAAAAAAAAAAAAAAAAAACAGCAGAAACTGGTAATCTCCGTCAAAACCGGTAGTTCTGTTGCGAAAATGTTGATTGATTACTTCAATAACTGGAACATGCGGTATAAGTTAACCATTTCTAAATGGAATTTGAAATATTGATGGCCAGTTTCTTAATAACTCTTAAGTGATGGTTGGGTTATTAAACCAGTGCCAAATAAAAAAAAAAAAAAAATTATTAGCAGTATGAGGGTGGTGGGTAGGAATATGAGAGGGGAAAAAATAAATTGCCCAAAAACAAATTGGGAGAAAGGGGGTTAGTGTCAAAAATCGTGTTTTTTACGTTTTCTGTCAAAAGTAGACCTCTTACAGAAAAAAGTAAAATACAAAAGCTATAGATAATATTAGAAGGCCTACAACTTTTACTCAAAACATTTTGTATATAACCTCAATAATATTGAGAAAAATGGAAAAACACGATTTTTTGGTTTTTTATTTTTATCTAGGTACCTATTACAAAAGTAGTGGGATTTTAACAAAACCTGTACCCCTGTTCTGTAACTTTTATCACTGGCGCTAAAATTTTTCAATGATTTTTAAATCCACGTTATCTCATCAAAATAAAAAAAATGTTGTTCAAAATTATAATTTCTTAATTCATAAATTATGAATTTGAAAAAAATTCCTTTTTTATGAAGAAAAATGGATTTTAGAGACTTTCCAAAATGTTATCGCCAGTGACAAAGTTACAGAACATGGGTACTGCCACTTGTTAAAAATTACTTTGTAATGTTTTTTGCCTATTTTTAATGTTTTTTTTTTTTTTTTTCCAGCAAAATAATAATTTTTTGATTTTTGACGAATTTAATTTTAAAAAAATAACCGAATAAATTGATTTTTGAAAAGTTTGGAATGTGTTATTTAGACTTAAACTTTTTATTTAAGGTTATGTAGAAAAACTAGAAAATATTGAAAAAAAACTGAAACAAAAATTTTCAGGATCGATTTTTCCTAAAATGGCAGTAAAATTGGCGAGAAATATATTTACATAGAAACCAAATTATACTGTTCTAATGTCCTTTAGTGTGTAACAGTTGAATTTTTAGGTTTTGTAGGCAAGCTTGATTTTTTTTTATTTTTTTTTGAAAAGCAAATATTTTATTTAGGTTTTACTTGTCTTTATGAAACATTATGTATAAAATATTTTTTTTTTTTTCAAAAAAAGAGTGAGCAATAATTAATTATAATAAATAATACGCAAAATGTGCAAATAAAAAGTCTGTGTACTACCTATTTTTTATTATTTCGATATTTTTTCAAAACTTAAAATGAAAAAAAAAAGATATATATTATTTTTTTTACTTTTTTTCCATAAAAATAAAATTTTTCAATACCGATCAGCAACCCCTTCTATAAGATAGAAGGCTGAAAATTCAACAGGATGTGGAATCAAACTAGGGGTGGGGTGGCCCAACGTTTATTTTATTTTTCCCATACACCACCACCTTAACGGCCATTGAACATTTAAATTCAAATCTAGCATCAGAATGGCTCTGACGAGCAAAGTTTTTGAGTTATCGAATTTTTCCAAACTTCCAAACACAATATTTTTGTGATGTTTTGACACGGGTCGTATGAACTCAAAACTACTCGAAGTTTCTGGCAATTGAGAATTTTTGATGCAGAAATGTTTCTTGGATCTCAATATTAAAGTTAATGCTTTTTTAAAATATGTTATCTAGATATTATCTTTTGCGGGCTTTATTAATTACAAAAAGGCTTTCTTTAACGTACCCCTAACACATTTTTTCTCTACGAAAACTGGATTGGCACCAACGGCGTATACAAGGGGGGGGGGGGGGTCACGGGGTCATGAACCCCCCCCCCCCCCAAGAAGTCAAATCTTAAACAAAAATTTGGTAAGTTATACTTAATTAAGATGATTTTTAAAATGTTTAAGTTTTAGAACATGAACGAAAATGAAAAGTGAAAAAATTTTTTGGTGTCAACGAACTATTTTACCATATTATTTTGAAGATGCGGTCATATTTTTAGTGAGCAGCTCTTAACCAACAAACAAAATAACGGTCGTTTCTATAAAGCAATCTTAAAAGTTGTTCAATTTTAAACGTATCCTTAACACGTTGACCACCATGTGACCCACCGGTGCCGGTGGGCCACGCAAAATTTTCCCAGGAGGTCACAGTCGGTTCATTTTTAAATGGATGTTTTTTCATGTGGCGATTAATGTTTTTCTTCTTTGGCACCTAGAAAAAAATACGTTCTTGATAGTGCAAAAGAAAAAATATTATATGTCGAATTCTCAATAACCAAAAATTCGATCTGCAGTCGACTTGCAGTCGCTACTTTTTCCTTAAATGAATTCCAATGAAAAAAAAATTCGCTACTTTTTCCCGAAGAATCGATCCTTTTAAATCGAGACGTATTTACACACATTTTCACAAACACTACAATTTTGTCAAATACAAAACGTCAAACCAACACAAAATTTTGTAAAGAAATGAAGAACCAGAGCCAATTTTTGTTTATTTGTGAAATATAAATCATTTTTAGTGAACAAAACAAACAAATGTTACGTTGTTTTGTTCCTACTATGAAGTTTTGTATATTTTTTTGTTTTTCATCGGTCACTTGGACACAAATTCATTCACAAAAAGAAATCGCTCCCTTATTTAATTATCTAAAAAGCCAAGAATTTGTGAATTTTGTTTGCTTATAAAATATAATAGTATTTTTTACTTTATCTTTTGAAAAAACTATCCGATTATAGGTAAGAATTTAAGTAACCTTGTCTACAGCCAAATTAAATACATATTTCCAGCAAGCTTAGAATATTAAAATTAACCTTTAAGAACCAATTTAAGAAAATCTAATAAATATAACTGAATGTGTGTTATTTTGTAACCCGAAGGCTGACGAAATCAGATCCATATTTTGTAAAATCCTTAATAAGTAGGCTATTGTTCAAAATAATATTACCGTTTAAAATTACTAAAATTTCTATAGGTACCTTTAAACTAGCATTATGTTTTACGCCAACGATAGTTTTTTAAATGGGAAATTATCCTAAACATGGGTCGGTCGTAGTTGAGTGCTATGCAAACTGCATTGAATTTTAATATATTATAAAAAATGTTATCCCCCTAGTCTAATAAAATTTGCATAAGATTTAAAAAAATATTTTTTTTCGAAATGCTATTTTTTTAACTTTGTGATTCGTTTGCCTTAGGAAGACTTTCAACTAAAAAGTTACCACATTTATTTAATAAAGAAGATTTTCATAGTATGTACCTTCAAAAATGATTTTGGGCTAGCGGAAAATCGAAGTACCTATACAGTTTAATTTTTAGAACAGGATGGTCTAAGCAATCTAAGCAAAAAGAATCACATACCTTTCTTTGTTTAGTAATTCTCCGATACTGTTCGGTTCAAAATGCGAAACGAACAAATTTAAATATTTGTAATTTAACTAGCACATTTTCAAGTCTATACTTTTGTAAAAAAAAATTTCAGCGTGACCCCCCCCCCAAGAAGTAAACCTGTATACGCCCTTGATTGGCACTGGTCTATATGTACAATTTAACAAAGAAGACATCTTAGTCAACAAGAGCCTGCATTACAAGAATAATCTCATGGTCGAATAAACCACCAATAAGAATTGAAAATCAAGGCCCAAAAACTTTATGGTAGTTGTTTTTTAAGAGTTTGCTATGCTTTCGTTAATATTTTTAATATCAACGAAATAAACTTCATTTTTAATTAAATTTAACAATAATTCTAAATGTCAATACCTATAATTGTCAGTAGTTCTTCAAATCTTTTCAAAAATATTTAATAATACATTTTAAAAAGCAAAAAAAAATTAATACTTCCTATGCAAATTTCATTATACCTATCCCTTGCTGATTGTCATCATATTTTATGGTTAAATATCCCACTGTGAGCAATTTTTGAAGGATCACGTTCCATTGATGAGGTTTTGTTCTGTGTTACAAGGAAATGTTCTTGTGTATATATATTTGTATATATAAGGAGGTAAAAGTAAGTATTTCTATAGATAAACTTTAGAAAGTGGAAGGCTATTATTAAAAACCAGCGGGAGTTGTTGAGTTGAGTTGAATTTTTGTTGTTTTTTTTTTCCTTTCTTGTTGTTTGTTTTTTTTTTTTTTATTAAGTTTAATGAGCTTGTCAAGAAATTTTTGAAGGTTGTAAAACAAAACTGTGTTGATGAGTTTTAACTTCTATATATATTTTCTTCGAAAGAGGCTGTTTTTGAAGGTAGTAGGTATTTGTGATTTATGGGCATTGTGATTTTAAACTTTTTGTATGATGTGACAAGTATTGTTTTTCGTTATTTTTTTTTTTTTTTTGTTTTGTTTTAAATATAATTAAAACAACAGCAGTTAGTGATTTGCAAAACAAAGTTAAATTAAGTTTTCTAACTAGAAAATTAACATTTTACTTTCTAATTTTGTAATTTTATAGAATGATGGGAAGAATTGGTTACAAGGACAAAAAATTACAAAATGTTCTACTATGGAACGGAAAAGGGTAAGAACGGAATCGGAATCATCCTTACAAAAGACCTCTTAGGCAGCATATTATCCATTTCGAAATCCAGTGACCGTTTGATGTCCCTTAAATTGGTGATTAAAGGAAAGTTGTGGAATATTGTCACTGCATATGCTCCCCAAATTGGATGTGAGCAGGTGGAAAAAGATGCATTTTGGCTTGATTTTCACAACCAACTTAAGGACATCCCAAAGGAAGAGTTTTTGTTCGTGGGCGGAGATTTAAATGGACATGTCGGGAAAACAAACGAAGACTATGAAGATTGCCATGGAGGCCTCGGATACGGCACTAGGAACTCTCCTGGTGAAGACATCCTGAGCTCGTGCAAAACATATGGTCTTATCGTACTAAATACCATGTTCATCAAACAAAGCCGACACCTGGTCACTTACATTACCATTTGGTATCTAGTTTCATGAAACCTCGGGTCAAGGATTGTAAAGTGATACTGGGAGAAGCGATCGCCCACCAACACCGTCTCCTACTGACAGAATTTTTTATGGAGACAGTGAACGACAACAAACAGACAAAGACTTTTGGGAAGATCAAATGGTATAATCTGAGTAAGGAAAAAGGCGAAGCTTTTATTTCGAATATGCAAAACTATCTGTATAACAACACCAACATTTTTCGAAATGAAGAGAGTACAGCACAAAGTATGTGGGACCTCCTACAGCGAACTTGCATAGAAAAAGCCAAAACACTGTTAGGGGTTTCAAAAGGACACAACCAACAAGGCAAAGAAACATGGTGGTGGAATGATGAAGCTAAAGCAGTTGTAAGTAAAAAGAAAATGGCTTTCAAAGCTTGGTCGAAGTGCCCCTCTAATAATACAGAGCAAAAGTCACGCCTCGAAGTGGAATACAGAAACTGCAGGAAAGAAGCGAAGAAGATATGTGCCCAAATTCAAGCCAAGAATACGGAAGACCTATATCGGGAGCTAGATGAAATTTCTACCCCGACTGCTGGTGCTATTCAAGAGCTACGACAAAACGTGAATAAGGGCGCAACCATTTTCAAAATAGCCGCTCAAAGAAGAAGAAATGCTCAGGAGATCTGTTCGCCGAAGTTTATTAACAATGCTCAAGGCCAACTACTTGTGGAAAACGACGAAATCCTCCACAGGTGGCGACAGTACTGTGACGAACTTCTAAATGAACAATTTCCAAGGCTACACTTTCCAATAGCTTCACCTAACTTAAGCGAAGTATCCGATGTCACAGTCGAAGAAGTTAGTGAGGCTGTAAAATACTCCAAAAAGGGAAAAGCTGTTGGGCCAGACGAAATACCCTCAGAGTTTTGGAAAAAGATGGGAGACATCGGGTCTAGATGGCTCATGGTTCTTGTTTCCAAGCTTATACGAGGTGATCGAATGCCTAATCAATGGAGGGAAAGTTACCTTCTTCCAATATACAAAGGAAAGGGTGATACTCGAAGCTGTGATAATTACCGTTCGATTAAGCTGATGTCACACACCATGAAGATCGTTGAGCGAGTCTTGGGTAGCCGACTGCGAAAAATAATAAGGCTATCTGATGACCAGTGCGGGTTTGTTGCGGGTAAATCAACCACAGATGCAATCCAGAGTATAAGAATCATTATGGAAAAACATCGAGATTCCTTGGAGGATTTGCATGTGGTATTGGTTGATTTTGAAAAAGCATTCGATCGACAACCACGAGATCTGATATGGGTGGCCCTCAGACAACGAGGAGTTCCGGAAACCTATGTGCGGATAATTATGGACATGTATGATGGAGCAGTAACTAAAGTAAGATGTGCAGCTGGAGTCACCGAAGAATTCGAAATCACAGTAGGTGTACACCAGGGAAGCGTCTTGAGTCCTCTGCTCTTTATTACCGTTCTTGATTACCTGCTTGAAGGCAAAGTGACGGACCCAAAAGTGCATCAGTTATTCTTTGCTGACGATGGAGCCATCATAAGTGAAGATGTTCTAGAAGGCAGTGGGTACCGCATAAGCGCGAAAAAGACAGAATACCTATGCTGCCCATTTTCTGATCCACACAGGCCTATTCCTGACATTTATTTGAATGGTGTAGTGCTTCCCAAGTGTGAAAAGTTTAAATATCTGGGGTCTATGATAAATAACGAAGGTACTTGTGATGACGATATCAATCATCGCGTAAGCGTAGGGTGGATGAAGTGGCGGGAAAATTCTGCCATCTTCTGTGATCGAAAAATGCCCCCTAAGCTGAAAGGAAGACTCTACACCGCAGTTGTGCGTCCAGCACTCACATACGGTTCACAATGTTGGACAATGTACAAAAAGTATGAGAGTAAGTTAACGGCAGCTGAGATGAAGATGCTTCGCATGACAGCAGGAGTAACAAAGCTTGATAGAATTAGAAGTACGAAGATCCGAGGAAGCCTTCATGTTAAAAACACCATCTCCCAAAAAATTGAACACGACCGACTCAGTTGGTATTGCCATGTTCAAAGGAGAGATCCTGAGAACCCCGTCAAAAAAGCAATATCATACAACGTTCCAACACGAAATAGAAAGAAAGGTAGGCCTAAAAACTCCTGGTACAAGCAAATGCAAAACCACCAGCATTCAGTTGGCCTTAGAAATGGAACAATACAAAACCGGGAGGCTTGCCGCCGATTTCTGAGGTCAACCCGGCGAACCCCACAGGCGGATCACTAGTGTGAAGCAGTTACGTGGGATAGTTATGATCCCCTCGACATCGAGATCATAACAGCGCCGAGAAAAAGGAAGAAGAAGATGGGAAGAATTGGTTATGTTTTGATTTTGAAAAGCCTCACTCTCAAAATTTTTTAACATTTACTTTCCGACGACGACATGGAAATTTCAGATTTAGGGCCAATTTTTCAATTGTATGATAAACAGTCGTGTTAGTATTCCACAGGTAAAGAAAAAATCAATTTTTCAACAATCAGATATAGCTAATTCCTAGGAATAAAACAATAAAACGATCTGCTTCTTTCAGAGACGAATACAAATTATTCTATTTTATTCAATTGTCAAAGCTATTTTGAAAGAAATTTTGATAAAAAATACAGCGGAACACAAGAAAACAAAAACAGTTATGAACAAAAATGACGTTTAATTTTGAGTATTTTTTTTTTTGTTATTCTGTAAATACATTAGCTAACTGGGTGATCTTTCTTGATTGAAAAATTCAATGTTGTTGTCTAATTGTTTATTATCCTAATATTTTTATTCGTCAGACAGTTAACTGACTGTTTATTAGAAGATTGAAAAATCGGGTCTTAATGGGAAAAAAAGTTTATAAAAAAATTTTCAACAGCAAATTTGGAAATACATAAATTGGAAAAATATTGTGAGTAGACGAAAAATTGTGCGGTGATTTTTTAAAAAAAGCAAAGTAAGATGGACCGAATACAAGTTTTGTTATGCATATCTCTTAATTCTCATTAGAAGTGTGTATGTACATTTTGTGTACAAAAAATTGAGTGGTTTCTAAAACTTAAAGTTCATATGGTAGCACCTATAATTAATACAATAGGCAGTAGGGTGGGTCAAAAAAATCGAAATTCTTTTTTTTGAATTGGTACTCCGAAAAATCGATTGCTAGACCCCTCTAGAATATACACACCAAATATGAGCTCTTTATATTAATGGGAAGGTCCTCCGCTTTGCAATTTTCCATTTTTACATCAAGCTTCTACTAAAAAAAATAATTTTTTTATTAATTGACTTTTTAGCAAATTTCTTTTCATATTCTTTAAGGAAATTGAACGCTCTACAAAAAAGGCCTTATACACTTTTTTCGTTTTTCTAACCGTTGAATAGATATTTGAGGTCCAAAAATCGAGAAAATCTTTAAAAATTCGTTTTTTGTTCTTAACTTTGTAACAAATTGAAAAATTATAATGATCAAACGCGCAAGACATATTCTTGTTGAAAATTGATTGCTTCACAAAAAAGGTCTTATTAACTTTTTTCATTAATCTAACCATTCTAAAGATATTCGAGGTCAAAGTTAAAAAAAAATATAAAAACATTTTATATTTTTAAAAAATTTCTAATTCACTGAAACTTCATTATTTTCAAATTAGCAAGATATATTTTTGTAGGGGCTTAAACGTTCTACAAAAAATTCCTTGGAATGAAATTGATTGCTTTAACCGTTTAGAAGATATTCGTATCCAAACCAATGCTCACTGATTTCTTTATTTTTCTTATGACCCGTATGCATTGCGATTTTTTTGACCCACTCTAATAGGCAGTTTAATATGTTTTTCCTCCATCTTTCTAAGTATTTTCGTTTTCAAAAATTTTGGGTTGATTAATTTAGGGGATATACTATGTAGAAGAGACCGGGGGATTGTAAACTCAAATTTTATTTATCTTTAAAAAAGACTAAGATAGAACATTAAAGTTGGTCAAATGTAGTAGGTACTCAATGGGGGAAGCACTGAAAACTATATTTTCCTCAAAATTCTTGGTTCTCTCTTGGTTTCGAATCCGTTTTTTAAAACAACTCTATAAGGGTTTTAAATTTGTTAAACTTAAATTTTGTTCATCATTTCTTAGTTATGTAAAGTTGGTGTAAAAAATGTATTTATTTGATGTTTTCTACTTACTGATTTATTAAATTAATGTTTTTAATAAACAATTAGTTACCTGCAAGAAAAACAGAAGGGATAAATATTAGGAAATTTTGTAATACTTTATAACGCTTAGCTTAGTTATATAAAAAGTTCAAATATCAGTTAATATTAAATAATTTTCTACCAAGTAACGTGATATACATACATATGTAGGGGAAGTGGGGTGAAAATCATTATTATATTAAAAAATAATGAACAAAAGATAATAGGTACATTTTAAGAAAATATTTAACAAAAAACGGTCTTGCCTCCACATGGGGAAAACACTGCGGTAATTAAAAACGGTAGTAAAAACGTTAATTTTCTTAAAAATGGAATGTATTTGCAATAATCACACACATTATGCTATATCTTTATCGGTTCCCATCATACATTATGAAAAAAGAAAAAGTTAAAACTTTAAACTATTGCACTGTTAAAAGTACAACTTCAGTACTTTTCACATGAACGATAATAATTTGATGAAAAATCACAAAATTAACCTAACATTTCGGGATTTCAACACAACTTGATTTTACTTACATGTTACATACATATTAAAATTGTTGCTATGTTTTTTCTCATACATCATAAAATACAAAAACCGTCTTGCCCACATACCCATAGGCAGTCTTGCCCCACTTCCCCTACACAAACAGATGCTCCAAATGACTATTTTAATAGAATAAATATTTCACACCGACCTAATAAGACCTACTCTTCAGGTTTCTCTGTTAACACTTATTGTGTATTTCTTTTCACATTATTAAGTTTCATAAAAAAATACAGACTTATCTCTTCTTCTCCCTCTCTCATAAATCAAAGGCATTAGCTGAAGACATCACAGTCACTGCCAATCACCCTGTAAAAATGAATCTAAACAATGTCGCTTCCAGAGAATTACGTTTTTTTTTTTTGCAGTTTCTTTTCAAGTTAGGTATATTTTATTTATTTTTTTTTTTTTTTATTTTCTAAAAAGATTTTTTGTCACCAAAACAATAGAACTCACTTTGTGTCTAAAACCATAACAACGAACAAAAAAAAGTTAAAAGGAAAAAACAAATCCTCTGTTGTTTTTTTTTTTTTACTTTACTAAATAGCATACCATTACACACATAAACTCATCATAACGATGATAATGAACATCAAGCAAAGCAATTATTCCATTATGTCCTTTCTATCATTTTTAATAGATGGAAGTTGTGGCGATAACAAAACACAAAAGGACGCTAACACTTTTCCTCACCAAAATATAAATACATTGTGCATATATGCACCGTATAGCAGAGCACTCACTACATTAGCACCTACACACACAAACACCCACAGAATTTTGTGACACAAAACAAAAACAAAAAAAAAAACTATATTGTGAGTAATAAAAGTAGGTCATTCCCTGACCACCATTCACGACAGCCATAACAAAAAGAATATTATCCTTTTTTTTCAGGACAAGGATTTTTTACTGTGATGTGAAAAATAATAAAAAAAATGTTTTAAATATAAAGAAAAACTCATTTTCTAACACAAAGCCCTGTTTGTCAGTCACACCATGTCTCCATCAGACACAAAAACCCCACACACACATATAGACATATACCTATAATAAAAAAAAAAAACCTTTTTTTTTAAAGCAAAGAGGAAGATTGAACAATTGTGATTGTGTAATAAGGATATTTTCGATGACGAGGACGACAACGACTATGATATCACAAAATTCGAATCATTTTCTCGTCAAAAATCGTTTTGTCGCTTTCAGGACATTCTCTCTACCACAATACTTTCCTGGCTCGAAAACGAAATCCAAACCGAGTAAAAGTCTGTAATGCAATCAAAACCACTTTGCTGCTGCTGCTCCTTCTGACAACTTTCGCAACATAAAGGATTCTGCACTTTTTTTTGTGGGTTGCATTCTTCCATTTTCTTTTTCTCTTAATTTAACCTTGATATAGAGGATGATAACAAGTGGCAAAGAGAGAGGGAGAGAGAGAGACAGAGACAACTCATACAGTCGACGTCCAATCTGATGTCCTGGCCATTGCAACGTTCCCGTCACGTTTGACAAGAAAAGTCCGAGAAATCTGATTCACTTGTGTCGTCTTGTGTCACATGCGAATATACCGAAAAGGACTATGATGATGATCACAAGGCATAGAGGTACAAGTCCTTGATGAGAAGATATTTTCTCTCCATTTTTTTTTTTTTTTGTTTTTTTTTTTATTTTTTTTTTTATTTAAGAAAAAAAAAATTAGGCCACTGCAAAAATGTGTGTGAATAACAGAGAGAATCCTTGTGCGGCGGTTTTTGTGTTGATGCATTATTAATAATTAAGTCTCCCGCAAGGACATGCCACCACCATCATGACTCGTTAAATAGAGAAGATTGCCAAAATTAATTCAACCTGTTTTCGTCAGTTTCACTCAAGTATGAGAATGTAGGTATATACAGAGTGTGTGTTTGTTTGTTTTATTTTATCCCGAGGTAAACATATTTGAGAATTTTTAATTATTAATCAGAACAGACGAAAGGATATTCAATGCATATTATAAACTTGCGTAGGTATAGAATTATTGTAGGTCCTTTCCAACAACAACCAAAATGATGACGGTTACCCACCCCGTTTATGTGTCAATGATGATGAAATGACAAGTTCATGTGCTAAAACGACTTCAATTAGGTGATCAACTCAACGTTGTCGTCGTAGTCGTTGTCACAAAAGCCAAGGGGGTTAAAGAGGGTTTTTGTGTGTTAGATGATGGGCGTTTTCAAAATCCTACAAAGATACAAGAGGGGAGGGGGGGGCTGGAAGGTTGTTGGCAATTTCATTTTAATTTCTTTTCCAAACGAGAAAAGCTTTGGCCCCAAAAACACTCGCTCTGACGAAAAGGAAACTTTTCCAGCAGTTCCTTAATGAGGAAATATAACCTAAAATGAGTGTCTGTTTGGAATATTTTCCTAGATGAGTCCTTGATGTGTATGTGTGTGTTTCGGGGAGATTCATTAATAAATTTTAAAGTGGCTCGTTTGGATGTTATGCTATGGAAGGTATTTAAAACAGTGAATCAACGCGTTTATTTGAGTGTGAGAAAAGGAAGGAAAGTTTATTTTTCTTGAAGTTGCGCAATTAGCACTGAATTCACGAGATATATAGAGAAGTTACGATAAAACAACGCGAGTCATTAGGAATTTTAATAAAAACATCTTCTTATATCTGCGGGAAAAGAATATGAAATGGATTGCAAATACAAAAAAAAAGTATGTTAAGAGTTTGTATTTAAGTGTACATAGGACATGTACGAATTGGGCCGTTTTTTTTTTATTGAAAATCGTTGGGTTGAGACTGAAAGCCAGAAGATATTTAGCTTTCAAAACAAGAACAACACCATGTCTTCCTTGATGGACTATAATACACCTGAAGCAAATCGAATTGACATTAATATTCAATTAATTCAATTTATTTGAACCTTTAGGGCCAAATACATCAAAATCATTAGAGAACCAGCGGCCAATGACTAGCAATCTCAATTATTCTGGTGTGTACGTTGTTAGATGAAAGAAGACAGGTAAAGTGCAATTGGTTGTCACGTTAGTAGACCCTGCCTCTGCACTGGAGGTCTGGTTGGAATACATTCGTCATATGCTTGAGACTGAGACCTGCATTTGTCAAAATAATAGCAAAATTTGTTCTACAACGCTCTTAGAATGTTAAAGTTTTTTATAGTATTCAATAAAAAAAATTATTTTTATTTTATCATTCAAAATTGTTTTATAGCGGAAATAACATTATTAAATCGTTTAATTCTCCAATAGTCTAAGATCCCGCCATAGGACGACCTACCCTCATCGTTATACCAGTGGAGAGTTATATTTTCTGAAAAGTAGTGTCTAAGGAAATAAATTGCACATGAGTTGCCTAGCGATAACCTGTCGAGGCATAGGGTTGCCAAGCCTTAAAGTTTGTTTTTGCGTATTTTTGAATACGCGTCCCTGCTTATATGGCAAGCTTAAGAGTTCTTAATATGTCATGGGAAATTTAATTTTTAAAAATTTAAAGTTTGAGTAGGGTAAACAAGGGTGAATTTAGAAAAAGGGCAAACATCTATTTTCTAAGCAAAACGTGATAGAAATAAAATTGAAATTGGAATCGATAGATATTATAAATATATGAAAGCCACACATACAAATAAAAAAATGTAAAAAATCTACAACTCTCAAACATCGAATTTCACGGTTTTGACTTTTAAACGTCCATATCTCGAATAGCAGATTTTTTAGATTTTTGGTTCGTATGTGTGACTTATATAATTTAACAATATCTATCGATTTCAGTATCAATTTTTTTTCTACCAATTTTTATTAAGGAAATAGCTTTTTGACCTTTTCTAAATTTAATTCTAAATAATTTTCTAAATAATTCAGAAAATATAACTCTCAACTGGTATAACGATGAGGGTATGTCGTCCTATGGCGGGATCTCCTACTATAAGTATGTCAATTGATTTCTTATATAAGAAACCTTTTTTTAAATAATAATTTTTTTGATTAAATTTTTGTACAATGTTTGAAAAAATTGGTATGATGTTGTAAAGAAAATCTAGATATTTAAACAAAATTCATTGATCCATTTTGAAAAAAAAAACATGATTATTTCATATTGATATTTTTTCTTAACTTTTAAATATGGGTAGATTAATTGTTCTTCTACAAAAACTTTCGTTGAAATCTGTCAAATGGTTAAGGAAAAAAATCTGAAGTAAAACAAATGAACCTATGACAAAGCAGCGTTAATTAAATAGTTCCAAAACTTTTTTTTTCTTATTCGGAAGTTGGACCTTACAAATTTTTTAAATGAAAATCGTTAGAGCCATTTTCGAAAAAAAATGAGCCTTTTCATTTTCCTCAAGGGAAACTCTCAATAGACATATCACATAACTATGAGCGAAACTCGGGACAAAAATTTTTTTTTATAATATTAAACTTTATATTAAGTAGATAACATGACACATAATTATTTCTCATTTAAATAGTTTGAGCAGAGTTTTTTACCTTTACGTAGGAACATTTCATGTACCTAGGTACTGTAAAAAATTATGACAAATAAGAAACTCTTTGCCTGGTTTTGAAAATATTGATTTAAAAAAAAATGAAATTTTTTAAAATGAGTTTTCTTAATTTTTCCTCATATTGATATCAAGGTTTCTCAAACATGGGAGCATATTCGTTAAACGAGGAATTCAGAAATCAAGAAAACGGTTCTAATAATTAACCGTTAGTAACTGTTAAAAAAATATTTTTTATCAAAGTTGTGAGAGCTGTATTTTAACATTATTATTCATTTAATTTTAAATGATTTTGAATTTTTGAAATCTAATATTTTTATTCAATTTAATAGAGTTTTTTTGACTTTTAGTCCAAACGCATTTTGGACTAAAAGTCAGAAAAACTCTATTAAATTGAATATTATTCATAAATAGAATAGGGTCGATAATTTTTGAAACCAAAAAAAATCATAGTAGAATGAAACCCATTGGAAAAGGAGGTGAATATGATGAAAATTAAAGGAAAAATAAATTACGGGCGAGCCGAGTTCGGGAAGTGGGTGGGTTGAGTTTTTAATGGTAAAAAATGGTATATCTCGATTTCCGGCAAAACTACAAATCCTATAGAAAAAAGTTGTGTGGCAAAGTTATAGGTAATAAAAAGATCTACAACTTTTGTATCAACAATTTTTTCACATAACCTCAAAATTTATGTGAAAAATTAAAAAAACCGAGTTTTTGATTTTTTATTTTTATCTTTTTCAAAAACAAAAATTTTTCTACGAAATTTAGTGAAATAGTCGAGTCAAATTAGACATAAAATTTGTAAAATCTCGGAATCCAGGGAAAGTCGATGCATCTAAAAAACGAGTATAGGGCTGCATTATAAAAGGGTCAAATAAGAAAGTTAAAAAAAGAAATTTCACCGCTCTCGATTACAACAGTTTTTATAGACCGTTTACTGTCATTCCGTATGCAAGCGTCAATCGGAATTGCTGTCTCATTTTAGATTTTGATCAAACTTTGTAGGGATGTTCTCTAGGACTGTAAGGAAGCAAATCCATGATGATTTAATTTTAAGTTGCGTGGTTTCCCCGCTACCCGCATTCGAACTTTTTCAGAAGGTCATTTTTATGTTATTATAGCTTTGCGTCTACTAAAGATATCTTTTTGTTTGAAACGCCATGTTGAAGCTTAAGAGTAGTAATTTTTGAATATATATTAAAAAATTACGTAATAATTATCCCTGAATTAAAAATAATTTTTGAAAAACTGGTAATTTTGCTGATTTTTCATGGTTTTTGACTGGCTCCAGAACCTTGGCTTTTATATGTAGGAAGCTTATACTTACCAAATATTAAATATGGATATTTTTCAACAAAATAAATCTAAAATGAACTCGATGGCTGTACTCCTTATGCAAAAATTTTAAGTTCAAAGTATAGAGTATTTTAAAAAAGCTAATTTTTATACTGTCATTTTCTACGATTTGACTAAACGAAGAAATGTGAAACTTACAGTGTGTTAAGCTAAGAGTACGAACTAAATATACTATTAATTTCATGCTTCTATCTTATGTCAAACATAGTGCAATCATAGCCTTAAGTAGGGTTTTTTTGGCTTTTTAGCATTTTTGCGAATTTTCAAACAAGCGGTACACTAAGAAGATATGAAAATAACACAATTTTATTTAGAGGACTTAAAGTAAAAAGTTTCAACTTAACACACTGTTAGTTTCATGTTTCTATCTTTAGTCAAATCGTAAAAAATCATAGCATAAAAAAATATTTTTTCAAAAAACTCAAAACTTTGAACTTAAAATTTTTGCATAAGGAGTACAGCCATCGAGTTCATTTTAGATTTATTTTGTTGAAAAATATCTATATTTAATATTTGGTAAGTATAAGCTTCCTACATATAATAGCCAAGGTTCTGGAGCCAATCAAAAACCATGAAAAATCAGCAAAATTACCAGTTTTTCAAAAATTATTTTTATTCAGGGATAATTATTACGTAATTTTTTAATATATATTCAAAAATTACTATTCTTAAGCTTTAACATGGCGTTTCAAACAAAAAGATATCTTTAGTAGACTCAAAGCTATAATAACATAAAAATGACCTTCTGAAAAAGTTCGAATGCGGGTAGCGGGGAAACCACGCAACTTAAAATTAAATCATCATGGATTTGCTTCCTTACAGTCCTAGAGAACATCCCTACAAAGTTTGATCAAAATCTAAAATGAGACAGCAATTCCGATTGACGCTTGCATACGGAATGACAGTAAACGGTCTATAAAAACTGTTGTAATCGAGAGCGGTGAAATTTCTTTTTTTAACTTTCTTATTTGACCCTATTATAATGCAGCCCTATACTCGTTTTTCAGATGCATCGACTTTCCCTGGATTCCGAGGTATAAAGCTAATTTGACTCCACTAAAAACTTACCTTATTATGTCCCAAATAGACTGTAATTTATTTGATTTAAAATATTAATTTGTTCACCTTATTTTGACTTAATACCAAAAAAACACCCTAATTTTCAATCGAAAATTCACGTGTCAAAATATCAGCTTTTTTCAAAAAGTCGGTTTGCATTTCGTTCGTTAAAATGTCTATTTTCTGATGGTGTAAAAAAAATTTTACATTAGCATACAATAGAACATGTTCTAGTAAAATTCAAAAAATCAAAAAAGCTTGAATTCGAAAAAAAATTTTTATCATTGTTTACAATTTTGGCCTATTTATTCAAATTTACACGTTAATTACTCAAAAAACGTAAGATTTATCAATGTTACATGAAATCTTACGTTTTTTGAGTAATTAACGTGTAAATTTGAATAAAATGGCCAAAATTGTAAAGAATGATAAAAAAAAATTTTCGAATTCAAGTTTTTTTCATTTTTTGAATTTTACTAGAACATGTTCTATAGTATACTAATGTAAATTTTTGTTTACACCATCAGAAAAAAGACATTTTAACGGACGAAATGCCCACCGACTTTTTGAAAAAAGCTGATATTTTGACACGTGAATTTTCGATTGAAAATTAGGGTGTTTTTTTGGTATTAAGTCAAAATAAGGTGAACAAATTAATATTTTAAATCAAATAAATTACAGTCTATTTGGGACATAATAAGGTAAGTTTTCACCAAATTTCGTAGAAAAATTTTTGTTTTTGAAAAAGATAAAAATAAAAAACCAAAAACTCGGTTTTTTTAATTTTTCACATAAATTTTGAGGTTATGTGAAAAAATTGTTGATACAAAAGTTGTAGATCTTTTTATTACCTACAACTTTGCGACACAACTTTTTTCTATAGGATTTGTAGTTTTGCCGGAAATCGAGATATACCATTTTTTACCATTAAAAACTCAACCCACCCACTTCCCGAACTCGGCTCGCCCGTAATTTATTTTTCCTTTAATTTTCATCATATTCACCTCCTTTTCCAATGGGTTTCATCCTACTATGATTTGTTTGTACTTTTTAATGTTTTTTAAGGCATCGGCACTGGTCTAAAAGTCCACAAAACATAAACAAAAACTATGAAATTATTTTAGTTTTCTGTTTTCTTTCTTCAAATATTTTTATTTCGTTTTTAACATGTTTCAAAACATTTTGAAATTGCTTGTCCAGTTTTGTTCATTTTTTCACAAAAAAAAAATGACTGGTTTACTAAACTAAACATTTAATTGGCTTTGTTCTGAAAAAATTGAAAAAACTTTTATTACCAAACACTGTTTTCTTCTTTTCCGTACAATTTATTTAAAATTTTAAAAACAAAAATAAGAGATTGTTCAAATACGGGAGAATTACGGGACAAATTAAAAAACTGGGACACTTATACGTCCCGGGTTTCTTTAAGAAAAACCAGGGACAAGCTACCGGGACGGATGGTCACCGTAGTCATGCCTGATTGTTATCTCGATTTTTTATTTTTTTTTATGAACTCTTAACTTGTAAGTAAACATGGAAACATTCTTTAGAAGTGTTCAGTTAGTTTTGACTCGCACAAATTTTTTTGTGAGTTGATATTTGGCACAGAAATATATTTAGTCATATTTACAAAGTCCCAACAAATTCAGATTGGAGTTTACCCAAAATGTTTAAAAGTTGTTGAAAAGATCAAGGACAAGAAGGGTTTATGAAAAATAACTCAAATTGGATGTAAGTCTAAATTTTCCCAATCCTAAATTTTTGGCTTTTACCGTTTTTAATTTTCTCCATCCTAACAAAGATACGTACCCTGTTTGCGTGTTTGCGAATTTCCATAATTGTACGTGGACAACACGAATTTTTGCAAAATGTGTTTTATATTGGAATGCTTTTTTTTCATGACTTCATATGTCTAAACCAGAGTTTATTAATTGAAAAAACAAATGCATTTTTCAAATCTGACTTTCTGCCAAACTGATAATTATATTTCAAGGAAATTTTTTTATACAAAAGCATTAATATAATTTTACTATAAATCAGAAATAAAATTTTGAAAAAAAAAATAATTTTTGGATTTTTAAAAGATTTTTGAAAATATTTTTTTTTTTTTTTTTTCAAAAATCAATTTTGCGAAAACGGGACCTTGAATTTTTTTGAAATTTTGGTTTTAGATGTTGATTAGTGATTTCTACAAAATGGCATACCAATTTTTTTTTAACTTTTTTTCCAAAAAAAATTATTTATAAAAAATTTGTTTTTTAAAAAACGGCTCAAAAGATTTTGAATTTTTTTCTAAAAATGCATTAACTCTTTCGAACCCAAGCTATGAAAATCAATATTAAAAATTGTAACGCTGGGTCCGAAAGGGTTAAATAAAACTACTTACTGGTTTTGGAGGTCAATTTGATTTCATATGTTGTTTTATTGCTTTGAAAAACGAATTTAATGTTTTTTACATTTCCCAAATTTCTATATAAAAAGTCTTAGTCGTGCATTTTATTTTTTAATGCAAACACTTTTCGATTGCAATAAAAAATTTGTGTGTGCAATTTTTTTTTTTCAGTTGCAATAAATATTCTTTTTAATGTAAAAATGTTTTATTTGCAATAAAAATTGAAAATAAATGAATTAAAAAAATGATTTTTTACAACCCTGGTCTAAACCGACTTATTCAGAGCATTAAGTTTACGAAATAGTAAAGTAGTATCAAACCGTCAAATGACCGAAATAATTAAAGTTAATTACACAATTCAAGATGGTGACGTCTCCTTTAAAATGATAAATCTAAGTTGAAGTACTCCGGCGGATATCGTTAATTTATCATTTAAATTTCAATGGAAATAGATTCAACGCAACAACCAATGTATCTGCTATTAATTACGCAGAGACTGGACAGATAAAAATACACCTAGTATAAATCAATAGCTCACATTCGAAATGTAAATCATTTCATAGCCTTGAATAACCAGATCGAATAGGTATACATAATACCGATTTCAGACTGCACCTTAAGTTTATTTTTATTTTCCCTTTTTTTAAAGATGAGTAAATATAAAGATTAAAATGCAGCGTCAAAAAGTTAAATTGATTTGTAGAATATAAATGACAACTTTTCATTCTTTTCATTGTTTAATTTTTTTTCACTGTTTTTAATCTTTTGAAAAAGTGTTGATGATTTTTCACATTAGCCTCACAGCTGGTTTTATTTATTTAGCTTTATTTGGTATGATTAATTATGTCCATTAATTCTATTGTCGCTTTAATTTCTTAAACCGAAATTAATCATTAGAAAACCTTCGTGTTTGAAATAATTTTCTTTTTTTTTTTGGTTTTATTTTAAAAAGAAAACTTTTCTTGTGTGTGACTTGGCTTTTCTTGTGAGAAACTTAAATTCAAATTATTTCGAAGAGAAACGAAACACAAAATTTTCTCCCCTGTCCTAATACGTTAATTAAGAAAACATGAGAAAATGGTTGCTTATGGCACTTAAAACTGATTTGGGTGCGGTAAGTGCGAGTGGTTTTGTATATATTTATCCTTCATTAAATGTTGGTAAAAGGGACTTCCTTTTTGTTGGCAAAGTGGTTTTCAAGATAAACTAAACTGAAGTTTTAATATTATAGAAGAAAAGTTAAATTAAGCATTTTATTTACTGTTTCTTTGTTGAATTGTATTGGTCAATAACAAGGAGAAAAAAACCAAACAAAAAGAAAAAAAAAAATTGGAAGTATTTTGCATAAATAATATTCTCATTTCATGGTTAAGTTTTGGTCAACTATTGATAATTCTAGCTCCTAAAGTAGGTAATGAGGTTAAAATTTCTGCGGTGTTATATTAATGTATATTGAAATAGAAATATTCCTAATAAAAAAAAACTTTCTTTTAAAAAATGTTGAATCATTTTTTGTTGATACTAAAATTACAAAAAAGATTGTATCTATCCAGAGCCATTATTAATGGAAATAAAAATATATATTTCAATACATTCTCAAAACTTTTTGTTTTTATTTAAATTTAAATTAAATTAATTTTAAAAAAATCTCTCATCATATTTAGTAGAAGATCCCTCCTAGGACGACCTACCTTCATTGTTATACCAGTTGAGAGTTATATTTTCTTAAAGGTAGTATCTAAAGAAAAAGCTTGCACTTGGGTTGCCTGGCTACATCCTGTCAAGGCATAGGGTTGCCACGCTTTAAAGTTAATTTTTTGAGTTTTTTCGACAACGCCGTGCTGCTTATTTAGTAGGTCTCACAGGTGTAAAAAAAATATTATGTCAGAGAAAATTCAATTTAAAAATTTGAAATTTTTAGAACTTTGATATTTTAGTAGGGTGAATTTAGAAAAAGTTCAAAAAGCTTTTCCTTAACAAAAAAGTGGTAGAAAAAAAATTGATACTGGAATCGATAGATATTGTTAAATTATATAAGTCACACATACTAACCAAAAATGTAAAAAATCTGCAACTCGAGATATGGGCGTTTAGAAGTCAAAACCGTAAAATTCGATGATTGAGAAATAATTCACCAAAAATCAGCACAAAAACTTATTTGAAATGATGTTTATGTCTTTAGAGAGCAAAAATAAAATAACTTGACACGTATCTGTTTTTTTTCATTTTTTTTGTAAATGTTTACTAGATGTTAACAAATGTTGTGTGTTTTTTTTTTTTTAATTATTCCCTTTTATATACATATTTGTTGACTATAAAGACTTGGTAACCACCTGCAGTGGTCTGTTTAATAGAAAATATTTTTTTCCAAAAATAAGAAAAAAGAACTTTTCAGATCTTCGTGGACAACGTCGCACACTGGGGCATCTCCATAGAGATCAGTGCGCAAAAGGTCACTTTGAAATGTTGTCGAAAGAAGAAAAAACTTTTTCTTTTCTGAAAGTATACTGTATTTATGATATGAAAAATGCTTTTTTTTTAATTTTCATGCCTTGCACTATGTTAGACAAGCGATCAAAGTTGACAAGTTCGTTGTGAAATTTGCAATTGGGAAATGGTACAGAAATAAGTTCCTTTTGTTTTTTTAATAACTTTGTTATTTATTGTCCCATTTTAAATATAAAATATTTCCATGAAAGGTAAAGATGTAAAGATAACAATGAAAAAAAAATTCTTGTAATTAATTAAGGGATATGAAGTGCGAGTGTTTTTTTTTAGACGTTGTTTTAATTTTTGTACAATATCTTCCGTGGCGGCAAAAGTTTAGCAAACCTAATAATTGGCGAAGACTAAGATATACTTCCTACACTGAACCAAAAAGGTACATAAAATTAATGAATTTGTACATTAAATTAATGTAAAAATTCATGGCAAATGAGCCAATGTAAAAATTCATTAAATTTAAGAATCTTTTTAAGAACAAATTCATAAGGGAATGAATATTTCTTAAAAATTAAGAATAAGTTCTTAAATTTTAAGAATTCTGTTCATAAACGAATTCGAAAAGTTTTGAACATGTTTAAGAAAAGTTTCTTAGATTTTAAGAAAAGTTTCTTAGATTTTAAGAAAAGTTTCTTAGATTTTAAGAAAAGTTTCTTACATTTTAAGAAAAGTTTCTTACATTTTAAGATTATTTCTTAAATTTTATGATTTTTTTCACAAATTTCGTTAAAATTTAAATGAAATGTTGCTTAAATTTTATGAAACAAATCATAAAAACTATGAATTTTTCTTAAAGTTTTATGATTGTTTTCATAAAATGTAATACACTTTTCATTAAAATGTATGCATTTATTTATATAGATGCATATAATATACATTACCATTCCAAGCATTTAATTTGTTCCTGAAAAAAATTGTATTCCAATCAAACAAACAGCCAAAGAAAACAACCCAAAATCTAAAACAAACAAATGAAATAATTTTTAAAAATAAAAGAAATGATTGAGTTTAAACGTAATAAAAATGTTTTATTGGTCACTGTCACTGTACATTAATTTTTAAATTTAATTTTTCCTTTTTAATTGATGCATCTGGAAAGATAAAAAAAAGTTTGTATTAGTAAAATGACTATGTAATATTTGGTTCAAAAAATCGAAATAGGAGGTAGAATTATCTTTTACCTTATTGTAATCGGCAGCATTAGGCTCTGCAGCTGAAAGAAAAAACAATACAAAATTGAATAAGTTGGGGAAAGATCACAATATAAAAAATTTAGGTAGATACATCATTATATAGAATAAAACAAAATTAAAACAAAATTTAAATATTTAAAGGAATTAAATAACAACAACACTTACTAAATTCTATGTTTTCCAAACATGATGTGTTTGCTTTATTCTGCAATGACAACTTCGGAATGTACTGGATCTGTTGCAAACAGCCTTTAAGATGGTTTTTACGGAGCAGTATTTAGTGCCCTTTTGCCGGTTTTATTATAATTCGCTTTTTTGCGAAAATAACATGGTCTCAAATTGAAGATTGAAGACTCATTTCACAAAAGTATCTAAATTATGTACCTATAACAAAAAAATTTAAAATATATTTAATATATAAAAGAAAGAAATGTTTAACATGTTATGTTTTTATACTTATCTAAGTATATGAGAAAGAGGCAACGTGAACCAACAATAATTTCAACTGTTGAATGTCTTATACTCTTCAAAATTGTTTACGTGGTTTAAAATGCATATCACATAATAAATATTGTTTTTTATTCACAAATTTGTTTCGGCAACGACCGTCCACTTTGAATATCAGATGTTAAACTAAATCCGCAGAGAAATCCTTCTAAGGCATAGATTCAAAACAACAGTTATTATTTTCTAGATTGATGAAAAAATACATAGACTTTAAGAAAATATACTTAAAAACTCAAAAGGTTAGAATTTTTTCATAAATTATATGTATACTTTCATAAAATTTAATGAATTAATTCTTAAATTTTGGAAAAATATGAATTTCGAACTTAAAAAGTATGAACAGATTCTTAGATTTTAAGAATAAGTTCTTAATACCGAATGCAGGATAACGGTAAAATTTTCGTTATTTTTCAATTAATGAAAAAATACATTCATTTTAAGAAAAAAATTCATTCATTTTAAGAAAAAATACTTAAAAACACAAAATTTATGAACTCCTTACAAATGTAATTTTAAAAATAGATTTTTCTCAATTTTAGAAGGAAAAAAAGTCAATTTTAAAAATTATTTTAACTCAAAATACAACTGAATGGAAAATAATAGTGAATTTCATTCATAAAAGTATGTCCAGATTCTATGATTCAGCAAAATATTCTTTCAAATTGGAGCTAGAAGGTTATGAATTTATTCATAAACCTTCGTATTTGTTCTTAAAAAAAATTCATTAAAATGTTTTCCATAGGAAAATTTTTATGAAAACTGATTCTTAAATTTTATGAATTTTTCTTAAATCTAAACTTTTTTTTTAAGAATTTGTGCTTAAATTTAATGAATTTTTCTTAAAAATGTATGAATTTTGGTTTATGAACAAGATTCATAGTTTTTAAGAATAATAATTTTTTCAGTGTAAGTATGAATGTGAAAGCAGAAGTACTTAACCTCTGCCGCCTATATTTTTTTTTTTTTCATTTTAGAAAAATAGTGTTCGCGATGGGGAAAATACGATAATTTAGGCGACAAGAATTGATAACGGTATTTTGTAGAAGAGTTCAAAACATGTATTACACGCGCGCCGTGCGTCGTGTAATACCTACATAAATTACTATTTTTTTTTTTGTTGTAAAGTTCGACAAATTGAATTTTTACAAACATTTTAAACAATATAAAAGAAAGAATTTTCAGATTTTTATCTACAATAATTAGCAATTATAAGATATTTGAATATACAACAAAAGCAAAAACGAAAAATCTCCTTGAACTAGACTTTTATTGAATAACTCCTGCAACCCCTCTCTTCAATTTAATAAATATTCTTTTGTTTTGTAAGATTCTCATTTCCAAGAAATTATTTATTTCCATTCAAAAATATTCATAATTTTCCTCTTTGCAAAAACTTCGTCAAAGAATTTTAATATTTTCTAAAATATTTTTCGAACTAACTGATCCTAATATAATTTTCACAAAATTTACATCATACCTAACTATAACTTTAAACCACCTGCCTGCACAGATAAATTTCTGCTGCCAACCAATCAATTACCTAAGTTATATCAATTTCCAAAGATTCTTGACTTCAAAAAGTTCCATTTTACAAAACAAAACAAACAACAAAAAATATGTATGAATCTTATTGGAACCTATTGGAATCGTTAAGGTTTTTGTTTTTTTTTTTTTTTATCATTATTATTATTCATCATCAAGTTAGGTAATAGGTAATTTTCTGTTCTAGTTCTTCAATGCATTTTATTTCATAAGCATTCCAAGTTTTCTTATTCAATCTTCAAGCATTTGAAAGCATTCCATCGATATTTTCATTCTAACTTACTTTTCTCTGAATAACACCATCATACCAGTTTTTAGTCTATAGGAATATACCTCTTATACAACCATCTATATACTGTTCATATAATAGGAAAGTCCAATTATTTTTGAAAATAACCAACCATTCTCCAACGTCATTGAATTGCTATCCTTATTGCAAAAGCCTCATGCAGTCAACACTTCAACCCACTTAACACATTCCAAGTTAAAAGCAAAAATTCAATGCACACACAGGGATAGGGCTAGGGCAGATAGATACTACTTGGCAATGGTACACCGACGAAGAACCAACATTATAAAAGAGGCAAAACAAAGCAAAATTAAGAAAAAGAAAATAAAAAATATAAACTTACGTTAAGAGTAAAGCTAAGTTGGGGAATAAGAATAAATAAAAGAAAATAACTCAGCGTGAAAGACAACTACAATAATTCAATTCAATCTCACACATCCGTTTTCCCATCTGCAGTAATTTTTTTTTTTTTTTTTCATTTTTCTTCTTCTTTTTCAATTCTGTTTGTGAATCTCTAAAGGGTAACATATGGAATCGAAATGAAAAGACTTTTTATCTGTTTTGCTTTGTATTAAATGTGTCTTTTTCAGGATAATGTCTTTTAACCGTCGACGTCGTTTATCTTTGTTTGATCTCTCTTCCCGTTTTTTTTTTTTCTCATCTTACCAACTTCCTACTTTTTGTTGATGTTGTCTGCATGATGTATATCAATGTTGTGTCTGTTGTTTGCTTAGACATGTCTGTTATCTGTCTGTAATCTGGTCGACCTCTGTGTACTTTTTTTATGTTTAACTGCAATCTGCTTGTAATCTATTTGTTCTTATTTTCTGTCGGTCTGATTTTCCTCTTTTGATGTCTTTCCGTTTTCTGAATGTGATCTGCTTTTTTTCAGTGTGTTACCTGTCTACACGGGGAAAAAAGGCACCTTAAAATAAGATGATGTCCACTTTAAATCCAACCACCTTAACACAATTGGATTTCCACTTAAAATAAGTGGAATCTACTTAAATTCTGTTAAATTTAAGCGGAACTTAATTTTATTTTAATGTGAATTTCAATCTAAAAAAAAACGGCTAAAAGTAAAAATTTAAAAAACTATCTTCGGACTTCTGCTCTTGTTGATGTTTATCATACCACATACAAATAAGATAATTTTCCGATTAAATTAAGTGGATTTTCTTTTTTTTTTTTTATTTTGGCATTCAAGAAATTAAGAGGATTTGTCCGTTTAATTTAAGACGGAAGTCATCTTGGCAAAAAAAAACCATGCAGAACTCCGCTTAATTTAATGAGGAATCCGCTTGTTTTTAGGTGGTCTTTTTTCCGTGTATTGTATCACTTCAAGCTACTTCTCATCAATTTGTTCTGTTTTTATCTGTAATGTCGGTTTGCTGTATGGAATGGTCTTCTTGTTACCAGATTTTTCTGTTTGTTCTATGTCTGTAATCTACTTTTTCTATGCTTGTTATATTTCTATTAAGCCAATTGTGGAATGCTTGTTTTTTCACTGTGTCTGTTTTTTTTTTTTTTAATTTTGTCTCTCCATAACCGGAATTTGCTGAATGTCTGTTACCTTCTTATTGTCTGTAACCTTCTATTTACTTTGCTGTTGCTAGTGTCAAGCTTTAATTTGTTTCTGATATGCTTGTTATATTTTACTGTGTTCTTGTGTCGATAAGTTGCACGCCTGTACAATGTCTGTTAAATGCCTGTTAGCAGATATTCTCTTGTTGATTGTATCTCTGTTGTCTGTCTGTTGTCTGTCTGTTGTCTGTCTGTTGTCTGTCTGTTGTCTGTCTGTGGTCTGTATGTTTGTCGTCTGTGTATTGTCTCTCTGTAATCTGCTTGTGTTTTTCCTGCCACTTTCAAACTTTTGATTGTTTTTTTTTGTCGGTCTGTTGTTCACATTTTAAAAGGCTGTATTCTACCTGTTGTCGTCCTGTTACATTTTGGCTCTTTTTTATGTCTGTATGTTGCATGTCGTTGATTTGCTTTCTGGTATCTGCCTTTTTTTGTTTACTGGGTGTCTGTTGCCTATATGTTGCAGAGATGTATTCTGCTTGTTTTCTGTAACGCGAGTGTAATTTCTGTAACATTAGTGTAAGTCTGTTGTTTATCTGTTACTCGCCTGTTCTTGTCTGGTTTATGTTTGCTGATTGACTGCTATGGAATTATCTTCTGTCTGAGGTTTGTTGTGAAAATTTTATTTGAGAGTATGAACAATTTCATGCGACATATTCGATTATAATATCTATTCTCCTTGGACGTAAATATCAACGTCACAGTCTATCTGTCGTGCAGTGTCTTGTATTATCCTTCTGTACTGCCATTGATATATGCAACGCAATTGAGTTGAATCCATAAACCAATAAACTTCATCCTTCTTCCACAATACGTATAGATAAATATTTTTTTCTTGTACACACATTTTCAGATTCAAGAGAATAATATTTATTTTATTTCTTTGAAAACTATTCATTTTGGTCTAATTTATGGATATCCTTGTTATTTTTTCCTGCATGTGACTTTTCAAAAAAATATGCATGGGTTTTCTATTTGATTATTTATATGTTGTCGCTTATTTATTTGTGGGAATTTAAGTTATTTATGCATATATTATATGATTATTTCCATATTTACACAATGCAGATACACAATGAACTGCAGTTAAACTTAGAAGAAAAATATATTAAATTTAATATTTTACAGGAAGGAATGAGAAGCGAAAGAATAGATCAGATATTATGGGTGGAATAAAATAATCTTTCCAGTTTTTTTTTTTTAAAGAATTATTCTTTCCTTGGTTTCCAGTTCAGTTAAACTAAGGATTAATAGAAGAAGAAACAAAAGAGAGAAAACATGGCCATACAAAGTGAAGGACATCTATAAATTACAGTCAGCGATGAAAAATAAATCCTAAGTGAGTAAATAATTTCTTTTGATTCAGAAATGGGATGGCACTGTATCTACAATTTTTTCTATATTTCAATTATTTTTCACATTATAGCTAGCTTCAAAGAAAAAAACTGATTGCAGTTTTGTTGCTTTCCTAAAATTTTTGTAACTTTGCAATATTAATATTAATGGTTATTATTTAGCTTCTAAAAACAGATTTTGCCAATATTCAGTCAATTTTGTATAAACTTCGCCACTTCATTATATATACGAAATTTCCTATTTAATTTCTTGGATAGTAAAGAATTTTTGGAATTTTTATTTTGAAAATTCTTAGAGCCATTTTCCAAAAACAAAAAATAATTTTTTATACATGTAAAAATTTCTGAAAACTTTTCAAAAAAAACTACGTTCGGAAGAAAATTCATTGGTCCGTTTTGAAAAAATTGATAAAAAAAATTGAAATATTTTAAAATAAAATGCACGACTGAGTCGCACAAAGTATCTTAATCTTAAATATCTTTTAGAAAATTAAGATTTTGTTAAGTTTCGAGAAAAAAAAAACAAAAAAAAAATTCGAAATTAAAAAAATTAAATTTTTCAAAAACTTTTTTAAAATTTTTTTTCTTATGCTTTGATGAAATATATGAACCTAAGAAATTTGTCAATTTTTTGCAAAACAAAACGACAAAATATTTCTGAATTTTTTGAGAAAAACTAAAAATATAGTTTTTTAGAATCAATATGACTATTATGTTCACAAAATTTAATCGAAATCGTTACAGCCGTTTTCGAGAAAATTGCAATACTTCGAAAACGGTATATTAGAGATATGCCTTAATAAGGCGATATTAAAAAAAAAAAAAAAACCGATCTAGAGAATTACGTAAAAATCATCTGTACCAAGTTTGAAGCAAATCCATCCATCCGTTTAGGCCCTAGCTCGATGTACAAATGGACGCACAGACCGACGATGGACGATGACGAAAACCACTTTTTTGATCTTCTCCATCATTGCAATGTTGGTTTTGATTAAAACCTCAAATTTTTTTTCTACGCCAAACCAATACCTACTTCCCCTAAAGAGCAAGTAAAAATCTAAAATTTGTATTTTTGAAAAATTTCCTGATGTTTTAAATTCAGATTACTAAAACGTTTTGTTACATTGAAATCGGTTAAATGGTTTACGAGAAATTCAGAAGAAGGAAAGCGGTTCTGCAAGTACCGTTAATAGCGGTCATAATAATAATAATTTTAAGAGCCGTTTTTGAGAAAAAAAAATAACCTTTTTTATTTTGGTGATATGGCAAGTAGGTACTGGAAGTTTGAAAAATAATGTAATAAAATAACATTGTGTGACAGAAACCAACTTTTAAAAAATACTTTTTTCCTTACATAGTACAATTTGTGGGGCCTGTTGAATATTCATCGAATATAGTAAAACGGTATATATTTATTTTTCAATATACCTGTATATCATATAAAGCTTTTTAAACGCATTCGGTTTGGTTAGATATCCCTTTTATTTTCAAAGTTTTAACATTTTGTATGAAAGTTATAGCCGTTTGGTTAAATGCTTTCCTTGTAGAATGTCCAGACCAAATTTTTACTGAAAAACAGGGAATTTCCTAAACGAACAATTTCACATGAACCTAATATTTTGTCCCATTATGTTAAAGGATACAAAAAAACAAACAATCCCACCCTCTTTAACATTTTCATATTAAATGGGAAATATTTAAGAATAAAAAGGGAATCTTTATGTTAAAGGTTTAACTGCTAGGCTATAAATAGGATGGTGAAACAACAAAAATAACAACAACAACAAAAATAAAAATTCCACTACATAATACTTAGTCAACCTACAAATACACATATAAATATATATTTGAAATAGAGTTCGAGGTTCGTTTTTTTCTGAGATGAGACCGCGAAACACAGGAAGGATGCAGCAGTAGTGGCGGCCGTTGAGGCACAGTTATAGTATAGGCAAGGTAGTTAGGTAGTTGATATGGCAGAAACAAATGAGAATGTTGTGTGGTGAGAAGGGAGTGGGGGAAAAGGGGGGCAAATATTATAGCAGAAAAAATAGTAAAAGAAAGAAAAAACGGAACCAACTTTAGCAAAAGAATTCGAATGAACCTGAATGAAAATATTACAAAGGACTTAAAGTTTAATTGAAAAGCTTCTCCCTTATTTTATACTAGAACTAGTGTTCTATAGAAACTTATTTATATACATATAAAAAGAGTATGATATAGATAAAAATATATATTACTATCCTAGAGATAGGATTTTAATTCTTCTATATATTTTTTTTTTGTTTGCTGTTTTATTTTCAACTAAGCCCTGCGTATCCTTTTTTGTTTATTTCTACTGTTCTATGACTCTCGTTGATGATTATAATGGATGTATTGTTTAGAAGCCGGGACGTTGTTGGGTTGCCATAAGGACGAAAAGGAGCGAAAGCCTCTTACATTCACTATCATCCATATATAAACTAGCTATGGCGGAGCGGAATGCAAAAACGAATAGCAAAAATAAAACTGAATTGTTCAAGAGAGCGAACTATGGATAGCCAAGTGGAAGGATTCTTCTTCGCGTATATAGTAGAGGTGGTGTAGGTGTATACTCTGTATATTGCATAGTATAGGAAGCCCATAAACAAGGATCTATATCATGGCCATTTTTTCATTGGAAAAATTGTTCTTCGCCTATTTTGTGCCGCGGATAATAAACGACAACAACAACAAAAAAAAAAAAAAACTATCTGAATGACTTGAATGTCGTTGTCCTTAAAGGACTCTTAAAGTCTGGAGATACTATTATGCAATTGCAGGAGGAGGACGACTCCTCCTAGAGCAGGGACTATTTATATTAACGGTAAAATTTTCATTCTTTTGAGAGAGAGACTCCTCTATTCTATTCTATAAAGTCTATTCGCGCGCGTACGCTAAGTTTTTGTCATTTTATTTCTTCCTTCTAGAAAAGATCCTTTATTTGTAGGATTGCTAATGCAGTGTGTGTATTGTGAAATATTTCTATGTCCCATACAAACACCCATAAAGTTTTCCTTTTATTTTTTTTTTTTTCTTCATTTTCATTCAGGACCAACTCATTCCTACCTCCCTTTGCCTTTCTCATTGCCTGAAGTATAAAGTCCTTGCAAAAGTTCCTTCGTGCGCATCCTTGCTGGTTAAGTTGCATACGAAAAACTTATTCGTTCTATAAATCCTTGTATATGTAGTAAGTCGGCTGAAAAAAAAATGTAAATGTGGACAAAGAAAGGATCGAGGAAGGGAGCATGGTGAATTAAATAAAGACGGGAAGCAGTGCTAATTTGTTTTCTCTTTTTTTTTTGTCCTTTTTTCGGATTTGTAATCTTTTTGCACGGGATTTTGATTCATTTTTTTTGTTGTTGTTGGTGGTGTTTTTGTTGTAATTCTCATTTATTTAGAGGATGCTATTGCAGTTGCAGTGTTTTTTTTTTTTTTGTTATTTTGTTTGTGTATGAAAAGTGAGTGAAGCAGGAAATAGAAGATCTCTATACATAGGCAATTTTCTGCATGTGAGATTTTGTTTTTAATTTCTTTTGTTGTTGTTGATGTTGGTCTCAGTCTTCTTCAACTACTTTATTTCTTTTTTTAACTTTATTTCGTCCTTGTTTCTGCAGAATCTGATTCTGCTGCAGTTGACGTCGTCCTGTCTTCCTCGTTCGTTATGTTTTTTTTTTTTTTTTAATTTTTTAGGGCAAGGAAGGCAGAAAGTGACAGTTTCCTGTTTTGCAGGTAATACATCATAGTTAACTGTTCATTTATGCTGATATAACAGATGTTAATTGTGTTTTTATTCTTGTTTGGTATCTTTTTTTTTGTAGATAGGTAAGTTTTTTTTAAAGATATAACGAAAGAGAAGAGAGAGAAGGTTGATGGATAAAATGAAACCAGGTCAGTGAAGAGGTGATGGAAATTTAATGTCAGCATGTGATGTTGGCTTTTGGATTTTATTCTCATTTTGTTCTTCTCATTTTTTCATTTTTTTTTTTCTGAATAAAGATTATGCGATGCAATGCAAGCAAGCCTTGATGAATGGAGATTAAAAGAAAAATTAAAAGATATGTGAAAATAGCAACAACAAAAAAATGGAGGAAATTATAATGAAAAAATTGCTGCTCCAGTGAAAGCAGTGAGATGAGATAAAAATGATTTTTTTTTATGGCAATTTTCTTGGGTAGAGTGAGGGCGAAAGTTTGTTTATGTAAGGACTGTAAAATGAAGGATAATATTAGAGGATTAAATTCTAGTTTTGCATTTGTTTTTTTTTTTTTTTTACTTTATACGATCCTCAGTGAACAAGAAGAAAAAGCTAATTATTGTTACAAAGAAGTTAATGGGTTTTAGGATTTTGTTAATCATTTTTTTATCCTCTTTGATATTTGTATTTAATTTATTTCAGTTGATGATGAAAGGGATAAGCGAACCATTTTTATTCCTATTTACAATGATAGTTAACTAGTATTTGTTATGGAAAGAGTTTTTAGCTTAAGAGTTCTATTTGCATTTATAGAATTGAAGATTTCTAATTTTGTTGAGTGTTTATTTCTATTTTAGACCAGTGCCAATATATTTCATAGAAACAAATTGGTGGAAAGGGGGTGGGTGGGCGAAAATCGTGGGTTTTTACGATTTCTGTCAAAAAAAATTCTTTCGAAAAAAATTAAATGCAAAAGTTTTAGATACTAAAAATGTCTACAACTTTTACTCAAACCATTTTTTTTATATAACCTAGAAGAAACATATTAAGAAAAATGCAAACATACTATTTCTTTTTTATTTGTATCATTTACAAAAATGGTTGGATTTTAACAAAACCTGGTTAAAAATTGTTATGTTTTTTACCTATTTTAAATGTACCTAATTTGAGCAAAAAGTTAATTTTTGGATTTTTGACGAGTTTAATTTAAAAAAAATAGCCTATTTTTCAATCAAAAAAGTTACCGAAAAAATTTTTGATTTTTGAAAAGCCTGGAATGAAGTTATTTAGATTAAAACTTTTAATTAGGATTATGTAAAAATGAAACTATACTTTTGTATTAGAAAATATTGAGAAAAATTGAAAAACAAAAACAAAAAAAACGATTTTTACGATCGATTTTTCCGTAAATGACAGTAATATTGGCAAGAGTTATTTTTCCATAGAAACCAAGTTTTGAACTTCCAAAATCACTATTTTTGTGATGTTTTGCCACTCGAAATTCAATGTTTCTTTGGGTTTCAATAGTTTTGGAAATACAAACAATTTTGTTATTTTTCTAAATTCCTCTTCCATCAAACAAAACATATGGGTTTTAAGTAGGTTCGTTTTTCACTTAGCTTAAATTAGGCTTGAATAAATACTTTTCCACCCTTTATTAAGATAAAATTTAGAAAAAAAAATAAACATAAATTCTTATTTTAAAAGCTAATAAACAAGAGTATAACGTTTAAATATCTTCAAATATCAAAAAGAATACAATAAAAATGCTTTTCGTAGGGGTTACTTTTCCGAATTTTTCAAGGTAGATATACATAAGAACATAATGGTGGGGTGTTTTTCTCTTGTTCACACATGGCTCTACAATTTTATTACAATCAATGATTTTTCTGAAACTATCTATTAGTTTTCTATCAGCATGAGGGTGACTTTTACTTAAATGTGTGTTTAGTTTGAAGATATAGATTTTTTTGTAGCAGCTGCAAATGGTTGACAAAAAGTATTAACAGGCTTAATAGATTTCTATTATACGTATTTTTATTTATTAATAATGATAAAGGTTGTATACTCTTCTAAAAACCAGCTGCAATAAATTTACTGACATTTCTATTTTATTTGGGATTTATGGTAAAGGACAAGCTAGACTTGTTTGTTTTAATTGTATACCTATCGAAATAGGATTGGTGGATTATGAAGGCACATGCCAATGTCAAAACTACACAATTATAAGCCACAAAATAAAAATTTGTTTTACAAGAACTTAAGAACTTAAGCGTGTCAATTGTTCAACAATGGGTCTGTTTCGTAGAAAGAAAAGAGGGCTCATTTAAAATGTAGATAATATGAGTTCTGTGATGAAAGTAGATAAATAACACTGCACAACAAAATTAAGCTTTTTGTATGATGAATTAACCAAACAATACTTTTCCAAAGGTTTTTGGTGTGCTGAACTCGAATCCGAATTCAGAAATATTCTATCAGCTCCCGTTTTTTAAATATTACCGTTAGAAAATGCAAAAACACCTGTTTCTGAAGTTGTGTTGCAATGTGTGAGAATTTTTTGGAACACTTTTTGTGAAGGTTTGTATAATAATTGCCTTTCTTCTTTAAAAATCTGTTTTTATCTTTGCGATATCTTTTTTATAATCCGAGATATTTTAATTTGAAGTTACTGCAGTTTGAAAATAACGTTATTGATAAAATAAGCAAAAACACACGTACTTAAACTTAAGATATCTCAGACTATAAAACAGATATCGGAAAGATTTATACAGATTTTCAAAGAAGAAAAACAGTTCTTATAGAAACCGTTAAAACTTATGATAAAATAAGGTACCTCACATCTAAGCATTACCTCAAAAACAGCCAAAACACGTTTTTTTCGCAAGTTCTAACTGCAATATTTCAAGAACTAAGACTGATAGAATATTTCTGACTTCATATTCGAGTTAAGCACCCCAAAAACTATTGGAAAAGTATAGTTTGGTTTATTTATAATAAAAAAAGTCAAATTTTTTGACCAGAGCTATCAGCCAAAAAAAGTGTTTTTGCATTTTCTAATGGCAATATTTCAAAAACTAGAGCTGATAGAATATTTCTGATTCCAGATTCGAGTTCAGCACACCAAAAACCATTGGAAAAGTATTGTATAGTTTATTCATCCAAAACCTTGTTGTGCAGTGTAATTGGTCTGCAGTTAAAATATAAAAGTGTTAAACATTTTATGGTGTCAAGAGTGTATGTAACGAAGGGCGTGAAGAACAATTTCGAACATTTTACCCTTATATTTGCAGTGTCCGTCGGTAGTAGTTCAGAAGGTATGTACTAACTTTTCACAGCCACTGCTAAGAAAGTACAGATGCTATTCAAAATCCTCGAACTCGCCGAGCCAAAAATTTCTATTAAATAAAATGATAAATTTCTGACAAAACAACCGCCTGCAAAAACATCTAAATGTGATATGTATACTTTCTTATGATAATAACGCATGGGCCAGAAAAATTAACCTCTGGCTCATTTTTTAAACATATTAGGACGCTCGATAGACCTACAAGTCTTTTGAAAATGGCCTTTAAGATCTCATAAACCACTTCGAGGGCGAATTTCAACCTAATTTATTGATAACCTGGAACCAATTTTTAGTCCACACTTAAGATTAGGGATGGTTAGGTAGTGTTTATTTTTGACAAGTGTTACACTTAAGTTTTCAATATGCTTATAATAACTTTTACACGGAGAAAAAAAGGGCACCTTAAAATTGAATGATATCCACTTTAAATCCCACCCTTATTTCATTTTAATATGAATTTTAGTCTTAAAAAAACAGTGAAAAAAATAAACTTTAAAAATAACAGTCGGACTTCAGCTTAATTTGCAGTTTATCATACTTGTTTCCAACAGTGAGATAGGCTGATGGTAAAGCACTCGCCTAGTGACCCAATAGTCGTAGATTCAATCCCCAGTGGCTGCCAGATTATTTTTTTTTTTTAATTAAAATGTTTCCAAATAAAATTTATATGATTTTCCGCTTAAATTAGGTGGATATCTTTTAAATTTGCCCATTCAATGAATTGAAACTTGTCCGCTTAATTTAAGACGGGCAAAAATTCATGCAGAAATTCGCTTTATTTATTGCGAAATCCGTTGGTTTTTAGGTTGTATTTTTCTCCGTTTAAGAATTTCTACTGCAGGATCACAGTGTAAAGTCTTTCGAGTTTCGACAAACAAACCCATGTTTAATGTGAAATTTTTTAAATGTAAACTTAAAAACTCCTTTCTGGAATTCAGTCTCTTTTAGTTATGAGCTTCGACTTAAATTCGGTAAAGAAGAAATAATTTTCGTAACTTTGAAATATTGCAGAAACCAAAGAAAATTACTCCACGCCCTAGAACCATTAAACTTTGCAATTAAGATATGCATAAGTGGTGGCTGAAATAATGCATTAAATTCTTTATGAAACATTCTTAAATACACGCGGAAGAGTTAATTAAAAAAAAAAAAATTACCACACAAATGTTGAAATTCCACAAAACTTTAAAACTCTTATACGGTACTTATACTCGTATATATCAAAAGCAGATTAAAAAACAAAAAGAAGAGGAGGTATTAAAAACGAAAATGAAGACTTTAGTCCTCAAACATTGATTAGTTCTAACTCTATGTCAGTGTACCTAACATAAGTGGATAAGAAAAATAAAAAAAATACCAAACAAAAAATCTAGAAAATACAGTAGAGAAAACTTTCAACGCTTTTCTGCTCCTTTATACAAAGAGTTATTCGAATAACCCAATCTATGTATATTATGATGAGTTTTTGCTTCTTTTCACAGAAAAGATTATGTTTTTCTAAGAAAACCCATAAAATCCGAGATAAAAATTGTTTTTAATAAATTTCTCATGAAATATTTTGTCGGTTAGACGTACACAACTATGGCAAATGGCTATAACTATGCGACTGTGTGTATGTATTTATGTGCGAGTGTTTGGATTTGTGTTCGAAGGAGCTTATGCGGTTGCATGCTAACATGGTTTTCTCTATTTGGCAGGTGGGTGGTGGTAATTTTTGCCATCCATGCAGCAGCAATTGCAAGAGCACTTTTGTTCCGCTTCCGGTATACGTATATAAAAGAAGTACGAAGGAGTTCAAAACGGCCAACGACCAACGAACGACACGTAAAGAATTTCTTGAGAAACAATGAAGTTTTTTCTTTTTTTGTTTATTTTCTTTTTTTTTTTTTGTTGCTCTCGGTAGTTGCTGTTATGCTAGCTATGTATATATAACATCAGCGTTAAGTCCTTAGTGAAATAAGTAGAATCTTGCTGACTGGTGGTGGTGCAAGGTTGAAAGGAATTTGCCAGGATTTATATATTGCAACAGTAACACAAATTCCGGTGGTGGTGTTGAGTGCAACAAATTTTTTTCGCTATTTTAGCTGGGAATTAAATTCTGATTGCGACATATGGGTTTAAAACACGAAGCTTGGTGTTATAATTTTGGCAGTGTTGCAGATTTGCTTTATTACCTACTATTCTTTCTATTGTATAAAAATAATTTGAAGAATTATAAGTTTAAGAAGATATAACTGGAAGGTTTTAAGATTTCATAAGATACATACCTACTCGCTATTTAAAGTTTGTATTGAAAATATTTACATTTACATCTAATCTTCTCCCAAGATAAATCTAAGGGACTATAGACACTAAAGCACTGGTAACTTAGACCATTGGCTGATACAACACAATACATTATTAAAAGGCAGAAAGACAATAAAGAAAAATACAACAATCAAGAAAGAACAAAACGTGTACATAGAACCTAGTTGGTTGCATGGTCCTCCATATTTATCCATATTTAAACCAACAACGCTCAATGATGCTTGATTTTAGTGTGGATAAACCCAACCAATCATAGGACAACTCATCATAAGAAAACTCATCACAATGTTCGATTGAAACAAATTTATTTTAAGTTCAATTTACTTGAATGTTCTTTTTTTAGGGAAGCGAAAAGCGATACTTTTACACGGTTGTTGTTTATATTTACTTTTTATTTGTTCCTCTTGACAAAATGTGCCCTGTGAACTGTGATGAATTGTTCTTTGATGGGTAGCCCATGATGATTTGTCCCTTGATTTGTGTGCAGTGACCTCACATTTTGTATGTTTTTTCCAGTGTGAATATTTAAGTTTAGGGATAGTTACGGTGACTATATTTCTGGAAGCGAAACCTGGGACAGATAAAAAATTCGTTGGATCGTTTTGAAAATATTGATTTTTCAAAAGAAAAATTAAATTTTTTTAAATGAGTTTTTATAATTTTTCCTTATTTTGATATCAAGATTTCCTAAACGATTTTATGGGAGCGTTTTTGTTGAAATCATTTAAGTCGTTTATGAAATCAGAAATCAAGAAAATGGTTTTATAATTATGTCTGTTAATAGATTCTAAAAAATATTTTTTTTTAAACAAAATCGGGAGAGCTGTTTTTTAACATTTTAATTTTATTTCAAATGATTTTGAAATTGTATGATCTTTAACACAACTTTTAACATTTCCTTAACCATTTCGAACCCAAGCTATGAAAATCAATATTAAAAAATGTTTTTTCGGTATTATCGGGTCAAAAACATCACAACTAAGAAATATGAATAGCAAAAAGTTATTTTCCAAAATAATAAATAGCAAATCTAATGTTTTTTTTTTCATGGTACATGTAAGTAACATGCACTGCCTATGACCACCAAAAAAAGTCGGAGAACTGAGAAAATAACTTTTTATAAAACTATAATGTATGCTACTTCTTCTAAGCAAAAAAACAAAACACTTTCTGCATTAACATTTTTTATATCTTATTTTTCCAAAATTATGACCATATACGCTTAGGAGCAAAAAAACGGAATCAAATAAATTCTTATATTAAAAACAAAAATTGCAATGGATAAAATATTTTTTCTTCAAAGTCTCATGGTCTCATTTTAAAGCTTGAATTTTTTACTTTGAATTGTTGGGAAAAATATAAAAATGCATACGATAGTATTAGCGCTATCTTCCAATAAATTGCACTTAATTTTTGTTTAAATGTTAATTTTCAAGATACTGTCTGTTTCAAATTGCAGTCTTTTTTTCCTTACGATAGTACTAGCGTTATTTGTCAGTAAATTGAACTTCATTTTTTTAATGTTAAATTTTCCAGAAAAGGTACACTCTGTTTTAATTTCAGTCTTTTTTCCTCACATAATTCATTTATGTTGATGGGATCTTTATAAAGTGTACAGATTTTTAAGTTCATTTACTTAAAGCTTTAATTTCAAGCTTTTCAGTGGTATCATTAACATTCATGTGTGTCAACTACATCCTGTTCAATTATCGTTTTTACAAAACCCAGTTTGATTCCATTTTTTTGCTCCTAAGTGTATAAAAAATTTTTTTTTTTTGCAAAAAAAAAAACAAAAATGTGAATTTTAGTCCCTTTCTCGATACAAAAAAAAATTGAAGGTATGATATTTGACTAAATTTTTGTAATAATCCAGTAACTAGGCATTATTATCTTTCAATTAAGCCATCGTAACCTAAAAAAAATTGTAATTTAATATTTTTTACGAATTTAAAAAAAATGTTACATGAGAGTAACGCTGGGTCCGAAATGGTTAAAAGTTAAAAACTTATCTGGGTTCTTTACCTTTCCATATGTTGTTCTTTATTCGAAAACATTTTAACTGGTGTAGAAACCTGACAAACAGCAGCTGGAACTAAATAATTGAAGAACATTAAAAAAAAAAAAACTAAAGACTAGTCTAAAGGTGAAACGAAAATTTTCATACAAAACCAGCACAACGAAATCGTGAACGAAAATTTTACTTTTCGTTGCACAATACGCAGCCTAGGTAACGAAATTCTTACCTGTGCTAGAATATATGGAGAGTTTTCAATCGTTTGTCAATCCCATTTATTTGTCCATGCAATTTTTCTCGCAGCAACAGTTTCTTGACTTTGGAGACTTAGAAAAATGTTCGTTTTGCTTCAGCAGCGTACTAGGCTTATTGCTTTATCAAACAAATTAGAAAGAATTTAATTTCCAACCAATGTTTTCTTGTTTTCCGTACAAAGTATTTAAAATATTGAATACAAAAACCAGAGAAGGGGCAAATACGGGACAGTCACGGGACAGATTACAAAATACGGGACACTTATACGTCCCGGGTTTCTTAAATAAAAACCCGGGACAAGCTGTAGAAATACGGGGCAGTCCCGGGTAAACCGGGACGGATGGTCACCGTAGGGATAGTATACGTATGTTCAACTGCCCTTATTAGCTAAAAATGTACAATTCCTGAATTTATTTTGACTCGGGAGCTTATTTTGACATTGAATTCACTGATTTATAACTTTTAAAAGCTAGAAGCTGGCGTTTTTACAGTCAAAGTATATTTGGGCAAAATGCAAAAAAGCAGTGCCGTTCACCAATCATTTCAAAAGCGAACATTGCATCGACGATCTTTTAAAAAGAAGTAATGTATTTGGCTAAGACGCACATAGGAGTATTTGCAGTAAAAACCTGGTCATAAGTCGATTTTCTGAAAATCAAAATTGACACCAAAAAGTTTGGCAAAGTGGGTGCAAAATAAACCTGTGTCACTATGCTGCACTAATTTTTTTGTTTTTCGATCGTGTCTTGTTAAAAAATGAGTTTAAAGTTAACTGTTACATCTACCTCATTTTTATTTGAATTCGAAGTATTTTGGTAAGTGTTATTCTATATGCGATATCGAAGTGTTGTGATAGAAATCTAAACAAAAATTTAAATGCAGAATTCTTCTTCAGTTATTTATTAACGATATTAATAAAGTTTTGAAAATGTTAGATGGTTTTTTCTATTTTAATTCGGGCTTAGAACTAGTATCTAAAAACTTGATATTTTTGGTAAGTTATTATTTGATTTTTAATGATTTTGTTTTAGTATACCCCGTTATTCTGCGATGAATTGAAACTTATGAGTTAGTTTATATATTCTTTAACACAATGCAACAAAAATTGGGTGCTCTTAGGTGCTCTTTAGAGAATCGAGGGTCAATTAGTTTTTCACTTTCTGATAGAAAATACTTTTTACTTTATGCAACGTTTTTTATTTTTAAATTAAATTTACTGATGTTATTAGTGTATTTTATTTGGGGTGATCTTAATTAAGGTTGGGGAAGAGAGAAAAGAAACTGAGAATTGCGTATTAGGGATGAGGAAAAAATTTTGAGAAAAATAATGTCTACAGGCGGAGTACAGGCCATTAATCAATTTTTTTAGTTTTTGGTAAAAAAATAAAAATAACAAAAACTAGGTTTATATTGTATTTTCTTGTAGGAATACTCAAAAATAATAACAAAAACCACGAAAAATAATTATGGCCAGGTTTTTGATGACAATACTCCTAATATCATTTCAATCAGTTTAATACCGTTTTCTGAAATTCATCTACTCTGAATTTAGCCCTAAGTCAATATTATTTTAATATTGACAAATGATTTGACAGGCCTTATTTGGGCAGAAACAGAGACTCATTGTCTCAGTGTAACACTCCACATAAAAAGGATTTGCTGCTAAGCACATTTGATGAAGATTCTTTTTTCTTCTTTCTCATTTTTAATGCATGAAAATGACTTTTTAGTAAACAAGTAATAGTCCTTGTACAAAAAAAAGTTAAAGATATGTAAGTAACCAAACCCAAATGAACAAAATAATTTTGATCAGTCAAAATTTTAATGTAGAAATGTCAGAAAAAATGAGCAATGCTTAAAAATTTAAACTTGCTTCTATATTTTGTACATTTTTAGAACTTTTATTTGAAAACAATGCCTTACAAGTACAAATATTGTTCTCATACTAATTTTTAATGCTATTTTTCTTTTCAAACATTCTGTACTGCTCTACTGCAAAATCATAAGGGCTTAAGATTCACCAAGTGACCGGTCCTGAAAACGAAAGTTCATCTTTCTATTTGATTTGATTTAAAGATGTTTTATAACGGTAAACCACTTTAAACTAACGATGTTCTACTTTGATTTTAAAATGTTCGTCTTCAACGCAAAATCATTCCGAAAAATAGTTGAATCAACGTGGTTTTCGTTGATTTTAAGTTGTTTTTTCCCTCAGTGAACAGTCCTTCAACAAAAAAAAAAAAAAGTAGAAAAAAACACCACGAACTCAAAAAACTGAAATCTTTTATCCTACTAATCCTGACACATATACAGCACCATATAGTCAAACAAACCCTATTTCCTACAAATTGATAATCCTCTTTACGCCAAATTAAACAATTAAGTATTTTATAGCTCCCCCTTTTCGACTATTTTCCCCAAGAAAGTAACAAAAAAAATTTGTTTGAATTCTCACGTTTTAGACATCAATATCTCCCTTAATAGCAAAAAACCAATAAAAACCATAAAAAAAAAACAAACAAATTTCCAAAAAGCCTGCTGTTTTGAAAATGTAGCAATACACCATCTTGAAAGGAAGGGATCTTCTTCCGACAAGAAAATAACAAAAAAATAAACAATCTACATTATCATTGATACGTTTTATAAGCTCAGAGGAACAAAAAAAAAAAAAACAAATCTCAAGGTCATATTCAACTGCTTTTACCTTTAGCCCCCAAAGTGTCTCTATACACATCTTTAGAACACACAAAACACGAAGCACCATTATACCTTTCTAGAAAACATATGGTGCCAAAAGCTAATGACAGCCAGCTACATATACAACGCTTGTGAACGAAAATTAAATAATTCAAAGCTTATTTTATTATTCCATAGATGGCGTGAATAGCCAATTACTACACAGCCTAATGGCTGGACCGTGAATACATAAGTAGGTAGACACAAATATAGGTAGGTCGTCTAGGAATAATATCATCTAAACACACACATACAAACACTTATACTCCAACTTCCTAACTACCCCCTAAGTTCCTAGAAACAATATAACACTCGAAACAAAACATGCGACGACGAAAGCCTGTTATATTGCCTTAGAAAATATGAGAAAAAAATTATAAAGCATAGAAAAAACTTTGGCTCGTGTCTTCACTTGGTTTGTTCCACCAACGCGCTCGACCCGCCATTCCCTGACCTAATCTTTGCTTAGGGTGACGGAGATATATGTATATTTGAATTCCTTCCATCATTTTGAAGTGGAGAACTTCATGTTAGCCCCTCTCTGAATTGCTATTGTGTATTCACAATTCAAATAGTTTGTGTATTCAAGAGCATTCTTTGAAGTACCACCACCACTCCGCACTCTGGGTCCGTGTTGCTGCTGCTACTTCTGTTTGCTCTCATTAACAAGCAATGCAATGCAATTAATTCCTTCACACCACCGAATTTGCGTCTTCTAGTGTGGGGAAATGTTGTGTGCATCAGCAACTACTACAATATCCCTTCCGTTTGTCGGCTCTTGGTCTCTGATCCAATCAATCCAGTGATGGAAAATGTATTTTTTTTAGGAGTTTAAAGTACCTTCTTAATTAATGGGCATGACCCATTTTATAGGGCTCATTTTTATATGAGAAGTCACCAAAAAGTTTTTAATATAGTGCACTTAAAAGCAACTTATTGCACTGAAAAATTGTTCCTAAATTTTCGGAATGAACTATGGGAAATATTGGCAGAACCATCAATCGCACGGAAAAAAAATTAAAACAAGCGGATTCCACATTAAATTAAGCGGATTTCTGCATAGTTTGTACCAAGTTGACTTCCGTCTTAAATTAAGCGGACAAATCTTCTTAATTGCTTGAATGCACAAAATTAAAAGAAATCCACTTAATTTAAGCGGAAAACCATATTATTTTTATGTGGATATATCGGATTAATTTTATGTCCGTGTGTGTGAAATGGGATTTACTCAACTTGGAAAATGGAAATAAATATATTGATGGCTTTTTAATATAGTGCTATTTGAGTTCAAATTCCAATATGAATTTATTTTGGTTTGTTTAAAGCAGGCACTAAGGTCCTCATCAAAAAAATGTTAAATTCTGAAAGCTAACTCAGATCTTGTTTCATCCTCTTCTCCAATACGCCTGCCTATTAAGTGTGATTGTTTTTTCAACATAATTCACACTTTCAGAAACAAAAGCATTTAAGGCCTTCCTTTAATTTGGAAGAAAATTGGCCTTAAATTCAAAAAGTATCATGGCCAAGAAAAAATTGACAGTCTTTAAGAATAAATATCTGAGCAACCAAAAAAGATATCAACATTTTTCAAACACAGTTATAAAGAATTACATTTTTCCTGAAAACAAAAACTTCTCAAAAGTTTCTACCATTAGTTTTAACACATATTATTACTTTAATGAGTAAAGGCATACCAAAGTAAGCTTTTCCTAAACCATCGCTAAGTGGTATTAACTGCAGATAGAGCGTTACCGTAGAACAATTTGTTTTCTGATAAGATACCCAAGAATGAATTACTTGGTTACCCTAGAATTTATTTTTAATAGTTTAAAGTAATTTTGTAACGCCTTTTTATATGAATCTTTGTTATTATAGTATTTTTATTTGATTAATAACACTGTTTTATATATGAAATTAAAGGTTGCATATAGTAAACTATCTAATAAATTATAAAAAAAAGTATATGTCTTCACTGAATATTTTAAGTACCAAAGGCCTCTCTAAAAAAATCACCTTTCGAGAAGTAATATCTTTAGTTTTTTTAACGTAGAAAAGTATTTCTGATACAGATTTATAGATAGTAAAAATACCTTTCATTCAATACCAAATATGGTTTTTGTACGTTATTTATTACCCATTTTACGATCAATTGATATCTGAGCAAAAAATCAGCTGCAATCTTGCTTGGTTTTGAGGTCAGAAACTTCAAACTCAAATATCTCGACTTTCCCATGAATGATTTCATAGCATAACAAGCTCAATTCCAATTTTCATTTGATACAAAACTCGTCTTTGTACACGCGGGCCCATGACTCCATACACTGAAAATAATAAACTTCGTAAAATTACGAAAATAGTTTCATACACTACATTTTCGTTGGCCCAACGAAACTTTCGTTGGCTCAACGAAAATACGTAATTTTTCGTAATATGAAAACCTTCATCAATTAATGAAAACGTTTCATACACTTTTTCTCCCCCTTTAGAGTCGAAAAATCCATTTTAATGAAAAGATTCATCATTTAACGAAAAATTTCATACTCATTTTAGAGAATACAAAAATGAATTCGATCCTTACTTGATCACAATTTTAATTGAGTAACGAAAAAATTCATAAACTTATGAAGTTCAACATTAACTAACGAAAATCTTCATCAGTTTATGAATATACATAATTTGCTTATGAAAATTCTTCATAGATTAATGAAATTTTACATCGGCTTATGAAAAAATACATCAGTTAACGAAAATAAATCGTTGTCTCCCGAAAAAAAGGTAGACTAAAGTGTATACAGAGCACGCTGTATTTTCGTTTATTGTGTACATTTCTGTCAGTCACAGTGCAAGTGTATATTCAACCCCCAAAGTGCGAAGACCTATCACGCGGAATAATATAAATACAAAACATATTGTATGCTGAAAAAGTTTAAAGTAATTATGTTTATGTTTAGTTTAAAATATTATAAGCGGATCCTTACCAAGAAGATTTAAAAAAAAAATCCTTTTAGCTGGAACTTAGAATATTTACTCGGGAATTATACAGGTAAGATAAATAATTGTAAACTACCTAACTCCCAATAATTTTGATTACGTTTCATCCTTTCAAAAAGAAAAAAAGGTTGTCGTCACCGTTCTCAAAAGAGTTTAAGAGTAGATGAACGATGAGATAGTAAGTATCATTCGATATATTTGATAAAAAAAAAACAATATTTTTGTCTCTTATAATATTCTAACTTTTTTGTTTGTTTTTCTATTTATGTTTTATTTCAGATTCCAAAGATGTCATCCTAATGCACCTTATACATGGGACTGGTTCTAAAGGACAATTACATATACAGTAAAACCCGGATAAGTACCTCACCTTAAATGCCCGGTTTTGTTAGGCACTAAAGCGGGTAAGTTACTTACAAGAACCCGCTTAAGTGCTCATAGGCACTTATCTCTATATTTACTTAAAAATAAAAAAAAAACATGTTTGATTATTAATAACAGAATCTTCACAAACAAAATAACTTTGAAAGTTTAAAATAACTAACTAGTTAGTTTCTACTTTTAGTAGAATTTTTGAATCTTAAAGCGCTTTAGCAAATGAAGTTTTTCTTACTGCTGAAACTTGTTTCAAATGTGTACTTAAAAGAATTTCCTGCAAGTAAATTCCATCATAACTATTTGAAATAGAAGGTAGTTAAGCGGGAAAAGCAGTTAAGCGAAAGGTACTTAAAAGATGAGTTTTATATGAAAAAATCCTTAAAATTTTGGTTCTAAAAAACAAAGGCACTTATGCGGGTTAGGCACTTAAGCGAGAGGCACTTATCCGGGTTTTACTGTAAAACTCCCATGAAGCTTTCCTATATACGTGGAACACGTCAAAAGCCGATCATCAAGCCAACCATTCGTGATCGACATCAAATCCCTGATAGAACTCTTCATATCGCCGGTATAAAGTATTCGTTTACCTCCTTCCTTAGAGGAGTTTAAAGTTTTTAATGTAATTCATTTAATTTTTGTATTCAATGTTTTTAATTTAGGATGATTAAAAATTCAAATTCAAAATTAAAATTTTCTTTTTGTATGGTAAAAAATGTTCGCTCCGCTCCACTTCTTTTGAATTTCAGGTTTTTATTCCAAAATTAAGGGAAGAAAAATGGACGAAAAAATTCTAGATTTAGGAAAATAAAGTAAGTATAATCTTCTAAAAGAATAATTAATACAACGAAAAGTTTCGTAAGCTGACGAAAAAATTACGTTGGTTTATGAAAATATTCATAAATTCAATGAAAAGTTTCGTTAGCTAACGAATATTTTTTCGTAATTTTATTAAAATATTCATAAAATTTACGAAAAAAATCGTTAGCTTACGAAAGTTCTTTGCATAAATTAATCAAAAAATACATTGACTAACGAAAAATATCACCGTGTTTAATTAAATTTTACGTTAATTGATGAAAACTTTCGTAAAGTGATGTAAAAATTCATTAATTCGCGATAAAAAAATTTTATGAAAAATTTCATTAAAATACGACAGTTTTCGTAAGTTGATGAAATTCTTCATTAACGTATGAAAGCCATTTCGTTGAGCCAATTAAATTTTTCACCGGCTGAAAATTAATTAAATTTTCGTTGGATTTGGTTCAGTGTAGTAAAATGGGCATTCCCTTTGTAAAGCTTCCTTAACAATGGCCATAATCACACAATAAAGTTATTGCACACTTTAAAGGACTCTTTCCATAGAAAACAAATCCCAGGTTTTCTATGAAGCTACAAAGTCACAGATATTGAAAAAACTTTGAGTATGGCCTAATCAATATAATGTCTTTACAAATTCTTCTATAAAACTGATGAGCCTGTAAACTTTAAAGAGTCTGTATTCTACCTGCTTCATCAAACTCATACAATATAACTTCCCAAAGTTGGATTACAATTGTTAAAGATTTCTTAACTTTGATAAATCTACTAAAGAAGTTATAACTTCTATAAGAAAATTGCCTCTGAAGAAAACTTTATAGAAGCCTAATAGATGTTAGAGGTAAGATGCTGCCAAAATGTCAAACAGAATAATTATGTTAAGCTTCTGATTGGCTCACCATTGGCGTTGTTACAATCAGCTTTATAATGAAGTGCGTTTGCTTAAAATCGATTAGTATGGAGCTCAGCAATATACCAACCCTGTTCTCACAACCCCATTCCATTATATTAATTTCTTTCTCTTTGCACATGGGACAGCACAAAAAATTGTTTTATTTTTATTTTTTGTTTTCTTCTGTGCATGTAGAATCAAATAATTGGGTCAGTTTGTGGTGGTTGGTTTGGAGCTATGTATGAGCTGAGTTGAACAGAAATTCTTTTCACATATCATCCATATCCATATCCAATCGAATCCATCCATCCATCCATTGAATTCAACACATCATTGATTGGATTGACATTTATGAGTGGATTGGGAACGGAATGTTTGAATGTTTGGATTGGGTAGGTAGGTGGCTTTAGCTCAGCTCAGATCAAGTCAGAAAGCCAGAAGAGAACTATATAAGATGAGAGACTACGACGACAACAACGACAACGAAGCCATTTTTGTGCTTTATAAGGAAAATCGAATCAAGTCATTTCCCAAATTGTTTATCCATTGAACAAACAAAAGAATCCTCCATCCTGCCTAATGCTTTTTGCTTTGCTTATGCAGAATTGCTTTTTATGTGAATATTTTGTTTTTTTTTTTTTTTTTTTTGTTCTCTTTTCTCGATGGAGTTTTATATTTTGTTTGTAGGGTGAGAGTGTTGTTACACTTGTGATTCAATGTTTACGTACCTCAATGAACATCATAAGTGACATGTATTTCTTTTCATTTTCCTTTTAAGCGCGCGTTTCCGCGTTTTAAGTAGACATGCCGCGCCGTGTGACGATGACGAATCATATTATCATACAGATTTGTCCCATGTGAGAAGTGAGAACGCTGGATAAAGTATCTTTCTTTTTAAGGTTTTATTTTTTTTTTTTTTTTTTATTCTCTTTAAGAGGCGCGGCGGCGGCGATGACGGCCAAGTATAATGACGACAGAATAAGTGTTACAATCTTTTTTTTTTGGTTTTGTTTTGATGTGATCTTTTTGGATTGAAATTTCTCTTGGGATTTTGTATTTCATTATTGTTGAGATATGCTCATTTGATGATTTTTGTGTTATTTTTTTTTTCTAACAAAAGATTGAATATGGTTGTTTGATGTTATGTCTTGATAGTCCATCTGATAGCATTGTAGTTTTGGAAAACATTGTACCTAAGTGATTTTTTTGAATCGCTCGATATTAATTTTCGTGAATACAATTGAAGATGATGAGTAACATAGAAGCTATATGATTTTTTCATTTTAAAGATTTCACATCAAATTAAATTTTATTTTTCCCTTTGAATTCACGGTGAAATTTTTTTTCAAATTCTTCATTTCGTGAAGCCAGAACTACGAACTCAGAATTTATTTTTATACCAAAATAGTCTAATTCGTTAGAATTTTTGAAAAATAAAGTAATTTCTGGTGATTTGATGGGACTTTAAAATTTTCAGTTCATACATAGGTACACGGTGGTGTATGTGTAACTTTTGTTGGGAGTTTTGAAAATTTGTATTTTGTTCGTATCCATTTCTCGAGTTCGAAAAAACCATGGCTGTTTGAATTTTTGGAAAAAATTAATTGGGGATTTTAGGAGATTTTCAATATTTCAGTGCAAAACTTGTTTTTTGAATTTCTCCTAAACAAACGGGTGGAAAAACGATAATATTTGGTATGTATGGTGGTGGACAAACGATTGCAATTGGTTTTATACGTCTTTCTCCTTTGAGCGTTTTAGACGACTTCCTATAAAAAAAAAAGAATTTCCTCTAAAATTTGTTTGAAGGGTGGACAAACGAAAATGTTGGGTGGAGAAACATGGACAAACGGTGGACCAACGGATTAGACAAGTTTGGTTCAAAAATTTTGAGGTCGCAGTTCTGGCTTCATGTTAATAGAGCTATACTTTCGGAATCTTAAAACTCGTGTCCGATTAATGTAACGTGAGTTACCAACAGACTTTTATTTTTAACTTGCTCTATAGGGCAAGTATTGGTTTCGTGTCGAAAAAAAAAATTGAGGTTTTAATCAAAACCAACATTACGATGATGGAGAATTCCGAAAAAGCGGGTCTCGCAATTCCGTCCGTGCGTCTGTGCGTCCGGATTTTTGTGGTCGGATCTTATTCAAATTTGGTACAGATGATTTTTATAGAATTTCGAAAGTTGATTTTTTTTTTGTTTTTTTTTATATCTCGTTTAGAACGTATACCTCCCATACAAAAAATACTATATTGCGAATTTCTCGAAAACGGCTCTAACGATTTTGATTAAACTTTGTATACGTAATATTTAAAGCAATGGCAATAAAACTGCATTTTTATTTTTTCTCAAAAAAGTCAAATAACAAAAAAAATTTTGTTTCATATGAAAAATGTCGGCTCTTCCCCTACATCAACCAAAATTCTTTAAATTTTATATAGAGGCAGAGTTGCCATTTCGAAATTTAAAAAAACATGATAAAAAACATTATTTGAGTTCAAAAAACATGATTTATAAAAAAAACAGAAGAGGTAAAAAAATGTACAACCACATCGAAACGAGCGAGGAACTAAACAAATGATTTCGAATATTTATTTATTATTTATAAATCACAAAGAAGGCAGGAATAAAACATAAATAAGTCCATAATTTGTACTCATTAAGGCATAACTAAAACGAGCACTTTTTGTAAAAAGTGGGAAATTTACATAAGTAAAAAAAAATTGTTTCTTCCTAGCGCAGTGATTCTGAAAAAAAAAACTACCAAAATTGTGTTTGGAACCAAAAAATAAGTTTTCGGCATAATTGTTTTTCATTTTTCATTCTGAAAACTCTCACAAAATGAATTTGAAAATGTTCACTTTTTGCTAAAAGTTCTCGTTGTAGTTATGCCTTTAAGGTTAATTTCATATAAACGGACTTCAGGTTTGGAGTTATGGCTTACAAAACGATTGTTAAGTCTGAACTACATTGGCTCTGAAAGTGCAAAAGTGAACATTTTCAAACGCATTTTTGTAAAGTTTTTCGGGCTGGAAAATTAAAAAAAATGATGCAGAAAGCTTATTTTTTGGTTTCAAAAACAATTTCTATACTCTTTTTCACAAAAAAATTGCGCTAGCCAGAAAAAAAAAATAATTTCACTTTTGTACTTTTTCAAAAAGTGGTGTATGTAGTTAAGCCTTTAAACGTTTTTCCTTGAATTAAAAAAACCATGATTTTGTACACGAAAACATTAAAACATGATTTTAATTTTAAAAAACAAGAAAATCATGGTAAAACATGATTTCTGGCATATATAGAGGCAGCTCTGTAGTTTTTTTCAGATTTTTATATTTATCCTGTATCAAAGTGAAATTCTTGTACTTGGACTTTTCGTCTGATTTTTGTATTATTCCCATTTATCTCATTTACGGCTTGATCGATTTTGTTCTAATTTCCGCAATTATACATAAAATTATCCATAGTAATATTGCATTCCAAGATATTTTTGAAAATATATTCTTGAATCACAAGAAAATCGAAAATTAAATCCATTTTTTAGTACCTATTACGTTTATGAGACTTTTTTCTAGATTTTTTAGAAATGACTCAATCAATTTTTTGTTCAAATTTCGTAAACACCACCGGAATATTTGTATCTGAAGTGAGAAAAGATCACATTTATACATCGTTAGTTATTTTAACCGTACCATTTCTGGTATTTTATTCCTTTATTAGGGTGTATATTCCTTATTTTATTATTAGGGTGTTTTCGCGATTTTAGCGATAGCAATTAAACCCATGTTTTTTAAAATTTGAATATTAAATTACACAGTTTTTGTTTTTTTTTTACGATAAATTTTCCCGAAATCTACTACAACATTAAAGATAACAAGATTGTACCTATTCTGATGAACAAAAGGAAAAATAAATTTTTCCCTAAAAAATACTCGGCCTTATCACGAATTTCATTCGTATTGGAAATTTTGCTACGATTCACGAAAAAAACAATCACAAAATCCGATCGTAGTGTCGATTTGTATAAAATTTTTAATCGAATTCTGTGATTGGAATACGAATGGAATTCATGATAAGCCCGACTTTATAAGGAAACAAATGGAAAAGTTATGGCCCTTTTTTATTCCTCACCGTTGCTTCTTCTAACATCTTAAACTAACAGAAAACAATAAAACCTTATAAGGTCCCCCACCATTATTGGGGATAAACGATTGATGAACATTTGTATACTTGTGTACCTATTCTTATGAAAAGGAGTGTATACAGTTCATTAACAAAAGTAGGTACTATAATTATGTAATAATATCAATTATTAATAATAATTTAGCATTGATTTAATTGCTATCATTAGATAACAGAGTGCCAATAGAAATGCAACGCGAATTCCTTGACAGTTTTGTGATTTAAATATTTAACATTGTTTTTTTTTTTTTTTTTGACGCGTGATCATTTTTTTCTCATCAGTTTTTTTTGTTTCTATTCCAAGTCTATGAGATGAAAATTTAATCTCATGGCGGCAATTCGTTCTTGATGCTTTTTTTGTGTGTTTGTTTTTGTTTTCTTTTCTATCATGGATTTGAAGGTCATTTGGTTAGAGTTATCTGTCTTGTGGTTTTTTATGAGAGAAAATATAAAAGACTGTCTGAGTCTGAGATTAAATATTTTTGGATTAGGTACTTTTTTTAATGATTGAATGTCGTTAATACAGCTTTACATAAATATAACATTCGAAACAAGAACGAAAAATAGTATTTTATTCGAATGCCAAATAAAAAACATGATTTGATTCGACTTCAAGAGCCTTAGCCAGTTCAATGGTGCTAAGATATTAGAAATAAATACTCCGCTATCATAGAAACGCCATCAAGGGTACTTAAAATTCATTGGATATTTACAAAGCTGCAACGAATTAGAAACCTCCTAACTTTCTTCTTTCAAGTCTTGTCCCCAACTGGTTCCTTAACAGAAAAATATCGTACTCGACCTCTTAATAGTTAAGAATTTTCAAACGCTTTGATATTGTTATAAATTTAGTTAAAAACAATTGAAGGGCCCAAGGGAAAAACGGCACATGTCCACTTTTTGTCAAAAAAAAACTAATGTATTTATTTACTGAGCACTATTTGATGGCATCCTTACTTTAATAAAATAAATCTAAGCCTTGCTGATAATAAATAAATAAATAAATAAATAAAAAATAAATTGTGTGCTTTTAGTACTAAGTTGTATAGAGAACAAAATTTTAAAATGCGTTTTTCTCGAAATGAGTTTGGATTGACTTGTGCTGTTTTTCTCCTGGACCCTTTAATTTAAAGTGTAAAATAGCAAGTTATTTCTTAATAAATCAATCTAAACTAAACTAATCCATGGTCTTCGCCATATTTAGAAATAAGTTAAGCTTAAGTCAATTGTATATAGTATGTTCAAATTGAATTGAATTGGTCTTCGCCATAGATGGAAGCCATGGATACCAGAGGAAAATCAATATCGAAAAAAAAATGTGTAGTAATTTTAATGTTTTCATACTTCCTTTTAAATATATTTAAATAAAATGATGCTCGTGGAAGTTCATTTTAATAAAAATAAATAAAATTGGTTATTGGTATTTATTGGAGAAAAAAATATTAATATTAATTTATTAATATTAATAGACTTTTGCCTTTCGTCTAACGGTTTTCCCGGAATTTATTATCAAACGCGATTTTTATAGTTTGTCAGATTTGTTTTTTTTTTACTCTTTTTACTTTGGCATAATTTTATTTACAAAAATGCAATATTTAATACCTACTATTTTTATTTTTTTCTCAATAAAAGGCACATTTTAATTTAAACTACGAAAAAAAAGATAAATTAAATAAATGCAATTCAAAAAAATTTATAAAATAATAGATACAAATATGAGTTTTCAGATTTTGGTTTTTCTATGTACTTTCAAAACTAAAATGAATTTTTAAAATTATTGTATTTCTAAAAAAAACGATTGTTTAGGTTGTCCGAAATCCATTTCGTTGCATTGAGGAATGATATCAAATCTTTGATCTTTCATTCTGAGATTTTATCTAACAATGTCATTAAAAATTCAATCCCCAGAGAAAGTGCTCTGTTGCAAGCAAGGGCAGGGCATTGGTGTTTCTTTTTCTTGCTAGGTATTGTGAGGTATACCCAGCTTTGCTGCATATTCTCCTATCGATTTTAATTTCTTTTCTGGGACTGGAGATCAAATCATTAGTTTTGGATTTTATATATGTAGGTGGGCCAGATTTTCCTAGACATGGTGCAGCTGGTCAAGCTGTGCCACCTATTATTTACTTTTTTTGAGTAGTTTGAGAAGATATTGGAGTTTCATGACTCCTATGAAAATGTTAACTACCTACTACCGCTAGCGATTCATGAAGGGCCGATCTCTGCCTGGCCAGTTCATCCTTCATCTTTTCCTTGGCTTCAAAACCACTGTGTTCTGTCGTGATCCAGATAAGAGTGTTTATAAGGCTTTTACTCAGCATTGAGAACTGCTGAACCAATTTTGATGATGTCATGACCTAAGAAATTGCTTTTATAGCTACCTGACTATTAGTATAGCTACGTTTTGGTTTTGATTTAAATTTGTCGTAAGTAATTTGCATGCTTCCTTGATTGTTCTGCTTGGAACATACTTGAAAAATTTGGTAGTCAAAAGGATTTTGAAATTTACACTATGAACATTAATTTCGAAATAGTTTTTATGCGAAATAAATAAGTAAATTCAGTATGAACTATTAAAAAACTGTTCTTAGAAATCTTTATTTGAAACACTATAAAACAATACTGTAAACATTTTTACCATTTTAATAGCATTCAATTGATTTTGTTTTCTATTCGCAGGCCTACATAGTCGCCAATTTAATGAAAAGATCAATCTTGAATTGAAATTTAGGCTAATTTCTTTTTCCATGTTATCGATATTATGCAAGCATTTCAATATCTAACCCAAAATTTTTGAATTATTGGCGATAGTTCAGTTCAAAGTTGTCAATACTAATAGATTCAAATTGAAATGAAATTCGGAACATTTGCCAACTTGAAACTATTCACTATATTGTATTATATAAAATTTACTAACTGCAATTAAAAAATCATTGACGTTGCTTGAAATGTTTCATCTAGCTTATAAAAAAAAACAAATTTTATTATGAGCTTCAGCGAGCATTTGATAGGTATTAGAAAAATCTACATTCTATTTTGACATTTGACAAAACGAATAAAAGCTTGGATATTTTCAGCTAGAATCGCATGACATCGTCAGGTAACGAATTGGCAAATCAAAATGCCAACAAGGATACATTTTTTTTAGTTTCTCTTCCTTCCGTTTTGTTGGTATTGGTTTACTATTTTCACATTATATTCTTGAATGAATTCATAGAAATCTGAAAGAAATTATTCAATACTCATGTTAGCATATAATAACCGCCTAAAGTTACTTTACTTACAGATCCTTTAATCAGACCCGAGTTAGTCTTCTTCTTTTTCTACTTCCCAGGATTAATTTTGACGTTATTAGTAAACAAAAAAACTTAACTTTTCTTAATGCAAAGCCTTTTAATATGAGAATTTAAATTGTTCCACCACGAGACAAATTCTGTTTGCCGGGAATGTTTTGGGCATTCATCTTCTTCAGACAAATTGAAATATTGGAATCGTTTCTTAGGAGACTTTTATTTGATTTCACTCCAATACATCCAAAACTTCATTGATTTCAGTACCATAATTCTTTCAAATGGTCCAGTCAGTCAAAATTGAAACCCTAGAGTAAAACTATTTTAATTCAATAATTTATTACTAGAAGCTTTACAGGTAGATATTGTTCTTAAGACTAAACCAAAGATACTGCAAAATGATTTCATAATTCCATGGAAACAGACAACGAAAAATTTCAAAGAAGAATTACCCTATCGCATTTTGCTTAGCACACAAAACATTACTGACAGCTTAGCTTTTTGGAAATAATTACACAAGCCAAGGTCATCAACTATATTCCTCAATTATTATGGAACATCAATTAGAAGAGAGAGATACCATCAAGATTATGACTCGATCGACTGCTTCTGGTTTTTCAATAAGAAACTTTCCAAAAACAAAAAACTTTAAACCATTTAACCAAGAAGAAGTGGGCGAGCAAAGGAATTCTATTTTATTTTTGAACAAAACCAAACCACAGGCAGCATAAAAAACTGGTCTATCCGCCCGTTCGCGGTTTGGACCAAGGTAAAAGGAGAGAGACAAAAAAAAGTAAAATAACAACAACAAACATTTTACATAAAATTTTTACCCACCTGAAAGATGTTATTGGTCAGTCCGAAAAACTACTCAGAGTGACCACAAACGATCACAACTGAATCTGAATCCACAAAACTTGCTGTCGGTCGTGTGGACGATGCGATGATGCACTCCAGAGCTTCGTTCGATCTGGAGATGCTGTAACTCGCTCCAAATGCACACAAACAACCCGCCTACGCACTCGGAGAGGTTAAACACAAGATTTTCACTGCACAAAGATGAAAAACGAGCGCATTAAATGAAACCAAAGTAACTCAACGACGACGACGAACGACAGAAACTAGAAACACGAAGGAATCAAAAGGAATTACAACAAATAAACGATGCAGATTTATTTTTTTCGTCTTATTTTAGTTTCAATTGGAAAATTCGAAGGAAAATTGGCAAAGAAACAACAAATACAAAATGCCCAAGAACGACGTAGCTTTATAGGAAGTTCATTGCACTAAATTAATCCACCAGACGCAGACGACGACGACCAAGAAGACGACGATGGCAAAACCAGCAGAAACAATGACGACCTAAGAGGACGACGACGACACGATAAAATATTTATTTGTTGGTAAACATAGAACTCCGCTAGACATCTCGACCTAATGCAAAACTATACATTTAAAAATAAAATTTATATAAATAGAATTTTCGTGCCCAAGAGATGAAAACAAAAAAAGTTTTTTTTGCAATGGGATTTTCGTTTTTGTAAACAATCGATGAAAAACAGCTTAACCGACGTTACCGACGACAATGCGACAGACAAGTAGAAGCAAATGTCACAATTTTATTTGTTTTTTTTTTTTTTTTTTTTGTCTTTTCTGACAGCAATTTTAACTGTATGCGAATGACGACCACCGGGATGGTGTTTTATGTTTATTTCATATAAAATTATTATTTTCTTTTGAAAATATCTATTACACTTGTAGTAAAACACTTAAATTGATAATTTATGAATAATTTATTTGAATAATATGAATATTATTCAATTTAAAATGTGAAAACAAATCGGTGGTTGAAGAACGAAGAGTGTAAAGACAAACACGAAATAGCCATTTTGGATTTCCAGCAGAAGAGAAGTTGACGTTTGCAGTATATGGGGAATCTGTATTACCGACAATCGATAAAGATGGAATGGAAATGGAGTGCGTTCAGTACTTGATAGGAATATGGAGTTGCTAAAATGAATAGACTACCATGATTTTAAAAGTATTTAGCTGAGTAAATATTTTATGCAAGTAAACAACAACAAACGATTACTTTTATTGTTTATTATTAATAATGCCCATTTCATATAAGAAAAGCACAACGAAATCTTGAAGCTTATTTTTTTTCTGTTTTTTTTTTCTACTAATTTTATGCTGTTTTATCTTGAATTTTTTTGTATTTCGTCCCGTTTCTGCTTGATCCTCGTAAGTACATTTTTTTTTAAAGATTTTTTTTCTGTTAAACATTGCTCTAAAACTTACAGAAAGAATAGATACAAAGGTTTGGTGCTTGAAAGAAAAAAAGTTCTCTTTTCAAAATGGTATACCCTACAAGCAATTTGGCTTCTATAAGGCCTTACAGAAGCATTAAAAGCATCTGTAAAGCTTTATAGAACCAAAATTGTTTGTCGGGTAATATTGTTGAGAATATTCCATAAATAACCGAGATAAAATTTTTTTTTCTTAAGAAATCTGACTTTTTTATTAGGTAATTTTCCCATTTTATTTAAGTTTTTGAGTTCTGAAAGGTTCTGAAAGGGTACAACACTTAAATAATATGGGAAAAATACCTAATAAAAAAGTCGGATTTCTTATGCAGTTGAGTTAAAATTTTTGAATGCATTTGGAAGCAGGGTTATTCAAGGTTGCGTAGCAAAAGAAAAAAATGAGAAAACTTAAGATTTGTAGTCACGGCACATGAAAAACCGTCACAGGGTGACCATTTTTTCGACTTTTTTTCAAATGCCCATAACCCACAAAATATATGGCTGCGATTTTTTTATTATTTTTCTGATAACTGTCACCACCTACCCTATCTACCGTTTTCATTTCGACGTTAACTTTTGGGACACCCTGTATGTAATTTTTTTTTCTTTCAAATTCAATAATTGAATTTTTTTTTGTTTTGTACTTGATTCTGAGTTTTATTTATTTCGTCTTCAAGTCTAGTCGCTGCTGATGCGAAACGAAATTTTCGACGTTAACGAAATCTTGAACGAAAAATTTCGTTTTGCTTTTCGTTTTTCAGTACGCAGCTCTAGCGAAAAATTGGAGAGTTTTCACTCAATTGTCACTTACTTTTTACTGTCTGTCCTGTGCATTTTTCTTGACTCCAAGAGCAGTGTTGACGGTTTTTTCACTTTCAATTCATTTATTTCTTGCTTTAAAAATTATTTTCTGTTGATTTTTCTAGATTTTAAATTAATTTTGAATTTTCTTATTTTGACTTTGACAGAATAAGCCTAGTACGCAGATCGCGCTAAAATTTATCTTTCATACAAATTTCCTCCAAAGATAAATTTTATCGAGGATTTTTAGCCAGGTAGTACGCAGTTCACGCGCTAAATTCGAATTCTCATCTACTACTTTTGCAAAAAGTCTCCACTCAATTAAGCTCGCGAAATAATGCTCAGCGCATTTTTTCACAGATAAATTTTGACATTTTTGTGGTTGTTGTTGTTGCTGCGAGGAGTAAGAGGCAAAAAAACCTTGGAATATATAAAAGAAGAGGAATAAAACAAAATGAGAGCGTAAAAAGGTATTCTGCCGGTAAAAAAAATATGTAATGTAATATTGAATGTAAGCTGGTATAAGGAAATGAAACTGTGATTCAGCCGTTATTTTTAAATTTTAATTTATCTTGGCTTTTAGCGAACGCGTGTAGAGATAAAAATTGTAGAGATAAAATTTAGTTTAGCGCGATCTGCGTACTGGGCTATACTCGAGGATATTTTTCGTTAGCATTTTTGTTGTCGACTTTGGAGACTTGAAAATTTTTCGTTTCGCATCAGCAGCGTACTAGGCTTCACTTTCCAAGTCTTTTATTAAAGTTAATTTATGTTTGAAATTTTTCAATTTTGTTTTATTTTTTTCCTTGTCACCATTTTGCCGGTTGAATAATGCTTCGAACATTATTTCTTTGCCGCTGGGTATAGGGGTTAAGTCATAAATTATAGTTTGCCAGAAAATGCGATTGAAGTTGATCTAATGTATGAAAATCGATGCATTTTGGAACATTGATCCTCTTATTTTTATAGGAAAGAGTTTCTCTAAAATTTTGTTTTTGATACCAAATGAAAGAGTAAAAAGAGCTTATTCTTATATCATCAAAACACGAAAAGTGCAATTTTGTGACTTAACCCATTTGTACCCGGCGGCAAAGTTTTTTCCGCGCAAAATAATGTGGAGACTTTTTCTTTACAGCGCAGCGGCTCCAAATATTTGAATTTTTTGCGTAAAGCCAAGTACGCAACTGAAGCGAAGCAAAAAATTTTCAAGTCTCCAAAGTCAACAGCGAAAATGCTAACGAAGAAATATCATCGAATATCCTGCCAAGCAAAAGTCCAAATAAATAAATTCCAAATTAATTTAAAATCAAGAAAAACTACAGAAAATTGTTTTAAAAAAAGGAAATTAATGAACAAAAATTGAAAACTCTCCAATTTTTTGCTAGAGCTGCGTTTCGTACTGAAAAACGAAAAGCAAAACGAAATTTTTTGTTCAAGACTTCATTAGTATGCTTTTTTTTGTATGGAAAATTTTGTTTCGCTTCAGCTGCGTACCAGGCAAAATATTCAAGACAAAATTTGTCCCGGGAAAAAATTTGTATGAGAAATAAAATTTTTCACGATCTACGTACTTCACTTAAATTGCAATACGATGCCGCTGTGGATCGAGTAGATTCCCGGAGCCTCCGCACCTAGGTGTCAATCATTGCATTAATTTAATTAATAATAATTCTTCTTCCAAGTACATACACCTACCAGTATCTTCTAATTAGAATACAACATTTCTTAGTAGAATTGCTATTCTATGATTTTCGTGAACCTGAAATCTGAAATACTTCTAGTAAGTTTCCAAGGCCCGTGGATGTGTGCAAAGTCGAAATGTTTAATATTGAATGCATTTTCATGAGACTTCAAAGTCCAATTAGTTAAAATATAATACCAATTTCAACAGAAACCTATTTGGAAATATACTTCACCTTTTTTACCAATAAAATTGAGTAAGGAAAAAAAATCAATGGAACTATTTGAAACCATGGAACATTTATACAAAATTAACTTTAAAATCAGAATGCCTTTGGTACATTTGCTTAATGTTCAATCCAACATACTATCCGATCCTAAAAGCTTCTTCCATTTCATTAATGCTAAAAAGAAATCGGATAGCTACCCTTCTACCCTTGCTTATTTGAACACATGCTCGGATGATCCCAAAATAATAACTAATCTATTTGCGCAATTCTTTAGCCAGTCTTTTTCTAATAATTCCTCACAACCGGACTTAGATTATTTTTCATATTTAGCCACTTGCACTCAAACGTCATTAACTTCCATTGTTATTCCCTCGTCCGTCGTTCTTGAAAAGATAAACAAACTCAAAGTTAAATATACTGGAGGTCCTGATGGTTTACCTTCAATAATTTTAAAAAATTGCTCTGCAAACCTACTACAACCCTTAACTGCTCTTTTTCAGTTCTCTATCTCAAAAGGGATCTTCCCTTCTCTTTGGAAATGTTCCTACATTATCCCAATCCATAAAAAAGGTCCCAAAAAAGAAATCTCTAACTACCGCCCCATAGCTAAACTATCATGCATACCCAAGCTTTTTGAAAGCATAGTCTATGACACAATGCTCTTCCATTGCAAGCAAATTTTCTCCCCTAATCAACACGGTTTTCTAACTGGTAGATCAACTACCACAAACTTAGTTGATTTCGTTTCCAGTTCAATTTGTGCCATGGAGGCTGGCAATGAAATAGATGTAGTTGCAACTGACCTAAGCAAAGCCTTCGATAAAATCTCACATACCCTTATTCTCTTCAAACTAAAATCACTTGGTTTTCAACCCTCTTTTATTGCATGGATCGAATCATATTTAAATGGACGCCAGTATAATGTCCTTTTTAGAGGTTCAGAATCAATCCCAATCCTTGCAACATCTGGCGTTCCGCAAGGTAGCCATCTCGGCCCTCTGATTTTCATATTAACAATCAATGATGTCGATTGTGTCATAAAAGATTCTTCAATCTCAGTGTACGCTGACGATAAAAAAATATATAGAAGTATCTCCTCCCTTAATGATACCCTCCTTCTTCAACGTGACCTAGACCGATTTTCTACCTGGTGTCAGAAGAACTTCCTTGAGCTTAATGTGAGCAAATGTCAAGCAATAACGTATTCACGTAAACGCTCATCACTTCTCCCTCGTACCTACTTTATTAATAATGAGCCGGTCACACAAGTGGATTCTTTGCGAGATCTCGGAGTAATATGTGATAAGGAACTTAATTTCAGATCCCACATCACTAACTCGATAAATAGAGCAAACTCCGCACTTGGTTTTGTTAAACGTTGGTCCAAAGAATTCTCCGACCCCTATGTCACAAAAACCCTTTATCTAACATTTGTCAGACCTCTTCTCGAATATGCTAGCCAGGTATGGTCCCCATTTTATGCATCTTATTCACTTCGTATAGAAGCCGTCCAACGTAGATTTCTTCGATTTGCTCTGCGTGGTCTTCCCTGGCCTGATAGATTTAACCTCCCACCTTATGTTGATCGTTTAAAACTCATAGATTTACAACCCCTTGATATACGCCGTAAAGTTGCTGACATTGTTTTCATCCATCAACTTTTAACTGGTAATATCGATTGCCCTGCTCTTTTGCAAAAAATCTCCCTCTATACTAACCCGAGAAATCTTAGATCTGTTTCTCTTTTTGTTCTTGACTATCACCGTACTAATTATGGACGTAACGAACCAATGAATCGCATGCTACGTACCACTAATAGCGTGGATAACTCTTTTGATTTCCACCACTCCAAACATTCTCTAAAAACCTCTCTCTACAATATTTTCTTAACCCCAGAACCTCCCTAATTTATCTTCCCTAAAATTAATTTAGTTCTTAAGTATTTTTATCATCTAGTTTTAAGTTTTTTTTTTGTAAACAATAGTTGTAAGTTTCTATGCTTGTATGCTTGTATTAAGCTAAATAAATAAATAAATAAATAAATAAATAAATAAATTTAATGAAATCGCGGCTTTTGACTCAATTTCACTTTGGCTTTGTAGTCCACGATTCCGAAAGATTCCGCATATCTAATTGGAAGATTTCTAATAATAGGTACGACAAGACTACTTGTTAAAGATTTATTTCCAATTACATTCAAAGTGATATTGAAATAAGGAATATGCTAACGAGCATAGCTATTATTCCATTCAAATTGAATTTTACTCCTCTGAAATTGTATTCCAAATCAAATTAATTCAATCCCAGCTAAACCTATTAACACATCGAAATGATATCAGCTGCTTTAGGATTTTGTTTAACTTTGACATTTGCTGTCATCAGTGTTGAACCCTATTAAATTCCTATAAGACAGAGAAGAAACACATTTTCAGTGGAAAACTTCAATAAGAAAAAAGAAAAAAAACAAGTTATAAAAATTCAATTCACCACGCATGTCCATGCAAACATTCCATTCCAGACTTTTCTCTCATTTTATTTTCCCTCTGACCAAAAGGGAAATTTTCTTTAACCACGTGCATAAGTTCGTTTCTACGTTCTTTTTCATATGATGTTAGAAGTATTGGTACTTTTATTTTATACATACACAAACTCGTTACATACACAAACAAACTGACTGAAATTATTATCAGTGTGAGGACGATTTTATGAGATGGCGTCGCCTTAGGGCGATCGCCTCTTATTCGGCTTGACGGGTGAAGGTTTTAGAAATTTCTTTTTTTTTTCTTGGTAAGAAAATCTTCAAGGATGGTCTTCTCTTTTCAACAAAAAGAAGAAAACAAAAAATGTAATCAAAGAACGACGAAATGGATAAGTATACAGAGTGAATCTCTACACACATCCTTATTCACATATAACATACACATATAAACATTTATATGTGTATAGTTATCAAAGGACTTATAAAGGAAAAAAATCAATAAATACTAAATTTTCCTCAAATACACGTACGAAACGAACTCGACATTTCTTCACCACACAGCACACACAAAAACAACAATCCATGTCCTGAGCAAATGATTGTTGTAATAGAGGTTAGAATTCAATTTCCTTTTTCGCAAAAGGATACGAGTGTTTCTGCTGGCTGTGTCTCTTCGACTTTGGCAGACACCCATTACGTTGAATCAATAGTCATTCTCATTATATTGCTTTCTTACTTCGAAATGTTTGACAGCTATCGACAAAAAAAAAAAAATACCTTTAAGAAAACATTATAGAAAATAATTAAAATAGATGTACATATAGATCAGAACTCTCTGACTTTCCAATGTTTTGACAGTTGTAGTCGGCAAAAATCCGAAATGAATTTTGACGGGGGTCAAATAATAATCATGGATGGAGTCATTTTTGAAACCACCTTAAGAAATTCGTTATGACTGGCAAACTCTCTAAAGTCATTTTCATAATTAAATGAGGATAAATGAAAGGATTCGAAGGAATAATAACTGTTAAAATTTTCGAACGCGAAACTTCAAACAAAACTAAGTCCATTTTTCATTTAATAATTTTTTTTTTTAAATTCTTTTGTTCGTCTATTGCTTTGTTAGTTAATGAGAATGTCAAAAGTTCGGTCTAATGAATAGAGATATAGAGAGAATGGGGAATGGGAGGGAAGTATTCGTTATTTGACAGAAAAGAGTATGATTTATCCTAAATGACTCCAGCCCTCAAATGCCAGAGGGTTCAAAAATGGACGTGATAATGGGTGATAAAGGTGATGACAATCATTGTATATATATTTCCATAGTACTATCATGAAGTAAAACGATCTTAGGAACTCTAGTGGTGACTTGAAAAAGCAGAATTTGTATGAAAAAAACACACTGAGCGCCACCTCAAAAAAGTGGCGACATCAACTAATACTAAATTCGACTTCATGATAGTACTATAGAAATATATATACAATGATGACAATAAGGGTTTCCTACGTGCTTTACATTGTTAACAGGGATTTTTCCTATATATACACCAGGCATGGAAAAGTCAATACAATTATATCGAATTCGATACAAATGGGTTTGCTCGAGTACAAAAATACAATTTGTCTAAATTCGATACAATTTTTTAATCTGTGTCTTAAAAATTATTTTGCAATCTAATATTTAAAAAAAAAGGAAATCAAAAGTATTTGAAACGAAAGATCTTTTTGTTTAAGTTTTAATTTAGTTTCAGATTTTTTAACCAAAATAAATGTTACAATTTGAGTATAGTGACTTGTTTTTTTTTAATATTTATAAAACTGAATGTAAACACTTTTTTTTGACATTCATCAGCATATATTGAAAATGGTTTTTAAATTAGAGACTTATAAAGTCGAAATGCAAAACACTGAATTCACTCTGTTATAAATTCTGAAAAGAAAATGAAAACAATTTTCAAAGCACAGCATTAAGTCCGAAGACCTGCAAACTCTTATATGGAAAAGTCATGTTAGTGTAGATTAAATTTCATGAAAATCAAAGACAACACGTTATTCTTTACGTCTTTTCATAGAGTTTTGGTATTTACCGAATATTTAAGTTTGTAAAACTAATTTTAAGTTCAAAACTGATCCATTACCTGAAAACCAAAATTGCACTTTTGGTCAACACGATTTTGCATTTTTTTTTTAAATTTTTTAATACGTGTAGACTTTTGTGAATATGTACTTTTTTCCATATTTATTCATACCAAAATTAAATAAAAATTACTCTTTTACGCAGAAAATAGTGAAATGTTTACGCAAAATTTTAGAGTTTTTGCAAATAAAACATTTTGATTAAATTTTATATTAACTTCTGGTGTGAAAAATATATTTCAATACAATTGTATCCATTTCAGTACAATCCAAATTAAATTTTCAGTACAATTAAAAAATGTTATTTTCCATCCCTGATATACACTCATTTTATACAACCTAGATATTTTTTTTTAGTAAAAAAAAAGGTAATGCTTTGAGGTTTTTGTCGAATATAAGAAGAAATTATGAGCTAAAAAAAGGTTGCAATGAATATAGAGACATGATAAAAGGTTGAAAAGAATTCAGAAAAACATTTCAAAGATACGAAGAGTAAAAATAATTTGGAATTTTTACGTCGGTGTGGGAAATGGGTGGTAATAATTTGAATTTGAATAAGATATCAATCGATTTAAATATAGAATGTAATAATGATAAAAAGTTCTTATTCTGCAGAGGAGTGTTTTTTTTTTTCAATTCATACCAATGAAGTGTGGACTAACAAAGAATTTGTATAAGCAAGGATTTTGTATGGTTTTATATAAAATTAACGAGGAGAATGGCAGTTAAGTACATGTATGTACACTTCCAGGAATATTGCTTTTAGTTACTTTGACGGAGAAAGAAAAATTTAAATAAATACAATTTTTGTTTAACCTGTAACCAGTCAATTGATTTTGTTCGACGAAGCGTTTTGACAGGAAAATTGGTTTTTATTCCTTGAATTGCCAGCCATATTTATAGAAGCATAAAAAATGTTGCATTTTGTAGAATGCACTTAAAGGGAAATCATACATAATCGCATGGAAATTTTATATACGTAAATGCGTTTTCAAGTTATAAATTGCGTCAGTAATAAGAAAAACTACTTGTAAGGGAAATAGCCTACTTATTACCCATATAACCTACTTTTAAATTCCTTTCTTGTATTGAATAAATTAGTTGAGGTATTTCCAATTATAAAATTACCCTCTTTCGGTAATTTTATTTAAAAAAATCGAATTAGTACAACAATGAAATAAAATTTATGAAATAATACACAGTGATTTTTCAATAGGCGCGTCCCACCAAGAAAAAATCTCTGAGGGCTCAATGTCATTTTGAAAGAGAGCAAAATAATTTTGTGGGACAAGTTTCTCACATGAATCTTATTTTTTTTTTCAAATCCAACACTTCAACTGCCACCTCACACAACTACAACTTTTCTTCAAATGCTCAATTATGAAAAAAATTATTTCGTGGAGCAAGCCCAAAATAATAACATTTTCTTAAAATTTTCATTAAATTTTTCATGTTTTTAGCACTTTTATAACTGCAGACCACCAAAAAACAAACGTCAAAACAGTTAGAAAAAAAAAATAATGAAAGAGAAAGAAAACTCAGAAATGAATCCAAAAAAAATTCGTCTCAGAAATCTCCGAAAAAAAAGGTGAGCGCTCGGCTGAGATTTTTTGTCTCACTAAAGAAATCTCTGAGCCCTCAGAGATCTCCCTTGTTGGGACGCACCTAATCAATTGAAAAATCACGTGCTACACTGTTTCACAGTACACATAAAAAGGGAATATCTTCCAAACTGACATTGGTCGCCAAATTGTTAAAACACGACCAATGTCAGCTACCGTAATTCTTAATTGTTTAAATTACCGACGAAAAACGCACAAAAACCGAAAAACCACGCACACAACTAATTTTTTAACAATTATTTACCATTTTGCCATAAAAATTAAAGGCCAGCCTGACAGATTGGTGCCCATTTTTTGACAAACAAATTTTGACATTTTTCGGAATATATTACCTTATTATGTGTATTGTGTACTCTGACATTTTCTAGGAACAAATGTTCAAAAGGGAACATTTTAGCAATGAACTGTTCTGACATTAGGGGCATAAACTAAAAATACCAAGACTGGAAACTTTAGTACGTCTTTCTCCCCAAAACCCTTTTGTGTACAGTGCTGTCTGTGAATATATGTGATAGCCACCACGTTGGTAAATGAGGTTAACACGCACACATTTAAAGATTCACGACATTCACCACACATCGGACACGAACACAACGATAGGTTCACGACATTCACCACACCTCGCAGCTTGTAGGCAAACGTCAGTTGACCACCGAGTTTCCAGTCTTGGTATTTTTTGTTTATGATTAGGGGTACCCTTCAAGCAAACAAGTCCGACCTGGGTCCGAATCCGCTCCGCCTCAGGCGGAGCTGAGTCCGAATTCGACTCAGAAACTGGTCCGAAGGCGGCTCAAATTAGTATGGAAATTATAATCACCGCGAAGTCGTTTGCATATGTATTGGTGTGGTGAAAATCTTCACTCCGAGAAAACGGAGCCGAAGTCGGACCCGAGTTGGAGCAGCGAAAACCTACCAGAAAGAGGAACAAAAAAGGGATGACGTTTCGCATTTGCGACCAAAAAAAGAACCAGATTTTTTTTTTCACTGAAACTCTTTTATTTTTTTTTTATTTTCTTTATTTTTTTTTCACAAACACAATTTTTATAATTATTTTCTGGTGAAGGCCAGCAGCAGGAGAAATCGATGTAATTCGACAAATTGTGGATGTTGAATGTATGTATGTGGATTTCCTAAGAAAAACACAAAATGATTAGTTTATTATTTAAAAAATCTCTGCGCGAGCACACTCACCCATATTTTATCGATGAATTCTTTTTTTGGCTTAAAATGATCCCATATTATATATAGTAACTTAATATTAAACAAGGCGAGACACGACACGCCACAAACACTGCAAGAATAAAAATAAAATGAAGTTGACGCTTTGTTTTTCTGTTCCCTTTGTCTTTCCTTCGTCAATTTTCCTTTTCGCACTTTTTCACCACGATTCTCGTTCGACTTTTGTGTTCATACACAAAAAGTTGCAAGTGTGTGAGTGCAAGCCCGATTTTCGCGGTCTGAGGTCGGAGTTTCTTTGTTGAACTCAGTTTTCTTGCTTGAAGGGTATTCAGGAAGTAGTTTAAAATGGCAAAACCAAAATAGACAAATTAAATAGAAAGACAAAACAAGGACAGATGTTGGAAAATCCTAATAGACTGAATAAATCCAAGATATACAAAATAGAAGGTAACATCACTGATATCTTTAATACACTGGATGGTGTATTCCCTACAAAACTTTTTGTGGACCCAATTGAAAATGACATAAGGTGCACCAGCGCACCTTTTGGTGCACAATTCTATCTCGCTCTATGCATTGGAAAGATAGAGACATATTGTACGCCTGAAATAGATCTTCTTATACCATAGACAAATCAAACAAAAGATGTTGTACTGAGATGTGTACCCGCGCACCCTTCAATTTAACTTTTTAAAAGAAAAAAAAAAGAAGATATAAACTGCTTATAATCAGTGCTTCAATTAGAGTCCTCTTTTTTATATAAATCCATTATCTAGAGTTTTAAAGAGATCAGTTGGTAATATACTCAGACTTTCGCCATCCTATCTCGTTCTGTTTTTGTTATTCATTTTTTTTATAATAAGTTTCCATAGATTAAACATACGAAAGATTCCGATCTTGGTACTTGTTTGTCTATGGTTGTGTGTTGTAATTGGGCTCTTAAGCAATCTGTCTTTGTCTTTTTCCTTTCTATCATAACTGTTTATCAAAGAAGTACAAGAAAAAACCAACCAATCAAATCAAATCAATTCTGAAGCAAACCAACGCATACATGCATAATACATAAACACAACACATGCATGCACATGCACAAGCATATATGTACATATACACCACTTTTCTTCAAAATTGAAATGTAAACATTTTTTGTTTTGTTTTTTTTTTCTTCGACCCTGACGTTTGGCTTAAAAGCCCAATTATTGCTCTCCATAGATAACACATTCAAGGCTTGGCCACACCGGAGGGTATGCGGTAGAGGTACGGGTAGCGGTAACGATATTTGTATGAAAAAAATTCCACATCTGAACGTTGATATGTCAGTTTGGAATTTTTTTCATACAAGTACCGTTACCTCTACCCGTACCGCTACCGCATACCCTCCGGTGTGGCCAAGCCTTCAAGTATGACTGCCTTTAATCTGTAAGGTGGTGTTCACATTGGATAAATAATACACGTGACGTATGACAATGATTCAGATCCAGAATTGAGAGATCTAGTTGGATACAAAAATTTGTACTCGACTCGACTCACTGATCTCTATTATTGTACACTACACTGTGGATTCCTTATGAAGTATAACAGTTTTTTCTTTTCGAGGCAAATTGAAAATGACTTTCTATTTTCCGTCCGACCTTTTTTCTCACTTTTATGTAAAGAAAACAAGAGAACAAAATTTGTTATTGTAATCTGACATTATATAACTTATAAATTTTATTGAACTTTGGTAGAATAAAAAAAAAAAAAAATGAGTAAAATTTTAACTAAAAATTAAACAAATTAATAGTGATTACAAATAAATTTATTAATTTGCATGGCAAATATTATTAAAAAAATAAAACAAAGCAAACATGAAAGTGCTCTGGATACTCGGGTTCGAATCTCCTTCTCGTCGGTAGTTAATTTTTTATTTTTCAATAATACAAAGTTATGTATCATGGTGCGCCGAAAAACGAAATGGTGCGGACGTGGTGCAGTCGTAGTGCGGCGGTGGTACCCAAAATTTTCCACCAAACGGCGATGGTGCAGCTGTGGTGCAGCGGTGAAGATTTTTCCTATTTTTTGTTTAAAAATTCAATTTATATTTTTACTCGGGTATTCAAATTAAAAAAAAAACTTTTGGAAAGTACCTATAAAAAAAGTATTTTAGGTATGATAAATTTAAAGAGTAGGTAAGTAGGTACGTAAGATCCAGGCGTGCGATATATTTAAGTTAGCGTAATAGATCAAAACTTTCCTTAAATTTTTTAGGCCAAATACCGTTTTTTTACTTTAGATTTCTGTATCCTTTTTCAGAAATGCAAGCAGAGGATGACATATTCCTTGAAAAAGAATCGAAGCACTTCTTTTATTTTATTCTTGCCATAGAGAACCGAAATGAGGTCAAAAATATCTCTCACAAAAGACATGATGGACTTTATTCGATAGATAACAAATTTCCTTCACATTTTCTACATAATTGACAAAAATCAATAGATAAACATCTAAAAGGAAATATTATAACAATCTAAATGGCTAAAATTCTTAACTAAATAAATTAATACAAAAGAACAACTCATGCTTAAACTAATTCTCTGCTCTATATGTATACTTACTTACGTCAAAAATGCCCTTACTCAACTATTTTTTTTTGTATGCTTTGTACTCCAGTTAACCACATCAAACAACATTTCTATGCCTTGTCAACTCTGTCTATATATCCATGTGCTGTCAACCTATCTAAAATGGCTCTATCTATATTATACTCATTCTATATCCTTCATTTCAGTTCAACTATATCACATTATACCAAGATATACTCCAACCGACTTGGCTTTGATAATGTCTTGTTTTATTGGATGCACAGAAAATAGCATTTTCTCTTCAAAAAGTTTGAACCATGGAATTTCATTCGTTACAGAGGAGAGAATTCCTTTGGTGACACATTATGTCACAGGCCAAGGATTTCACAAGCCATCTAGAGAGAGAAAGAGAGATAGATATCTATAGAACAAAAACAACAGATAAGCAAAATGTATGAATGTTGGTATATTGTTGTTTATATGAAGTATAAATATGTTGGTAAACACGAGCCCCCCTCTTCTTTAATTTCTGTTAAAATAATCCTTTAATAAATTCCTATTTTAATTCAACACAGAGCAGAACAAGCTTATAAAAACGGAGATATTATTCCGCTCGCTTGAGCTTTACACGTTGGTATTTTTATGCACATATTTTTCTACCTGCTGCTTTCGTCCTCTGGCGGGAAAGGGAAGTAACATTTCTCTTACTGTTATCTTTTTACATCACAAAAATCCACTTGTGTCTTTGAAAAAAAAAAAAAAAAAATCTAAAATATTTAATTTTCCAACAGGGTTTGAATTAAAATTAAAAAAGAAAAAAAAAATCATAAACATAAACACGCCTATTTATAGAAAAAGCGTTGTGCATATCCGGTGCTGACACGTCGACATGCCTATCTGCCGTTACGGTTGCCATCGTATACTATAATATGTCACCCATGGACTAAAGCACAAACAGGATATCCTTTTGAAAAGTGCACCCGCAGCAGGACTCGACTCTGAGACCAAACAAAATAGCGGAAAATGGACGTAAAGCAGAATTCATCATTTTACGCTTGCACACTGAAAACAAAAATCTGACGTTTGCCAGACGAACCGAATGCCGAACAACAGCGAATCATTGACACTGGCAGCACTGGTGGCTTGCGGCAGACAGCAAAGAGTCATTGCGGGTGGACCAAATAGCTGGTATATGCCATCACCCTGTGTGTGGCAACAACGGGTGGTGGTGGGAGGGTTGCCAGAGATTCAATTTGTTTGCTTTAATTTTTACCCCACCTTCAAAAAGTCACCGTTACCGTTGTTGTTGTCGATGTTGCTGCTGCTTTTGCCATGGAGTCAGTTTATTAAATTTTATTTTTGTTTGGTCATGGAATCATCAACCGACCACGAATGCCTTTTTTTTTTTGCTCCGTTTTCCCTTTTTCGTTCATTTTTGTTTGTATATCCTTTTGGTTTGGTTGTGTCGTTGTTTTGTGAAATGTACTCCCAATTGGTTGCTTCTACTCTAGGGGCTTTAATTCGGATGAACAAAAACAAGAAGCAGACACATTCCCCATACGAGTAGGTATATCTAGAAAAAAACGTTTCATTCGTCCTCTAGGTTTGACTGGGTTGTGTGTGATGTGTGGCCCTCAGACGCGTGCAAATAAATGGATTAAGTGTTAGCAGATTGTTTTGGCTAGAGAGGAACTACAATACAATGTTGTTGGCGGCGGCTTCGACGAACGGTGCGGTGCGGTGCTGTGAGCTCCCCAAACACATGGAGTTAAGTTATGTTCTGGGAAAAGCACAAAAAGAAATCCTTTTTCTCTCTCTTTTAGAAATTTTTTTTTTTTTTTATTTTCATGTTTCAGAATTTATTTTATATAGTTGTTTTTTTTTTTTTTTTTTTTTTGTAGTTCTTCTTGTTTGTGATTTTCCACACAGTTGGGTGTCATAGAACTTGTGCTAAACTTGTTTTATAAGGAGTCATTGGAGATTGTTGGCACTGACGGTGATGGTAGTGACGCTAGCGTCGGGGTTGTTGGGGAGGAAAACAGCGGAATTAACTGGAACATTTTGCCAGGAGCTAAATTAAATCCAATATTGAAGTGATTTTCCATTTCTGCTTTATCCTAGAACATGATTTTTCTTTTTTTCCTCTTTTAAGTTTTTATTTCTTTTTATGATAGAAAATAATAATCATTATAATCGATAAAAGCATAAGGTCAATGATCGGATTTTCTTTTTTTTTTTTTTTTTTTACTTTTGTCTACCTCCTTGTGTTGGACATTTTCCTTATTCCTTGGAAGAAGTCTTTTTGCTTTTTTTTCTTTTTTTTTCAAAGAGAGCTAAGAAGCTTAATGGGACACTAGACTTGTTATAAATGCATTTTAAATGGTCTACATAGAAGATTTCTTTATTCTTAGACTTGATGTTCAATTTTCTAAGAAGACGGCACTGAACTTTTTGGAAAAAGTAGGTAGTAGGCTTCTTTAACATCATCTGCTATGTACTTAAGGTCTTAAAGCAGCTTTCAACTACTTTAACCATAAAGTTAAAAGTGGTTCAAAGTAGCTTTAAGGTAGTTAAAAGTTGATTAAAAGAAAAATTTATAGTTGAATTTGACGGATCTACAAAATTTTATATCAGAAAAAAGGTCTTAACTCTGTTGACTAAATTTTCCGGGCAGGATCATTGTTGTCCACACGGTTAAAAATTCTGTCTTAATTTTTAATACAACCTTTGGAATTAGGCCTTTTTAAAAACGAAAATTATTACTTAGTTTTTAATATTGCGATTTTATTATATACACATTTAAAAAATTTTGTTTTTTTTTAAATTTCAAATACAAGAAAATTTGAATTAAAAACTAAATCCTTTACATCTAAATTATAACTTTATTCGGCTAAGAATTGAAATTAAATACTCGTCCTTTTTTTTAATACAAGAAAATCAAATTTTAATCAAAAGGTGTTAAAAACGTCAACGAAAATGGAAGCCATGTTAAAAAAGAAATACATTTTTTTGTGCCTGTATTTAGGGTTATCGCTATCTGAAAAATTACCTATATAAAACTATTTCGGTTAAGGTAAATAATTTTTTGTTTAATCTCAGCGCTGGTGTTATTAATAACGAATCCTAGATGAAGTTCTTTACTAACTCGAAGTTATGATTGTCCATGGTTTAGTCCAATACGTCGGTGTTGAGTGTCCTTTTTTGACGACGCGACGGCATAAACTTGGTTTTATCGTCAATGACCGTTAAACTCCGATTATGCAATACCGTCGGTATTATGCAAGGAACTGAAAGACGGACGTTTGAAAGATGATGGCTTTGGCGTTGACGTCAGAGTTCAGTACTATGCTTTCAAGGATGATGTTAAAAAAGTCGAATTACAGAGCGTCGCCTTGTTTAAAACCTTTTATCTGTGAGGTTTTTGCATCGCCTTACGCAACAGCGTGCACACTCCTTCGTCATCCGAGCTTGGCAGGGACATCAAAACTAGACATGGCTTTATACAGCTCGTCTCTTAGAAGAAACTGTCACTGTCACACTCGGCCTTTCAGCAAGCAAATAATATTCACCATCTCCTAAACATGGAGTCTGTCAGTTTTGGCTAAGTTAGTCGTTAATTTATTATCGAAAGAAGTCATTTTGAAATGCAGAAGCTGATTTAAATCATCGACCTGGAAAGACTTCGAAAAACGTCAAAAAACAAAAAAACTAGTCAAAAATAGAACTGGTTGGTTATAGAGATCTCGTTATATCTACGTGGATGTCTTGATTGGACATTGAGATGTCTGGAGATGGAACTATCAAAATACTGGTGCATTAGTTTGGCTCGAAATGAAGAATATAAATTGGATTATAATAGAGCTGACTTGCAAAAAATTCCTAGCACCAGCTCAAATGCAAATTGGATTTAAGCGACTCCCTAAAATTATTTTAACTTGAAACATTTTTTCCCCAAATCAACGACGACGTACGACAAGAAAAAAAGTCGACTATGTTTTTTTTGTCGTCGACATTTTTCATACAAACACGCTTTCGTCAGCGTATTTTGGATTCCGTGCGTCGTCGTTGGTTTTGAAGGCCAACAGGGGCGAACGCAGAAAAAAATTCCGGAGGGGGGGGGGGGGGTATCAAAAAATTAAATTACCATTTTTTTGTATTATTAATCAGCCCTGTTGTAGTTTCACGTGGATAGTTATTTTTCGCCCGGAATTTGAAAAAGCTATTGCAATTTTCATATCTACTTTTAAGTCCTAAAGTTTATGAACAACCCCTAAAATCCTCCCCCTGGAGGCCTATAAACTTTAAATGAAATTAGGAATTACTTCAAACCCAACATAATAGTTAACTAAAGAACCTTGAAAAAGTGAAATAACAAAGTACCAAGTTCTTTTTTTTGTTATGTCATTTTGACACACAAAAATACGAAAGCAATTAGTAATTCACATGCACATGAAATTACAAAATCCTATATGAAGTTTCTACACTTGAAAGTACAGAAATTAGAATTCTTAAAAAACATGCGACATCAAACATTAATATGCCTTAAACCTTGAAAAAAAAAAATAATAAAAACCTGTAGGCAGTTACTACACCCATTCTATCAACAACTTGCCGCAATTAAGACCTTTCACACCTTTATCGCTAAGTGCTAATCCTTGCTTTTGTCCTAGAATAAAACCTAGAATACAAAAAAAAAAAAAAACTATGAGAAACTTCTTTTCTTTTTACGACAACATAATTGTACCAACCACCATTTGTTAACAGCCCTTTTGAATTGATTTTCCTTCTTTCTATGTAGTGAAACAACAAAAATCTAGGTCGTTTTTATATTCCCTGTAATAATTTACCATTTTCAACTCACTACACAGTCACACAGAACACTGCGGATAGTTATTAGTATCATCAGGCATAGTATCAAAAACACAAACAAAAAAAAAAGAATTAATATCCACGTAAACTGTCATTTATCTTTCAAAATATGCGGTAAACCACCACTTTTGTATACCTCCAAACATTATTTTAGTAAAATTCCTCTCGTCTTTACTTCCCTTTTTTCTATACCTCTCTCTTTCCCTCATATCAGCTCTTAGCTGGCGCCCAAAAATGCCGTCCTCCGTTTTCATTGTCATTCTTGTGCTTGGCTATATGCTTGTCCTCGTCCATGATATTGGAATCCTAATCACGCGCTAACTATAAATAAATTCCATTTTACCCTCAACTGTGAGAAATTAACGATAAATTTTCTGCGGGCTAGCAATAGTGTCGTTGAACGTGAAACTACCAACCTAAAATTTATACGAATATATATGAAAAGGGAAAAATCCTCTAGAACTGTCACCCTCCAAAAAATAACTCAAAAAAAGGACACCTACATAAAAAAGGGCGGTCCCTCTCCAATTTCCTAACCCAATATTAAACCCCCCCAACTCCCCCAACTCCCCCAAACACTGACTCCTACACAAACTTGTTCTTGCATATATCAGTGTGCGATAAAGGAACCGGAAAACAAACTAGAATACGTGATTGCGGTTACATTTCAGTTACTAACTATTATATGATTCCTTTTTACAACATTAAATCTCCGCACACACTAGCTAAAGCCCCTAACCACAAAAGCTCATGTGTGTTCCTGAGACAAGCGGCTAATAACAATGGAAAAAAAAGAGGGAAAAATAATAATAATGAACCTTACAATTTAGAGAGATGCAATGTTGGGTGGCACTGGCAGCTGGTGATGGTGATGGTGAGTTTCCTTTCCCTCGCAGCCTTCACTACCCACCACACTTCCAACTGTCAACCGTTTTATAAAGAAGTGAAGGCGACTGGAGGAGCAGGCGAAGGAAAAAGCTGAATTCAGTTTTGCTATCTACAACAGGGTGGACACCCGAAAAGGATATCTATTTTGTGAAAATGTTCGCAGAGTCTCTGAGTTCTCAGATATCAAATCTTCACCACCCACCACCACCACCCATCTCGCTCGTGGTGAACACAAAATGACAAAACAAACTTCCACACAGACTATATAGGTACTGTTTATTCGCCTGTTGGGTCATAGACAGGACCCTTTGGTGGTGATTTTTTGCTCATTTCCCTTGGCGTCGTTGGCATTTCCCCACCACTTTTTAGGTTTGTTTGTTTTCGAAGAGTCCTTCTTCTTTTGCTTCTTGTTCTTGTTTCTATATGTGTGTGCCTTTGCAAAAGTCTATTGAAATGACAGGGGAAGTTATTTTCTCTGACACTGAATAGCCTAGGTTGGGTTTGTATAGAGAGATGACAACCATGACAGAAGAGTATGCTGCTGTAGAATGAGGGGGGGCATTGTGGAGCTTTAACCATTGTTTGTCATGCTTTAATATTGTGTGTTTCGAAGAAGATGTCGTCTCGCGTGAGAAAAAGACTTCTACATCGTCGGCCAGGCGGCCACATTCATCCTATCCAGATATAACATTGTTCAGTGTAGTACATCTACATTGTACACCCACCTCTCTTCGCCTCTTGCCCCAAGAGTTGAGGTTTTTCTTCTCTCTCTCTACTTGTGGCAAAATTAAAGGACATCCCTTCTCCAGCAGTGTGGTAATGGTGGTTGGTGGCTCTGGAACGGAACTTTACAATTAGGTACAATGTGGTTAGTGCGAGAGATGGGAAATTGAAAGTTTTAGTGCGCAAAACTGTCAAACGAGAATGGCAACTGTTATTTAAGAGGAGGTGAATTTAAGTGGATTAAAGCAAAAAAGGGATGCCTCTTGCCTCCTGGGTTTTTCTTTCTTTCTTTTCTCGTTTTTGTGTTGCCTTAGTTTTATAATATTGAAGGTTTTGCTACCTAAAAAGTTTTTGATGCTGTGTATAGTGTATAAAATGAAATACTAAGCCAAGTTAGAAAAGAGAGAGAGAGACAGAAGAGTATATTATATTGCGGTCAAATTGAGGGTAATGAACAAAAATATTTTGAGGAGGTATAAAACTTAAGTTTTGAAGTTATAAAACTCTTACTATGGGCTATAGGATCTAGATATGCGAAGGAACGCATTTTATTTATAATTTCCTTTTGATATAATTTTCGTCAGATTCGAATGAATATTTAATGAAAACTTTTACTCTTCTTAACAAAAGGAAGTCTTATAAAGAGTACTTCATAGTTATGCGCCCACACCAATTCTTAATAGCATCAAAAGCATCTCACTTTAAATGTAGATGATATAGAGCCTTAAGACGATTTACAAAACAGCTGGAAAAGTAATAAGTAATTTATTATATTTTTTTTTTTCGGTATGATATTAGAGCTTTAGGGGTTTTTAAGTTTATGCGGAAAAATATTTCCGTTATCGATTAAGAGAAAGTGAGATGATTCTTGATGAGATATTTTTATGTTTTTGGGGTTGATGTTTTATATCCTCTTGTATGTTTGTCATTTTGATATATAAGCCACTGATATTTGAACTTGTTAGTTGAGGGCAAAAAAAAAAAAAAAAAACACCAAAAGCAAATGACACGGAAATGCAATAAAGTTATTGGCTTAATGAGATATTAACAGTGTCACAACAAATTTCTTTTCTGTTTTAACGAAATTGACTTACTCCTGTTGGTTTTTCCGCAATGTGATAATGATTTAAGGGTCGGATTCAACCAGCTAATATTGATTGTAGTTTGAATAAGAGACAATTTGTAGATATTTAATACCTACACAAGAAATATTACGTAATCTATTGGTATTGGTTTTGTGTTTCACGTTGGGCGCCAATTACAACGAAGCAAATAGTTTTCAAAATAGATTTCTGTCCGAATATTTCACCAGTCTTTTGTGAATCATTTAAATTTTTATTCCTTTGTCACCTTTCTGCAATAAATTGGTATGAAAAAAATGAGGTCGATTTTGTAGGAAAACCATAAGCTTTATTTTATCAGCAAGGAGGACAGCGTGTTCAAGCTCTCATAACTTAAGTTAAGTTGTTGATTTATTTACGGAGTTAACTATGATCGTTAACCCGACTTAAGGCCGATATTTGTGAAGCACTCATAACGTGCGAGCGCTCATATGAATATTCACCACACTATTCACCACAGCAGTCATAGAACTTATGAGTGGTCGAGACGTGTTGACATTAGAGTGGTCTATGAAGCTTTGATACCTATAAATGTTTATATATAAAAAAATCTTATCGCCGCACCACAGCTGCATCACCACCGTTTGGCGGAAAATTTCGGCGCACCACCGCCGCACCACGTCCGCACCACGTCCGCACCATTTCACTTTGTATGAAAAATTCGCTTCACCATGACACATAATTTTGGATTATTGATAAATAAAAAAAAAAACTACCGACGAGAAGGAGATTCGAACCCAAGTATCAAGAGCACTTTCAATTAGAAGTCCAACGCCTTAACCACTCGACCACCAAGTCATGTTTGTACGAACTGGCAATTTGTTCCTTAAGTCAAAATATCTTTGAAGACGACTTAAATATTTGTATAAGTACGAGAATAGAATATTTAATCATGGTGCAGACGTAGTGTGGCGGTGATGCACCGATTTTTTTCATACAAAATGAAATGGTGTGGCAGTGGTGGTGCAGCGAACTTTTTCATTTTTTTAAAATCAAATGGTGAGGACGTGGTACAGCGTGGTGGGGCGCAATAGAAATTTCTGATAATGGTGCTGACGCGGTGCAGCGGTGGTCAAAAAATGGTGAGGGCGTGGTGCAGCGGTGGTGTGGCCAATTTTATTCGGGACTTTGGTAACAGCGTAAACGATATCAAACTGAATATTATTGCTATTTTTATGGCCTTCAAGAAAAAAAATTGTTAGGGAACGTAGACTTTACCTTTTATCTTCAATGAATCATAAGCAATGTTATTAATCTTTCAAATTCTGCCATCAATCAAAAAAACAACTTCCTATTTAATGCTACCTTTCGATGACAGCATCCCCATTTTAACTTTTTTCATCTTTCTTGTCAAATAAATTATATACATATTTTTCTTTTGAGATAACTTTTAAACAGTAAATCATAAAGTTCAAACATATTTTTTACATCCCTTAAAACAGCTAGAAAATAAGGCAAAAAACGTGTACAGAATGGGGACAAAATCAATATTGCGTTTATACGATGTTGACCAGAATGAATCATTATATTGGTCCGAATGAAAACAAACAAAAATGACTCGGTCGCCTTGAAAACATACATTTTCTGTCTGAGACGCAAAAATAAACCATTCGTCCACCAGGCATTTCAATTTATTGACTACACTAAATGACAAATTTAACATCAACCCCATACACATTTGACCCTTAATTGACTAAGGCCACACAAATGTGGCCTTAAATGACCCCAACTAATGTACCTACCGGCTTTATATGTCACTTAATTGTTTTGCATGACGTTCAACCATTTACACCGCACCTTAACCACTCTGTCTATAACACAAAATCGAATCAATGACTTTGACAGCTCTTGCTCTGTCATGCACCCAATATATGTATGTAGGTATAAATAAACCAAAAACCTCCACGCACTAAAGTTCATCGCATTGGTGGTCTAAACTCAATTCAACCACTTTACTGATAAACAAATCAATGCAAAATAATTGCATTTTGACAAGAGTAATTAATTGTCAAACTCTTAAATGACATTTTATAGAAGCATTCGTCCCGATGGCATTCACAAAGCTAATCAAAAAAGTAGCAAGAGTAGTTAGTGTTTTGACACACAGAGTTACCTCCCATAATCTAGAAAACTGTCATCCCAAAGTGGAAAAAGAAAAACAAAAGTTTCAAACACAACACTTTTGGGGAATAAATTAAGTGTCATTTAGATTTTACACAAAAGGGAATTTATTAGTGCAGTAGAGTCCCTAAAAAAAAACACACACACACACACAGAAGAAAAAATGGAAACAAAAAACCCTTTTTCTGTCACCCGGCACCTCATAATGGTGTCCTAAATAAATTGCATGACAGCTAAGATTTATGAATGGTTTAATACATGAAAGTTTAAGTATTTTACTTACTTTTTATATACACACAGAGACATTTTGTTGAAATTATTTTTTTTTTAAATGTAACAAAAAAAAAATATATGAAAACATTTTATTTCTGAACATTTCCCCATACGTCATTGTGGACTATGGACCACTAAAATGACATCGTGTTGAGATAAAAACCGATTTCGCACACATGACGTTTAGTAGAATTTTTTTTACTTTTATGCATTTTGTGGATATTTTATGTGATATCGTTTTAAAAGGTTTATATTTTAAGTCCTAAATTTTACAACATCAAAAAAATGGCGTCTTTTTTTTATGACAGGCTATAAACGTCATTTTATTAGCTTGAGAGTTTGAACTACAATCCTAATCCGGTCAAGTAACTCTACATTTCGTTTTCCTTTTTTTTGGTTTGGTTTGGTTTGGTTATTTATGGAAAATGTAGGTGGATATAGGGTAAAGTCAAAGTCAGAGGGTTCATTTGAAGGGTCAGTTAGTAAACCTAAACCAAAGGAGCATTATTTAATTGGCCAATTGGTTAATTTGAGACGATTTAGGTTCAGTTCGGTTGTCGGTTGTGCTCCGTTAGGCACACGGGAATAAGGAATAACGAATGACGTGTGTGCGATGCGCACCATTTATTGTTGGGGAGGAAGTGATGAAATAGGTGCCTGTAAGTGGTTTTAATAGGAGTGTTGGTTGTATCGTAGATTAAAGAGAGCCAGCCCTGTATTTAAAGAGAAACAGAGATAGAGAATCATTTTATTTATGGACAGTGGAAACGAGTATTTGAGAGGTTAATGGGCCTTCAAAGATTTTTCTTCCAAGAGTTATATAGTATACGTGGTGTATGTAGAAGGCTTTACCGAGACTTACCACTAGGTTGTAAATTATTCAGTATGACCCACATTTTTATGTTATTATGGGGGACGAGGGTGAATTTATGACAAAATGGGTATCTATAACAATGGCAAATATATATATATACGTTGGTGTACGCGGAGAGAGACGACGAAGAGTCGCTTAGATTTAATATTTTTTGGGAAGCTGATGAAGGTGGTATTGGTAATGGCCTTAATTCATTTAGCACTTGTGTTATAACAAGGGAGAGTAAGAGCCAGTGAAGCATCTGTTAAAGTTATTTTACATTCTTGTCACAATTCAAAAAGGGACGATCGGGTCGGTAGGTATATTTTAGCAAAGGAGCGCGACATGATTTTAGGAGATTTTTATGAGGAGACAATAATTCTTTATGATTGGTGATGAAGATGGAGTTTTAAATGACATTTTTCATCATGGGGATGACATTAAATTGAACTCAACGAGCTGGTAGAGTAGTTGAAGATTATTATTTTTTATTTGCACTTTGATTAAGTAATTTATTGTTATTTGTTTTCGGAATTAAATTTAAAGTAAAGTCAAATGATGTTATAATAATGTCGAAATTCAAAATTTGGAAAGAGATTCCCTGTAATGTCGACTCTGATATTGTCATTTGAATGGTTTTGGGAATGAGAGAAGTAATAATATTGGGTAGGTATAATATTCGCGTTAAACTGTATTTTGTTCTTTAAAAAAGATTAGGTAATGGAGGTAAAATGGTGTTATACTGTTAAATAAAAAGTGAATGAAAGTGTATGTGTTCATATTTTTGTATCCACATGAAAGGAAGAGAGAAATGCCAAACTTGTTACTTACTTACTAAAAGACCTCGACCTCTAGGTTGGGAGCTCTTGCCGTCGGGGTAGGTGCCCGGTCAGAAGTAGGATGTAGTTATGAAACGACGAGTAGCCCCGGGTACGTAAGGATTTACTGATCACGAACCCTGTAAACTAAATAAGGACAATGAATTTCGAATATGTACGTATAATGTTAGGGCCCTAAACAGACCACGAGTAGCAGAACAACTAGAGGAGACCCTAGATAAAATGGTAACGAATTTAATTTTTTTCACTTCAAAAACCACAAAATATAACTGTTTTTTTATCAGTGTAAAAATTCCATCACTTTTTCAAAAGATAAAAACAAAAAACTTTTTTTTCATTTCAAAAATCGAATCTTTGGTCCTGTGAAGAAATAGTTAATTTGAAACCGTTTGTTTGTTTGTTTACCCAATGTTAGCCCAGGATAGTCCAACTTTTATTTTCACTATCCTTCCCTTACTTTAGAAATTAAAGAAGCATTATTTTTTTTCACTTCAAAATCAAAATTTTTTTTTTTGTTCAGTGTAAAAATCGTTAATTTATCACTGTGTTTCGTTTGCTCAAGGTTAGGCCCGGCTAAACAACCTTTTATTTTCGTTGTTGGGACTTTAGTTGTTTACAAAAACCAACTATCATTAATTTGAAAAAAAGAAAAAAATAGTAGGTACGCATACACCACAGTAATAAATCCACTACTCTACTCCACTGGTGTGGGCACTGCGCCTCAAATGTTAGAATTTTTACTTGATTGAAAGTAATTCCTATAACATTCTTGTTAAGAAGCTGCAGTTGATTTCAACTTAAAAACCACAATTTATGTACAAATATTTTTTAAAGTGTAAAAATCATTGATTTTTTTTGTTTGCCATATGAGCATCTAGAAAAGCTACATGCTAAGTATAACCTCTCCATACTTTTTTCAAAAGTAAAAACAAATATAAAATGATGTGCGAGGTGATTTCTTTTTCAGTACACGAATATTACTTTTTAAAGCTTTCTCAGCTAACCATGTAATTTCATCAAATTACATCACTTTTTTTCGTTAGCCCACTCTTAGTTCAAAAATTGTGACAAAAAACTTTTTTTCAAATTATCAATCTTTTAAAAACAAAATTTGTTTTTTTTTCTGTGTAAAAGCTTGTAAAAACTATTGTAAGCTTCTTGGCAGGAATATCATATGGACTTCATTGAATCAAGTAAGAACTCTTAGTCAATTCCACTCCAGTGAAGTGGGTTTACTTTTTCCAAATTATTAATTAAAAAGGTCACTGTGGTGTATACGTACTATTTTTTTTTTCTTAAAAAAGTTTTTTTTTATCTTTTGAAAAAGTGGTAGGATTTAGATAAAAAATGTTGGGCTATCGTTAGAGTTACAAACTACAGTGAAAAATCAACGATTTTAACATTGAGCCAAAACAAATTATTTCTTTTGGTTTTTGTCTAACGAAAAAAAGTTGGACTGTCCTGGGGCACTCGAACCAGCCTGGTTTGAAAAAAATTAACATTTGTGTGTGCCAACTTCACATAGTCGCTATTTGCTACCTATTTGATTAGCTTGTTCCATAAGTTTTATGGTAGTATAATATCACAACAAAAACATACTGTTAAAAAAAGAGCCAAGTTCTTCTATGTTGAAATTATGCTGGCACAAAAAGTACTGAGATGTAAAAGTGTACCAAGTTCCAAAGTTTGGGTTCAAATTCGTATCAATAAAATTTTGATTGCTCTCTTGACAATTTTTCTTTTAATTATCGATTTTTAAAGTTATTTCAAAAATTGCCAAGTAAACAATCAAAATTTTATTGATACGAATTTGAACCCAAACTTTAGAACTTGGTACACTTTTACATCTCAGTACTTTTAGTGCCAGCATAATTTCAACATAGAAGAACTTGGCTCTTTTTTTAACAGTATGTTTTTGTTGTGATTTCACTACTTTTTGCAAGGTATGGCTGTAGAATTGAAAATCTCTATATTTGATGAAAATTCAGTGAAAATGGGGGCGGTTACCACGCCCCCTGGCTGAAATTCTCAAATTTTAAATTTTTTCCTTTGTATAAACTACCAGCTCTACCGTTCTACCAAATTTCAACATTCTGCGATAATCAGAAGTGCTCTATAATATTTTATGAAAATTCAGCGGAAATGGGCGGTTGCCACGCCCCCTGGCTGAAATTCTCAAATTTTAAATTTTTTCCTTTGTATAAACTACCAGCTCTACCGTTCTACCAAATTTCAAGATTCTACTATAGTCAGAAGTGCTCTATAATATTTCATGAAAATTCAGCGGAAATGGGCGGATGCCACGCCCCCTAAATTGAAAATCTCAAATTTTCGATTTTTTCCTTTGTATACACCACAAGTCCTATCACCGCGTAAAATTTCAAGTTTCTACGATATCGGGAAGTTCTCCATAATTTTGATGATCTGTCAGTGAGTCAGTGAATCAGTGAGTCAGTGAGTCAGTTACGGTTTTTGCTATTTTTGAAGCCCTATATCTCAAAAACTACTCATCGTAGGAGGCTGAAATTTTGTGAGGTGTTTGGTTTTGACCAGCTCAACAAATGTAGCGAGTTTGAAATTTCTAGCATCTTTGGTGTGGAAGTTAGAGGTGGGTCGAAAATGGCCTGAGTTGTTTCCTGTAAATAAGGGTGTAGTGCCAAAGTTGCTAGAGAACTTGGCTGGGCACTACCGTGCCCCTTGATATCGTCAGCGTATCCAATCACTTAAAGTAAATTCCTCTGTTTCTAGATTATTTAATATTTCATTCATCAATCATTTAATAGAAATGCTCTTTCTGTAGTGTCAGTATCGTGACTTGTAATTTTTAAAATTTTATTTCTATTTTTTTCGCAGTATGGAAATTTCCCTAAAAGAGTTCTAATTTATTTTTCTGTTATTGTAATAAGTGTGTCCTTATGTGTGTTTTTTTTTTTTTTTTGTTTTCGTTCACAAAAGTTCTACCTAATTTCCCATGTTTTATAATTTTTTCCGAAATTGTTTCCTAAAACGAAATGATATTTACCCTGAATTTTGACAATTGCGTCAATTTCAGACTTGACTTTATTTCCACAAGCATAAAATTGTTAATTCTTTTTTTGTTCTTTATATCGATGTTAGAGACGTATGACATGTCACAAGCAATTATTGCGCACTTAAAACAAAACATGAGAGTATTTGGTATATACGACGACAAACAATTACACGTGCTCATGGGATACAAATATAAGGATATGTATATTCTACTTTGCGTGTTGATATCAACAATTTCTATCACGAAACAATAACATAATCCCATATATTATAAAAGTATTATATTCCTAGTAATATGGGGAGGGTAGGCGTAAGGAACGCAAAAGAAATAAAATTTAACATACAAAACATTAATGTTGTCATCTGTGACGTACCTACGTATCTCAAGTGCCTAAGGAATTCAACGAAATAAATTATTAATAAATAATGGTTTCAAGTCTAGACAATCGTTCTTTTTCCTATTTAGTAGTCTTAACATTCATATGAATAAATAAAGATACATCTCTAAAAATATTTCGTTTATTTTTAAAAAGGGTATTGATACCTTACTGATCGATGTTTGGTACGTGATGCTTTCAAATTTTCTACCTTCTTTTAGGTTAATAAGTTTCAGAAGTGTTATTTATAAAAAGATAGTGTATGAATGTTGAAGTTGAAAGAAACGCATGTCAAAATGATGGTAGAACTACAAAAGCCTGGATTTATTGGTGCATGATTTTATGTTTCTCTTTAAAATGCCATCTTTAACTTGCGTTCCTTTTCAAATATGCATAGTTTGTAAAAGACTGTAAGACTGTATATTTGTTAATTAAATTAAAAACTTATTGGCTTTCTCAGTGATTACTTTTGTAGAAAAGTACTTCCCCAAAATGTTAACCTACAATCGTGTTTTTTTTTTTTTTCTAACATCTCATACTGAAAATAATAAATTATCCCTCAGTAGGTCTATCATTAAGTCAAGTGTTTCTACATTACTCTCAAAACACTAGACCAATTTCTCTAAACGGACGATTCAAATAATAAATAAAATAAAAGTCCCACAAAAACTGACTTTTTTCGACCGAAATTTTTCTTCTTTTGTGATACTTAACATTGGAAATAAGAAAAAAAAAAAAGCCGTCTGGAAACCCTCAAAACCACTTATATAGAAGATAACACTCCATAAAACTGAAAATGAGAACAATGCCATTATTCAACCTGGTGGCGGGCGCTATAAGGATGGTGGTGGTCCTTATTCTTTTAACAAACTGTACACATATAAATTATTTAAATTATCTTTTCCTTGTCACTATGTATATTGTATATCTATATAAGAAACACACTTCTCAAATAGCATTTTATTATATGTACTCGCACACTTAAGAAGATACACTCCTTATGGCTTCAATATTCATTTCATTCTTGTTCCTTGCAACGCGCAAGATGTTACTAAATTAAATAATTAATTAACAATCTCATAAATTATGTCTTTCATACAACCTTAAATGTTATATTAAGATATATATAAAGTATACCCCCCAGAAAACCCCCATCAATCTTTTCATAAAATACCTCCTGGCAAATCTCATCATTTTCAACCCCACTTTTTGTAGTGTCTTGTATCTCTTTCTTATTGTATTTTGTTCTATTCTATATTGTCTCTGTTCTATTAAAAAAAAAAATCCCTTGGAGATATGTTCATTATCAATTTGAAAATAATGACCCCGCAGTATTCTCTATGACTATGACAATCGGTCCAGAGCAGTGCCCTTTTATTTCATAATAACCAAGAGACAAAAGGTACTAAATTAAAAGCATCCAAAACACCTCCCTCTCGTTCATTCATTCATTATGGGACTATTAAAATTTGAGCAAACTTATTATGTATTAAATATCTCATTAGACAAGACAAAAATATTAAAATAAAGAAATCAAAATTATTATAGAGAAGGAGCAAAACTATAGACAAACGAACCACAATCAAGGAATATAAAAGTTTGAAAATTCAGGTGTATTTCACCAAGAAATTGATCATTAAAACTAAAAAGATTTCTCTTTGTTTTGAAATTTAAACACTTAAAACAACAAACATTACTTACAACTTAAATAAATTTAAAAAAAAGAGGTTGTCTGTAAAGCTGGTTTACGGAACCATTTTTAAATTTTTACAATGCGCAAAAAGTATAAAAATAATTTATTGAAAACAATCATTTTCATCAAAAAAAGCAAAGAAAACATGAATTTTTATCTTCTCACGTCATTCATTCCATTTTTTTCCCTAACAACCTATACAAAATTTTATACCATCTGAAGCTTATTGTCTTAGCTCAAAATATATATATCGATCAGGTCTATGAGACATTGACAAAAAGAGCTAGAATTTTTTGAACTCGATAAAATTTCATTAAAAAAAGCAACAAAAAAAAAAAACATTTATTTTTATATTCTCACGCTATGGAATCAATTATTTTGAAAAAATTGTATAACATGTGAAAGCTTTATATTTCACCTTTCATATGACGTATCAATCTCATTTCAAAGATGCCTACAAGAGAAGTTAGAATTTTTTAAAGTCAACCATGTTGAATTTCCAGACTGAGATTACGGTACTTCCCACACTGGTGGCTGTTCGGGGGGCAACAGATCTCCACTGGTGTTTTGAGGTTTTTCGCAAGTTTCTTGATTTAACATTGTGTAGCTTGTAGTTAGTCTACCGTTATGTGTGATATACCAAATGAAAGGTAATTGTATCAGAATGCTCATAAAAGTTTAATACAATTTCTATCTGGTCTTAGTCAAAAGTTATAACCTGTTGAATTCTAAAATTTTATTTTACCGTTATCTCAAAATTATGTCTACGAAAATGATTGAAACTTCGCACACATATAGTCGTGGTCATGGTCATTCATTATTCCTCATACTTTATTCCTGTATCTATTAAGGAAAAAAGATAAAAATAAAAAACGATGAAAATTGGTTAAAAACGGTAAAAAAAAGTGTTTTTTAAAAACTTGTTTCTTCCGTTATTCAGTCAAAACTTACTAAACGATTCCAATTTTGCACATGTATGCATAAGGCAAAAACCTACATGTCCTATAAGTTTGAGATTTTTTGAATGCTCCAAAAAAAAGCTAAAAATCAAAAACTATCCAAAAATACCCCTAAAAAACAAGGTGTTTTTCAAAAATTCATATTTCGAAACGCAGAGTGTTGGAAAAAAATCCGTATCAGACGCCTAATTTTTTTTCCCTCATCTTTCACCTGGCACCTTTAGAATTGTCAAAAAAAATTTTCCCTACCCAAAATCATCATTTTGTCATAGCCCCAACACGTGTACAACGTTCAAACAAAACGTTGTAGCTTCGTTTTCTTAAATGCAGTTATTCTTAAATTAGTTTTATCTATCTATAGCAAAAAAAAATCAACTCTCTACAACTTCGCGTTTAGATTTTAGCCCAAACTTTATCTTTCCGTTTTACCCCTGTTTACCCTATTAAATGACGGAATTTTTAAAAATACTTCGTTTGGATTAAGCTTTAGGTTATTATCTTTCAAATAAGCTATAGAAGATTTTTGTACCTCTAATAGTTTATTTTTAATTTTTAATTGAAATTTTTTGCCGCACTGCGAAAGTCCGAGAGTGGAACTGGAGAAAATGGCGTCACTTTTTTTGTGGTGGCTGCCATGGTTCATCAAATCAAAAACCCATTAAAAAAAAATAATTTATTTATTTAACTACTTATTCTATATATTTTTTGTCTACTTCCCCCCGATAAGCCAGGTGGAGCAACTGACTTAATTTGAAAAAAAAAAAAAACAAATAACTTAAAAAAAATTATTCAAAACCACCTACAAAACGTGCTATTGTTTTTTGTAAAATCAAAAACCTCGTCTTTTATCTTGTTTTTATAAAGCTGTTTTTGACACAGTTTTTGAAAAATAAGGTTTCAATATTAAAAAAAAAAATGGAAACAAAATTCGAATTATGTAATTAAGTATCTACTAATTTAGACAAAAACAAAAAACCTGATGCTAAAACATCTACATCTACATTTTTCGTTTCGAAAAATAAAAAACAAAACTAATTTTTTTCTAAAGAACCTATTTTTTTTTTTTTTTTTTGATTTTACGTGACTGCGGACTTGTTGGTAGATTTATGATACATTAAATTTTATTCATATTTTATAAACAATAGGCGTGTTTTTTGGCAAAACTATCCGCATTATAAAGTTAGGATGGATAGATTTTATACCCATGCTTCAAGTAAGCAAACAAATATTTTTTTTCTACTTTGCATTTAAAAAAGTTAAAATATTTTTTTTAAGAACTGCTTTTCAACAGTTTTAACTTTTTTTGAATGGTATTAGAAGAATTATTGTAAAATTAAAAAAAAAAAAAACTGATTCATTTCATTCATTTGTGATATTTAAATTAAGATAACAGAGTAAAATTAATTCATTAAATTAATACACCTTTTTCGCATTTAACTTCTTAAATACTTTAGATAAGATTAAAAATGTTACCATTCTGAATTTCCAGTTTGAATTTCTGATTTTGATTAAAAAAGCAACATATTACGAAAAAACATATAGTAGGGGAGAGTGGGGCTAAAAGTAACAGGGGTAAGAATTAACAGCTAAAAAAAACGGTATTCCTTTCAATATTAAGAAACACGTGAAAGAGAAAAATGTTCATTTTTTCCATATCTACCGGCACATTTTCTTCAGTTAAAGATTTGACGGCAGGTTGAGAAATTATACTAGAAGTGCCCAAAAAAAGCAGGTTTGTAACTTTTTTTTTTAATCTTATTTTTGGTCTACCCGAAAAAGATAGAGTGCTTATTAGTTTTTTGTTACATAAATTTGTGTTGGCTTTTTTTAAATTGATTTTGTGTGAAAAATTTCATGCTGGGCCAAGTTGGAACATTTTTCCGGGGCAAGTTGTAACATGTAAAAACCTACCTATAGATCTGTTCGCTAAGGTATTTATGTTTGCATAAAGTGTGACTCAGATGAAAATTCCTCTTAATATGTATTCATTCGACTTTTTTTACTTTTTACAAGTGAATTGTGATTTTTGGTTTATTTTATTTTTATTTATTTTTCATTACAACAAGGCTGTTTGTTATCAACTAGTGTAAAATAATTTTTTGAATAAGTACCAGAGATCAAACCTCGCTCTTTGCCCAACTTTCAGTTAAGAAAGGTCTTATTTAACGTTCAACTTTGGGACTAACCCCAAATTTTTTCTTACCTACTGAAAAATCTTTTAACTAATATAACCAATAACCCTGGATATGAATGCTTGTAATTGAATTTTTATTTATTTTGGATTTGCAAACACATTTTAAACCACCACTTAAATTTATAAACCTAATAACCAATTTATGAATTCAATATTCAAATAACTTTAATTTAAGACTTCGGTCTTAAATTTCCTTCTCCGGAAATCTTGGATTTGCTCCACTTTTTTTCAAATTTGCACCAAAATTTCATGACTGAGGTTCGTTTTTATTATAACCGATAAAAAATAAATAAATATTAACATATAAAGGTATTTTTTCTCTTATTTTTAGTTCTTGGTACAACCTACCCCGGTCTGTGTTACACTTATACGGGGTAAGTTGAAACAACACGAATTTTGTTTTGAAAGCTTTATTGTTCAACATTACCGTTAGGTTTTGCTAATTTTTTGTGATGGATCTTGCAGCTAAAACATGGGTCTTCAATTTAAAAAAAGATCTAGTTGACTTATTTTCAAATTTGTAGGCGGACCATCAGTTTTAGTAAAAAGTGTTACATTTGGCCCCCCTCTGCCCTAGGTATATTTCGGATTAAAAATCAAAGTGAATTTCATTCAAAATTAGTTTTTGAGACTTTCACATTCTGCATTTGACTTTTTGCGAATTCACTTGCCGAAAGTGAAATTAGGTGTTCTGCATTTTGTCACTCATTTAGATTTTCTGATCGAATTCAATTCACTATGTTTCTGTTTGTGAATTTGGGGACTTTTTCAATGAATCTACAATTGAAAGAGCAGCAGTAATTTTACTTTAGAAACAAAATAAAAATGGAAGATCCTTCAGTTTTGACAGTTCGAAGCAATTTCGAAGTTTTCGAAATCAATCGAAATGAAGAATATATTGATATTTCATTTCTCGTGAAATTGTAAAGTAAATTGAATTCACTTTCGGTCGAATTGCGGCGTATACATCGAAAATAGTGATGAGTATAGCTCAAAAACTATAGACGTAATAGGAATAAATCTGTAAAAAGTTTTGGATTGCTGTTTGCTGTAAATAACATAATTTATTAACATACACCTAATTTTTCTTATTAAGTAAACGAAAGAATTGCTCCAAAGAGGAAGAGCTGGGATTTCTAATTCATTAGTTAGTTATTCATTTAACCCAATTTATTTATTTGTTTGTGTTCAAATTAAAATTTGATAATTTGCTTCAAATGACAGCTTAAACTTCATCGAAATGCTACCAAATTAGTTCAGAATATATTTTAAGCGACGTTTAGCTTTTTTTTTGTGAAAATTTAATATAATCGTGTAACGTGTGCAAAAAAAACACCTATAGCTCAAGTAGCACACTTGTGTATAAATTGGTGTAAATTCATTAATTTTGGTGTAAAATTGAGAAAATTGAAAAAATATGGTGTATTTCTCAAAATTAGTGGTATAAAAATTATACCACTGTCTTTTCTGTACAGAATTTCAACATTGTTTTAAGATTCCGTGCAAAAAATACACCGATATTCAGTTGTTTTTATAATATATTATTAATGGTGCATAAAATTATTTGATTCTGAAATCAACCAAAACGGTTTATTTTGTACACTCTGTTTGGTGTAGGAAGCACACCCTGTGGACATAAAATTCACCAAAATGCATATGTGGGAGACGCCATATTTTTCAATGGACGCCATTTAAAAATAGAAGACAGCGATTAATTATTTTATTAAAATAGTATATTTATCGACCTAATAGTCCCGCATTCTTAGTTTTTTCGATTCATTATAAAAAAACTTTTCTTAAAAAAATGTAAAACAACACAAAAATTATAATTTTTGAAAAATGGATTCTTAAAATCGAAAAAAAAAATCATTAATTCACTGACATTTTTGAGGCGCTCGATTTTTAGAGGGGGTAGCATCTAAAATTAGTAGATAGAATGTGTTTCGTTTTAAAATTTGGCAAACAAAATCATATTTAACCATTGGTTTCTTATGGCAATATTATGAAAGTGAATAAAAATTCATTTTCATTTATTTCATAAGAAATGGTGTGAATTAGAATTCATCAAACTGTTTGAGATAAAAAATAAACTTTGGTTCAAATTTTAAATCAGAATAATTTAAATGGTGTATTTTATCCATAGATTTATTGTGTATTTTTCAATTTCAAAGGGATAATTTTCACCAAAAACAGATCATTTAATATACCACTAGTGCCATTTATACACCAAAATCGGTATATTTTTTTAACCACCGGAGTTTATTTTATACGAGAAAATGGTGTATTTTTTATATTCAAAATGCATATCACGAAAGTGCAAAAAATACACCAAATATTTTGGTGTATCTTAGACTTTTGTGCTACTTGAGTAGTAGTTGAAACCTTATTTGTTGAAGAAATATTTCTAGGAACCTCGCCTCATGACACATCAATTTTGGACTTCCTTTGTTATTTTCTTCTTGAGAATCTCTTTCTCTCCTAAATACTGCACACTGGTTTTCATATTTCTGAGAAAGAGATCGTCGTCAACACTTCTATTTTATCAGTCATAGAAATTTCTTTTGACATAGCTACCAAAGTTTTTTCTTCGAAATTTTACGTTCGAGGAAAAAAATGTACATATATGAAACATTTCTGGCGATCAAAAAAATCACAATACAAAAATATTGGTTACATGGAAAATTAAACACAGAAGAAATTGCTCAATTTAAATGTAAATTAAACACACTTTCATTTAAAATGTTTTCCAAAAAGTCATGAAAGCTTTAATACTCTCCTTTTAACGGTGAAATTCACAAAACAAAAGCTGCAAGAAAAAAAAAATAAATTAAAATAAACAAATCATCACAAAAGAAACCAAATCCCAGTTTTCGACTGGACTACCTAACCTATATAGGTACCTTTGCGTATTTACCGAATATTTCGTCCTTGGAAAGGAATTTTCATCACAAAGACTATATTTGAGGAGTGAAGCAGAAAAATGGGTTACAAAAAAATAAGAAAAAAAAAAAAAAAAAAAAAAAAACAGCCTGAAAGAGATATTCCCCCACATTGCTTTCTCATTAATTAGTGTCCATTTCCCTTTTTAGGTGTATATGTGTGTGTTTTTTTGCTTTTGTTTTGTTTAACGTTACCCTCGCTTTGGAATTTTGTGTTTTTTTTTTTATTTTTAATTTGGAAAAACCAAAAACAACCTCGAGGATTTTCATTTAACCACACCAAGTACCACACTACTGCCGCACTACTGTCACTACCACAAACCTACAGAGTAAAAGAGAGTAAAATAGTAATTAACTGGGGGTCCTTAAATTAAGACTACGATTATAAATTGGTTGCGTATACCTATAGTTGTGTATAGTTTTTGCAAACGGCCACATAGTGAGTCCTTTTGATATAAAAAAAAAAAAAGAAAAAAAGTATAGCTTCGCAAAAAAAAGGACATAAAAAAGTAGGACAACTTTAGGCTAACTCCCTCTTTTCCTGTGTGTGGTAAAAACCCTCATTAACCCCAATCAGGACGAAAAGATCAATAAAAATGCTTTAACTGTTATTTTCCTTCTTCCTTATTCTATTTTTTTTTTAATGCTGAATCGTCAGGATATTACACTGACAAAAAGGAAAATAGTAGAAAGCAGCAGTAAAAAATGGAGAAAAAAAAATGTATAGAAGTCATTGTCCTGTGGAATGTGATGTCTCATGTGGAAAGGGGGCGGAAAGGAATGCATAGTTCACTTATATACACACTTATCCTCCCACAGAGCATACAATACAAAATATTGTACAATAACTACTATGAACAAGGATGTGGGGGTATAGAAATTATTAATATGATGGACTCAGACCGAGGTGAAAGGATATAATGGCAATAAAAACAACAACAAAAAAAAGGATATTTCCCTGAATGCAAAACCACTCAATAGGGCCAGCTGAGGCTGACTCTAAGGCTGGCTGAAGCTGTGAGAGGGTCTGAGAGATGGAGATGGGGTTGACAGTCCTCTACTCGTTGCCATTGTTGATCTTTGGCTTTGTACTTATTGAAAACTGCACATACCTACCAACATATTCTCGTATTATATGAAGAATATTTTTTTTTTTTTATAAATGTGTGATGCGATGTGATTGAAGTGCGTATGTGACTTTTGTATCGATGGAAAAGTGGAAAAGAATGTTCAAAAGTTCAAAAATTTTTCGAGAGGCTAAGAGCGTCGTCGTTGATATCGTGTCGTAGTCATTTTTGATGGTGCATATGAATATCCTTTTGAGCGGTTCAATTTCAAAAAGGGCGCGCTACAAATTGACTTCAACGACAAAGAGTTGACTTTTGACATGTGTACATATATGCATTAAATATTGAATTGATCCTTTCTGGAAAATGAACAAAAAAAAAAAATAGAGAAAAAAAAAACTTTTCCCTTTCAATAAATTTATTTTTCATATTTAAATTTTTGTACTTTTTTTGGCTGAATAAATAGTTTTCACCGTCATCACTGACATCAGGATGAAGTGAAAAAGAAGGTACCTACAAGGGAAGGAAGGATATGTTGAAACAAGCAAGTTTAAAGTTTTCTCATTTTTGTGCAACGAAAAATAAATTAAAGAAAAATACAAAAAAAAAAAACAAGAACTCTAACAAGGATGTGTGTTTTGGGTAATTTTCTGTAGGTACGTGAAATTTTCAGTGGAAATTGGTTTTCTTTTTTTTTTCATCGTTGCAGTTGTACTCGTAGAGATGTAGTCGTTTTTGTCTTTTCTGTATAGGTGGTGTCTGTTCTTTTCAGTTTGAATGTAAAATGGTAGACAGTAGGTACTAGTTAAACGACTTAATTTTTGACTATGTGTGTGGATATGTTTTTTTTTTTTGTTTTTAAATGTGGCATGAAAAGTCACAAGGAAGTCAAAAGCAAACCAAAGTTTTAAGAAAAAGTTAGCAGCAAAAGAGCAAACTTATTTTTTAAGTTGATTATTATTTGTTCGCATGAAAGGATATGAAAGGAACCAAGTTTTTCAAAGAGAAAATGAACATGTATAGGTACAAATTTTATGATTGACTTTTTAAAACAGGTTAAGGTGTTGGTTCAAAGTTGGTTTTTTCTAGGTATATTGGAATTTAAGGGCAAGTTAAGGATACGAAAATCGATTAAAATAACAAAAGGTCTGTTGCACGAAATTGTAAAAATATAATATTTAAGGTCTTATCGCAGCGTTAACTTCGCAAGTACTCTAAGCCAAGGCTAATCCAGTACTTAGAAACTAGGCTTAGAAGAGAAAATGAATTAATTTCAAAACCCATGTGCACAGTGCTAAGGTAAAGAAAATACATCTTTCGAAGTGTTTTTCATTCTCATAGGGTTCTCTAGCCAAAAAGTGGATTTATTATTGGCTACATTGAGGTATGAAGCATCAGCAGGTGTATACAATATACGTTAGGGTGGGTCAAAATACAATTTTTTGGATTTTCAAAAAGGCTCAGCGATTAAAAGGTGCTAAATGGTTCGGTTAGCTTATAAGTAAAATTTCATTTCATTATTTTAAGCCTAAGTGCCTCCGGATTGTGGTTTCATTTTTGAAAAAGCTGATTTTCGCCTAAAAACCACATACGCTTTGCTTAATTTATTATGATCTCATTTCTTATACAAGCTAAATCAAGAGGATGTGCCAAAAAGCTTAAGCGTGTAGGTTGGGTCGGGACAAGAAAAAAATCGTTTTGGAGGGGGTTAATATTCGCCCCCGTTTAGCCAAGAGGGGCAATTTTCTAAAAAAAATGATTTAATTAGGAAAAAATATTATTAAAAATCAACCGTTATACCTACAACAACATGTTATACCTTTTTTTTTTGAGCCCAAAATCTCTATTTTATTTTGCTTTCAAATAAAGCTGTTTTATAAAACAGTTTTTGAAAAATTAATTTTCAAAATCAAAATTTTGAAAAAAAATGTTTAAATTTGCGAACTAATTTTTTTTCAAAATTTTATGTGATTAAGTACTACACTTAGGAGCAAAAAAACGGAATCAAATAAATTCTTATATTAAAAACAAAAATTCCAATGGTAAAATATTTTTTCTTTAAAGTCTCATGGTCTCATTTTAAAGCTTGAATTTCTTACTTTGAATTGTTGGGGAAAATATAAAAATGCATACGATAGTATTAGCGCTATCTTCCAATAAATTGCACTTAATTTTTTTTTTAAAGTTAATTTTCCAGATACTGTCTGTTTCAAATTGCAGTCTTTTTTTCCTTACGATAGTATTAGCGTTATCTGTCAATAAATTGCACTTCAATTTTTAAAAGTTAAATTTTCCAGAGGAGGTACACTCTGTTTCAATTTCAGTCTTTTTTCCTAACATGATTCATTTATGTTGATTGGATCTTTATAAAGTGAACAGATTTTTAAGTTAATTTACTTAAAGCTTTTATTTCAAGCTTTTCAATGGTACCATTAACATTCATGTGTGTCAACTACATCCTGATCAATTACCGTTTTTACAAAACCCAGTTTGATTCCATTTTTTTGCTCCTAAGTGTATTTAAGTTTTCAAAATACAATGGGAACGTTCAGGAAATATTAGGGACTAGATATATAGGCAACGTCATTTTCTGAACGGAAATTTGAGTAAATTGACTAAATTAGCTATTGTCAAATTTCGAAATTTATTTAAGAATTTTACCGGTCGCATGGGTAAGACACCAAATTTCACTTAACTGTAATGAATAAATAAAATTAATTATAACCAATAATGCACTTTTTAGTTGTTTTTCATACAAATAAATTTAATTTTGCTAAATTAATTCTTTAAATAAAAACAATCTGCTGTCATTTTGACAAAAAAAAACTTTCCTAAATTTTTAGGGAAAATTTTCTTGCCTAACTTTATAGTCAGCTTTCCAATAAAATTACCTAAATTGGAAGGATTTTTTTTGACAGCTGACCAATCAGAGACCGAGAAATTACCTAAATATTTAGTCCCTAACGTTTCTGAACTTGCCCAATGATCTTATTTGTTTTCAAGCAAAAACAGAAAAACGGATGCAAAAATGTTTTGTCGTTTTTGAGAAATTAAAAAAACCAAAACTACATTTTTCTAAGACTTGTTAATTAATTTATGAAACATTATATGTTTCTTTTATTATTTTTAAGGGGATACCACGCCTACAAGGCAGAAAATCTGAAGTTTGAATATGTTTCCTTTGCATTAACTACAATTCTACCAAGTTTCAAGATTTTAGGGTATTCAGAAGTATACTTTTTAATAATTGATATTAATTCTCCCAAAATGGGCGGTTACCCCGCCCCCTAAAAAAAAAAATCTCAATTTTTCGATTTTTTTCTTTGTATGTACTTCAAGATCCATGACCATAACAAGTTTCTATGAAATCTAGAAGTTTGCCATAATTTTTATCATTTGTTAGTTAGTATGTTAGTGAGTAAATCAGCTACTCTTTATGCGATTTTTGAAAGCCTTTTTCTCAGAAACTACTTATCCTACGTAGCTGAAAGTTTTTGAGGACCTTGATTTGGACTATGTTAACAAAGAAAACGAGTAAGAAATCTTTGACATTATTGAAACAAAAGTTAGAATGGTTCGAAAGCGGCTTAAGTTGTTTCCTAAGAGTGTAGGACCAAAGTTCATCGAGAATGGCTGGGCAACCGGAGGCAGAAGATAAAGTCTGATTATAACCAAACTTTATATTATTGTTCTATTTACAATTTGGCACCTTTTCATCACTGTGCCCGTAAAAAAATCAGCAAAAAAAATTTCTCCATACATTTGTGACCCAGCCTAATATATGTTGAAATTGTACTTGTTTAAAGAATCTACTTTATTTATATTGTTCAAGCAACTTAATATTTATATGTTTGTAAAATAAAATTTTCATTTTTTTTTCTTGCTACAATCTTCAAACAAATAAGTCCTTTTATTTAGAAGCTGGAACAAATACATTTCTTATAGCTTTCCAAAAGGTTATGGGCCCAGGATCGCTGGACAATATAATTGCATATTAAAAGAAAATAATTTGTTCAAAGGAATCATGTCGTCGATTCCAGCTATTGAAAAATTAAAAGGACGTGAGAATTTCGAAGATTGGAAATTCGCAGTACAGAATTTTCTGGAGCATGAAGATCTGTGGGAAAGCGTTCTCGGAACAGAAAAAGATGCTAAGAAAATTTCAAAAGCGAAAACAAAGATAATTTTACTGATCGATCCAATAAATTTCGTTCATGTTAAGACGGCAACTACTGCAAAACTGGTTTGGGATCGTTTAGAAGCTGCTTTTGCCGACAAAGGTCTTACACGAAGAGTTGGTTTATTGAGGACTTTGTTGAATACGAAGTTGAAGACTTGTGATTCAGTTGATTCGTATGTGAATAAAGTTATCACAACAGCCCACAAATTAAATTCACTTGGAATGGAAGTATCCGAGGAATGGATAGGGTCATTGTTATTGGCCGGACTGGGTGACGAATACAGGCCGATGATTATGGGTTTGGAAAGTTCTGGGGTCCCAATAACAGGAGACTCAATTAAAACAAAACTCTTACAAGACGTTAAAGATGATGCTTGCGAATCTGGTGATGATCCAATCGCTTTCTTTGGAAAGAATTCAAGAAAGAAATCATCATGCAAGAATAATCAACGTCGAGCGACTGAATTCAAATGTTTTGAATGCAAACAGAAAGGACATTATGCTAAAAATTGTCCGAACAAACGTAAGGCTACAGAAAGCCACGGAAGACAGGTGCTTTTCACATCGCTCATGGCAAGTGGTATTCGTGAGAATAGTCATGAATGGTTTATTGACTCGGGAGCTTCTGAACACATGACGAATAGAAAAGATTGGTTAAGAAATTTAACCAAAGTCAAGAAAGAAGAAGTGACAGTTGCGGATGCTTATAACTTGGACGTAGAAGCAAAAGGAGATGTTGACCTAGAAATTTTAGTCGAAGGCAAGTTGAAGACGGTTACCGTGAAAGATATTCTATATATCCCGAAATTATGTGCAAACCTTTTATCCGTCAGCCAAATGACAAAAAATGGTCTGATCGTTGAGTTTAAAGATGATAAATGCACAATTTCGAGCAAAAGAACACTGGTTGCAACTGGAAATAGAATTAACGGTAAGCTCTTCAGGCTAGATGTTCCAAGGCAAGTGGAAAATGCGATTAACATGTTTGCTGAGAAGAAAATTTCTTACGAGTTATGGCATCGAAGACTGGGGCACGTGAGTCATGAAACTATAAACAAGATGAAGAAGGGATCTGTGAATGGCTTAGATTTCATAGATGTGAAAAATGAAAAATGTGTCAAATGTATCGAAGGTAAGCACTCGAGAAAATCTTTTCCTTCATCAGAATCGAAAACAAGTGAAGTTCTATAACTTGTTCATTCTGATATCTGTGGACCCATGGAACAGAAGTCACTTGGTGGGGCTTATTATCTTCTGACATTTTTGGATGATTTTTCACACAAAGTTTTTATCTATGTATTGAAATCCAAGTCAGATGTGATGGAAACGTTTGTTTCGTTCAAAAGTTTGGTTGAAAACCAAACGAACAAGAAGATCAAAACATTTCGAACCGACAATGGAGGCGAGTTCTGTAATCGTGCATTTGACAGTTTTTTAAGCAAATGCGGGATAAGGCATCAAACAACAGTTGCCTATACGCCTCAGCAGAATGGCAAAGCCGAAAGAATGAATCGCACTCTCATTGAAAAAGCTCGGTGCATGATTTCTGATGCTGTTCTCAAAAAACGTTTTGGGGCGAGGCGTTGTTGTATGCGGCTTACTTGATAAACCGAATACCAAGTAGAGTCCTTGAAGATTTCAAAACACCTGAAGAGATCTGGTCAGGCAAAAAACCAGATGTGTCTCATTTGCGTGTATTTGGGTCAACAGTTATGGTGCATGTCCCTAAAGAAAAGAGGAAAAAGCTTGATGTCAAATCTATCAAATGTATTATGACTGGTTACTGTGAAGACTCAAAAGCCTATCGGGTGTATGATCCTAAGAAGAGGAAGCTCATAAAATGTTGCGATATTATTTTCTTGGAAGATCAACCATTTGGACAGGTAAAGGTAGCGAAAATCATAGTTCTATAGAAGAAGCAAACGACAACAACGATGAATTTTTGAATATCAATGCCGAAACTGAAAATAGAGAGGAAGAACAAACCGGACCTGCCCAAATTGAAGAGGAAGTTTTTGAATCTAATCAAGAAGATTTGACTGAAATTGCAACTTCGTCGAAGTCTGTTAGAAAATCAGAAAGAGTTAGGAAGCCAACAAAATTTTATGATTGCGTTACATACCTAGCAAATGACGAAAGTAATAACGACCCTCTTACTTACAAAGATGCAATTTCAAGCAAAGAAGCAGATAACTGGAAAGAAGCAATCAATAGTGAATATGCTTCTTTATTGGCGAATGAAACTTGGGAGTTAGCTGATTTACCTCTAGACAAGAAGATACTGAGTACCAAATGGGTTTTCAAAACGAAGTCAGATGTCGATGGGAAAGTCATTCGGTACAAAGCTCGACTTGTGGCAAGAGGTTGTAATCAACGGTACGGCATAGATTACGAAGAAACATTTTCTCCTGTTGTAAGATATGAGTCCATCCAATTCTTACTTGCTTTGGCAGCTCGAAAAGATTTAGAAATAGAACAGATGGATGCAATAACTGCATTCTTACAAGGCGACTTAAGTGATGAAATTTATATAAAACAACCGGAAGGTTTCGAGAAGGGAGAGAAAGTGCTTCGATTAAAGAAATCAATCTATGGACTGAAGCAGTCTTCTCGAATATGGAACCTTAAGTTGGATAAAGTGCTTAAAGAATTTGGAATGAAGCAGTCAGAACTTGATCCATGCATTTATTTTCAACATGTTGATGGGAAAATTTTAATAGTTGCTGTTTATGTTGATGATTTCCTCATTCTGGATAACCATCCCAAGCTAAAACATCAATTGAAAGAGAATTTAATGAATAATTTTCATATGAAGGATATTGGACCTTCGAATTCATTTTTGGGGTTAAAGTTAACAAGAGATAAGAAGAAAGGTTTAATCTGGATTGATCAAGAAAAATATATTTTGAAAATGATCGATAAGTTTGGATTAAGCAATTCCAACGAATGTTCAACACCAATGGACATTAATCAAAAATTAACGAAGAAGATGTCACCTCAAACAGAATCCGAACGTCAAGAAATGTGTAATATGCCATACCAAGAATTAATAGGTAGTCTTTTGTTCACCGCACAAGTTTCTCGACCGGACATCAGTTATGCGGTTAACTATTTAAGCCGTTTTAACCAAAATCCTGGGAAAGCACATTGGGTAGCAGCAAAGAGAGTATTGCGTTATCTGAAGGGAACTGCAAACTTAAAGATGTGTTATTCAAGAGAAGAAACAAGCGAAAGTTTAATCACTGGGTACTGTGATGCCGATTATGCTGGTGATGTTGATGAACGAAAGTCGATCACAGGTTATATATTTAAAATGCAAGGTGGAGCAATTTCTTGGTGTTCCCGTAAGCAGCCAACGGTAGCCTTATCGACAACCGAGGCTGAATATATGGCCATGAGTATGGCAATACAAGAAGTATTATGGCTCAATGGTCTTCAAAATGAACTTCTACCGGATGATGAACAAAATATAATTCTGTTTTGCGACAATCAGGGTGCTATATGTCTATCATCGACTACGGTCTATCATGCTAGGACTAAGCATATAGATGTTAGACACCATTTCATCCGAAATGTAATCAACGATCAACTCGTCAAGATTCAATATTTGAAAACCTCACAAATGATTGCAGATAGTTTGACAAAGAGTCTTCCGACTGAAAAGTCAACCTATTGTTCAAAATTAATGGGTCTAATAAATTAGATTCTAGTGGGGGTGTTGAAATTGTACTTGTTTAAAGAATCTACTTTATTTATATTGTTCAAGCAACTTAATATTTATATGTTTGTAAAATAAAATTTTCATTTTTTTTTCTTGCTACAATCTTCAAACAAATAAGTCCTTTTATTTAGAAGCTGGAACAAATACATTTCTTATAGCTTTCCAAAAATATACGTATTCCATCGATAAACAGATGTGATATTTTCTAAACTTAATCTTCTTTAACATAAGCAACCCTGAATAGGTCCAAGGTTTTACTTAGTCAACCCATATGCAACTACCAACATCATCTCCGATGTAATCTCAAGTGTTTAAATTAATGATGATTACATACTATTTCTACGGATCTTGTACTATTGAGACATATTTGTTGAAATTAAACTAAAAGATAAATTTTGAAAACAAACAACCTTTTCATACAATAATATCTTTTTTTTAATGGTACGCATACGACACAGTGACCCACTTTTGAAGGTTACATAATATACTATTATTACATACTACATTGGAAGGTTAGTTTTATCTATTCTAGTATTTCAACAAGTGGTCAATATTACTAATAAGTGGTTTTAAAAATTACTTAATTTTACTTTTTAATTTAACTAAGAATTAAATTTTGTGTTTAAATTTAAAATACATATTTAAAAAAAAAAATTATACATATTGGTACACAGTTACTTTTCTTTGGGGCATTTATCTACTCCGTAGTACTTAAAGTTGCTTTGAAACACTTTTTCAATGGAGTAATAGTTAAAACAAATTTAAGTACAAAGCAGTAAACAAATGCGTCCAAACGAACGCAGCTAATAATAAAAAAACTCATTCATTCGTTAAAAAAAAGTTGAGATAACAATCGAACATGATATTACGATGATAGAGCATATGAAAAAAGTTGGTCTCGTTAGTCCGTCTGTCTGTCAGTATGTCTAACCGTCTGGTTATAGCAGTAGGGTAAGTCAAAAAAATCGATATTCGTTTTTTTAGTTTTATACTCCGAAAAATCGATTGCTAGACACCTCTTAAACATATATACAATACACCAAATATGAGCTTTTTATCTTATTGGGAAGGTCCTCCGCTTCGCTATTTTTGCTAGGTACTAAAAGAAAAATTATTTTTTATATATCAAAAAAATTTCAAATTTCTTTACATATTCTTGTAAGAAATTTAACGCTCTATAAAAAAGGTCTTAAACACTTTTTTCGTTTATCTAAACGTTTAAAATATATTTGAGGTCCAAGGTGTGAGAATATCTTTGAAAATTCGTTTTTTGTTATTTATTTTGTTACAAATTGAAAAATTATAATAATCAAACGGGCAAATAATATTCTTGTAGGAAACAAATTGCTCCAAAAAAAGGTCGCATAAACCATTTTTTTTATTAATCTAACCATTTCATAGATATTCGAGGTCAAAGTTAAAAAAAAATATAACATCAATTTTTTATTTTTCAAAATTTTCTAATTCACTGAAAAATCATTATTATCAAATTGGCAAGATGGACTTAAACGCTCTTCACAGAGGCTTAAACGCATTAAATTGAATGCTTTAACCGTTTTTAAGATATTCCTATCCAAATCCAAATCGTATCCTTATCCTAATTTGATGATAAATTTAAAAATTGATAACAAATTTAAATTTTTTTCTAAAAATTCACCTTAATAACACAAATTAATCTGCAAACTTTTTTTGGAACTCAATTTCATTGAAATCTTGTTTTTTTTTTTCAATTGAAGAACGATATTTATGTTTACAGAGATATAGTATAGGTACATAGATTTTCTACCATTTTTCGATAATGAAGTACCCAATGACTTCTATAGTTTCACAATTTGATTCCTATTTTTTATATATGTAATTTAAATGTAAAATTAATTTTATAAATTTTCTAGGTAACTCAATTTGAGCCAGCACTTTGAAACTTATCCCCAAAACCAGCTATTACCGGGAAGTTTTCTGCAACACGTTACTCAAGATAGTTATTGTTATATAAGTTCTACAGAGCTTAGTTGCAAAAGGGAGAAGTAGGTGATTTGAGTGGTTAAAAGACTCACACTTGTATTACCACGCCTTTTATGATTCTCATAGGGCCTTCTGAATATTTTAACATTTTCCTACTTAAATTAAAATCTGCACTGTAATTTCCCTATTAAAAACACTTTCCGATTTCTGAAATATAATTTTGTATAATAAATTAATCACATAATTCCAAACACTTTGAACATACACAAAAGAAGGATGCAAAATATCTATAAAATATCTATAACACCCTCAAAATGTATCTAATTTCAGTTATGATTGCAATCTAAAAGATTAATTTTACCTAAATATGTTTCAATATTCAAAATATATTTTCCTCTCACAAACAATTTGCCCAAATCCCCAAAAACCTAATCTCTAAACTCAAAAAAGGATCAAAAAAGGCTTTACCATACTAAGCATCAAACAACACCAATCATCTCAAATAATAACATATAAAACCTCAATTTTTGACCACAATTTTTCAAACAATCATCACAATTTATATAGAAATACTGTTGTAGGTAGGATTGTAGGTGTAGGTAGAGGTATTAAAGGTACTTACTTGTAAAAGTTAAAACCTCTATTGTTGCATATTGAATACTATCTATGACCTTAAACAAAAAAACAACTACACTCACTCCTTACATTGGTCAACCATTTGCATTATTATATATTTTATCCCCCGAAAATCCAACATTTGTTACTTACCTCTCTCTTTGCCACACAAAAATAATAATAACAAATCAGAATTGTTGTTGCTATGCTACCTACTACTACGTAAGAGTAGGTTATTCAAGTTACAGTTCCATCAAATGGTATAATGTTACAGCTCTCTAACTAGAATCCAGAACTAGAGAAGGATTACTGTGTGTAATCCCTTTGAATTTATGATGCTCTTTCTACCCTTCAGGCGATATATGTGGAGAAAGGGTGTTGTTGGTACTTTAATATTTGTGTAACACATTTCAAAATATAGATATTAGATACACCTACAACCCCCTCCCCCTCCCCTACACACTGAACTGATACACCTGTTTCAATATTTCCATTGACTAGAGATTAGTTATTGATAGAGTGAGAGAAAGAGAGAGAAAGGGATACAAAGTACTAGGAAATCTTCTTGTAAAAGAAGATACAAAAAATCGTAAATAATACGAAAAACTCCCATATTGCACGTTATCAAAGGATAGCAGGTGGTTTAGGTAAAATTCTGATCAAAGTCATCACCACAACCTTAAGGTACGTTAACCAAAAGAAAAAAAAAAAGAATGACTTTTCCCTATAAAAGGTTACCAAAAGTAGTAAAAAATAACAAAAACAACACACAAAAAAATCGTTTAGTCCCTTTAGACCGCAATAAACTACACACACACACGCGCAACATACTGACTTTTACACCAAACTTTTTTTACAACATATGTACTCGTAAAATTTTTATAGAAAAACGTACCGCATCGTGTAATGGCTCTGCTTACCTTTAGTTTTAGTTTTTATCGCTGATTCAGGATAACCTCTTTCTTTCGTCCTTTTTCTGAGATATTAAGTAGTAGGGTCTTACCCCCTTAAACCCCACCAAACTCCCCACAAACACAATGACAACGGTAGAGATGAAGACTTACCTAATGGCAAAAATCTTGACGAAGACGTGCGTTCGTTCTTCTTATATTTTTCTTCTCGTGTGTAGCCCCTTCTCTCTCTATGGTCCTAGGGATAAATGGTGAAGATCCTTTAAGGGTTTTAGGTTTAATCTAATTAAATTTTATTTACGTCAATTACACCCGGCTTGCACTGTGTATTAAGTATTAGCAGCAGCAGCAGTCAAAACATGTACGATGTACTCATGTAGGTACCAAAAGAATACAGAAATTATACGTTAAAGCCCAACTTTGTCACAAGGACAACAAAGTTGTAAACTCCATTAAACTTTTAAGTGGATGAAAGTACCGAACCTTTGCATCAACCGTATCGTATGTATGGCAAAGCGAAAAGGCAGCAAGTACAAATTATAGTGTAAAACTTTTTTTTTTTTTATTTTCCAAAAAATACCCTCTCTTAATATTAAACCGCACAAAACCTCACTTTTGATTCACTTAACCTCACTTTTTTTTTTCGTGTTGTAGTTGGTAGTTGGGGAGGTAGGTTTACTTTATTTTTGATTCAGTTGGTGTGACTGAAGGATTTTTGTATCCTTCCAACACTCACTACTGCCTGCGTTTGCCAAGTAAATTTACTTGTATTTTTTTACGGGGAATTTTGGTGGAGTTGTCTGTGACAAATGGGCTTGTGATTCTTTAATAAATTATGCTCGCGGGACGACGACAGGCGGAGCAATGATATGACAAAAGACACTTCATCAAATTTATTATTTAAAGGATTTTTTTAGGGACTTTACTGCGTTGTTTTTTGGGGGGGTATTTGTCGTTTTTTGACTTTATTCGGGAATGTCGCACCTTGGTTTATTTAATTTTTATTTAAACTTTTTTTAAAAACATTTCGACATGAATGCCACTTGGTAAGGGGGTGATGGAAATAATACAATAAAAGGACGAACAAATAAACGCACTTACAGACGTAAGGATTTTCTTCTCTATTTTTTTAAAGACTTTTTTCACTGCGGCAGGAAATCACAAGTGAGCACTTTACTACACACCACACACAAAGGAGCACGAGAAGAATATTAAAAAAAGAAACACCAATAACAACAGCAACAATAACAAAACGAACACTACAACAAAAAAAATGGGGTAAAATTTTTTATTTTTTGGTTTATTTTCCACAAAAAAAAAAAAGAAGAAATATTTCTATGCGAGTATAGGTTTTATATTAAATATCACTTTGAGTGTATTTGTGAATCTTTTTTTCACAATGTGATGGTAAATTCTATGAAAGAATTTTTTTTTGGAACCGGTGATGTCGAAGATGCAAAATCTATCTCTCGAAATTTATAATTTAGTTTTGAGATAGAATTCAAAGGATATTCTTTAGCGTGATGATGATGATTTTAAATATCCTGTCACAGGATTGATATAATATTATATTGATGGTTAAAAGAAAACACCCAGAAACCGTTAACAAGACAAGAAAAGAAAAACGGTATAATCTTCTCGACAACACACTTGCGAGAGAGAGAAGGTTTTCCAAAGGACTGACAATGGCATACGAAAATTTGTCGAATTTTTCATATCCTGGAAGGATATGAACTGTGGTATTTTTTTCGATGTGAGAGAGATAGGGAATAAGATTGGAAGAAGGAAAATGGCTACGAGGAAATTTTCGATTTTCACGAGAGAGAGAACGTGTCGAGAAATAGAGAGAGCTTTCGTATCAACAAAAAGGATATTTTCATTGTGCTTAAGCTAACAGGAAAGTATTAAAAGTGTAGTGAAGGGTTGCCATTTTAATAAAAGACAACATTAAAGCAAGAATAATAAAGTACCTATATGTTTTCTTTGATATGAAAAGTTGAATTTAAATTCCATTTGAATTATAGATTTGCATATTTTAAAACACGTAACTCTTTATTGGCATTTGTTTTTTTTTTTTTTTTTTTTTAAGGTATTCGGTGGCGTATGTGTAACATTTTTTCCAACTTATATGTTATGTGGTCATTTTGTGTTTATTTAAAATTTAGTTCTAAGTTAAAGGCATAATATTCGTCAATGTAAGCATATTCACTGAGGATTCAAGGAAATCTTTACTTTAATTTTGATGAATTCATTTATTAGCATGTATTTGTATATACAAATACATACATACAGGGTGTCCCAAAAGTTAACGTCGAAATGAAAATGGTAGATAGGGTAGGTGGTGACAGTTATTAGAAAAATAATAAAAAAAATCGCAGCCATATATTTTGGGAGTTATGGGCATTTGAAAAAATGTCGAAAAAATGGTCACCCTGTGACGGTTTTTCATGTGCCGTGACTACAAATCTTAAGTTTTCTCATTTTTTTCTTTTGTTACGGAACCTTGAATAACCCTGCTATCAAATGCATTCAAAAATTTTAACTCAGCTACATCAGTTTTAAAGAAAATATTACTTTTTTACCCAACTTAGTACTAAAAAGTTTTACATGACTCTAATTCAATGAGCCGTAGTGTAAAAAAAATGCACTACGACGTTTCGGCAAGTTGCCTTAAAAGTTGGTGTGTTCAATTCTCTTTTCAAAATGGTATAACATTGTTGGGAACATTTCATAAATAACCGAGATAAAATTATTTTTCTTAAGAAATCCGACTTTTTTTTAGGTAATTTTTCCATATTATTTAAGTTTTTTTATTCTGAAACGTTCTGAAAAGGTACAAAACTTGAATAATATGAAAAAATTACCTCATAAAAAAGTCGGATTTCTTAAGAAAAAAAAATTATCTCGGTTATTTATGGAATATTCCCATCAATATCATATAGGTTTATCAAGAATTTTTTAAAAGTCCGTTTTGTATTTAAATGCTAATGACTTTTAATGACCAAAAAAACAAGAATTTATAAAAAAACTCACTTCCAATATTAAAACAGGCTGCGTTTCGAAACTGACAACCTTTGATCCGGCACCCGGAAAACGTATGAATTTGAGAAGAAGATATTATAACCTTTAATTTGACATAATACAGTAAAATAAGGAGAAAAAAGGGGTAAATCTCGGAATGAATGTTAGTAGAATTTTTTTTTGCTCAATATCTTCCTTTTGCCATTCTATAACATATCTCAAAAGTCTAGAAAAATCTCATGTCCGCTTGTCGCGATTTTAAGGTCAAATCGCGAAATGGAGATTTTCAAAATTAGCAAAAATAGGCTATGGTATTATATACACATATGATACATGATTTCAAGGTATTTTTTAATGCTGATTCCAAAAAATCTAAAATCAAGACAATCTGACGTTTCTTGGTTTGAAGATAAGGTGCAGATTTTAAAAAATTGAAAAACTACACTTCAGATATTTGTGTCAGATCAACATGAATAAGGTGCATTACTTTTCAGGGACGGTCAGGTTGACTTGTTTGTGAGTTTTGTTGGAATAAGTGTTAAAAAATACCTTTAAATCATGTCGCTTATGTTGGTATACATATAAAAATTTAAACTTTTCTTATTAATTTTTTAAAATCTGCACCTTATTTTCAAACCAAGAAAATTAGGACTTGCGGACATGAGATTTTTTTAGATTTTTGAGGGTAGTTAAAGAATATCCAAACAAAGATTAAAATGAAAAAATTAGCCTATTAGCACTTATTCCTAAGATGAACAAGAATCTTCTTTAGTGCATATCCTAAAATTTGCCCCTCCATTAAAAAATACCATTATTTCGTAGGTATATATATTTTTTGTAATGGATTGTTTTGATTTTTAATAATGATGGATTCTAAAATCTTCATGCAAAATTTGGTTCATCTACCATAACTTTTAAGGGTTTTTCGGCAGTAAGTTTGCAACTGTTATAATAATATGAGTTGACAGATGAAAAACAGGTATAACTTTTTCCAGAGACGTCAGATTGTCTTGATTTTGGATTTTTTGGAATCAGCATTAAAAAATACCTTGAAATCATGTATCATATGTGTATATAATACCATAGCCTATTTTTGCTAATTTTGAAAATCTCCATTTCGCGATTTGACCTTGAAATCGCGACAAGCGGACATGAGATTTTTCTAGACTTTTGAGATATGTTATAGAATGGCAAAAGGAAGATATTGAGCAAAAAAAATTTCTACTAACATTCATTCCGAGGTTAAACCCTTATTTGACTGGATTAACAACAATATTGGCTTTTAGCTGTATGAGATGCACAATGCACGCTATTTGTGCCAGGATGCGGACTGAAAGTCTTACTAAAAGCGCTCTTTCACTTTTAATTTGAAATTTTCTTTAGCTCGATGAGTTGAGCTTTTCTGCAGTGGCCGTCCGGTCTATTTCTTTTTTATAAAAACTGTTAGGTGCTTTTTTAACAGATTAATTCTGTTTATTGAAATTCTGTAAAACTATTTGTTGCCCAAAAAAAATAATGAATACAAAATGAGTAACTCGACACGAAAGAAAGATGGAGTTTGTTTACTTCGTTGTCTGGAACTTGTGAAGGCTTAAACTTTAAGCATTATGTTGGCATTGATGTGTCTAACAAAATAATAGATGGGGAACTAAAACTAATGATTTGTATGGTTTATTTTTTTGCCTTGTAACGTTGACCACTAATACTACACTAATATTCATATTCATTTTGTAAAACTTTTCAAAAGTTTATTTAATCAAATTTTATATTTTGATTTCAATTCCAGAAGAAATTTTTACTTCTTTCCAGAAGAAGAACTGTCATCCGAGGCCAAAAACGCACTTTCAGAAGCAATCAGAAGCGTTCAGAACAACCAATCGAAAACGACAATAATCAAAATTATTGGTACATATGTAGTTAATTTACAATTTTGCTATTAACACCCTCGTTGAATATTAAACCCAGTTCAAAAACGTCCTTAGGAGATAAGTTTTTTTTTTCAAACAATGTAGCAATTCATAGTAATGTGGCAGTAATTAATTTCCACGACATCCATTGAAGTGGCAACACTCATTTGACAAATTGACTTTTTCCAATCAAAGAACTGTATGAAAGCTTTTTCTGATTTCCTGTTTATTTTTTTGTATTTGTATTCGTATAGCAGGTAGAAAGTAGAAAAAAGTCAACCTTGCATGGGAATTTGCATTACTCTGTCTCATTTTGATGCGGATTTGTGTTTCACTCTTATATCCTTTTGTATGTTCGATCATATATATTTGTTTGTAAATTTGCTGAGATTTAGGGTATAGACATCCCTTATTTTATTTTTACGATGTTGATGTAATTCTATGGAATTTAAACTTCAACAGGTGGGATGAAAAGGCAGAAACAAACAAACAAACAATCTAGAAAAAAAAAAAATAAAACTCTTTCTACCTTTCGAAAAACCAAAACCAACCCACCGGATATAGAGTTGAATCCTTTTTGAGAGCCCACCAACTACCACCATCACCATATTTATATCCTTTTTGTTTTGTTTCGTTTTGTTTTTTCATCATTCGGTTTGGTTCGAGCTGAAATGAAGTGAAAGTAATTTCCAATATCTGCTGCGTGTCTGTCTGTGTCTGCTTCTGCCTCCGACATGTTGTTTAATCTCTGTTATATCTTTGTTATTTATTTTTGTTTGTTCTTTTTGAATTCGTTTGATTTTCTAGGGTCAAGTATTTGAATCATTATTAATGACAAATTCCTGCTTTTTCATTAATGACTAACGATAGAAATAATATGACACAGTAAAACAATGAAGTTTTTCCCGACTTGTAATTAAAAAAAAATGTGTTTTTCTTACTTGGTCCTTAAACATGCTCCAAAAGTAGGTATATACTTCCTTTGGAATGTTTCTGACATTTCTATGGGCTACTTCCATCGACTTAGTCATGAATTCCTCCTCGTTTTGAGTTTATTTTTTTTTCTTTGTCACAGCAAAGCTTATTTGATATTCTGCCCTGAGGTGTTGTTTTGATGTGTGTAAGACAAAGTACCTTAGATGGCGTCAGATTGCACTGACACATAAGCATCGTTTGCAATTAAGCCCGAAAAAATGAGAAAAATATATGTATATAAAAAATAAGGAAATTTTGTGTAGCATTCAATCAAAGAGGAAGAATGATGATGATGATATGTTGAAAGGAAGCTACATGTATGAAAATGTTGTGAAGATGAAAAACAATTTAAATCATGGAAAAAGAAACAAAAATAAAAAAAAAGATAACAATAATATGTCTGAAGCATTCTGGCAAAGAAGAGAATGCACTAAGTGGTAGATAATGAGCATACACAGATGAGATGAGTTTTTTTTGTTTTTGTTTCTCATTTCATTTTATTTGATGTAGCTTTTCTAGGGTACCTATACACTCCATCAAGGAACTCAAAGTGTAACTATACCTATATTTTAGTAAAGGAAACCAAGAAAATTTCCATTTTGCGGTATTTGCAATGCAATTTTTAACCCTTTTTTTTCAACTTAAATAGCTATGTGTTTTCTCTTGTACTTTTCATTTTTATGAGAGAATAGGTGAAATGCACTTTTTAGTCTTTTGATCTATGAAGGGATTTTCAAAAGTGAATGATTTTTTTTGTTCAATTTAAATGGTAATCTTTTTGTGGAACCTTTTCTTTCTAGAGCCACAATGGGGGTCTCATTGTCTATAAAGTCCTCAAAACAACTTTTAAAATAAAATTAAACTACAAATAATGAAGAGAAAAAAATTACTTTAAGATAATTAAAAAAAAAAATATGCTTATAACAATTTGAATTTGTTTATAATTTTGTTTACCTAAATCCACTATGCCCCAATTTATTCAGTCTTCATTGAATTTAAAGTCTTTATTAAAAATTAGAAAATCGTCAAATGGCATACAAATTTAAAAATTTCCTCTTTTAAATGGAGATTTAAAATTTAAAGAAGTGTGAATAAATTGGGCCTAGCTGTAATTTTTTAAATGAAAAAAGGAAACCCGAGTTATTATTATTTTTTTAAATAGTCTTTGAGCTAAAAATCACCAAATTCTCAAATGTTCAAAACTTTCTAGTTTGAAAGATATTATAGTGTTATTATAGCAGAATTTACGTAACATTGACTTTTTTTTCCAAGAGTAGGTGTCACCACTTTTTCACAGTTTGTAAGAGACGAAAAATCATATATGTGAAAATAGTTTATAGTACAGGACAAGCTTTTGAAAACCATTTATCAATGGAAACTTTAAACTGTCTATTCATTAAAAAGGTTTTATTCTAATAGGGTACTATGGAAAATTTTACTTTACATGCATTTTATTTTGCAAAACTGTGTCAAATGCGTTTATCATGCAGTAGAAATTTCAGTAACTAGAAACCTGATAAATTGAATATAAAATATTCTAGTTTTAAATTTATCAATTTAACCAACTGGCCTATAATATTCATTTGCAATTTTTCAAGTTTTAAAAAGTCAGTTACTTTTAATCCTATGAAATTCAATCTTTTCTATTTTCCAAAAAGATTAAATAAAAATAAAATGCACGACTTGGTCGCACGTACTTGCTCTTGTAGTTCACAGTATCTTTATCTTAAATATTTATTGGAAATTTAAGATTTTGTTTAGTGTCGAGAAAAAAAATCAAAAAAAAAAAAAAATCAAAGTTTAAAAATTAAATTAAATTTTTTTTTTTCAAAAATGTTTTTAAAAATATTTTTTTTTTGTTTTTATATTTTATACTTCAAAATGATGTCTGTAAATTTTTAATAAAATTGACCTATGCTGTGATGAAATTTATGAACTTAAAAAATATGTCAATTTTTGAAAAACGGCAACGCCATATTTCCGTGCTCCGCATTTTTTGAGAAAAACTAAAAACGCAGTTTTGTTAAAATCAATAAGTCTATTACGTATACCAAATTTGATCAAAATCGTTAGAGCCGTTTTCGAGAAAGTTGCTATACCTTGAAAACGTTATATGGGAGATATGCGTTAAAACGGATATATTAAAAAAATAAAAAAAAAACGGGTCTAGGGAATAGCGTAAAAAGTATCTGTACCAAGTTTCAAGCAAATCCATCCATCTGTTTAGGCCCTAGCTTGATGTACAGATGGACGCACAGACGCACAGACCGACGGACGGCATGACGAAAACCACTTTTTTGATATTCTCCATCATCGTAATGTTGGTTTTGATTAAAACCTCAATTTTTTTTTCTACACAAACCAATACTTGCCCTATAGATACGGTGACCATATTTCTGGAAGCGAAACCCGGGACAGATAAAAATTCGTTGGATCGTTTTGAAAATATTGATTTTTTAATAAAAAATTTAATTTTTTTAAATGAGTTTTCATAATTTTTTAATTATTTTGATTGCCTAAACGATTTTATGGGAGCGTTTTTGTTGAAATCATTTAAGTCGAAATCAGAAATTAAAAAAATGGTCTGTTAATAACTTCTAAGAAAATATTATTTTAATCAAAATCGGGAGAGCTGTGTTTTAACATTTTAATTTTATTTTAAATGATTTTGAAATTGTATGATCTTTAACACAACTTTTAACATTTCCTTAAAAGTTTTGAAACTATAATCTGGGTTCTTTACTCTTCCATATGTTGTTCTTTATTCGAAAACATTTAACCTGGTGTAGCAACCTGACAAACAGACGCTGGAACTAAATAATTGACGAACATTTAAAAAAAAACTAATACCTAGTCTAGAGGCGAAACGAAAATTTTCTTACAAAACCAGCACAACGAAATCGAAAACGAAAATTTTGCTTTTCATGGCACAATACGCAGCTTAGGTAACGAAATTCTTACCTGTGCTGGAATATATGGAGATTTTTCAATCGTTTGTCACTCCCATTATTTGTCCAGGCAATTTTTCTTGCAGCAAAAGTATTTTGACTTTGGAGACTTAGAAAAATTTTCGTTTTGCTTCAGCAGCGTATTTAATTTTAATTTCCATGCAACTGTTTTCTGGTTTTCTGTACAAAGTATTTAAAATATTGAATACAAAAATCAAACAATGTTCAAATACGGGACAAATTACAAAATACGGGACACTTATACGTCCCGGTTTTCTTAAATAAAAACCCGGGACAAGCTATAGAAATACGGGACAGTCCCGGGTAAACCGGGACGGATGGTCACCGTACCTATAGAGCAAGTAAAAAATAATACCTGAATTCGTTTCTCTTTATTTTTGATATAATGATAGATTCTGTGCCACTTTGGCTAGCTTCCTTCACAGTCAAACTTATAATGAATTCCAGCTAGAAGCACATATTCTATTTTTTATACAATTTTCATCATCTGATTTTTCAACAATATTTCTTCAAAGTTTAAATGCTCATATTTTCATTTGTTTTTTATGTTGAACTTTTTAATTATTTTTATTTATTTGAACAATAGCCCAGGGAAATTAGTAAATTAAATCGCATTTTTCGCGGGACAAAATTTTTTTCATGGAATGGGTTCGGTTGGTTGTTCTTATCATAAAAGTCAATTTGTTGGGATAATTGGAGGTTGGGAACAGCCGCCATCTTGAAAAAGAGATTGGTATCGTTTTTATTGAATAGTTCCATTGTTATTCATTTAAACAAAAATTGACAAAGGTAAGACTTATTAACAATAAAATTATCTAAAAAATGATATACAAAACAATTCCGTGAGTTGACTAAATAAAATTTTATAGTTGGTCAAAGTGCGGGTTTGTATCGCAAGGTTGGGGCAAAATGACATTTGTTCATATATCTGACAAATTTTTGATTTGTTTGGATAATTCTTCAAGAATGAATTATAGTACTTATAATTATCTATAAAATGAGCCCACAATCGTTATTGTAACCATCGTATTGTAGAAGTAATCTTACTCCGAAACTCTCCATGTACTAGTCAAAAGTGAGAAAAAAGCTAGTTTTTTGCTAACAGGCCGAGCAAATTTTGGGAGTAGAGGTATAACCAAAATATAAGTACGCAGTTTTGCAGCCATACGCGTATTAATATCGATTTCAAAGGTCTGACAACTCTAATTTTGTGCTTTATACGGTTTTTGGGTGGTTTAATAACGTAAGTTTTCCAGTTAATGTGAATGGGCTAGATTTATACTATTTTAAATTATAAATATAAAAGCTGATGCTCTATCATTTTTCCTTAATCTAGACACCCCAATCTTGAGTATGTGACCAATAGAACTCAACATATAAGCCATTTATGCAATTATGTTTCAAAGGATTTTTTGTTTAGATTTTTGTTTGTTTATTTGAATTGAAAAGCCTGATATGGTAAGTTAAAAACGCTTATATCTTGAGTTCTATTAACCTAATCGCCGAGATTGAGGTGTCTAGATTTAGGGAAAATGATAGAGCATCAGCTTTTATATTTATAATTTATCAAATCAAAAGTTTGTCAGATATATGAACAAATGTCATTTTGCCCCAACCTTGCGATACAAACCCGCACTTTGACCAACTATAAAATTTTATTTAGTCAACTCACGGAATTGTTTTGTATATCATTTTTTAGATAATTTTATTGATAATAAGTTTTACCTTTGTCAATTTTTGTTTAAATGAATAACAATGGAGCTATTCAATAAAAACGATACCAATCTCTTTTCCAAGATGGCGGCTGTTCCCAACCTCCAATTATCCCAACAAATTGACTTTTATGTTAAGGACAACCACCCGAACACATTCCATGAAAAAAATTTTGTCCCGCGAAAAATGCGATTTCATGCCTATATTTTGACTAATTTCCCTGAGCTACAATACTTTAAAGAATTTTTTAAAATTTTTATTGAAATTAATTTTTGATTTTTCAATTGCTTTAAATGTCGAAAAAACTTTTTAGAAAATGGTTCATCTTTTTTAATAATATTTTATTGGTAATTTATTTTTTAATTCAAATTATTTGTTAATATAATTTATTAAAACGCATTGTAATTATTTTTTAGATCCTGAAGATGAGGCAATTAAGACCTCGAAATATATAGGACAAAAATAAATAAATATTCGAAAATAAAAATATGCGTTTTAATTTAAACTGAACTTAAAAGAAGCAAAACAAATAAGGTAATAAATAAAATTATTTGATCCTTTTAAAGTGATCGAACAGAAAAATAAGCACAAAGTACTTTTTATCTATAACATATTTGTAAAACACTAAAAAAAAATCATGTGTGCAATTCACACGCGTTAGAAGTGAAAAAAAAAAAAACGAAAATATCTAACTTTTTTCGTTTTGTCACTTTTAAATCCATTTTTTTATGACAACTTACAATAAATTTTATATCATCTGAAAGCTTTTTGTTTCAGTTCGAAATATTTATATCGACCATGCCTATACAACATCTACAAAAAGAGCTAGAATTTTTTGAACCCAATCAGTTTTCTCAAAAAAAAGCAAAAAAAAATCAGTCTTTTTAACACCATTAAATCCATTTTTTTAAATGACAACCTATAATAAATTTTATATCATCAATTTTATTATTTCATCTTTTAAATGACGCTTCAATTATATTTCTATGATGCCTACAAAAAAAGTAAGATTTTTTTAAAGTCAACCATGTCGAAATTTCAAACTGAGATTACGGTACTTCCTACACTGATGACTGCTCATCGGCAACAGATCTCCACATGTGTTTTGATGAACTTTTCAAGTTTTTTAATTTAAGATTAAGCAAATTGTAGAACACGTACCGTTATGTGTGATATATCAAATGAAAGGTAATATTATCGGCAATACGTATTAAAGTTAAATCAAATTTGTATGTGCTCTTGATCAATAGATATAACGTGTTTAGTAAAAGATTATATTTTCACCGTTATCTCAGGATTTTGAATATGAAATTTATTGAAATTTTGTTCAATAATAGTTTATTGTGAAGGTTTTGAATGAACAACAACAACTTGTGTGTGTTACCACCAAGTTCATAGGCTGGAGTTATAGCTATTTCAGGGGGTGTTATTGTATTACCTATTTACAGTAAAAATTTCATTCATCTATCTATTAAAACAAAAAAGTTATAATCAATTGTATAATTATAATCAAATACTAAAGAAGTTTTCACTTCAAAAATTCTTTTTATGTCTGCATGTATTTATACATGAGTTTGTTATGTGTATGTAAAAATGTTATAATTTTATATAGTCACTTTATTTATTCTATTTTGTAAAATATTTAGCCTGACATTTTAAGTTAAGTTCAAGTTCGTTGCTCAGCTCTTTTGTTTCACTTATCCATAAGTATTGTAAGTAAGATAAAAGATAAATTCTTTGTAGTTGATTTATTATTTTAATAGGAACTTTATCTTTGTGAAACGAAACAAATTTTGTGTTGTCACACTCTTCCAACAGTATCTATGATTGGTTTTTCAAAAGCGGTGTTAGACAATTTCACAAAATTCAAAAAACTTGACCTCCCAAAAATTATTTTTTATTGACAGCTGTGTAGATCATAAGCTTAATAATGCAATCAAGTTTTGTACATCTAAAGCTCTCGAAAGTTATAAATTTTTTAAATAAGTCCCACTTCGTATTTTTCTTTATATGTATTGATTTCAAAACCTTAACGAGGATGAAATACCAAAACCATATTGGCACTTCAATTTCTAACTCGAATTTCACATCTTCGCAAATAGTCTGCGGTCTGCCTATTTATTCTCTTTCTCCTGCACTTAAAACTTTCAACAACCTTAATGTCAACGTTAATACCTAATCTTATTAAATGCGTATGATGATGATCTTATAAATTATTAAATCTTAATTATCTGCTGAAATTCAGGACAAATTCCCTCATCTAAACATAAATTCTGCTTTGAATATTTCATTACTCCCAACCTACATCAAGTTGAAATTGCCGTTTTGATTTCAGCACTTTAGCAGCAGGCGTATCGTTACCCAATGACTTAGTTTCAATTCCAAAAAAAAAAACAAAAAAAAAAAAATCCCACGTAAATTGGCGTTTCATATTAAAAAAAAAAAAAAGAAAAATAGAACCCTTGCCAAGAATAAGTTTCATATGAATTATTGAAAAAGACAAAGAAAAAAAAAACATCATCCAGAGAATTTAAATTTAAAGGACAATTTTGTATTTTTTGTTCAAAATTAAGCTTTAAAAAAAAATTATACGGTCTTATATGCCTGAGGCACCAAGTCTTTTGTATCAATTTCCTTTGACGCATTTCTTCTGTCTCGAGAAGATGAGTTCTTAGAATTCCTCAATAACTCTCTTTTTCCCTTTAAAAAGACAAAAAGAAAATGGGATTCCTCTTGATGTCACCGTCACCTACCTCCCCCAGTTAGTCAACTCCAAAATGATTTATATCCCTGAATAAGGATGAAACCACAATAAAAGATGTGGTTTCTCAAAAAAAAAAAGAATAAAAGAAAAAAAAAAGAAAATAAGAATCTTCGACAAGGGCCGCCTTCATCCCTTTATTTTTTTTTACTTCCAAATGAATGCAAGTTCTAACAAAGAAAATCACATCGCCATATCGTAAGGATATGCAATTTCAACCCTCATTACTTTAATGGATATTCATTTCTTTATTTGTTGCTTTTTTGCTGTGCAAAAAACAGCAAACACAAGAACTGGGTTAAAGCAAATAAGGAAGACGGGGCAGAGGCATCCTTCTTCGCTTATTACTTTTTTTTTACTTACTGAGTGTGTTTTGTGTTCTCATTATCCGTTTCATGCCAAAAGCACGCATCGCAGTATCCTATGTATATTTTAATCATTCGGGAAGATGTAATATTCTAGGGCCACTCTTTATAGACTCCTCTTCAAATATTCTCATATAAAAATATTCCAAACAAATAAAATTTCCAACTATCCGCCAAGGACTCTTTCAAAAAAAAAAAAAAAAAAAAACTTAAAATATTTTTAAATTTTTTTTTTCTTTCTTGTCTGTACTTTCTTTTGTAATATTCATTAAGTTAAGAGGTCAAATTACATTGATTTTTTTTTACTATAGTAGAAAAAGAAAAAGCGGAAACTCAAATAAAAAAGCAGAAAATTCTACCCCTTGGTTTGAAATTATTTCTAATAAAACAAAATCGAAGAAATAAAAAAAAAAAAAAATAAAGTGAAAAAAACAACAAAAAAAACACCTCAACTAAAAGGACGAGAATTAAATAAATATCTAGACTCTAGAGCTACGTTTTGTAGAATTCAATTTCTTTTTTTTTCACTCTTGCTCTATTTAATTTTTTTTTCTTTCTTATTGTAACTTTGAAGTATATTTGGCAAATATTCTACTGATTTTTACCCTTGGAATTCATGTCCTGCGGCAGCGACGATGACGACGACGGCGGCACCGGTGTGTTTGAATTTGAATTTAGCTGGTGATTTTTTTATTGTTTTTTTTTCTGGTCTTGCTCCTTGGTCATTGTGATTCATTTTCAATTTTTTAAGGACAACTCAACTCAAATGGTTTGGAATTTACTGGGGTGCTGCTGCTGCAAAAAAATGAGGGTGATGATGAACATGAACATGGACAGGGACACATCATTTTTTGCTGTGGCGAAATAATAGACTTAGATCAGCGATGTCGAAAGTACTTTTATTGTAACACGATAAAGGTATACTTATGTAATTCTTATGGTGTCTTTTATAAATAAACTCAAAGATATTTATTTAAAGAAAAACAAATGTTCTTTTTGCGTGAAGAGAAGTTTTAACTATAGAAAACTATGTAGGTTATGAATGTCTACAAACGCATAATAAAGAAACTATTTCACACTATCTATTAGCAGGAATCGAAATTAATTCAGCTATTGGCACATTTTAGTTGGTAGTTATAAGTGTACCGGTCAGCGAAAAGCAGCTAGAAATTAATCAGCACATTCTAGAGAATAGTTAAAACTTATACAATAGTACGAAGGGGTTTAAGGAACTTCTCCATCGAGAGCCTATCAAATTCAATATTAAATACAACCAACTTCAAGTCTTTGAAACACATTGAAACTACAACAACAAATAGTTCCAAAAGCAACTGTTATTAATAAAACGTCCATTTCAGCCTTCAAGAAGACCAACCGAATTATTGGGCTGAAATTAAGCAAGTAAGTAAGTTTATCAATGGCGATAAACGTTTTTCAACGTCTCTAAATTTTTTTTATCCATTAATAAAGCAAAATTTCTTATCAAATTCAGAATTTATAAATAAATAAATTATGACTTTGAACGAATTTTTTTTATTTTGATGAGATAAAATGGACTTGAAAGTCATTCAAATATTTTATTGCCAGTGGTAAAAGTTATAGAACATGGGCACAAGAATGCTGGAAATAAAATCAAAAATGGCACATGACAAAGTAAAAACATTTGTAGTTGATTTTGACTTTCACCAAACCAACCATCAGTTACTCTCTTCATTGTTACTCTCATCAGTTACTCTCTTCATGAAGTTGAAGTTGGATATACAAATATTCAGTGACACCAATACTACAAGTGACCTAGTTTACAGCCCAAAACTGGAACACCTCAAATGAGAATGCTGTAATAATTTCCTACCACAAGCCAAATGAACTTTCTATAATAGATGGAGTATTGAACTTCGCCGTAAGGAAGTTTCCACCTTTAAGCCACCATCTGTTTTTATTCACATCACAAAAAAAAAAAAAAAAATAGTACACATACACCACAGTGACCTTTTTAAAAAAAAATCCAGGTATTAAACAAAACCAACATTACGATGATGGAGAAGATCAAAGAAGTGGTTCGTCATGCCGTCCGTCGGTATGTGCGTCTGTGCGTTCATCGAGCTAGGGCCTAAACGGATGGATGGATTTGCTTGAAACTTGGTACAGATGATTTTTACGTAATTCCCTAGAACCGTTTTTTAATTTTTTTTTAATATCTCCTTTCTAACGCATATCTCCCATATAACATTTTCGAGGTATTGCAATTTTCTCGAAAACGGCTCTAACGATTTTGATTAAATTTGGTGTACGTAATAGTCTTATTTTAAAAAAATGCGGAGAACGGAAATATGGCGTAGCCGTTTTTTTGCAAAAATTGACATATTTTTAAGGTTCGTATATTTCATCAAAGCATAAGCCAATTTAATTCAAAATTTACAGACAGGTATTTCTTATAATTTCCAAGTGCAAAATGTAAAAATCACTGTTTAGAGGTATCAACTTTGCAGATAGAGAGTTGCAGTAGAACAATTTTTTGTAAAAAATTTGTTTTTTTTTTTTAAGTTTTTGAAAAAAAAAATTTTAATTTAATTAAAAAAAAAAAATCATAAATTTCCAATAGATATTTAAGATATCAATACTTTGAACTACAAGAGCAAGTATTTGTGACCCAGCCATGCATTTTATTTTGGTTTGGCATATAAATAAGCACCTAGAAAAGCTACATGCTTAGCAAAATCTATCCAAACATTTTTCATAAATAACAACAAATATAAAATGGTGTGTGAGGTGATTTCTTTTTCAGTACACAAATGAAACTTCTTAGACCTTTCTCATTTAACCTCTGTAAATTCAACAAATTACATCACGTTTTTTCGTTCCTATTCACCACATCCTTAGTGTTTCGGCTTCTTCTAGGCCTGTGAGTTTATGATTGCTATACTATAAAATGTGAAAACGACAGCACTGATTAAGAGCAGAGGTGGCTACATTATGATAAGAAACAAAGTTTTTTCATTCTTGAAAATTACAACATTGAGGTTTTTCTTCCTACATTTCTTGTTGGGATTTAAGAATATTCTTTTTGTTAAATAAATTGGTGAATAGATCATTGAAATGCGGATTTTGTTATGTCATGCAGAAAAAAAAAGTTAAGGTAATTTTATTTTTGAAAACAAAAAGTTGAATATTTGTTAAAAATTTCTGCTTGGTAACGTGTTATTTTGGTTTTCATTTTTGCTATTTGAAAAATTCTAAGAAATGGACGATGATGATGATGATGATAATGATAATGGGTATGAGAGGACTTTTGAAAGTATTTATGTGAATTTATTTTTTTTTTCATGCAATTCATTCTGATATACATGGAACTTAGAAGAATTATATATATATATTTTTTATAAGGGGCAGTAGATATGTATGATTCTTAGTAGCACTTGGAAGTTAATGTAGTGAAGTTTATAGTAAAACTTTTATTTTTGAATTAAAACAGCAAGTCACATTTGAACTAGATGGTATTTTTTTGAAAGCGAGTGTATCTTTAAGGATTTTATTTTATCTATATATTTTTTATCCTACATTTTCTCCTTGTGACTTTTGATATTTTGGTAGATATTGTTGATTTTAACTAATGGTTTTCAAATGACTTTTGATATCCCAGGAGATAAATATGAAACATTTAAGGAGTCTCCTTTTTATTTCAAATAAAGCTAGTGTCTAGTTGAAATAGTCCAAAAGGGGTCTAGCATAAAGGTGAAAATTAAGACCTTTGTTTTATCATTAAGAATCACTTGCCAAAAGGTCCTAAAAAGTCACACGAGTTCAAAAAATGTTATTCCAAGTTAAATGTCGAAAAAAAGATAAAAAAGTTTTAATTGAAATTTTGACATTTTAAGATGTTTATTGGTTTTGGTTTGGTCGGGTTGTTAAAGATTATGGTGTATTATGCAAAATTGATTGATATTTGCAATAAAATCCAAAAAACGGTCTCTATCATGCACACAAATTTTAAATAAAATTGTTGTAACTAAATTTTAAATAAAAATTATCTTAAAAAAATATTTTTTTTTGTTTTTACCCTTTTTCCTTTTATGACTAAAGCAAAAAATCACATTTATTTAACATACCTACTACCTGGTGCAAATTTTTCCAATTAACATAAAATGCAAACTTGTGAATGATTTTTGTTGTTAATTATTGTTTACTTCATAAGAATAAATTAATAAAACACTATGTTTATCACAAATTTATCGAAGTAATTGTCCTCAAAGTAAAAAATTATCATGTGTAAGAAAAAATTAACAGCCTTTAAAAATTAATATCTAAGCAACCAAAAAAGTTATTAACATTTTTTAAACGCAGTTACAAAGAATAGCATTTCTCCTAAAAGCAAGACCTCAATGAAATTTCTATCATTAATATAAACAGAGAAATTAACATAAAGGCATACCAAAGTATGCGTTTTCTTAAATCATTACTAAGAGGTATCAACTTTGCAATAGAGAGTTACTGTTTTTTACAATTTACAATCTACAATTTTTTTTTAGAATATACCCAAGAATCATCCCCTTAAATGCCATTATGTTGTTCTGGGATACCCTGAAGATAAAAAGCCACAAAAATTCAAAAAATTGAACTCAAAACGATAGCTAATGATAGTTTTTCCCGATTGTAAAAAAAAAACTTAAATATTAGTTCCACTTTTTGAATTCAAAAGCTACCTTTTTATTTCCAGGGAAAAAAATTAACCAACCCAAACATTCCTTTGAAATACCCAAATTGCTTATCAAAGCTTTGAAAATGTTGGTTAAATGAATAGAAAAGTTGTCCATTAACACTCCATTCAAAGAAACGACGAATGCACACAAACACCTTCGTTCTCAGCAATTATAACCTTTTTAGAACCAACACTTATCACATCAACTTAGATAAACTTTTATGTTGCCCCTTAAAACCCCCTTCCACCTTTAAGTTCTTAAAAAGATAAACAAATAATACAAAAAAAAACCAGAGAGAAATCTCATGTGCATTTGAAGTATTTACTTCGAATAGAACACCACCTGTCCGTTCCGCATTCGGGCCAAAAATTCACCTTTCATCAAATTCCTTCACACAATAACCAGAGGCACCTTCTTCTCTAGATGTGATGTGCCTGATAATTGCTTCTCTGTTAACCTAGTTTTCAGCAAGGACCAACAAAAAAAAAAACGACTTGCACCATATACTATACGTTCCATATCCTATCGTGTTATCCCGTCTCTAGCACACAAATTCACTTGGTTTGAAGGACTTTTCTAGATGAAAAATACAACAAAATACTAACAAAAAAAAAAAATGAATAACTCTAGGAATTCTAAAAAGGATGTATGAATGTGAAGCAAAGAGGCTGGCTGGTGTGCCATTGAATAAGTCGCTCGTTTCTCACTATACAAAAACGAGTATATGTGCTCTCTGTATTTTACTGTGTTGTCGATTTTCAACATTCATTTCCTGGCCATGATGCATGAAGCTTCAGCTCAAGCTATATACTGCAGCTCTTCTCGTGTACTAGGTCCTTTCGGTCTTAACCCGTATCATGCCCGAAAATATTTTCTCTAACAGCATTTGAGATGGCAACGAAAACGACATCGACAACGACGACGAAAATGACTTCGACAAACGGACGAATGGAGTGCATATACCTATCGCTTTTGGAAAATCTCAGAGCATACAGACACCCGAACGCAACAACATCAAAAGGATTGTGATGCATATGCACCATAGACTACCATCGATAGCAATGACTTTTGATTTATATGCAAATATCCCCGAAGCGGCCACACTTACGGTCTTGCATTTACACTCGTCGGTCGTCCTGTGTGGTCCCACATCTATATTTCTATAATCCTGCAAAATTCCCAAAAATACATTCATCTAGATCTATGCATGCATGTGTCTTTAAATGGTATAAGTGTATTTTAGAATGTGTCGAACTTAATTTCCTACATCTTTCCTCTCCAACCTCTAGATCATCTAGATGCATATAAAGCTTGGGATGGCTTTTCTATATGCAAAGTGTGCCACCCAGTTTTTTGGTTCCTTGTAGTCTGCAATGATGATGGCTTTATGTTCTTGCCATATCTTTGCTTAGCACTAAGGCCACCACCACATTTTCGAATGCCAACAGGGACCCACACACACACACAAACAGAGTATTTAAATCGATTTAAAAAGGGATAATAAGTGGGAATAACGAATAAAGCCAAATAGAACGAACGAGCAGTTGTTGTCGGTGCACAGTCATTGTTCAAAATCAGCGTGGTTCGTGGTACGAAATCGAAATGACTCAAAAACATAAACGGCAGATCACTTAATCGCGTTTGTTGATTTTAATTTTGTTGCATATTTATAGGAACCAGTATTGGTTTCATGGAAAGGTTGCTAATAGATTATAAAGAATAGGTTGTCAATATAACAAACAAAGAGCCATTTTTTGACGTCTGACGAATCACCCATCTTAAATCTCAGATTTGGCCTTTTTCATTATAAATTTCTTCCCAAACACATAAAAATAGAGCTTCGAAGAAAGATATTTACATATCAACAATGAAAAGCCCGAGTAAATATGTGATTCCGCCTTAATACCGCCGCACCACAGCCGCTTTATGATCTATTCCACCGCACCACCGCACCATGTTCAAGTCTTAAATTTCCGCTGCACCAACACCGAAGCACAGCCGCACGGCCGGCAGCCTTGGCTATATTCTCGTACTTATATAAATGTTTTAATCGTCTTCGAAGTAATTTTGACATTAACAACGAATGGTGCGGCTGTGCTTCGGCGGTGGTGCGGCGAAGTTCTCCACCAATCTTCGGTGGTGCGGAATGTTTTGTTTTTTTTTTTTAAATTCAATTGTCTTTAAAAATTCAATTTTTACTCAGGAGGTTGTTTTCGAACATCATGGTGCTGAGAAATTTTCCATATAAAACCAAAGCGTGCGGCTGTGCTTAGGCGGTGATGCGGCAGCAGTGCGGCGAAATTTTCTGCCAAATAATGATGGTGTGGCGACCAAGAAATGTTTTTTTTTTTCTTTAAAAATTAAATTTTCTTTAAAAATCGAATTTTTACTCGGAAGGTCTTTTTTGAACAGCTTGGCAACTCTTATTTTTTGCAAGGTTTTTATAAACTTTTCCACCTAAGTTCAAAATACATACATTAGAATTAAGAGAGAATAATAAAAAGCATCTTTTTGACCTCGCCTCGTAATTATTATCAAATGAACAAGTCATATTCTTGTAGGTAATAGATTGCTCTAAACAATTAATTAATCGAACCACTGAATGATTTTCGAGGTCGAATTTTGAAAAATTCATAAAAACATATTTATTTTTTCTCAATTTGTGTGAAATGAGCAAACAATTATCTTTTAGGAATTTTAAAAATGTAATTGGTATTGAACAGGGTATTCAAAAATCATTTTTTTAATGCATTTGTTTAAAAAAAAATATTTATTGTAAATGAAAAATGTTTGCAAAAAAAAATACTTAGGTATTGCAAATAAAAATATTTTGCTATACCTAAAACAAAAAAAGGTTGTATTATTATTGCAAATAAAAAATTGTCTGTATTGAAAAAAAATTCAGTGCAAATGTGTGCTTGAATTCATATGAATATTTAATGCTCACATTTTGCATTAATTTTTTTTATTTGCAATAAAAATTATATTTTCAATGGAAATATTTTTCAGTTGAATTAACAAAATTTTTTATTTGCAATGAATTTTTCTAATGCAAATTTTTTTAAGTTGCAATATTTTTTTTGAATGCAAATTTTTTCCAGTTGCAATAATAATTCTTTTTGAAATTTCAAATGCATTTTTTTTAATTGATATTTTTACAACTCTGATTGAATCGATTGCTTTATCCGTCTTAAAGATATTCGAATCAAAATCCTAATGTCTTCTTATTTTATTGTTTTTTAATATCATCGGGATTTGGAAGTAGACCTTCTGATGGTTAAAACCGAAAACTCACTAAATTTCTTGAGTTAATTTTGAAACTAAAAACAAAACTGTTTTCAAAACTTTGCTCGAATTTAATGTCAAAACTCGAATTTAACAAGATATTGCTGTGAAAAATCTTGGCCATTAGTATAAAATACCCTCATCTTTAAATATTAATACTCCCTACCTGAGAGTTGAAAATTCTTACGTTCTTGTGGATGAACGACAGAATCCATCTTTTTTATGGAAACCTCTGTGACAAAACTTATACTGACAAATCGTTTGACATGGCTTTTAACAAACTGAAAAAAAGAGGCTTTGATTGAACCAAAAAATGGTCAATATTGAAGTATTATTCTGTATGTAACATTACCAACAAAACGGTTAACTTCGTTGGTCATTCCTTCTGACCAAACAATAAGCCTCGATATTTTTTTTTTGTTAAGTTTTAAATTAAAAGGTTTTTCTTTCACTTTTGTGGTTGTTGATGTTTCAATAAAAAAAAAACGAGCACAGAATCATATAATCTGGGAAGACTGAAAGACAGAAAATCGGTGGCAAATAGAACGTGGCCGTAATCGGATTATTAAACTGTAAACTCAGATTGTATACACTCGATAGTGACTTTCGCATTGCGAACTGTCACAATATTGACAGTTTTGGTTAAAATCAAAAAATACAAAATGAAATGAATAAATAAATTAAACAAAAAACGGAAAGTTCACGGCTGCTTTTTACAGTATAGTGGCAGTGTTGTTTTTCAACTCCAGCCAGGATATAACCATACGAGTATTTTGTATACATATTTTTGTTTTTAAATTCTTCCTCTTGACTTTCTTGTTGTTGCCACCAGTGATTTTTAAATCCCTTTGTCATTTATTTATAAAATACACGCAATGGCTTGGTTGCCTGTTGTTGGTCGGTCAGTTGGTTGGTCGTTTGCCATTTGGGCAAAAAAGGCAAAAAAATTGATTTATCATTGCAAAGAGTATACCTAGAAGTACGAAGCGACTTTTTAATCCAATTTTCTGGCATAAAAATACCAGAGTGTTAAAAAAAAAAAACATAAAACAACAAAAAAACACAAACACACTCAATCGAGGGGAATTTTTAAATTGAATTTAATTGGGAACACAAAATATATAAAATAAAACGAAGGTATTGAAATTGCACCAATAAAAAAAAGTGCGTGTTTCATTACAGATTATTGACAGAGTGACCCAATTAAAAACAATAAAATTCTGAGCAAAAAAAAAAAAAAAATACGAAATAAAAAATAAATTTAAATACAAAATATCCCAGATAAAAATAAATGATGGTGTTTGATGCATTCGTGTGTTTTCTCGCTTTAAAATTTAAATGATTAACTTTTCAAAAAAAAATTAAAAAAAAAATAGTTTACCAATGAAAATACTCTTTCGGACTTGCATCAAAGTGTCAGATAGTTTTAATTCTTGTTTGTATGTACGTTTTTTGAAAGGTGTAAGCTGGAATGTTAATAAGCTTTTTTTTGTTTGGAGTGTTAATTAAATTGACAAGGATATTTGACAGGAAGCCAAGCAAAAATTTTATTTTAATAATTTCAGAATTTCAACAGAAAATTAAAATGTGGAACATGAATTTAAACAAAGACATTTGTAATCCGTTAAATATGAAGTATGAAGGCTTCATTTAATACAAAATATTGGCAATTGCGATTAAATTTTTAATACTATCTATTGTATGAAAACTGAAATGTTAGGCAGAGTTTTGTCTATTAGCGGTCTTAAAAAAAACCATCTCACAAAAAATAAAACAAAATTGACAGTTGGCATTGCCAAGTTCAACGGAGAAATCTAGAGAACGAGAACCAACGTCAAAAAGGCAAATACCCAATTCGACGGCGAAGTTTAAAAAAAGTACTCTAAAAAAAACTCATGGTACAAGCAAATGCTAAACACCAGCATTCAGTTGGCCTCAGAAATGGAACAATACAATACCAGGAACCTTATCGACGATTTCTGTGGCCAACCTGGTGAACCCCACATTTCCATTACCAATATGCGAGAGGATTATGATCCCCCTGAAAGCGCCGAATAAAGGAAGAAGAACCGGAAATTCTTCTTTTCAGACCAACAGTAGGGTAAGGTGGTACAAGAGTGCGCACTTAAGACAAAACACCAAATAAAACAATAAAAAAAAGAGTTTAACTACTTTTTTTTTTATATATTTTTTAGTTTATAATCAAAGCAACGAAAAAAACTTAAAACTGGTAACAAAAATGTATTAATTCAATAGTTATAAACAAAATACCACATTAGGTCATTTGCGCACTCTTATACATCCTATTGTCTAAGAGTGCGCGGCTTAGTTTGTAAGAGTGCGCAGCTGCGCACAGGTGTAAGTTCGCACAAAAGTCGCAAATAAAACTGCCTATCTTTAAATAAACAGAGTATTTTTCAACCCATCACTCCTTGCATGAGGAACAATCTATTTAGTCTTCGATTAATGGTTCCGATAAAATTTCAACATTTCCTAGTTACTTCCATTCGCTTGTTTTTTGTAAAACTTGTATTTGGTTTCTTTTTGGTAAAAAATATACTTCATGATAGTGTGCACTCTTACACGTTTAGACATGTAATCGAAGAATATATATGTATTTCTCTGTTTTCTTTTTGTCGACTTTTCAATATCCCATACTTTGTTTATTGTTATTTTTTGTTGTTTAGCGGAAAATTTAATTTGTTTGGCACGAAAAATTAGAAAAAAAAGCTTAAAAAACTTAAACTTAATTAGCACCTCTGTTTACAAACACATTTGCATGAAATTTGGACAGCAGATCAAACTCACTTAGGTCTTTCCAACAGGGGCGTACACTCCCTTGGGGCAAGCGGGGCGGCGCCCTGGGGCCCCTGACCGACCTCAGGGCCCCACTGGAGACAGTGCAGAGAAGGACACTGTTAGCATAAATTGAGTTACGAAGTAAATTAAAATGTATTTGAATCACTTCGGATACAAGGGAGACTAATTATGTCAGTCAGTGTAATGTATAATGCAATGGTAGCCACACAATATATATTAATTTAATAAAAAGGTTACCCAAGGGGTCCCAAAAAAAAAACTGCTTTTTTAAAAGAAAAATTATAATTTTATCTTAGGGCCCCAAAAAATATTACTTGAAAAATCTTTGCAACCACAAATAATACATTAGAGGGCCCAAAAAAGCAAAAAAAAAACAACTTCAGGCCAGGGGCCCCAAAAGCCTTTACTTCAGGGCGTCAAAAAAAATTAAATAAAAAAAAAAATGTTTTTTAAATTAAATTACATTTGTTGATGGATTACTAAATATTACTTTAGGAGCCCCAAAAAATATGACTTCGGGGCTCCAAAAATATTATATGAAGGGTCCCAAAAAAAGATTTTTCAGGAACCCCGTTAGTTGAGAGGCAATCAAATATTAATTTGGGGGTCCCAAAATCTATTACTAAGGAGCCCAAAATATTCATCAAATTTTCTGATGGCATGTAAATATTATTAGAGGATCCTCAAAAGCTATTACTTCAGTGGTTCAAAAGAATCAAATGGAAAATTAAATATCAATTCAGGGGCCCTAACATTAATACATCAGTGCCCAAAATAAAAACATTACGTTATTGGTGGCGTTCCGAATGCTACTTCAGAACAGAGGCCCCTATACATATTAATTCTTGGCATCAAAAAAGTTATATTATATTTTAGGGGCCTCTAAGCACTTAATTTTGAGGCTCCAAAAATAGTTTTTCAAGGGCCCCAAAAGAAATAAACTATGTTTCATGATGGAAAATCAAATGTGTATCTACATATTACTTCAGAACAGAGGCCCCAAGAACTATCAATTCTAAGCTAAAAAATTTTTATTTTAGGGGTCTCTAAATATTTAATTTTGGGGGCCCCTAGTACAAGTATTTACTACTTTTATGATAGAAATTTAAAGTAAGTAAAGCAAAGTGCATTACGAACATATTATAACATTAAAATAAACCTAAAAATAAATAAGCCATACAAAAAAAAAGTACGGCGTATAGGTACGTACTTTTTTATCGAAGGGGCCCCAAAATTTAGTCTTGCCCCGGGGCCCCGTCGACTCAACGTACGCCACTGCTTTCCAAAATAATTGCATTCAGTCTTATATTCCCTTTCAAATTGTAGAAAATCGCTTTGCGCACTCTTATCGACCGCGCACTTTTATACCATCCTACCCTAATTCTTACCGGGACAATCAATGATGTAAATTCGGACAAAACGCAATGTTAATCCAAGAAGTTTACTCCTACAACGCTATTCTTATCGAGACAATACCTTATCAATATCTTATTTTTAGTTAAAAAATATTTTTTCAAAAAAATTGTTTATTTTTAAGGTCAAAATTTTTTAGAGCAAATTGTTTTTTTTTTTTTTTTTTCTATGTATAGGAAGTCTGAAAATTGAAAAATCGTCAAAAACGCTCAAATTTGCCCACAACCCGTTTGCACTGAGGAAAAGAACGCAACGTAAAATGTAATATGTTCAGCGTTGATTTAATTAAAAAAAAAAACTAACATGAAACATCTTTAAATTAAAATTGAAACAACAATTTTTGTCGGACTTCAGCTTTTTATTATCCTTATTTCCAACAGTGAGTGAGCCTAGTGACCCAAGAAATTTAGGTTCGATCCCCAGTGGTGGTCAATTTTTTTTTTTTTTAATTGATTGTTTTTATCAAAGTTGAAACAACTTTGATTTAAAGATGTTTTATAACGACAAACCACTTTAAACTAACTTTGTTCTACTTAGATTTTAAAATTTTCGTCTTCAACGCAAAAGCAAAATCATTCCGAAATATAGTTGAATCAACGTGGTTTTCGTTGATTTGAAGTGTTTTTTTCCCTCAGTGTAGAAGATATTCAAAAATCAAGATTTGTACTGAAATATTAAAAATTCCCTAAAATCTCAAAAAAAAATGTTTTGTTCAAAAATTCAAACTTTTATCGTTTGTCCACCTGTAGTTCTTTACATACCTATACCAAAATCATTTTTAATTGGGCTTTTAAGCCAAACGTCCGTGTCGAAGAAAAAATAAACAGAAATAAAACTTTTGACATTTCAATTTTGAGGTAAAGTGGCGTGTATTATGCATGTATGCTTTTGTTTTCCTCAGAATTGATTCGATTGGTTGGTTTTTTCTTGTACTTCTTTAATAAACAGTTATGATAGAAAGGAAAAGACAAAGACAGATTGCTTAAAAGCCCAATTGAAATGATAGGTAAAGGTATGACAAAGGTGTGAGCCTCACAGTCAAAATTAACCCAACGAACGGTATAAATTTTCAGTTAGTATGGTCAAAAAGGTAATAGTCAAAAATAATTCAGAATTGAGTCAGGGAGTGAAATAGAGAAAATCAAGAAAGTCACTGGAAAGTATGCGTAACTTTTTGTATGTTACTATATGAGTCGTTTATTTGAAAGTGGTATAGGTCCATGTAAAAAAAAGACTAAATTGACTTTCAAACTAACCGCACTTGAACCTAACTCTTTTCTAAATAAAATATTGCATCCTTTAGATTTGCAACTCCACTTTATATGTATTTTTTCAAGAAAATCCTTTAAATTGATATTTTTTTTTTTTTTTGAAAATCATGGAAAGTGTGACTTATACACTTTCAATTATAACAATCACTCACATCTGAACGCATATAATTTTATTTATATTATTATATGTAATTGAATAAGGCGGATAAACGACGATTTTTTGTACTCGAGTTGGACAAATGAAAGAAGCTTAAGAAGCTTGGATTTTTGAAAAAAATATTCTTTGGGGATTTTTGGGGACTTTAATAGTATTTAATTATCAGTTATAATTTTGAAACTTCGGATTTTTTTTTAAATAAGCAAATTTGTGTAACAACTACGAAAATCATAAATTAAATATTAGATAATTTTTTGTTTGAATTTTTGCTGTACAAAAATAAATTATAAACTTTTTTTTTACTCCGAAAATTTAAAAAAAAATTAAGTAAATAATCAAGATATTGAATTTTAAATTGTTTTATTATAGTTAAAGGCAAGTCAATTGACATTATTAATTTTGAAATTTACAATCTTGGGTTACAAGGGGTTAAGCTGATTCTTCTCTGCATGCTTCGCTTTGAAAATAGTATATCCTTTTTTTTCAGTCTAGCTTTTGGCGGAGCAGACATTTTGTTTGTTGTTTTTTTTATTTACTCACTCTCCTGGAACATATTTTTACCAAGTAGTGCATCTCACAGTAAGTTGTTGGGTGTCTGCTTCAGAAATTCGACGATAGTTCATCTAAAGTCATTGACAACTCAATAGAAGAATACATTCCATGAGTAAATACAAACTACATTTGATAGCAAGATTCCCTTATTAATCCAGCGAAAAAGCGATAAATATCGCAATCGATTTCTCCAAGTTTTAAAATCTATTTCGATAAATATTTGTCTTCGAACTTTATTTGATTAATTTAACAAAATAAATTATTTGGAATCACCAAGCTTGTTCTGTGAAAAATATCATTCAAAGCTCAAAAACCCATTAAAGCTTTTAAATGAAATCATCAAACAAACCAGACTACAACACAAAAACCTGACCTATTAGACAAGGACAAAGCAAGTTTTTCTAAAAACCGGAAATGAATGAATACAAACAGAAACGAAAAAAAAAATAGTTAAAATCCCTCTTGGATTTGGTTAAATATCTTCACATCAGCCACGTAGTACCCATCACTTTTATCAGATAAAATACTCCACACAGTCAATATTAGAACATAACTCAATCGTAAATATTCAAACATGCCTCAGCTCAGATATTTTTGTATCTTTTTCTAAAAAAGCCAACCGCACACATCAAGAAAGGATACAAAAATACAACATACATATATAAATGGATATTGGATATGCTATATGTACATATATGAGATAAAACATAAAAACACATATACAAAAAACCCCTTAGGCCACTCAGAGAGCAGCTAAATCCAATAGACTCTGGGGTTTATCGATTCATCATCCTCGTCGATGTCGTCGTCGACGGTCGTTGGGAAATCTAATCCTGTCTCGATGAAACCAATTGGTTTTTCTTTTTTTTTTTTTGTGTCTCTGCCAAAGAGATTGGTATATGCCAGTGTGTGTATATGTTCGATAGCTTGCCTTTCATTTGGGAAATAAAAATAACATGAAACTTTTTTAGCGAAAATTAGACTGAGCTGTTATTTCAGATTTGGTTGAATTTTTTTTTTTTAACTTTTTTTTTCTATATGTCGACTTTTGGCTAAGAGAAAAGTTTTGTTTTAACTTTTTTTGATATGAAACTAAACCGTTAGAGGATTATTTTTTTTTTTTTTTTTGGGATTTTAACTGAAGAGGCTACTACGTGGTACTGCCGAACTTGTTAATTTCCATATGGCAAAGATGAGCATACTGACGATTAACTCGTCAATCCTTTGAAAGTTAGACTCATTTAGGTTAAAGGAATTATTTTTTTTTTTCATTAAAACTTTTGGTTCAACTTATTTGAATGACTTTCAGTGAAAACTTTTGAGCTTTGACTTGATTAAGTGCTGAACTTGAGATTTTTTTCTATGTTACTAATTAGAGAGGTTTCGACTTATGGACTTATAGCTATGGTCTTATAGGTTAACAATGAAGTACCTATATTTTCTTAGATACAATTTATCGGCTATATCAATTTATCAGCTGCCTCCCATGATACCGGGCTTTTCCAGGGAAACATTTTACTATCAATCGTTACTCAGAGTGACCTGAGCAAAATTCTTTTGGAGAATAGTATCACCCTAGCTTGGCACCCTTTTGCGGAGGTAAACTTTCTTTAAGAGAGAGATTTTATCTAAAAACTAAAGCTATACAATTTTGGATAGCTATTAAAAATAATATTATTTTAGAGGAATTTTCATCATTAAAACAATGTTGTAGCTACATATAAAAACAATGTTTTTGCAATTAAAAAGCAATTTTTTTTAACTCTGCCAAGGTTTCCGCAAAAGTAAGATTGCTGTCTGCACTCTGCCTTTAAGATATTACAAAAAAACGAGCCGATTTCAGAAGCTTACTACTCAAGAATCATGTTTAGATTTAAATATTTGTAGATAGTTTGATTGCCTGATTTTATACATATGCTTGGGAGTTTTCTAATCTATATAATATTTTAAATAATCAAACATTTGCTTTTAAGACAAAAAAACCACGTTAAAGTGACCGCCTTCTGGCATCATCACCCTATCTAAATAGTTTTCTCTAAGATATACGTTATACATTAAAACCCTATTCATACGAGCATACGAAGCGATTTGGTCATACTGAATCCTTAATTTAAAAAAAATGTATACATACATATAGGTTTAGGACTTAATATTATTTTCAGGAGCATTTTCGTTCAAAATTTTTGTTTAATGTCTAAAACATACATAATCCAGTCAAATAAGGGTTTAACCTCCTAATGAATGCTAATAGAAATTTTTTTTGCTCAATACCTTCGTTTTGGCTTTCTATAACATACCTGAAAAGTCTAGAAAAATCTAATGTCCGCAAGTCACGATTTTCAAGGTCAAAGCGCGAAATGGGGATTTTTAATATAAGCAAAAGTAGACGATGGTATTATATACACATATTATACATGATTTCAAGGTATTTTTTAATGTTGATTTCAAAAAATCTAAAATCAAGACAATCTGACATCTCTGAAAAAAGTTATAACTGTTTTTCATCTGTCAACCCATATTATTATAACAACAAACTTACAACCGAAAAACCCTTATAAGTTATGGTAGAGGAACCAAATTTTGCATGAAGATTTTCATATCCATTATCATTAAGAATCAAAACAATGCAATGAAAAAAACCATTCATATCTATGAAAAAATTGTATTTTCTGAGAAAAGGGGAAATTTTGAGATATGCACTAAAAAACATCCTGGTACAATCTTGGAATTAGTGCTAATAGGCTAATTTTTTTGTTTCTATATTTGTTTGGACATTCTATAACTTATGTCAGAAATCTAAAAAAATCTCATGTCCGCAAGTCCTAATTTAAATAATTTGAAGATACGGTGCAGATTTTATAAAATTGAAAAACAACACTTCAGGTAATTGTGTCAGATCAACATGAATAAGGTGCATTTCTTTTCAGGGATGGTCAGGTTGACTTGGACATTAGATTTTTCTAGACTTTTGAGGTATGTTATAGAATGCCAAAACGAAGATATTGAGCAAAAAAAAAAAATTCTATTAGCGTTCATTCCGAGGTTTACCCCTTATTTCACCTTATTTGACTGTATTAACATAGTAGGCAGCTAGTCTCAAATTGGAATTTGTAAGCTCCCAGGGGCACATTTCTAATTGAGCGAGAGATTTAAAACTTTGGGAAAATTTTCTTTGTATTTATTTCAAAATTTATGAGCCTATGGAATTAAAGCACGGCTTGAAATTGTCTTTTATGTATGTTTGTATTTAATTTACTATAGGTAGGTACATACATATCCTATTTTCGAAAAAAATGGTTAGAAAACAATTTTTTTTTAAATCATAATTTTTGTTTTGAAAATTTTGTTTGGCCATTATGCTAAGAATTTTCTGTAACAACTTTTAAAAATGTTTCTTTGAAAACTACACACTATGTATTAATAAAGATTAAAAAAAAGTTACCATTAGGTTCTAAATGCAATAATTACAATTCTATATTAGATACAATTTTTGAAAAATAGTTTTTTTTTTTAGTTTCATTTTGTTTTTTATTCATTCATATAAATTACTTAAAGCTAGCTACAATTATACAAATTAAATTAAATTGAATGAAGTAAAAAATCATTCTTTAACTTATTAAGTTAGTGTTGAATGACACGTTTCAATAAATAATTTCAATAAAGGTCTGATGTGGGGTGACAATCAGTACAAAGTAAATTCGTTATTATAATTATAATAAATGAACACAATATTTTAATCTTTATACAATTATTTAATTTAAGATACAAAAGTAGAATTAAAAGATAAAAATGAAGAAGAAAGATAAAAATGAAGAAAAAATCAAAAAACGTAGGAAGAAATAGAAAAAAATTAACTTAACAATTTCAAAAGGTAAATTAATTATTGTTATTTTGTGCTGATTGTTAAATAATCCGTTGCTACACGCAGGAGAAGCCTGTCAACACATACAATCAAACACTGTCAACACTTCTCAAAGGAACAGGCGATCAGCGTTATGTGTGTATTTCCTTTTTATTTTTCCCTTCTTCCTCAACAACCAACAACACTACAACACCAACCAACGATCATGTGTGTTTCCTTATTCTTCCCTCCCTCTCTTCTTTTTAGTCGTAAAAAGATCTCCAATAAAAAGGACGTGTCACGAGCAGTCCAACTAAAACGAATTAATAACTCTGTGTTTTATTTATTTACAATTTATTTATTTATACAGTCCATTTTATGTAGAGTTTATTGTTCACGGTCCTTCGACGCCCAATACTGTGCCACGCGCCTTTCAATAACTAGACATGTAATTAAATTACTTAAAACGGTAGTGAGTGTGCGAAACTACAAAAATGATACCAAAATATAAACCAAAATCCCTCGCATATATAAAAAAAAACACACAAAAACAATATCATAGACAGATTTTGTTACAAAAAAAAATTGTGCGAATAAGAATTAGAAAAAATGCAAATACCTAAATTAATATAAAAAATATCAGTGACACGAAACGAAGCGGATCGTATGTGGGTGATAACGGTTCACATAAATGCAAATGTGGCTGTGTGGCAAATTCTTGGAATGTATTTCAAGTGCACTCCAATCTCCAATGTACCGCAGCAGATCATTGCTTTGACAAGCAAACATAAAAACAGATGTAAGTAACACAAAAAAAAAGCAAAAAACAAAACAAAATTTTACTTTAAATTATTACAAATGTTGCTTACCCACACAATTGCAAAATATTTTTGATTTCGCTTTAACAAAATGTAACAACGAAGCATTATTTATAATTTTTGTTTATTTTTCTTTAAAAACAATTATCCTTTCCTTTACAAGGACACAACATGTACCAAATTCAGACACATAGGTGTCATCTTTAAAATCTAACTCAATGCTGACCAGGGAGAATTTTCCCAAAATATTTTGCGTACAGAAACAAAAATGCAATGAGCATCGAATTGAATTCTAACTGGATTCACAACACTAGTCTCACATAGCGCTATACATATACGGTCCTTAAATATGTATGTACCTACATATGTACGAAAGTATCTACTTAGCTTAATTTTGTAAAAAAAAAAAACTAACGAAAAATATATATGCCGATGTCTAGGTACGCAGGTTCGTACTTCGTAGAGTTGTACTTTGCTTGTACATACTTTGCGAATATGATGCAATCAAATAATGGCGTACACAAAATAAAAGATCTATACAAAGGATACAAAAATATATTTTATCATTATAAATGTTTATTCATCTCATCTCCCATCATAATTATGAGACAAAGTAATAGTAACAAGGAGCCATGAATAAAGGTATGACAAAGACAAGGTTCATCCATCTGATTAGATCATTCTCATCACCACCGGTCGGTGGTGGTTTTCTCTTTCTGTTACTATGGTGCAAGCATCGGAATGAGACATCGCTTTGAGTTGTTTTTATTTTTTTTTTCTTTTTCTTTTTTTTATATAGCGGGGTATCTGTGTTTCCGTCGATCATATTGGTGTTGCATGTTTTGTCGTGTCGTTCGGGTGGATGCATTGTTGGATCGTTTCATTTTTTTGTTTGGTTCAACAGGTCGAGAGTTTGTGTTTTTTAGGTGTAGTGGTAGCAGCACGTAGATTATGCCCGTGTGCCTTTCACGTCACAAATAGGGGCTGTGTCTACATATTAATTCATATTTTGTGGCGCATCTTTGTCTCAGCATTTGAAATAGGAAATCTTGCTAGTTCGTTTTTATTTTCCCTTTTTTAGCAAAAGATTAGTTTCTTCAACTATGTGTGTAGGCAATTAGTTACAGTGGTGATGCATGAAATCAAGCCGTTAGGTTAGGAGTATACCTATAATTGAGAGAAAAGAAACAATGTCCTTTATGCCTGCAAGATCGACAACTGTTGTTATATCCTCATACTATAAGATACCCGCTGCGCAGTTAGCTTTAATTTCTGTATTTTTGTTTGTCTTGTTTTCTTTGGGTCAAATTGTGATGTAGGTATTTGATTGTATGGTGCGTTATTTTTTATTCTTACAAACATTTGATTGTGAACGGCATAATAATCGTCATAAACATCTGATTGGAAATTCGCAACATTGGAAAGTGTGTAACAATTTTGAATTAGGTGCAGGCCAAATGACATCCCATTCATATAGTCTTGCAGAGATTCATAATGGTATAATGTAGGTATGTATGTATAGGTACATAACAACGAAAATTAATTTTTTTGCAATAAGGCAAGCAAAACGCAGAACTTTAAAATATTAAGATCTAAATCATTGTCGCATCATTTCAATATCATTTTTCAACTAGAATGTATAGGTAATATCTATCATGATATTATAAATCAAACAAACATTTTATAATAACAATACCTATACTCAACACTTTATAAATACATATGTATGTACAAGTACATCATACATACTAAATAATTATGTACCTACATACTACATACCTACCTGCCTTCATTTGTACATACATTCATCTGCATAATTATGATAAATAGACACCTAATTTGTAATGAATTAAAATTATCTCGAATTCAAAACGCCCATAAAAGATGGTAAAAAAAAAAAATTTTAATGTTTTATAGTTAAAGGCTATAAAACTTTATGCAAATGTATTCATTTTGCTGTTTGAAGTAGATAATACACACAAAACGTGAGCGCTTGTAGGTAGGTACAAGGTACCTCATTCAAAATCAAACAGTAAAAAACAAAGCAAGCAATAATATAAAGAAAAGGAAAACCTAATGAAATCAATTTTTCTAAGATTAAATGCAAAACAATAGCAAAATAATATCATTATAATTGAAAATAAGCCATAATATACACTAAAATAAAACAAAATAATGTATCAGAAGCTCTATTCTCGGAGTTTATGCAATTTCAATAATAAACGGTTTGACTCCGTAACCATATAACATTTCGTAAATTCATACTCATCAACTTCGAAACACCTACAATTGCTTAAATATTACAACAGTTTACCTCACGGACATTTTGAGTTGCCTTTCCAAATATTACACAGATAATAGGTTAGGTACATCGAACTGTACGTTGAGCTTTAAGCTACATATAAAGCAAAATACAGCTGCCATATTTCAACATCTAAAACCGTTTCTTGACCTAACTAAAGGTTTATTTCACACTTATGCACTTAATAAGAAGTATAGGCTAAATTTCTGTGATTTAGGAGAAAATTGTCTCAGAAGGAAGTAAAACAACACAGACTCCAAAGAGTCTGGAACAAGTAGAACACTATTATACAATCACAGTTTTATATCGTATTAAACGTTTAAATCGATAAACAAACCCACCTTCTGCATGCACAACACAATTGAACTCAATTAATTTTTCATTTGAAAGAACTCATATTTTTGTAAAAAAAAAAGACAAACAATTCAAACATAATAATTCATTTAATGAAAAAGGATTGACCTACATTGAACTAGGAGTGTAAAAACACACATTCTTGAATTAAAGTTGTTGCCTACAAAGGGTGCACTTTCGATATCTTATTTTGAGTGTGCGTTTTTACAAAACGTACATTCTTTAAAAAAAAAATGTTACCTACAAAGGGTGAACTTAACATTTTGAGTGTGCGTTTTTACAAAACGTACATTCTTTAAAAAAAAAAAATGTTACCTACAAAGGGTGAACTTAACATTTTGAGTGTGCGTTCTTACAAAACGCACATTCTTGCAGACAAATTGTTACGAAGGATAACTTTTCAACTCTTTTATTTTTTAATCCCATTTTGAGTGTACGTTCGCAGGATGAATCATTTTGTTCTTGAGACAAAATTCATCCCAGCGTATATTCTTCCCAAAAAGGAAAGCAGATTGCCTTCGAAGGACATCCTTTTCACAATCCTATTTTGAGTGTACCTTCGCAGGATGAACCATTTTGTTCTTGAGACAAAATTCATCATAGCGTATATTCTTCCCAAAAAGGAAAGCAGATTGCCTTCGAAGGGCATCCTTTTCACAATCCCATTTTGAGTGTACGTTCGCAGGATGAATCATTTTGTTCTTGAGACAAAATTCATCCCAGCGTATATTCTTCCCAAAAAGGAAAGCAGATTGCCTTCGAAGGGCATCCTTTTCACAATCCTATTTTGAGTGTACGTTCGCAGGGTGAATCATTTTGTTTTTGAGACAAAATTCATCCCAGCGTATATTCTTCCCAAAAAGGAAAGCAGATTGCCTTCGAAGGGCATCCTTTTCACAATCCTATTTTGAGTGTACGTTCGCAGGATGAACCATTTTGTTCTTGAGACAAAATTCATCCCAGCGTATATTCTTCCCAAAAAGGAAAGCAGATTGCCTTCGAAGGGCATCCTTTTCACAATCCCATTTTGAGTGTACGTTCGCAGGATGAATCATTTTGTTCTTGAGACAAAATTCATCCCAGCGTATATTCTTCCCAAAAAGGAAAGCAGATTGCCTTCGAAGGGCATCCTTTTCACAATCCTATTTTGAGTGTACGTTCGCAGGATGAACCATTTTGTTCATGAGACAAATTCATCCCGGCGTACATTCTAACATGAAACCGAGATGAAAAAAAAGACTAAATTCAATCCAAAACATCAGTTGATATCAAATGTTCACTAATACAAAACACCTCAAAAACGTGTGTACATAATAAAAAAAATGACTCTTCCATTAAAACTGCTCAGGTCAGCTACATCAGATCGATCACATTTGATATCCAATAAACAAAAAAAAAAAAAAGGTTAGGCAATTGAATAATAATAATTTCATAAAATACAAAAGTTTTTCATTCACAACTTTGCAAGAAACCTGTTCAAAGCAGATTCATAAAACAAGGTCAATAAATAAACTTAAGAAACCCAAGCAAATCAAATCATAGAAAATTTTCAAAGAGTATCATGTAGAACAAAAATGCTAGTACATTTACATATACATATATGTATGCATATATATTCTTTTTTACTGATTTAAATTTAAATATGATAGATTTATTGTGCAAGAGCAATAAATTTATCTCTAAAAAAAAAAAATATACCTTTTCAAAAATTAGTATATGCAAAAAATTCAACAACCAGATATTGCTTTTAAACCTTCTAACTTTTAAACCTTTTATTTTGAGTGTGCGTTCTTACAAAACGCACATTCTTTTAGGAAAGCAGATTGCCTACGAGAGGCATCCTTTTCGCAGTTTTATTTTGAGTGTGCGTTCGCAGGGTGAATCATTTGTTCTTGAGACAAAATTCATCCCAGCGTACATTCTTTCATGAAGACAGAATGAATCATTTGTTCAAGAGACAAATTTCATTTCAAAAACATCATTTAATATCAAATTTTTACCAATAAAAAACACTTTTAACATACCTACATATACATATAAAATTTCAAAAAACAAGCATTTCAAAAACATACATGCATTTATAATATTCCTTGAAGAAGGAAGCATAACTAAATATCTTCTTCTTTATTTTCTTTTCTTTGCGAGCCAACACAGAGAAGTGGCTAAGGATGCCACATGAAACATCGTTAATAATTCTCTTGATTCTGCCGAATCAAAGTGGGCAGGAACATCTCTTTATGCGTTCAAGCCCAAGGAAAACAATATAGTTTATCGATAGCAGCAAGTGATCCATCCCGAAGCAGGAACCTGTTCTGTTGCAACAGTAGCGGCAATATTAGAAACATTGATACCAGAGTGATGGCTCGATATCAGCCTATGATTCATCAAAACTACCAATTCCTTTATCGGCAGCTCTACAACAATTACTTGTCATCATTCAACGATATTCATCTGGGAATGTTGTAATGCGACTAGGCTTTAATACCTCTTCAATTTTTAAACGCAAAAATACATCAGTATCTAAAGTCCTAATACAGCCATCAACTAAAAAAATTTGCAAATAAACGGAACAAGCTTTCCACATTCAAATTCAAATATTTTAATTCGTGATCAAGTTAAGCAGAGCGGACACTCTTAACAAGCCGTCTATTTCAGAACAACAGCAGTATAAACAACAGACTGCATAAACAACTTTTACAACATCTAATACAATTGGTGGGCCACATCAAAATCTCCAAGAGATTCAACAGATCTTAAGTCTGCAAAACAATTAACTATAAGGTCTATACGAGCAAAGACTCTCAGTCAATTCGCTAAATATTACCCGAATCGACTTGGTTTTTCCCATTGGCATTTACTCAGGGGCGCCAATGGTTTTCCCAATGTCCTTGAGCAAATGCTATTCGGAAGAAGCCCCCAACGCATCGAAGATCAATAATCATCAAACATTAAACCGAAGGTTTAAAGTGGGCAGGATGTTAAATAATCCGTTGCTACACGCAGGAGAAGCCTGTCAACACATACAATCAAACACTGTCAACACTTCTCAAAGGAACAGGCGATCAGCGTTATGTGTGTATTTCCTTTTTATTTTTCCCTTCTTCCTCAACAACCAACAACACTACAACACCAACCAACGATCATGTGTGTTTCCTTATTCTTCCCTCCCTCTCTTCTTTTTAGTCGTAAAAAGATCTCCAATAAAAAGGACGTGTCACGAGCAGTCCAACTAAAACGAATTAATAACTCTGTGTTTTATTTATTTACAATTTATTTATTTATACAGTCCATTTTATGTAGAGTTTATTGTTCACTGATAATTAATTTGGGATTCTTAAAATGGATTCAATATGCTCAGTTTCAACAGTGAATAGCCAGTCCTTGACTTTTTTTCAAAAAAGAACTCAACCGGGTAGTGTTTCTGATAAAAACAGGCAGTTTATTGAAAAATTTAGGTGCTGTAGCAATGTAAAAAAGTGAAAAATGTTTTCTACGAGTGAAAGGTTCATTCATTAGGTGCAAGCTGTTTGTGCGTAGATCATAAATTTCTGAGTTTCTACTGGGGATGTTGCAACTTTGTTTAAAAAATTCTTTGAGTACTTTAAAAACATAGAGATGTCTCATTGGTAGAATTTGCAATTCCTTGTATAGGGGCCAACTTGAAGCTAATCGATTTTTGTTAGAAATAATTCTTATCAAGTGTTTTTGTGCTATCAATAGAGGTCTAAAATTATTAGCATAGCACCCACCCCAACTGGTTATACCATATTGAAGTTTTGACTGTGCAAGACCGTTATAAATACATTTTAATACTTTTTTTGAGCAAAATGGTTTTATAAGATACATTTTCCGAGAAACAAACATCAAATGCGATTTTAAAGTGCGAGTATGTTCCTTCCAGTTCAAATTTGAATCAATTAAAACCCCTAAATATTTAAAATGCAATACTGATTCGATTTTAAAACAACTATTGGAGCATTGAAATCTAGGATTAAAATTGCTCCTACCACACTTGTGAATAGGTAGACAAAATTTTTTGCAGTTATGGGCATGAAAGTATAGGTTGTAATCAGGAAGACTATTTCCAGATATTTTGAAGGTCACCAGTTTTGTTTTTTCGCTGATGATAAGCTTATGAGCAGTAAACCATGTCCTTAGTGTTTCTAGATCTTCTTCAATTTTTGTTATACAATCAAATAACGTGCTAAATTGATAAGTGAAGGCTATATCATCTGCAAAAGCAGTAGATGATCCATTAAGTTTTAATTCGAATATTGAGTTTATATAAATTAGGAAAAATAACGGGCCAAGGACAGATCCTTGTGGAACACCATTTTTTAAATAACGGGAATCGCTATAGGTCCCATTTACAACAACTTTTTGTTCCCTTTCTATCAAATAGGATTGAAGCCATTCAAAAGTTTTTCCTCTAAAACCTGCACTGTAAAGTTTATCGAGAAGAATGCTGTGTTCAACCATATCAAATGCTTTTGTCATGTCAACAAAAAGTGCAATGGTGGACTTATTTGCATTAAGGCTGCCATATAATTCACTACATAATCGTAGAATAGCATCTTCTGTAGACATGTTTTGTCTAAAACCAAATTGGTTTTTACTAAAAAAGTTATTTTTATCCAAAAACGACATGATTCACACATTCATAAGTTTTTCGAAAACTTTGGAGATAGTTGGAAGCAAAGATATCGGTCTATAGTTTGATATATTATTTTTTTTACCTTTTTTAAACAGCGGAATAACTTCGGCTCTTTTTAAATTTTTAGGAAAACAACCGCTTTCAACACTTGCATTAAATAAGTACATCAAAACATCCACAACATAAAATGCAATTTTTTTAAGAAGAGTACTAGAAATTCCATCAGAAGTACTTGAATTTTTGTTTTTAAGCGATAGAATAACTTTTAATATTTCTTGTGATGTTATAGAATTATAGACAAAACTATTACATTGTATACCAGTCATTAAAATTGAACTCATCGAGCAATCACAACTACAGTAAGAATCAACTCTAGGCTTAATTTTATCAGATATTTCAGTGGAGTATTCATTAATTTGATTAGAAATTGAACTTGGATCAGTAAAGGAAACACCATCAACTTCTAAATTTTTTATTTCAATTGGTTGCCTTTCTTTACCTAAGATGTTATCAACAACTCTCCATTCCTCTCTGACATTTCCTCTAGCTTTTAAAAACGCATCCGTATAGAAATTATTTCGAGCTACCTCAATATGTTTCTTAACAGTTTTACAGAGAGAAATATAGTGTTTTCTAAGACTTTCATTAAGCGGATGTTTTTACATTTTTTACTAAGAGCATTCTTCCTATTTATGAGTTTGAGGAGCCCTTTATTCATCCAAGGCTTTAAATGCTTTAACCTTGAACTTTTGGTTGACGAAGATGTACAAGATTTGATATGCTTTTCTAAGATTGAAAAGAATACATCAAAAGCTTCAGAAGGGTCACTTTCTAAAAACACTGGATCCCAGAATTCATATTTTAAGCACTCATTTAGTAAAAAGTAATCAATATAATTAATGGTTTTTTTGAGATTTTTTTGACGTGGCGTTAAGTTCGAATTCAAAAAATTAGTCATCGCTATCATTCTGTGGTCTGTTATCATTAGATCATACACTTTTCCATTTGAAGATTTCTTGTTATTTTTAAACCTAGCAAATATGTGGTCTATACAAGTACTAGAGGAGTTAATAAGAGAATGGAGGTATGTAATTATTTAGCCAGTTTTATTTAAGAAAACTGTAAAAAAAATTGGTTCACGTAATATTGGAAATTTCAAAATTCATAAAATTAAAAAATAAGAAATTCAATTATTTACATACCTATTCCTAAGCAATACAAAAGTAGGATATTTATTGAAATTTCATCAGATGAGTCAGTTAAATCATTCTTCGAGCATCCAGCGGCAGCCAATCCTCAATTATAGTTTTTGTCTTTATTCGTGTGAACCGATTGTATTGCTTACTTTTCAGAATCGTTTTTCAAAATTTAAAAAAAAAAAACTATAAATTTGGTCGAAGCGACATTGTATGGGAAAAAAATAAAATTGAAAAATTAAAAAAAAAATCCGCAAAAGTTTCACTGGTTCCAAAAAAAGTACTAAAAGATTTCTTGTTAATTTTTAAAATGACCGCTAAAATTGAAACAACAAAGAACAAAAAGTCTTATAAAACAAATATTTTGCATTTTTTAGAGGATTTGTTCTTCTTTAAAAAGCCCCCATTGGTTTTTTCTCGTTGCAATTGAAACTTTAAAAAATATCTTTTTAAAACAACCGATAGATCAGGGCTTACAGAATAAATAACATTTTTTTATTATTATTTTTTTTATTATTATTTTTTTTATATTTATTATTATTAATTTATTTTATATAATCCTTTTAAGTATCAACTCTGCACCGAAAAAAAGAAAATAATTAATTAAAATTAGTTTTAGGACTATAGGTATGCAACTTTTGCCGAGGGTATAATTTTGAATTTGCAGAAAATTAAATTTCGCTCCGGCCTAATTCTAAAACAATTCCTCACAACCAATAATAAAAGTTGTTTATAAATTTTCCTGGCCTATTTATTAAATTTTTGAACTTAACCCCCACCCCGATACGAAATCCTGGCTACAAACCTGCAATAGAACCATTAAATATAGTTTTTACAATTTTTTTTTAATGACTTCCAATAAAAAAATAAAAGTCAGGGCATACTTTTCTAATGATTTTTTGTATGCTGAACTCGAATCAGAAGTCAAAAAAATTCTATCACATCACGTTTTTAAAATATTAGAAAATCAAAAATACTTTTCGATTAGTGAAATCGAATAGGGCAGAAAAAATGAACGGACTTAAATTAAACTGATATCATTTTTAAAGATTTCAAAATGATATCAGTTTAATTGAAACGCAGTTAAAAAGAGACATATTTCTTTTAAAAATAGAGCCATTATTTAAATTTTTACCGTTATTATTAACGGTGTTATGAGCCAAAACATGAGGGAGAGTACGTAAAAGTACGCTTTTTTCATAACTAATTAAGCTCGCAAAAACGAATAGCTCGATAAAAGAGTTTAAAAAAGCTTTTTCTTACTATTTAGACCCCAAAGAACATTTCTGCATCAAAAAATCTGGAGTGCAAGACACTTCTTAAGACTTAAATTTATCATAATCAACAAATATACAAAAAAGAAACTTTTGCTATAATTTTCTGAACCAAATTCATCGCCAACCATAAAGTAAATTTCCCCTTTTCAAACTATTCACAGTCAAGGTTGCGTTCACTTGGTCCCATAACCATTATAACCATTTAAATGTCCATCTTTATTTAAACTCGAATCAAAAACTTGTTGACCTAGAATAACAAAATAAAAAACATTGCACCCACAAAGAATTTATGTACCGAAAAAGAAAGTAAATCCACTCATTTCCATGTACCTACATCATTCAACCACAATATACTAGCGAAGCACAAAAAGAAATAAAAATTAAAAAAAAAAACTTCACTGACATTTATTATATCTCTACTTTACGCTATGTATGGCACAAAATGTTATGTTACCTACCTTTTACCATCCCGTAACCAGAATGTAAAACCACCTCCAGCCTTACCGCACACACCATAACCACCAACCTATCATCAACATCCAGCTATGTCAACATTACCCGAAAACACATTTCCGAATCCAAATCGTGTCCTTCCAAGGACCACCACCAACCTACCAACCCAACAATTCACCATCATGCATCGCCCCAACCACATTATCGCGTCCACACCACCAACCCGCTCTTGCCTTGCCTCGTTCTGTCAAATGATGTCATCAGCATACATGCTGCACTTCACGCAAAAACTGACAACACCAACATCTCCCCCATTTCCACCCACTCCATCTACTTGTGTTGCTCTTGCTGAACAGAAGAGTGAAAACCTCAAAGGGCAGCAGAAGCAAGCATAGTGGTGGCAGCAACTTCAAGTGCTGCATGCGCCGCGCCTGCAAATATACCACAAACAAACAAATACTACACGCACACTCATACAAATCCGCATGTGAGTGGTGCTCCAAATCCACACTCTGCCGCTGAGAGGATCAAACATGTTGACCTGATTTTCTTCCTCATTTTTTTCTTATTTTTTTTTTTTTTTTTTTTTTGGTTTTCCATCTCCAGGATAATCCTTAACAAAGGAGATTTAACGGAGTTTTTTTTTTTTGTGATATTATTTTTGGTTTCGTTTCGAAAATCACGTGCAATGATAATATGACATCTAGAAGTTAGCAAAAAAAAAAAAAACAAAACAAAAAACAACCCCCACCCACTTCAATACGCAAAATGTGTATCCAAGGGATGAAGATGCGGTTTAAGTAGGACCAAAATGTCACTGGAAAATGACACTTTTACTCCGACACCATTATCAATTGAACTTCTTATTTCAATGTTCTTTGCCCCCTCTTCGTCTCCCTCTCCCATTCCATAATCTATCTCATCATATCAGCAAATTGAAGGAAGATGAATATCCTTAAAAAAAATGTGTACGTATAAAAAATAATATCAAGACTCCACAAGATGATTTTACTATATCTATACGACACCAATGACGAAGAGAACCTAGTGGGAGAGCTACCACCAGCACAGCAGCATATCGCAAGGATTCTTTCTTCTTTCCTTTTCACTTGAACTAACATTGTTTATGCCACAAAGTGCAAAACAAAGGGATTATGATGTCCCTGCTCTATCGTAGTGTGCAGCAGCGTGCTGTTTAAGAATGACAAAGCTCAGGGATGCTAAAATAGATGGTGGAGTTGTTGGTGGGGAAAATAAATTCAACAAAAAAAAAAAAAACAACACAACAAGAATAAAAAAAAGTACACGTAAAAGAACATAAGAAGGAAAACGAGATGAAGAGACAGATTGTGAAGCATTATCCTTTTTAAAACGACACAATAAAGCCCCAGCACACAATTCAAAATTTTTATCCGCATTTTATCCCCATGAAATAACATGAAATTCTATCAATATTTTTGTGTTTCTTCTCCTTTATCTACGAACTCTACGAGGAGGGGTACATAATACTTTGCATCTATCCATTTTTCCACCCACTTTTTTTTACCACCATCACTATCTTCCCCATTCTGTGTTTTTTTTTTTTTTTTTTGATTTTTCTTTCGTCAATTTATTTTTCAAATCAGATTGACGATTTTTTTTTTTTTTTACTTTTTTATGTGTTTTGCATTGACATTATTTTTCTCTTCTTTTTTGTTCGTTTTACTTTTAAGAACATTGTCCTTAGCTCAGTGGTGGATTTAACTTGAGGGCTGAAAGGCTCTATAACTCTTTGCACAAAATAAATCGTAGAATTTCTTCCTTAGAAAAATATGTTACGCATACGTCACAGTGACCCACTTTTACACAATCCTATAAGAATAACTATATGTAATAAATTAAAATTAAAATTAAAATTAAAATTAAAATTAAAATTAAAATTAAAATTAAAATTAAAATTAAAATTAAAATTAAAATTAAAATTAAAATTAAAATTAAAATTAAAATTAAAATTAAAATTAAAATTAAAATTAAAATTAAAATTAAAATTAAAATTAAAATTAAAATTAAAATTAAAATTAAAATTAAAATTAAAATTAAAATTAAAATTAAAATTAAAATTAAAATTAAAATTAAAATTAAAATTAAAATTAAAATTAAAATTAAAATTAAAATTAAAATTAAAATTAAAATTAAAATTAAAATTAAAATTAAAATTAAAATTAAAATTAAAATTAAAATTAAAATTAAAATTAAAATTAAAATTAAAATTAAAATTAAAATTAAAATTAAAATTAAAATTAAAATTAAAATTAAAATTAAAATTAAAATTAAAATTAAAATTAAAATTAAAATTAAAATTAAAATTAAAATTAAAATTAAAATTAAAATTAAAATTAAAATTAAAATTAAAATTAAAATTAAAATTAAAATTAAAATTAAAATTAAAATTAAAATTAAAATTAAAATTAAAATTAAAATTAAAATTAAAATTAAAATTAAAATTAAAATTAAAATTAAAATTAAAATTAAAATTAAAATTAAAATTAAAATTAAAATTAAAATTAAAATTAAAATTAAAATTAAAATTAAAATTAAAATTAAAATTAAAATTAAAATTAAAATTAAAATTAAAATTAAAATTAAAATTAAAATTAAAATTAAAATTAAAATTAAAATTAAAATTAAAATTAAAATTAAAATTAAAATTAAAATTAAAATTAAAATTAAAATTAAAATTAAAATTAAAATTAAAATTAAAATTAAAATTAAAATTAAAATTAAAATTAAAATTAAAATTAAAATTAAAATTAAAATTAAAATTAAAATTAAAATTAAAATTAAAATTAAAATTAAAATTAAAATTAAAATTAAAATTAAAATTAAAATTAAAATTAAAATTAAAATTAAAATTTGTCCGTAAAATTTATATTCAAACTCGATAAGGATTTAAACTTAATTATTGTTATGTGTAGCTCAGCAACTTATAGAACATGGCAAAATTTTACCGTGGCACTAGATGAAAGACGAAAAAACAAGTCCGCCTCTTAAATTTCTTTTTGTATAAGAAAGGTCGAGTTCATAAATGCAGGACTGCAGCAGTTCTGCAAAATAGTTATTCAGCCAAGGACTGTCTGTTGAAAAATGTATCCAACTTATTCGAACTATTTGTCTTTGTTTCTAAGAACGAGTACAAAATCAGTCAAAATTCACTGGTAATTATAACAATATTCTTCTTTGCAGCTGCAGTCTTGCATTAATGAACTCACCCAAACACTACATTCTAAATCATCATTATTTTATTTGAATTATTTTTATAAGAATCTTAACAAAGAAATTTCTGAAAAAAAAGTTGGTACGGAAGTTTCTAGTTTACTTCATTATTTTACGCAACTTTCGCTTTTTACTTTCGCTTTCAATAAAATACTTTTGAAATAAAATAAAAATTCCATTCAATATGTTCCATACAACAATGTTTCGCATTTAAGCTCTTGAAAAATATTAGTTTTTGTTCCTTTGATATCTTTTCCAGCCCAACACACACCTTGCTATAAAGAAGTTTTATAGCAGGGTGTATAAGAAAAGCTTTCATTTCCTTTTATAGAACATATACCTTCTTGTGTTGAGTTTGGTGAAAATTAAAGAAGAGCTTTTGGGACGCAAAACGGTTTTAATCTAAAATGGTAAACTGTAATATTGTAATGTGGATTGAAATAATAATTTAAAACAAATGATATTAATGCCTAAACTCTAATTGTTAGAGAATTTCGAAATATTGTTGAAATGGTCGAAAGTTTTTATGGTTCAAATCTTAAAAAACTAAAAATATGCCCTTCTTAACTGTTATAAAAGTGTGCATGTTATAATTTAAAGGGAAAATTATAGTACTAATCTATAAGCATTCTTTCCCGCTAAGAATTAAGGTATGTTAAAATATTGGGTTAGGGTTTAAATTTACGGTTCCCACAATACAAACAAATTTTTGTTAATTTAAGGTGAATACTTAATTTATGTGATTTTAACTTTACCTTGAGATAAGAATCAAACATACTATTACAATGATAGTGAGGGTGCAAATTTGTGTTTTACAATTCTGTCCATCTTTCAGTCTATTAACCTGTGTCTAGTCAAGTTTCAACCTAAGTTTCTTTTAAGTTTGATTGTTGAGGGTTTCAAATGATTCCTTAGAGGGGAATTTCTAACTTTTTTTTGAATAATATTAACGGTCACTTGTATGGGCTTTAGCTTTCAAAATCATGATAATGTTTTAAGAACAAAAGTTAACTAGTTACATGTTATAAAATACCGCTTATTTTGTGAAAAAAAAACATTGTTTGTTACCTAAAGATTTTAATAACTTACTATTTTTTTCTTAATTAAAAAAAATAAGAATTAGCTGGGGCTTTGGGGAGACCTTTACCAAGTTAAACTTTTCAAACTTCCTACATACAAAGATTTTGAACATTTTCAACTTGCAGCTGTAAATATACCATGAGTCTTACACTAGTAACTACAAAACAAATTAAATAAGCTTTATTTATTTTTGAAGTTATACTTCTTATGGGAGGGTGGGTATGAAAATTTACTTTTTGACAAGAATGTCAAAGGGATTATGACGCGATCACCCAGGGTAGCAGGGCTGTCGTTTCACCTTTATAGTAGGCAGTACTTTAGTATTTAAAAATGCAGTACGTCGCAGTACGGCAAACATAAACCACACAACACGTTGCAAGTTACATGTTTCATGTGGCAAGTTACATGTGGCAAGTCGTATGTGGCAAGTTGCGTGTGGCAAGTTGCATGTGGCAAGCTGCATGTGGCAAGTTGCGTGTGGCAAGTTGCATGTGGTAATTTCCATGTGGCAAATTGCCAGGGTTGCAAAAAGCTCACATTTCAGCTCAGCTCACAGCTCAGCTCAAATTTGAGCTAGTTCACTTTTGAGCTAGGTACCATAGTTCAGCTCATTTGAGCTGAGCTGAAAGTGAGCTGAGCTGAAAGTGAGCGCCCCCAACTTCCAACGCCTATATCTCGGAATTTTGAAGAAAATGAAAAAAAAAATTTTGATGCCAAATGGTAGCGGGGACTCTAACCTACATTTGGGTACAACTCCCATCCCTGTAGGTCCACGCGTTCTCAAACCGAGAGAACTTAAAAGTAAAAAAAAAAATAGGCACGATTCTGAAAAAATAGGCATGATGTGGCGGTTTAACATAGAAGGCGATTTTTTAAAAATTTGATAACGTGCAAAGCGTAGGCCCATGACACAAGCTATCATTTGGCATCACTCCCAAAAATTGCTCTCAAGCGGCTTAGCTTCCAGGAGCGTTCAAAGATTCGGGGATTTTTCGAAAAAAAATTTTACCCCAACTTTCAAAGGCGATTTTCTCGGAATTTTGAAAAAATCTAAAAACCGGATTGTACCACTATCGGGTAGCTGAGAATATAAGCTTTCATATGGCACCACTCCCCTGTCTCTAGATCAAAGCGTTCCAACGCCTATATCGCGGAATTTTGAAGAAAATGAAAATAAATTTTTGATGCCATAAGGTAGCGGGGACTCTAACCTACATTTGGGTACAACTCCCATCCCTGTAGGTCCACGCGTTCTCAAACTGAGAGAACTTAAAAGTAAAAAAAAAATAGGCACGATTCTGAAAAAATAGGCATGATGTGGCGGTTTAACATGGAAGGCGATTTTTTAAAAATCTGATAATGTGCAAAGCGTAGGCCCATGACACAAGCTATCATTTGGCATCACTCCCAAAAATTGCTGTCAAGCGGTTTAGCTTCCAGGAGCGTTCAAAGATTGGGGGATTTTTCGAAAAAAAAAAATTTACCCCAACTTTCAAACGCGATTTACTCGGAATTTTGAAAAAAGTCCAAAAACCGGATTGTACCGGAATTTTTTTGTATGATAAAAAAGAAATATTTTACTAAAAAAATAGAAATATATTTACTATTAAAAAAACCAAGAAAAAAGATCACGAAAAATTATCTGTTTTATTTATAAAAATATCCATGTATTAAAATAATTAAATTAATAACTAGAACCAAACATCTTAAGCTATGGTGTTTTATTGAAAACTACATGGACGCAAGGAGGATGAAAGAATTAATTTATTGTTCACTTGATAAAAATGTGAAAAAAACTAAGTGTGGATTAATTACTTAATAATAGAAATTAAAAATATCAAATGAAATTCATTTACATATACTGAATGAGAAGTATAACTTCAGTCGCGTGTACATGTATACACACACTCTTTTTTTTTTAATTAAAAATAAGTGCTCACAGAAATTGTGAGACTAGCTAGCATAAAATAAGGAAGCTGCTTGAACATTTTACATCTGTTTGCTTCGATATTTTATTTATACATATTAACAGGTTTCTTCACTATTAATTAAATCTTTTGTGGGATTCTGTCTAGGGCATCATCCTTGCTACCTCAATCGGATAAATGCCCCTGAGCAGAATTGTTCGTTGGGAGAGTCCCACATAATGTGGATGCGTTTTCAGGCTCTTATAGAGTCCTTTGAAAAAAAAAAAAAAATAACATACAACTTTTCTAAATCATCTTAATCTTCAGTCTGGTGGTAAAGCACTCGCCTATCAACCCAGAGATAACAGGATTCCACTTTTTACTTTGATTGATAGTTGTTTTTTTTTTTCTCTGAGTGAGAAATCAAAAATTCGTTTCCTTATTTGTTTGTAAATTTATTTTACACTACTTTTGAATTTACCCTAGTAAAACGGCTTTTGCAATTACAAAAAACTTACAATAAAAATTAATATTTAATGAAACTGAAAAATATTTGCATTAAACTTTGCACGCATTTTCCATTGATTTTTATTTTAATGCAGAAAATTTTTTATTTGCTACAGTTTTATTTTTAATGCAAAATATTTTTATTTGCAATAAAAATTTTATTTTCAATACAAATATTTTTCAGTTGCAACAATATTTTTTTTAATGGGAAATATATTAAGTTGCAATAAATATTTTTTTTTTTTTTGCAAAATGTTTTTATTTGGAATAAATATTTTTTTTTAATTTCAAATGCATTTTCTAAAATTGATATTTTAACAACCCTGTTTGGGAGTGGTTTGAGAAGTTTTGAAGAAAGACTTCTCTTGGAATTGGCTTTTCTAAGCAATATCTACACTTGTTTCCTAAAAATGAAAAATTCAGACTAAAAGTCTCCCGATTGAATACGATTTAAATGAATCTAGTACAAGTACACTGTTTGGCGACAAACGATTTTTTTTAAAGTAATTTCATACAATTTTTCAAAGAAATTTTTATTAATACATACACTAAATAAAGCACTTGTTTTAAACTGATAATAATGAACACTAGTACCAAATCTCAACACTGTAATTTAGCTTTATCTTCATCTACAAAACATTTATAACCTTTAAACATCCTTTCGACTTCAATAAGGCCATTGTTTAAGCAATTATATGTTTATTATATTCCTACAACTTTGACCTCTTTAAAGGAAAAGACTAAGTTTGGGATTCTAAACATATTCTATATACCCATTTAACCATTTATCCTGCCACATTTCGAGAAGAAAATATCCTTTTCTTATACAAACCACTTACAAACACTCTTCTATATGTTGAAATATGATAATTTTCTAGTTTCCGTTCGAGTTGCCTCCATCACTTGGCCATTATGCTAATACCTCTATAAGACAAATCGAAAGGATATTATTCCCTTGAGCAGTCATTCAAAACATGATACTCCCCCTCTTTTTTTTCTCGGCAATGCTTTTTAAGTGTATTCTTCATCTTCATGTTTTATTTTATTTTTTTTTTTCATTTGGCTTTTCAAAAATATAAAAAAAAATCATTCAGAATCCTTTTTGTGCACAAAGAGAAAACGATGAGAATTTTAAACTACCATAAACTGGACATACTTTAGTAAAAAAGGATACTCTCTTATTAAGGTTGACAAAAAAGAGGATTTTATTTTATTTTTTTTTTGTGTGTGCCAACAAACTAAGTACCTAGTCGTGCTAGGAAACTAGAAATAAATCACTCATTAACAGGAAACCCTTCATTGCAACCTCCTTTTCATTTATATTTTTGTCTGAAAGTGAAACAGAGAAACTCAAAGGGAGAACCATTAAAAATATTTAATCTAGAGTCCTTATTATTTCATTACTTTGAGAGAAGAAAAAGATGAAATGAAATGCTTTTTTACGTTTTTAATGTTACCCCAAGGATACTCCAAATAAGTGCGCTCTGCGCTCGCATACTCCACACCTTTTATACTTTAGTGTGCTCGTGCATCCTGATATATAACTAGTTGGATGAAAAGTTTTCATCATTCATTTTTCTGGGAACGATAATTTCTTCGTCCTTTCTTCAAAACACACCGCACCGGATCTTTTAGACTTTTATGAAGACCTTAATATGAATCTGGAGAAATATTCCCATCGTAACGTGTCGTTGTTGGTTGGCATGCTTTTGAGGTTTTACCTTAGGTACCTTCTACAAGTGTGTGTTTGTTAAAAAAGGGAGAGGGTAGGGATATTAAATTTAAAACAAACTCCTTTGCCAGCGAGAACGAATTTAATTACATTCTTGCCTTGGAGAGAGAGTCTAATCTTATAACACTGTGACACTTTGGAAAAAAAGATGTCATTAAACGTGCTTGTTTGTCTCCAAAGCGATTTTTATAGGTTGGTGTTTTTTTTTTTTTTTTTGTTTTTTCTTAGTGGAAATTAAAATATTTTCCTCCAAGAACCTGAATAATGGTAAGAAAATTATATTGTCAATGAGAAAATTTAGTTTTAAGTAGTAAGATTTTGCCTCTTTGTGTCTGAGTATTCTAGAGCTATAACCCTATAGAGATTGGTTTGTAAGAAAAGAAATTGTTGTGGTGCAATTATGTGGAAGTACTAAATGGCTTTTGGCCCAATTCTAAAGAATTCTTTCATTTATATAGACAAATTAAGGGATTTCACATTTTTTTGTTCAGAGAGGAATTAAAAAGAAATCTTTAAGGATAAAAATAGCATTGAGCTGATTTTAATGTTGTTTTCTATTCCCCTGTTGCAATTAATAATATAATCAAGCCACCGGAATAAAGATGTGTTTCTTTGATTTTAAAAATATCTTTAGTGCATGTGAATAATGACCTAGTTTCGTACTATTGACAAAAAACATGGCTAGATGTGTAAAAAAGGAGGCTTTAAGATAACCTTTACACTGAAAATAATAAATTTCGTAAAATTCCGAAAAATCGTTTCATACACACTGCATTTTCGTTAGCCCAACGAAACTTTCGTTAGCTCAACGAAAATATGTAATTTTTCGTAATATGAAAACCTTCATCAATTAATGAAAACGTTTCATACACTTTTTCTCCCTATTTAGTGCCAAAAAAATCCAATTTAATGAAAAGATTCATCACTTAACGAAAAATTTCATACTCATTTTAAAGAATAAAAATACGAATTTTTTCCTTACTTTATCAAAGTTTTAATTAAGTAACGAAAAAATTCATTAACTTATGAAATTCAACATTAACTAACGAAAATCTTCATCAGTTTATGAAATTTTTTCATAGACTAATGAAATTCTACATCGGCTCGGCTTATGAAAAAATACGTCAGTTAACGAAAATAAATCGTTGCCTTACGCAAAAAATCATATACAGGGTGTCCCAAAAGTAATGGATCAAACGAAGTATGCTGATAGGGGATCTTAAGGGCTCTCAGAATTTGGTAACTTGTTCATCCCAAATCCTTACGGTTTTCGATTTAATGCAATTCTTGTGAAATTTCGAAAAATCCTTACTTGGCAACAGTATTTTGCTTCCTGCTCCCATTATTGATTTTTGTTTTTTACAATTCTTTTACTAAAACATTGACAAATAATTAGGAACAATTAATTAAGAAAAATATTTTTTATTTCATGAGCCATTTCGCTGCAAATTAACTAACAGTTTCAAGTTTTATAAAAAATCAATTTCTAACTTTTATTTGAGAGCAACACCCCAACAAAAATTTGTACGGTGTGAGAATGGTTTATTATTTTAAAAAGTCGCCCTGTTATTGTAGTTTTCAAAAATGTATAAAAGTTTCCAAAGTTGCAGTTAGATCGTAAATTATTACAATTTTAGTTCAACAAAACTAGGTTTTTCAGAACAAAAAACAACCAAAAATAAACACATTTTCTCGAACTGTTATTTGTTTATTTTTCTTTGAACAAAAGCCTCTATTTTTGTTTGTATTTTTGCTCTGAAAAACCCTGTTTTGTTGAACTAAAAGTGTAATAATTTACGATCTAACTGCAACTTTGGAAACTTTTATACATTTTTGAAAACAACAATAACAGGGCGACTTTTTAAAATAATAAACCATTCTCACACCGTACAAATTTTTGTTGGGGTGTTGCTCTCAAATAAAAGTTAGAAATTGATTTTTTATAAAACTTGAAACTGTTAGTTAATTTGCAGCGAAATGGCTCATGAAATAAAAAATATTTTTCTTAATTAATTGTTCCTAATTATTTGTCAATGTTTTAGTAAAAGAATTGTAAAAAACAAAAATCAATAATGGGAGCAGGAAGCAAAATACTGTTGCCAAGTAAGGATTTTTCGAAATTTCACAAGAATTGCATTAAATCGAAAACCGTAAGGATTTGGGATGAACAAGTTACCAAATTCTGAGAGCCCTTAAGATCACCTATCAGCATACTTCGTTTGATCCATTACTTTTGGGACACCCTGTATATGTACCCACTAAAAAGAAGCATACAGAGCACTTTGTATTTTCGTTTCTGTTTATACTCCGAAAGTACGAAACCTATCAAGCGGAATAAATACATATATTGTTTTCTGATAAAGTTTAAAGCAATTAAATTGATTAAAAAACAAAAGAAATTATCAAAGTGTAGACCCAGAATAATTTTGATAATGTTTTATCTCATAGAAAAAAGTAAGTACCATTCAATTATTGCTTTCTGTATTTTATAACAAGAAAATATTTTTGTCTCTTAAAATATAGTTACTTTTTTTTTGTTTTTCTATTTCTGTTTTCTTACAGAATCTAAAGCTTTCATCGTAACGAACCTTATGCATGGGTACTAAATTCTGACTTAAGGACAATAACGGAAAAATGTCTACGATAAAGTACGTCATCAAAGACTCCCGGGAAGCTGGAACACCTCAAAAGCTGATCACCCAGCCAAAAGCAGATCATTTACCTCCTTCTTATGAGGAGTAGATATATAAAATATTCAAAATTTTATAATGTAGATACCTATTTTATTAATTTCTTTTATTACATGTATTTAATTCAGAATAAAAATTCAAATTCAAAATAAGAAATGTTTTTGTTTTTAATGGGAAAATATTTTTGCTCCGCTCCACTTTTTTGAATTTCAGGTTTTATTCCAAAATCAAGGAAAAAAAAAAATGGACGAAAAATTTCGTAAATTTACTAAAACTAATGTTTTAGTAAATTTACGAAAAGTTTCGTTAGCTTACGAATATTTTTTTCGTAATTTAATTAAAATTTTCATAAAATTAACGAAAAAATTCGTTAGCTTACGAAAGTTCCTTACATAAACTAATCAAGAAATACATTGGCTAGCGAAAAATATCACTGTGGTCAGTTAAATTTTACGTTAATCGATGAAAAAATTTCGTAAAGTTATGTAAAAATTCATTAATTCTCGATCAAAAATTTGTATGAAAGAATTTCGTTAAAATACGACAGTTTTCTTTAATTGATGAAGTTCTTCATTAACGTATGAAAGCCATTTCGTTGAGCCAATTAAATTTATCACCGGCTGAAAATTAATTAAATTTTCGTTGGCTCAACGAATTTTTTCGTTGTATTTACGTAAGGATTTGGTTCAGTGTATGTATTGCAATTATTTCGAAAACCACTTTCAGGATTTTGATTAGATCCTGCACGAATTTTTATTTTTTCTCAAAAAATTATCATGTTTACTAAGGTTGACATCAAAACAAGATTGATTTGTTTTGAATCTTCATTTCGTACAATTTTTCAAAAGATTTTTATGAAAATTTTCATCAGTTGTTTTTGAAATTTTATTTTAAAAGACTTTATTTGATTTTTTTTTTTAATCAGCACAGTTTTTAGCGCTTAATATAATATTTTTAGAACTTTGCTTGTTAGATCAGAATTTTTTCAATAAAATAAGATTTGAATGAAATAAAAACATCGACATGTAAATAATATGTAAGGAAACAAATACAGTTGAATTCGCTTATAGTGACTTCGCTTATAACAACAATTCGGAAAATTTGTCTCCCGTGAGTTATCGTTATAACCGAATTATACGTAGATACTAAAAAATGCTAATTTTTATGTTATTTTCATAATATTCTAACACAATTTAGCGGTAATGCTAACCAATGATATTATGCGTAGTGGACGTGCATATAATATCAAATTACCTACCTCTTAAAACTCTATTTTTTTTTTTTTCAATCTAAAAATTGTTAGTTCAATCTTAGTTCAAAAACTATGACAGAAAAAAAAACTTTTTTTTTCAAATTACCAACCAAACTTTGTTTTTTTTTTCAGTGTAAAATCTGTCCTTTTTACACTTTTTTCAATTTACCATGGCAATTAAAACAAATTCCATCACTTTTTTTCGTAAGTCCAATCTTATTTAAAAAAAATTATGACAGAAAAGCTTTTTTCAATTTACCTACCCCTAAAAATACACCTTTTCACTGTTTACCCTGGTTTTTCCAGCAAATCCCTTCACTGTTTTTGTTTGTTTTTCTAAGTTCAAAAATTATATCGCAAAAAAAGGAAACCAAAGGCGACGAAGTTATGAATACCAGAGTTGTGCCCGTCAAAGTTATGAAAAACCGAAGTTATGAATAACCAGAGCTATGACCACCAAAGCTACATATGAAACGTGGTTTTTGGGTTGGTAACCATATAGAGGAACGATATACGGGAGGAATGTACCAAAAAGGAGGAATGTAAAAAGCGTGTAGGTTGAGTCAAGACAAGAAAAAAATTGTACGGGATGGGGGTGCCTATTCCCCCTGTTTAGCCGGAAGGGGCAATTTTCTAAAAAAAATTAACTTAATTTGAAAAAAAAAATTATAAAAAATCAACGGTTACACCAACAATAATGCGCATAACTCTGTCGCGCATTACTCTGGTTCTCATAACTATGCTACTATTTCCGCAAAAACTTATTTCAAAATACATGGAAGTAAAATTTGTTTGTTTTTGACCTGAAATTAGCAATTGATTTTATACTTCTATGTATCTCGGAATTTTACAAAATTTTGATTTGTAATTTGGACTTACCTTTGACAAACGAACCACAGTTTTAAACTCACTCAGCTCAGATAAAGCTAACGTTACGAAAAATAAATAAGCTTTAGGGGTGCCGTAGGTAAACCATACAAGAAAAAACTATTGTAAATAAAGTAACGCAATCTGATTTTTTTTTTGTTTGTTTAAATAGATCTGTTTTATTTAATTCATAATTTTGTTTACAAGCATTTAATATACTGACTGAGAGAATAAGAAAAGAAAAAAAAATATTTCGAGATTTCGTTTTTTATTTATAAAAAAAAATTGTTTTCTATTATTTTGTGTTTTTGGGGCAATTTTGTCAGTAAGCAATTTATTTTTCTGTAAGGTTTCTTTGTGTATGTGTGAATTATTTTTTCTATGTCTTTCTTATAGTCTGTTTCTATTATTTTTTGCTATTAATGTATAGCAGCTCTAAATAGATTTATTCTTACTTTCTATAACTCAGGCATGAATCAGACGCATGATATGTTTAATGATAAATTAATGAATCTCATCATGCCAAATGCGGTTTTATTGTATTTTTAATATATATTTTTTTTTAATAAATTTTCTTTTTTATTTATTTATTTTTTTCTTATATGAGAGTATTACAAAATATATAGAAATCGTCAATTATAAATAAAAAAAAAAAACAAAAAAAATATTCTGTGTAACTGCTAAAATGCACATAAAATTAAGTAACATATTTAACTCTAACTTTTGTCTGGCCATTCGAATCTTGTTCGAAAACAATAACTTTTCGTTTGATTTCTGTTGGGGGTGGTGCTTCATTTTCAGGTAAAGGTGCTACTGCTGCCGCTGTTTCTGATGGGATTGATGCTGCATTTAGGTTCGTTAAATCATTATTATTTGTATCGTTGTCTTCGTCTTTTGGTATTTTATTGTAAAGCTTTGGATGAACTCGAATATTAGATTTGTCATCTTTGCGGATGATTGGCTTGTATTTGGGCTCGTTGACGGGTTCAGGTGGTGGCTTTTCCGGGATCAAGGGTAAATCGGGTAAATCACATGGTTTTTTCAGATAGTTGTAAACTGATTCGACACGTTCAACTAAACGATTCACATATCGTGTTGCTGTTCGATCAACAATTGATGGGGATTTTATGCAATCATTGCCACCAAATTCACAGACCTTTGGAAAAAATAAAAAAAACAAAGTAATTATTTTTTTTAATAATATTCAACTTTAAGTACAAAAGTTAAATTTAAGTAATTTTCTGACTAAATAACAACTTTCCGAAGATTCGTAATTTCTTATGCTTCAATTTAAGGAAAATTTAACCAAAAGCCTATTGAATTTTTCTAACCCTCTTATAGCTCTTTATTTTTCGTTTGCTATTTCATTCCATGCAATTGCGATATCAGTTATTGATTATACTTTTAAGTTCAAATTATTTCCTAAGAAAATATTCTGCAGTGCAATGACGCAAGAACCTATACACGGCACATGCGACATAATTCTATGTCAAGGTCTCTAAGGACATTCTCAGTTAGTTTACCCTACAATCACGGTCTATAACATCTAAATAATTGCGTTCGATAAAATCGATAAAAGTATCTATTGTAATAAGTAACAATGACAATATTTATTGCATGTATTTAATTGGCTTCTAATTGATAAGGAATTACCGATACAAATTATTTACTTCAATATATCATAACCTGTTGTACATATCTATTTCTTTTTTATCTTTAAATTCTTACTTGCGTGCAGGAAATTATTTTTAAGTATACAGAAAAATTAACATAAATATATTATGAATGAATGTGAGTACGTATGTATATAAGAACAATTGAATTGAATGAAAACAAAATGGTCATTAAAGTGCATAATTTAAATATATACATGTTTAAGAGGAGTACCTACTTACTCTGTATGAATTAAAAAGGATTTTTTTAGTTATTTGTTATCGATTTTATTTAAGCATTTTTTTTTTAAGAAAACAAAACAAATACAGTTAAAATCGCATTTCTTAAGAGGCATTTGCATTTTTAACTGAACTGAGTTTAAAAAAAATCGCAAATCAAAATAAAACAAAAAAGTGTTTAAATTGCAACCAAAAGACACCAAAATGCACTACTGGGTATGGTAGCACGTACTTGCTCTTATGATAAAAAGTAGCTTTAAGCTATAGAATAATTTGATATTTTAAAGAAATCCATACAAATTAAAAACAAATTAAATTTGTACCTTAACACCGTTTAGAAAATATATCAATTTGTTTTTAGAAAAATCAATTTTTTCAAATGATTTGATAAATTTTCTTGGAACTTTATTTTAAAGTAGTGTTGATTCATATTTTCTTAAAGATATACCATCTAACTTTTTATTTTATTCCAAATTTTGACTTTGAAATCAATTAGTAAAAAAAGTTTTGCTTTAAATAACTTCGTTTTAATTTTATAATAATTAAGTGGCTTTTGGCTTTTGAAAAAAAAAAATATAATTTAAAACTGTAAATGTTGCCGTTGTTTTTAAATATTTTTTTTTTCATTTTTAGTCATTTTTTCGGAATCCTAAAGTGAAAGCCTGGCAACCCGTGCTTGCAGCAATATTTTAAATGGCAACTCTGGTTTTTCAAGAGAAATAATATAACTTTAATTAAGCATTAGAATTCAAAACAAATAAAAAGAAGACTTCAATTTCAACAGAATTTCTTTAAAAATGTTTGCTTAAAATTTTGACTTTGAAATAAATTATTTCAAAAACCATTGCTTGACATAACTTTATTTAAAATTTATTATTAAGTGTTGAGTTCTGGCTTTCAGAAAAAAAAATACAGTTCAAAATTGTAAGTGTTGTCGTTATTTTGAAATAATTTCTTTTTTTTTTCATTTTAAGTCATTTTTCGGAATCGTAAATTCAAAGCCTGGCAACCCTAGTTTATTTTAAAGAGGACTTTAATTTAGTATTAAAATTTTCAAAAAAAAAAAACAGATGATTGCAATTTTCACCAAAAATGTATCTCATTAAACCTGGCAATCCTAGGATTGCGGCAGACTCACAACTGGCAGCCCTGTTTTTTTGTAATATTTGCATCATTTCCCTTCAAATAACTTACGTTTCATAAAAAAAAAAAAACAGATACACAATCGAGACTAATACCGCCGTTTTTTTTTTTTATTATTATTAAGTTTGTGTTTGTGACCATTTCTTTATAATTTTATAATTTAAGTGGTTTAATTGGGCTTTTCTGGTCAATTTTATTTTTTTATGTAAATAAAAATTAAAACACAAATTTTTGTCCCCAACGCGACGGACGTTTCGCTGGAGTTTCTCAGCATCTTCAGGGATCAGGGGTGCTTTATTATTACGTCTACATACTCATACATATATAAAATTACTGTCAATGTCTTCTTTTTTTAAATTCATTGAATATGCTCTCTTTTATTGTATTCAATGAATTTAAAAGAAGACATTGACAGTGCCAACTCGATATAATAACACCGCCAATCTGTGATTTTTCTATTGTGCGTTAGAATGTAAAAATTATATTGTTAAATTGTGCTTAAATTTATTAAATTTTATGTTAATTTATTTAAAAAATGTTCCGTTAAATTTTGATTAAGAATAATAATAATAAAATAAAAATAAAAAAAAAATTTTAAAATGCAATAAAAATAAAAAATTATGTATGTAAAAATATCCTAACTTTAAAAATAAAAACAAATTAAAGAATTGTAATTTCAGTTTTTTATTTAGGTCAAATATAGTCTATTTAATAGACCCGAGCTCCAGAGCAAAAATAGAACAAATTCGTTCAAGACTTTTTATTGGCGATTATGATTCCTTGGCATACAAGAATACTCCAGCCAAAAGTGCTACTAAATCCATTGGTGCATTTCTGAGAAAACGGCAACACTGGTCGGTTTTCAGTTTTTTTGATTTAACTCGAAAACCAAGCCTGACTTTGAAATGGTTCAAAGACACTTTTCATAGCAAATTAAATTTTCTGTCAAGTTAAGATGGTTAAAAAATTTTAAAAATTATTTTTGTCTAAAATTCTAACCTAAAATCAAAGAAAAAAAAGTTAAAAAATTGACAATTTTATTTTTTTTTACTAAATCAAGTGGCATTTTGTGTATGTAGCCGGGACGTCCAAACTTTGTACTAATGAAATAAAGTAGAGGTAAAATCCTTTGATAATATGCAATTTTTAATTTTTTTTGTCAAGAAACAACTTAAATGTACCTATTCAAAAATTAGCACTTTTTCTAAATTTTTGACTTTTTTAGTTAAAAGCAAGTTTTTAAAACTCGATAAAATCGTATTAATTGGTAACTTTTAGACTTTTAAAGTAAACATACTTCGAGGGATTGATTTAATATAAACTAAATATGACAAACAAAAAAATTTATTTGCATCCTTATGGCCTTTTGTGCAATTTTGTGTATGTGCATTTTTATAAATTCGGGTCGAATGGATGGACGGAGAGCCATTAGCTTTGGTCTATTGCATAGAAGAACATTTAATACCAACTCTTTTACTGTTTTCAATGGCCTGAAAAACAATTCTTGTAAAATCCGCGACCAACGAAAAGTTTCTCTTGAAAAACGAAAAAAATACTCTAATGAGTTTGAAACAAAATAGCTCAGGGAAATTAGTAAATCAAATTGCACTTTTCGCGGGACAAATTTTTTTCATGGAACGTATATAGGTGAATGTCCTTATCGTAAAAGTGAATTTTTTGGGATGATAAGATATCGGGAACAGCCGCCATCTTGGAAAAGAGTTCAGTGCCGTTTTTATTTTATAACTCCATTTTTACTCATTTAAACCAAAAATGTCCGAGGGTAGACTTATTATCAATTAAATTATCTAAAAAATGATATACAAATGAATTCCGTGAGTTAGTTCAATTCAATTTTATAGTCGGTCAAAGTCCGGGTTCTTCTCGCAAGGTTAAGACAATATGACATTTTTTCAAATATCTGAAGAACTTTTGATTTGTTGGGGATTTTCTTAAAGTATGAATTATAGCACTTTGAATTATCTATGAAATTTGCCCTTTATCGTTACTGTAACCAACATAATGTATAAGCCATCTAACGTCGAAGTTCACATTCTACTATCCAAAAGTGAGAAAATAACAAGTTTTCTTCTATTAGACCGAGCAAATTTTTGAAGTGGAGGTATAACCAAAATATAAGTAAACAGTTTTTTAACTATATTCGTCTAAATATTGAATTCAAAGTTTGAAATCTTTAATGTTAACCTTTATATGGTTTTCGAGGTTTTAAATGAAGTGAATTTTCCAATTAATGTGAATAAGCTCAAGTGACACTATTTAAAATTCTAAATATAAGAACTGATGCCCTGTCATTTTTCCTAAACATGAACACCTCAATCTCAGCATTACGATAAGTATAACTCAAGATATGAGGTGTGTAAGCTGTTATGTTTTCGAGACTATTGTGTTTAATTTTTGATTGTTTATTTGATCTATTGAAATCCCAAATATGTTCAGTTAAAAAATCGTATATCATGACTTCGACGTTTGGTTGCCTCTACAATGTGATGGTTACAAAAACAATAAAGGTTTCATTTCATAGATAATTAAAAGTGCTATAATTCATTCTTTAAGAAAATCCCAAACAAATCAAAAGTTCTTCAGATATTTGAAAAAATGTCATATTGTCTTAACCTTGCGAGAAGAACCCGGACTTTGACCGACTATAAAATTGAATTTAACTAACTCACGGAATTCATTTGTATATCATTTTTTAGATAATTTAATTGATAATAAGTCTACCCTCGGACATTTTTGGTTTAAATGAGTAAAAATGGAGTTATAAAATAAAAACGGCACCGACCTCTTTTCCAAGATGGCGGCTGTTCCCGATATCTTATCATCCCAAAAAATTCACTTTTACGATAAGGACATTCACCTAAATACGTTCCATGAAAAAAATTTGTCCCGCGAAAAGTGCAATTTGATTTACTAATTTCCCTGAGCTATTTTGTTTCAAACTCATTAGAGTATTTTTTTCGTTTTTCAAGAGAAACTTTTCGTTGGTCGCGGATTTTACAAGAATTGTTTTTCAGGCCATTGAAAACAGTAAAAGAGTTGGTATTAAATGTTCTTCTATGCAATAGACCAAAGCTAATGGCTCTCCGTCCATCCATTCGACCCGAATTTATAAAAATGCACATACACAAAATTGCACAAAAGGCCATAAGGATGCAAATAAATTTTTTTGTTTGTCATATTTAGTTTATATTAAATCAATCCCTCGAAGTATGTTTACTTTAAAAGTCTAAAAGTTACCAATTAATACGATTTTATCGAGTTTTAAAAACTTGCTTTTAACTAAAAAAGTCAAAAATTTAGAAAAAGTGCTAATTTTTGAATAGGTACATTTAAGTTGTTTCTTGACAAAAAAAATTAAAAATTGCATATTATCAAAGGATTTTACCTCTACTTTATTTCATTAGTACAAAATTTGGACGTCCCGGCTACATACACAAAATGCCGCTTGATTTAGTAAAAAAAAATAAAATTGTCAATTTTTTAACTTTTTTTTCTTTGATTTTAGGTTAGAATTTTAGACAAAAATAATTTTTAAAATTTTTTAACCATCTTAACTTGACAGAAAATTTAATTTGCTATGAAAAGTGTTTTTGAACCATTTCAAAGTCAGGCTTGGTTTTCGAGTTAAATCAAAAAAACTGAAAACCGACCAGTGTTGCCGTTTTCTCAGAAATGCACCAATGGATTTAGTAGCACTTTTGGCTGGAGTATTCTTGTATGCCAAGGAATCATAATCGCCAATAAAAACTCTTGAACGAATTTGTTCCATCCAAAAGGGTCTATTCAATAGACTAATAGGTATTGTTTTATTATTACAATGTTTTAGATAAATTTTTTATTAATTTAAATATTTTTGTATTAATAACCTAACTTTGAATACAAAATAAAAATGTAGTTCAAAGTATTAAAACATAAGAAATTTGAATTAAACACTAATTTCGGGGCATTAAATCATAAATAAATCTATTATATATATTAAAGTTTGGTTTTGTGTACGTTCGCTAACCGGCCACACAGACTGACTCATTTTCTTAATTTTTTTTTGAAATCAAAGAGGCATAAGAGGAGAAGGTTTAAGGCAAAAAAAAAATTCAAGATTTTATAGGGTAAATAGGGGTAACACGACATTGAAAAAAGAGGCTATTTTCTAAACGGTAAGTCGTAAAGAGTTGACTTTTTTTTTAAATGATAGACAAATTTATTCAATAGTTAAAAAAGGTATTGAAAAAATTCAAAAAAATTTCAAAACCAAGTTGTGAGGGTTTTTTTTCAGTCATACCCTTCGACAAAAGACTAATCAGAGGTACGCAAAATTTTGCACAGAAATTTGAGTTACACCATAAGAAAGATATTTAAAAAAAAAATTAGGAGTCTAAAACGGATTTTTTTCATAGGCCCTGTACTTTGAAATAAAAATTTTTGAAAAACAACCTAATTTTTAGGGACATTTTTGAGTAGTCTTTTATTTTTTTGGAATTTTTAAAAGTCTGCAAAAAATCTCAAATTTATAGGAAATATAGGTTTTAATCATGCGCATGCATGTATAAACTTTTGATCGATTTTTGACCGAATAACGGGAAAAACAATTTTTTTTGTCCCAAGTTTTTTGGCCGTTTTTAACAGTTTTTTATTTTTATCTTTTTTTCTTCAATAGATAAATGAATGAAATTTACAGTGTAGATAGATAATAGGCAATATTTGTACAAAGTTTCAATTAATTTTGTAATGACAAATTTGAAATATCGTTAAAATAAAACTCTATTTTTCAACACGTTACATCTTTTGATCTGGAGCTTACAAAAATTTGATTTATCTTTATTGAGCATCCTGATAATATTACCTTTCATTTGATATATCACACATAACGCTACATTCACTACAAGCTTCACAATGGTAAATTAAAAAACTGGGTTGGGGTCGAAATTCTGTATGTTGCAAAATTCTGTATTCAAAATACTGTATGCCAAAATACTGTATGTCAAAATTCTGTATGTGCAGAATGCTGTAGGAACAAAATTCTGAAAGTCAAAATTCTGTATAGCAAAATTCTGGTTGGTCAAAATTCTGTTTTGTAAAATTCTGTACGGCAAAATTCTGTAAATCAAAATTCTGTAAAAATGCTGTAAAAAAATATCGTTTTGATAATGTAAAAAAGTGCGCGCGCACTTTTTTACATTATCAAAACGATATTTTTTTACAGCATTTTTACAGAATTTTGATATACAGTATTTTGCCGTACAGAATTTTACAAAACAGAATTTTGCATGTCAGTATTTTGTTGATACAGTATTTTGACGTACAGAATTTTGTATTTACAGTATAATGACGTACAGAATTATGGTATTACAGTATTTTGATCCCACAGAATTTTGTCGTACAGAATTTTGACAAGCAGAATTATGACCCGATCCCTAAAAAACTTAAAAAACGTTTTTAACATAGGAAACTTTTTTTTTAATTTTAAAAGTGAATATTTTTAAATTAATTGGACGAACTTTTCAAGTTTTGATTTCCTTTTTGTATTGGGAATTATGACAAATTACAAAGTCGAAAATAGAAATAAATACAAGAAATGGCGGAACGAAGTCCGCCGGGTCAGCTAGTAACTTTATAATTTATAAATATACCTAAGCGTTATAGATTTTGTTTTAAATTTTAAATAATAACACATAACTACAAAATGGCTTACCAAGTTTATTTTAAACTTTTTTTAAAGTATCTATACAACAATTATAATGATTTTCATTTTTATATTCTTTTCAAATGCATTTTCATAAATAGAAGACGAATTTTTTACTTTTTTTAAACTAAAACTTATGGAAAACTTGTAGTTATTTTCGAAAATGGAATAAACATATTAACATACATATTTTTATTTTTTTAAGCTACCATACATTTATCAAATTTGAATTGAAAAAGTTTTAATAAATTCAAGCAACTAGAACCTTAAGTTTATCCAACCCATTTGTGCATTTTATTTCCTTAATATTCTCCTCCAAAACAACTTTCTAAATTGTTAACCGTTTTAAATACATCTTGCCACATCGTATCATTTTCAAAAAAAAAACTCAAACCAAACTGAAACCATTTAGCTTTATATCCCTTTTTGGATTAGCATAAACAAGAAAGGCATCATCGCAGTTTAAACTTTAATTATGCAAATAATTTCTCAAACTTACCCTATAATGATGCAATATTCCCGCATCTGGTGGAACATTCAAGGAACCCTTTCCAGGTGAGAACTCCCAAACAAAATGATTTCCAGCTTCAACGACTGTTTCGGGGCGGCATATGTATTTTGAGCGTTGTTTTTGAGGATGGAGTTTTGAGCGTCTAAAATTTTTAGAATTGTTAGAATTATTATCTATAAATTCAAAAAAAAAAAAATCTTAAATCTTATACTTTTTTTTATTACTAAAAGATGATTTTACCAAGAAATTTAAAGAAAACATCATGAACTTGAAGCAATCACACTTTCAAGAATTGCTTAAGCATTCATGCAACACCTAGTTACTGAGTGCCTCTTGATTTAATTAAAATATTCCAACGCATTCTGCACCACATAAATACCATCATCATGCAACTCAAATCCTCCCCTAAATAGTTCTATAATTATATTAAGTATTCTCACCTTCTTGTTTTTCTCTGTGTCACTAGTGCAGCTCGTAATCTCTGATTTGCACTCTTCGTGTCATACAACCATGGATCGTCTTGGAATTGCAAATAGAAGAACGCATTCTGGAACGAATATGCGCCCGCATTACGATTCTTATACCTCTTATCTAACCAACTGCAAACGTTCCCAAACGGGACATGAAACAAAAATTAGTAAAACAAAAAAAAAAAACAAAAAAGAAATTTAATTTTATGTTCGAAAACCATATGGGGTAACTTGGTAACTAAATTAAACACTACACAAGAGCTCTATATTGTGGGAACTTACTTAATTAATTCATTTAATGTATCCCCATGCCGTGGTATTATAAATTCATCCAAATCCACCAGGGCTAGATATCTATATCTGTACATGTTCCTATATAAACAATCATTAAGGGCTGCAAACAAACCCTCGGTGCGTATCTCCTTTTGGGAACGCATCCTTAGATCCCATGGGAGTATAGTAACGGTTGGCTTAGTGTAGGTGCTTTCGTATTTTCGTGTGTTATTTGCGCCATGAGATGATCTTGCATCTATAGAATAAATTAGGTTGACATAGTTTTCGGGGGTGGGGGGGGCGAAATAATGACATAATATTTTATGCGGAATTTCACCAGGTGTGATAAATTGATAAATTAATGGAACTAATGCAAAAGTAATTGTCTTTTGAATCTTTTACACACTAATGTAGTAGGTTTAAATGTTAATTTAAATATTTAAACCAGACTGACAGTTTTAATTCAAAGTACTAAATTTAATATTATCTTCACAAAAACAAGGAAGATACGACTAGGTATGTAGTTTTTTAGCGTTGATTCCAATTGGTTATAAGTTATGAGCAGAGGCGTACGTCGAGTTGCCGGGGCCCCGGCAAATTTTGGGACCCCTTAGATTTTTTTGGGCCCTTTGATATAGAAAATAAGAAAAAAAAAATACGTATACGCCATACCTCCTCCTTTTTTGGGGGGCCTGATGTATTGTTTGTTGGTTGCTTAGATTATTCAAGTTAAATTTTTTGGGACCTTAAGGTAATACTTAATTTTTCTTCCAAAAAAAGTAATTAATTTTTTTCGGGGGCCCCTGATGTATTTTTTTTTTAGATGAATATACATATTTTATGTGGCCGGCTACCAATGCATTAGGTACACTGAATAATGTCGCTTGTCTGCAAAGTGATTAATGTCAAATATATTAGCTTTTTGTACTATTTTTTATAAATCTTCACTTGCGTAGGTTTAAGTGGCATAAAGGACATCAAAAATCACTTTCTTATATATGTAAATTTTTGAATTTAAAATTTTGTGCTTTTGATTCCATGGTAACTCAAGGGTTGACTGCAAAATAGTCTCCCTCATAATGCATAATTACCTTTTTCTACACATAGGGTTGTGGTTCGAAAATAGTTCACGATTTAAGAAAAAATGCAATTTCGCAAATCCAATTTGTCTTTGGAAGTTTTCTAAAACGTCGTCCTAAATTTTGCTAAATAAAATTGAAAATTAATGAAATAAGTCTTTTCTTTTGTTGAAAAAATATTATTGTCACTCAAAAGAACCACTTTTGTAAAAAAAAACATACTACCACTGATATCTTATCAATATTCAGTTCTAATGAGAGTTAAATTTTTAAATCGAGATGTATTATTTAACTAGAAAATAGCTTTGAGAATCTCCTAAATTCGCTGTTCAATAAAAAGCCAATACTTTAGCATGTTTTAACCCGAATGGTGGGTTCCTTACTTCCAAGTCTTTGTTGTATCACAATGGACACATGAGGTCACTTCAACGTAACCTAACCATGTATTTTCTCCACCCATCGAGCAGAGGAGCTCATTCAGTAATGATTCTCCAGTTCTCAATATATGCTTTTATGGTAAAATTATGACGTAAATGTTCGTTCTTTTTGATTCTCATGAATTAGTATGACCAAGACCAAATTGAGTGAATTGATCAAAAATTGTTAAAACGCAAGAACTTTTCATTCATTTCATGAGTTTTCTAGTTATTTTAATTTTTAGCTTGCGTCCGTCTGTACAAGTATAGCTTAAGTCTAAACGGGTAGAAGGTACAGATGTTTTTTTTTCATAATAACCAAGCTTGTTTTTTTTTAATCTCTTTTAAAAAGTGAAAATCCCATACAACATTTTAGATTTACTGCAATTTTCTCGAAAACGGCCTTAACGCTTTTGATTATATTTAACAAACGTAATGCGGATTTCACAAAAAATACTGACGTATAATGCAAATATAGTATTTATATTTTTTTAAGTAACTTATGTCGGCTCTTCGTCTTCCCATACATCGTTAACGATTTTGATTCAACTTTGCACACGTAATATTCAAATCAATTGCAATAAACTGCATTTTTAGTTTTTCTCAACAAAGTGAATAAACAAAAAATTGGTCTCCATGTCGGCTTTTACCCAAATTTCTTATTGGGGAGGTCTGGTTCCTAAGATATTTCCAATCAAACATGTTTTTGTTTTCTTTTGTCTTACAGTCAGATGCCCATATCTCGAAATTTGTTTTGAACTATTGTTATAAATTCATACATATGTACCCCTTGCCGAAAAAAACATAGTTATTTAAAGTCTCTTTAAGTTCTTTTCATACCTGAATCCAAGAGATTCATAAATCTGATTGCTGAGATATATCTATACATAAAAAAATTAAATGCTGTTCGTTAGTCTCGCTAAAACTCGAGAACGACGACAGATTTTCCTAATTTTGGTTTTGAATAATTTGTGGATGTCCACAGAAGGTTTAAAAGGTGAATTAATATGAATATCACCTACTACAGAAGAATTTTCCGAAAAGATACAAAAAAGTCAAAAAATTACACTCAACATTTTTATTTTCGATCACAATTTCAATCTTAAAATTTCAAAAAACTTTATTTAAAAAATATTTAATAAAATTTAAAAAAAAACTTCAAACGGGAAAATATGTATGTAAATAAAGAATTGAGTTTAAAAATTTTTTATTTTTATTATTAGATCCACCAAGAACGACTGGACTGATGTTTATGATCTTGCATTTTTTTGGATTCGTGTTCTTTCTGAATATTGTATAGTGACTATAAAAACGACCAAAAAAACAAATCAGGGATAGAAATAAACGTGCCATGTTATGTATGTTGGCTCCGTTCATTGGTACGAAAAGATGGCGTTGTGTGTGCATTAATCTAATAGTAGCAAGTAGCCACGTTGCAAAAAATATGGTGAGGAGTTCATTAAGCGTCAATTTTTCAAAAATCAGAACAATTCTCCTGATTGCAAGAATCTAATTCTAATACGTTTTTTTTTCAGGCGCATTTTAACATTTTATTTGATGCGTTTTTTATTTTAAAAACTTTTTGTAAAGTTTGGATCGGTAGTCATCATAACTTAAAATTGTACGCATTTGAAAATTTGGGCTCTATGCAAAGGAGATTGAGATTGCCCAATATTATATGAAAATTAAACTTCTGACAAAGACGTTGAGAAATGAGACTAGAATGAGAATGCTGAACATAAGCCTTAACAAAACTTTTATGTTTTATGAAAATCGTGTTTGATTTGTACCTTCTTAAAGGTATAACTACAACGGCCCTGGAGCATTGCCAAAGAAATTATTTAAAAAAATAACCAACTATTCACCCTGGCGAAATTCCCCCATTTCATAATAAGGTTTAAATTATAACACTATACTCGCTGCACATTCTCCACATTAGATTCGTATCTATAGTGTACTTACCATCAGGCGTTGAGCTTTCTTTAACAAGAAATTCAGGTTTATCTGCATCTGCAGCGGTTAGATTGGCGGGTATGGTACCTTCGATGTAGTGATTGAGGACACATGTTGCACGACTGCCGAGGGTGTGATTATAGAAGGTAAAGTGTGACACCCCCAGCAGGGAGTTGAATTCCAGATACTCCATCAGATACAAAGCTTGGTCGTAATTGAAGTGAAACGGTTTGACACAAATAGCTATCTTATCGGCAATCTGGTCGACAGGTGATGACGATGACGATGACGACGACGTTGATGATGACGATGATGATGGAGACGTCGCGGTACGATTCGTGAAATCTGGATCCTGATCGGTATTCCGGACTCGTAGTATATTTCCCGGCGGTGCTCGCAGTCGGCTAACAATACTCACGGATTGGGGCACATTCAGTTCGGCTGTCCGTAGGGGACACAGGACAAAGCATGCACTGTACTTGAGATTCCAGTTCTCTCGTATTACCTGTTTTTGCAATGACGACAACGACGAGGACGAGGACAAACAAAAGAAATAAAGGACATGATAGCAGTTTCCACTCGAGTGAACTTAATTTTCTGTCACACAAAAGTGTGAGTCAGAGTGAGTGCGAGAACACACATACCTTTACTCGAGCCATCACCGTTGCTGAATTGTATCTCGTGTGATTGTTTGCATCACGGTAAGTGTACCAGAAGCGACACCACACTCGCTCCGGGCCGCGGGTCTTTGTCGCTCCAATAACTCGCACCAGCTTGGCTCCGTCCCGCCGGTCGTAGTAGGCCGAGAAGACAAAGAATTTGAAACGTGTCCCGTTGACAACTTGCCAGGAGCCATCTGTTGGCCGCATTCCAATTGGATAGTGGGGCAGGGTCTGTTCAATTTTCTCGGGTAGCATTTTGCCCCATGGGATTGCCTGAACGTTGTTAATACCGGCACCGGCTCCAGCGCCAGCACCAACACCCTGACCACCCACTCCGGCACCTATGGCACCGTTTCCGGGTCCACCCATCACTGCTTGTCGAGCGGCGGCTGCGTTGGCACCTTCGTTGCTGTTTGTGTCGTCGTCGTTTAATGCATTCGAAATGCCCATTGATAGACGATCTGTAATTAAATATTTTTATACATCAGAAAAGGGGAAGATGGAGTAAAAAGTTGTGTATAATGTTGTGATGGAAATGGGAGGAAAATTGTTTTGGGAACAAGTATCAACATTAACTTTTTGGTAATTTGAGTTCAGAAAACATTTTCTGATGGAAGTGAAACATACAAAAAAGAAGTTAGCAAAATGTCAATCGAAGGAAGGGTTTTAAGGAACCTGAAGTTAGGTAAAATTGTAAAACTGTTTCGTCACAAACTGAAGTTGTTTTTATAAGCTTATTGCGTCACATTTTTTTTATTTTACGTTATAAGTAGAGGTATTCTGAGTGTTGAAGCAAAGTGATTGTCAGATTTTTTTTTAAATTGTTTTTTTTTTTTTTACGGTTTTGGTAGGTAGTAAGTGTCAATTTTGTAGGCGTTTCTGCCTCTTTAGGCTGTAAAGCCGTATTTTTTTTGATATGACGAACTGATTGCGATACTTTTTTTAAATTGGCTAAAATAAAGACTTTGGTGGCTTTCAAATACCTTGCAGTCAAATTATCTGCAAAGTATAGTGTCATGTGAAAAAGGAAGGAGTGTGAAAATTGAAGGGAGATCTATCTCTCCGTATTAGAAAGGAGCAATAGGCAATTTTCGAAAAAAATGTTCAATATCGTGTATGTTAACTTACCGTGTATTTTTAACTTATTGTCACTGTGAAATTGAAATATTCCTAATTTATTATCACTCATTAGTAAACTGCCATCCAGGAGATCGTAATCCTCCTAGAAATACATTTAAAAAATATGTGTTAGATTAATATTCTGTTTTTTTTTTTTCAAAGTTTTAGTATCTAAATAATAAAAAAAATCTCCCTATAGAAAAGGTATTTAAACCGTTTTGGAGGTCTAAAATATTGTTTTCAAGTTAAATGTATTGGCAATCGATATTTGATTGAATATTTTTTAATCAAATCAATTAAATTGGTTTTTAGTGCATTATAGGGTGTTTCACTAGAGAGAGCCCAAAATGAAATAATTTTGCAAAATATCTCATTTCCAATGTCAATTGAAAGTTTTTTTTTATGATTTGAGATTTGAAATATAATAAATTTAGCCATAATTTCATTTCTTAAAATCTTGACGTTTTTTTCAAAAACCTGCTTTGGACGTCATTTTGAAAAATATTTTTATGTGATTATCTCGAATTTTACGGTAGCTGGCATAAAAACGTTTTTTTTTGTTTCAATCTCTGACAAAAAACTTATTCAATTTCAAAGAAATTTTTTACACACAAAGAATTATAAAGCTTCGGATTTTAAAAACAAAGTTATATTCTTTTTTAAATCGATTTTTTCAAAAATGAAATATTGAAGTCTTCAAATATTTGGTTTTAGGTTTTGATTAATAACTGCTAAAAAATATCACACGAAATATAAATTAGAATGTTTTTTTTTTCAAAAAAATACATATGTACATATCGTCGCTGTTTTGGAAAACTGGCATAGATAACTAAAAAAACTTTAATTCTTCAGAAAAGCTGTTTTAAATTTTAAAATCTGTCAATTTTTCATACTATTTCCATAAATTAAAGAAAAAGAATCAGCTGTGTGATAGGATGCAAATCTTTTAAATTTACACTGAATTTACAAAAATTAAGAACATATTGTTTCCAGTATATTGGCATTAATATCTCAAAAACCAGGATTTTTGAGTTATTCCGGTTTTCTAAAACAGCGACGATATGTAGAAAGTGGAAAAAATATTTCAAAATAATAAAAAGAAACCCCCAAAAATAGTTTTTAAGTTTGTTTCGATGTTACTCATTATATATGAAATATCCAATTCAAATCCTTTCCAAAAATTACCAGATAATTCCCTAAAGCCTGCAGTATTAGTAGAATTAAAAATTTTGTTTGCCCAGGCAAATTAGTAAACAAATTCGCATTTTTTGCGGGACAAAATTTGTTTTTTGTGTTAATATAATCAACAATTGTTTAAGAATACATTCACATCTAAAAACAAAAGCATATAAAGGTTATGTTTATTAACAAAAACATCGTAACCGCCATGTCGCTTACGATAATTTGGTGGGAAGGGCTCGATATAACCTGTGTTTTGTAATAATAAAAAAAATGTTACACATACACCACAGTAACCACTAGGAAAAAAGTAATTGAGGCTTTGTTGTTCCCTTTAAAAAAAACCAATAGGTGTTTTGAAAGTTTAAAACTAGTTGTAGAAATTCAATGAAAATATTTTCCCTGCTGAATTTTGATATCAATTTTTGGGGATCCATTAGAAAATATTATAGGCCAAAATTTTAAAAAATTCACTCAAATAATGTGAAAATTGTCTGAGGAAAGGGATTAATTGTTCAATAATTTAAATTAATATTTCGCTTTTCAAATATTCGCTAGCAAACAAAAAGTCAACAAAAAATTAAATTGATTTTTAACAAAAAGGTTTCAAAAACCATTTAACCTAATAAAACTTGATATCACAAAAAACAATCAAAATGATCGATTCAACAATTTTGTATTTCCTCTAATTTAAACTGTTTCAATTCTTCACTATCAAATCTAGGTTTAACTAGCCTGCACACAAATATCCTCCTTTGAGGTTCATTAATTTCAAAATAATTTCAATAGGTATGCAAATTAAGTTCATTTAGCTCAAAATTACCTCATCCATTTCCTAATTGTTATATCTTTAGTTGAAAAATTAGTTTCATTAAATCTAACAAGTGTATCAGTGTTCCTAATAATTTTCAAGGCAAAATTACCAGAAAACACATTATACCCCAGAAATGACCTCTTTATTATTTCACAAAATGTTCTTTATCGAAGGTACAAAATTTCATCTCTCTCTCTCTCTCTCTCTCTTTCTATAACTCTCTGTCATCGTTGTCGTTCATTTCATGCCGTCTTGTTGGTCCTTTTATATTGCCGTCGTTGTTGAGAGTAGTTGTTTTGTTATGTTTCATGTCTTTGGGGGTAAGGTCCCATTGTTTCAAAAGGTTAATTGATTTCCATCCATTTTATGTGTTGTGTTGGACATTAAGCCTAACAAAAGCCCTTTATATACATTTCGATTCATTCTTGGGAAGAGAAGACACAAAACTTTCCTCCAGTCCTTTTTCATCAATAGAAACTGTAAGGAGCCAGAAATGTTCATCATTATCATTCTAAGGTAATTTGTTATAGGGGACTATAGAATGTAGTTACCTTCATTTCTATTAAAAACTAGTTGTACGAATAAATGATTGACTTGAATGATGGGAATTACCTTAACAAAGGTAACCCTAATGAGTTATTTGTGCTGAAAGATGGAGCTCTGATTGTGGGATAGCATACCCAAAAAGGACTAGTTGTAAATATTTTCATTTAAAATTTCATATTGGACATTTTTTTAAAGAACCCTGACGCAAGCTTTAAATTTTCTTTTTTTTTAATAATTTTTTTTTACACAAATTCCAATCCGCTTGCGGAAAGTCCCTGAGCAATGAAAATGTTTTCCTTAAATTTGCCTAAAAGGCTTCCCAAAACTATAAGCTTCTTATGTTTCTTCGTTTCCTCAGCAAAAAAAAAAAAAAAATCCTCCAACTCTGCCTCCTCCTGTTTTCCTGATATGAAAGTCAACTTCAATTTAAGTCGATGAATACCCCTTTTCCTCATTCTTCGTCCTCAGCTTAATTTTCAATAAAAATTCATTCTGCAGAAAAAAGGCAACCAATTTATGTCCTCCACAAAAAGAGAGAGAGAAAGAGAATAAAGGATAGACTCTATTAAAGAATCCTTACCTCTCACACACAAAAAAAAAACCCAACAAAAGGATATAAAACAACAACTACCACAATGTCCATGGATGAAGAAATGATTTCGCGAAATGAAAACAAACCAAAAAGGACGACTTCGTCCTTCCTTGTGTCGTTGAATGTTTTTTTTTTCTGCCATATTACCATTTTACTTTTTTTGTTCTCTTTTTTTTTGGTATTTTTTGAAAAATAATTTAATTCAATTCTTCTTACCTTTACATTATCATAATCTGGCAGCGAATCGCCCAAACGGCTGCCAAGATTTCCATGCCTCAGCACAACCATTCCTCCGTGGCTCTTTTCGTCGATCATGAAGAGCTGTATTGTGGTTTTTAGAAAAATAAGAAAAAAAAAATTAAATGAAAATTAGTTAATACTTTAAAATAATTCTCTTAAATTTAAATTTAAAATTAAAACAACATTTTGAAAAGATTACAAAAGTAAAATAATGTCATTTTTCATTTAGAGATGGCGCTGGCTGTGAGAATCATCTTATTAAGGGTACTTACAGACAGCTTTAATACAATAATATCGCAATTAAATTTGTAAATAAAAATAAAAAGAGAGAAGAGAAAGAAGAGAGAAGAAACAAAAGACTTAAATTAGCATTTGTTAATTTTATTTTTATGTTCTTCTCTTTTTAATTATCCTCTAACTAAAGTTGTTAAGCACACACACACACTAACTGGAATGATGAATATATCCTGAGTGTGAGGTTAGTTAGTAAGTTGCATGATTTTCTGTGAGCACATAATTGGGCGCCAGCTAAGAGAAAAATCCATTTAAATGAGAGTGAAATTGAATGCGAATGTTTTCTATTTGTGATTCGTGAATAATATAGTTTAATTGGCTGTTAAAAAAGACTCTTGACAGATGGTTGACTGCGACTCTAAGTGTAGGTTGTTATAAGATGTTACTAAGAAGGAATGGTTAGAAGTTCTATTATGAACATTATTTATGAATGAATAGAATTTAATGAATAATTGGGTAAGCTTGAGAATACAGCTTATGGAGAAGTAGCTTTTATAAACATTTGAACCAAAAAAATTTATATGTTTATAGAAAATGTTTGGGTTAAGCTTCTTACAAGAAAATTGAGGCGGTTAGACCAGAAAAGATAATTAAGAAGGATTTGAAAGTCATGTAGGTAAGCATGTGCCATAAAAGAGAGAAATAAAATTTGGTTTTCAAGGGTAAACTTGAATATCAGAACATACCTACTTTGGTTGTGAGGCCTGAGGATAAAGCTTTTCAAAAGAGTATGGCCACATTAAATCGATTTGCTACTCATTCTTCGAAAATTTGGTACACTGAAGGATATATTAGTATGTAGAATACGCAAAGGCTAGAAATTTCACACTTTACTCATTAGTTAAAAAAAAAAAAAATTACATAATTTCAGCATATTAAGAGCCCCCGCATCACACTACAAACTTTCTATCGGCCGGCAGTTTAGTCGGTCTCTTAATCAGTATGAAAATGTATGAAAGTGCGCACACTACAACGATTAAGTATCGGCCGATCAAAAAGTTTGTTTGATCGAAAAAAAAGTTTGTTTTGCTACACAATTGCCTTCAAACTAAAATATTTCATACCCAGCCGACTATTTAGTCGCCTGCCTGTGCGCACACTAGGAGCCCAACCCGACTAAACTATCTGCCGATAGAAAGTCTGTAGTGTGCGGGGGCTCTAAGTTTAGTCGGGTTGGGCTCCTAGTGTGCGCACAGGCAACCGACTAAACAGTCGGGTCGCTAGGAAATTGTGTAGCAAAACAAACTTTTTTTTCGATCAAACAAACTTTTTGATCGGCCGATACTTAATCGTTGTAGTGTGCGCACTTTCATACATTTTGATACTGATTAAGAGACCGACTAAACTGTCGGCCGATAGAAAGTTTGTAGTGTGCGGGGGCTCTAAAACTGCAAAAAAGTTTATTTTTTGTATGAACAATTTTAGAAAAACTGTCAAAACTGTTTTGACAATGTACTTCTTAACTTTGTTTTATCGTTCAAAATATTACCTTCAACAAAATCCAATATGGCGCGAAAAGTGTCAAATACATACAAAAATACAAATTAACAAAAAAAACTCAGTTCTTAAGATTTTTCTCCCAACTATCAAAAAATAAACGCTATAGAAACAAAATGTTACGCATACGCCACAGTGACTTGTTAAACCATTGATTTGTGAATGAAATAAGCAGCGTAAGCAAATTCATCCATCAAATCCATAACATTCAATGACAAAAATAATAATCTGAAAAATTTGAAAGCTGAATTTTATACAGGGTGTCCCAAAATTAATGGATCAAACGAAATATGCTGATAGGCCAACTTTAGGGCTCTCAGAATTTGGTAACTTGTTCATACCAAATCTTTACGGTTTTCGATTTAATCCAGTTTTTGTAAAATTTCGAAAAATCTCGACTTTGCAACAGTATTTTGCTTCCTCCGCTCATAATTGATTTTTGTTTTTTACAATTCTTTCACTAAAGCATTGCCTAATAATTGACAACCATTTATTAATTAAAATATTTTTTATTTCATACGCCATTTCGCTACAAATTAATAAACAGTTCCATGTTTTATAAGAACTCAATTTCTTACTTTTATTTCAGAGCAACACCCTGAAAAAAATTTGTATGGTTTGATACAGGTTTATTATTTTAAAAACTTGCCGTTTCATCGCAGTTTTCAAAAATGTATAAAAGTTTCCAAAGTTGAAATTAGAACTAAAGATATTACAATTTAAAAGCAACAAAACAGGGCTTTTCAGAGAAAAATAACAAAGAAAAATAAAGACATTTTCTCAACTGTTGTTTGTTTATTTCTTTTTGAATAAAAGCTTCGATTTTTGTTTGTTATTTTGCTCTGAAGACATCTGTTTTTCTGCATTCAAGTTGTAATATCTTTCGTTCTAATTTAAACTTTGGAAATTTTTATACATTTTTGAAAACTGCGATGAAACGGCAAGTTTTTAAAATAATAAACCTGTATCAAACCATACAAATTTTTTTCAGGGTGTTGCTCTGAAATAAAAGTAAGAAATTGAGTTCTTATAAAACATGGAACTGTTTATTAATTTGTAGCGAAATGGCGTATGAAATAAAAAATATTTTAATTAATAAATGGTTGTCAATTATTAGGCAATGCTTTAGTGAAAGAATTGTAAAAAACAAAAATCAATTATGAGCGGAGGAAGCAAAATACTGTTGCAAAGTCGAGATTTTTCGAAATTTTACAAAAACTGGATTAAATCGAAAACCGTAAAGATTTGGTATGAACAAGTTACCAAATTCTGAGAGCCCTAAAGTTGGCCTATCAGCATATTTCGTTTGATCCATTAATTTTGGGACACCCTGTATAAAATTCAGCTTTCAAATTTTTCAGATTATTATTTTTGTCATTGAATGTTATGGATTTGATGGATGAATTTGCTTACGCTGCTTATTTCATTCACAAATCAATGGTTTAACAAGTCACTGTGGCGTATGCGTAACATTTTGTTTCTATAGCGTTTATTTTTTGATAGTTGGGAGAAAAATCTTAAGAACTGAGTTTTTTTTGTTAATTTGTATTTTTGTATGTATTTGACACTTTTCGCGCCATATTGGATTTTGTTGAAGGTAATATTTTGAACGATAAAACAAAGTTAAGAAGTACATTGTCAAAACAGTTTTGACAGTTTTTCTAAAATTGTTCATACAAAAAATAAACTTTTTTGCAGTTTTAGAGCCCCCGCACACTACAAACTTTCTATCGGCCGACAGTTTAGTCGGTCTCTTAATCAGTATGAAAATGTATGAAAGTGCGCACACTACAACGATTAAGTATCGGCCGATCAAAAAGTTTGTTTGATCGAAAAAATAGTTTGTTTTGCTACACAACTGCATTCAAACTAAAATATGTATTTCTTACCCAGCCGACTATTTAGTCGCCTGCCTGTGCGCACACTAGAAGCCCAACCTGACTAAACTATCCGGCGACAGAAAGTCTGTAGTGTGCGGGGGTTCTAAAATCTGAAAGTGAAATGAAACCTGACTCAACGAAAAATTATAAATTCGGCTTTGTTGAACATTAGATGTGTGTTTTCTACAACTCAGTAGTAACTCATTTTTCACTTTGAATCCAAAATAAAAACAAATTAAAGAAGTAAGTTTAGTTTGAAACAATAAAACTGCAAAAAAGTTTATTTGTTTAGGTATGAACAATTTTAGAAAAACTGTCAAAACTGTTTTGACAATGTACTTCTTAACTTTGTTTTATCGTTCAAAATATTACCTTCAACAAAATCCAATATGGCGCGAAAAGTGTCAAATACATACAAAAATACAAATTAAGAAAAAAAAACTCAGTTCTTAAGATTTTTGGGCCAACTATCTATCAAAAAATAAACGCTACAAAATGTTACGCATACGCCACAGTGACTTGGTAATCCATTGATTTGTGAATGAAATAAGCAGCGTAAGCAAATTCATCCATCAAATCCATAACATTCAATGACAAAAATAATAATTTGAAAAATTTGAAAGCTGAATTTTATATATACTATATTATATTTATATATTTTGTATGTATTATATTTTGTACGCCCTTCCAGCGGCCAAAGTAATGTAAATTTGTTTTTTTTTTTGCTCAAAGTTATTTTGATCGAGCAGCCATTTTCGATCGTGAATGATGGTCAAAAAATTGTAACAACTGCACGTTTTAAAGGGAAAGGAAGCCACTGACATAGCTCACTTGTACTAAACGCAATATTAAAGAAAATACTGGATTACGAAAAATTTGACAGAAAAAAAATTAAATAAATTTAAAATATTTTTCAAAAACGGCGTTTTAGAAGAGTTATGTACGAAAAACTTTAATTTTTGATTAGATTCCAAATTAAAAAAAAAAATGTTTTTTGTTAAGTTATAGTTCTGAGGCATAAAAACACAATTCTCAAGTTATTTTATGGAAAATGGGGAAAGGGAATTACAAAACCTACAAGTCTTCCATATACATTTTTCGATAGCTTCTCCCGTTTCAAAATTATATATAAAAAAATTTTCGACTATAACCTTGAATTACTTTTTATGCACACAAGTGACTCTTGGGGGCTCTTGACATTTTATTTTAATCAACATTTCAATACTCTGCACCAATTTTCAGTTCTATGCATATTATTTTTGGGTTGAATGTCTATTTTGACCGGTCTACTTTTTGTGCAGCCAAAGTCATACATAATTTTTGTTTGTTTTAAATAAAAAGTTTGTCTAGGTACGCCAATGGTTTTGGTTAATGAAGTCCAACTTCTTACGTGTAGGTGTTTGATGAGGTTGCAAGTCCAAGAAAACAGAATGGCTATTACTAGTTTTTAACAAATACAGTGAAAGCTCTTATAACGGACACCTCCCTTAGACGGACAGTCATATCAGCTGCAATATGGTAAAATGTATTCTCTTAGTCGGACAAAAACTTTTGTTTTAAGACTTATTGGAGACAATTTTGATGAGAATGTATTCTACAATTCCTGATTACATTAACACAAAAAAAGTTATATCTTATTCGTTCTTAAGCCTTAACTACAATGACTTAAAAAGTGAAAAAGTAGGAAATTTACAAATAAAGTAAAAACTTTTTATTTCTTTCTAACGCTAATTGTTTTTGGAAAAAACTACAAAAATTGTTTTTTTTTTTAAACCAACAAATAATAAGCTTTCTGCATCATTATTTTAAATTTTGTGGACGGAAAAACTGTCACAAAATGAGTTTGAAAATTTTCACTTTTTGACTTTTTGCAAAAAGTGGCCGCTGTAGTTATACCTTAAGTTTTCGAAAATAGAATTCAATGTTGTATATAATTCAAAATCTAATTCGACGCTTACGATTATTTGGTGGGAAGGGGTCGATATGCCTGGAGCTGTGGTCTGTAGTTTATTTTTTTTTTCTTCTGTCTTCATGTAAATTTTAGTTTGTTTATGAATTTCAGGGATTACGGAAGTAATCATTTTTCAGGATGCCACCAAAACGGAAAGTGTTGAGTTTTCGTTATGTTTTGTTGATAAAGATAAAATTTCTTTATTAAGCCATTTAAAAATTGTTTATTTTTTAACTTTTCCCCATGGACGGACAACTCCGTTAGCTGGAAAAAAAGTGCTGCGACCGTGCGTCGCTCGCTGTCCGGCTTAGGGAGCTTTCACTGTAGAACCAAAAAAATTCCAATAGTAAAATGCTTGGCATATTGCATCCTGTAGGGTTGGCAACCCTTCAATTGTGGTGTCTGCTAATACTAATTGAAAGTGTTAAGTTAGTGTCATTTCTGAAATTATTTGTCGTCAAACCCTATTATTTTGGTCCAAAGCTTAAACTTTTTTTTATTCAAATTGAAGTTTTCTTCACTTAAACCCATACAAAGTTTAATAGTCACACCTTTTCGAAATTTAAATCTAAAAGAAAAGAATAATAGTAAAATGTATTCTAACTTTCATTTTTAATGAGACGAAAATTCATTCATCTAGGTTCTTTTGAAATTCATAAATTCATTACAAAAACTAAAAATAATGTAGTAAGTTACTACAACTATTAACAAGGTGGGGTGGGGTGCACTCACCTTTTCATCTTCAGTGGCCAATAAACTCTGTTCCTTTACAACCAAACGCAACCAAACATCATTTTGAATAAAATTTTACCAACGCACTCTGCACCACAAAAAAAAATAAAATATATAAAATATATAAAACTCCCACTTTACACCCAGACAGTAGAGAGACCCTTGAAACATGAAACAAAAACACCAGAGCCTACAAAACGTGTGCATTCATCAGACATAACGACTACGTTGTCCTCATCATCAACCATTCACCATCACCATTTACCACCACCATCATCATTATCATCATCATATCGTCATCGTTGTGCACCAAGTGCACTGCAATTCACACCAATTACACAAGCAAAACGATGTCATCTCTCATCTCTCATAAATAAAGCCAACAACAACAACAACAACAACATCAAACGCACTTCACAAAGCTACCGTATATCATATATAAAAACTCTCACATATAACATCCTCAAAGGATTACAAAAACAAAAGCAAGTCCTTGAAAAATGTCTGCATAAAACAAAAACAAAATACAACCAACTTTTTTTTTGTTCTCGTCGTTTTCTATAAAAAAGTTGAATGACATGGGAATCTGTTGAACTTAATTTTTGTCTAAAAGGATTCAAAAAGGAAGACAAACAGGATACACACAAAATAAAAAAGTAATTTTACAAACTAGGATGAATGTAATCTCTACGAGAATAAAAAAAGTCAAAAATGAAAAAAAGACTCACCTCTGTTAGAATAATTAACCCAAAGACCGCGAAGAAAGCAATAACAATTAAAAAACTCATTCCGGCCCGTTCTCGGGCGCCCCACGAATTCTTTTTGTTGCGCTTGACACGCGAATGCGAATGTGGATGCACATTGCCACCCAAATGCGATCCACTTCCAGACCCCGCCATCAGATTAGTTGTCGATGAACTTGAATACATAGAAGAAGCTGATGTTGACAATGTCGTCGCTGCTGACGAGGACGAACCGGATATTTGATTATGCTGATGTTGATGATGATGATGATGATGGTGATGATGATGCAATTTGCCGGATGTAACGCCCGATTTGTTGTACTTTGTCAAGCTTTCTGTGGAGCCCCCCAACAATGGTTTCTTATGACTTGGGGGGCTCCGATTTAGGTACATAATCTTGACTAATTCCAAGGACACTCACTCCTCCTCTTACGGCGGAGGCCACAATGCAAATTGAGATGAATTCGCCGCTCCGCACTATTCGCCGCTGATGGAGCGCCGCGAGGAATTAATAATTAAATATACACACACACACACGCTCACTTGATTCACTTGACACCTTGTTTGGCTGTGGGGTTTCAGTTTGGCAAAGGACGCGAGGTTGGAGTGGGGGAGGGAAGGATCTTGTGCACTCTCTCTAGGCAAATGTCAATAATATCATGATGATGACATTTCCTTACATCACAATGCATCCACGGCGACGACAACGCATATCTAGTACCACAACCACTTGAATAAAAACAAGGATGCTGTTGCTGGTTTTGTGTAAAGGACACACTAGCAGGAGGATTATACACTTGAAAACTGCCTACAGGCCGGAATATTCGACGACGAGCACAAAATCAAACCGAACCGAATTGAAGCGAATCGTATCGAGATTTTATTTCGATGACAATGGAGAGGATGCTGTGTATAGTGTGTGTGTGTGTGTTTAGAGAGAGATGGTGTGATCCTGATAGGATACGTTGTTATAACACGAGAATCCTTGAACTTTTGTTTTTGTTTCTTTTTTTTTGTGTTTTATTTGAAATACACTCTCAACTAATAATTGCTTGACAATTTCCACTTGATGTACTATATATGGCTTACTGCTGCGACTAACTACTGTGAGCTTCTTTTATAACTAGCAGTGCCACAGGACACGAGGACGAATGAACGAATGAACGAACACACGTCTCAATGACGGAAATGCAAACGGAATCAGGAAAAATCAATAACAGAATTTTCATGTGGCGACGACTACGAATACGACTACGAAGTTCTATATTTTGGTGGTGGTGCGGTTGAGGTGGTTGTTGTATTGGGTTAAGGGTGGAAGTATAGGGTGGGTGGCATGCACTTTCTCTCCCTCGAGCACACTTATTAACACATAAGGACGATTTTGGCCAAATTTTAATTTATTTTTCTCTCCTGTTTTCTGTTGTTGTTGTTATTTTTTCTTGATTTTTCATGAATAACCAGAATTTCAAATAACAATTCAGGACAAATGGACACACTTTCACTTAAATATCAAATTTAACCCTTATCCTTTTTGTTGTCCTTTATTTCAAATATAATCAAAAACACATCACAATATTCTAATAAGGTTATTTGTTTGTTAGACTTGGAGTCGCCATTCAAATGTCACAGTTTTCCTTGTTTTTTTTTTCGGTCTAGTTTAATAATATTTTCTTTTGTATTTCTTTTGATTTTTACGGAGAAATTTTCACAGACGAACTGTGTTTGTTAGCTTTTTTTGGCAGAGTAAATAAAAATATAGACAGGATGAAGGATGGATTTTCATACATTATAGCTATGTTGGGTGTTTTTTTTTTTTGGTGGCAGTTGGAATGAACATGCGCATTATGGGAATTAGAGTGGATATTGAAGGATATTGAAAATGTTGCCAGGTGGAAGATATTTTATATATTTTTTTTTTATTAGAATTTATAATCTTACACAAATTGGTAAACAAATTATAGACTGTTTTTACTACAGCTTAAATGAGATTATTTTGTAAATAATCTCATTTTGATTTTCAAATCGTGTTGGAAATTATTTAATTTGATAATAATTTGCGAATTTAATTTCGCAAATTAATTAATTAGATGAAAATCTATTAATTGATGGTTGAACACGATTTTTTTTTAATTATATTTCTTTTCAACACAAATTAGGTATAATTCAATTTAACCGTCTCGATTGAATTTTGAACACTTTTCAAGTTTTTGTTGTTAACTCGCCATTATCAGCAACACGACTAAATTATAAAAATGATTTTTTTGAAACATCAACAAAGTCAATATTATTTAATCAGCATCAAATACAGTATCATGATAGAGATTAAATGATGAAACACAGAGATAGTGACAGAGAAAAGTATTCTATGTAATTGAGTGACGTCATAAAAATCAATTTTAGCTTGTGTTTTTAATTGTTCTCAAAACAACCAAATTTTTAAATGAAAAAGAGAAATAACTCGGTGATTTGAAGAAAAAGTTTAAAATAGCTTTTGATTAAAATAAAAATTTGAAGAAGCCTTAGCATATCTGAGCATATGCCAAAAAAAATATGAGCGAGTAGGTACTGACTGAGAATAATGTTTTGAATTCCATATTAATTCCTTGATTTTTTTTACAAACCTAAAGTTTAATAACAAATGTAATAAAACATGAAAATAGTGCTTGAAGTGGTTAAAATTACTTTTCAAATGGGTTTGTTTTCCAAATGAATTAGACTAAAAGATTTTGCATATTAGTCTAGTTGCATTATCTGCACAAGCACATTACATAGGTAAGCTGCATTCATAAAAGAGACTTAGTCGAAAATGAAAACCCTGAATTTTAAACCTTGTGAAATTAAGCTATTGGGTGCCATCTTGGATTTAAGTTAAAGTCAAAATAATAAATTGGCAGTTAAGCTTTTATTTTTTTTAATGGTTATACTAAGACACTCTATAAGAAAAACAATGTCAATATAAAAAAGTTCACATCCTAAAAATATACCCTAATTGAGGTTTAACTAACTGGTTGACTTGAGATGCACTATATTTGGATAGTCTAACTGACGTTTTTTGTTTCAATAATTTTGATCAAGTGAAAGCTATTTTTTTGACGTGATAACGTCTTATAAATCGATGAACCAGCAAAAAATTTCAATTAAAAATTCAAAATAAACTATTAGAGATACAAAAATCTTCTATAGCTTATTTGAAAGATAATAACCTAAAGCTTAATAAAAATGAAGGATTTTAAAAAATTTCGTCATTTAATAGGGTAAACAGGGGCAAAACGGAAAGATGAAATTAAGGCTAAAATCTAAACGCGAAGTCGTATAGAATTGATTTTTTTTTGCTATAGATAGATGAGATTATTTTTAGAATAACTGCATTTAAGAAAAATTTGAAACTAAGCTATAACGTTTTGTTTGAACGTTGTACACGTGTTGGAGCTATGACAAAATGATGATTGTATGTAAAGGAAATTTTTTTTGACAATTCTAAAGATGCCAGGTGAAAGATGATGGAAAAAAAATTAAGCGTCTGATACGGATTTTTTTCCAACACTCTGCGTTTCGAAATATGAATTTTTGAAAAATACCTTGTTTTTTAGGGGTATTTTTGGGTAATTTTTGATTTTTAGCTTTTTTTTGGAGCGTTCAAAAAATCTCAAACTTATAGGGCCTTATGCATACATGTGCAAAAACTTGGAATTGTTTAGTGAGTTTTGACTGAATAACGGAAGAAACAAGTTTTTAACCGATTTTCATCGTTTTTTATTTTTATCTTTTTTTCTTTAATAGATACAGGAATAAAGTATATGGAGTAATGACAGACCATGACTACGACTAAATGTGTGCGCAGTTTCAATCATTTTCGTAAACACAATTTTGAGATAACGGTAAAATAAAATTTTAGAATTCAACAGGTTATAACTTTTGACCAAGAGCAGATAGAAATTTTATTAAACTTTTATGAGCATTCCGATACAATTACCTTTCATTTAGGAAATGGAATTTTTTTCATGAAATTGTTGGATATTGGTGGTATAAGCAAATGCCAAATTGGCAGAAAGCAGACTGGATGGAATAAGCACTTGCATTTTTTTTTGGAAAAAAAACTTTCTCGGAAATGGGTGCAAAGTGGTGGAGGTGGTTGAAGAAGGTGTTAACGTGACAATTCCAAAATGGCAGAAAGCTAAGTGGATGGAAAAGGGAAGGCAGAAGGGCGCAAAGTGGTAAATTTTTTTTTGAAATTTACTGACTCGGAAATGGCTGCCATTTTGCAAGTGTGTTCCTGATGGTATGTAGTTTCTAAATTCAAAATGGCAGAAAGCAGACTGGATGGGTTCTATTTTTTTTTTTCAATTTTTTACTTCGGAGAGTGACAAAAAAAACTTTTATTTTAAAAAAATATTTAAAAACAACGGCAACACCTAAAATCTTATAGTATAACTTTTTTTTTAAAGCAAACCCTATTATTTAATAATATTTTTAAATAATGTTGTTTTTGTGAAAAGTTTTTGAAACAAAAATTTTTAAACTCAAAATTTTAACTTTTTTAAAATTTTTTTTTGTAACTTTATTTTTTTTTTAATTTTACACGATGAAGCTTTGCTTTTTGTATTTTTATTTAATTATCTAGCTAATTCTCAATGAAGTGTTGAAAACCAGATGCTAAAATGTCGTATAGTTTTTGAAATAATTAATTTTTAAACTCAAAATGTTTAACTTTTTAAACATTTTTTTTTTCTTATTTTAATTTTATTTTTAATTTTACGATATCAAGCACTGCTTTTGGTAATTAAAATCAATTTCGTAATCAATTCTAAATCAATTACTGAAAAGCAGATGCTAAAATGTCGTAAAGTTTTTGAAATAATCAATTTTTTAATTTTTTTTGTAATTTGTGTGATTTTTTAAATTTAATTGAAGATTTTTGATAACAAAAAAATTATTTTCAAAAAAATTGCCAAAATTTCATAAATTTACTAATGCCAAAAGATTGTCTAGGCAATTAAAGGAAAATAACTATATAGGATGTGAAGGACAATCTTCCATCGCTTAGGCGATAAATGCAATTTTTTCACAAATTGACTTCAAACACAAAAAAAAAATTTGAACACAACGGCAACACCTACATGATATTTGCCTCAATCATGTCTGTACGACATATCTAGAAAAAGAGCTGGAATTTTTTTAATGCAATTAGTTTTCATCAAAAAAATAAAAAACCTATGCAATAAAGATTCTACAATTTAAATTCTTGACTTGTATATTTTCCATACTTTGTCCTTTTTTTGCACATGTCTTACTAGGAGATATACTAATCATAAGGCTTAGAAAAGACGTTGTAACCTATAGGTACCAAATAAGTTTTGTACGTCTACCATCATAAAACAATCTTTACAACCTTGACACTCAAAATTTTCATTGTCAGTTTCAGTCCTTTGAATTCATTTTTGTAAAAAAAAAAAAACAAAAATTGCTCTTTTCTATTTACCCGAAGATGCTTTCACTGTCATGTAATTTATCTCAACTTTAAAGAACTCCAGAAGAGCTATTCCCGAGATGCCATTTAATTATTACGAGACATTGGAATGGAGGAATTTCATTCCCATCAGAGTCGAGTGAATCCTTTTTTCTTGTTTGTTTTATTCGTTAATGGTGTTCAAGTTGAGTTTTAGTGTTTGGGGTCGACTTACATTGTAACGTTAGGATCCTCTGGTATGTGTAGGTACTCGTCATGGTTCGTCCTTTTTCCGACAATTTAGTAAACGTGTCATGAATTAGACAATGTAAAAAGCGGCATGACCCCTTTTTTTCCCAACCTCACATATTCTTCCACACAAAACTAAGACGCGAACGGACAGACAGACACAAGGGTGGGGTGCATGTGATGATGATGGTGTTGAATACAATGATGTTCTCAAGTGTTGTAATGATGATCGTAAATCTGTTTTATGGACATAAGAGGACATAAAAAGGATAGGCGAGTACAGAGACACGAAATCAAAGGTGATATACATCGAGTCATGTATTTTCATATAACGTAAGCTGCCATGTAATATAGGAGTTCTTATAGCAAAAGGCAAAAAGCCCCATGAAACCATCAACTTACCCATATGGATGCGAGGAATGGAAATCGGATACATTACCTATATGATGGAGATATATGAGGAAGCATTAATAAATCGATGAAACGTCTTAAGGATGTGCTACATTTTATGAATGAGATTGGCCTTCCATATATTCGTCCATATCTTACTTTGGTCATCGGAATGGAAGTACACAGACGAATTTATACTGTGACATTGAATGCTCAAAGGTTGGGACAAAATCGTAAGATTTAAAAAGCATGACAAAAAAGTTTTATTTGCATATAAAAGGAAGTGACAAAAAAAGCCCGATTCAACATAAACAGAAATCAACAATAAAAAACAAAAGGATTTTATTTCTTAGTCTTAGCATAAATAAGCTTTTACGACTAAAAAATACTACAAATTAATTCAAAAAGAAGTATTTGGCCCCACTGTACGATAGTGATTAAAGGGCGAAGAGCTGGCCTTATTAAATGATTTATTGGCCGTTTGGTTAGTAAACTATGGGAAATGCCGGATATGTAGTTAGTGACCTATTAACCATGAACATAAGGAGGATATATGTCTGGAGAAGATGACTTGGCTGAAGCTGCGTGTTTGGAATTGGGATGAGTTTTTAAAAAGACATCATCCGAAATGTAGCAGAAAATTACAATTATGTATCATGTTTCGTTTTTATGGTTTCGTATTATAATAATCAATTGTAAATAGATTTTATATAGGTACCCTTGTATGATTTAACATATTTTAGATACAGCTTAAAAAAATGTTTGAGTGGAAACACATGCATACTTTGTAGATTGTACTCTGTAAAGCTGACTGTTTTCAGTATCTTTAATTGGTTTTAGTTGGTGTCCAGTTTTCATTTCTTCTTTATCATTTCCAGAATTTTGGATAGCAGAACACTGAATTTAAGTGAAGTAACTAAAGCAAATTACTTTGGAACTCGGACGAACAACTCTGATTATGATATTGTTTTTTCAAACGTCACATTGCTAATTAAAAATACTTTAACCTCTATGGGTTAAAAACTGCCGCTGTTGCTGCATTGGTTTTTACTATAAAAATTAACTTTATATTTCAATTTTTTTTTTATTTCATTAATTAAATGAAATTACCTAATAGATTGTCTACATTTTTAAGGAAGGACAATTTTTCAGCATTTATGTACATAAGTGGTAGAGACAATTTTCTCACAATTTAACTTCAAACATACAAAAATATCTGCACAAAAGACAAAACTGCACCATTTACAATAAAAAGACAGAAGTTTATTCCTATCTGTTAAATTAAAATTAAGTCAAAAAAAAAAATTAAAAAAAAAAATAATATTTAAATTAATTTGTCTGTTAAACATGTTTGTATTTTATTTTTAAGTCTAATACAAAATTTATTGAAATTTAAATTTTTTGATTTTTAAAGTTCAAGTGACCTCAACTCCAAATTTATAAAGCGTTTCGTTATTTTAAATTTTTTGTATTAAAAATCAAGGACGTTTTAATAAATTTAAAGTTTCAGTTTATTATAATGAATATAGATATATTTCTTTCTTTTTCTTCTTTATTATTTTAAAAAATTTCTTTCTCACTTCTTTAAAATGAAAGATTTCTGATTATTCATCATAAATATAATAATGGTGATATTATTATGTCTTTCATTTTTATTTCACAAACTATGTGAAGTAAAATCCTATTGCCGATCAAATTTTGTTAGTAGTTCATACATTTTGCTTCGAAATTAAAATGATTACATTTTAATGTGTTTTATTTGAAATTAATGCATTTGATTACATTATAATTTTTTGTATTTGCAATTAATAAAAAACTTATTAAAAACTGTAAAAAAAAGATTGTATTAAAAACTACGACGGAAGTTTAATATATAAATATTTTTTTTTTAAATACATAGGTCCTATTTCTCTTCTGATTTCAACTATTCAAAACAATTTAAAGCCAAAAATATATATTTTATTATATATACTTTATTATTGTTTTTTCTTTTGAAAATTGTTGGAGCCGTTGTTTCAAAAATACACAATTCTGAAGTGATTTTTAAACCACATTAAAAAAAATTAAATCGTATTCAAAAATTTGATTTGGATTTTCAGTAAGAAATCCAAAATGAATATTTTTAAAAATTTCTAATTTTTAGAAAATTAACGCAACCTTTTCGTACAAACATTTTTACTGAAATCGTTTAAATGGTATATGATTTTTTTGATTCTTCGCTATTTATAGCCTTTGCCAATAAGATTAAATCTGAATTTTTATAAAGATTAAGTCAGCAAAGTTAAAAAAAGAAAAAAATGTCCTCAAATGTTTTTTTCCGTTTTTTTTTTTTAATTTATAAGTTTATACCTATGCAGGTGATGCAAAACAAAAAAAAATGTTTTCTTTTTTTTTACTTTTAACGCCTCATTATTGATAACAAAAATGCTAACAAAATCATTCCTTTACATTCAAAATAAATAAAAATCAAATTAAATTGAGAAAAAACTCTCAAAAACAAATTAAAACAAAAATTATAAAACAAAACTCCTTTAGATCAAGAAAAACCATCAAGAAATTTAAATGTTTCTGAAAAAAATAAAAAAAAAAAAACTATTCAAATAATCTAGTACAGGTAGAGAAAATGTGAATAAATTTATTATCTGATGAGCGCCATTGCCATCTATTCATTCTTATTACTCAGAGAAAGAGTTTTGATTTTTGATGCTACATAAACTGAACAGATTTGCACGTAAATTCATTTACTAAATATCCAGAACATCATTTGCGAAATTCCCTTGGTCTAAAACAATATCCAGTAAATACTCCACATATAGGAATTGGTTTCAATATTTCTTAAACCAAAGAAAAAAATTCTTAACCAACAAAATTAGTTTAAAAATAAACATTACGTATACGCCATAGTGACTATTTCTAATATTCTACGAATGGATCAGATTTTCGCTGCGATTTCATCATATAAATATTGATTTTCTGTTCGTAAGTCAATGAAAATGAAACAAAGAAGATTTATCTATTTATTGAAAAAATAAATTTCAATAAATAGATAAATCTTCTTTGTTTCATTTTCATAAGGAAATTTATCAACTCTGTTTTGCTCAATATTCTTTTTACTTATATTTTTTACTTTAGTAGTTGAAAATCAATCTTAAACTCTTGAATATGAGCAACTTTCGTGTTGAACAAATTCATGCTCATTTTTAAGTTGTCAGCTATTATAAAATTCTTCCACTAAATCACATTTGAAAAAGCAACGTAAACATTATAAAACTTCGTAGAGTGAAAGCATCGAGTAAGTAATAGAGTATTTGTAATCAAAATTATTATGTTCGACGTTTTGCTCTGTGTCGAGAATCTATGGACGAATATACGATAGTGGTAGCGGCGGGTTCGCATCAAGTAGTATAGCAAAAGACTGTATTTTATGAAATCGCAAATCGATGGGCTATTATTTCTCAAACTGTTTCTCATTACTCCGTCTTGTTTTTTTTTTTTTTACATCTTCGTACAGCCCCGACAACTACATACATACACATAGAGCATTCCAACATTCCTTCAAAATCCTTCAAAACAAGCAATCTTCCTTTTGAAATGCGTTATACTGCTTCATGTGCAGGTTCAAATAGTTCGAATGTATATAAGAGTACGTGTGAATATTTGAAGAGCACAAAAGTTACATTGTCTGTTAAAGGTTATTCATTGGGATTGTGAAAATATTTAAGAATTTAAACTAGGTTTTCTAAAACGCAGAAACGCTTTGTAGAAACTCTGTTTCATTTATATTTGAAATTAAAACTAAACACTGCAAACCAAATCCATATTCTGTACAGGTAAAATAGTGCATAAACTCAATAAATAAAAAGCATAGGTATAGTTCTTAAAAATAATTTTGGTGAAAGGGTAGTTTTTTGAGGGGTTGAGTTATATGCGAGAAAAGTATCATAACCGCATAAACATAAACATAAACATTAATTTTGTTATTTTTTGACGTGATAACGCCTTATAAATCGATGAACCATGGCAGCCACCACAAAAAAGTGACGCCATTTTCTCCCGTTCCACTTTCGCAGTGCGGCAAAAATTTCAATTAAAAATTAAAAATAAAGTACCTATTAGAGATACAAAAATCTTCTATTAGTCCGGTCAAATTAGACTAAAATAAGGGGGTGAGGTTACATTAATTCCCAGCAAGCTGAAAATTGGTAGGATTGTTGCAAACACCATCATAAATTAAATCTAAAAAGTCCTCATCGATCCGAGGCCTGGAAAAAAATGTACGGGGGGTCAAAGGTCACAAAAACTGGTTTTTCACGATTTTCAGCAAAACGGTAAGTCTTATCACAAAAATTGCAATTCAAGAATTGTAGACCAGAATATTATATATAAAAAGTGTCATCACACTTTTTTTCCTAAGACCCACCGTTTCTTAGGTATAACGATTCAAAAAGTTGAAGTTGAGTTGTTATCGTCATAATCAGGCCTATTCTGAAAAAAAACTCCCAACTGAAAAGTTCTTGAAATTTCATTATTTTTTTAGCTTGAATTTCGTTCTTTAATGGTTAAGAATATGGAGAAAGCAAAAAAATATATATAATACAGGGTGTCTGATAGAGAATGGGCAACCCTAAAGCGGCTCATAGCTACACTTAGAACTGTTCTAAAAACAGATAGAAAAATGTTCTATCACAACCAGTTCATAAAATATTGGCTTTTTTTTCGTTCAGTGTATTTTAAAATTTATCATCTTATGTTTTCGTTCACTACAACCACGAATGAATGAATTTTTTTTGTTTCTTTTTTTATAATTTTCTACAATAATTGGATGAGAACATAAACAATTTAGAAAAATTTATTCATTCGTGGTTGTAGTGGACGAAAACATAAGATGATAAATTTTAAAATACACTGAACGAAAAAAAGCCAATATTTTATGAACTGGTTGTGATAGAACTTTTTTCTATCTGTTTTTAGAACAGTCATCTCATAAGTGTGCCTATCAGCCGTCTTGGGGTTGTCCATTCTCTATCTGACATCCTGTATTATATTCAGACCTATTCTAAACAAAAATTCCCAGGGAAATGGGTTCGGGAGAAGGGCCCCAATCGGAAAAATGGTAAAAATTTCTATTTTTTTTTGCTTTCCCCATATTCCTACCCATTGAAGAACGAAATTCAAGCAAAAAAAATTATGTGGAGATCTGTTGAACATGAACAGCCACCAGTGTGGGAAGTACCGTAATCTCAGTTGAACCATGGCAGCCACCACAAAAAAGTGACGCCATTTTCTCCCGTTCCACTTTCGCAGTGCGGCAAAAATTTCAATTAAAAATTAAAAATAAAGTACCTATTAGAGATACAAAAATCTTCTATTAGTCCGGTCAAATTAGACTAAAATAAGGGGGTGAGGTTACATTAATTCCCAGCAAGCTGAAAATTGGTAGGATTGTTGCAAACACCATCATAAATTAAATCTAAAAAGTCCTCATCGATCCGAGGCCTGGAAAAAAATGTACGGGGGGTCAAAGGTCACAAAAACTGGTTTTTCACGATTTTCAGCAAAACGGTAAGTCTTATCACAAAAATTGCAATTCAAGAATTGTAGACCAGAATATTATATATAAAAAGTGTCATCACACTTTTTTTCCTAAGACCCACCGTTTCTTAGGTATAACGATTCAAAAAGTTGAAGTTGAGTTGTTATCGTCATAATCAGGCCTATTCTGAAAAAAAACTCCCAACTGAAAAGTTCTTGAAATTTCATTATTTTTTTAGCTTGAATTTCGTTCTTTAATGGTTAAGAATATGGAGAAAGCAAAAAAATATATATAATACAGGGTGTCTGATAGAGAATGGGCAACCCTAAAGCGGCTCATAGCTACACTTAGAACTGTTCTAAAAACAGATAGAAAAATGTTCTATCACAACCAGTTCATAAAATATTGGCTTTTTTTTCGTTCAGTGTATTTTAAAATTTATCATCTTATGTTTTCGTTCACTACAACCACGAATGAATGAATTTTTTTTGTTTCTTTTTTTATAATTTTCTACAATAATTGGATGAGAACATAAACAATTTAGAAATTTCATACCCATTGCACATTTTCCTTAAGAAAAATTTGAAATTTCAAATTTTTTTTAAGAAAAATGTGCAACAGCTATGAAATTTTTAAAGTGTTTATGTACTCATCCAATTATTGTAGAAAATTATAAAAAAAAGAAATAAAAAAATTTATTCATTCGTGGTTGTAGTGGACGAAAACATAAGATGATAAATTTTAAAATACACTGAACGAAAAAAAGCCAATATTTTATGAACTGGTTGTGATAGAACTTTTTTCTATCTGTTTTTAGAACAGTCATCTCATAAGTGTGCCTATCAGCCGTCTTGGGGTTGTCCATTCTCTATCTGACATCCTGTATTATATTCAGACCTATTCTAAACAAAAATTCCCAGGGAAATGGGTTCGGGAGAAGGGCCCCAATCGGAAAAATGGTAAAAATTTCTATTTTTTTTTGCTTTCCCCATATTCCTACCCATTGAAGAACGAAATTCAAGCAAAAAAAATTATGTGGAGATCTGTTGAACATGAACAGCCACCAGTGTGGGAAGTACCGTAATCTCAGTTTGGAATTTCGACATGGTTGGCTTTAAAAAATTCTAACTTTTTTTCGAGGCATCGCAGAAATAAGATTAAAACGTCATATGAAAGGTGAAATTATAAGCTTTTACATGATATATAGGTTGTATAAAAAAAATTGATTCAATAGCGTGAGAACATAAAATTATATGTTTTTTTTTTGCTTTTTTTGATGAAAATTGATCGAGTTCAAAAATTCTAGCTCTTTTTAAAATAATTTGACATGATCGATATATATATATTTTGAGCTGAAGCAAAAAGCTTTCAGGTGGTATAAAATTTATTATAGGTTGTTATATCAAAATTAATATTAAGCAAAAAATTATGCCTTTGCTTATAAAATAATGCCTAAAAGGCATAATTATGCCTCAGTTCGCACCGCTGAGCAATAGTCAAAACGTTAACGTATGATGGTAATCCTGGAAAAAACGGCTAGTATAAAAAAGGCACTTATTTATGACAATAATATATTCCTGTATGCTTTCTCAAAGGCTGGATTTGAACCCAGATACTAGGGCGGGACCACGGAGTACTTTGAACTGTTGCTCCGTATTTCTTGAAATTCACAGATAAATTGATTGATACTTCATTCTTGTAGGGTGTCATCGTAACTTTTCCATAAAATTTGTTTCTATAAAGCTTCATAAATGCTACAGTAGCTTCTGTAAAGCTCTATAGAAGCAAAATTTTTCTTTTTCTTTCTTTGGGAATATTCAGGCAATTATGAAATACAAAAAGAAAATTCAAAACACAGGAGTGCAAGTTTAAATCTTGCCATGTATCGCTTTTTTACTTACAAATTTCCTTATAATCACAATACAAGCCCTTTATACAATTTTGCCCGGTAAAAGACGTGAGTGCTATTTCTGCAAAACTAGGTACCTATATATATGCAACTTTGTGTAGCAAAAAAATTTCTTAGAAAAAATTCTCACGTTGGATCAATTTACAAGTTTGAAACCTTCTTCGTCTTGTTATCCCCCTTTCCCCCCCAACAATACACAAATCTAAACCATTGTTATAGGTATGTATGTTTTTTTGATATCCTTATAGTTTTTGGGGGAACATTTACACACCGCAAAAATGAATGTTTTGTATCCCTCATCATCTCATCGTCCTAAAACGTGTATATTGTGTGTGTAATCTGCCACAAACAACAACCCAACAACTGTGATATCGCATTTTCAATTTTTCGATACGATACACAACAAACAACCAACAACAAAAAAAGAAAATCTATAAAACTGAGATGAGACATACAAAACTTCACATCACGGCATGGCAGTGATGGTTTTTCAGCGTAAAATAGCTTCGCGGATATCCTAGGCAGCAAAGGCACCTTATAACAAAGGGTAGAGAAGTGGGATTGTGTTTACTAATTTTGCGATTGTTGTTGACTTTGATAGTTATTATGTTCATCGTCATCAACAACAGCGCAATATAGCAACAGCGCTGTGCAGCCATCTTTTCCACAACAAAATGAAATAGAATGGTTTGCTGCTGCTGTTGTTGCTGAAGTCGAATTCGATGGAAATAAAGCGTGTGCAAGCGAGCGCGAGTGCAACCATTCAAATAATGAAACCGCGATTTGAGTTGCATTTGAATAAGAGGATGATGATGATGGCGTGGCGGCTGGAACAGAAGTACTATAGTGGCAGTAGAGAGCGTAGTCAGCATCAGCATCAGCACCAGCTGTACCAACGAGATGGCTTCTATATATGCATAAACGGTATTATGATGCTGGTGCATCATCATCAGAAGAGTGGTTTAAGGGTTTTGGTTAGGGGGGAGGAGGAGGTCGTTTTTAAGAGCAAGCTTCTCACACACTAACTTTAGTATAGTTGTACGCAATTATATTGAGGGTGTGATTTTCAAAAACCCTCCTCATCTCCTGGATTCCCCACCCATCAAAACCTAATGCAGTTTTAGGTTTATATTTACAAAACTTTCGCCTAGTCAAGCGCCAGTATGAATTGAGGCACAATTTTTGGCAGCATCATTGTTTTATTTGCGCGTGGAGAAATTAAATTAATTAAAAAGCTGAAGTATAATTTGTTTCTATAATGTTGGGGCTTCACAGTGTGTATTTTTGGGTTCCGCAGGGAATACACGCACACGCACATATAGAGGTATCTCTTTGGCTGATGGGGATTAAATGGATTAGATCATTATGGTTTTGCTTAAAACTGACATGTTGAAATTATATTTTTTTTTTTTTGTTAATATTGGAATAATTTAAGTCGAGTGTAATCCTGCAACTAATATTATGAAAAATTGTTGTTTAGGTAACATGTGTGCATGTGTGGTGTTTGTCTGTTTTGTTTGTTATTTGTCCATAATAATACAAATTAGTTATTTGTGTGCGTTATCAGGTTGTATTGGAAGAGAAGATGATATTACGTTTCTAATTTAATTTAATTTCATTACTGAGCTTATCAAGAATGCGTTTTTTGAAGGCCAGTAGCAAATTTCTTTTCATGATAAGTATAATAAACTTTGACTTAGACAAAAGTAGGGGTAACAAGCAAGAGTAACATGCACTCCGTCCGAGCATCTGTATGTTCTTTTCATGGACCAAATTCAAAAGGCCATGCAAACGTTGGCAGAGTGATCGAAATGAAATTTGATAACTAAAGGAAGTCAATGAAAAATTATATAAATCTCTGTAAATTGTGCAATCTAATTTTTAAGTGAAAACATGTCGTAAAATCTTATCTTATCAGTTGACTTATGGTGGGACACTTACATATATGGATAGAGAACTAAATATCAGATTTATATTCCATCGGGTTTTTATTTGCCAATTTTTGATAATTTCTTTACAGATGTTGTGATATATTTTTTCCAAAACTTTTATTATATTCATATTTAAAGGAACAGTCGTGAAATAACCCTAAATCCAGATTTATAGGGTTTATTTCAAATTGAAAATTATGCAGTTTTATTAGTTGTAAGTATCATAAAGTTTGTTTTTGTTTTTTGTATCACAGCAGAGTTAAAATTAAAAATATATACAACTAAGCCAAGAAATAAGTTAGATAAAAACTGAAAGGTATCTTTCAAGTTATTTCAATGTACAAGTATGTATGTACATGTATATTGGAATACCCTTTGTTAATGTGTAACTTTCATTCATATGTATATTTTTCAATCGATTCTGACATCAATCTTGTTTCTATCAATTTTTGTTAAAAAACTAGCATTTCAACCTTTTTCTAAATCTATAGTAGTTGTTAAACCTTATTCGAATTTCAAATTTCTAAAATATTTTTCGTAATTGAGGAAAAATTGATCTTTAAAGGGTGGCAACCCTATGTCTTGAAGAATATCTACCAAAAAGTTAAAAACAAGACAATTTGTTTGGGTAAATAAATCTCTAATAGCTGTTATTTTATTTCATAAGATCTTTAAAATAAAAACAAGATTAAATTATTTAAATATAATAGCTACACAGTTTAATAAATAAATTTGTATTCTAATAAAAAAGCAAACCGAGCAAAAAATGGTTAAAATCGACTTCATATCCATTATTAATAAATTGGGCAAGTTCAGGAAATATTAGGGACTAAATATTTAGGCAACGTCATTTTCTGAACGGAAATTTGAGTAAATTGACTAAATTAGTTTGGATATCATGTTATTGTTAAATTTCGAAATTTAATTAAGGCCACATGGGGCAAACACCGAATTTAACTTTACTTTAATAAATAAATTATATTATTTATAACCGATACTACACTTTTAACGCGTTTTTCACACAAATAAATTCAATTTTGTTAACGAAATTCTGTAATTTAAAACAATCAGCTGTCATGTTGATAAAAAAAACTTTCCTAGATTGTTAGGTAAAATTTTCTTGCCTAATTTTCCAGTCAGCTTTCCAACAAAATTACCTAAATTGGAAGAATTTTTTTTGACAGCTGACCAATCAGAGGCCAGAAATTACCAAAATATTTAGTCCCTAACGTTTCTGAACCTGCCCATTGAAAATAAAAAAAAACGTCAAAGTCAAAGAAAATTAAAAATAAATTATTAAAAAATTCAATTGTCAAAATACATAAAAAAAAATTGGTTCGCCTGCGTATTCTAACTACCGTCCTTCTGGTCACTATAATATTTTCCTGATGTAAACAAATAAATCCTTTATTTGGCTAAAGAAAATGGAATTTCAAAAAGCTTACCAAGAATAATTCTCAATTACTGAGGTCCATCTCCAATTTGTTCAATTGGTTGCAAAAAAACATGTTTTTAATGTTATTAATATTCAGCTTATTAAATAATAAGTCGGCTTCCTGAACCACAACCTTTGATCGATTATTGCCTACTGCCAAACTACATAATTTGAAAATTATAATATATATTAGGTATAAATGTATGTAATGTATGTATGTATACATATGTTTTAGCATTAAAAATAATTAAAACTCACATTTCTGAAAAATGCCGCATCCATTAAGTTTTTCATTTTTTCTTTCAATTCAATTTTGTTTTTTTATTTTTGGTAACAGCCCTATTATGAGTATTATGAATATTATTGATAGTCGTTATATCATCTATCAAATAGTTGACAAATCGGTATCTATAGTGAGCATCAACAACGATTGTGAATAATTTATTGTGAAGGAGTATTTTTTATCTTGTTTGACGTTGCTTTGATATTTTTTTTTTGTGCAAAGAAAAATTCCTGTGCGAAAATAAAGGTTGTTCTTACATATAAAGGGTTTGTTGTTTTTATTACAAATATTTTTTTTAGGAACATAATAATAAGCTACAGAAACCAATAAGGAAGTATGGTGGAAATAATAAAGCAATATCCTGAACTTGCAATGGCGATGATGTCAAAGGTGGCCCTTGCAAATCATCAACAAAAAGTAATTTCAAAAATAAAATATTAATATACCTAGAATGAAAAAAAAAATAATTTTTATAAATACTACTAGATCAAAAAAGAATTTGATACATATCAACCAAGAATTTCTTGATATCCGCAATACCAAATATATAAAAAAAAAATCATTCACAATTATGAACAAAATCACAGTTCATCAACAAAGTTGATAGTTGTTCGACTTCATAATTCATACTTTATACTTCATAATTGATAGCTATAATAGGGATGTAAATCATGATTTTGATGTAATCGCCTTTTCTTTTATTGAAGTTATCGATTTTTTACTTGTTATCGAAGCTGAAAATATTCGTTATTTTTTTCTGCTTAAAGTAAACTTTTTTGCAACAACTGGATGTGTTTGTATGCATATTGTGATTAAAAATTTTTAGAAGTGCCGGATAAGTAAGCTGCACCAAAAATATTGTGCAAAATCAAATGCACTTTTCCCATTAAGCGAGACTTTGGTGTTGGATCAGAAATGGTAAAAATGCATTTGATGCATTTTTTTCAACAATGTTCAAAACCGTTCAAAAGCTTATTTTTCGTTGAAGTGCTTTTCATTACGTGCATTTGAGAAGTAATCAAACATGGATGCCAGGACTTAAATTGCTACAATCGAGTAAACTCTGTTCAAATGGAGCAGTGCCTAATTCAATAGCTTTCGTTCGATTAAAAGCAAAAGATAAGATTGTGCTGATTAGAGAACTGTTATGCAAAAGTATGTCTATAATTCTTGACTTTAGCCAATTGTCTCACTAAATAAGTTTTACTGTCACATTAAATTGTCTATAATTTTTTCGTAACAGATTTTGGCGGCCCTGAGTAACTCTACCCCTAAACACAATTCAGAATTCACTTAAGCCATGAATATAAACAACCAATTGTCAATTGAATAAAGTAAGTCTTTCTTAATTAACAAAGCCAAACAAAATGCTTTCTATACACTCTACTAAACTTATAAACTCTTGCAAATCTTATTTTCTAATAAAGTTGACACAACAAAAAAATAAATAAGCAAATTGTCAAGCAAATCGGTTACAAATTAATTAATTTTCAACAAAAGTTTTTGTTGATACATTTTCCAGAAACAAGAACAAAATTTGTGTTTCATTTTCTTTCTATCTATACTTTACTTAAGACCTATGTATACCATCTCCTTCAACTTCCCACCCAAAAAACAAATTTCAAAACAGAAAGACAATTCTGGAATTACATTAAATTCTATTTACTTATGCACGCTATATCCTTCTTCGATGATTGATAAACTAACAAGAGTATAACAACAATAACAACAACAATAAACCTCCTAATTCACTTTGTTCAACGCTGGTTCTAACAATATAGGTAGCATGCTGCTGTTGTTAAAGGGACTATAAGAGGAGTCTACGAGTAGGTAGTATATCCTTTTTGGATAACAATAACAACAACCCAAGATGATATGAAGGACAACACAACTCTTTTGTGTATTTTGTAATCTCAGGGAATCACTTTAGCCTACGTTACCTATAGAGATATGGTTTTAAGTCTTCTCTGCTGTATCTAAGGGTACAGGTACCTGTACCTTATTCGTTCAGTATAGGATCGATGGTCCTTTAAGCAGTTGGTGGTGTGGTGAAGCTGAATGCACCTTTACCTTTTACACAACACAAGACTATCCCCAAAGATGTTTTGAGCTCTGGGAAAACATAACAAAGAGAGACAGGAGCGAGATATGTACATACAAACAGGGTTTCTTCTATATCTATATCATCATTTCTGTTTTGGAGCTACAAGAGGAGGCCTACAATAGCAAAACCATCCTAAACTAACCGAAAACCCGAGGCAAGGTAGAGTGTAGCCCTTAATACCATAATATGCCTTGTTTACACTTTTGACTTTCCCAACTTGCGGAACCGAATTCAGCCGAAGCAGGCCCCAAGAACCCAGCAGAGACGGTATAACGGTAACAGCCAAACACACTAACCACATAAACATTTATAGCAATGTGTATCTACTTGTGTTCCCAGGTATGAGTAACGGTATCACGGATAACGGACCCTCTCCTTTGGTGGATAAAGATATGTTTCTCCGGCTGTTGTTGCTGTTTGGTTGGGTTTTTGGATACCAAGACCAACCTACTGCTTCTACGTATGAGGTATTGTTTGGCTGGTTTTACTTAATAAAGTTAAAAGCATCGCTTTACAATGATGGGACTTTCGTGTGATTGCGATGAAATGTGTACCTGTAGGGCATTTGTTTACAAAATTGCCTCCAGTTATATCTCATAGAAGGTATATGACTATATAAATGGCTTCAAGGTTTGCTAGCTATCCTAAAGGTATACACATATCCAACATAACAGAAAAACCATGGCATTTGTGCATTCAAATTAAAGTGGCTCTTAGGTATTCCAAACATTTTTAATGGATACTGGTGGTATTTTTAAGTCTTTTTTTTTTTTGCTTTTTTTTTTTTGTTGGGGTAAACTGAAAACGGGCCAAGGGTAGATTATAATAAGTCAAAAGGACAAATTTTCGGTAAGTTAAGTGCAAAAAATTACTACCTCCACAGAGGTAGTGTCATTTTGCTGTCTGGTGGTTGTGTGTGGTTAGGACTTATATTTAGAATATGTTCCATCAAATCTCTGCGTTTGGAATCTCATGTGGCAATTTGATTTTAAATGGCTTTATTATGCTAAAGTCAATTGGTATATTTTCATTTGTCAATTGGAAGAAAGTTCATGTACATTAGACGAGACAGCAGCAAAAAGTTACGATGTTTTTAATAATTTTGTAATGTGTGGAAATTTTAATCGAGATTGAATAAAGTGAGAATGATTTTTCTCTGGTTTGCTAATTACTTAAGTAACAGTTAAGACATTTTAAAAGGGTTGAGATAAAGTTAGACAAATATGTTTTGAATTGTAAATAGCGGTAGATACTATAGAGTTTTTTTTTAAGTCATGCTTGGCGCTTGTTTGTCCGGAAGTCTATTTCGACAATTCGTTTTAGGATTTTTGTGAACGCCTAAGGTCATTTATTTGAAGAAATTACAATAAGTGCGTTCTTTTATGTGAGTTATTATTAGTACGTTATTTTATAGTTAATGTCCCAGTAATGCGTTCTTTTATTTTTTCAGACGTTTCTATAAAAGAAAATGTTACTCATACGCCACAGTGACCATATAAGAATCTAACTTTTAATGCTTGTGGGTACTTGCACAGATCTTTTTTTAAAGGGCTTAAAGTACATTTTTTTACGCAAAGGTTTCTGTGGCCATAAGATGAAACATTTTTCATGTGCAATCCGGTTTTAATCTGCCTTAGAATGGATATAAATGAAAATTAAATTCTCTTCAAAAAAAGGCACTTGAGTAAAATTTTCACAAAAAGTCGAATTTGTAATCTCAGCAAAAATGATGGTTTTAAGTTATCGATAGAATTTTTTTTAGAAAAGTTTCTTTTTTTATTTGTCAACAATTAAATTATACTTAAGAGGATGCAAAAAAACCGATAGTTTTTTAAGAATAATGTTCAATGAGTTAAAAACTTTTCCAAATCAATTTCCAAAGGAAGTTTTAACAAACAAACAAACTTTAAATATGAATACCTACTCGAAGCTTTTTATTTAATTGTACTTATAGAATAATGGAACATGTCTTAATAAAAACCTTGTTAAAAGAGGAGTTCACTACTTCAGTTTTAAATGGTTCACCTTTGAATTGAAAGCTTTATCGTTAAAATAACACGAAAAATGAGTAAACAAAAAAAATAAAGTTATTTATTTTATAACCTAAGAGGAATTCGCTTTCCCCTAAAACCCATGAATACTCGTACTACAAAAAATATAATTAAGAACAAAAAATCGAATTCCATATTTCTTTCCTTACAGAACTTTTAAATTAAAACTTTCGATTCGATGATCGGCCTTTGAATATTAAAATTATGAACTCCGTTTTAAACAGTGATTTGTTTGGTAAGTGAACTACTTAGTACTTCAAGTATTCATAATATTTTTTAATTACATATATTCTTGTTTAAAATTAAAATTTTCTTTGAATAGAAATAGAAATAGATAGAATTTTTACAATGAATGAATAGTTCTGAAAAACTGTTTTTTTTTGACAGATTTTTTGGGTAAATTGAAAAAACAAAATATGCAAGTTTACTATGTTAAATATGCCTTAAAAATGTTTAAGTCATTAAGATGACTGGTTGAAATGAAGCTAATTTTTGGGAATTTTGTTTAAAGCTTACTTTTTGTATATACATTTAACTACAGTAAATCTTTCTGATAAAGTTTTGAAAAAAAAAATGTGCAAAGTTTAAATTACTGATTAAATTATTATCGATAAGTGGCTGCTCCTCAGATGACTGATCTTGTTCAAAATATATTTGAGATATATGAATTTGAAATTTGAATAGATATGAAACTTAAAAAAATTTCCTTTTTTTCATACCAATGGTGTTTTTATTTGATTTATTGAGCACGTTAAAATCCTAATGTTAATAAATAACTATAATAATAAAAATAAATGTATATATAAAAAAAAAAAGATAACAGAATTAAATTTCTAATTTACAAAATTAATGAAAAATCTAGTTTTAAACTGTTTTGATTTCCCGAGTCGAACATTTGGCACTATTTGAAACCTATTTTAAACCCAAACATTCTCTATTAAGATTTAATAGACCATAAATATCACTTAATTCCTAAAGAAAATAACCTCTATTTAAGACCGCAAATAGTCGGTTATCGGAAAAAGTCCCATTTTGGGTAGTTATTTAGGACCAAAAAAATTATTATTATAACCCTTCTTTAAAACCTAAATATACTACAAAAACTCATTAAATCTTATTTATTCTATACTTATATCCGATAGGCTTTTTGATTTCAATAGATTCTAAATATTCTTATTAGGTCCTACAAATTCGAATTAAAATAGAATAAATATTCAATTTATATAAATGAATAGCCGTGCTTATGTGGTAGGTAATTCAGTACTTAGCTGATTAAACATTTAGGCCGTGTGTGAGTTGCGTTAAATAGTTAACATCGTGTAAAATTTTTGACACTATTGAGGTTAATAAAAAAAATTTCAGCTGTATGAATTATTGTTTAAAATTTTTTCTGCGTTTTTTCTGCCATGAAACTCCTTTTTAGTAAAAAAAAAAAAAACAAAACCATCTGCAAAAAAAAATTTAACTCAAATTTAACCAGCCCAATAAATTTTTTACAGCTGAAAATTTTTTATTCACCTCAATAGTGTCAAAAATTGTACACGATGTTATCTATTTAACGCAATTCACACACGGCCTTAGTACCTTAAACAACAACAAACGAACAAGCTCAGAACACGTTCAGAAAAAAAGTAAATAAAATACACGACTAGCGTTTGTAACAAAAAGTAAATACATACATGTTTGCTTACCATTGCAATTTTAACGATTTGGTAAGAAATCAGAAGAAAATAATAAAAAAAATCATGAACAAAAAATTTTTTAAATTTTTTTCTCATTGTTTTAAATTTTATATACACTTTGGTTTTTGGTACACTTTTCAAGTGAGATTGTATAAAAAAAACAACCTTGGAAATTACGAAACAAAAAATCCGCCCACCCGTTTAGGCAGCAGCTTCATGTACAGTACAGTGACGACACGAACCGACTCGGACGCATAGACCGACAAACGTCATGACGAAAACCACTTTTTTGGACTTCTCCATTTTTTATTAGGTAATTTTGTTTTGACACGAAAGCAATACTTGCCCTATAAAAAAAATTTGTGACTCTACAAAATGTACTAACTTTTTTTTTATTCACTTTCACTTTTTTTCTATTTGGATTATTTTATTTCACAAATTATTAGTTTTTCACACTTTTAAGCGTAGGTACGCTCTGCTTTTTCACAAAATTATTATACTTTTTTTATTTTCAAATATTTTAACTTTTCGTTGTATTCAAAAATTAAATTACGCGACGACACAGTCATTGATCCGCGCTCGCCGAATGACTTCTTCAAATGGCCTTCAATTTGTCAAGTGCAAGAGACAATGGCCGAGGTCGTGCTTGTTTGAACTTGTATTTTTAGAACTTAACTAGAATTTGGAGTTTTGATAGCCTCAAACTAGCTGAAAGGGTACAAATTTAGGAGTAAAACATTCAAGACACATGAAGTACATTTAGCACTTAAAAAGTGTTTCAGTTTTAATAGTCTCAACCTAGCTTCAATAGTGTTAATAGTATCTGCCAAGCTTAAAAAGATTTACAAGTACATAGTCAGGTCTAAGCCTCAGGACACAAGTAGAATATTCAGGATTTAACTAGTGTTTTCAGTTTTGAAAGTCGTTACTCATCAGTCGTGAAGGTTTCACAGGAGATACTGAGTTTAGTAAGTATACAAAGTTCTAATTTAGGTTTATTTTATGATGAAAAGTACTTAAGTAGATTCTATAAGGTACTTTAGGTACTAAATTCGTACATAAAGTTCGACTCGGGTTAATATTTACGTTAACTGAGTCAATTAAGTTACCTATAATATTTATTGAAAATATTAATCAACTGATTAATAGGACTGTTAGGCCCATAGTTCAATCTGCTAAAACTAGTGGTGTTTTTATTTTAATTTATTTAATTTTTTTAAATATAAGAGCAAGTAAGTGATACACATGAAATTAATTTCATTTCACTTGAATCACTTAATTTTTTAGCTGTAGAAAATTTTCTATAAACAAAAAATATCTGCAGAATAAAATGTTACTCATACGCCACAGTGGCTGTTAAATTTGAATCATTAAATATTATTCAAAAAAAAATATAAAGCTATTTCACCTTTACTTTCTTCTAAATGCTTTTAATTTCATGTACGAAAAAATTTAGAAATTATGACAGAATAAATGAGCTAACCATACATACTTTCATACAAACATTTGCTTCACCCAAGTTAAATAAAAAGTATATTAAAAATAAAAGTCTTACAAATTTTCCATTGATAATTTTCTTAAAAACCTCGTCAACAATCAAAGTTTTACAAAGCCAAGCTACCTGTCTAGTCTTCCAGCCAGAAATTATGTACTGTAAATATCTATTAACAATTTTGCACATTCTTCGTAAAATACAAAGCCCTTCATAACTTTTATTAAAAAAAAAAACAACACATTATCAAATAAACTCATACTCTCTCGCTCAAATCTTTAAAACCACGTGGAAAATGTTTCTAACTCAAAACAAAAACCAACTGAAAAACCTTTTTTGTCCAAAAGCTCTCGAAATAATTTCTCTTAAATTCTCAAAATCTGCAAAGTAACTTATGGTGAGTCTGCGCACTTCAATTCTCTGCCATCACTCATCGCTCACATAGTTTGAGTGATAAAATATCCCATATCCTGTCAGGATACACTCTGTCTCTTCATAAACAAGTTGTTCCCTTCCGCTTAAAGTTCCCAAAACAGACACCTTTTCTTATACCCCAATATATTACAAGAAGCCCCCCCCCCCCACCACATGACTGGGTACGTATATGTTTGTATATGAGACATCGAGACATGTTACTTTCGCAGCAAACCATACAATTTTTAGGGAAGAAAAGAAGGACGAAAGAGCAATTATCAAATTTGATCCTTTGCTGCTGCTTCTCCGCATGAATCTCGACAAAATGTTTTTGGACAAATTCCAGAAATTTTGTGAGGAGGATATAAATATTAGAAAAACATCTGTTTGTGCCAAAATTAAGGCAGGAGACACTATACCTACAGACAACAACAACGAAGACGACAAGGGCAACGACAACGACGACGGATGGAAGGTGTACAATACATATATGAAGTTTGTTGAGGAATTTCTTAAGTAGATACGGGCCATAGGTCATGCGATATATGCGGACTTATTCAAGGATATCTTAGTGTCCGAAAATGGAAGATAAACACAAGACACCATTATACTAAAAGCCAGGTGTAGCTTTACCTACCATCATCTCACAGTATCCAGGTTTACTTGGTCTCCAGGATGATGGGAAGATTTGTAGAAGATTTTATCATGATGTGCTAAAGGCTTTTCTTGGCAATTTATGAGCCTCGAGACAATCGACCTCAATTAGCAGCTTTGCTATCATTAATTTTTTTCCCGTACGTCATCTTACTCTACTCTCTCTCTATCTGCCATTGCCTCTGTCTCTATCTGTCTTCCCACACAATCAGCAAGGTTATTAACTACATCCTTTTGAAGCCGTCATTTCCATAAGCCCCGATGAAGATGAAGGTATTGGTCCATATAGGAATAACAATGAATGTCGTATGGGAGATAGTTCTATAGCTCCTCAAAACCACCCTTCCCCCCTAACCTAACTCTAACGGAAAAAATTGGCAGTAGAATATTCGTCGGTAAGGAAAGAGGAGAGCCTTTTTTTTGTGGGCCGCCTTCGGGCATTTGGGTATCCTTTTTTTTGGTTATTTTTTGTTCTGTCGTTGTGTGTTGTTTTCGTTTTAACCCTGTACAGCGAACAAAGCTTATTGAACTCCATAATGGACTCTCCATGGACTCTTTGGACTCCCCGAAGGACAGAGGTTGCAGTGCTGACTGCTCCTGGTGGCAAATAGAGAGTTCCGTGTGTACACCTCCTCCATGCTGCTGCATCCACATTGACCAGCAATGGCAACCAGCAAGCGGCAAGCGGGAAGATAGGACGAATAATGCAAGGCTGGCCAAAAATGTGTGCAGCAGTGCAGTGCGACGGGTGTCCTTAATTTACAGTGTAATAAATTTGTGCTCAGTCAAAAAAGGAGAGTAGTTATATGGGTTTCGTATAGGTATGTGTGTGTTGCATGTGATAGGAGTTAAGTCTTTCTCGTCGTCGTGTCCTGGTCGTTTGCTCGTCGCGCGAAATGCACTTTTGGTCTTCCCTGATTCTGACTCTATGGTATGTGTGTTCTCTTTGGTACTTGGCCCTGCTGGGTCGTATAGTTAGAGCTGTACCATGTACCTACTTTGTATCTTTTGCCCTTTTTCCAACCAATGTCTGGTGGGTAGTTTTAAATCGATGTATTTGAGTCACGATACATTATATTTGAGGTCTTCTGGGCTATTGCGGTGCATATAGTATTTTGGTTTTGGTAATATTTTCAGGACTTTTTTTAGAAGAAAAAAAAAAATTCATACAAGGAACCGCTTATGTGAGGATTTATGCTTTTGATTGATTTTTTTTCTTTCTTTCTTTAAAAACTACATTATGAGACTATATGGTGTTGAAAAAATTGAAGATTTTGTCTGGAAGCTACTTGAAATTTTCACAATCGTCAATATGGTAATTTTTTGTAGATTTTAACCGTTTTTTTTTTTTTTGCTTTCAGAATGTGTTTTTCTAGGATTTTATTAAGGACGAACTTTTTTACAAAATTAAAGTGTTAAGTAAGTCTAGTGATGTGAAGTAAATTGAAGGATTGGCACTGCACAGTTTAAAGGAGTAGAAAGCTACGGAAGAAATTAGTTTTTACAAAAAACAAGCGGATTTCTACATGTTTTTTTTTTCAAAATGACTTTAAAATAAAAGTTATGTTCTAGGAATTTGTAGCTGAGCTTATTTAAAACAAAAATTGGCATACTCAGTTTTCTTATATCGTTTAGAAATAACAACACTTCAAACATGAACGCAAAGTTATGAAATTTTTTGGAAAAAAAAAACAAACAAAAAAAAGCACCCTAGCATCTGCATACATATATATAAAAAAAAAACATGCCCGTCTTCGAGCTATTGAATAAAAATTACATGTTATTCAGTTACAAAACGCATTTTGGATCTGAATACATTGAACTATAAATATCTAATAATTATACCTATTAGCCAGTCATTTTAACCAGACCGAAAGAATTGTGGTAACCAACGATTTTCCAATTCTCATAATAGTCCGAAAAGTCCTTATCTCGGAATAATGACGTGTTGCTTATTAATTGATGTGGTTAATTCTACTGCATGTTCTTTCCAAACCTCGTATTTTCGATAGATCCGTTATAAAAAAGGACTTTCGCAAAGGTTTTCCCAACTAAACATTTCACAAACAAAGTTTAATGCAAACCATCCTCAAATAAAATGCACGACTGGGGTCGCACGTACTTGCTCTTATGCTCCAATTTACTCTAATTTTAAAGCTTTTTGTTCAAGAAAATTAGGGAAAACTTTAAAATTTGATATTTTCAAGAAATTAAAAAAAAAATAAAAAAAAAAATCTGTTTTTGTAATAAATTAAACACAGTTTTAAATGATCTTTTACAAAAAACCAAGTATGACATTTTATTCCTAGTATGAAAAGGAATTTTTAGAAAAAAATTTCGAAAATCGTTAGAGCGGTTTTTGAACAAAATAATTTTTTATATATAAAAATTTTCTAACATTTTTCAAAAAAAAAGTTAGTATGCCATTTTGAAGAAATAACTAATTTACACATTAAAACGAAATTTCAAAATTTTTTAGACACTCGTTTTCAAAAAATTGATTTTTCAAAAAAAATATTTGAAATATTTTTTAAAAATCCAAAAATGTGTTTTTTGAAAATTTTCTAAAATTTTAATATTAGTCTTACCTAAACGTTTTTGTATAAAAATTTTCGTTGAAATCAGGTAAGTCTTGTACGAGATATTCATAAATCAAAAAAACCGTTCTATGACAGGTATCGTAAATAACGGTACAAAAAAAAGAGTGTGTGTACACATGTACACGCGACTGAAGTTATACTTCTCATTCAGTTTTATGTAAATGAATTTCATTTGATATTTTTAATTTCTATTATTAAGTAATTAATCCCCACTTATTTTTTTTACATTTTTATCAAGTGAACAATAAATTAATTCTTTCATCCTCCTTGCGTCCATGTAGTTTTCAATTTATTCTGTGAAATTTACACATGTTGTGCGGTTCAGAACGTACGGTATACGCTTAACGACTTTTTTCAAAATTCCGAGAAAATCGGTTTTGAAAGTTGGGGTACATTTTTTTTCGAAAAATCCCCGAATCTTTAAACGCTCCTGGAAGCTAAACCGCTTTAGAGCAATTTTTGGGACTGATGCCAAATGATAGCTTGTGTGTGGGCCTACGCTTTGCACATTATCAGATTTTTAAAAAATCGCCTTCCATGTTAAACCACCACATCATGCCTTTTTTTCAGAATCGCGCCTATTTTTTTTACTTTTAAGTTCTCCCGGTTTGAGAACGCGTGGACCTACAGGAATGGGAGTTGTACCCAAATGTAGGTTAGAGTTCCCGCTATCTTTTGGCATCAAAAATTTTATTCATTTTCTTCAAAATTCCACGATATAGGCGTTGGAAGTTGGGGGCGCGAAAAAACTTCTGGGAGCTGAACGCTTTGATCTAGAGACAGTGGAGTGGTGCCATATGAAAGCTTATATTCTCAGCTACCCGATTGTGGTATAATCCGGTTTTTCGATTTTTTTCAAAATTCCGAGAAAATCGCGTTTGAAAGTTGGGGTAAAATCTTTTTTCGAAAAATCCCCGAATCTTTGAACGCTCCTGGAAGCTAAACCGCTTGAGAGCAATTTTTGGGAGTGATGCCAAATGATAGCTTGTGTCATGGGCCTACGCTTTGCACATTGACAGATTTTTAAAAAATCGCCTTCCATGTTAAACCGCCACATCATGCCTATTTTTTCAGAATCGTGCCTATTTTTTTTTACTTTTAAGTTCTCCCGGTTTGAGAACGCGTAGACCTACAGGAATGAGAGTTGTACCCAAATGTAGGTTAGAGTCCCCGCTACCTTTTGGCATCAAAAATTTTTTTTTTCATTTTTGTCAAAATTCCGAGATATAGGCGTTGGAAGTTGGGGCGCTCACTTTCAGCTCAGCTCAAATGAGCTAAGCTATGGTACCTAGCTCAAATTTGAGCTGAGCTGAGAGCTGAGCTGAAATGTGAGCTTTTTGCAACCCTGGCAACTTGCCACATGGAAATTACCACATGCAACTTGCCACATGCAACTTGCCACATGTAACTTGCCACAAGCAAATTGCCACACGCAACTTGCCACACGCAACTTGCCACATGCAACTTGCTACACGCAACTTGCCACATACAACTTGCCACATGCAACTTGCCACATGAAACATGTAACTTGCAACGTGTTGTGTGTTTTATGTTTGCCGTACTGCGGCGTACTACATTTTTAAATACTAAAGTACTGCCTACTCTAAAGGTGAAACGACAGCCCTGCTACCCAGGGTGATCGCGTAATAATCCCTTTGACATTCTTGTCAAAAAGTAAATTTTCATACCCACCCTCCCATAAGAAGTATAACTTCAAAAATATTTTTTTTATTTTAAAAGTTGGCCCTTATGTGCAATACTATACACAAAATTTTTAATCAAAATCGTTAGAGCCGTTTTTGAAAAAAATTAATTTTTCTATTTCCGTTATATGACAAGTACCGTTTGTTTTGGTCCTAAAAAAAAAATTTCAATTTGTCCTCTAGGGAATCGCCGAAAAATGTTAACTACCAAGTTTGAACAAAATCACTCCATTGGTTTAGGCTCTAGCTCGAGGTACATACAGACAGACAGACAGACAGACAGACAGACAGACAGACAGACAGACAGACAAACGGACAGACAGACAGAATTGCCGGACCTATATCGCAAGTAAAAAATCATCACTCATTTTTTAAATTGATGAATGTACATAAAATTACTTACGAAACTCATGCCTACCAGTATTTTTTAAAATAAAACCACGGAAAGATCTTCAAAACAGCTAAAGAGCACCTTAAAATAAGATGATAACCACCTTAAATCCCACTAATACTATTTTTGCTTAAAATAGGTGGAATCCGTTTAAATTCACTTAAGGGGGGAAATCCCTCTGGAATTTTTTATTTTTGCATTATTTTTTTTTTTGCGTAATAAATTTATTTATCAACCGAAGAAACTATTTTCAGTGGTCTTAGCCTTAAATGAAGCCTCAAAAGTGCCTAGATAGTCCCGAAACCAATGCGCTCCGAACCTACCATAGTACGAAAACGAAAACTTTAAACGCATTTTTTTCGAAACTAGTTTTTTTCCGCGCCGTGCAATGTAACTCAAAAACTAATGAAGCTATTGACTTGAAATTTGAAGAAAATTACTCCTTAACTTATTGGCCACAACATGAACCTAAAAGTTGAATAAAATTTGTACAGTAAATATTTTTTTTAACTACTTCTTTGTAAAAAAAACATGTTTTTTTTCGTTTTTTTGATTTCTAATTTTTATTTTTCATCTAAAAAAAATAAATTTAGGTTCATGCAATGCGTACTAATATCATCTAACGGAAAAAAATTTCTTTTTTGATTTACGATGATTTCCTGGACCTGTGCATTGCACGGCGTAAACTAAAGGCGTCAACTTTGAAAGGCTCCAGAGCCGCCATTTTGTTATTTTTTCATTTCAAAAAAAAATTTTCAATACTTAATAATGTCAGTAATATCTTGTCTTTTTCCAAATTTCAATAAGTGCTTTCAGTTTTTCATAAAAAAATATTGAAAAAGGTGTCGTCCAGAGGGATTTCCCCCCTTAACTTTAAGGTGAATTCATTTTAATGTGAATTTTCATCTTAAAAAATCGCCCAAAAATTTAAATTTTAAAATTATAGTTAAACCCAGATTAAGCTTTATAGTTGCAGTATATCATACTTATTTCCAACAGTGAGATAGGGGAGAAGGGGGTACATTTGACACATAGTTTTTAAAGGTCTGTATTTTCGAAAACTGTTAATTTTTTCCAATGTTTTGTTTTGTATTTGATTTATTGACTATTCAAGATTATACTACCAGTAAATTTTTTTGTTTTAAATGACCGGGGCACATTTGACTTTAAAAGGGGTACATTTGACAATGGTGGATTAAACCCCACATCGTGTGCATTATATTTTTAAAACTATCAGCGAATCTTGCTTGTCTATTGTTTAATTAGAAAAAAAAATAAATTTTTGGTTTTAAACAATCTACTAAACAATATAACGAAAAAAAAAATCAAAAAATTTATTTTCTAAAAAGAAGAAGAAAAAACAAAAAACCATAAAATATTTCAAAAAATCTCTCCATTGAAATCTTAATCAAAATTAATCGATTTCGATTTATTTTTAAATAATTTATTTAATATATAATTCCCCAAAATCAACGTAAAACTGTGCCCACATTGCAAAAGTCAAAGTGCCCCGAAGGAGCTACAGAACTGTTTTTCTTTTTTTTTAATAACTAATACTATTTTTTTACAAAGCTGGTTTTAATTTACTTAATTTTAAGCTTAGTGCTATCAAAATATTGATTCACCATTAAAAAAACTGTTTTATTAGGTTCAGAAATCGCTTACATACCGGTGGTCAAAAATTAGATCAGAAATACAGAAAACACGAAAACACGTGGTACATCGCGAAAAGTTAATGAAAGACTGCGAAATTTCGCAAAATTTCTTTAAATCAAACTAAGCTTCTTTCTTCATCATACCGAAAAACGCAAAGTCAAATGTGCCCGGTGTCAAATGTACCCCCGCTTACCCTAGGCTGATTGTAAAGCACTCGCCTAGTGACCCAACAGTTTTAGGTTCAATCTCCAGTGTCTGCCAGTTTTTTTCCTTATTAAATTGTTTCCACATAATATTTCAGATGATTTAATTATTTTAAGTGGATTTCTTTTAAATTTGAGCTTAAAAGAATATACCCAAGTCATCTTGGCAAAAAACCATACAGAAATCGTATTTATTTAATGTAGAATCCGCTTGTTTTTAGGTGTTTTTTTTTTTTTTTTGTCGTGTGTGAAAATTAAAAAGTTATATAGAGATCAATCATTCTAGTTAAGATCTATATATTTTAAATTCCACGGTTTGATACTTTCACTATAGTCACCAAACCATCAAGCAATAACTTTCACATCCATTTTTCACTGTTCCCGTCCGTTCAGTAACTTTTCTTACAAAAGAAAAGCCTGCAAATCATGCAAAATTACAATTCACAATAAAAATAAAAAAAATTCCCATTGAAGGCTCATAATAGACATGTCACATATCCTCTTATTCAAAATACACGCCAAGAAAAAAAAATGCTATAAAAGAAAACACAATCAATTTATCTCCTTCCCAAGACTCTCCATCTCCAGCCTATAGAAACAAGTCTAAACAGCCTCCCATATCTTATGTTATTATTGTCAACCTCGTTAAGAATTCTAATTGATTCACATTACCATTTTCAAATTCTAATGATTCTCTGCATGCAAATTGCGTGAAATAAATACAAAAAAAAAGAATAAAAATAGAAAAAAAAAATGAATGCTCCTGAAAATGAAATATATTCACACAAGAAAAACAGGCCTCCCCCGCGACACAACCGACACCACCACCGCCAACAACGACAACAATAGGAAAAAGTTTTACAAACAAAAAACACACACACAAAAAAAACACCCACTCCTCTAGCGTGCTGTTGGCTGTTCCACTGCCTTTTGCTCTTGAAAGTCCTAAAGTCCTGGGGGCAATCGGGGGACGACGCGATGATAAACGATGATATATCATCGTAACAATGAACTTTTCCATTGGTACAAAACGAGACTTTTAAAAGCCTCCTCTTCACATCCTGAAATCTTCTTTGAATTCCATTAAATTTATGATTTCGGAGCGGGAGCGGGAGGGATGCAGTGTGTAAGTGTGGGAATGTGAGTGTTACACAAAAAAAAAAACACATATTCGCACATTCGAGACAAATAATAGGTTACGGTCATAAATTTCCATCTCCTTGTTCCCGAAGCAAAAAAAAAAAAAAACAGCAAAAACAAAACCAAAGACCACCAAGCAAATAGAGGTCTTTTTAGTCCTTTCACCAGAGGCAACATATCCTTTATTTTTTTTTTTTTTCTTTTCAAAATACAGAAATTGCAACTATTTTGAAATCAATTGAAAAATTAAGGCTATTAGAACATGGAGAAAGTTTAAAACAAAGTTTCATCCTCAACATTTTCATGAAAAAAACTAACACTCATACACAGAAGAACCCTTATATACACTCGCACTCGCATAAAGACAAACAAACCAATCTCTTGACTTTTCAATGAAAAGAGGATTTCCTATTTGTTTCCTCGATGAAAAGTCTTTAAGTCCTCATGAATGAGCCCGATTGAATGAATGCAAGAGAGAATAAATTGCAGCACTAAAGATTCATTTTATGGTTTAAACTTTGCTGCTGTGCACATTCATGTGGATGATGCCACAGCAGCAGTAGACAAATAATATAGAGGAGGGTCTTCTCTCAAATAATAACAAAAACAACACCAAAATTGTGTCCTTATACGCATTTTAAAGGATAAACAAACAATTGGGCTTTGAAAATGTATTTTCTGAGAATACTCGTTGTAGTCAGTATTGTATTAAAATACTATCAAAGTAGATGATGGGGATGGACAGCGGGCGACGACGCGACGAAGGGAAGAAGCTTTGATTAGTCAATATTATGCCTTGTCGATATTTTACAATTATTTACTTTGGGCCTATCCTAAAAAGTTATCATATACACGAACCATACAAACATTAAATTGTATGTGGGATTGTGCGGGTGTGTGTGAGAGAGTTTGCCGTTAGGACAATATTTTTATTTGAATAGGAACCACATGTTGTGTTGTGGATGTTGTAGGATTCTGTTGTTTATCTTATTTTCTTGAAATATCAATGAAAGATATAAAAAGGATAAGAAGGATTCAAGAGTCTCGCAGTGAACAGTGGGAGATATTCCTGTTAATACCGAGAGAAAAGCAATTGCTTTTTTTTCTTACAAAAAGATCTACCTTAGGGCAGTCGATGATTATCTTTTCAAATGGGAACTTAGAAAAAGTTATTGCTATTTCAAAGAAGGAAAAGCACAACTGAAATCACTGGATTTAAAATTTTGCAGCCTCAGCCAAATATTGGAAGAAATTCTTCTTTGACTTTACCCTCGAAAACAACAAAGTTACACGGAGAAAAAAAAAACTGCTAAAAACAAGCGGATTCCACATTAAATGAATCGAATTTCGGGATAGTTTTTTGCTAAGATGACTTCCGTCCTAAATTAAGCGGACAAATCTTCTTAATTTCTTGCATGCGCAAATTTAAAAGAAATCCACTTAATTTAAGCGGAAAATAATCTTATTTTTATGTGGAAATATTTTAATAATAGAAAAATGAGGTTCGCTTTAAAATTTAGAGAATTTAAGCGGATTCCAGTTATTTTAAGCGGAAATCCTTTTGTTTTAAGAGAGTGGGATTTAAGGTGAGCATAATCTTATTTTAAGTTGTCCTTTTTTTCTTCGTGCATTCATTGGGAAATATCGATCAAAATCCTATATCAAATATCAGAACTTCCGGATTTTGTGTTCTCCTCTTTTTTTTTTCAGAAATTTCTAATACATGCGCCACTGTTCAAATTTGGTTGTGTAAAATAGGTAGCATTTGCTTTCGATCTTTTTTCCCAAAACTCAAACATACTACACACATTCCTATAAGAAGATAGAAGAACCCAAAAAACACATACTCGTTCAACTTCAACTCTATCGTTTAAGTTTTTGAGGTTAGATTTGTGTTTAGTTTGAGGCTAAATTCTTACCTATTTTTGTGGCTTTTCGAACATGTACATAAGTATAGATAAGTTTTTTTTTTTTGCTATCGTTCCAAAAAGGATTTGGAATTTAAGCTTGAATCAAAAATAGTTTAATTTCAATTGATTTTAAATGAGAGAAAACATTTTTGGGTTAAGAAAGACACACACGGTTTTTGTGTGGCACCTCAAGTTGATTTTTCGAAAAACTATAAAATTTTCGAATTTGAGATAAAGTTTTAGATTTTAAATGGAATTTAATGGAGAGGTTTGGTACTTTCATGGCGTTTTAAGAGTTGATTATTCAAACAAAAATATAGCTATTTTTATATTTTATTTCCACAAGTGGAAAACTTAAACAAGTTAGGTACCTAAGTTTAAATAATAATGATTTAAGTCAAAAACTTTAAATATAAATTTTTTGAACATAAAGCATAGTACATACTTCTGGTCAGGCACGTAGCCAGGATTTCGTTTCGGGGGGGGGGGGGGGGGGGGGCTTGGTTCAAAATCTGGTGAACAATTTTGATGTAAGATAAAAACTGCCTGTATACTACATGCTTAATGTAATACCTAAAAATCTTGAATATCCAATATTATTTTTTTCTCATAAAACCATCTATGGTTATTGCTATCACGATTCTCAATTTCAAATTATTAAGTGTTTTTTAATGCAAAACTATTTTATTGAACTCAGATTGTCTCGGTTTTAGTTCCATGAGATTCAGCATCGAAAATATCCTAAGATGATGCGCCATCCTAAGATTATTTTTTAAATGCCGCTGCGCTCTTTGCTTATTTTTATGCTTAATGTAGATACATGATGGACACAGCCATTATGTGGATCTGTTGTTGATATTGTTGATTCGGATGTATAGGATTCAAAATTCTTGCAGAGCCTAGTGAGCTGATTCCAAAATAAAGTGCACTAATTTTCTTAAATAAGGATGATACTCAGAAAAAACGATACCATATGATTGAATTTTCTTCCACAATGCAATGCAGGGTTGGGGTCGAAATTCTGTATGTTCCAAAATTCTGTATTCAAAATACTGTATGCCAAAATACTTTATGTCAAAATTCTGTATGTGCAAAATGCTGTAGGAACAAAATTCTGAAAGTCAAAATTCTGTATAGCAAAATTCTGGTTGGTCAAAATACTGTATTTCAAAATTCTGTACATCAAAATTCTGTAAATCAAAATTCTGTAAAAATGCTGTAAAAAAATATAGTTTTTATAATATATTTTTTACAGCATTTTTACAGAATTTTGATATACAGTATTTTGCCGTACAGAATTTTACAAAACAGAATTTTGCATGTCAGTATTTTGTTCATACAGTATTTTGACGTACAGAATTTTGTATTTACAGTATAATGACGTACAGAATTATGGTATTACAGTATTTTGACCATACAGAATTTTGTCGTACAGAATTTTGACAAGCAGAATTATGACCCGCTCCCTGCAATGCACTTAAAAACGAATACTTTAATTGCATATTTTGGCAAGATGGGTCCACAAAAAACGTTCATAAACCAGACATTTTGGTAAAAGCTAAGGAAGAAGAATAAGAATCATAGTAGCAACTTTCGGGGAAGGTTTTATTTGAAAAAAATTTCTTATTTCTTATTTACGATTGATGCCTTTTCATTTTGAGCGGTTGGAGGTTTTTTTGGCATTCTTCTTTATAAACAACTTTTTGGTTTATATTTATATTTTTTTTTTTCTAAGTTTTGATAAACAATTTTCAAAAGTAAGCAATAAAATTGGTTCACATGAATAAAGGCTAAAACAATTTGATTGGCTGTAGCTGGAAGCTCGATGAATTATTTAAAATTAGAAACGGTTTAAAATAACACTAGTCGACTCGGTTATTCAAAATTGTTTAATGTTACCCACTTTCTCGGTTAAATTTTACTAATATCTCAAATTTTAGGCAAGTTTCTTGATCAATATAAACAAGTTGATTAATTTTAAACAATTTAACTTAACCGAGGCGACTACGTTGATTTTAGCAAGTAGAACTACGTAGTTTTTAACCAAGACTACGTTATTTTTAACACATTTTTTTAACCCACCGAAAAACAATTTTGGTAGGTCCATTATTTGTCTGTGTGTGTCAAAAAGGATTTTAGAATACAAAATTTTACACCATTCAAGCCCACTTGAAATGGGTGCTGTTCAAATACCTTTCCAACTGGTACAGGCAGGTTTTTTTTTATATTCGGTTAAAATTTTTTGTTTCTCAATGAACATATCTTTTTGTTTTATTAATATTAATTTTAAAACTGCCTATATATACACCAAATTTATTGAAAATTTATAATCACTTTATTTAGATATTTAATAATAGTCGGTAGGTATATAATTTCCAAAGAACCATTTTTTAGAGTATTCAAAGAAAAGTCTTAGTATTATGGTTAAAGAAAATTTACAAAAACAAAAATTGGGATTTAAAAAAAAAATATTTTTTTTCACTAATTTTTCTTAAATAGGATACTACATACCTAGTACATACATATAGTAAACAAAATACATCAAAGACCATTTCAAGTCATTGCCGTGTTGTAATTCCATAGGTTCATTAATTTGGAATCAAATACGAACAAAATATTCTCTAAATTTCTAAAATAAAATAGTAAAAATAAATTCAGAGCAAATAAAGCTTTGTTCTGAAAAAATGATACCTACGAGTTTTGCCTGATTTTCTTATTTCTATCTGCTTTGATTTTTTTTTTCTCTCCTAAAAGCCCACAGTATCGGCAACCAAAATCAATTTTAGTTTTCAAACAAATAGAGCCCCCCAAGCCCCCCCCCCTGGCTACGTGCCTGCTTCTGGTGAAGTGAACATGAACACATCTCCACTTGTGAACATTTGACATTCATCATGAATACTCACAAAATCAACAAAATACAAACATTTCTTTTTTTCTTCAATTTTCAAATTCATTTGTTGGAATAAATATAAAGAAGGCATAGAAACTCATGCTAAGATTCAAAATTTTAATTAATTTTTTTTATCTGTGTGAAAGCGATTTCCGTACATTTTGTTCGTGAACTAGTTCATCGCTCTCTCCACTTTATTCAATACTGGGGTTCACAGGAACATTCACGGGTGAACACAAAATACAAATTTGTATGGATTCACGACTTGCTTCACCTGTATGTACTATGCTTTAATGTGAATAAGAACAGGCTAAAAAAAAATGCATTGTTAGGTGTCTCTATGCTGTTGTTTCGCCTTTTTGTTGTAACCGAATTCGTTAAATTTTGTAAATTAATAACGAAGAAAAAATAATAAAAATATTAAAAATTATTAAAATTAATATACATAAATACAATTATTTTCTTTTCTTTATTTAAAGTTAAGTTTTAATTTATATAAATACTTCATTAAAAAAAAATATTGTTTGCCTATATAAATGTTATTTAGAGACAACATTAAGAATTTTCATTTAATTCTCTCTTTTGTTTTAAAAAAAAATGTTCAATTTGTATCAATTTTCAAAATATGCGTTTTTTTTGTTTTTTTTTTTTTAATTTACCGATATTTTATAGCTATGGGCGATAGGATTCAAAATTTGTCTGATTTATTGAAGTTATACTTCTTATGGGAGGGTGAGTATGAAAATTTACTTTTTGACAAGAATGTCAAAGGGATTATGACGCGATCACCCTGGGTAGCAGGGCTGTCGTTTCACCTTTAGAGTAGGCAGTACTTTAGTATTTAAAAATGCAGTACGCCGTAGTACGGCAAACATAAAACACACAACACGTTGCAAGTTACATGTTTCATGTGGCAAGTTGCATGTGGCAAGTTGCGTGTAGCAAGTTGCATGTGGGAAGTTGCATGTGACAAGTTGCATGTGGTAATTTCCATGTGGCAAGTTGCCAGGGTTGCAAAAAGCTCACATTTCAGCTCAGCTCAAATTTGAGCTAGCTCACTTTTGAGATAGGTACCATAGCTCAGCTCATTTGAGCTGAGCTGAAAGTGAGCTGAGCTGAAAGTGAGCGCCCCCAACTTCCAACGCCTATATCTCGGAATTTGAAGAAAATGAAAAAAAAAATTTTTTGATGCCAAAAGGTAGCGGGGACTCTAACCTACATTTGGGTCCAACTCCCATCCCTTTAGGTCCACGCGTTCTCAAACCGGGAGAATTTAAAAGTAAAAAAAAATAGGCACGATTCTGAAAAAATAGGCATGATGTGGCGGTTTAACATGAAAGGCGATTTTTGAAAAATCTGACAATGTGCAAAGCGTAGGCCCATGACACAAGCTATCATTTGGCATCACTCCCAAAAATTGCTCTCAAGCGGTTTAGCTTCTAGGAGCCTTCAAAGATTCGGGGATTTTTCGAAAAAAAATTTTACCCCAACTTTCAAACGCGATTTTCTCGGAATTTTGAAAAAAATCGAAAAACCGGATTATACCACTATCGGGTAGCTGAGAATATAAGCTTTCATATGGCACCACTCCCCTGTCTCTAGATCAAAGCGTTCCAACGCCTATATCGCGGAATTTTGAAGAAAATGAAAATAAAATGTTTGATGCCAAGAGATAGCGGGGACTCTAACCTACATTTGGGTACAACTCCCATCCCTGTAGTCCCACGCGTTCTCAAACCGGGAGAATTTAAAAGTAAAAAAAAAATAGGCACGATTCTGAAAAAATAGGCATGATGTGGCGGTTTAACATGAAAGGCGATTTTTGAAAAATCTGACAATGTGCAAAGCGTAGGCCCATGACACAAGCTATCATTTGGCATCACTCCCAAAAATTGCTCTCAAGCGGCCTAGCTTCCAGGAGCGTTCAAAGATTCGGGGATTTTTCGAAAAAAAAAATTTGCCCCAACTTTCAAACGCGATTTTCTCGGAATTTTGAAAAAAGTCAAAAACCGGATTGTACCGGAATTTTTTTTTATGATAAAAAATTAAATATTTTACTAAAAAAATAGAAATATATTAACTATTAAAAAAACCAAGAGAAAAGATCACGAAAAATTATCTGTTTTATTTATAAAAATATCCATGTGTTAAAATAATTCCATTAATTTAAACTTTTATAAAACACCATAGCTTAAGATGTTTGGTTCTAGTTATAACTAGAACCAAACATCTTAAGCTATGGTGTTTTATAAAAGTTTAAAATATCTTCATATTTCATTATACTTTCCAATTAAAAATCTATGTATCCTCTCACACATCACAGCTCAGCTCAGCTCACTTTACCTTAGCTCACCCAACAGCTCAGCTCAACGACAGCTCAGCTCACCCAACAGCTCAGCTCAACCATCAGCTCAGCTCAACCATCAGCTCAGCTCACTTTCAGCTCAACTCAAATGAGCTGGAGTTATGGTACATAGCTCAAAAGTGAGCTAGCTCAAAATTTGAGCTGAGCTGTGAGCTGAGCTCAGCTCACTTTTGAGTTTTGTAGCAACCCTGCAAGTTCCATATTGCTACTACTAGTGCTGAAGCACACACAATTCTCATAAAATTACCATATCGAACATTTTATGCGCAATTTATTTACTTTCGTTAAACATATACGTACGTTCTGAACCGCACAACATGAGTAAATTTCACAGAATAAATTGAAAACTACATGGACGCAAGGAGGATGAAAGAATTAATTTATTTTTCACTTGATAAAAATGTAAAAAAAACTAAGTGTGGATTAATTACTTCATAATAGAAATTAAAAATATCAAATGAAATTCATTTACATATACTGAATGAGAAGTATAACTTCAGTCGCGTGTACATGTGTACACACACTCTTTTTTTAAACCTAAATTACTTTTTTTAATCAAATTACAAAAAGAAACTCAAATTCTCTTGAGTTTATTTGGGCATTTTATAGATATATGTTTATTTAAATTTTAGATAAACCAAAGAAAAGTTAAAAATTTTCATAATAAGAAAAAGTATCCAAAAAATGATACAAATTTAACTTCTTTGAAAACTTTTAATTTTTCCTTTGTTTAATTAAATTTAAACGATATTTATTTATAAAAATTTCCCACTTATATGATAAAAATAAAAACAAAACCAAAAAATTTAAAAAAAAATTGGAAAATTTGAGTTTTGGGATAGTTCTTATTATTTTTCTGTTTCGCCATTTAAAAAAAAATATATTTAACTTATCGAGAAGCACTTAAAAAAATGACGATTTTTTTCGTTATTTAATTTGTTGGGCTTGTGTATTTGCCTTGATAAAAAAAAATTGAATTGCAAATAAAAATATTTTGCATAAAAAAAATGTTATTGCACAAAAAAAAATGTTTGCATTAAAAAAAATTCAATGCATAATGTGTGCATTTAATTTTTTTTTAATATTCGTCGAATCTCTTATAATTTTGAATATTTTTCCTAACATTAGTTTCAGTATTATAGTGTAAGAGTTAATGCAAATACTAAAAAATATTGAATGCACATATTATGCATGGAATTTCATTTTATTGCAAAATATTTGAAATACAAATTTTATTTTCAATGTAAATATTTTTCATTTGCATTACCTACATTTTATATTAATCCAAATATTTTTTTTTATTTTCAAATGCTTTTTTTAATAGATATTTTTACAACCGTGCTCCCAAGCACTTAAACTATAATTTAATCTTAGTAAGAAATTTAATACATAGTTGTCTTCTATTTTGTAATACAAAAATATTAAATTTATATCAAGCTGTATTAAAAACGTAAAATACAACAAAAGTCACTTTAAAATATGTATAAAATTTCTCTTGTATGTTTTCGGAGCTATCGTTATCTAAAAATGTACTTTTGTTGAAAAAAAAAAAAAAAATTTGCATCTGATGACCCTTTTCTGATAAAAAATTGAAAACAAAATTTTTGATACAAATTTGGATACAAATCTTTTGTACCCGTTTTTTTACTCATTTTGACCCTAAAATATCATAATTTATCCTCTAACAAAATTGTCAATTATCAAGTTTGAAGGCATTTGCTCAGTGGTTATGGCCAAGTGCGCTGTTGCGTTGGTGTAATGCAAAAGGCATTATATTAGATTTTTCTACTGAGATTTGATATTAAGTTTTGGATTTATTCTAGGTACTCTAAGCAATTAGTTTTTATGAAAAGTCCCAAAATATGCGTTTTATTCAATAGCTTCATCGTCAAACAACAATATCTAATCTCTTTTTAAACAAATAACAAAAATTTAACTTTTAAACAAACAAAGTCGCATTGTTTTGAAATTTATTCGAAAAAATGTACATATATAAAAAAAAAAAATTAAAACAAACTTCCCTGTTTCCTGTATTCTATAAGAAACGAAATTGAATACCTTAACTGATATTAGATCCTTGTACCTTCGACTGCAGTCGAGTCGATATTGTTCAACATGCATTTGTGTCCATTTCCAGAAGCAAATCGCAGTCTTCTATACGTATTTTGTTATTATTCAAAGAAAAATCATCTCTTTTCATCGAGATAACAACAAACTCTTCACAAAAACTTTTCCTTTATAACATTTTTCCTATTTTTCATTTCGATTGTTTTGATTTTTCTTCCTCCTCCCTTCGATCCCAATCCAACTATCAATAGAAAAGAGCGCTGCTGTGCGGAACAATAAAGGAGGAACCAAAATACATTTCCAAACAAAATAAGGAAACAATTTCAATGAATTTGTTCAACTATCCGTGTATTTACAACCGCCTTTCTTCAATTTAGAGTTGGAAATTTGTTTGTTTGAAAGTTTTAGAAAAACAAAAACAAAAAACAAAACAAAAAAACACGCAACACCACATATTTATCGTATCCTTGCTACTTCACCTGCATAACAGACAAAATGTAAAACCCTTAGCACATATACTTTCTGCATTTTACTCAATGGAGGCAAAAAAGTTTCGGAATGAGGAACCCCTTTCTAATGCCTCCACATTCAAATCATGTGGGAAAGTTAAGGAAAACAGGATATACACCACCACCATAGTACCGCAGCTCCACAAAACTCCTCACGGCTGCCATATTACTCCAACACACCACGACCGACGACGACAACAGGGACTTTCTCAAAAAAAAAAAAAAAATGAAGAGGATTCCAGATTAACACGAAAAAGGACCCAGTCGGCTGGAATAGAAAATGTAGGAAAGGAACCTCTAGGAGCGCAAACTAGCTAGTGTAGAGTGCTACTAATGTGGTGTGCGGCGGATTCTATCAAAAAGGATAAACTCTTGTCAACCGCAATGTATGCTCTTTGGGTAGGTTTTTCCCGCATATATCCTTCCGGTGCGGTATCCTACTTACTTTTGGGGTTAAGAAGTCCCCGAGCTCGCTGGAAGTGAGTTAATTTTTTAAGTAATTACATATATATCAACGAAAAAATAGATGAAAAAGAAATAATATATCCTCCATGCTCCATCCCGTATTCTGTATACGAAAATGTGGATGTTACACAATATTGTGTTTTATTTTTTTGTCATCTTCCATCTAGGATAGCTTTTCTATTCCTTGGTGACACGAACTCTATATTATGAAGCAGCCTTTTGGGCGTATTTGACAATAAACAGTGTGTGTCGTCCTTATTTATTTGGTGTAATTTTTTTCACCCCACATCCTGCAGGATATGGTTTAATTTTTTTTTTTTTTTTTGTGCACGTTCCATATCGCTCTCTCACCTTTCCAGAGAGTTATAGTTTTTATTTTGGACCTGCCATCTGGCGGTGGTGGTGTGCACATGTCTGAAAGTTTTTATACTAACATCGAGGTGGGTGGGGAATATTTCACACGATTTTAGTTAGCGCGTATCCTTCGCATTATGTATGGGATGCCCAAAGGGGTAAGCTTAACCAGAAGAGTAACAGTTGTGGGGGTTTTTGCGCATATAAGCTCGAGGTAGAGTTACGTGCTTGGTCAAAGATAGTGGGATATACCTAAAGAAAAAATATGTTCCAGGTAAAGGGTTATTAATTTAGGATGCTTTTTTTTAATTAAAGAAAACTGAGCGAAATGAGGAAGATTTCCTTGGGGGTGTTTTGTTTGTCCTTTGTGGAGGGAAAATGTTAGTTTTAGATGGGAATAGAGAGTAGCTGTGGAAATGCAGAGGGCTCTGGACTGGGATACTGTGTGTTAAGATTTCTTTTTTTTTTCAAGAAATTGACTTGCTCTTATGGTGCTTTGCCCATTTTATGTTTTTTAAACGTCCACACGGTAGTCCATTATCCCAATGCATTACTTTCAGTTGCAGTTTTGTGATAGATTTCTTGAAATAAAGCTCTTGTTCTAAGAAAATCTCATTAAACAGAATATCTTATAATATCAGGGTAGAGATAATCTTTTTAACAGCTGCCTGCTTTTAACTCGAAAAATAAGCCCTTCTTATTTGAGTTAAGTAGGTTAAATCATTCTTAGTACAAATTAAAAGGCTTTTTTTTAATCATCTTAGTCCAAGAACATGATGTCCACTGTACAGAGTACACTCTACTGACATTATATCAAAAGTGAATTTTGCTGGATTTTGCCCGAAATGTCAGATGTTCTTCAGTGAGATTTGTGTTGGAACAACCCTTCCACCTTAGATCCTTGCCTTGAGCAAGTGACTCTATCCAACACCTTGGAAGCAATTTTTATAATCTGATAATAGGTTAATTTCTCTATAAGATTTTTTTTTAATTGCGATATAGGTAATATAGGGCACTCGTAAAAAAAATTACATAGATACATGACGATGATATAAAATGCAAACAAAAGTGGGTTCTGTCTGCTAGTGAGTCGATCTCTGTGACGAGCTAGAACCTAATACCACTGAAGCGATTTTCTCCAAACTTGGTACTTAAAGGTTTTGGGTTATTCCCTAGAGGAGGAATAGAAATTTTCAGGAGCAAAATTAACGGCAGGTAGGTACTTGCGATATTTAAAATGTAAAGCAAATAAATTTTTCTCAAAAACGGCCATGGTCAATGGCATAGAGACGATATGTATCGTATACTCACGTAGCTCTCCACGATCTTCACAATTATCCGTACAGAGTTTCAAATTCGAAAAATTGTTTGTTTTAAGAAAAGTATTACGAATTCTTTCCATTTTTATAAACCGTTGAAAATAAAGACCGAACAGAAGCGAATATACCATTTTGGACAGAATTGATTTCCTACATACTTTTTTGAAAAGAACAACTTCATCCACTCGCCCAAAAAATTTGTTTTTTATACTTACCTATGGAACTACGTTTAAGTAATGTTGATATCTCTTTTAATTGCTAAGATGTCATTTTTTCACAATATTACATTTTTCTTGGTCTTGACCGTAATAAAAGTAAAAGTTTTTTTCATTTTTTCTTGTAAAAAAAAACAATAGTAGGGGAAGGTGGCCTAAAATGGCCCCCCTAAGGAAAATGTCCTGTATCTCGAAAAACAGTCGCATTCAAACTTAAATGCTATATACTTTTCAAAGTTTAATATATTACTCTTACATTTTTTTCATTAGCGAGTTAAAAAAGTTCCAAAAAGTATTTAATTTTTTTAATTTTCAAGACGTCTACAAATTTCACTGATAAAATTTACCCGGGTAAAATGGCACACTGTCCAAACATACGTTATTTTAAATGCGAAATTGAGTCAAAGGGCTCCTTTTCCATTTTCTTGGAACAAGTGGTGCTTAATCCCCCCAGATATTTCATCCAGTCATTTAAAACCCAGTTTATGTTGGTTGCTCGTCTCGTTTTTTGTATTTTTTGCAACTTTGAATGTTTTGGATGCTTTTTTCCAGGTTTTTTGACGGAATCAAGGGCTTTCCTCAGTCCAGGACTTCCTCTCTGTACATCGTTCATAAATAGCAACTATTTTCACTTTAAAAAATGAAAATGTGAAAAAAAAATTTAAAATGGCATGTGAAATAGGTATGCCATTTTACCCGAGCACTAAGTAGGCCATTTTGCCCATTTTGAGTTTTTTCAATTTAATTTTTACACCAAAAAGTTTAAAATCCCTTTAAACCAACTTTTTTCAGTAAATTAATAAGAAATACTTCATGCGTACATACATTAACTTCTTTTTCCAAAATACAATGCTTTTTATACTTTTTTTTGCAAAAAAAATTTCACAAAATTATAACGAGTGTACTTTTTAAGGTGGATAGAGACAGTTTGACCTGTCAAATTTCAAATAATGGCTTGAAGTTGCTGAAATTTCGTATATATTGGTTTTGTAAGATAAACTAAAGAATCGCGTTCATAAAACTTTCAAATTATTTTCGATTCTACGATTTCTAGGCAGGGGGCCATTTTACCTTGGGGTGCTATTTTAGGCCACTTTCCCCTACAATAATACAAAATTGAAAAATTTTAATACAAAGAAAATAAATACACGACTATATATTGCGCATACTTCCTCTTATAAATCAAAGTTCATAAATAAAGTTGACTTCCTCTAAGACGAACTCACTCTAAATTGAATATCCTTTTAACTCGTACTTTTTCACCATTTTCAAGAAAAATTTTGAAGAAAAAATATCATATTAATCCATCTAGCTCGAATTTCCCTCTAACCTGAACCAATATTGGTGTCTCGTGAAAATTCGACTTAGAGGCGATCGACTGTGTTAGCTTACTGTTGGAAATTCTAAAATTTGGTTAGGTACATAACAGCAAAAAAAAAAACAAAATCATGTTTTTTACACATGTTTTTTTTTTCAAAATTTTAATACAAATACAAATACATATCTGTGTGTTAATTTTGAATAAAATCAGTCCAGTCGCTAACGAGATTTTCAGGGTGTCCCAAAAGTCAACGTCAAAACGAAAACGGATGATGGTGACAGTTATCAGAAAAATAATTTAAAAAATCGTAGTCGTGTATTTTAGGACTAATAGGCATTTGATAAAAAAAAGACGAAAAAATGGTGCCCTTGTGACGGTTTTTCAAGTACCGGCCGTGACTACAAATCGTAATTTTTCTCATTTTTTTTTGTTACGGACACGGAGACTTGAATATAATCATGCTAATAATTGTATTCAAAAATGTTTACACACCTACATCAGTTTTACAGAAATTATAGCTTTTTTGCCCAACTAAGTACTCAAAATTTGTACATTATCCTAAATCAATGGGGTCTAAAACCTATCGTTATAACCTTTGACCTCTTATAATGGGACTAGCGGACAGAGGAAACTTCAGGACTTTTCACAGATTGTAAACCACCTTAACCCCAAGCTGTATACCAAAAATCATATTTTTATAACTTATCCATAGATTTTTCTTGTAATCTTCATCAGAAATTAGACTAGACATAAAAAAAATTTAAACTTCGAGGATTCGATCTTTTTAAAATGTTTTGATTCATTGGACTTAAATATCTGAAGTGACCCAGAAAAGTTGTTATAGTATTTTTTGCTTAATCAGCTTCAGGTAAAAAAAAAAAATTAAAAAAAAAAAACAAAAACATTAGCCCGAAACTCCCAAGCTAAATAATTACACGGTGTAACACTCAAAATATACGCGGGCGGAGACCTATCAGGTTTTGTAGAGCTAGTCGCACTGAATACGAAACGGTATTTGAAAATCCCCTAACACCCCCAAAATCTGGAGTTACGGGCAAAAAACGGTTTTTTGGACCTTCACCCATTGAAAAAATTCTAGCTTCGACAATTTTTACCCATTTTCGATTTTTTTACAGTTTCTGATAGAAGATAAATATACCTTTATAACAATGTATAAAACATGTAACTCGGTTAAACCACTTAGAATTTATAAGATGTCAAAGTTCAAAAATTCAATTTTTTTTGTCATTTGCCCAACTTCGGCATCAATTTAAAGCATATATTTTCAAAACAACATGCTATTAAAAAAATATATTCTAAAACTATATCTATTTCCCAATTGATCGAGGTATTTTTTATGAAAATCACTTCAAAATTGGCTTAGAAAAAAAAAATTTTCGATTTCAACCCATATACAGAAATTCGAACTTTTAGGTATAGAACAAAAATGTTGTTTTGGCACGTAGTAGGATAAGTTGGGGCCAGGATTTGATGAAAGGTTTTTGTAGAGGAGCTCAATACAAACATTTTTTTTCTTTGGAAGGGGGGTCTATCTCCCCCCGTTTAGGTGGGAGGGGCATTTTTCTAAGAAAAAATTATCAAAATAAAAAAATATTATTAAAAAACAACGGCAACACTAACAGTAATAAATGATACCATTTCCAAAAAGAAAAATTGTGCATTTGATTTTAATTTTTAAATCAATATAATATTCCCAATAGTTTTTGAAATAATCGATTTCAAAGTTAAAAATAGGGGAAAAAATTTTTTTAAAACTCATTTTATACTATTTTTGGCCAGACTGTGAATTTTAGTAAATAAATTACTTAAACAGAAAACTGCCTCAATTAATTCCCTATCGAAGAGTGAAAACTATATGTTTCTATGTCTTCTAGTTTTTGAGAAAATTGAAAAATAAAAACAAATAAAAACAAAAAATATTTTGAAAAAAGAAAAATCTGATAAAATAATTTTTCAATTTTCCCAAAAACTAGAAGACATAGAAACATATAGTTTTCACGGTTCGATAAGGAATCAATTGAGGCAGTTTTCTGTTTAAGTAATTTATTTACTAAAATTCACAGTCTGGACAAAATAGTATAAAATGAGTTTTAAAAAAAATTTTTTCCCCTATTTTTAACTTTGAAATCGATTATTTCAAAAACTATTGGGAATATTATATTGATTTAAAAATTAAAATCAAATGCACAATTTTTCTTTTTGGAAATGGTATCATTTATTACTGTAAGTGTTGCCGTTGTTTTTTAATAATTTTTTTTTATTTTGATAATTTTTTTTTAGAAAAATGCCCCTCCCACCTAAACGGGGGGAGATAGACCCCCCTCCCAAAGAAAAAAATGTTTGCATTGAGCTCCTCTACAAAAACTCTTCATCAAATCCTGGCGCCCAACTTATCCTACTACGTGCCAAAACAACATTTTTGTTCTATACCTAAAAGTTCGAATTTCTGTATCTGGGTTGAAATCGAAAAATTTTTTTTTCTAAGCCAATTTTGAAGTGATTTTCATAAAAAATACCTCGATCAATTGGGAAATAGATATAGTTTTAGAATATATTTTTGAAGTTATACTTCTTATGGGAGGGTGGGTATGAAAATTTACTTTTTGACAAGAATGTCAAAGGGATTATGACGCGATCACCCTGGGTAGCAGGGCTGTCGTTTCACCTTTAGAGTAGGCAGTACTTTAGTATTTAAAAATGCAGTACGCAGTAGTACGGCAAACATAAAACACACAACACGTTGCAAGTTACATGTTTCATGTGGCAAGTTGCATGTGGCAAGTCGTATGTGGCAAGTTGTGTGTGGCAAGTTGCATGTGGCAAGTTGCTTGTGGCAAGTTGCATGTGGTAATTTCCATGTGGCAAGTTGCCAGGGTTGCAAAAAGCTCACATTTCAGCTCAGCTCACAGCTCAGCTCAAATTTGAGCTAGGTACCATAGCTAAGCTCATTTGAGCTGAGCTGAAAGTGAGCTGAGCTGAAAGTGAGCGCCCCAACTTCCAACGCCTATATCTCAGAATTTTGAAAAAAAATGAAAAAATTTTTTTTGATGCCAAAAGGTAGCGAGGACTCTAACCTACATTTGGGTACAACTTCCATCCCTGTAGGTGCACGCGTTCTCAAACCGGGTGAACTTAAAGGTAAAAAAAAAGTTAAGCCCGATTCTGAAAAAATAGGTATGATGTGGCGGTTTAACATGGAAGATGATTTTTTAAAAATCTGAGAATGTGCAAAGCGTAGGCCCATGACACAAGCTATCATTTGGCATCACTCCCAAAAATTGCTCTCAAGCGGTTTAGCTTCTAGGAGCGTTCAAAGATTCGGGGATTTTTCGAAAAAAAATTTTACCCCAACTTTCAAACGCGATTTTCTCGGAATTTTGAAAAAATCGAAAAACCGGATTATACCACTATCGGCTAGCTGAGAATATAAGCTTTCATATGGCACCACTCCCCTGTCTCTAGATCAAAGCGTTCCAACGCCTATATCGCGGAATTTTGAAGAAAATGAAAATAAAATTTTTGATGCCAAAAGATAGCGGGGACTCTAACCTACATTTGGGTACAACTCCCATTCCTGTAGGTCCACGCGTTCTCAAACAGGGAGAACTTAAAAGTAAAAAAAAAATAGGAGCGATTCTGAAAAAAGAGGCATGATGTGGTGGTTTAACATGGAAGGCGATTTTTTAAAAATCTGATAATGTGCAAAGCGTAGGCCCATGACACAAGCTATCATTTGGCATCACTCCCAAAAATTGCTCTAAAGCGGTTTAGCTTCCAGGAGCGTTTAAAGATTCGGGAATTTTTCGAAAAAAAAAATTTACCCCAACTTTCAAAACCGATTTTCTCGGAATTTTGAAAAAAGTCGAAAAACCGGATTCTACCTGAATTTTTTTTTTATGATAAAAAAAGAAATATTTTACTAAAAAAATAGAAATATATTTACTATCAAAAACACCATGAGAAAAGATCACGAAAAATTATCTGTCTTATTTATAAAAATATCTATGTGTTAAAATAACTCCATTAATAACTAGAACCAAACATCTTAAGCTATGGTGTTTTATAAAAGTTTAAAATATCTTCATATTTTATATACTTTCCAAATAAAAATCAATGTATCCTCTCACCTATCACAGCTCAGCTCAGCTCACTTTACCTTAGCTCACCCAACAGCTCACCCAACAGCTCAGCTCAACCATCAGCTCAGCTCACTTTCAGCTCAGCTCAAATGAGTTAACCATATATAGTACGTTCTGAACCGCACAACATGAGTAAAGTTCACAAATTAAATTGAAAACTACATGGACGCAAGAGGATGAAAGAATTAATTTATTGTTCACTTGATAAAAATGTAAAAAACGAAGTGTGGATTAATTAATTTAATAATAGAAATTAAAAATATCAAATGAAAATTATTTATATATGTATACTGAATGAGAAGTATAACTTCAGTCGAGTGTACATGTGTACACACACTCTTTTTTTTTTTAATAGCATGTTGTTTTGAAAACATATGCTTTAAATTGATGCCGAAGTTGGGCAAATGACAAAAAAAATTGAATTTTTGAACTTTGACATCTTATAAATTCTAAGTGGTTTAACCGAGTTACATGTTTTATGCATTGTTATAAAGGTATATTTATCTTCTATCAGAAACTGTAAAAAAAATCGAAAATGGGTAAAAAATTGTCGACGCTAGAATTTTTTCAATGGGTGAAGGTCCAAAAAACCGTTTTTTGCCCGTAACTCCAGATTTTGGTTGTGTTAGGGGATTTTCAAATACCGTTTCGTATTCAGTGCGACTAGCTCTACAAAACCTGATAGGTCTCCGCCCGCGTATATTTTAAAACCTCATTTTTATAACACCGTGTTATCTGTTTACATGTAGTTACTATGTATGCAGTTCGTTGTTGTTGTGTAGATTTCCACTAAGAATTCAAATAGCAAAACAATTTTCATTATCTGAAAGCACAGCACCTCAACCTGTCTCACAACATCTGCAACAGTATCCAAAGTATTTTCACCAACAAACAAAGCAGATACACAAACCATTTAGGTCAACAGGTTTTTAGTTATTTAAGTTTCAATTTAATTTTCAAAGATGGCGCAAAATGCAATGTTAAATTTTGTTTGTTTGAATGTTTTTATTTTTAATCTTATCACACTATGTTTCATTGATAACGAATTTAATTTTTTTAACCTTTTCGCGAAAAAATCAATTAGTCTTACGCTGAGCTGAAAAAAATAGACAATGTCCGATTATCGTGAAGAAAGCGAAGCTGTGAAAGCGTTGAAAATTGAATTGGAAATCGGTTTGTTTACAATAAATTAAACAAGTGATATTATTCTTTTCATCCAATATCGTTTTATAGCAAATGCAAAGAATATTCATTTGGCTGAAGAAAATGCACTGTTGCGCTATAAATTAATTCGTCAAACAAATGAACAACTGGCAAAATCGCAAGGCAATGTCGATAGTCAAATGAAATTATTTTCGTTGGAGGAAGAACGTGATAAAATGTATGAGAATTTGGAAAGATTGAAAGCCAAGTATAATAAACTGCACATGGCTTTTTTGGAGAAGGCAAAGAGATGCAAGACATTGGAAGAGGTTTTTGCCAGACAGAAAATGCTACCAGGATTAGTGAAGAAATCTACATTGGATCCCACAAGAAATAGTAAGTGATTTTTGTTTTGCTTAAAGGCAAATAAAGTAGAAACTATTTATATCTCATTTCAAAAATTGATAATTACCCTTCAGTGATATTAAATAACTATTCGTTATCAGAACATAGATTAAGGCATATTGATATTACATTCAGATTGCAAACAAGCACAAGTTTAATGCCTTTTTGTGGTTGATGCTATTGCCACCTAATTCCAATAACAACCATTGATCCCAAAATTGTTTGTACTACGGTTAATTTTTTAGGCGGAATTGTTAATTGTTATGGCCATGCCCGACTAACAATTTTGCTTCTACAAAGCTTTACAGGTGCTATAGTTGCTTGTGTAAAACTTTATAGGAGCAAAATTGTTTGTAGGGTGCTAAGTTTTCGATTTCAGATGTCGAATGCAATGATTAAAAACACACACAAAAATGTCAAAAAATATCTAAATTTTTCAGTGACTTGTCTGTTTTTTATAAATCTGTCACGTACAGACAAAAACCGTCCAAAAGAGTTTAAAGAAGATCTAATTTATGTAGTTATTTAATAATTGAATGTATATTTTTTGTTGACAATTTTTTTTAATTCAAATTAAGTTATTAGCTATTTATTAGACACACCACCCTTTTCTTTCCGTTATCTCCATTTATATTAAAAAGCAGAGAACACTAGTCAAATCATTTATCACATTTAAGATTACAAAGGAATAGGATACAAAAAATAAAAAAATAAAAATTAAAAGGTCACTGTGGCGTATGTGTAACATATTTTTTGCATAATATTAACATATAAATTGTTCAGGTTATTGTAGACTTTTCAAGCCTTAAGTCATGTTTATAGATGAAGGTATACCAGATCGTAAGTAAAAACACTTCAACCGTAGTGCCTCTTCGTTTTGTCTGATTGTTTTCAAGATTACTAAAAAAACAGGTACTATTCTTCTCAGGAATACATGGCTTAATCTGTCTTTTTAAAGTTAACTTAAAAGCTTGCCATTACAAATTCTTCGGAGAATAAAGAAATAGCATATATAATAACAACCTCTTTTGTATCTAAAAAAATATCTGAACCAAATTTCAAGAACAACCATTCACCCATTCAGGTTGAAGCTCGATATAAAGAAGAACGCACTGATCCAAGGACTAACTTGTAAAAAAACATTTACAAACTTTATACAAACAAAAAGGAAACCCGTTTAACTGAGATATTTTCAAATAATAAAATTGGATCTCCTGGATTTGCATTCGTTTTTAATTTTTTAATTGGACATTTTTGCGAACAAACAAAACATTTTGTTCAAAAAATTGCATTCATTTTCCATATAAAGTAAATCAGCACGTTTTTTTGTTCATTCAAAAAGTTCTTATTTTTATATTTCAACGGTTTCTGTAATCCATAAGTTGTACAATCCATAAGTTTTACAAAAAAATTGATAAGACATAAATTTAATGGTAACTTTCTAATTTTCTATATTAAAGAAACGGATCTTATAAAATAAGGGTTTACTTTTCTATAAATACGACAGTAACAAAAAAGAATTGTTCAGACATTTTCGGTAATTTTTTTCTTCTAGAAAAAAAATTAAAATCGTTAGAGTCGTTTTTTTTTTATTGAGCCCTTGTATTTTAAAGTGGTATACATAAGTCCATTTTTTCATGTTTCGAGATATATTAAAGGGTTTGCAAATTATTTATTTTTTGTTTAAATATAGTAGGTGGCCACATGATTATGGTCGATGAAAATTTTCAAAAATTTGTCACTAATTCCTTAACTAGAACGCTAAAAACTAATTTTATTTTATTTTTTTCTGTACAGTACAGTATTATTACGGTTGTATGTAACATTATGCCACTGCTAATTTTGTACTTGCATTATAGCCTATAGGGCAAGTATTGGTTTCGTGTCGAAAAAAAAAATTGAGGTTTTAATCAAAACCAACATTACGATGATGGAGAATTCCGAAAAAGTGGGTCCCGCAATTCCATCCGTGCGTCTGTGCGTCCATCTGTACACATTTCCACAGCCTAAACGCGTGGATGGATTTTCTTCAAATTTGGTACAGATGATTTTTATGGAATTCGGAAAGTTGGTTTTTTTTTTGTCTTTTTTTTATATCTCGCTTAGAAAGTGTACCTCCCATACAAGTTTTTCAATTCACACCAATTTATATTCAAAGCAATTGCAATAAAACTGCGTTTTTAGTTTTTCTCAAAAAAGTAAAAAAAAATAACTCGAAAACGGCTCTAATGATTTTTTTTTAACGTTGTAGACGTAATATTTAAAGCGATTGCAATAAAACTGCATTTTTATTTTTTCCAAAAAAGTCAAATGGAAAATTTTTTTTCATTTAACAATATTTTGCCCTAAATGTCGGCTTTTCCCCAATATAATTTTTTTTTTAATTTATATTGAGCCAGCTTTTAAAAATCTACAAGCAAAAGCAAGTACGTGCGAACCCAGTCGATTTTTTTAAGGAGGTAAAGTCAAAAAAAAATGATGATGATAGAGGAGACCACCATTTTTTCAATATTTCGTGTGTTTTCCTTTTGTTGCAAAGATGAGTTTATTCTTTCGGGAACTCGGTTTTTACCAGAATGAGTTGTTGTTCCGTGCTTGTAATAATTCAGCCACTCACCACTGAGCTTTTCCACCAGTTGGTATAAGGCTTTCTGCAGCATTTCGCTACGAATCCCCAAAGAACGTTACCTGTGGAATTCATCCCTGGAAAACTACCAAGCCTGTTTATTCTTTAATTTGTCTTACTAAGGAAGGACGTGACTAAACGGTTAAAGCAATTAATTTGCTGCCAAGGAACTTTTTATAGAACGTTTAATTCCCTACAAGAAAACATCTTGCTAATTTGAAAATATTGAATTTTCAGTGAATTAGAAAATTTTGAAATTGAAAATTGATTTTTTAATTTTTTTCTCGATTTAAATCGTGAATAACTTCTTCAAAACTCAATTTAGGGAAATATACTATGAGACCTTTTTTGTAGAGAATTAAATTTCCTACAAGAATCTGTCGAGGTTTTATTTTTCTATTCACTTATTTGCTCATCACAAAATTCCAAAGTGAAACAGTCAAATTGAAAAAACACTTCGATTTAAAAAGCTTAATTACTCGAATACGGCTCGTCTGATGAAAATTTTCAATTAGATCTTTTTTGTAGGAAATTTAATTTTATATAAGAAAAAATGAACAGAAATTTTTTTTACTTTGATCGTCTAGCAGTTCTGTTGTTAAACATCATATCATGTATAAAAATAAAAAACACCGATGATAGACCTCTTAAAATTTTTTTTTACGGCTCAAATTTTCACCAAATTTTTTTTTCATCATCCTGAACAAGATTTTCGAAGTAACTTTCAAAAAAAAAATATTTTATTTTTTTGGCCCAGTCTATTACATATATATACCACTTTCATTAATATTAAAAATTATAAAAATTAAAAACCAAAACCAAACTTAAATATAAGTCCACATTTAATGTAATTCAATTCATGTTCAAGCTAAAAACCATAATGAAATCAAATCTACCCAAATTTCCGCCAATTTGAAACAATAAGGAATTTAATCGCTTTTGTATTCTACAAACTTTTATTTTAAACAAAACATAACTGTATACACAAGACGCAAAACACTCCCACTGCTTCATCTATCGGTGTCACCAAAATTGCAATTCTTAACGGTGCGCCTTTGATGAAAATTTACTGGCACTGTATGACCCTGACTCATTGCCACTAACTCATTCATAAAGTTAACAACCACCTTCATGCTCCACCCCCACGTTATTCATTCAAATGACTTCTCCAGTCATATAACTACAGAACGATCAATCAAAATCTCTTTACTCCTTCTTCTTCCTCTTCAGATGATGTTATTGATAATTCCAGAGACCAACAACTTCAAGACGAAAACATTATGAACTCAAACAAGATCGCCACTCTACAACGATCTCTCGACGAAGCTTTTGACATAATCGATGAACTTGAATTTGAATTGGAAAGTGTAAGTGCTCGAAAAAGGTGATCAGTGGTCCTTCCGGGCAGCTCTTTCAATGTTTCCAAACATGCGTGTGTCTTCTAGGTCGACTTTCTTGAAATGGAAAACGAGAGGCTGAAAAACGAGCTGAGCAAGCTCAAGAAGAAGGATGCCAATACCACAACTACGTATACGACGACGATGGCTATGACGACAACGACCAATGACGACGATCAAAGAAATGAAGATCATCGACTTGGGTATGAAAAATCATCAACCTGTTCAACGGAGTGCGAAGTGCCCGCATCAGACGATCTACCCGATCTTGAAAGCATCGAACGGTCCATTCAAACCCAGAGTGTGAGTATCAAATTTCAATTCGAGGATCACCAGCAACAGATCAATCAGACAGACTGATCCTCATATTAACTTTCTTTTGGTTTTTGCAGTTAATCGATACCGTGCAAGCTGAAAGCCATTTACTTCGCAGGGAATTGCTGCGGTCTCGCTTGCAGAATACCCCCAGGCCACCACTTCCACCACGACCACCACAGCATACCACATCAGGGCTTCGAGAGTCGTCACAGACGCAAAAGGAGGCAAACTCTTCGGAGGAATGAAAGCTAAAATAAATACCTATACAAATACATATGCTGTGCCGCCTTGCAGAACTAGGTCTACTTCGTCTAGTCTTTAACAACTTTTTGAGGTTATGTAATGTTAGCTTGTCTTGTTGCTGCTACTGTCGTGTCGTTGGATTTTCTTTTTTTTTTTTTTAGTTCAATTTTGTTGCGCTTATTGGGGCAAGTTTTGAATTTCATTTGATGTAATAAATTATAAATAAAATACAAAATGTTTCATTTCGATTGGAATAATAGACTTTGAGATAAACAACGCGACCTGGACGGACAACTTTATTTCTGTTTCTGTGGCTTTAAAACAAAGATCAGTCAGTTGTTTTAGTAAAAGTAGTGCCATGAACAGGAGCACTAAATTTTGTCTAAAAATTGATCATAAATGTTGGTCATCCACTGTTTTTCTGGTTAAAAACAAACAAAATAAAAACATCCTTTAAACTAAACTCTGTTTTAAATAAAACTAGGGGAACAATTGTGTTTTATGATCTACCTCGTATTTAGAGTGTTCTAGTTCTGATAGCTCTTTCAATGGCAAATTTTTCGTTAGAAAATAGAGTGGACTTTGCAAGCAGTAAAGATTTTTGAACTCCTCAATGAATTGGACCGATCAGAGCAAAAAGACCCTAAAATTTAACATCGTTGCTCACCAATTTTTTATCGATGGCAGTGTAAATAAAATGCACGACTGAGGTCGCACGTACTTGCTCTTGCAGTTCAAAGCACTTTTATGTTAGTCTACTTGTAGATTTTAAAAGCTGGCTCTTAATTTAAAAAAAAAATTGATATTGGGGAAGAGCCGACATTTAGGGCATGAAAAATTTTGTTTTTGTTGTTTGACTTTTTTGAGAAAAAATAAAAATTCAGTTTTATATCCACTGCTTTAAATATTACGTTTACAATGTTTAATCAAAATCGTTAGAGCCGTTTTCGAGAAATTCGCAATATCGTATTTTTTTGTATGGGAGGTATACGTTCTAAACGAGATATAAAAAAACAAAAAAAAACCAACTTTCAGAATTCCATCTGTATCAAATTGGAAGAAAATCCGTCCACCCGTTTAGGGTGTGGAAATGTGTACAGATGGACGCACAGACGCACGGATGGGACCCACTTTTTCGGAGTTCTCCATCATCGTAATGTTGGTTTTGATTAAAACCTCAATTTTTTTTTTGACACGAAACCAATACTTGCCCTATAGATAGCTCAAGTAGCACACTGGTGTATAAATTGGTGTAAATTCATTAATTTTGGTGTAAAATTGAGAAAATTGAAAAAATATGGTGTATTTCTCAAAATTAGTGGTATAAAAATTATACCACTGTCTTTTCTGTACAAAATTTCAACATTTTTTTAAGATTCCGTGCAAAAAATACACCGATATTCAGTTGTTTTTATAATATACCATTAATGGTGCATAAAATTATTTGATTCTGAAATCAACCAAAACGGTTTATTTTGTACACTCTCTTTGGTGTAGGAAGCACACCCTGTGGACATAAAATTCACCAAAATGCATATGTGGGAGACGCCATATTTTTCAATGGACGCCATTTAAAAATAGAAGACAGCGATTAATTATTTTATTAAAATAGTATATTTATCGACCTAATAGTCCCGCATTCTTAGTTTTTTCGATTCATTATAAAATAACTTTTCTTAAAAAAATGTAAAACAACACAAAAATTATAATTTTTGAAAAATGGATTCTTAAAATCGAAAAAAAAATCATTAATTCACTGACATTTTTGAGGCGCTCGATTTTTAGAGGGGGTAGCATCTAAAATTAGTAGATAGAATGTGTTTCGTTTTAAAATTTGGCAAACAAAATCATATTTAACCATTGGTTTCTTATGGCAATATTATGAAAGTGAATAAAAATTCATTTTCATTTATTTCATAAGAAATGGTGTGAATTAGAATTCATCAAACTGTTTGAGATAAAAAATAAACTTTGGTTCAAATTTTAAATCAGAATAATTTAAATGGTGTATTTTATCCATAGATTTATTGTATATTTTTCAATTTCAAAGGGATAATTTTCACCAAAAACAGATCATTTAATATACCACTAGTGCCGTTTATACACCAAAATCGGTATATTTTTTTAACCACCGGAGTTTATTTTATACGAGAAAATGGTGTATTTTTTATATTCAAAATGCATATCACGAAAGTGCAAAAAATACACCAAATATTTTGGTGTATCTTAGACTTTTGTGCTACTTGAGAGGGTTGCCATGCGTCCGGGTTTTCCCGGACATGTACTCTATTTTAGCTGTGTGGGGCACGTCCGGGATAGTTTCTATCAATTGTCCGGGATTGTACTCTTTTGAAGCCTTTACAAATCTCACTTTTTGTATGCTACTCTTAATTCATTCCTTATTCAAAAAACGAATCGAGTTCATTAAAAGCTAGGCGTTTTTATTTTCGCCTATTCTGCTCAATTCTTTTTTGTGTTCTGCTCCAATATAATCAAAACTCAAAAATGTGCGTATGAGGTACTGGTTAGTGAATTCTCTGACCAACAAAAATTTATTTTAATAATTTATTTAAATTTTATTATTTATTACAGTAGGTACCTTATTGTAAGACTCAAGGTGCAAAATTTTAAACGATTAAGGGCCAATTTTTCAATAGTCAGTTAAACAGTCAGTTAGTACTTATTCTTAAGGATAGAGAAAAAATCAATTTTTCAACAAGCAGATATAGCTTATTCCTAAGAAAAAAATATCTGCTTCTTTCCGAGACGAATAAAAATTATTCTAAGGAATAATCTCAACAAAAATATTGTGTCAGTTGGCAAAGCTGTTTTGAAAGAATTTTGAAAAAAATACAGTGGAACACAAGAAAACAAAAACAATCATGAGAAAAAATGACGTTTAATTTTAAATATTTTTGAATTTGACAATTTTTTTTTTGTTATTCTGTAGAATAAATTATTCTTGATTGAAAAATTCAATGTTTTTATCTGATTGTTTATGAGCCTAATAACTTTATTCGTCGAACAGTTAACTGACTGTTTATTAGAAGATTGAAAAATTGGCTCTAAGAAAAATATAAGTAAGTTGCTAAGTCAAAAAGACCATTTCTTAACTTAAATAGTAACTTACTAAAAATTCTATTAGCATTTAACTAAGGGATAATTTTTCATTTAGTACTTATTCCTAAGGATAGAGAAAAAATCAATTTTTCAACAAGCAGATGTAGCTTATTCCTTAGAATAAAACTGTCTACTTCTTTCAGAGACGAATAAAAATTATTCTAAGAAATAATCTCAACAAAAATATTGTGTCAGTTGTCAAAGCCGTTTTGAAAGAATTTTGAAAAAAATACAGTGGAACACAAGAAAACAAAAACAATCATGAATAAAAATGGCGTTTAATTTTAAATATTTTTGAATTTGACAATTTTTTTTTTGTTATTCTGTAGAATAAATTATTCTTGATTGAAAAATTCAATGTTTTTATCTGATTGTTTATGAGCCTAATAACTTTATTCGTCGAACAGTTAACTGACTGTTTATTAGAAGATTGAAAAATTGGCTCTTAATCGTTTAAAAGTTTGAACAATTGGATTTTAATGGAATTTTAAATTTTTTTTACTGTAACTATGTACATTCCAACTTTTGTAATATTAGCTAAAATTTTTGCTTTTATTTTTTTTTTTTGTGAAAAAATAAGAAAAAAATGCTACGGGAACAAGGGTTAAAAATGTGATTTTTAGTTAAATTTTGAAAAGATTGTTCCGCTTTTTTTTGTTTTTATAAAACTATGCATTCCTTTTGTCCTAGATTTGTACTCTTTTTTGTGTCCTTATTTGTCCGGGAAAGTCCGGGATTTTACATCTCCATTACTAGTTTCGTCAAAATATATCTGGCGACCCTACCTGTAGAGCAAGTAAAAAAAAATGGACCTGTATCATGCCATGTCCGGTTCTAGTATCCCTGTCAAACTCATAAGCCTTATCATGATGAGAAATGCTCACTAAACCGACGAGATTGAAATTTCAAATTGAATAGAAAATGACTGAGAGGAGCTACAAAATTAACTTTTAAGCAAGAAATTTCGTTTTGAAAGCTTTTTGTTTTTGTTTACAGAAAAATCTTAATTTTCTTTTGTTTCTAGACTTATTTGAGAAAATTTTGATGTGAATATTTTCTTGGACAAGCGTTGAATAGATTAACACAAAAAAAGTTATATCTAATTCCTTTTTTGTTGGAACAATTATATGTTGTAAATAATTCATAATTAAATCTGGTGCTTCCCATAATTTGGCGGGAAGGGCTCGACTTATGTTGTTTCATCTTATTTTATCGAGATCTTGAATAACAAGAAAACTGATCGAACTGCAAAAAGTTTTCATGTTTCATCTAAGTCAAGGTGACTTCAAATTTCTGCAAAAAAAAATTTGAATTTTGCATTTTTTTGGATTTTGTACTTTTTCTAAATAACCTTGAATATTTTTAAAGTGTTAGAGGTAAAAAATTGGAGTTTGTATCAAAAATTTTGTTTTGAAAAGCTTCAATTACTGACAAAAGAAAAAAAAAATCAAAAGTTATTTTTGGAAAATGTCTCCACTGGTTTGATCAAACGGGAACTGCACGTCTGAAACTTTAAGTTGAAATAAAAAATAACAATAATCATACTTAAATGAGCTAGTAAAAATGCTAAGCCCCAATTTATTTAATCTCCATTATATTTAAAGTTGCCATTAAATATGAAAAATATGTAAAATCTCGTATACCTATACTAGCCTCTGACCTCGCTTGGTCAAGGTTCTATACTCAAGTGTGACGGAACACGGAAAATGTTTTTCGTATAAAATGCAAAATTACTAAACTAAGCATCACATACAAATGGAATAAAGGAGTCTTATGATCGGATTGGCATCCGTTAAAAGTGCTGGAACTCTAGCCATAAGCACTTGGCGATAGCATAGCCGTAGCTAGGATTTCATTTCGAGAGGGGTTAGCTCAGGCCGGGCAAAATTTTTTTTATATATTGTTACATGCGAGCGTAAGCGAGGAAAAAAATTTTGTAGAAGCCTTCCTAAACCTTATAAAAAAAAAAATTCGTAAATATCATATAAAAAAAACACTAGATATTATCAATGGTTTTAACAGCCAGAAGTTAAATCATAAATTGACTTTTTTCTCTCTGATGAGATTTATGTATTATTTTTTTTCAAATTTCTTTGTTTATTAAAAGTTTTGAACATTAAAGTCTAGTACGCGAAATTTTCCATACAAAATTTCGTTAACGAAATCCGGAACGAAAATTTCGTTTTGCTTTTCGTTTTTCAGCACACAGCTCTAGCGAAAAATTGGAGAGTTTTCACTCATTTGTCATTTACTTTTTACTGTCCTGTGCATTTTTCTTGACTTTAAGAGCAGTGTTGACGGTTTTTTCACTTCATTTATTTCTTGCTTTAAAAATTATTTTCTGTTGATTTTTCTTGATTTTAAATTAATTTTGAATTTTTTTATTTTGACTTTGACAGAATACGCGATGATATTTTTTCTTTGTCGACTTTGGAGACTTGAAAATTTTTCGTTTGGCATCAGCAGCGTATTAGGCTTTAGTAACTAGGCAGCTCTAGGGAAAAATTGGAAAGTATTCACTCATTTGTCACTTACTTTTTATTGTCCTGTGCATTTTTCCTAAATCCAAGAGCAGTGTTTTTTCACTTTTAACTTATTTATTTTTTGTGTTAAAAATTATTTTCTGTTGTTTTTTCTTGATTTTTAATTAATTTGGATTTTTTTATTTGACTTTGACAGAATACTCGATGATATTTTTTCGTTAGCATTTTCGTTGTCGATTGATTTTACGTAGTTTTATGGTGGCTTTTCCCTCAGTATATCTTTAGAGAATATATTTTTCATAAAACCTAGAATTTAACTATTATTCGGAATGATTTTGCGTTGAAGATGAACATTTTAAAATCAACGTGGAAAAAAGGTTAATTTTTGATGGTTTCGTATCTTAAAGTCACATAAATCAAAGTAGTTCATCTTTGAAACAACGATGTTTCAACTTCAATTTATTTTTTCCCTCAGTATACAAATTTAACCTGCACCCAGAACAGGATAAATCTTTAGCGGCTGAAATTTTGTCTTTTCACCTCTATAGTGTCCATATCCTTGGCTAAATATTTAACTCAATTCACCTCAAATAATTATTTTTTTTATTAAATGTCAATGTAAAATAAATTGTATATCACGCCTGAATTTGAAAAATCGAGTTTTTAACCCCTAGTTCCGAAGTTAAGCAAAATATTTCAAAAATGCTTTTTACTTTTACGCTAGTTAAGATTCAAATAGATAGGTCTATAAAGTACAAAAATAATCAGTATTTGTGATAAGTATCTACAGAAAAAATGCAACCCAAACGTCATAATATATATCGTTTAAAAATGAAAGTTTCCAATATTTAGGCTGAAGGAACAATTTTCTTGCATTCTCGTTTCTTGTTCATATTCAGCCTAGTTTGCTGTGTTACCACAAGCTTTAACAAGTCAGTAATCTGAATTTGACCAAAAAAAATTATTTAGCATACAACTATAAGTATTGCATTCCCAAGAAAAAACAAAAAATGCATAGTTTTTGTGTTTATGTCGTATTATTTCAAAAGTGAGCTCTTTTAGCAAAAATAAATTGTATACTTTCTTAAAAAGAGACAATCAATTTATAATTATCCATTTTTGTGTACGACTTATCGTTCCCACTCAAAAGAGGGTTGAAAATTTCATACAAATAAGTAGATAGATACTTCTTTTATATATTTTATTTTGTTCAAAGTTTTTTGAAACTATACCGTGACAAAATTGGAGATTTTCGATTTATCACTAAAATATAAAAGCAATCCATCAAGTTCGGCATATATATGCACAAGTATGTATTAGGGTTAGGGTTGTATTTGTTCAAATTCTCATCATATGATTTTCTAAAAAAAATTTCGGGGGGGGGGTTAAACCCTGTAACCCCCCCCCTCTAAATACGGCTATGGGCGATAGCATCTTCAAGATGTTGTTGTTAAAAGATTATGGATAATGGAATTGAAAGAAAACAGCAGCCTAACAAGTTACAAATTAGCAACAAGTTAGCATTTAATTAGCTACAATTTTGGACAATAATGTCCGCTAACTTCAGTGTTTTTGAATAACAAAAACACTTTTGAGGCTATAAAAACCAAGTTTGTGGAATTGAAAAGCAAAAGCTACAAATTGGAAGGTGCGCCGAACCTATTGTTTTTAATCATTTCAGATTTTTTTTCACTTACTTCAGAAAGTTCAATAACTGAAGAACCATGCGAGCTATACAAATTAGCATTTAATTCGCTTCAATTACTAAGATTAATTTTTTTTTATTCTGCCACAAAGTGTCCAATTTTAATTTATTATATTATATTTATTTTATTCTGTTTCAATTTGAATTTAAATATGTTTCATGTTAGTTCTTTCAACATTAAATCAACGTTGAACATATCGACGGTTAAACTTCATAACCTCGTAAGTCGTTTTTGCAAGTTTTTCAGAAATCAAAAAATAAAATGTTGTGTTTCTTGTTTTTGTATGCTGGGATCTATCAATACGAGTGTTTGAATTTTGTCATTCCTGAAAAATGTTCAGAACAACATTGTTAAGCTGAATATACCAAAAGATAGCTCTGAATTTTCTGAATTGTTTGCATTAATAATATTTTTTCGAATTTTTAGACTTACGAGGTTATGAAGTTTAACCGTCGATATTACATCTTACGTTGCGTTTTTTCCCTTAGTGTAGGGAATTATTTCCCTGTACCACAAATAAGGACAACCCTACGGTGAGCAAATAAGGGGTATTTAGCTTTTTTAAAGACGAAGAATGTATGTCATGTATTATTATCGAAGGTCTTTTTTGATACACGGAAAAAAAAATTTGATAATAACAGCTATCAAATTGACATTTTTCAGTGACAAAAGTCGTCCAACAATTAAAATATCAATTTTGATATTTTATCATATCATTTTGACATTTTTTAATTTCAGGTGGGATAATGAAAATTTCACTTTGACAATTAAAATATCATTTTAACATTTTTTTAAGTTTCAGTGGATAGTGAAAATTTCACTTTAACAATTAAAATATCAATGTTGACTAGATTTTACGTTTTAGTTTATTATAATGAAACCGATTTCTTTCCTTTTCTTTACTATTTTAAGTATTTTCTTTCTTTTTTCAAAACATTACTGAAAGGGAATATTCTTTACAAAATAGTGGTGATATTATTTTTTCTATTATAGGTACGGGGACCATATTTCTGGAAGCCAAACCCGGGACAGATACAAAATTCATTGGATCGTTTTGAAAATATTGATTCTTCAAAAAAAAATTCCAATTTTTTTTAAAAGAGTTTATTTTTGTTATGCCAAATTCGCACCCGTGTGCCGACAGAGGGATAATAATGTCTGTTAATAACTTCTAAAAAAATATTTTTTTAATCAAAGTACGGGAGAGCTGCTTTTTAACATTATAATTTTATTTTAAATAATTTTGAAATTGTATGATCTTTAACACATAACTTTTAACATATCCTTGAAAGTCTTGAAACTTATCTGGGTTACTTGATCTTGCATATGTTGTTCTTTATTCGAATACATTTTTCCTGGTGTACCAACCACACAAACAGAAGCTGGCTGGAACTAAATAATTGACGAACATTTAAAAAAAACTATAGCCAAGTCTAGAGGCGAAACGAAAATTATAATACAAAACCATTACAACGAAATCATAAACAAAAATTTTGCTTTTCGTTGCACAATACGCAGCTTAGGCAACGAAGTTCTTATCTGGAATAGAATACATATATGGAGAGTTTTCAATTGGTTGTAACCTCCATTTATTTGTGTAGGCAATTTTTCTTGCAGTAGTTTTTTGACTTTGGAGACCTAGAAAATTTTTCGTTTTGCTTAAGCAGCGTAGGCTTAGTGCTTTATCCGAAAAATTAGAAAAATTTTAATTTCCAACCACTGTTTTCTTGTTTTTCGTACAAAGTATTTAAAATATTGAATACAAAAATCAGAGAATGTGAAAATACGGAGCAATCACGGGACAAATTACAAAATACGGGACACTTATACGTCCCGGGTTTCTTAAATAAAAACCCGGGACAAGCTGTAGAAATACGGGACAGTCCCGGGTAAACCGGGACGGATGGTCACCGTAATTATAGGTGATATAATTGTTTTGTTATTTTCTTCCAAACTATGTGAAGTAAAATCTTATTGCCGATCAAATTTTATCAGTAAATCAAACATTTTACTTCGAAAAAACACAAAGCGCTTTTAAATTAGTACACATTAAGAATTTTTTATTTAATATTTTTCAATAATTTGGAATGAGAAATTGATATGAAAAAATGATAATACAATATCGAAAAAAATTTCCAAAATGTGACATTTAAATATCATCCTGATAATAAAAATGTTGTTTTAACATTTTAAATATCATAAAACACATTTTATAGAGCATTTTTGGCTGATATTTAAAAAATGTTAATTTGATATTTAAAAAATGTTAAATTGATATTCATTTTTTTTCGGTGATAGTTCCACTGTTAATGCCAAAGTTATGGAAAGTAGAAAATAAGATAAAATAGTAATTTTTCTATTGTTAAATTTTCTAAAAGTCTAAAAGGAATCAACTAAAGGCGTTAACTTTGTCAGTCAATTTTGTATTGAAATCCACAGTCTTGACAAAAATAGTAATGAAATATGTACCTATATTAATTTAAAAACTAGAATAAATTAAGTATAAAATTCTGGTTTTTTAAAAGGGTACCATTTATAACTTTATAAGTGTTGTCGTTGTTTTTAAATACTCATTCCATTTTATTGAATCCATCTACAATATCCAAGCGTCCAAGTTATCGTACTCGTGCCGAGACCAATGTAAATCTATCTCATTCTCCTTTATCGTCACTCAAATATTTTTTTCCACAACACCAACAAACCCCCTTTAGAGTGTAAAAATGTAAACAGAACTTCAAAATCTGCAGACTGATCAGAAAAATGAAAAAAAAAAAAAACCATTTTCGGCGGGGCTTAAACAAACAGTCAAAAACTAGTTCAAAATATTGACTTGCGATCAGTAACACGAATTAATTTTTTTTTCTTTTTTCGTTGATTGGGTCGATCATTTGGAGTCATTCGTAGTTTTTTGTATTCATTTTTTTTTTAATGGGCCAGCAAAGTGCTCCACATTGAATATTATGTATCCTACGAATTCGCTGACTCTACACACGGATGGACTAACGACAACGACGACGAATGGCCGGCGGACGTCAAAAAGGGGTCCCCCGGGGTCCGGTGTGTATTCTTTTGCTTACGTGAATTGATCACAAGTTGAACCAGTAAAAGCACTTTTTGATATCAATGAGTTTTTCTTTTTCTGTAACAAATATAGAAAAAAAAAATGAATTCATTTGTATATAGCAAATAAATGTCTGGCGATCGTAGAATTTTGCTCGCTGCACACATTTCGCGTACTTCGTGAAACATTTATACTCGAAGCATAAATTAATGGAGACGCAAAAAACAAACAGCAAAATTTAAGTTGAAATGTTTGAGATATACAAGAGCGCGTGCCGTTGTGCGATCGTTGACGTTGATAATAGCTTGGGTTTCACGTTTTAGAGTGAGAGGGGTTTTTTATGTGGAGATTTGCATTGAGATTACACATTTAGACTCAAACAGGACACTTGGGTAAATGTAGAAGGTAACCTTAGAAGTTTGGTGTCTTGTATCAGTCGACCAATAGAAAATACTAATGTACAGTGGGACAGAGTCTTGTGGTATATATGGCAGAAAATGAAAATTTAATTTTAGAAATATTAAGGAAAACAAGAAAAGTTTAGTCTTTTCCACATTTTGTATAAAACTCGAAAACTAAGCCAGATTTTAAAGATCTGAATTGCAATCAATAAAAGTTATCGAAAGATTTCGCGAAAATATGCAACTTGTATTCTTCAAATTTTCTTAATTTACGTTCGGTCCCACTGTTTGAAGTACGACGACGACACGCGTTCAGGTGCGTAGGTTGCAATTTGATTGCTATTGCAACCAAAGCGGAAATGCTTAACAAGACTAGAATGAATTCTAAAATTTTGCATTATTTTCAATCTGCAATTTACAAATCGAAACATATGCTTGTTTCATTTTACTTTGTTGTTCAAAAAACATAGGAAGGAAGATGACAGAGACATGTTGTTCGTGGTCGGAAATGGATATTTTCTGTAGGATGAGAGATGAGTGATATATTCGTTTGCGGAACATGCTGTCAACTTCGAACTCATGATAATTTAAATTCACTAAAGATTTAGGATAGTCAGACAATTTGGATGGTTGAACATTGTGGGGAATATCCTCAAACGCTTCGACAGAAAATTCAAGAGTACACTCATTTTAAGATTTTTTTTATTCAAAGTCAGGGTGACTGTGGCGTATGCGCAATATTTACTTCATATAAAGAGATTTAAATATTTCTACAATTTTCCTATCTATATAGCATTCAATGAAGCTCTGTTTTCTTTGCTGCGTTAACCAATTGAAAAATACCATAGAACTTCGTTAAAATTTGTATTGGCTCATTTCAATAACGCTATCTAACTTATTTTAAAGTTGATTGAAAGTTGTTAGGATTAAGTTGAGTAATCGTTTATTCCGGACCGAAATTTCTTTGGAAAAATATTACAAAAAAAATTTCAAAGTTTTTTCGGGCTGAAGGAGGTGTTTTTACGAAATGTTTCACCTTTTTGGAACAAATTATTCGATATGTCGAAAATGAGCAGCTATTTATTCAGGAGACATACAAAAATAATCTCAATCGGATAAAATCTCCAGAAAATTTTTGATCCCGTGGATAAGATCTCCATGAGGAAAGGCACCCAATGGACAAAATCTGAAATAAATAATTTTTCCTCCCACTTTCTCCAAATCCCCAAAAATCTCCAAATAGCAAAAACAAAAACGGTATAGAATGATAAAAAAAAAAACACTTAAAATCAAAGTAAAATCAGAAATCAAAAAATTAATGTAAACAACAGTGGTTTGAACCTTTATTACTTGACCTACCATTCGTGTGCCTAAACCATCAATTTCAACTAAGCATAAGGTTTGAGGTTAGTTATCGCAGCTTACTAATTAAATATGAGTCAAAATATGTAGGTCTTTCCAAAATGAGGATGAGCATCGCGCGCGCGATTTGATTTCTTGATACACAACTTGCGGATCTGAAATTTTGAGATTTTATATCGGAGATTTTTTCCTGGAGATTTTGTCTTTACCCAGGTCTGTCTTGGGGATTTCGGCTTTGGGGGTTTTCTTTTTGGGATTACGGGGTTTGGTCATTCATCACCAACCCTTTTTATTCAATACGTAAAAATTGGGTTGGGGTCGAAATTCTGTATGTTTGCAAAATTCTGTATTCAAAATACTGTATGCCAAAATACTGCATGTCAAAATTCTGTATATGCAAAATGCTGTACGAACAAAATTCTGAAAGTCAAAGTTCTGTACAGCGAAATTCTGGTTGGTCAAAATACTGTATTTCAAAATTCTGTACATCAAAATTCTGTACAGCAAAATTCTGTAAAAATGCTGTAAAAAATATTTTTACAGAACTTTGAAATACAGATTTATTTAAAAGAGGTTTTACTATGAATTTCTTTAAGATCAACTTAATAAAGAGGCAAGCTTCTAATGCTGATTAATCTAGGTACCTTATTAAGAGCCACGGAAAAAGGAGAGAGAAGACAAAACTCTACACTTATTTAATAAACAATCTGAATTAAACCATGTTGCATACCTAAAACGGATTGCAAAACAAATTAAATTTATATGTATTTTGTATGTTTAAGAAAAGTTTGATTTCCGTTCCTAGAATTGATTTACTTTTTTACTTTAATATATGTATATATATTTTTGTATAAAACTACAACTTTATTGTCAGTCATTATATTTATAGCTAGTATTATGTGTCGTTTTTATCAAAGGAAATTTCTTGAAAAATACTGTATTGAAAATACAGTATTTTGCCGTACAGAATTTTACAAAGCAGAATTTTGCAAGTCAGTATTTTGTTCATACAGTATTTTGACGTACAGAATTTTGTATTTACAGTATAATGACGTACAGAATTATGGTCTTACAGTATTTTGACCCCACAGAATTTTGTCGTACAGAATTTTGACAAGCAGAATTATGACCCGCTCCCGTAAAAATTACGATTTTTAGAAATTAAAAATTTGAGTTAAACAAGATCGAAAAGCTATTTCCTTAACATAAAACCATAGAAACAAGACTGATATTGGAATCGATATAGATTTACATTTATAAAAGTCACACATACAAATTCAAAATCTGAAAAATCTAGAAAATAAATGTTTGAGGTGTTAATCAAAACCAAAATTACGTTGATGAAGAAAATTATTTTCATGCCGTCCATTCCTGCCGGTCTGTTTGGATTTGTGAGGATTTGAACAAATTTTTTACTGCCCAAACGGATTTCAGATTTATTTTTTCTTGAAATTGGGTACAGACGATTTGTATGTATAATTATTGTTTTTTTTTTTTATTTTTTTTATATCTCGCTTAAAATGAATACTTCTCTATGCGTCAGGGTGTGTATTGTACACTTGGATAACAAATTTATTTAAAAGTTTTTGTATTTTTCCTTTGAAGAATGAATTTTACATTAACTTTTTCTTAACTATAATTTAAGAAAGTTGACTTTTAAGAGCAAGTTCGAACAACACATTCCTACCAACTCTGAGTATTTTGTTGTTATGCTCTTTTTATTTTGAAAATCCAAAATCTAAAGTTTTCCATGTGGAGCGTTTCAAATATAATAATTCTTAAAAACAAACAAAAATATGTCTAAAATACGAAGGAATTGAAATTTATTTTTTTTTTTTTCAAAAAATAATCCAAATTTGAAAAATAATGATTTTCTTTAATGACAAAAATATAAAAACTTGCAAAATGTAAAGAAGAGGGTTAAATTTTACACTGAGAAAAAAAAACTTAAATAAAATGAAAACCATTTTGATTCAACAGCTTTTCGGAATAATTTTGGGTTGGAAACGATAATTTTAGAATCAAAGTAAAACTATAACAGTTTAAAGAAGTATTTGATTATAAAACTCTCTCTAAGCCGATAATATTTTTTAAAAAATCAGGTTTGATGACCTAAAAATCCTAATAATGTGTATTTAGTTTAATTCATTTTTGTTTTTAACTTTTTCAATGCTGACAGCTTTCATTAAATGCGCTACATACTCCTCCCATTCTATTGCTTTAAAATGACAAAAAAAAAAACTCTTTACCCAAAACAAAACCCTGTACCTACACAAAATATTTAACCTTTTCCAAACGCAAAGTCAAACAATTTCACTTCGCCACTCCTATTCTGAACGTACAAATACCTATATTCACTTTGCAATTTATTGCTTATAAGTTACGCACCTCTTAAGCGCTCAAACAATTCTCCTCATTACTTACCTATACAACTTTTTATCACCCAATTATTTTACAATAATTTAAAAATTCAAACAGAGGCAAATAAACAAAAAATAAAACATAACTTGCCACACGACGTATAAATAACTGTAATACCATATTAATCCATTTACAATTAACTTTCAATAATTCGATTATTCGATATAGCCATTACGCAAAATTAGGTCATCAAAACGCACTCTTTAAAGTCTAATTTCGTGCGTACAAAAATAAAAAAAATGGCTGCATTGACTTCATTGACAAAACTGTCATGTCAACTGGTTTCTTTTTTGTATACCTAAAACAAATCTGTCTCGTTAAGCCTTGAATATATGTAACAACGATTGTACACATTGGATTGTTATTTTTTGAAAATGTCTGCACAAAAGAATGGCAATGCCAACAGAATGTTAAAAGACAGAAGAAAAAAACATAAAACAACGTTAAACAAAATACCTGACAGTTAAACAAATAAATGTCCAAGTGGCGATCATTGTCAGTTCGCAAACACTCCACCTATTTCAAGTCCACATAAAACAGAATAGGGTGCACAGACAACTAAAGCTTGACACAACATACGCACGATCCAACCACTTACCATGGTCCTTTACCTCAATTGCGCACCATTCACAAACGTCAATAGGGGGGACCTGCCAAATGCCTTGAGGCTCAAGACATACCTTTCTCGTATGACTGCAACAGAAACAAGTATCTTATATAATTAACATAATAAAAGAATATATCAACGCCATTCACAATAAAGGATTCACAATAGATTATTCACAATGAATATGTCAAAGTATCTTTTCGAAAATTGAGGTGTCACTTGTTCACGTTTCAGTCACCTTCAAACTTTCACACTTTTCTTTCCCTCTTTCACTAACCAAGACAGTAAGACTATCAAAATATAATTCACAATAGAAGATTTCAAATTTATCATTGTTCATTTAACAATCGAAATGTCACTCTTTCCTATCAGCAATTTGTCTAACTTTGACACCTATAAATCGCTGCTGGTATCCGATAACAATCATAACAATCACCTCACCTTAGCCAGCGATAGCACAGTGGCGACACAAGTTTTGCCAGAAATTTTGAAAACCAAAAAAAGTGGTGTGTGTCAGTCAGCTCAGCAGTTTCGCAAGCAAGACAACAAAATTGTGCGTAACGAAGCCACAGCACAACCCACATTATTACGCGAAGACTGGAATATTGGCGTGGCTGGTCACTAAGTCACCATATCACTATTTTCCGATTCCACAGAGTTGCATTCGCAATGGTGAACAAACTAGTTTTTGGGATTTTGATTTATGTTCTTTTTTTTTGTTTGTTGCCGTTACCTTTTTGAATCACAAAGTAGAAGTATCTGCAAAGTGTGCTGCTTCTAATTAGCCAAGGAGGCACAAGCGCAGAATTTATTAACTTACAAAAAAAATTTAGTACAGACTTCTTGTGAATTTTGAACTTTTTTTGTCTTTCAGCAAAGATATTTAATTCTATTTTTTTTTTTATAAATTTCCAAAACACGAAACTATTAAAAAGAAATCAACTTTTTGAAATGCTGAAAATTGGTCTTTTTTTTTTATTAAAAAAGAGGTGGAGTAGCATAAATACAGACAGATCTTGACGCATTTTTATTTAATTTAGTGGCTACGACAGACATAAATTTAAACGAATGCGTATCCAAACCACCATCCAGGGTCATTTATGTATGTAACTTTAGTCTGCATAAATGACACAAAATACATGCGGATTTAAATTTAACTTAACTGCGCTGTTAAAAATCTTTCAAGAAGTTTAAAAAAAAAAAAAACTATGTTATTAATGAATGTACTAAATAATTCAAACTATTTATATAAAAAGCATGTACAAAACACAAGTAGTAGCCTGTGATATTAAGCTCATTTTTAGGGTGTGATAAACTATCCCATGCCCACAGCTTTCGAAAGTTAGGTCTTAGTAATTTATTGGGCTGACTGACCCATGTTTGATAGAAGAATAATTATTTTGAACTATAATATGAAATTTTCAACTTCTCTTTTGTATAACACTATTTTTTTAAATGAAGATTATTTAACGATAAGCACAATGATACCACAGTACAAAATACATTTTTTTTGTGCGGACACTTAAATATACTTTTCTGAATGTTTTTGGTATGCTGAACTCGAATCCGAAGTCAAAAATATCCTATCAGCTCATGGTTTTTGAAATATTATCGTTAGATAATCTAAAAAAAACTTTTTTTTACCACTTTTGATGTTATGCCTTAATTTGAAGAAATTTTTTTTAAATATAAATCATAACGGTTTCTATAAGAAATATTTTCCTTCTTTGAAGACCTGTTTAAATCTTTTCAATACCTATCTTTTTTACTGCCGGAGATATCTTAAAATGAAGTAAGTGAGTTTGGCTTAATTTATCAAAAAGGGGATTAAAACATGATATCTGTTTGATAGATTACAATAAGCCAAACAACTGAAGATATCTCGACTCGAACAGTAAAAAAGATATCGAAAAGATTTAAAAAGATCTTGAAAGAAAAAAAAAATGTCTTCACATAAAAGAATAGCCTCAAAAGTAGTCAAAAAACGTTTTTTGCATCTTCTAACGGTAATATTTCAAAAACGGGAGCTGATATGATATTTCTGACTTCATATTCGAGTTCAGCACATCAAAAACCTATAGAAAAGTGTATCTTAGTCACGGCACCAAAAACCTTGTAAACAAAGAAGATCAAAAGTGATGAGCTGTCAAGTTGTATGTGTGTAATAAAAAAAAAAAAAAACAAGTGAATTGAACAATAAGAATCACAGAGAAGTTCAGTTCCTCTTTTTTGAGCTCAGATATTGACAACCTGTGCGATCTTGAAAAAAATGAAAACTTAGAATATATTACCTTGTTTGTGTATACTGTGGCACAATACAACTACACCGAAAAAAACCAATATCAATTTAACATGTTTTAAATATCAAGTTAACATTTTTTAAATATCAGCCAAAAATGCTCTATTAAATGTGTTTTATTTAAAAATAATGTTAAAACAACATTTTTATTATCAGGATGATATTTAAATGTCACATTTTGGAAATTTTTTTTGATATTTTATTATCATTTTTTCATATCAATTTCTCATTCCAAATTATTGAAAAATATTAAACAAAATATTATTAATGTGTACTAATTTAAAGGCGCTTTGTGTTTTTTCGAAGTAAAATGTATGATTTACTGAGAAAATTTGATCGGCACTAAGATTTTACTTCACATAATGTAGTTTGGGAGAAAATAACAAAACAATTTTATCACCTATATAATAGAAAAAATAATATCACCATTATTTTGTAAAGAATATTCCCTTTCAGTAATGTTTTGAAAAAAGAAAGAAAATTCTTAAAATAATAATGAAAATTAAAGAAATAGGTTTCATTATAATAAACTAAAACGTAAAATCTATTCAACATTGACATTTTAATTGTCAAAGTGAAATTTTCACTATTCACTTAAACTTAAAAAAATGTCAAAATGATATTTTAATTGTCAAAGTGAAATTTTCACTATTCCACCTTAGCCGTACACAGGCAAAAAAATTATAATAGATATAATATATGAAAAGGAAATTTTTTTTTTATTACTTAATCTTCTGTTAAAGTCCTTTTTTTAATTAACGATTTTTTTTTAAATAAAATGCACGACTGGGTCACACGTATTTGCTACTATGATAAAAGTTGCATTACATTGTTGTTGAAAGACTCAGTTGGTATTGCCATGTTCAAAGGAGAGATCCTGAGAACCCCGTCAAAAAAGCAATATCATTCAACGTTCCAACACGAAATAAAAAGAAAAGTACGCCTAAAAACTCCTGGTTCAAGCAAATGCAAAAACACCAGCATTCAGTTGGCCTTAGAAATGGAACAATACAAAACCGGGAGGCTTGCCGCCGATTTCTGGTCAACCCGGCGAACCCCACAGGGACATAGGCGGATCACTAGTGTGAAGCAGTTACGTGTGATAGTTATGATCCCCTCGAAATCGAGATCATAACAGCCAACAGCGCCGAGAAAAAGGAAGGAGAAGAATAACAAAAATACCCTTTTATATGATTTTAATCACCAAACTAGGTAGTCCATTTAATTATTTGCATAACAAAAAATTGAAAACATTTTTTTTTAAACTTCTATTTTCCTTTTTTTTAGTTGTTTTTATGAAATAAAAATTTGCAAAAGAAAAATTGTATTATTGTTAAGAAATTATAATTCAATACAAAGATAAACAAAAATTCAACAAAAAAATTTGAATATTTTTCATTGTTTAAACATTAAGGTTTATAAGAAAGTCAGAAACCAAGAAAACGGTTCAATGGCAAGTACCGTCATTAACGGTTCAAAAATCAAAAAATCAAAAAATGTTTATTTTTTTTATTAGAAAACAATTTTGGACGAGTGCAGAATCCAATTGCAATACTGTGTCGAATTTCCATTCATTATCTAGGTTTTCTCGGACCTAATTGTAGTATTGGTGTACTCGTATGATCCTTACCAAACGGAGAGAGACAACACCAAGGATAACTTTACTTCTGGTATATTTAATCATACTATAGTGAAATATACTAGAAACTAGTTAAATATACCAGAAATAAATTTAAATATAACAGAAGTAAAGTTGTCATTGTGTTATTTTTACTTGCGATATTATAGGTACTATAGGGCAAGTTTAGGATTCGTAAAAAAAATCGAACTCGAGATAACAATTTTACATGACATTACGATGATGGAGAATGCCAAAAAAGTGGGTCCGGCAATTCTGTCTGTCTGTCTGTCTGTCTGTCTGTCTGTCTGTCTGTCTGTCTGTCTGTCTGTCTGTCTGTGTGTCTGTCTCTATCTGGAGCTGCAGCCTAAATGAGTGAAGTGATTTTCTTCAAACTTGGTAGTTAGCAGTTTTTGGTGATTCCCTAGAGGGGAAATTGAAATTTTTTTTTTATGACCAAAACTAACGGTACCTGCCATATAACGGAAATAGAAAAGTTAATTTTTTTCAAAAACGGCTCTAACGATTTTGATTAAAATTTTTGTGTGTAGTACTACACATAATAGCCAACTTTTTAAATAAAAAAAATATTTTTTGTACCGTTATTAACGGTACCTGTCATAAAACGGTTTTTTTCGTTTCTGAATATCTCGTACAACATTAACCCGATTTAAATGAAAATTTTTATACAAAAGTATGTAAGTAAAGATAGTATTAAAATTTTAGAAAATTTTCAAAAAACGCATTTTTGGTTTTTTAAAAAATATTTCAAAATTTTTTTTTGAAAAATCAATTTTTTGAAAACGAATCAACGAAAAATTTTGAAATTTAGTTTTTATATGTAAATTAATTATTTCTTCAAAATGGCATACCAACTTTTTTTTTTTTAAATGTTGAAAAATTTTTATACATAAAAAATTATTTTTTTAAAAAACGGCTCCTACAATTTTCGAAAATTTTTTTCTAAAAATACCTTTTTATACAAGAAATAAAATGGCATATTTGTTATTTTTTTTAAGATAGTTTAAAACGGAGTTTAATTAATTATAAAAACAGATTTAATTTTTTTTATACTAGGTACTTATGAAATTTCTTCAAAATATCAATTTTAAACTTGAATAAAAAGCTTTAACATTATAGTTACTTTAAGCATAAGAGCAAGTACGTGCGACCCCAGTCGTGCAATTTATTTTTCTTTGTACCTGCACCAGAAGTTTTATTCTTTTCTTTTAGAGCCACAAATAATTAAGTAGATACATACATTCAAATTATCCGCAATGAGAACCAGGGGCGTACACACCATTGGGGCAAGCGGGGCGATGCCCCGGGGCCCCCGACACGCAAGGACCCCGACTGGAGACAATGGAGAAAAGGCAACTTATTTTAAAAGTAACGAAGCAAAAAATTTTACATGAATCACCTCCGGCAATAGAGGAAAAATTATATTCTTCAGTGTAATGCGTAATGAATTGGTAGCCAGTCACATAATATTTTATCTCAAAACAAAATACTACATCAGGGGCCCCAAAAAAAATAAATCTTTTTTTTTTAAAGAAAAATTATATACTATCTTAGGGCCCAATGTTACTTGAATAATTTAGCGACCAACAAATGATACATCAGGGGCCCCAAAAAAAAGTAGTGCGTATACGTACTTTGTTATTTGTTCATATTTTCTATATCAAAGGGGCCCCCAAATACCAAAGGAGCCTCAAAATTTAGGTTTGCCCAAGGGCCCCACCAACTCAACGTACGCCTCTGATGAGAACCTTAAAATAAAATTTTAGGGCATCTTTTATTACTGCACTGAACCAAATCCTTACGTAAATACAACGAAAAAATTCGTTGAGCCAACGAAAATTTAATTAATTTTCAGCCGATGAAAAATTTAATTGGCTCAACGAAATGGCTTTCATACATTAATTAAGAACTTCATCAATCAACGAAAACTGTAGTATTTTAATGAAATTTTTCATAAAAATTTTTGATCGAGAGTTAATGAAATTTTACATCACTTCACGAAATTTTTCATCGATATTTTTCGTTAGTCAATGTATTTTTTGATTAATTTATGAAAGAACTTTCGTTAGCTAACGAATTTTTTCGTAAATTTAATGAACATTTTTATTAAATTACGAAAAAATATTTGTTAGCTAACGAAACTTTTCGTTGTATTAATTGTATTTTTTTATTGGACTTGTTAAATTATTAATTTAATATAGTCCAAACCAAAAATTGGCGTTTCGACCCGGTGGAGCTCACTTAAGTCAACTGATGAGTCCGACTTATCGTGAGACACCTTGTCAATACGCAAATATTTTTTATATTCAGCTCAGCTTACATAGATTTTTAAACAAAAATCTAATGTGAACTATATAAAGCAAGATTCAATTTTTAATGATTAAAACAGAAATGCACCCAAGTCTACGTTTTTTTTTTGTAAGGCAACGATTTTTTTCGTTAACTGATGTATTTTTTCATAAGCCAATGTAATATTTCATTAGTATATGAAGAATTTTCATAAGCTTATGAAGATTTTCGTTAGTTAATGTTGAATTTCATAAGTTAATGAATTTTTTCGTTACTTAATTAAAACTTTAATAAAGTAAGGAAAAAATTCTTATTTTTATTCTTTAAAATGAGTATGAAATTTTTCGTTAATTGATGAATATTTTCATTGAATTGGATTTTTTGGCACTAAAAAGGGAGAAAAAGTGTATGAAACGTTTTCATTAATTGATGAAGGTTTTCATATTACGAAAAATTACATATTTTCGTTGAGCCAACGAAAGTTTCGTTGGGCCAACGAAAATGTAGTGTATGAAACGATTTTCGTAATTTTACGATAAGCACAAATGTATAGAACACTGCATAGCATCATATTCAACCTATCAAGATATCTCTGTATGTAGTTCCTATTCTGCTATCAATATAAAATCTTCTTAACATTGTGACCTCTATTTCAGACAAAGTATCAGTTGGAACGACCTGTTATATCAAAAGAACATAAATTCTATTCAAAATAAATGACCGCATCTTAATCACCTCACACATTTAATCCATTTCACAATCTCTATTCAAATCCATGCTCAAGTTTCTTTCACGCATCTATAACAATTGAGCCTTCTCCTCATCCGCTGCGCGTACCTTACAAGGTGATTCTACTCTTAAACCAAAAGATCAACGAAGCTGATCCGAAAAAAAAAGCCATCAAGTTGAAGATTGCAATAATTGTTAGAAGTCTCTATCCCGACTTAATACCGGGACCGGGAGGCAGTAAAAGATTTATTCTGGTTTTTTCTTTCATTGCAACAAGCTACATTTACAATGATGACGACTTTGACGACCGACGACAACGATCGCGACGGGAAGAACGACTTAACTCTAGCTCCAGGGCAAAAGGAGTGTCGCACACCATTCACGTTGGATTTTCTGACTTTTTTGCTTTGCTGAATTTTTATTACCTGCAAACAACCATATCAACACCAAAACCAAATGAAAATTGGAAAGGTGAAGAGGGACAAAAAGGTGCTAACACGTTGTTTACACTTTGAGCGGTGGGGTGGAGTGTGTTCGTTGTGTGCGCGCGCAATAATCTCTGAACTCAACTCCTTTTAGGACCTGTGCGCTGCGTCAATCGATTGTGACGCTAGACAACAAGTAACACACATACCCAGACAAACCTATACTCTTTATTGCCTTGCGAAGCTCAAGACAGGCATTTAAACGTCAAAACAGAGAGAGCCCAGAGTTAACTCTGTGTCTTGTCTTTACCCCCACGTGAATGTGCATTTTTCTATGGAACTGGAGCAATATTGCAACTAGCAAACGACCTGGTCTCTTTGATAATCGTATAAAAGTCGATCGGCTAATTGACCAGAATCGTAGTCCACCTCAGGAGTTTTGTGAATTAACAACATCAATAAAACAGTTCAGCGCCTTTCAGCCGCAAGGAAATTCATAAAAAAATATCAAAAAATCATCTCAAAATGTTTAACGTAAGTGACAGTTGACTGACTGATGACAGATAACAGATTTGGTGAAATGAAAAGTGTCAAACTTATTCTCGTTACAGTTCTTTGCATTAATTGTGATTGTCGGAGTTGCCAGTGCCATTGAATTACCACTTCTTCCCCATGGACCAGGACCTCTCCTATCGCATGGACCTCTGCTCTCACATGGTCCCCTCATCCATGCTGCTCCAGCTTTAATTGCCAAGCCACTCATTAAGACCATCGAAGTTGAATCGCCAGCCCATTACGACTTCTCGTACTCAGTCCGCGATGACCACACTGGAGACATCAAAAGTCAGACCGAATCTCGCAAGGGAGACGTTGTCCATGGTCAATACAGCCTTGTCGATGCTGATGGTTACTTGAGAACTGTTGACTACACTTCCGATGCGCATAATGGATTCAATGCTGTCGTTCGTCGCGATCCCTTGGGACACAAAGTCGTAAAGGCCATTGCCCCAATAGCTAAGGTTATTGCACCAATTGCGCATTACCCTGCCCCAATTGCGCACTATGCTGCTCCCAAATTGTTGGCTGCACCAATTCATGCTGCACCAGCTTTGGCTCATGTGTCCGTACATGCACCATCGTATGCTTACTCGCATTAAAACGAAAACAAAATCGTCGACTTTAATCACCAGTCTTTTGTTATTTCATCATGATACGCTTGTCAGAAAAGTATAATAATTTAATCAATTTACATTTTATACTCTTCTTCTCATTCACACTCATCACACGTTTTTAACCAAACAAACATCACACGAATCATACGTACTATACATGTAAGGAATTAAGATGGAGCTATACCAGGCTCCGTGTTGTCTATGTCATTATAGAGAGAGACCTTAATATTATATTCATTATATTTTGTAAATATTAAAAAAAAAACACATGAATAATTTTAATAAAAATGCAAGAAAACGAAAAAAATAAATAAAATATTTGGTTTTTATTTGAAAAGTGAATTTCTTAAGATATTATTATTTTTTTTTTTTTTTTCAAAAAAAAATTGAATATTTATGTAATTGAAATTTTATTTTTAGGACCAAAACTAACTGTACCCGCTGAATTACCTGAATAACCAAAAAAATTAATTTTCTTCAAAATGACTCTAAAGATTTTGATTAAAATTTGTGTGTGTAGGTACTGTGTACTGTGGCAATTAACATCGTACTTTTTAAATAATAAGAAAAAATGTTTTTTTAAAAATTATTAAAAATACTTCCACAGAACCGTTTTCTTGATTTCTAACTTTCTTGCTAACGACAGAACTGATTTCAACAAAAAAAATTGTTAAAAAACGCTTTAAGCGACCTTAATATTAAAACTGAAAAAAAAAAATCAAAAAATATAATTTTTGAGATTCAAAAAAAAATGATTTTTTTATTTGAGAAATCATTTTTTTTAAACAGAACACTGAATTTTCTTAGAACTTTGTTTTTCATTTTAATTTTGTTTGAAATATGTTTAAAAAATTTTAACAACTTTTTTTATTTTATTTTCTAAAACTTCTATTTAATATCTTGAAAAACAAACGATAAATTAAATGGCATACTTTATTTAGAAGTCAAAACCAATTTTAGAGAGGTTTTTGTTCCTTTAAAATCAAATTTTGTGTATTTAAAAAAATAATGAGTTCCGTTATTTTTGTAGTAGATCTCCTAGACGACCTCCAAAAAAAAGGTGTCTGGCGGTGAGCAAGATATCTCTGATCCAAGTCACTTAAAATTAAAAAAACCAAAAGATTCATTTTCAGGATAGACGAATGCAGGTAATGAACGAAGGAATAGTAAAAATATAAATTTTTACAAAATGGCGGCTTGCCAAAGAAAAAAATCGTTTTTTCACGAAAATTTACACTTTAAAGTGGCAACACAGAAATGTCAAATTGAATCGGCAGAGTGAGTCCAATGTGAACACATTCTTTGACAAAAAAATTTTTAATTTTTCTGTCACTGTAAATGGACCTGGCTACTCAATAATTTCTATAGTAGTTTTAAAAATATTAGGAAAAAAAACTGAACATTTTTTTCTCATGTCCCGCTACTATGGAGTCATTTTTCAGACAGGCAATAATGTCAATAGTTTTTCGGGGGTATTGAGTTATTATTATAAGAACTTTAGAAATCTTTAATTGGAAAATCCGAAAGCATAAAAAATGCTTAGCAAAGAAAAACTGTATAGGTTTGACACAAAATTATGTAGCTAGTTTTAAAAATTGATTTTTGAAAATATATAAATTAGTCAGTTAAGAAGTTTGTCTAAGAAAACAAACAAAATGCATGAACATGCTCTTTGAGCACAAGTTTCAATGTCGAAAGTTTTCACATATCGTCCTACATGCCAAAAGATTATGTGAATGTGAAATATTGATAACTAAGGTCGGTTTTCGAAGCTAATCACTGTAGTAAAGTAAATTACATATGACCGAATTCAACATTTAACGATTGGAAACATTTATCATCATGAAAATTTGGCTAAATTATTTACCTACCAAGCAAACTCAAACAAATTAATTTTTCACATTCAGGGTTATAGCTTTAGGGGGCCGGGGCCGATATACATATGTCTACAGATACACATTAAATAAATGCAAGTTAAAAAAATATTATTAAAAAAACATAAAATTTGTTCTCCAAATCGCACTATTACAAGACTATTGTAACTCAAAAAAAAATTTCTCGCTGAATCAGCGAAAAAATGTTTATTTACAAACTGTTCCAAATTTTTTGTCAAGTTCCTTTATAAAAATATTAAAATAAAAATATGAATACAAAAATAATGCAATCAACTATTCAGCAATTATTTAAAATATTAAATATATATACAATTTTTTTTTTTTTTTTGAAAAGTTTGTTTTTTATTAAAGGCTTATTTTTTGTTTAACAAAATTAATTAAATTAATTTTTCGTGTCAAAGTAAAAAATCAGCCGATTCGGTTACAGACCAATCTAACACCCCTTGTAAGTTAAAAATTTTTCCTCAGATAAAAACGTTGTTAAAAACGTTGCCATTGCCAGGACCCAGTGTCGAAGCGATTTAATAAATCATAATTGAACCTTTTTAAATGATAAATCCTTTATAGGAGCGCCACCAGCATTTTCGATTAAAAAAATCATAATTTATTTTTTGTAAATTCTGACCTCTTTAAAAGGCTCACCTTATAATTAAAATTCAAAGATATTTGAAATTAAAATAAAATTGCTCCCATTTGATGTAATCTTATTTCTTCAGAATTCAGAATCCTAAATTACCTTTCATATTTCAACTTACCACTCTCTCCCACTCTATCAAAATTTAAAAAAAAAATCAAAAAAATTGATATTTAGCACCACGATACAAATAGTGACGCACGCACGCATTAAATTTGAGCTAAAATCAACACTTTAAGGTGTAGGTTGTCTGGCCACTCCATCGGCAAGGTCATTTAAATTAATCATATAAAAGTCTAACGTCTACCTAACAAAAATCGTAGTCCACCTCAAGAGCTAAGTGAATTAACATCAACATCAGCCAAGCCCCAAAGCTCTTATAGTAGATCAACCCAAAGAAATATAGAATATTAAAAAATAACTCAAATTTATTCAAAATGTTTAACGTAAGATTTACACAACACACAAACTTGAGTTAGAGTTCTTGAATAGTCTTATTCATAAATCTTCAATTGCATTTTCCATTTTAGTTTTTTGCATTGCTTGTGATTTTCGGTGCTGCCAGTGCCATTGAATTACCACTTCTTCCACATGGACCTGGGCCACTACTATCACATGGACCACTGCTCTCACATGGACCAGCTCTTATTGCCAAGCCACTCATCAAAACCATTGAAGTTGAGGCTCCAGCGCACTATGACTTCTCATACTCAGTAAGAGACGACCATACTGGAGACATCAAGAGTCAGACTGAATCCCGCAAAGGTGACGTAGTTCATGGTCAATATAGTTTGGTCGATGCCGATGGATATCTCCGGACAGTTGACTACACCTCAGATGCGCATAATGGTTTTAATGCTGTCGTCCGACGTGATCCATTGGGACAGAAAGTTGTCAAAGCTATTGCCCCGGTGGCTAAGATCTTAGCTCCAATCGCTCCGATAGCTCATATTGGTGCACCAAGATTGTTGGCTGCTCCAATTCATGCTGCACCAGCTTTGTCGCATGTTTCTGTGCATTCCCCAGGCTACGCTTATTCGCATTAAAAACATGACAGACAAACCTGAAAAAGGATCCACACATACACACGCATTCACACAATGATTCATCTCATATATACATTATATAACGTACGTACCTTAGAATGGGAGCTCAATGCTTCAAGCTGCTTAGTGATTTCTTTTCAAAAAGAACATAATCATCATACATAAATATAAATTGCAAATAATCAAAAAAATAAAAACATTGTAAAATATACACACAATAAAAAAGCAAGATTTATAAAATCAAAATATTAGTTGTTTTTATTTAGTAGGTATTGATTACAACTTACAGCATAAAAATATATTATGTGTAAGGCCGGCTTTTCGTGAGTCGACCCTCTTCGACGTCAATTTTAGCGTTCGGCTTTATTGAGCAGTAAAAATTGATTTGTAAAAAGCCGGCCGGCATGACAATAAGTAGAGAATAGCCCAGGCAAAATATAGTAAAGATTTTTAAATGCAATAAACTTTATTTTTCCATAAGGAATACGTACACTAAAGTTCATAAGCGAATCGTGGTCGAGACATAAATTCGTATTTTAATTATATAGGTATTTCATATATTTATTGGTATAGACTTATATAATAAGATACAATATCTTCTAAGATATTAAATTATTATTTTTATTATTTTATTATTAAATAATTATTTATTCGACTTTTCGCATATAACTTTTAAACACTGAAATCTATCGAAAAGTTTTGTTTTTATCAAAAAAAATTCGTGATATTTAAACTTTAAAAATTTAAGAAAATTTAAGTGTTTAAAATATATGTTTTTTGCACTAAACTCTTAAACGGGTAATTTGATTGCGAAGATGTTTTATAAAATTTTTATATTATTTAATATTCTTCATACAACCATCAACATGTTCTTTTAAATAGCTTTACTTTTTTAAAATATCATTATTTTTAGAAATTCGTGAAAAGTCGAAAAAGTGTTTTTTTTTTGCTAAATTTGCTCATGGTTGTCGAAAAGAAATTACGCTCATATAATAGGCAAAAGTATTTTCTAAAAAATTTTAATGGAAAATTTTTCATTAAGCTTTAGTAAGTTTTAAAATAGCTCAGAACTACGATGAATGGAAGTGGGTTCTTAAGGACTATTTTTCGAAAACAAGCTTTTGAATTTTTGAATTTTTGAAAATCTGTTGAAAAAATAAGTACAAAATATATAAAAACTTTCTAAAATTTTTCATTCTGATGAAATTCATAAGTTAACATATAAACCAAATTTCCAGAAAATTAATTTAACCCTTTTGGATAAATTTATCCTAAAAATGGAATTTAAAAAAATAGAAAAATGATTTTTTTACGTAATTTTAAAAATAAAACTTTGTTCACTGAAAGCAAGTAATGTTAATAACGCTTCAAAAAAAACATAATTTTGATTTCAGAAGTAGGATCTTATTTTCGACAGCACAAAAATATACATATTTTGCTATTTACTAACATCAATAAAACCGTTTTTGGGAAAGAAAAAACTCAAAAACTTTAATTTTGATCCTATAAAAATCGTTTCAATGGTTTAGGCTGTAGCTCGATCCTCGAGCCAGAGAGACAAACAAAAAAAACAGGAAGACCGAATGGCGGGACCCACATGAATCATTTTTTATCATTAATTTATGGATTAAATTTATTTTCTAGCTTTGATTTAGGTCTTGACTTTACAAGGGCAAAACCTTCGACTTCGAAAAACAATGGAGTATAAGTGGCATTGTTGGTTTGATTTAAGATGATTTTCTTGGAAAAATCATGGCTTCAAGTTTTTGGGCTACGGAACGGATTTTGGGTGTCAATATAGTCGGTGGATACAACAAAAAGATATAAAAGAGGTCATGGTAAAATAAATAAGAGAAAAGTGGACAGGGCCTCAATTCTCAAGAGCCCTTTTGCTTCGACTGCCTTACAGAAATGTAGAGTCGGTATATTGAATGGCCTATCTTAAAACTCAGATTTGGCCCTTCTTATAATATTTTATGTATTTCCATCAACTGAACAAAAAACTTCCCAGAAAAAAAAATTACCGTTGGTGAACAGGGAAAGTCAATAATTTATTAATATTTTGAAGAGCTTGAAGACAATTTTTTTTTTTTTAAGTTAAGTAAGAATATATTGTTATGGAAAAATAAAAACATGTCAAATTTTCTCCCCCTTGCCTGCCATTACTGGAATTTTTTGACCCACTCTCGTTTAAGTTCATAAGAAAATCGAGTTACCAGTTCATTTCACTCGATCCTGTTAAGTGAATATTAAAAGCTTTAAAAAATTCTTCTCTTTTTTTGTTTTAGTTTTGAAGTCTTCTCATAAACTGTCTCATTTCGTTTGTTAATGGGCAAGTTCAGAAACGTTAGGGACTAAATATTTAGGTAATTTCTCGTTCTCTGATTGGTCAACTGTCAAAAAAAATCCTTCCAATTAAGGTAATTTTATTGGAAAGCTGACTGGAAAGTTAGGCAAAAAAATTCTCCCTAAAAATTTAGGAAAGTTTTTTTTTTTGTCAACATGACAGCTGATTGTTTTTAATTATAGAATTATGTTAGCAAAATTAAATCTATTTATGTGAAAAACGAGTAAAAAGTGCATTATCGGTTATAATTAATGTTATTTATTTATTAAAGTTAAGTGAAATTTGGTTTCTGCCCCATGCGATCTGTAAAATTATGCAATAATTTTCGAAGTTTGACAATAACATCAGATCCAAACAAATTTATTCAATTTATTTAAATGTCCGTTCAGAAGACGACGTTACCTAAATATCTAGTCCCTAATATTTCCTGAACGTGCCCATTGTTAAGAATTGTCATAAATAGACATGTCTATGTTTTGACCTTTTTTCAATATTGGACAAAGGAACTAATCAATTCTAATACAAAAGTATTCTTTAGGCATAAAATGGTCTTGAAAAAAATAAGGAATCCAAGTGAAATAATCAAAGAGAACTGTAAGATGGTAAGGACGCGATTGTTTTTCCATTTCAAACAGATTCCACTTCTGACTTAAAAGTCTTTTCAATAATTTTACTATTTATGTATTGTGTGAGATATTTTAAGAGTAAAAATATAAATTGACTGGAGTATTACATTGGCACATTGTGACTATACTTAAAGCTAAATGATGATATACATATATGAGATGAATATAAATTTCAATATCGGTCATTTTCAATCAATTAAAAAAGCGATCTTTTTTCCTATCTTAATAACTATATGATATTCCTGGTCCAGAATATGATACATGATTGCCTTCAATTCCATCAGATCTTCCCAAATCAATAGACCTATGATCATCCGATCTAATCAAGTTCAAACTGTGAAGCGGCGAAATCGATTGGTGATGAACCAATGGAGTGTAGATCTTGGTAGCAATCAATTTGTGTTTTTGTTCAGGAATTGGAATTTTAATGTCAGTTGGTTCACGATGCACGATTGCCTCGAATCCAGTGTGTTTATCGGATCTATATTGAACAATACGACGATGACCATCCGAGTCGATCAGTTCATAGACGCCCTCGACTCTGTCTCCCTTGCGGACTTCTTTTTGGGCTTTAATATCTCCAGTATGTTTGTCGCTGACCGAATAGGCGAATTCGTATTCCGCTGGGCCTTCTTCGTGAATTTCATGAGATTTCAAGATCAAAGGTTGATGGATTTCAATGGCAGCAGCAACAGCAATAGCCGAGATCAATAGAACGAACTGTAGAAAAGGGAGGGAAATATTTTTTGTATAGTTTTGATGTAAAGTATTCCGAAGGAAGGTATGGCGTACCTTAAAAGACATCTTTAAGAAAGGTTTGTGATTTTTTGTTTGCTATAAGAGAACACGATACAAAATTCGAGTATTGACTAATTACTGTTTTGATCATGCTGTGAGTTTTTATACTAAATTTGTTTAAAGGTAGAAACTCAGCTAAACAAGTACATCCATCATAATTTTGCTGGTACCAGTTTTAAGGCTCTACAATATTTCCCAAAAGTACCAAAATCCCACCACCATCATAACGAAGACAAGAATCGAAATCACAGATCTATCGCTACTTTATTACAGACACTTCAAACCTATCAATTAATTTTGTCATAATCACCACACACTACGATCCACTTTAGGTGAACCAATTTTCGATTTTTTTTTCTCCATTTGTTACGCAACAGTTGTCGCGTCGCGTTGTTTGCAAGAAAAAAAAAATCAATTTGCATTTAAATAAATCGAACTCAACAAAAATTCCAGTAAAATTTATTTTCACGCTAAAAAACAGGAAAATAAAATTAAAATAAAAAAAAAAAACTAAGTAATTTCTTCATAAAAATTCAGCAAAAATGTTGTTACTTTTTTTTATACTGAACGCATGCTATTTCGAACAGGAGGCGTGTGCGCAGTAACTAGAGTACATCATTGTATATGAGTAGGACCTACAATAATCCAAACCAATTGATTGAGGACAGTTTTGGTCTAACCTTAATTCATGTGATCACTGTGGCGATCAAGTGCATAGAATCACCGATGTCATTGAGAGAGCTCTCGAAGAAAAGAAAATTTGTTCAGCGGTCTTTTTAGATGTATCTCAAGCTTTTGACAAAGTATGGCACGAGGGCCTCAAATTCAAGTTAAGACAAGTCCTACCTGAAGGACTCTTTACCATTCTTAGAGAATATCTAGAGAACAGAATTTTCCGCGTCAGACACGGAAATGATTACTCAGACTTTAGGGAAATAGTGGCTGGGGTACCACAAGGTAGTGTTTTAGGTCCTATTTTGTACCTTCTATTCACACGCGATATACCTCAAACAGAAAACACAATTGTAGCTACTTTTGCTGATGATACCGCAATACTTGCAGTAGGCAAAACAATCAACGAGTCGACAAGTAAATTGCAAAATGCCCTTAACAATGTCAATGAATGGACAAAAACGTGGCGAATAGCGCTTAACGAATTTAAGTCAGTCCACGTGGACTTTACATATAAGAAAATAAATAGACTACCTGTTTTTATTAATACTACTCAAGTCCCATTTGCAAATGAGGCAAAATATCTCGGGATGACTCTCGACGCGAAATTAAAATGGAAAGCGCATGTTAAAAATAAATGTGATCAATTAAATATGAAATTGAGAGAAATGTACTGGTTGCTAGGACAACATTCTAGACTAAGTATCGAAAACAAATTATTAGTTTACAAGCAGGTACTAAAGCCTGTCTGGACATACGGTATTCAACTCTGGGGTTGTACACGCGATACAAATTTAAATAGATTACAAACTTTTGAAAATAAATTATTAAGATCATTTGTAAATGCGCCGTGGTATATAAGAAACGAAGATCTTCACAGGGATCTTGGAATCCCCACGGTTCGCGAAGAAATAAAAACGTTTGCCCAAAAACATCGAAAACGGTTAGTCGAACATACTAATAGAACAATACTAGAAATTCTCGACGAGACAAACTTAGTACGACGTTTGCGAAGGACTAAACCTTCCGATTTGGTACAGTGAAATTTTTCAATTTAATTCCTTTATTTCGAAATATCGGCATTGATTAATATAAATTTAAATGTTTTAGAGATTTTATTTATTTAACTTCCTTTAAAATATTTTTTTGATAACAAAAATTTAAACCATTACTTAATGATTTAATTTAAAACAAAAGTTATTTATTTATTTTTAAATATCATCAGTAGGAACTTTCATCGGAAAGTTACCTACAACACGTAACTTAACTTCGAGAAAGATAAATTGCTAGATAAGTTCCATCTGAACTTAGTTGCAATCGGGAGGAGGAGGTGGTTTTAGTGGTTAAGAGTCCCACATATCTATGAGCACGCGTTTTCCGGTCCTCATAGAATCTTTTGAAGATTTCAACACCTACCCACGGACAAAAAAAAAAAAAAAAAAAAAACTGTGGCGTATGAGTAACTATTTTTTTTTTTTTTTTTATTTTATTGACAAAAACAGAAATGATCTCAATTGACCTTATAATTCAGAATATTGGTCGTTCAAAATTTGAATACAACTTGTATGAAAATTTTGGAATAAATTCAAAAAATTTAAAGTTGTCTGGATGGTCAAAAATTTTGTGTAAATTTTAATGCAAAAAAAAATTCAAAAAATACCTGAAAAATTAATTATAGTAAACTGCAAAATAAAAAAATTTATCAGATGGTTAAAAATAATTTAAACTATAGCAAAAATTATCCCATAGTGTTTTCTTTAATAAATTAGAGTTTTAAGAAATCAAAAATTTAGGTGAAATAATATCTTGTAGGTCAGAAATCCAAATAAGTCTTTAGAATTTTGGAAAATAGATTCGGTCCCTTCTCCTGGCTTGTCGTAGCGTCTCCGCTGTTCAGGTCACTCTTTTTCAATTGAAAATATACTCAGTTCCGGAAAAGTTTACGATAAATTTGAATACAGAAACAAACTTAAATTACGAAAAAGAATTTGCTCGGTAATCAAATTGATTTAACTTAAGGGGAGTAACTCAAATGATACCAACAGATTTTCTAGGTAATTAGGAAATTAGGAGTTAAAGCGATATATGCAATTTTCTCACAAATTGACTTCAAGCACAAAAAAGATTTAAACACAGTGGAGGAAACTTGTTCCTTTTGTAAAATTAGAATTAATTAAATTGAATGAAGGGTTTTTGCAAAACTGGTACTCAAGCTCAGAATAAAAAAAAATTATTGAAAGTAATTTTAACATTCGTTTTTTTATCTTTCGTTAAAAATATGGATTTATTTTTCAAAATTCTTAGGCTTTATTTATTATTATTCGAATTCAGAAAAGAAAATGTCAATATGTATTACAGTTTATAGAAAAAATCAAAAAGTGTATAATTTTCAAAGAACTTTTTGAAAAAAAACTTATATTTTTTATAGTTATTTTTTTTTTTCTTTTATTCAACAGCCTTTGTTGTTAAATGTTATAGACAATTTGAAGCTCTTGCTTGTCACAGTCTTAGAGAAAATCAACTATCCAATGCAATTAAACTAATTTTTAATTTTTTTTTATAAACTCTAATATAAATACGAGTATATATTGCCTTCCTCTTCTCACTATATCAAAAAATATTTATGGTCAAAACATTTTTAAAGATAAGTCATTTACATTTTTTTTTTTTTTCACTTAAATTCTGAGTTTGAGGATAGCAAATCGTATGTATTCGTTACTAAAATGCGGGTATTCACTTCCGTAACGAGTAACGAAACGTTACTTTCTAAACAGTATCGTTACTCGTATGTTTCGTTACTGGGTACTGAAGTAACGGAACATACGAAACGTACGAGATACGAAACATACGAGTAACGACGCGATTCCAGTTTCAATACTAAATCCGATGTAAGAGATACGAAATGAAGTGATACACTCAATTTGTCGCATTTCGCATCTGGTGTCGGTATCGTAACCATAGTCAGAATGCTAACTGCAGATAATTATCTGGAGTTTACTTTTGTCTCGATTAAAACAGTAGTGCCAAGGTTCAATAATCATTGTGTTGTCGATAATTTATACAGAAATATCAAAAGAGACGTTTTTGTATTTTCTCTATTTGGCCGAAATATGTATATCCACGACGAAACCAATCATGGCCTTGGTGTTAATGGTATTGATATTTAGCTTAAGAATGTACAAAAGGTTTTTGGTTTTTCAAAAAATCAGTATATTTTCGGTGCAAAATTTTCAACACAAAAAAAAAGCAGAAAACGATGTTTGAAAATCACTCTCAATAGAAAAAATAAATGAAAAATTGTTCGACATGGTTGTATTGAAGTGTTAATATTTCTAGATCTGCGCGTTGTACTTTTGAAATAAAGGTCTCTAAAGAATTGTGATAAGATTACTGAACGAAAATAAACAAAAAATTACCAAAGTTTTGTCGAAAAATTTGGAAAAAAATCAAAAAACTTTCCACGTTTGATTAAAAAAAAACGAAAAAAATTCAATATAGCTACCTTAAAAACTCTTATTACATGAGAATGCAGCAACTAATTTTAATGTTTATGACCATAAAATGTAGCTTTGATTATAGAAATTGTTTTTGGTTTTTTTCAAAAAAAAAAAATTTGTATACCCTTATACCAACGTACGCAACATACTTTAAATACCAAACATACGAAACGTATCAAATACATGAAATATACGAAATGTACGAAACACACGAAGCATGCGAAAGTAACGAAAGTAACGAGTAACGATATTATTGATGCGGGTACTAGTATCAAAAGTAACGTACCTATACATGCGGGTACTCATTTTGTCGTTACTTTTACAGAACTATTTGAGGACCATTTTTTTCAAAAACTCTTCATTAAATTTATTTTATTCAAACTTAACAGGAATGAACTGCTTTTTGAAAATGTGTATTTTAATATTATAGGTGTTGCCGTTGTGTTCAAAATATTTCATTTTTGTGTTTGAAGTCAATTTGTAAGAAAATTGCTTCTATCGCTTAAACGATGCAAGATTGTCCCTCAGTCCCGTATAGTTTTTTTCTTAAATTTTATTCATAAAAAACTTGATTTCAAATTTAAATAATAATACGACAACAGCGGCAATTTTCAACCTATAGAGGTGAAAGTATTTTTAACTATCGAAGTTTGAAAAAAAACTATGAAAATCGGAGCTGTTCGGACGGACTGAATTTTGAATTTTGAGTCAAAAGTCCAATGTTTGCTTTAGTTGGTAAGCATATTATACATACATTTAAATACAATCAGTCCTGCATCAAATGAACCGGAGTGTAATTTTGACAAGAAACTTTAAGTATCTTTTCAAATGTAATAAACCAGAAATTTGCTGATTAATATTTTTCCTAGAAAAATTGAAAAACCAAACGAGTACGACGAAGAGCATTATCTTGGAGTTAAATTTAGTGACATCGGGGAACAAAATTGTTATTGAACGAATCTTTGAAACTTTATGTTTACTCTACATATGTATGCACCTCTGTATCTCAATTTGCACCTCTACTTTATTTATAATTATTATATGAACGAAATTGGTTGCAATTTTTTTTTTTACACTTTTGAGTATGAAAAGCAATTCGGCTGGATTTTCTTTTTTTTATTATTAATTTTCTGATGGATTCAATACGCGCTTTAAAAGTAGGTCAATTTTGTTTACTTAAAGAAAATATTTATGGAAGTCAAGCTGGAAATATTGCTTATTTAAGATATTTATCAGGGGCGGTTCGCTTGTTGGTGGGATGTATAATTTGGGGAGAACTTAAGTGTGCATTTGTGCAATGCTGCAATTGGAATCTGTCGTAAAATTCATGAAATTAGATCATATTTTAGTAACCTAAATGGAATTGAGACATTTTTACAATTCAGGGTGGCATTTTATGTAAACATAAATAAATAATCTCACAGAAGAACATAAATATTTGCAAACTAGAAGGAGTAAGGTGGTTTTATATTCCTCATTTGGTTGCAGGTTAAAGAATAGAAATCTGACTTCTTTACTTGCAATAATTAATATAGGGTAAGTTAAGGATAGATTATGCCTTTCTCGACTTGAATAGAATAATAATAATAATTTTAACTATTTTTAAGACGTGATAGGACATAGGAGGTTGTAAGTTCGTTTTAAGAGCACTTTTCAAACACAAGAAAAAGCATAAAAAGTTGATGAGGGTATTAATTAAATAGGGGCAGAACACGGTGAAAAAATGCACAAATTCCTTAAACAATAAGTTTTTTATTGAAATAAATAGCATCCAATTAAACTTTGTTTATTTTAAAACGAAATTCATTAAATTTTAATAATATTTTTTTTTATCAATTATTCATTGTTCAAACTTAATGATATTAAAAGATTTTCTTAACAAAAGTGCAACATATAAAGTTAATGTGAAATTCTTCTAAATGTTTGGTATTTATTTTTTTTTTTGCCAGATAAGTTGTTTTTTTTTTCAATCCGGAAAGATTTTAAAAGTGAAGTAAACGATTTTATTTTGTATAGATTCCTTTAGATAAAAATTTAAAAGATCTTCCTACAAATTTGACCCTTTTCATTTTTATTGAAATATCTACCTACAATTTAATTTACGCCTCAGCAGGAGTCTAAAATGGAAATAATTTCAAGGTAAAGTTTATCTTAAGACGTTTAATTTTAAAATTTTGAACATTTTTTATTTTTTTTAAATGGAAATCATCTGTAAATTGAATTTAATTCACATAAAAATAAAAAGACTTTCTTATAAAATTACATTGAAGAAATTAAGAAGATTTGTTCGCTAAATTTAAGTCGAAAATCTTCATGTAAAAAAATCATGCAGAAATCTTCTTAAATTAACACAGATTCTATTTGTTTTAAGAATGTCTATTTCTTTCCTTTAAGATTAAATGGAGCTAGTTTTAGAAGTTATTTTAGTATTTTTGTGTCGGACTTCAATATTAAACCTAGTACATACTTGTGAAGCAAGTCGTGAAGTGAATTCATACAATTTTTGTTTGTTTTCAATTTTTCAAATTATTTTTTTTTCGAAAAATATGTAAGGAGAGTAGATTCACGAGTGAAAGAGATTCCCATACATTTCACCACGAAATTTCACAGGAACGTTCACGGGTGACCAAAAAAAAATTTATGGATTCACTTCACGACTTGATTCACCAAGTATTTACTAGACTTTAATAAGCTTATCCAAAGTGAATCCGAGATGCAAGAATTTTTTGAAAATATTAATTGAACCCTCGAAAAGTCTATTTAACTAGAAGACAATTAAGGTGCCGTACACGTATACACCCCAATTGAAAATATATAAAAACTAAACAAAATAGCGGAATTTCAAAAAAAGGGAAAAAAATATTTTTACTGATGTACGTTTTGCAGAAAGTGGCCAATATACTTAAGTCCATCCATACACTTGAAATGTGATTATGTTATTTTAACTGGTACAATTTTCTTCTCCTTTCTTTAATCCGGGCCGGCTCTGTTATAATCTCGATTTCCCACGTATCTGCTCCCATTTCTGAGCCCAACTGTTGTCACAATTTTGGCATTTCTTCTACTTATTTTCAGAATAAAATTAATATTCTGTATTTATATGGTTGCCAACTATGCTTTAAAGTAAATATTAAAAAACAATCATGTGTGCAATTAACACGTGGTAGAAGTGAAACCTTAAAAAATCATTTTTCTTGCAAAAAAAAAAAAATTAAATAGAAAAAATCTACCTATTTTTATTCTATCACCTTCAAATCCATGTTTTTTATATAACAACCTATATAAATTTTATATCATCTGAAAGCTTGTTGTCTTAGCTCAAATTATATATATCGATCAGGTCTATGAGACATCTACAGAAAGAGCTGGAATTTTTTGAACTCGATCAATTTCCATCAAAAAAAAGCGAAAAAACATGTATTTTTATCTTCTCACGCTATTAAATGCATTTTTTACCTAACAACCTTACACCATCTGAAAGCTTATTGTCTTAGCTCAAATTATATATATCGATCAAGTCTATGAGACATCTACAAAAAGAGCTAGAATTTTGTAAACTCGATGAAATTTCATCCGAAAAGCAAAAAAAAAACATTTTTTTTTATGTTCTCATGCTATCAAATCAATTTTTTTGTTTGACAACCTATAAAAATTTTATACGATGTGAAAGCTTATTGTTTCACCTTGTATAATGATGTATAAATCTTCTTTCAAAGATGTCTACAAGAGAAGTTAGAATTTTTTAAAGTCAACCATGTCGAGTTTCCAGACTGAGATTATGCTACTTCCTACACTGGTAGCTGGTCATCGCCAACAGATCTCCACAGGTGTTTTGAGGTATTTTTAAATTTTTTTCAATTTAAGATTGTGTAACTTGTAGACAGAGTATTTATTTTTTCGAAGTCAAACCAAAAAAATCTATGCCATCACGTTTCGGAGATAAAAACTTCTTATATCTCAAACACGTGACTTGACAGGTACCGTTATTTTTGGTCCAAAAAAATTAATTTCAAAAACCCCTCTGGAAATTCGCCAAAAAACTCAACTTAGGTACCAAGTTTGATGTTAATCGGTTCATCCGTTTAGGCTGTAGCTCCTTATACTGACAGACAGAGAGACGGACTTGCGGGACCCATCTTTTTTGCATTCTCCAACATCAATATTTTTTGTCTGATTGTTATTGCAACTTTTTTTTCTTACTAATACATAACTTTATATACATATAGCTATGTAGTTCCTATTCCGCAAGTAAAAAGGGGTATTTTCATCTGATCGTCATTCTCTTTCATTTACCATCGACCGATTGCACTTATAATTTTTCCTCTTTCTCAAAAATATCTTCAATTATTCATCCAATAAAACAATTTTTTTTTTCTTCGACTTGTTTTATTTAATAAATATTATTAAACATAAATAAATAATTACCTAACAGAAGTTTTCTTCTACAACAAAAACAAATTAAACCTTTAAGCTTTTTTTAATTTTACAAAATAACCGAATATGCTGGTGCCATACCTGGAATGTCGTAAAGTGGCGATGGTGCTGGTGCTGGATAATTTGGCCAAGTGCTAACTGGATTATAATATGGAAAACCAGCTGGACTATAAATTGGACTTGGAAACCCGGCATAAGGGAGTGGAGCTATCGGTGGTACACCAAACTGATGGTACGTTTGGAAATATGGGTCGTAACCATATACAAATCTGTTTTGGAAACCATATTTAGCAGAATTGATAGATGGAGGTTCAGATTTTGACGAAGATTCTGACTGCTTTTCCGATGATGTACTACTTGTTACTTCTTCTTGTTCTTCTGCGACTTGTTGCAAAGGTTTTGACTGTACTCTTGTGGATACGCTTACTTGTTGAGATTGGAAGTTTTGATTGTTTCCATTTTGTATAATTCTCTGTCTTTTCTGACCGTACATATTGGGTCCTGAGAAATAAGTTGTGATGTCCTTGTCCACGTTTCCAGAAGAGCCGGTTGTTGAGGACTCATCCTCATCTTGGTAAGAATCTGATAAAGTACTAACTTCTTCTTGTGCTTGAGCAACTTGGAAAGGTCGCGATTGAACACTCGATGACACGCTAACTTGACTTGATTGGAAATTGCCATTGTTTCCATTTTTAACCACTCTTAATCTGCTTTGACCGAACACATTGGGACCAGATAGATAAGTTGTAATGTCCTTGTTCACGTTGCCAGAAGATGAATCGTCTTCTTGAGCGGGCTCAGCTGTCTGTTCTGCAGATGCTTCTTCAGATACTACTTGTTCTTCCTCGCTTACAGGCCTTTGATCATATGATGAGGCTCCAGCATATGCTTGTGTATTCTGACGAAGTCCTGAATCAAACTGATTGTAGATATAATTAAAACCGTTGTTGGGAACATACGAAGTAACTCCTGGGAGATTATAACTAACCGTTGGCTTTGAGCTAGTTTGAACAGTAACCCTGCCATTATCATTTGTCATGCGTACAGAGGAAGTGACAGGTAATAGTTCATCAGGAATGCTAGGATTTGGTAATAAATCTTCAGTTGTTATTGGTCTATTATTTTGAATTGGTACAACAACTCGTTGACCATTTGGATAATAATAGTTATATTGGCGGAAGTGTTTAATGAAGCAACCTTTTCCATTGGTGCAGTCTTTCCAAAGAGAGGAACCTGTCGCTTTACGAGGCAGACGGTCAGATGGTGTTGAAATCTCCTGGACAGCTGAAGTATCTTCAACTTCTTGGGGTTCGTCTAAAGTCGGCACAGTTGTAGTTTCGATCACTGGAGTATATAATGTCTCAGGTAGAGGTTCCGCCTTAGATTCTGGAGTTTCTGATTCTGGCAATGAGTTATCAACTGAAACAACAACATATCCACAACTTCCATAACTAACAAATTGAGTTGATAATGCAAAAATAATTGCAACCTATAAACAGAGTAAAGAAAAACATTTTTAAATATGTCAATCAATTCAATGTCAAAATATTAAATAAAAAATAATAAACAAATAAATAGAAATATGAAACCCACTTACTCGTAGCGAAATCATATCGCGCGTTTTTTTTTTGTTTTTTACTTTCACAGCCTACAAACGCTGCAGTATTATTAAACCAGAAAAATGTCAAATCAGTGAATTTATAATAACATCGAGACTAAGAACTTATAGTTTGGTTAGATACTCAGGTAGAAGATAGTAGGTACTTTGATGATAGATACAAAAAAAACTGAAAACAATGAGAAGCATTAGCATGTAGATATAATCTGTTCTAGACCAGATTACGTGTTTTCTTCCGTAATAATGTATGAATGTTTAAAAAATTGAATCATTGTCACGTAGTTTTTTTATTTTCGATATTTTTAGGCCAAAGAATGATTTTTTTTTCTTATAAAAAAAAAATAAAATCTAAATACGCTAGAACTATGCAAGTTGGAACTAAGATGTCTAGCCGTTGGTGTTGGCATATTTTGGAGTTACCATACCGAGACATATTTATACTTTTATATAATTGAGGTACATAAATCACATTTTTCGAAATTTTTCATACAAAAATAGCATAACGAAACCTTGAACGAAATTTATTTTTTTTTTTTATTTTAAAACATATTTTCTAATGTTTTTTCTGAAATTTTTTTATTTGTGTTTGTATTATTTTGACTTTGACATAATACTCGATAATTTTAATTCGTTAAAATGTTGACCTTGGAGACTTAAACATTTTTGGTTTCGCTTCAGCTGCGTACTAGGCTTAAACGTTGATTTAATTTTATGTATGTGACTTACCAAATTTAATGTTTCACAAATGATCTTGAAATATTTCACAAGTCGTCGCCTCGAAAGCAAAGTGTCCTATCTCAAAATCTAGAGTTTTTCAGAAAAGCTATTTGAAATATGCATTTTTATTATTTAAAACAAGTCAATCGGACGGAGATACTTCAGAACTTTTCACGAATTGTAAACCACCTTTATAGCATCCTGAATTCCAAAAATCAGACAGTTAATTAAACAGTTCTTTTCTATTTGTCTATTCTTACTGGTTTAATATAGCTTTTTACGGCCTCTTTTGGTTCTTGACTCTCATTGCAAATCAAACGTGCATGCCAAATTTTATCCCTGTATCCATCATGGGTTTTCCTAAAATTATGTACCACATGCACTGAAAATAGTTACTATGTATCTTAAAAAGACTTTATAGTCACTTGGAGTATTGACTTCTCAAGAACAATTAGTTTAAGAAATTTTTCAAAAAAGTTTTTACAGAAAAGTCAACTTATTGTGGTGACGGTATATGATTTTGGAATTGTGAATAGAATATTCCAGTTCTTCGGAAAATTCTACTTAATTTCATATGCATACTCCCGACAAGCAATTTTGGTTCTATAAAGCTTTACAGATGCAATTGTTGCTTCTGTAAAGCATTATAGAAGTTTTTTTCAATTTTAGCATGTAATGTAAAAACAAATTTGCAAAGTTTTGGTTGTATATACTTATATATGTAATATACTAAGTTAAGTTGATTACTAGAATATAGAAAACTGTAATATTGGACGGTTCAAGTTTTATTTTCGAATTCTCAAAACAATTATCTGTTACATAATACAGCCTCTTAAAAATTTCTAAGAAATATTTTATTACTTTTACTTTATTACTGGTACTTTGCTTCAAATTTGTAACATCGTTTTAAGCATAAATAAAAGCACAGCCTACCAATAGACCTCGTTTTTCTGGAAAGATAAGATCTGTGAAACATCAAACATGTATATTTTTAAGGTTGAGTAATATGGACATTATACCTTCATGCAGTTTTGGTTTCCAATCCCTACTAACAATTTTGCTTCTATAATGCTTTACAGAAGCAACAATTGCATCTGTAAAGATTTATAGAACCAAAATTGTTTGTCGGGATAGCCCCAAAAAACACAGAAATGAAAATGATTTCTGTGTGTTTAAACTTTCATCTGCCTCCGTCAGTTTCTTCAAGGTATTGAAATGACCATCATAGTGGTTCCAGCTATCCTCGATTGGATCAACTCTTGCGCCACCTTATTTCTTGTAGCCTCTTTAATGCTTTGTCGAATATGCCAAGCAGAACTTCCCAAAGGCGTCCGAATACGCTGTACTCTTGAATTCTTTCCATGCACAGAGAAAAATATGACCCGCTAAAAGCTAACAGATTGCCATATTGTTTTACCTTCCATACATTTCATAAGGAAATCTTATTAAAATCAACGATTAATAAGGTTTTTTTAAGGAGATTTCTTATTATTTTTATATAGAAAATCTTATTAAAATTTGACTGAAAAGTTGATTTTTTTTGCAACTTAGCACTAGAACAAAAATCGCCATCAATATTTTCATGGCAGGTTGGTTCAGGTGGTAAGGTGGACGACTAATGATTTGAAGTCTCCAGTTCGATTCCCAGCCTGGTCATCGTATTTTTTATTTTTTTGCAGATTTTAAAACAATAAGGAAAACCCGATTGTTTTAATAAGGTTTCCTTCTTGGATGAAAACCATAGAGAAATCTTATTGTTTTTGTTCTATTTTATGTGGTCTATTTTTCTCTGTGTGTAGCTATTACAGCCGCATTATCATGATGCATTATTTTAAATCGATTTGTAACGGCTTCAACAATATTGAATCAAAGACACGGAACAAAACTCACAAATATCTTTCTCCAGTCGAAACAAAATCCACCAAAGAAAAATTATACAAAATAAAAGGGATTATTTAACGAAAAAATCAAAAGCACTAGTTCCATGTTTTTTTTTCAAATTTGTCTTTTGAAATATTTAAACCCTTAATATAAAGTGATTAAAAAAATAAATCCCACCAACAATAACCTTCAACTATCGGGTATAGTAAAAAGCTTAGATTTTACTTTTCTAAACGCAGTTTAATAGTTACAAAAAGAGACAATCATTGGTATTGTAGTTCATTATGTCACGTTTAATCAAATGAATCATATCTGGGTCAATCTTAACCTAAAATCCCAAGTAAAAACTATATTAAAATAAAACTCAAACTCTGTTAACACAACGTAAAAAACAATATACTCAACAAAACAATGTGTAGGCATGCATCTACAAGAACATTCTGATACACAATGATTCATTGTTTGGTGCATTAAACATTTTTCCACGTTCTTTAATTGAATTCTTTAAATTTCTATAAAAACTAAACTATAGTGTTAGTTTCTTTATCAATCATAACATCATTCAAGTGTAACATCTGCTAAGCTAAGGTAATTAGTTCTTAAAATAAGAAATTTAAATTTGTGATTGTGATTATTTTGTGGGCTATTTTTTTTAAGATGCGGTTAATTGTGGTGTTAATAGTTTTACTTCAATTGAAAGAATATGAACAACATCCAACTTCATATTCGAGAAATTATGAATCAAGACGACAACGTTCCATCCCACCAGGATACTATGGAAACACACCTCAAAATCAATACGGATCAGTCCAACAACTGCCTCCATTTAATAACTATCAAGGTCCCCAACAAAGTCCAGTGCCATTATCCCAACAAGATTTAACAAGACCAAATGTTCATTATCTACCACCATCCCAAGCTCAAAGACAAGTCAAATTACCTGAAAATATTGATGGATATCAATTGGTGTCAAGTGGATATCCTTCGGGATCAGATAATAATCAAGGACAACCTACTACACAACAAATCCCACAGAATTTTCAAGGAATTTCTCAACTACCATCGAGCAATCAAGCTCCTTTTCAAAATAATTACCAAATTCCTCCAAATTACTACGAAAATTCACCAGTCACAAATATTCAACCTCAATCTACTCCAAGTGATAATAATCAGCCTCTATTTCCTTACAACTTTAGACAACAAAATCAATACCAAATTCCTCCACAAAATTTTTACCAGTTACCACAGCAGCAAAATTTCCCTACCGAACTAACATCAATTCCTTCGCAAAATATTAACCCATTTGGCGGAGTAAGTCCTTCAGGTGATCTTAGCTCAAAAGTAAATAATCTTCCACAGAATACTTTGCCGTATTTCCCACAAAACCTTCCACAACCTAACTTACAAAATGGTCCTCAAGCTCCTCAACAATATGGTCCATATCAACCATATACCGTTAATCCAATTTCACCAGATATTCTGCCATATTTAAACCAACTTAACAATCCCCAAAATGGACAGAATCAGCTAAATGTTCCTCAAAATAGCCAATATCTTTCAAATCAACAAAATGGCCCCCAAAATGGCCAGTATCTTCCAAATCAATTGAACATCCCCCAAAACGGACCGTACCTTCCGAATCAATTGAATTTCCCTCAAAATGCACAGTATTTCCCCAATATTTTTCCAGCTTATGGCCCCCAGCAAACAGCAAAACAATTTGATAATTTTCAAGGTGGCGCCATCACAGCCCAGCCAGGACAGGGAAACTTTTTCAATGATGCTTTCTTCCAATTATCAAAACAACAACCACAGGCTGGACCACAAATCAACAAGGAGGGCTATCAAGTTGTCAACGAGCTAACATACAATCAAAATGGTATTTATTCTCAGCCACAACAAACAAATGCTCAAATAAACGATGAAGGTTTTCAGGTCGTTAACGAGGCTCCAATAACTCATTATGTTTCGATGGGTCAACCAAACACTAAAATCATAAACCTCAAACAACAAATCCAAACTTTCAACCCTCCTAAAAACCTATCTCCAAATAGTTACGGTTATAATGATCAAGTAAATAACAATGGAAATATTCTAATTCAATCCAAACAACCGCAAACGATATCAAATTCAGCACAAAAGCAGCAACCAGAAGTTAGTGATCTCGAGCCAAAAACAAAAGAAACATCACAAAAGAAGACACAATCACCGGATGCAGAGGGCGCTAAATGCAGTAAAGATTCTCAGCATAATGATAGTTGTGCATGTGATTTATGTAATCCATAAAAGAGAAAAACCACTCAAAAATTTCGAAATATTTTATTTACAATTCTTCAATCGAATGTTGAATTATTAAATAAAACCTTATTTCGGACTTACATGAGTACATCATTGGAAAATAATTGTTTTTTATTTTCTTTTATTTGTGTTTATAAATTGTATTTATGTGACTTTTCAAGGTTTTTACGCAAGAGTTAAATTGTCATTGTTCATTCCGTATATAAGTTTTCGGAAAAATTAAAACAAAAAAAAAAACTAGAAATTAAAAGTCACTATTGTTATTGTGTTCGCGTTTGTCTCCTTTATCAAAAACTCTTCCCTGTGCAGATTTACTGGGTTTGTTTAAATATAAACTAAAATAATTCCATTATTGAAAATTCGAAATATTAAAATAGGTAGGTACATAAAGTTTGATTCTCCTCCACAAAAATTACTTTAGAATTGCCATTCTCACATTAATATTACGAGTCAAGTTTTTGGTAACTTTAACTGATTAAGTTTATTTTATTTATTTTAATAAAAAATGATGTGATAAAAACTTGTCTAAATAATGTTTTATAAGGTATTACATGTTTTACACTCTAATGAGGCAAAAAAAAAAAAACAGGCACTTTCAACAGGTTATTGTTTGGTAGTAATTGGGAAATATTAACTTCGATACGAATGTTGAAACTTGCGATACGGTAAGCTTACTAAAGTTCCTGATTCTCAAAAAAAGAATTTAACTCGATGTAACAATCAAACACAGACTTAGTTTTTCCTTCCATTAACGCAGTTATGTCATTTATTTGTATTCCTAAAATCTGCTTGTTGTGAGGCGGCTATAAGGGCTATGTGAAGAGGGCACCCAAATCCTTAATTTTTTTGAAACCTGCATGATTCGTTAGGTTAGCCCAAGGTTCTAAAATTATAACGGAATTATTTTTTTAACGTAAAAAAACACACAACATAGCCAATTTTTTTCTTTATTCCTTCATTTTTTCAAAAGAAACAAAAACTTTTTTGAAGTGAAAACTTCTTTAGTATCGTAGTGATTTGAAACAAGATGAAACGAAAACGCGACACGAACATTCAACTTGTTATAACTTTGTTTTAATAGATAGATGAATGAAATTTGTACTGTAGATAGGTAATTAAATAAACTATAAATGTAGAAATTTCAATTAATTTCATATTCAAAATTCTGAGATAACGGTAAAAACATGTTCTTTTTCTACACCTTTCATTTGATATATCACAATTAACTGTACGAGCTCTACAAGTAACACAATATTAAATTGAAAAACTTGAAAAATACCTCAATACACCTGTGGAGATCTGTTAACGATGACCAGTGTAGGAAGTACCGTAATCTCAGCTTGAAATTTCGACATAGTTGGCTTTAAAAAATTCTTATTTTTTTTTTCTAGGCATGGTAGAAATATGATTCATACGTCATATAAAAGGTGAAATAACCTTTCAGATATTAAATTTACTATAGGTTGTCATTTAAAAAAATATATTTAATGGTGTTAAAAGAGAAAAAAGATTGATTTTTTTGCTTTTTTTGATGAAAAGTGATTTGGTTTGAAATACATAAAATAAGCTCTTTTTGTAGATGTTGTATAGACATGGACGATATAAATATTTTGAGCTGAAACAATAAGTTTTCAGATGATATAAAATTAATATAGGTTGTCATATAAAAAACATGTATTTAACGGAGATAGAATCAAAAATAGGTAGATTTTTTCTTTTTTTTTGCAAGAAACAATTTTTTTTAAGGTTTCACTTCTAGCACGTGTGAATTGCACACATGAACTTTTTTTTTATATCAGAAACTAAAAAAAATATGATTTTTTTTTTTTCTGTGAAAAATACATTAGTTAGAAACCGTGGTTTTTATGCCCAATGTTAGCACAGGATATCCCAACAGCTTAAAAATTATAGAAGCATTATTTTTTGTTCAACTGAAAAAAAGTACGCATACACCACAGTAACCTTTTTAATTTAAAATATAGAAAAAGTAGATCCACTAGTGTGGGCACTGCCCCTCAAATGTTATTTATTTGACTTAGGGCCAATTTTTCAATAGTCCTCAGTTAGAGCTTATTCCTAGGAATAAAAGTTTTTTTTTTATATTGACATTTATTCTTCTGATAGTCTAACTGACGATTACAAAATTAAGGCTTAGAATTCTTACTTTATTGAATGTAGTACATACATAACATTCGTGTTAAGAAGCTTAAGTTGATTTGTTTTATTTAACCTTAAAAGCCACAAAACACAAATATTTTTTTTTAAATCATTAATTTTTTGGCTTGCCATATGAGCACCTAGATAGAAACGCTACATGCTTAGTTAGTAGGTATAATATATCAAAACTTTTTTCAAAAGTAACAACAAATATAAAATGGTCTTTGAGGTTATTTCTTTTTCAGTACACAAATAGTAAAACCTTTAAACACTTTTTTTCGTTAGCCCACTCTTAGTTCAAAAATTATGATAAAAAGAACTTTTTTTCAAACTACCATAACCTCTTAAAAATCTAAATTTGTTTTTTTTTCGTTTAAAAATTCGGTGAACTCTTTATTTTTGTATACTGATTTAAAAAACAACTTAAAATCAAAGAAAACCACCATGGTTCAACTATTTTTCGGAATGATTTTGCGTTGAAGACGAAAATTTTAAAATCAAAGTAGAACATCGTTAGTTTAAAGTGGTTTACCGTTATAAAACATTTTTAAATCAAAGTTGTTTCAACTTTAAAAAAAAAGCATCAATTTATTAAAAAAAAGAAAAAATGGGCAGCTGCTTGGGATCGAACCTACAACTCTTGGGTTACTAGACGAATGCTTTACCAACGTGCTATATCACTGTTGAAAATTGGAGTGATAAAATGCAACAAAAGCTGAAGTCCGACAAAAAATAAAAAAATTTCTTACGTTGTTTCAATTTTATTTTGAAGAAGTTTCATGTAAATTTTTTCAACATTAAATCAACGTCGAACATTTTACATTTTACGTTTCGTTTTTTCCCTCAGTGATTTTGTCGATCATCAACAAAATATTTATATTGTAGGAATCTACCCCAAACAGAACCAATAAACACAATCCGATATTGAACACTTAGTAGGTATATTGCATTTTTGAATGATTTTTACATAAATTTTATACAATTCTCAAATGTTTTGTTTTTAGTTTTGTAATATCTCACTTAAATTATCATGCAAACTTTGTACAGTATCTAAACATTTAACATATTCTTATTTATTTTGAGTTTTTGTAAGTGTTTAATTATTGGGCAGTGACTTTTCAAAAGGGGATAAAAACATTTTTGGCCATTTCTCAGAAAATCGAAAAAATCCAAAAGCAAACTTGAGATTTTTCATACGATTTTCAGTTTTCATAAATTTTCAAAGCATCCATACCATGCCATTTTGAGGGGTTAGCCTTCTTAAGATTAATTAACAAAGCCTCTAAATGTATCATTGTCTTAAAAGAACATCTCTGCCTAGCCGTTCGAATTCGGTGGTAAATTCTAGATCATTTCCATTCTAGCAATATGAGGGAAAAAACAATTTAAAATCAACGTAGACGATATTTTTTTTTAAATCAAAGTAGAACAAAGTTAGTTTTTAAGTGGTTTTCAAACATAACACACATTAATTAAAGTTGTTTCAACTAGCAGCCATGGAGATCAATCCCACAATCACTGTTGTAAAATTAGTGTGATTAACTGCAACTAAATCTGAAGTCTGATGATAACACTAGTTTACAAGGGTTTTGTTGCCGAAACAAAAATATACATTTATGAAGGTTTACGGTGTGCTAAACTAGACTCTGAAAAAATTAACCAGCTCCCGTTTTTTAAATATTACATTTAGAAAATACAAATGGGAGTTGTTATAGTCACTAGACCTTGCTCCTGCATATTGTGTCGTGTCACAAATTAATTTATTTTGAACCCAGTACATTTTGAACTTAAAAAAAATAGAAAATAGAATATAATTGGTTTAGTTTAGAGACGAACTTAGGTCGGAGGGTCGCGGATTGTTGCATGCCACTTTCGGTCTTATAGAATTCATCAACCCTATTTAAAACTATGGAGCGTGGATGAATTCCGAATTCACAATTCAAATAGAATAACTTCTACATGACAATGAGAGCTTTCAGATAGAGACGTTAAATAATTTACTTATAGTCTTTTCTAATTTAATTACAATGTAATGCCCTGGCCATTACTGTTTTGTATGGACTTGGGTTTACTAATAAAGTTACTGTTCAATTCTATTCTTTGTTCATATTATAGTGGAGTAACTAAAGCTTAGATTTTGATGATCTTTTTTTTCAAACGTCGGTAATACTTTAAGGTCTATAGATTAAAAACACAAACACAAAAAAAATATTTGAACACAACGGCAACACCTACAATATTTAAAAATACATTTTTAAAAAGCTAGAAGCTAAGTCATATTTGTAAAATTAAAATTACGTTAATTAAAGTAAGGGCTTTTGAAAGAATGGTAACTGAACTCAGATTTTTGAAAAAAAAAAATTATTGAAAAAATTTTAACATGTCGTTTTTAAAACTTTTTCGTAATATAAAATGCATTTATTTTCATTTATTTTTTTTGGCCGCATTTATTATGATTGGAAATTATAAAATGAAATGTCAATATGTATTACGGTTTATGAAAAAAAAAAATAAAAATTATTTCATTTTCGAAGAACTTTTTTTAATAGAAGTTTTGAAAAAAAATGTAACTTATTTTTTTTTAAAGTTCAACATCTAAATATAAAATTATATTTTATTCATTTAATAACCCTTACTGTTGAAAGTTAAATAGCAAAAATTTAAAGTTCTTATTTACCAAAGTCTTTGTGAAAATTAATTATTTTAATGCAAAAATTCAGTTTTTATCAAAAAAAAAACCCATTGAAATTGAAGTAATTTTTAATTTTTTTTTTTTCAAAGTGTGATATATTATATATATTACCTTTTCTGCTTGAAAATTCAACTGATAATATTTCTGGCCAAAAATTTTTTTAAAATAAATTCATATTTTATTAGAAAAAGTTTGGAAAAAAGTCATTTTAAATTTTGTTAATAAAATTTTTTTTTTAATTCTGAGTTTAAGGACCACTTTTTCAAAAACTCTTTATTAAATTTAGTGGATTAAAATTTAAGAGATAAGAATAAGCTCCTGGCTTTTTAAAAATGTATTTTAAAATATTTTAGGTGTTGCCGTTGTTTTCAAAATATTTTTTTTGTGTTTGGAGTCAGATTGTGATAAAATTGCATTTATCGCTTGAACGATGGAAGATTGTCCCTTACTACCTTATATTTTAATTTTAAAAAACAAAACGGCAACATCGGCAATTTGTATTCTATAGACTTTAAAGTATTTTTAATTACCTACGTTAAAAAAAAAAATCGTCAAAATCAGAGCTGTTCGGCCGGGTTCAATAATAAAATTTGCTTTAGTTACTCTAATTAGCCATGTTTTATTGTCCCCGTGATCCAAATCAGATCATTTTATTTAGGTATTTCCGCTACAACAAAAGTATCCGATATTGAACACTTATAGGTTTTCGCTTTGTTGTTGTAACACAAATACAAACACTGATATTATTTAAAAAATGTTGTCAATTTTAGTTTTTTTTTTCGAATAAAACACTCTTTATATTGTAATTTTTTTCCTTTTTCGTTTATATTGTGCTATTTGTTCTTGTTCTTGCTCTCATCCAGTCTATCAATTCTACTACACTTATACAACAAAAGTATAAATATAAACAAAAAAAATATTTATATATAGATAAAAAACATTTTATATAAAAAAGTATAAAAAAAAAATAATACATAATTATTATTAGTAAAAAAATATATAGAATAAGAGAAAATGATTATACAAAGTAGTATTAACAAAATGCAATGCAATGACAGTTGTTGTTGTTGTTTTTGTTGTTGGTGTTGCTAATGTTTATGAGAAAAGAAACTAGAAAAATTGAATCTAAATAGAAATAGAGTTATAGTTGGCTAAATAAGAAGAATAGTGATGCAACAGTGCGTGTAGTTTAGCTTTTAATGCAAACCAGCTTGCTGTTGTTGTTGCTGCTGTGAGATCAACTGTGAACCCAGCTGGTCAATTTGTGCAGATCCCGGTGTAATGGATGCCAAGGATTGACGACTTAGAGCTAAAGTGATTGGTGCCTGGTATGGTGATGGTTCATGTCGGACATTAGCATTGAATCCGAGAAGGGGATCTGAGGAGTATTCCACAACACGACGGTTGCCATCGGGTTCGATTAGGGAATAACGGCCACGAACTTGATCGCCTTCACGGATTTCTTGCTGATCCTTGATGTCGCCAGTGCCAACGTCATGAACTGAGTAACGGAATTCGTATTGAGCTGGACTGGATCTCAGTTCGTCTGGATGTGGTCCGGCTTGAAGGACCAACGTTTGAGGTTGCTCTTGAATCAGTTGTTGCTGTTGTTGTTGCAGTTGTAATATTCCGGCGTTGGCACAAGCTACAACAGTGGCAAGGATGACTACACACTATAAAAAAAAAAAAATAGTGTTAAACTGAAGCCTTTTAAGTTATTATAATCTTTTTTACCTTAAAGACCATGGTTGCTAAGTTATGGATCTCGGTTTTGGTTGAGGATGTTAACTAAAAGCTGATGATTGACTGAATGATACTTCTTGGAACTGTCACATTTGCTTTTATACTCGTTGAATTGTCACCACATATCAGATGTTTGCCAGAGAGAGATCTTGGGCAATGTCTTGAGGCATAATAGGAAATGTAAGATGATACCCTTTAAGGTTTATGCCCTTTTTTTCTTCTTTATAGCTTCTTTTGCATCTTAGGACGTCGTCATTGGTAGTCTATTTTTACATTTGTATGCGCACAATTGTTCATGACACAATCCCACAGAATCGCGCATAGTTACACCCCAACTATGAGAAATATTTATATTTTTTTTTTTTCTTTTTCATTCTTCGGCGCCAAATGACACCAACATTACTGGCTTCAGTGGTGAAAGTAAATCTATTGGATTTAATATTTTTTTTTTAACTCAGAGAATAGAAATTTTTGTTTAATTTAAAAATTAACATTTTTCTTCTTTATTTACAACATTTAGATTGGCTTATTTTTATAACAGATATTTTAGGACAGATATACATTTACAGTTATAAGTTTTAATTTTAATTTTTGATATATCACAGAAAAACGATTCGCTCGCAACTTCTTGCTTTTTATAGTTCTGTTTAGATTTTTTCGGGGTCTTTTCGAGATATTTTAAATTCAGTTGTTGTCAAATGATAAGAGATTATCAAAATTCTGTTCAGAAATTGTATTTAATGCAACAAATTTATATATCTAAGACCTCAAAAATATAAACAGATTAATTAGCCAGTCAAATAAGGTTAGAAAATAAACGATCATTTCCATGGTACGTTAGAAGACCATTTCGCATGTGTCAAATGTCATAAGAGCTAGGCTACATGTTTTCAAAGCTGCACTTAAGCACTTTCATACTGTAGAAAATTGGAAGTGATATTTAATGCAACTTAAAACCTTAGAAATGGTACCCCTTTTAAGAACAATTAGATTTGAATATTTTGCCCCACGCAAACTCATAAAATTACGCTCCAGAAGGTCTTTTGGTGAGTGGAGGACTAAGATAAACCATTTAAAACCATAGAAGAAAATAGAAGAAAATAGTCGCCATCCACAAAAAAAACAATCTCTGATGAGGGCTCAATTTAATTTTTGTGGGACAAGTTTCTCACCGAATCCAACACTTCAATATGTCACAACACAACTGCAACTTTTCTTTAAATATTCAACTGTGAAAAAAATATTTTGAAAAATTTATTATTTAGTGAAGCAAGCTTAAAATAAAAATCTCTGAGCCCTCAGAGATCTCTCTTTGTGGGACGCGCCTAATTCTAAGATTGTTTTTTCTCAGTGTCAGAAAATTCAAAACATGGAAGAACTGAGTTTCGAAACTTTTGACACTCTCCGACCAACAAATATGAAAATAATTTCAAAGAGGGTGAAGAGAGGTAAGTAAGTTCTGTTTCATAGGTAAATGATAAAGAAAAACAGAAATGCATCTTAGAAGTTCATTCTCCGACAGTTTCAAAATATAATTGGAGAACCATAAAATTCAAGCTTATAATCTAAGTCTTTTACGCAGATTGCGCTAAATTTAAACTCTAATACAAAATTTTCTTCAAATTTTAGCAGAGCTAAAATTAAGCTGAGAATTTTAGCCAGAAGGTACGCAGTACCAACTTAAAAATCAAAAACCACCTACTGTCGAAGTTTAATAAAATTCACAGATAAAAATTTGTAAATACAATCTTTTTAAATTGTTCAACAGTTTCAAATGTTTTTAGAACACATTCATCATCTCCGGGAACTGGGATCCAAGATAACACAAATTTCTATAGTATTCTTCAAAAAATTCATACTTCAAAATTTAGCTAGAAACTTTGGAGAGATACAATATCTCCAAAAAAATAAAATCTCAATAGGATAAAATCTCCACAAAATGTTTGACCCCATGGACAAAATCTTCAATAAATAATTTTTTCTCCAACTTTCTCCAAATTCCCAAAAATCTCCAAATAGCAAAAACAAAACCGGTATAGAATGAGAAAAAACCACTTAAATTCAAAGTAAAATCAGAATTTAACCCAACAATTTTAAAATCATAAAGGTTCCTCTTTAAAAACGCAACATAAAAAAAATAATTTATGTAAACAACCGTGATTTGAACCTTCATTATTTGACCTAATATTCATATGCCTTAACCATCAAGTTGAACTAAGCATAATGTTTGACGTTAGTAGTTATCGAGGCTTACAATTAAATAGGTATGAGTGAAAAAAGGTCTTTCCAAAATGAAAATACACAACTTGCGCATCTGAAATTTTGAGATTTTCTCTCGGAGATTTTTTTTTTTAGATTTTTTCCTGGAGATTTTGTGTTTAACCAGGTCTGTCTTTTGGATTTCGGCTTTTGGGATTACGGGTTTTGATCATTCATCATCATCACCAACCCTAGAAACTTAGCTGATGTTTGAGAAAAAGTTGAGATTAAATTTAGCTCGATCTACGTATACCAGGGCTTAGACTTTTTGAAATGTAAACTTGACAAATTTTTCAAATAATTGGAAGACCAAAAAAATCGTTCTTCACTCGAAAACACAAGCAAAAATTTTAAGTATATAGATTTTATCAAAATTTATTAAATACTAAAAAAATGGAGCAAAAAATTAGTTTTTTTTTCATTTAAACAGGGCTAGCCCTTTAAAAAAATCATACCCCTCCTCTTGAAAAAAATATTTACTAGTAAAATTCTTCAAATTATGCTCTTTTTATTTTTTTTTTTTCATTCATTTTCATGAGCTCAAAGGAATAGAATAAATAGAGTTTCTATTATCAAAATGGACTTATGATTTCTTTAACACTTATTCCTACCTCTGATCCCACGAGCTAAGTAACTCTACGGTCGCCGTCGCTTGGATTATATATAAGAATGCAAAAAATCGGCTAACTTGTAACGCAAGGTTTTATTGTCGAAAATTCTCAGATGTCCAAAGAAATTTTTTGTTCTCATAAAGAAAAGTGAATGTGAACAATTTGTTGTTTAAACTCTTTCATTCGCAGTCAACTTATAATTTTTACAAATTTTTTACGTACATCGTGGAGCGATGGTTATTGCGATGGACTATTGTCAAAGGTTTGGGTTCAATTCCCAAATTTCCATTACCTTAAAAAAAAAAACTAAAAAGATTTCTTCAAAGAGAGTTAGGTTAGGTTAAATGGGCTGACAGTTGATTTTGTTACCGTCACACTTAGATCAATGTAGATCCCTTGTGATACCCTGAAGTATTGTAACTTCATGAAAAAGTGTTAACCTATGAATGCTATGGTTGTTCGAGCCATTTGGAGGACTTAGTTCAGTAGGCTATTGCCTGATAGTTCCGATAGTTCTTCTAATTCATTAAAGAAGTAGTTTCCTAAGAATTTTTTCCTAGTGCGACAGAGTGCTGGGCAGTGACAGAGGAAGTGAACAGTGTTTTCCTGTTCGTCCTCATTGCCGCAGCCTCTGCATAGATCATCCGTACTAAGCCCCATTTTCTTTTTGTAGTATCCTAGTAGGTTATGTCCCGTTAAGACGCCTATTAGGGATCTTAAGGAAGGTTTACTAAGTAGTAAGATCTTATTTGATTTTTTCTCGTCGAAGTTTGGCCATAGTTTCCTGGTGTGACCGCAGGTTTCTAGGAGGTTCCATCTTTCATTGGTTTTTTTGTGAAATATTGTTGACGATATTTCGCTTTATTTCACATTGTGGGATTCTGATGTTATGGTCTATGAGAGAGGGATCAAGAACTGAGCCCTCCCTTGCAAGCTCATCCGCTTTTTCGTTGCCGAACACATCACTGTGGCCGGGAACCCAGCAGAGTCTTACACTATGCTGCATACCAAGAACCCTAAGCTCTTCGCGACAGCAAGAAACAAGCTTTGACTTGATTAAGGTGGCAGAAATCGCTTTTAGAGAGTTAGGTACTGCCTTTCGCATCTCTGCTTAGTCGTTCAGACTAGGAGGTGAATTGTAGGTAGTACCTATGACATGTCGTAGGTTAGGTACCACGATATTTCTTTATTAAACCGATAAAAAGTTACTTCATCCAAACCTAATACGATCGAAAACTTTGAATCCTTATTTGACTGAGCTACTATTGAATTTTTAAATTATATTCTCTCTTTGTCTTTGTTAAATTTATTATTTATTCAGGTACTTTGAAGTCCAGCTTGTTGTTGTTGTTGATCGTGTATTATTGACATTATTGTTGCTGTTGTTGTTGTTATTCATCATGTTGTATCCTTTGGCATTATTTTGTTTCTCCAAAAATGATCCTACAATAAAATTTTAGATTAAATGAAAATGGATACTATTGAATTGATTACCATTTTCCGATACCATCCATGCTGTGAGTTTTTCATCTTCGGTTTTATTCGTTTCGTCCCAGGGAAATGCTGGTTTTGCCGTTGATGGTTGTTTAAAATCGGAATTTGTCGGTACTCTAAAATATGTTGGTTTTAGATTTTTTTTTTTATTTGCTTAATGTATACGAAAGGCGTTGAGTTTGAACCTGTGTATATAGGTATAAGTATATGATATAAACAAAATATGATACAGTGCATATCAACAATTATATTGTGTTAGGAGTTTACTGGTGTATTGTTTTCTATGGAAAGAATGAAATGGTTTAAAACTACGAATTATACTATCAACACAAAAACAACACTGTTAAAAAGTAAAAATAAAATCAAATAAGAAGTTTATTAATTTAGAAATCCACGAAATTCATTCCTAGTAGTAAGTTAAAAATATTTGAAATAAATTCCTTAACTTTAAGGTGTAATTACACTTTGTAGGCACGAAACATTATTTTTTTTTTGTGGAGTTTGTTAAATTTGGTTAAGTATATCAATAAGTAACAGAATAGGCTAATGTTAAAAATGTTTAATGAAAAAATGGCGGCGTAGTTCAGGATGATCGCAAACTCCTGTTTGCCCATCGGTCGACCAACTAACTCCTACAGTTTTTAACCGATCGAGCTGAAATTTTTTGTGGAGCTTAACAATCCTATTCCCCAGTTTTGAAATATTGATTTTTTAAGAAATGGCATTAGTTTGATCAGAATGTATTTATTCCAAAAACAGAATTTGGTGAAAAAAGGATCAAAAAATCGTTAAATTTTAATATTTCAAAACAATCCTACGTACTTCACTGGGGAATAGTATTGATAAACTACACAAAAAAATTTCAGCACTGATAACACATTTTCAAAAAAATATTTTTTTTTTTTCAAAAAAAATCTTACATAAGTAAGACATAGAAAAATAATCATTTTTATTAAAAAAAAAAAAACAAAACTGACTTCCATGGTTTAGAACTCGGTTTTATGATTTTTCTCATAGTTTCTATAGCCAGAACTGAACGAAATTAAAATGGGACCACACTGCAAGAACATTACATTAGTAAAATATTTTCAAATTCGTTAGTGGAGTTTTGGAGATATTTGAGTTTGAAGTTTCGAATTTCACAATCAAGATTTCAGCTTGTACAGGATGTACAGAAATAAAATTGATATCAAATGAAAGGTATTTCTCTTGTCTGTAAATCTTTATCAAAAATCTTTTGCTATGTTGGAAAAAAATAATACATATTAGGTATTTACTTCTCAAAAGGTGATTTTTTTAAGCGAGGCCTTTGGAACATCGAAATATCAAAATATTCAGTGGTGACATGTACTTTTTTGCAATTTGTACATAGCTTAATGTATTGCCTTTAATTCTATATATAAAACAGTTCTATAAATTATACAAAAACCGTATATTAAGCAAAATACACAAAAACGGGCTGAAATATGCCTATTGAATAATAAGAATAGAAACTATAGTTCAGTCAATGGGGAAAATCCGAAAAAAGTTATGACGTCAGCTAAGTTTGAATGCAGTATTGAAGAGATGTTTATCCCAAGTACAAATCTCAGTTTGAGTATTGTTTGGTATTGTTGGGCGTCCGACATTTTGAAAAACCCATTAGTTTGAATATCTCGAGAACGACTGGTCGGACAGAAAACTTTCAAGGACTTTTTAGATTGAAATATAATTATCTTTCTTTCTCTAGTATATCATTTTTCTCTAGGAGTTATACTTTCAGAGTAAGAGAACCACAAAGTATTTCATTTTCAGTAATTTCGCACTTATCTTTAAGGGTTGTTTAAAATATTTAAAATCCTAGAGAAAAATAATGTAGGTACTAAAAAAAGAAAGAATAATATATTTCCAATCTAAAAAGTCCTTGCAAGTTTTCTGTTTTCTGTACATCCCTTATTACGCATTCTACGATTAATTGTTCGAAAAAATAGCTGAAATCTTGATTGTGAAATTCGAAACTTCAAACTCAAATATCTCCGAAACTCCACTAACGAATTTGAAAATATTTTACTCACGTAATGTGCTTATCGTCACCTTTCATTTGATACCAATTTCGTTAGTGCACACACTGGGCCAAAAAATGTGCCATCTCCTTTATAAATTCAAATAAAACAATGTTGCAATGCATTGAAATGCCTTAATGAAGTTGAAACGGCTTTGTGAAGTTGGCACCCCCAAATGCTTATTTTTTTTTCAAATCTGCCTGGTTCGATTGCCCAAGGTTAGCATACGAAAGCCGAAGATTTTTTTAATTCGAAAATTATAATGGAATTATTTTTTTTTTATTTAGTGAATAAATTATTGTATTTTCAGTGTGGTTCATTTGGTTTGCCCAACGTTAGCCCAGGATAGCCCAACTTTTTTTTCTTTATTCCGCTAATTTTACAAAAGATACAAAAAAAAAACTTTTTTCATATTATAGTAGAGTAACTAAAGCAAATTATTAGGGAACCTGGCCGAACAGCTCTGATTTTGACGATTTTTTTTTTCAAACGTAGGTAATTAAAAATACTTTAAAGTCTATAGATTAAAAATTGCCGGTGTTGCCGTATTGTTTTTTAAAATTAAAATTAAATTTTTTTAACAAAACCATTTTTTTTGCTTAAATTTCATAAAACAAATGATAGCAAAAGATTCTCTAGGTAATTTAAGGAAAATATATAAAAGGCAGTAAGGGACAATCTTCCATCGTTTAGCGATAAATGTAATTTTCTAACATTCTGACCTCAAACACAAAAAAAATATTTTGAAAACAACGGCAACACCTACAATATTTTAAAATACATTTTAAAAAGCCAGAAGCTCATTCTTATCTCTTAAATTTAAATCCACTAAATTAAATCAAGGCTTTTTGAAAAAATGGTCCTCAAACTCAGAATTAAAAAAAAAAATGTTATTAGAAAAATTTAAAATGACTTTTTTCCAAACTTTTTCTAATAAAATATGAATTTATTTAAAAAAAATGTTTGGCCATAAATATTATCATTTGAATTTCGAAGCAAAAAAGGTAAAATATATCACACTTTTGAAAAAAAAATGAAAAATTACTTCAATTTCAATGGTTTTTTTTTATTAAAACTGAATTTTTGCATTGAAATAATTAATTTTCTCAAAGACTGTGGTAAATAGGAACTTTAAAATTTTGCTATTTAACTTTCAACAGTAGGGGTTATTAAATGAATAAAAAATAATTTTATGTTTAGATGTTGAACTTTAAAAAAAAAATAAGTTACATTTTTTTTTCAAAACTTTTATTAAAAAAGTTCTTCGAAAATGAAATACTTTTTAATTTTTTTCATAAACCGTAATACATATTGACATTTCCTTTTATAATTTGAAATCATAATAAATGCGGCCAACAAAATTTGAAAATAAATGCATTTTATATTACGACCAAGTTTAAAAAACGACATGTTAAAATTTTTTCAATAATTTTTTTTTTTTTCAAAAATCTGAGTTCAATTACCATTCTTTCAAAAGCCGTTCATTCAATTAACTTAATTTTAATTTTACATATATGACTAAGCTTCTAGCTTTTTGCCGTTGTGTTCAAATATTTTTGTTTGTGTTTGAAGTCAATTAATAAGAAAATTGCATCTATCGCTTGTACTATGGAAGATTGTCCCTCACTCCCATATATTTTTTTCCTTGAATTTCCTAGACAATCTTTTGGCATCAATTAATTTATGAAATTTAAGAAAAACTTTTGAAAAAAAATTGTTTTTGTTCACAAAAATCTTCAATTAAATTTAAAAAATCAAAACGGCAACACCGGCAATTTTTAATCTATAGACTTTAAAGTATTTTTAATTACCGACGTTTGAAAAAAAAGATCATCAAAATCTAAGCTGTTCGGCCGGGTTCCCTAATTTTGCCAATTTTTGAGCTTTAGTTACTCCACTATTAGAAACCCAAAAAAATTACCTATGATTTTTTTTTTTCCTGTGAAAAAATCGGTAGTTTGTTTGCCCCAGGTAAGCTCAGGATAGCGCTACTTTTATTTTCGCTATCCTACCCTTAGTTTAAAAATTATAGATTATTTTGTATTCACCTCCAAAAAAAAAAAATAGTACGCATACACCACAGTGTACTTTTTAATTTATAAAATAAAAAAAGTAAATCCACTGGTGTGGGCACTGCTACGCCTCAAATGTTATTTATTTGATTTAGAATTCATACTTGATTGAATGCAGTCCATATAACATTTCTGTTAAGCTTAAGTTGATTAGTTGTTTGCGAAAAAAATACGAGGTAAGGCACCCCTTACAAATGAGACGGTATAGCGACAAAATACTTATAAAGAAATCAGTCAAATATTTGTGGAGCAGGTTTTACAAGCATAAAACTCAGAGCATAGTCCTCAGACTCTCATTCTTGGAGTTATTAAAGAATTAGGGCCTTCTCCCACAAAGTTGACAACCCCAGAAAACAAAAACCGGAACAACTCTTTAAATGAGTGGTCCTTAAATAGGTAATGTTAGACGGTACAATTAATCAAGAGTCCGGAAAATAAAACCAAACATTACCGTTCGCGTACACTAAAACCGAATTATCGGCCGACATCGGGTCGCTCGTACGTCAACGGACGAAGTTGCTTTCAGTGGTGAACGCACTCTCTTTTCTTTTCTATGTGTTTGGTTCGATCGGCCGATTTCGGCCGACAACGCCAGAGCATTCTTCTACGCGACCCGTTACAGTCGTCTTAAAAGCTGAATGAGATCGAGAAGTGTTATGAAATACTCGTAGGTATAGAAAAACTATTGGAATATAGATTTTAAAAGTATGTCAGAAACAGCTGATAACAGTGTGGGTTTGTAGTAAGAACAAGCATGGAAAAGTATCGCACAACAACAGCGCTGAAATCAAACGGAGAATTTCTCTTCCCAACTGCTGCTACTTTGATTTGAGAAGGCATTTGACCACCAAAGCCATCTCTCACAACTAAGGTGTCCCTTTACAAGACTCTTATCACCCAAGGCCTGTTTTATGGTGTAGAAGCATGGACTTTGACGAAGGCGGATGAAAGAACCCTGGATTGTTTCCAGATAAAAATTCTTCGCCGCTTTATGACGCTGATCACCCTAATTAAGTAAGTAAGTAAGAAGTAAGGGTTCAAAGGAACACAAAAAACGTAAGGTCTTTTTACTCACACTGATATCTACACGTGCATTTTCAAAAATTGATAAATAAGTGCTGTTTATATGCAAAAACCTACAATTTTTCTAGATAAGGTTTGCTTAAAAATTATAAATTTACTTTCAAATCCACTGCAACAACAATACCTGATTGGCCAAAATTGAAAATCTTCTTCTTGATTAATAGCACATTTTGACATATCACTGACATAAATATTAAATTTCATATTGACGTCACATAACATAAATAAAAATGAGATGACAACATGAGTTAAAAGTTTTTTTGTTTACAATTTCAGTGCAAATTTTTATCAACATTCATTAATTTCTTACCCATTTGTCGACAATGAATCAGTTCGACTCCCATTATTAGCCTCTAAACTATCCTTTATTCCAATCGATAACGAATGATCATTGGAACGACCATTTTGAAGGCTTGAGTTACGACCCGTTGACAGTTGATGCAGTGAATTACTATTATATGGCAGATTATTCGTATACTTGTTGTCACTTATGTCAGAATCCATTGACAAATGACCAAACAGATCTTCAAGTAGTTGGCTGGCTTTTGCATTTGAATTCTTTCGAGATTTTGTAGACGATTTGATTTTTGAACTAAGGAAATCAGATATTTATCAATTTGACATTTTGGAAAACTGACAGTTATTTACCCCAAAATCGTATCTAAATCATCACCAGCTGTCCCAGTATCCCAATTACTTATAACACTTCGATTACTTGCGGGCTCAATAATCCTGCCGTTTGCAATGCTTACCCGACTTCTAGCTGAAAGATTTTCAGAACTTGGTAGAAAATCATCCCTGTCTCCTCTGTCATATGTATTTCGTATCAGCAGAGATGGCATTTGTGGCTTGGTAGCAACTTTTGAAAATAAATTATACACCTTACTCTCCTCAGGTGCCTGTCGTTGCACATAGAAACCATTTAGTCTCTGCATATTGGCATTCCTGGCATTCATACTGACAGTGTCATATATAGAAAAACTTTTAGCTGAATTGAGATTGCCATTTGCCACAATTGGTTTTGCTGAATGAAATGACACATTCGGATGATGATTTGTCAAACCGAACAACTGTGATATATTGCGATTCAGATAAATATCGTTAATCGATTCTGTGGGCCCGATACTTTCTTCGCGTTTTGTAAGACCTCCTTGGAAAATATCACTAGATGGAGCTATAATCGCACTGTATCGTATCGATCCACTTTTTATCGATTCATTATCACCTTTGACAGATTCGGGATTGACAAGATAACTTATTTTCGGCACTAATATCGCTTGACCATTTTCCACAATATTTCTCAAGTTGGCATTACTGTTGGACACGTTGTTGTTGTTGTTATTGTTTTTGTTGTTATTCAAATGTTCGGTAGATATGTGAATTTTTTCTTTCATTATTGGAAGAACACTAGATGCAGTGACATATTTGTAATTTTTCATGCCATTTAAGTTGCCTGGAGATACACGTTTGACAGCATGGAAGTAGGGGTATTTGATGCTTTGCTGAGCTGTAGGTCGTCTTTCTGGGTCGTAAAATAAAAAGTCTTCGAGCAGCTGAAGACCTGATGAGCTAACTCGAGTGATTATGTTATTTAGGGGTACTTTTACACAGTCTGGGAAACGGAAATGTATTGTGGCTGCAAGACGATGTCCATCAGGCCAATCATTCTAAAAAATATTTAAATTTATTAATTAAAAAAAAAAAGTTTGAAGCATTTCTTGAAAAAAAAAAAGTGTTACCTTGCTTGGAGTTCCTAAAACAGAACAAATTTTAAACAGTTGATCCACTTCACTACTTCCAGGAAAAAGAGGTCGGAAAGTGTACAGCTCCGACATAATACAACCCATCGCCCATAGATCTATGGAACTACCGTAATGGGTTGAATGGAGTAGAACCTCAGGAGCTCTGTACCTGAAAAAGATATTTTTTTATTACGAAATATCACAGAAAATAAGGTTTTTTTTTTTAGATACCATCTAGTTGAAACGTAATCCGTAAATGGTGGCCTTGATCTAATTTCTCTTGCTAAACCAAAATCTGCAATTTTTATTAGCTCCGGACCAGAACAGAGAAGATTTTCAGGCTTAAGATCACGATGAAAGAATCCGTGGCGATGCATGAAAGCTAAGCCCGTTAGAACCTAAAAATAAGTTGAAAACTTCATATAAGGCAATAATTTTAGTTATCTTATAACGGAAGTACTATAAACTTAAAAACGAGAGCAAAAAATCGTTTAATTCTCTTCATCTTAGACTGAATGTAAAATGTAATTTGTCAAACAGTTAACAGAACACCTACAAACATACTTCCAAGACTTGAAGATGTTTATCTTAGCTAGTCACTACAAAATATTGTTTCATGAATAATAAAAAAAAAATATTTTTAAAGCAAAGAAATTTACTGCATGCAACTTAAAGAAAATGATTTGAGACAATATTAAAATAAGGGTGTTTTTTATTTTAGGATATCGATTATAAACGTGCTATCCAGCATATTCTGTAGGTATTACTGGCAATAACATTTCTGAATGACAGAAGTTTCGTTCAAAATCAGATCTTCTTAATTCATAAACATTTAATTTTATCGAAGTTATGCTTTATTTATGGAATGAAATGAGTTTTATAAAACAGTACAAAATTAAATTAAAATTGCAAATTCATGCTTTAAGTTTTAGCATCAAAACTTAGTGTGATATAAAAATACTTTGAAAATCGAATTTGAATAACGAAATCAGTTAAGTCTTAAGTCTGTTACGTTAATACACCTTTGACCTCGCATTATAAACTAGAAAAATGTCAAATCGCAAACAAATTCATTTAGTAGGCGAAGGTGACCTAAAATGACCCCCCTAAGGAAAAATGTCCCGTATCTCGAAAAAAGTAGCATTCAAGGATTCAAACTAGAATGCCATACACTTTTCTTAATATTAATCAATTACTCCCACATTTTTTGGATTTGATCACTTGATCACTGATAAAATTTACCCGGTTAAAATGGCACACTGTCCAAACATAGTAAGTGACTTTAAAAGCAAAATATAGTCAAAGGGCCCTTTTTCATTTTCTAGAACCTAGATCCTTCTATGAGTCATTCAAAGCCCTGTTCATGTTGGTTGCTCGTCTATTATTTTTAACTCCGAATGATTTAGATTGTTTTTTTCCACACGGAATCGAGGGTTTTTGATATAATGCGTCCTCAGTCCAGGACTGCTCTGTAGATCTTTTATTTTTAGTAACCATTTTCACTATAAAGAAAATGAAAATGTGCAAGTAAGTATAAAATGGCACAGTATGCCATTTTACCCGAGTGCTTAGTAGGCCATTTTGCCCGTTTTTTTTTTTCTTTTTTTTTATTTTAGTTTTATAACTAATTTAAGACTTCTAAGCCAACTTATTTCAGTAAAAAAATAATAAAAAATACTTTTTATAAATTTCACAATTTTTTTACGGGTGTACTTTTTAGGTGGCTAGAGCTGTCAAATTTCAAATAATGAATTGAAGTTGTTAACATTTCGTATATATGTCAGTTTTGCCAGATAAACTAAAGAATCGCACCTACAAAAACTTCTTATTCTGTTTGATTCTACGATTTCTAGCAATTGAGTCATTTCACCTTGATAATAGGACACTTCCCCTAAAATAAAAATTATAAAATAACTTACCTGAAACAATATACTTTTTATCGTATTTTCCGGCAAATGTGTGTCCCTGTCCTTAATCATTTGATATAAATTCTCTTTCATGTATTCGAATACAAAATACAGGGTATCATTCTCACGAATAACTTCTTTTAATTTAACAATATTAGGGTGTGATAGTTTCTTTAATGACTGCAATTTAAATAAAACAAAATATGAAATGGTCACATGATAAATTTCTCACGACAAAATAAAAAAAAGGTATTACAAATACTTAAAAAGTACCTATATGCTAGTACATTTATTTAAGTACATTTATACCCACCTTGACCTCACGTAGGTTCATCGCCTCTTCCCATGAATAATATTTTCGTTTCATACGTTTAATGGCTACCTTTTCGCCGGTATCCTTCCGTTGTCCAAGGACAACAGTTCCATATGTTCCATCACCCAATTGGCTTAAGGTAATATATCGATTCATAATTCTAGAATTTTGATATTATTTGGTTTTGGAAATAATACGAGCCTTGAGCCTTGAAAATAATAAAAAAAATATATATTTAAGGCACGTGTTTTATATTTATTAATATTTTTTTTTTTTTTTGGTTTTGGTTAACTTAAGTTGAAATGGCGGGACTTAATGTAAATACATAAATAAAAAGAATTATGAACCCAATCAATGTACTTGAAGCTTTTGACCTTCCACAATATTTTGATTAATATTTAATATTTCACTGAGCAGGTGGTGTTTTGAATAAATACCTAACAAGAAAAAAAGAAAATTGTTTTGCCTACTAAGGAGTGCGTGCAATCTATGTATATTGATATTAATATCCGATTAAATCTTAATCTAGATAAAGCTTGTTCACTAGACCTGTAGCTTGGATTTTTATTTAGAGGTATAAACTTAAGGTAAACTATGGTGAACTTGATACTAAACAAACATGAAGAATAAACAAACAATATTCTTTGTTGTTGATAGTAAAATAACTTTTTAACTAACTATGGCAAGGTCAAAGAATAGCTTATCGTCAATCAACCTAGAAAAAAAATTAAGGTAATCAAATCTGGACACATAAATTTTAATTTTTCACGTGAGAAGGTATTTTTTGAGGGAAATGGCACGGTTTTAAACGAATACAGAAACACCCTGTGATCCTGTGAATATAATCCAATATCTATGAAAGTTTTGCAGTTGATATCCTTATCAGAACCAAAAGAGTTTATTTAATTTTGTATTCAAGGTGAAAGCGTGTTCAAATTATTAAACTCAAATGTTTCGGAGAAATGGAAACACGTTTTATATGATTTAAGAGTCTTTTACAACAAGAATCCCAAAATTCTTAAAATCTCATAAAATACATGTAATAAATTCGTGACAATAGAAAATACCTTAACAGCTCCGTAAACCCAGGACTGTGAACTTAAAATTTTTAAAACAAACTAGTCTAATTCGTTTGCCTACGTTTGCCCACCCAAAATGTTCGTTCAATTTTCCTTCAAAAAAGTTTTAGAGCAAATTCTTTTTTTTTATGGGAAGTCTGAAAGATCAAAAGTCGTCTAAAACGTCAAAATTCTAAGATGGACGTATACAACTAATTGCAATCGTTTTCCAACATACTAAAAAGCATAGTTAGGTGATATACATACATTTTATAAATCGTCGTTTGTCCACCATAAGTAGGAAAACAAATTTTATACTAAAAAATTAAAATTCCAGTAAAATCCACAAAAAATACTTTTTTTCAAAAATTCAAACCACCACCTTGAGTTCTTAACATATACCTAAAATTGTTGTTTAGGAAATATTCAAAATATAAAATTTGTACTGAAAAATTAAAAGTCCCAGAAAAAAAAAACTTTTTTAACAAGCCCCTCAGTCAAAATTTTGACTCTACAACGTGTACTTTTCAGTTATTAAATGGGCAAAAAAAAACAGATTGTTTTGCTATTCAGTCAATGATTAAATTAGAGGAAACTATGAAAGTCACTGTGGTGTATACGTAACTTTTTTTTATGTAATACCTAACCTTTTACGCAAATATTTTAATTTTTATTTTAATATTTTGATAAGAAATAGATTTTGGGGATTTAAGGGGATTTTGAATTTTTCAGTGCAGATTTTTTTTTTTTTTTTTTTAATATCTTCTAAACGGGGGGAGGGGTTGGACAAACTATGACTTTGTGTATATATAAAGAACTCGAGGAGGAAAAAAGATTGCAGTTTAATTTCTGCGTCTATCTCAAAATTTAACTGTTTGATCAGATTTCCAATAAAAAAAAATAATAATTTGCTTTAAAAATTTTTTGAAGAGTGGACAAACGAAAATGTTGGTAGAACAAACATGAACAAAAGGTGGACAAATGAATTAGACTAGTTTGGTTCTGAAATTTTGAGGTCGTAGTTCCTGCTTCACGGGGCTTACCCTAACTAAGCCCGTATAAATTTTGTACAATTATGAGAAAAATTTCAAAAGGATTCGGAAAATAAACTGACTTTGTTGTTCTCATACCTTCAATTCAACTATTTATGTACATAGTTTCTTTTTTTTGTAGAAAACAATATTATAATGTGATTTCAAATAAAAATCAATTACCCATTCTCTTGTTTACATTATACGCGCCTGTAACTTATCATCTACACACTACACTACGACTTTGATTGCAATTTATTCCCATACACAAACTATAATTATTAAAGCTCATTCACAAAAGGATGTATTGTTTGTTTTGGCAATTAGACACACACACAAAAATAAGGTTAGTAGGTATATCACGTATAGCCTTTTTACTCGAATGACAAATAGAATGACAGCATATTGGTTGGTATAAGATATAGGTAACTTAGGAATGGATAAACCTTGATATCATTCACTAATTATTTTGGATCGATTTCGATAGAATGAATTTTCACGGCCATTAATACATAAATATAAATAAATTAATACTTATGTAAATGTTTCTATAATTAACCTTTAATGTCCTAAGAGGACAAAACTGAACAAAACTGAAAAAAGACAATTGATTATTAGTCAAGTGAATAAGAAATTCGAAAGAATAAGGAGTACTTAAGTACGAGTAATTACTTCACGATGAAAGAAATTTAAAACCACTTAAAATTAATCCAAAAAATAGAAGTTTTTTTGGAAAATTTGTTTTCTACCTTGACATGAAAAATACGACATAACACCTTCGTGTGAAGGGAAGTCTTCAACCAATAAGGAAATTTTATTCAACCCAAAGCAAATAATTTTTGCAACAATTTCAATAAATATCGAGGTTAACTAAGTATCTACACAATCAAAATGGTAGCTTGAGGTGTTAACTTTGCATAAATTACAGGCCCGTTTTTATCAACATTATAACATTACTAGTAGTCCACCCTACTAACAATTTTGCTTCTATAATGCTTTACAGAAGCCACAATTGCATCTGTAAAGCTTTATAGAACCAAAATTGTTTGTCGGGCAGTGCATTTATGATGTTCATATATGGGCGACCTAGCAGTTTATACCACCCCCAAATTTTTTTTGCTCATTCGATAGAGCATTGGCTGAATATCATTACCCTAATTCACCTCGATTTCTATTTATCCTACATAAAAGATGTGTAGGTATACAAAAAACGTAGACAATTAAATTTTGCATCTTTTATTTTAAGAACACTTTTTCGATATTCTGAATATTAAAAAGTTACTAGACAAAATAGTAAAAAAACCGAAAAAAAATGACAATTTTTAAGTTTTCAGCACTTTTTATAAAAATTATGAAAAAACTTTCCGAAAAAAGATTGTTCACTTTCTCTACAACTCTGCCATGAAACTTTTTTTTAATCGCTATAATTAAAAAAGTTATTAATACTTTTTTTGTTAAAAAATACCCCGTTTTTACGAAATGAAGAGACTTCAAAATAAAAATATTGCAGGTTCTGAATTTTCTCTTGTTACACAAGCTATAAAATACTCACTAATCATTTCAAATTCAAGATTTGGTAAAAAAAATTTAAGAAAAAAGTAAAGATAAAAAACACAAACAAAAAAGAGCATTTTTTAACAAAAAAAATGTATTAACAACTTTTGTATTTATGCGATACTTTGTTCGAAAAAATATAGGTACCTACCTAAAAGGAGGAGATTCATTGCGTGAAATAGTTCCAGTACATTTTGCACTTGAACTACTTCACGTCATGAAGGAAAACACTCCAATTTTTTTCACCACGAAGATTCAACCCTGAAAAAAATGTATAGGTGGACTTACTTTCATTTATATGATTCTTCTGCGCAAGAAGATGAAAATAACATTTTTTTCTTATAAGCTTCTTTAATTGAAAATGTTGAGCATCCTGATAACACTATCAGCTCAATGTGATTGAAAACTCCCGGGAGAAGAGAAGTAAGACCTGAACCGTAGCGCAATAGTAAGTGTGGTGGACTATAACGCCAATGGTTTGACACGAAACATTTTTTTTAGGGTTACTGCCTCTTGCGAGGAATTGACTAAGTCTCCAAGAGTATCATTGTCATGAAAAAGTGCATATCTGGTTAGCACCTCGAACTCTGCGGTAAAATTTTGATCTTTTCCATTCTTGCAAATTAATTACACGCACATAACAATGGTTGTTATAGTAAGCAAGTTAGAGTTGTTAGTCTCTAAGCCTTGTCCCTTCAGGGGGCTTCGACAAGTCATTTTTTTTTTTTTTTTTTAAATCGAAATGCAAATCTGGGGTCAAATAACGGAATAAGCTTCGATCAAACATTAACGTTTTGACGTCAATACGTTAACGTATCAACGTAATCGAATGCCCTAATTCGACCCCTGGTTCTATGAAACAAATACGTCACTGTGAAATACAAACGGGATTTCATTGAATGAGTGCACCCGTACAAAATCTTAGTATTGACTACAAACTGCTTTATTATCAATATTTTAGAACTACATAACCAGTCGGCACAATTTGGTTCAAGAACTTGGATGTTTAAGTGAATTTATGTCATATAAAATTGGGTTTGATTGATACCAGTTGATTTTTTCGCTGCGATTATCACTTTCAAATTTTTACCTGAACCGGAAAAAATTCTTTATTATGAGTGTCAACCGCCTTACCGTCCATAAAATAATGTGTAGATTTTGAAACCGGCCCAAATAATAGCGTGAAAATTAATTTTTCACATTCAGCCCTTTAGTGAGATCACGTAAAAAAGATTCAGATACCTAATAAAAATTATACCTAACACTTCAATTTCAAAATTTGGTTTTGTATTATATTTCCCTTATGGTTAACTATTTTTCCGGTAAACTGAAACTGAACAAATCTGTTTCCCACATGCAGAAATGTAAGTTGTATTTCGGTGAAACTCACAATATGGCTTAATTTTTTCTGCAGAAATCGAATCCGAATTTGTAGTGAAAAAGTGGTCTTAAGGCAACCAGTATTTTCCCCCAGGTCAATAGCACCTATTAAATTTTTCTGTATCCGGGTCTGGCACATAATTATGCGGCAGAAAGAAAACCGATGTCCTTGAAGATAGTTCTCTTTTAACAAGGACGAAAAATGGTTTTTGATTTCCTATGGCAGATATTCCGCATTCAATTGTTTGGCACTTATACTTTCGAAATGAGGCTAAACTTCATATCCTTCTTAATTTATAATACTTAAGACCCCTTCTCAACAATAAAAACAACAAAAACAAAATGAAGTACATTAAAGGAATTTAAAATTCCGCCCATTCAAAGAATTTTTCTTCAAAATCATTCCTACCTTCATTCAGGTTAAACAAACACAACCGGGCTATATATCTTATACTCTGCCCCATTCTTTGACTTATTTAAAGCCAATTATCCATTCCACACCCTTGAAGTACCTAGTTAAGTAGTTTGGTATTTTAAAGAAAAGAAATAAGTTTAGCCCCATTCTTTCACGAATCAGCTTATCCGTTTGATAAATAAATTATAATGTGTGACCCAGATTAGAGTCTTGGTTGACACACGCACTCAATCTTAAAGGTTCCACTAAAAGACAGGTTTACCACTTTAAAAAGACAATCTTTGCTCCAAAGTATCCAAAATGAATAAAAATAAAATGAAAATTGAAAACTAAACCAAAAAAAAATAACAACCCAAGACTGCCAAATCATGCAATCGCGTTCTTTTTCTTTAACCCCTTGGAAGTCGTGTAGTTGTCGACTCATATATTTTCTTACTCGAATATTTTCTTCTAACATATATCGATTAGATGCAATTAATTTTCAATTCGATTCAGCTTAGCAGGTGAATTCACTTTTTATGTAGATAATTTCAATTTTCTTTGACTGAAAACTGATTTGAACTTCAACTTAAATACATTTTCATAAGATTTGAATTTTGTTGTTTTTATTTTTCTGTATTTTACAATATCCGAAATTAAGACCGAGAATTGCAGCACTTTTGTAACAACACAATCCGATCCGATTTAGACGTACGTAACGTTTAAATTGCACCTGGTCAGAACTTCTTTTTCAACTGACAGGCGAGGGCAACCATACAAAAAAAACTAATTTAACTTTGAAGGAGAGAGGGTGAGTAGTTTCTAGCGCTCACGCACTAGAGTTTCTTTAACGACCGTAGCCTTGGTTACTTGGCCAAGACTCAAGGTGCGATGGTGACCCAAACAAAACAAATCAACTATGCGAATAGCTAGTTCTATGAGAGGGAGGATAGAATAATTCAGCTGTTTCTTGAAATTCTTCTTTTTTTTTTCATTAACAGTTTGAGTGGTTGAAAAGTGATTAGAGATATTTGAAGGAACAGCGAAGGAAGTCATCTAGAAATGGACAGTATGAAAGATATTATATATCCGGAAATTGAACCGGGAGTCATAAGCAAAGAGATGATAGAAAAGTCTTATTCGGAGGATGGTTATAAAGGTGAAGCATTGAGACTACATCAAATGGAACCGATACGATACGAAAAGATTACAGTCTTGCGATTGGAGTTCTTAAGTGAGTATTTATTTCTTCCGACCACTTTAAGAAACACCTACTCAAATTTTTAAGCACTTAAGGGTTGACACGAACTAAAACTACATAAAAAATGTTTAAGGACAAAGTAGATGTATTCGAAACTTAAATATCCTTGTTGTAGATTTAAGCTGGGATGAGCGGGGAGAAGTTTGATTTTATTTTTGTCGTTGACTTTATTTATTTCTTGTTATGTTTAGCATACAAAAAACTCTAATAACATTTTCATTTACTTAATTTAAAAATTAAATTTTTTTGATAAATATTATAACAAATTGAGATGTTGTATGGACTTTTGTCGTGACTATTTTGTATTTATAATTATAAATTTTAATATTTACATGGACTTAGTCCGAGAATGAACAGTTAATCCTGATATTATCTTTGAAATTTAATACAGGGGCGTAGCTAGCGCAGTATCAGCTGTATCAATGTAACAGGGCCCCGAGATATAGGGGTCCTCAAAAAATTGACTAATCAAAATTTTCTGAAAACCATTTTTTGTACATGCGCTTTTTGATAGTTTTTTTCCAGTGTATCTTAACCAAAGAAACAAATATAAAAATGTACAGCCTTATTATGATATAAAACTATCAATCGAAAGTTGATAAATACTGAAATTTGGGATTTTTAAACCTAATTTGTAGGAAACCTGTCAACTTTTTAATGAAATTTTTGTAATTAGATTTCATTCAATAACGGTTAGGACCATTCTCTGCTTTCAAAACTTTTCTAAATTAAGTAATAAGATATCGAAATTTAATTTTTATCAACTATCGATTGATGGTTGCAAATCGCAATAAGGCTGGTAATAAACATTTTATTGTATTTGAAATTATAAAACCAGTTTCCCTTTAGAATAAACAAAATAATTTACAAAAAGCAAACAAAACAAGTTTTTGAAAGGACTGAAAGAAAAAAGAAATCGAAATTCATTCATTGATTTATTTAAATAAAAGAGTTTTTTTTTAACAAAGAAGGTACATAACGAAGAGCTTTTTTGATGAGTTGGCAGAAATAAGAGAATTTCAAATTCGAATTGTACTTAAAGGTCAATTTTTATTATTGCTGCTTGGATATTTCGACTGGTCAAACTCAACAAAGATTTCAAAGCCATCATAGTCTGAGTAGTACGTCCGAAACCTTAGAACCAGATACACTGTTACCGTAATTAAATGATTTAATAACAACAAAACTGGTAGATAAGTACAATAACGACTTGCCAATTGATTTCTGCGAGGAACTAGTTGCTCTAAAAACGTGCTTAAAATCGAAAATCCACAAAATTATTCCATAATATTTATTACGCTCTTACTTTTGTGGCGAAATAATAAAATAAAACCTAATCTCAGAAATTGTAGCTAATTAAATGCTAATTTGTTGCGCAAAAATTATTTTTGTAGATCCTATGGGTAATTTTATATTTCAATTTCAAGTTAAAAAAGTGCTCTTCTTCCGGTTTGTTGAGGCCAGTGGAGAAATTTTGAAAAAAAAAAACTTTTTTTAATTTTTATTTTCAGAATTGTAGCAATTGAAAATTTTGGTGTAGGCTCTAATTTTGTAGCTCAAACACTTTTTAAAATATCGAAGACTTTGCTAGTAAAAGTAAGTTAAAAGTGAGCTTTCAAAATGCAAAAAATGCAAAATTCTGAATTTTTTTGCAGAGATTTGATTTTTTATGAATCTAGTCGAGCTACAAAATCGAGGTTTTAGCGTTTCACCTGGGTCTGGGTAACTTCAAGTTTCTGTAAAAAAAAAAATTGAATTTCGCATTTTTTTGGATTTTAAAAGCTATCTTTTGAGTTAACTTTTATTAAAAAAGAAAACATTTTTGCGCAAGAAACTAGCAGTTGCAATTTCTGCGATTATTACTTTTTATTCCGTCAAAAAGTGTCTGCCAAAGTAAGGGGCGTTAAAATATTGGTTATCGAATTTACTGTTATTGCTTTTAGTTTTTCTGCTTTCTTTTTTACCTTTCCGGTTACCATGGGACAGCTGAGAGATTATTTTCCAAGACTAAAAATTAAAAATACCTCAGAACATCAAGGAAATAGTGACCTATCAATTTTATCCATAAATGCAGAAAATTTTGAAAAATTAAGATCCTGTTCAGCTTGATAAATATACAATTTCTTAATTGATTGCATAGTGAACCTTTAAATCTCGTTTTATCGACTTGAGTAGGTAGGTAGGTAGGTACTGGTACATACATATATTTTTTACTTGCGATATAGGTACTATATATCAAGTTACATATGTATTCGTACAAAAAAAAAGTTGAGATAACATTTTTCCATGACATTACGATGGTAGACAATGCCAAAAAAGTAGGTCCCGTAAGTCCGTCTGTCAGTCTGTCTGTCTGTCTGTCTGTATACGAACCTACAGCCTAAACGGATGGACCGATTTATATCAAACTTGGTATGTAGCGTTATTTGGCGACTCTCCAGAGGGGTTTTTGTAATTAATTTTTTTGGACCAAAAATAACGGTACTTGTCATATACCGATTTTAGTAAAATTGAAATATCTCAAAAACGGCTCCAACGATTTTTATTAAAAAATTCAAATGATAGTTTTAAGCTAAGGTCTATCTTTAAATGAAAAATTTTTTTTTTTTTGAAAATCATTATTAACGGTAACTGCCATAGAACCGTTTTTTTTTTCAAATACAATTATCTCCGAAACTGCTTATTCGATTTCAACGAAACTTTTTGTGAAGAAGCATTTCTATAATTTAAATATAAACCAGGAATAAAATTTTCAAAAAAATAATTTTTCGATTTTTAAAAAAATTTTGAAAATTTTTTTTGAAAATCAAATTTTCGAAAACGGGACATTGAATTTTTTGAAATTTTGTTTTAAGATGCCGATTAGTGGTTTCTACAAAATGGCATACCAATTTTATTTTAAAACTTTTTTTCCAAAAAATTATTTATAAAAAATTAGTTTTTTAAAAAACGGCTCTAACGATTTTGAAAATTTTTTTTCTAAAAATGCATCTTAATATATCAGTCAAAACTGCATACTTGTTTTGGAGGGCAATTTGATTTCAGATTTTATTTTATTTTTTTTTTAAAACGAATTTTATTTTTTTTCCAATTTTCTATATAAAAAGTCTTAAAAATTTAAGCAACTTTAACTCTAAGAGCAAGTTTGTGCATTTTATTTATATTTCAAACCAATATATAATTTCAGATATTCTGCGAATTGATCATCTGTGGATGATGCCAAACCTCACCAAGTTGGGTCTAAATTGTAACAAAATTGAAGTTATTGAAAATATTGGAATGCTTACTTCTTTAAAGGAGCTCAATCTTTCATTCAATTATATTGAAAAAATCGAAAACTTGCACACACTTAAAAATCTTGAAGTCTTAAGTTTATACAATAACTTAATAACCGTTATCGAAGGCTTCGATGCTTTGGAAAATTTGGTAATCTTCAGTTTAGGAAACAACAAGATTGAATCATTGAAGGGGGTAAGTTAGACTAAACAATGTATCTTCTATTGAAATGTTTAAATTCTATGATTATCTTCTTATAGTTGGAACGAATGCGATTTTTGAAAAAGCTTAGCGTTCTCAATATGGAAGGTAATCCAGTTTGTCAAATGCTAGGCTATTCATTATCAACTTATATTGCTGCGTTGTTGCCAAATGTCAAATATTATGAATATTCTTATATCGAAGATTCTGTCCGAGAAGCTGGAAAGCAGAAATTTATGTAAGAAATTTTGAAGAAAAACCTGCTAAAAAAATTTTAAAAACAGAAAAATAATTTCAGTCGCGAACTACGTGAAATCGAAGCAGCGGAAGAAGAAGAAATCGAAATTCGAAATCACAAGGCCAAAGAACTCGAAGGTGAACAACGGTTTTCTAGTAGTTTCGTTGAATACCTTAACGAACATCAGTTATTCGAATCACTTTGGTTGGCCGATGATGATGGTCGAACTTTGATTCAAATCGGTGGCGATAATATTGATGATCTGATGGCAGAATATCGAAGTGATATCTTTGCCATAACTCAGGAAATCTTCAAACTTGGACTTGAAAAATTCGAAGAACGAAAAAAAGAAATCGATCTTTATATGAAAAGTGTAGAAGAAGGACAATTGAAGATTCAAAAATCTGGTCATAAGACCATCGATGAGTATGTTGTTATTAAAGATGAAGTCTTCAAAGAGGCTACAAACTGTCTAAGGCAGCTGGAAACAAGATCACTTCAAGGCGAAGATGATGATTCTCCAGAAAGTGTAAGACTTTTTGAACAATTCGAAAATATTTCGTTGAATTTCCAAGAGAAAACTAACGACATATGGCAGATTCTTATGGATGATGAATTGCATTTATATGAAAGTATTATGGTATCAACTTTTTAAATTCATGCTTGTTTTGTGATAAATAACTAAGTTATTAATTTTCTAGGAATCAACATCTTTCTTCGAACGCAACATTCAAGAAATGATGTCAAAGTTTGTTGAACAAACTCAAATTTATTTTGCACAAATTCGTGATGTTGCTGTTCATTTCTCAGAGAATCTTACTGAATTAGTTCAGCAATATATTGGAGAAAAGCTAGCTACTCGAATGTTTAATGATGTGCCCGATGGTTTGAAGATCTGTTTGGAAGATAAAGATGCCTTGAATAATTTGATCGTTGGCATGAAAGATCATCATGTGCAAAAAATCGATGAAAGGGAAGATCGTTTAGTTGTTCGAAGCAAGCAATTTGTTACAGATTTGATTGAACAGTTGCAAAAGTAAGCAAAACATGTCCCTTAGAGGAAATGTCAGTAAGGCTATATAAAAGATTTTTTCTTTTTTTCAGGAACGAACTTGAGAGAAATCGGGCCAAAATTCTGGAAATTAATTCCTATATCGAACAAATGACCAATAACATTCAGTCACTTCAAGGTGAAATCCGAGAAGAATTACTAAATAAAAATATTTAGTTATCTATAATTTATAAATTCTAAATGTTTTGTTTCAAATCTACTGAGTTAATTTAATGAAACGATGCAGAAACGTAGGAAGGTTAGCACCATTTGAAGTTCCTTTTACAGCAGTTTTTTTTTTTAGAAAAGCATGACATAAGAGCGTAAATAATAGAAACCATTATTATATTCCTTTTTTCTCAATGTTTCTTCATAATTTGTTTTGTTTTTTTTTTTTTAATTTTAAATAATTTTTAATATAAGGCTTCTATATAAAGTCTTTGCACCCATTTTTGGGATACTACTCCAACTGAATCCCTCAATCAACCGTTGTTATTTTTTAATAAAAAAAAGTACGTATACGCCGCAGTATTCATGCAATATAGTTTAAGTTCGTAAATGATAGAAAATTTGAACAAAATTAATGTTACCTCACGTCACACTTCATTTATCAATATTTTAATCCTCTGTCGGCACACGGGTGCGAATTTGGCTGGCCAAATATTAAAATTAAAAAAGGTGTTCCCAAAACATTATCATTATAATGGTGACAGTATATTTTTTAAGAATTGTGAATAAAATATTCGAATTCTTCGGAAAATTCTACGTCAATTTCATAGATATGTACATAATATATTCCTTATAAAATATTGAAACCGAAAATAGTTAAAGCGGCAAGAAAAAGTACAAACCAAATTCGCCACCGTGTGCCTTTCAAGCAGGGTGTGTCTACAGAGGGTTAAATTCCTCGAGCTATTAACTTCTGAATCTGTGAGAGATATTCTTGTTCAATCTGATGAAAAGTTTTATAAAAAAGATTTTCATAGAAAAAGAAATGTTATCATTTCACCAACATTTAAGTTATTAAATGATGCCAAATTTCTGCTCTCTTTTAAAAAAAATGCATAGATTTTTTTTTTTTGAATAACTTCAATTAAATCTTAAAAACAAAATTATATTGCGAAAGCATCTATTTTAAATGTTTTGACCTCCTAACGAAGTATAGCCCGTATATAGTATAGCTGAAAATTAGTAGGATTGTTGAAAACACCATCATAAATGATATAAGTACTTGAAGTCAAAAGTCACAAGAACGGTTTTCAGCAAAATGGTAAGTTTTATGATAAAATTAGCAATACAAAAATTTTAAAAACCAACAGTCAACCCGTGACCACGACAAGTGTAACCCTGTCGAAACGTCGGGAAATAATTTAATCGATTCATTTCGTTGAAAATAACAAAATAAAATCACGATAAGTCCGAAAAATTAAAATTTTAAAAATGTGTAATAACCGCGAAGAAATAAGTCTAAAATACAAAAATTGTAGATCAGTTAATTATCTATTAAAAAACTTAACATACCCACTTTTTTTCTAAGATTCTAAGAGGCATCGATTTTGAGATAATAACGGTTCACAGAGTTGAAGTTGAGGTTGTGTTGTAATCGTAATCCATACATTTTAAAGAAATGTTTCTTGTAATCTTTCTTAAGAATAGGACTACACAGATTTAAAACTACGAAGATTCTAAAGATTTTGAATTTTTCTTTGAGAATGAATTTTTTTGTCCAAAATTTCCTTTAAAGAATCGATTTTTGTAAATGTTTTGATTCGTTGCACTTGCACTTACACATCTGAATTGGGCCAGAAAAAGTATTCTAGTGTTTTTTCTATTTTACTCATTCAGCTTTCAGGTGCCGGTTCTTTTGTTCAGATTGTTCATTTATTACTCAAGATATAGCCCTAATACTAAGTAGGTATGTTTGAAAAAACAATGACAAATAACTTTGAAAAATCATCAGCCTTATTGCGTAATGTAATGAGTGTCCATTTTGGCTGTGAACCAGTCTTCTTCTTCCTTTTTCTCGGCGCTGTTATGATCTCGATGTCGAGGGGATCATAACTATCCCACGTAACTGCTACACACTAGTGATCCGCCTGTGGGGTTCGCCGGGTTGACCTCAGAAATCGGCGGCAAGCCTCCCGGTTTTGTATTGTTCCATTTCTAAGGCCAACTGAATGCTGGTGGTTTTCCATTTGCTTGTACCAGGAGTTTTTAGGCCTACCTTTCTTTCTATTTCTTTGGCTGTGAACCAGTATAATCACTAATCAGCAATGTGTAAGTAAGAAAGAAGAAAAAATAACGCTTTATAATTTTTTGGAGTTGAGGTCACATGAACTTATAAATTGTGTAAGTAAGGTTCACTTGAATGTTTTTTTTTAAATAATGATATTAATTTTTTTGATAATTTCATCGTGTACCAATTTTAATTAATTTTGCGCTAGCGAGAAAAAAATCATTTTCACAAACAAAGAACAAAAATGACAATTCGAATAGCGAGAAAATAAAAAAAAAAATGTGCTATGTAAAAACAGAAAAACGTTAAATAAAAAAATTAGATTTCCAACATCAAAAAAGGAATTTTAGCATTTAAATTAGTACTGCATCCAACTATTATAACTTATTTTTTGTTTTCATGTTAACATAGATATAAGGGGTGAAACTCAGATACTCAAAACTTTTAAGTGAATTATCTCGGTATTATTTTTTTTTAAAGCCTAGTAAGCAGGCTAACTGCATTATCCCAAATCTATTATCTCTTATGGTTTAAATTAAAATAAAATAGTATACTTCGTTGCTGAAAAAAAAAACAAAGTATTTCAACTTGAATTTTGCAATGTGAATTTTATTCCACTTGATTATTTTCTAATTTAAAAAAAATGCAAACACTGATATCGATAGGCTATCATAAAAAATATTGTTTTTTTTTTTTTATTCTTAATCCTAAGCTTTTTTAGCTTTCAATCCTTCCAAATACATGCCAAGTCCTTTTTGAACCATCGGCTGGTTGATAACAAACAAGAACTCTTGCAAATCTTGTTCTCTTGTCATAACCATTTGATCTAATCCGGCCTTTCGGAATTTTTGTTTCGTTATGCCTCTGGCAATTGGATTGACTTTGGCAAATGAAGCTATAAACTTCTCACATTTAGCTAAGGCTTCTTCTTTTGTGGCAGCTACTTCATCAATCAGACCGGCCTGCAGAGCTTCTTCGGTTGTAAAGAGTTTACCCTGAGTCAAGGCATTTTCAGCGGTTCGACGTGGAAGCACATTTAAGAATGTTGTCATAAACCAATCAGGAGCAACAATGCCTAACTTTGTTTCATTTAGACCGATTGTGAAGTTGGGCAACATGACACGGTACTCACAGCTAGTTGCTAGCAAACAACCACCAGCTGGTGAGTGTCCCTTGAACAAAAAAAAAAAAGATGGAATTTGATATTCTTATGACACAGAAGATGAGACTTGACTTACATTGACCAATGCCACACTGGGAACATTGCATCCATAAAGAGCTATCCAAGCATCTTGCAGAGCTGTCCAAAAGCTCTTAAGTCTCTCTGGATCTGGTTTGTACATTTCCATGAGGTCCAATCCAGCCGAAAAGATTGTCTTTGATGACTAGATACAAAAAAGAATAAAATAAGACTTATTATTATTCCTTATTTCGTAACCCTTTTGAGTAAAATAAATGTGACTATTTAGTGGGTTATAGATTTTTCTTGTATTTTCTAATTCTTAGTTAGTTAGTCATAGTCGACGTTTCAGGTATGAATATACCCTTCTTCTGAACTCCATTAATAAAATAATCAACAAAAATAAGGAGTTCCGATGGGAAGTCCTTCTTCTAAAATATTAGCAGATATTGTTATGGAAGCTTTATTAGATGAAGTTTTTGAAAAAATGACGAAAAAAAAAAGTACTGTAAAAGTTACAGCCCATAATAATATCAATATTAAGAACTGCCGCATCTCAAATTTCTATTTTCCATATGATTTACATGGGAAAGATTATGTTTTTGAGTTTGGAATTTTATGACTTTAATGGTTCATCAAAAAGGCTACATTTAATCATTTTCTTGTATAAAATTAATAGTGGAGTAACTAAAGCTCAAAAATTGGCAATATTAGGGAACCCGGCCGAACAGCTTAGATTTTGATGATCTTTTTTTTCAAACGTCGGTAATTAAAAATACTTTAAAGTCTATAGATTAAAAATTGCCGGTGTTGCCGTTTTGATTTTTTAAATTAAATTGAAGATTTTTGTGAACAAAAACAATTTTTTTTCAAAAATTTTTCTTAAATTTCATAAATTAATTGATGCCAAAAGATTGTCTAGGAAATTCAAGGAAAAAAAATATATGGAAGTGAGGGACAATCTTCCATAGTTCAAGCGATAGATGCAATTTTCTTATTAATTGACTTCAAACACAAAAACAACGGCAACACCTACAATATTCAAATATACATTTTTTAAAAGCTAGAAGCTTAGTCATATATGTAAAATTTAAAACTAAGTTAATTGAATGAACGGCTTTTGAAAGAATGGTAATTGAACTCAGATTTTTGAAAAAAAAAAATTATTGAAAAAATTTTAACATGTCGTTTTTTAAACTTGGTCATAATATAAAATGCATTTATTTTCAAATTTTTTTGGCCGCATTTATTATGATTTCAAATTATAAAAGGAAATGTCAATATGTATTACGGTTTATGAAAAAAATTAAAAAGTATTTCATTTTCGAAGAACTTTTTTTAATAAAAGTTTTGAAAAAAATGTAACTTATTTTTTTTTAAAGTTCAACATCTAAACATAAAATTATTTTTTATTCATTTAATAACCCTTACTGTTGAAAGTTATATAGCAAAAATTTACAGTTCCTATTTACCACAGTCTTTGAGAAAATTGATTATTTCAATGCAAAAATTCAGTTTTAATAAAAAAAAAACAAACCATTGAAATTGAAGTAATTTTTCATTTTTTTTTTTTTCAAAAGTGTGATATATTTTACCTTTTTTGCTTCGAAATTCAACTGATAATATTTATGGCCAAACATTTTTTTTAATAAATTCATATTTTATTAGAAAAAGTTTGGAAAAAAGTAATTTTAAATTTTTCTAATAACATTTTTTTTTTAAATTCTGAGTTTGAGGACCATTTTTTCAAAAAGTCTTGATTAAATTTAGTGGATTTAAATTTAAGAGATAAGAACGAGCTTCTGGCTTTTTAAAAATGTATTTGAAAATATTGTAGGTGATGCCGTTGTTTTCAAAATATTTTTTTTGTGTTAGAGGTCAAAATGTTAGAAAATTGCATTTATCGCTTAAACGATGGAAAATTGTCCCTTACTGCCTTTTATATATTTTCCTTAAATTACCTAGAGAATCTTTTGCTATCATTTGTTTTATGAAATTTGAGCAAAAAAATGGTTTTGTTAAGAAAAAAATTAATTTTAATTTTAAAAAACAATACGGCAACACCGGCAATTTTTAATCTATAGACTTTAAAGTATTTTTAATTACATACGTTTGAAAAAAAAAATCGTCAAAATCAGAGCTGTTCGGCCGGGTTCCCTAATAATTTGCTTTAGTTACTCTACTATAAACGCTCTACAAAAATACTTAAATAAAATTAAAAAAAAAACCACCCGAAAAATTGATGAAAATAATTTTTTTTTTTTTTTGAAAAAATAATTAATTCGAATTTATTGAAAATTACTAATACGATAGTATTAGGAGTTTGACAGTTAAATATAAAGAACCGAAAAACAAATTTTATACAAGAAAATAATTAAATCTTAAAAAAAGTTATAAAATTCCAAACTCAAAAACACAATCTTTCCCATGTAAATCATATGGGAAATAGAAATTTGCGGCAGTACTTAATTTTAATATAAAGGGCTGTAATTTTTACAGTATTTTTTATTTCGTCGTTTAACTATGAACGAAATAAAATATATATGTATTTTTTTTTTTTTTTTTTTAATCAGTCTAGTGTCCACTGTCACTTATTTAACTTTATTCAACAGTTTCGTTTAATGTACAAGTTGTCGGCATTTTGTTCATAATAGCATATTTATTGGTGTTAAAACACTGTTTAATGACCCTGTCGGTGTTCTGAACCGGCCAGGAGTCTAACGATTTTCATGAATCTGATCTTTTTGTTCTACGTTTTTTCTCATTATTTTTGTTGTTTCTCATTTCTCAATTGTTTTTTTTTTTTTGTCTTCCAAAGTAAACGCAATAAGCTGACTTATTTTCTTTGCGATTTATTTTTTTTTATTTAAAAAAATTTTTGGTGTTCATTTTTTTTAGTCAGAAAATGTCAGGGGGCATTCGAAATTTGGGAAGGTTCTGGTGGGCCATATCACAAAAAAGGTTGGGAAACACTGGTATAGACGAAGGACATAAACCAGATTTCAATACCGTAGACATAACATATTACAGACAGAAAAACGTTATAGTAAAAGGATGTTACTAGAAATGTTAGGTACATATTTAAGATACAGATAATACTGTTAATAGAGGGTTAGATTGTAGTCAGCAGTATTTATAGTCAGTTTGTCCAATGAAATATGTTAGACTAAGTTTTGCCTCTTTTTTTTTACTTGAATTTTTAGATAAGATTTGTTTGTGTAATTCAAACAAATGTTTGAACTTCTTATCAAATAGTAAAAATTAAATTTCATTATTTTGAAATTTCAATGATACAAAACGTCTTTTTCAAGACCTCTGTTATTTAATTTTAAAATAATATACCATATAAAAAAAGACAAGCAGTTGAATATAACTATTGTTGAGAAACCTTTAGAGGTTATAGTTTTTTTAAATATTGTAAGTATAGATATTTAGTATTTTTGGTTGTTATTTTTAAGAAATTTTATTTATAGAGTCCAGAAGAAGGGCATATTCATACCTGAAACGTCGACTGGTAGGTACTAACTAAGAATTAGAAAATAAAAACAGTAGAGACCTTTAGCCTACGAAATAGTTAAATTTAAAATAAGACTTATTATCCTGAATCTTATCCAACTTACCGAAGTCAATATCAAACCCTTGCTTCTGTTGTTTTCGATTTCATCAATTGACTTCTTGATGGATGTGAGCAGATCCAGATTCAATCCATTGACTGGAGGTCTGTTTAGGGTTAGGGTGGCTATGCCAGTCTTATCATTGACCTCTACAGTTGTTAATGGTGCCGAAGAAGACATCTGCCTTACTCCAGGTAAGACAGACTTCAAGGTCTTTGCGTAGTTCCATGCAATGCTCCTCATTCTGACTTAACTGTAAATAAATCAAATCTATTAATCAACAAGTTGAACTTTGGACGAGGAAGATTAGGATGATTTTTTGTGAGGAAGATGTTGCTGATTGATCTTTTTTGCTGTCGTGATAAGATTATGCACTTACTTGGCTATGGTGTATAGATAATATATTTGTTGTTAATAAAATAAATATTTAAATAGTATTTTTATTTTTATTGCAAAGTGAAATTTTTTACTTACCTCTCTTTGGCACGAATTTGAAAATAAATTGTGAATGGAGGAGAACTTCCCGCTTATGTCAATTCTGCAGTGAAGAAAAAATAAGAAAACATTTTTTTATATTGAAAACAAAAACAAAACAAGCTTTTTTTTGTTGTAATTAGTATTGGAAAAAATGTTTGTTTATCTTTTCTCCAAGGGGAAAAGCACTCAAAATATTTCGAACATTGTATATAAATTTTCGAATTGAGCGATTTTTGTTTGAAATGTGAGTCAAAATGGTCAAATGCAACAAGTAGAAATGAACGCGTTCAGTACATTCTTTTTATTTTTTCGGTTTTCGTAAAAAACCTTTTGCGAAGAAGGTTTGTTAGAGTGATTAAAAATGTCAAAAACATGAGAAAAAAATACATAATTTGCTCAGTTAATTTTTTCGGACTCACAGTTTCGCAGAAATAATAAGGGCTTGACCATACCGAAAATTCGGCTGTGGAAAAAAAATCCAAAATGGATGTGGATTTTTTTTTCATACAATTTCATGAGTAGGTACAACTACAACGGCCACTTTTTGAAAAAAGTCAAAAAGTGAAAATTTTCAAAATCATTTTGTGACAGTTTTTCCGACCACAAAATTAAAAATAATGATGCAGAAAGCTTATTTTTTGGTTTAAAAAAACCATTTAAAAAAGAAATAAAAAAAATTACTTTTGTAAATTTCCCACTTTTTCACTTTTTAGGTCATTGTAGTTATATGGCTTTACTTGGGCAGAAAGTTATGATTATACCTAAAGCGGTTAATTCCCTGCAAACCAAAACTCTGTAGATTTCTTGAAAACACAACCACAAAAAAAATGTATTCTTTTAAACAAAGTTGTACAAACATGGTTTAGGGGTTGAATTACCGCACACGATTACGATCATACGTTAACGTTTTGTTTATATTGCTCTCTCTATTTAATTAGTAGAAGAAGATAGGGACACATAGCAACCATACGTTAACGAACGTATGCCGTAGTTCGACCCCAGGAATTCAACTTGCTGACTTCAACACAGTCAGCAGTTCAAATTTAATTTTTTTTTTTTTGAAATAGCAAAACCCATGCTTGAATCAAAGTTGAACCACATCTAATAACCTGTTTCCACTAGAACCCAAATCGTGATAATTTCCCAAATTATATCATTTCGACTCTAGTGAAAACAGGCTATTAGATGGTTCTACTTTCATTCAAGCATGGATTTTTTTATTTCAACATTTATTGACTTTGAACCAGAGCTAAACCTCAGTTTTACAACCAATCTCAATATGTTTGGTTCAGCTATTCTTATCTTCTGAAATTGGTATTTAAAGCCTGGTACGCTGCTCGCGCTAAATTTTAGCCGAGATAAAATTCCCATACAAGTTATCGATAATTTGTATGGGATCCATTTTATCTCGGCTAAAAATTTTCGATAATTTGTATGGGAGCTAAAATTTAGCGCGAGCAGCGTACCAGGCTTAAGCAGAGTGATTCAAAAGTTCATATATTTTAAGATAGCCAAATCCATGCTTGAACTAAAGTTTAACCATAGCTAATTCACCAAAATCGACAAAATAAAGGAGAACGTTATATAAATTTGACCCTCTATAAGAATCTTAAACGAAGCTTTACCGAAGCTCTACCGGAGCTTTGAGATTTGACAGATAGCTTCAGAAGAGCTTGTATAGCTCTTTTATACATGTCTTATCAAAATTAAAAAAACAACGACATAAACAAAAAAGAATTCTTTTTTAACTGGTTTTATATCATGAATTTTATCTTTTGGTCTGATATTATCTAGTTTATTTTTATTAGTAAAAAAGTATATAATTTTTTTACCACACCCAGGAATCGAACTTCGTATCATTGTATATATATTCTTATAGTACTCTCATGAAGTAGAATTTTCTGTATTGCGTCGCCACCGCTGGGATCGCTAGTTTATTTTATGTTTGAACCTTATGCAGAAAATTGAAGTGCAGATCTACCAAAAGATGTCGCTAAAGTATTTTCATGGATTGATAGTACTATAGAAATATATATACAATGTTCGTATCTTCTAAATTATTCAATGTCAAAACCAAAAAGTGTCCGAACTAGATTATTCAATATCAAAACCAAAAATCAAATACAAACTTGGTAATTTGTGTAAAGCTTCTATAATGATGAAAACTTGTCGAAAATACAAAGAAAACAACAACAATTGACAGTAGCTTCCGACTCCATCCGCCAATTATGGTTCTGGCTTAAGCAAGTTTATCCGAAAAACAAGCTTTCTTCGTTTAAGTTTCTTTAACAGTATTTAAACAACTTATTAGAAGTTCTTAAACAAGTCCGAAAGCGATTAAATTCTGAAGCAAGCTCAATACAAGCTGTATAAAAAGTAGAACCTGCGGAATTTCAATTTACAGAAGCTGTTGTGCTAGTTAGGTATGGCCCCTAGTATGCTCTAAGACCACCGATATAAACTACACTCTGGAAGTGGTTTAATATTTTCCTAAAACATTTTGCTTCCACCTTTATTTATTTTCCAATTTCCTCACATAGATGTCACCACCATCGCCTGTCACTTTTCCTCGCTGACAAGCTTACACGTCACGAAAAATATACACACATTTCACATCTTTTATTCCACTCAAATTTTTGTCCAGAATTTTTGAAGTCGTGTCGTCGGCAATATACTCTTCTCCTCATTAAACCACTGCCAAAGGCAAACCGTCTCCTCCGTAGACTTTCACTTTGATTAAAGTTAAAAGAAAAAAACATAAATAAATACAAAATGGTTCAAGCAAAAACACAAAAAGTTGGCTCATCTGGATTCACCAAAGAAGAGGAACTCCTGCTCAACGATTTCAGCCGAAATGTCTCAACAAAATCATCAGCCTTATTCTATGGAAATGCCTTTATCGTATCTGCCATTCCAATTTGTAAGTAAAAGAGTGCTTTTGTCTCTATGACACGTCAAGACTTTGAATCTTTATTATCCAACAATTTAGGGCTCTTCTGGCGTATTCACAACATGGATCTCTTGTCCAGTGCTATTTTCTTCCTCCTCATGACCGGAGCTAGCACATATTTAATGGCCTTGGCCTACAAGAATATCAAATTCAGTCTGAAGCACAAGATCTCTGTGAAGCGTGAAGATGCCGTCACTCGGGAAGTTAACCGCCAATTGGCCGATGACAAGAAAATCACCAAGAAGGAAAAGGACGAACGCATCTTGTGGAAGAAGAACGAAGTTGCCGACTACGAGGCAACCACCTATTCCATCTTCTACAACAATGCTCTTTACTTGACCATTATCATCTTCATCAGTTTCTTTATTTTGAAGAACTCCTCGCCAGCTGTGAATTATATCTTTTCAGTTGGTTTGGCCAGTGGAGCACTAGCGCTGTTCTCCACCAGCACTCAAACATACACTAACTAAGGAGAGAGGCTGATATTCATTTTTTTTTTTCTTTTTTTATTATTTTTTCAAATTTTTCTTTTCTTTGTATATTTTTCAATTTTGAAAACAAAAAAAAAAAAACGAAAGAAAATATAGTTTGTAATTAAAAAATAGATTACACATAAATTTCTTCTGCGGAGAAGTCGAAATAAAAAAAAATGATTTAATTAATTTAATACAAAACTAATTGATTTTTAATTGAATTTGTTGGCGAATATGTTGGTTTTTGGGTTCAAAAGGGTTTGTCTTCTAGGTAATTACTTTCTAATGACTGCGAGTTTTAAACAAATTGATTTTGCGGTAAAATGATTGTCTGAAATGTAAAGATCTAGATGCTTAGACAAGGAAGGCATCCCTGAAAAATGTAATTGTCGTTTTTATGTTTTTTTATTTTCAGTATACTATATAAGAAACTATCGAAAATATGAATTTTATTTAAATAACGGTACATGGTTAGAAGTTTAGCAAACTTTAAAATCGGTTCAGCTATAATGAAAACCATTTATATTGACTTTTCCATCATTGTTATCAAATTTTGTTTTGATGAAAGCCAGAAACTGTTTTCGAGACGGTACCAATACTTGACCTATATTGTTCTAGTTCTATAGGTCAAGTTTTCGTTCGTAATAATAAAATAGAAATAAATTACCAAGCAATTCAACATAAATGTTTTTGAAATCTATACTGAAACCAGGGGTCAAATCATCTTATACTTTAACGAGTAACTCGTGAGCGGAATCTGTTCATTTGGCATGATGTCATACGTACTGCAAACGACTTCGTATTCAAACGAACGGAATGTCATTCGTTTGGTTTGAAGCTTTGGAACAAATTGTAAACGGGTTCAAAAAGTAAAGAAAATATAACATATATCTTATTTAAATATTAATTAAACTGTTTGAAATCACGAAAACATACTATATTAGGACATATATATTAACAAAATAAAATTTCACCAAAAGAGTTCAAAACACCAGCACCAACCCCCATTGCAGACCATTGATTTAAAAAAAAAAAAATTCCTCAAATTAGAATACAGTAAAACCTATTTAATTGGACCACCCTTGGGACCGAAGAAAAGTGGTCCGATTTGGAGGTGGTCCACTTATAGAGGTTCCTTTTTAATCGGACCGGTCCATTTAGAAAAAAATTTCTCTCATTCATACCTCTAACCCACGTAAAAATGACAAAAAATATAGGTACCTACCAACAAATTTCAAAAGGCTTAATAACTTTAACATTCTTTTTCAAATCCATTTCACAAAACAATCAACTTCAAAAACTCTATTGCACTGTCAAATTGTTTCCTTTGCCAAGAAACGAAAAATAAAATTAAACATTTTGAGGAATCCCCAAATAACAAATGTAACTTTGCAAAATTGGCCAAGAAAAAAAATGGGATGCATATGTACATGAACATTGAACACACATGTTCCAAATTTTTTACTTTTGGTCCAATTAAACAGGTAAAACAATAAGCAAGGAATGTTATAAAGGTGGTCCATGGTCCGATTAGCAGTTGTCCCGATTATAGAGGGAAATTTGTATGAAAAATAGCAGGGAAAGCATTAAGTGCGGTCCGAATAGGAGGTGGTCCGATTATAGAGTGTCCCAATTAGGAGGTTTTACGTAATATGAAAAAAAAAATTTGATTTTATAATCAAAAGGAAGTGATTAATAATAAAACTCTTAAAATGTATAAAAAAAAAAAAAAAAAAAAAAAATCTTGCCAAAAGTGGGGCTCGAGCCCACACCATTTACGCTCCCATATCTTTTATGAAGGCAAAATTGCTCCTCGAGGTCAAATTTGTCACACAATTACATATAGCCTTTGCAATTGTAGATTCTGCCAAAAATTACGTTCTGTTTGCTAACGTAGCCGTCACCCCAATCAATATGCTCGTTTAATGTATCACGTAATTGTCTTTCGTACACTTGAGGTTTCGTGAACGGATGCGACGATTTGGCCCCAGTACTGACTTTCGAATTGGGGGAAATTTTAATTCATAACTGCTAGTGGGGATAGGATGATTTTTGGATAAGAGAATTTGGAAGAATGTAGAATCAGTAGTGGGTGCAGGTGAACCATGTCGAATGAAGAAAATTTTTACTTGCAATATACAAATACATATATGTAGGCACTATATGGAGAGTTAAGGATTCGTAAGAAAAAGTCGAACTCGAAAGAATAATCAGACATGGCAATACGAAGTCTGTATGTAGGTATATACCTCGTGCTGCAACCTAAACTACTGGAGCGATGATCTTCCAACTTGGAAGCATATTACTCATGAAATTGCTTTAACGAATCAAAATTATAACTTTTCCCTATTTTTTTTTTTTTTTTTTTTTTTTTTTTAAAAAGGTTTTCCATTATAGCTGCTTTTACCATAAGAGCATTTAAGGGCATTTTATTTTATTTATTATTTTATTCAGGGGCGTATACAGGATTTCTTCTTGGGGGGGGTCATGCCAAATTTTTTTCTACAAAAGTTTTGATAGTAGGCATAAACTTGAAAATGTGCTATTTGAATTAAAAATATTAAAGTTTGTTCGTTTTGCAAATCGAATCGAGCAGTTCCGAAGAGTTTTAAGAATAACCAAACAAAAACGTTGTGTGATTCGTTTGCTTTTGTTTAGGGTTCAACCTTAAGTCTAACCAATTAAGACCATCCTGTCCTTAAAGTACAGTGTAATGTATACGGATAGGATTTTCATACACTTAAAAACGAAAAATATGTGCTCAAAATATACTCTTAAAAAAAAAATATCTACTTTAAATATGCTTTTAAGGCCACATGAATTTTTAAAATATAAATATTTCTTTAAAATTATAAAAAGATTTTACGTAACTTTTATGAAATCTATATACGAAACCATTTCCGAGTTCAAAGATGTAACTTTTTGGAAATATTAGGGTTTTCCTTAAAAACAATAAATAAAATTGGCGAAAATTGACTCTTAAATAATCCAATAATACAAAATTTTCAGCTGTTAAAAATTTAATGGGCTTAAATTTAGATTAAAATTTGTTTGCAGATGGTTTTGTTTTTTTTTTTTTTTATTAAAAAGGATTATCATGGCAGAAAAGGGGCAGAGAAAAATATTAAAATATTAAGTAATAAGGCCCAGTTGTACAAACATTTAATCCGTGGTTCAGCAACTTTTATCTTATGAAATCGGTGGTAAGGTTCCAGTTTAGCACTGGTGCAAGGTTCACATATGTAAAAATGGCCACATCCATGCTTGAACCAAAGTTGACCCGCAGCTAATCCGTCGAAATCGGTGGGTTTTAAATTCCTGAACCAAGGCTGATCCACGTTTGTACAACTGGCACTAAGCCATACAGCTGAAATTTTTTTATTTACCTCAATAGCGACAAAAATTTTACACGGGGCTAACTATTTAACGCAATTCACACACACACGGCCTTAATTTATTTTTTACTTCGACCTATTTCTGCAATTCGATAAAATTTAGCATTTATCATTTTTTGTCTGAATTTAAAGTATTTTTGGGGCGACTTTCCATTAAGGGCGCACGCCTAGAGTTGTGATTTTATTTTTTACAGTGAGCTTAGGGTCTCAATAGTATACCTTTAAAATATTAAGGTTAGGAAACACCCCTAAGGCCCAATTTATTGACTCTCCATTAAACTTAAATCGCCATTAAAAAAGGGAATTTTAAAATTAAAAACCAATTTCGTTTAATTCAGTCTCTTTTAAGGATTTTTTTGAAGTTTGGCATCATTAACTAATTGAGCATTAAATTTAAAAGTAGTTTTTGTTAATACACCAAATTCGACCTTTTAAGAGGGATTTTTAGAGCAAATTTAGGTTTTAAACAGAATTTCTATTTATTAACTCTCCATTAGTGTCAAATGTCATTTCATTTATTTTTTTTATTTGAATTATTATTTTATTTGAAAAATGTCAAATGAGCTAAAGAATTATTAAAAAAACATCACAATTATGAAAAAAAGTCCAGACTAGAATTTTTTGTAGGTATACACACATGCATTTGTACCATAACAAAGAACAAAATTCAAAGAAATTAATGCATTTCTTGTCTACTTCGCACAGATAATACTAGATCTACTAGATTATATTCTCCACTTCAAAACTAAACATTTTTGAGATGCTGCATAATACATACTGTAAAGTTTTATTCCGGGTTCACAATAAAACTTATTTCGTTTATTTTAACTTCCACTTATCTTTCCGTTCAAATAAGAACACACTTTATTTCAAATCAATTTACTTTTATTATTCGCTCAAACAAACACACTTTTCAATCACTTTATTTACTACTAACAATTTCCAACACTTTATTTCACTTTGTACTGTACTCTTTCACATTCAAGATTAAACTGTATCCGGTCGGTGTCCACGCTGCCCTTTTATACCTGAAATTCGGAATTCGAGAATGTCTTCGAAGGTTCTCGTCTTTGCTTCTCGAAGCTTCCTTTCCAAGAGGGGGCGCTTCATACTTCCAGTCCAGTGGGATATTTTGGGATATTCAGCAGTCGAGGGAATTTCTTTGGATGCGTTCAGAGGGTAGTTTCTTAATTACTAAAGGTCCGTTCACATTTCTACCTTTACTGTAGCAGGTAGTGTGTTCAGACTTTTATCTTAAAAGTAGTTCGGTAATTCATCGTTACATTGCCCCCCTCTTAGGATTGTTCGTCCCGAACAACTCCATTGCTTCTTTCACCATTATAACGATGTAAACGGTCACAATGAACTACCTTTAATTTGCCTCTTACCCCTCTCTGTATACGGTAAACCACGTCGTTGATTCTGGTTGTTACTGTGTAAGGGCCTTCCCAGTTTTGTTGTAGCTTCGGTGATAGTCCCTTTTGTCGGTGGGGATTGTAAAACCACACAAGTTCTCCTTCTTGAAACCCTGTTGCTGTCGCTCGCGCGTCATATCTTGTTTTCATCCTGTCACTAGACGCTTTTATATTTGTCCTTGTCCGTTGGTGAATGTCAGCCAGTGTTTCTTTCAGGTTATCAACATACTCATCTATTTCCTGTGGCTCATTTGGAACACATCCGAATTTTATCTCACTTGGCAGCCGTATTGTAGAACCAAAAAGGACTTCCGATGGTGTATGTCCAGTGGAACTATGTGTTGCACTTCTATAAGCCATCAAGAATAATGGAATATGTCGATCCCAGTCTCGTTGATTATCGTTGACTACTTTTGACAGGTGTTCTTTAAGTGTCCTGTTAAATCGCTCAACCATCCCATCAGATTGTGGATGAAGCGGTGTTGTTCGCGTCTTCTTGATGCCAAGGAGTGAGCAAACCTCTTGAAAAATCTTAGATTCGAAGTTCCTTCCTTGGTCGGAATGAAGTTCCATGGGTACTCCGAACCTGCTCACCCAATGAAAGACAATCTTATCCACAACTGTTTTGGTTTCCTGGTTTGGGATGGCAAATGCCTCAGGCCACTTGCTGAAGTAATCCATCACTACGAGGATATACCGGTTTCCTTTGTTGGTTTCGGGAAAAGGACCTGCCACGTCTATTGCAATCCTCTCAAAAGGTGTGCCCACATTGTACTGATGCATCGTGCTTTGCATTTTTCTAGCTGGTCCTTTGCTAGCGGCACAAGTATCACATTTTCGGCACCACTTTTCAACGTCTTCTCTCATACGTAACCAGTAGAATTGCTGGCGTACCTTTTCCAGCGTCTTGTTGATGCCTAAATGGCCTCCAGAAGTTCCCTCGTGCATCTCTCGGAGAACATCATTAACCTTTGACTGAGGTACGATTAGTTGCATTACATAAGATTTACCATCTACGGATTCCCACTTACGCCTGAGTAACCCTTCTTGCACATGAAGTGAGTCCCATTGTGCCCAATATGCTTTGAGATTGGGGCTTCGGTCGGAGATGTCGGCCCATTCTGGTTTCTCTTCATGTTCCTTCCATGCAAGGATGGGTTCGATGTCCGAATCTTCCTGTTGGGCCATCCTGAGTTCTTCATTACTCCAGCCGCAAATGGGATTAGCTCTCGTTCTTCTTACAGCGACAACTTCCTTTTCCTCTAGCCGTGTGCAATGCTTGCAGTCTTGCTTGCACGGGCGCCGAGATAATGCGTCTGCATTTGAATGTAGCTTTCCTCTTCGATGTTGAATCTGACATTGATACGTCTGGAGTATCTCGATCCATCTTGCTACTTGACCCTCTGGATTTTTGAAGTTCAAAAGCCAATTTAGTGCACCATGATCTGTGCGAAGAAGGAACTTCTGTCCATAGATGTACTTATGGAAGTGCTTTGTTGCCAATACCAGAGCTAGAAGTTCCCTTCTGGTCACGCAATAGTTTCTTTCTTGTTTCGAGAGTACCTTGCTGAAATAGGCAACGACCTTTTCTTCTCCGTCATGAACTTGCGATAAAACAGCACCAACTCCAACATTACTTGCATCTGCGTCAATGATGAATTGTTTGCCTGGAGTCGGATAGGCCAACACAGGAGCTTCACATAACCGTAGCTTCAGTTCCTGAAAGCTTTTCTCACACTCACCTGACCATTTAAAGGGTTTACCCTTCTCCGTAAGCTGGTGCAAGCTTTTGGCGATTCTCGCAAAATCCTTCACGAACCGTCGATAGTACGTTGCCAGACCGAGGAAACTCCGAAGTTGATGCTTGTCCTGAGGGGTTGGCCAATTCTTCACAGTGTCAACTTTTTCTGGATCAGTCATTACTCCTTGGGATGAGATGATATGCCCCAAATATTTAACCTCGGTCTTGAAAAGTGCACATTTCTTTGGATTTAACTTAAGATGTGCTTCTCGTAGCCTCTGGAATACAGCCTTTAGGTTTTCACAATGGTCATCAAATGTTTTCCCGTAAACGATGACATCATCCAAATAGACTAGGCAAGATTTCCAGGTTAATCCATTTAAAACGCACTCCATTAAGCGCTCAAAAGTAGCTGGGGCATTACATAGCCCAAACGGCATGACATTGAACTGCCACAGACCATTTCCTGTGGAGAAAGCCGTCTTTTCTCGATCTTCTGGATGGATTTCTACCTGCCAGTAGCCACTCTTCAAATCCAAAGTCGAAAACCATTGTGCTCCTTCCATTGCATCTAGAGTATCGCTGATTCTTGGCAGTGGGTAGCTGTCTTTCTTCGTCACATCATTCAGCCTGCGGTAGTCGACACAAAATCGAGTGCTTCCATCCTTCTTTTTGACGAGAACTACCGGTGATGCCCAAGGGCTTTTGGAATTTTCAATCAGCCCGTCTTTCTTCATTGTCGATATCATTTCTTCAACTTCACTTTGTTTGGCCAAGGGGAGACGTCTTGCTGGTTGACGAATCGGCCTAGCGTCTCCTGTATCGATTCGATGCTGCACCAGTTGTGTTCGGCCGTATTGCCCGCTGGGTGAAGAGAAGATATCAGCATATTCATGAAGAAGCCTTCCCGCAACATTAAGCTGATGTTGACTCAAGTTGTCTGAATTGAGAATTTGTTTCTTTAGTTTCTCCGAGTTCATAGTCATCTGTGTATCCACCTCGTTGATCTTAGTTATTGCGGCCACAGATTCACATTGCCCAACAACTTCTCCTTTCTTAAGCTTTATTGGGTACGGTTTGATGTTAAGTATCCGTACAGGTACCATGTTGTTCTTTGGTGCCACAAGAGTCTTCCCGATGATGATGCTTTCGGAACTTTGCTCAACTTCTGGTTCAACCATGAGGTATCGATGGCTTCCAAAGTTCCCCTTTAACTTGGTCCACACAAAAACTTCTGAAGAAGGAGGCAGGCACATGTCTTCTTTGATGACAGTTCTAATTGTTGTCGAGTTTTCAGTGCCATAGACCATTGGAATCTCTACATTTCTGTATTTCAGGACTTGATTACCGATATCCAAAATGATTCCATGCTCCTTCATGAAGTCGATTCCAATGATGCACTCGTCACATATATCTGCCACCAAAAACACATGCGAAAACTCTAGTTCTGCCATACGGATCGTAAGACGAACTTCACCGTACACCCTTGCTGCTTCTCCTGTGGCGGTCTTCAGACGGTAGCTGTTGGTGTTATGTAGCCATGTCATCTTCACCAAGTCTCTTCGTACAATGGAGGCGGTGGCACCGGTGTCAATTGTAGCCACGTATTGTTTGTTGTTTATGGTCGCCTCCACTGTCAGACTTTTGTTGTCTCGTTTAGTCTGTGAGACTTGAATTGTGGTTCTGGGGCCATCGATACCAGAAACCAGCTTCTGCCCCTCGAAGGTGGTTCTTACTCGTTTCCCGAATGGGAATTCAAGATGAGCATGAGTGTTAGTTGTATCGCTTACCTGTTGTTTGGCAATATTCCTGTTTCCACAGTGTTGGCAAGCAGTTCTTCTTGGTGGCAATCTGCACTGCCGCTGGAGATGTCCGGTCTTGTTACAGTTCCAGCATCGAGCAGCTCCGTCTCGCTGGTTTCTTTGGAATGCGAGTTTTTGACAAGAGCATTCCTCCACTGTAACTTCTCTTACCCGATGAACGCCTTGAGAAGCCTGTTCTGCTGCTTCCATAGTGAGTGCAAACGCTAATGCTTCAGGAAGGGAACGTTTTCCAGCTGTTCGAATTGCTCGCTGAAGATTTATATCAGATACAGCACGTACAAAGGCTTCTGTCGCAAACTGATTGATAATGTCGTCTCCTGCTGTCGGATATGCCAGATGAGCTAACCTTTCAATATCTGCTTGGAGTTGTTGCAGAGTTTCTCCTCTTTTCTGGACTCTTGTATTGAGTTGGACGCGGAAGACTTCCTGCATATGGCCATGTCCAAAGCGTTTTTCAATGACCTGGACAAGAGCGTTAAAGTTACCATTCTTTTCTGGTGGTAAAGTTTGTAACAACTCAGCAGCAGGACCTCTAAGAGCAAGAGTCAGCGCTATACATTTGTCTTCGTCATCCCAGCCATTTGTTGTGGCAGCTGCCTCAAACTGTTTCTTGTAGATCGACCAAGAACTTTGTCCATCAAAGGTTGGTGGATGCATTTCCTTCTTCTTTGAATACTCACCAGAACTTTCTCGGGCCTTAATTTTTCGAACCTTGTCCAACTCTTTAGTAATGTCTTGGAATTTCTCTTCGAACTTTGTGTCCATTGCCAACAGCTTTTCTTTGTTTTCTTCAACACGCTCGTCAAGAGCAGTGAACTTCTTCTCGAAATCACCAAGCTTTCCCTCTAAAAGATTTTTCTGTTCTTCTAGAAGATTCTTTTGCTCATCGCGATGTTCTTCTAGATGTTTCTCCATTTTTTCGAGAAGATTCTGTTGTTCACTCTTTTGCTCGGTACGTTGTTTCTCAATTTTTTCGAGAAGATTCTGTTGTTCACTCTTTTGCTCTGTTCGTTGTTGTTCCATTTGTTCTCTTTGTTCATTGCGTTGTGTCTCAATTTGTTCAAGAAGATTTTTCTGTTCATCCTTTTGTTCTTTACGTTGCTGTTCCATTTGATCTTTCTGTTCTTCAAATTTTGCAAGGAGAACAGCCATCATGGATGACATATCGGAACTAGTACTTACTCGTTCTTCTACCATTTCAACTTCGAATTGAAATGTATCCAAATCTTCGTTTTTCTGGGTTAAATAATCCTGCAGGCGAATAATGAGGTCATTTTTCGATCCAGCAGTAGGAAGACCTCGTTTAGTTAATTCCGCCTTCAGCTCAGTCAAACTTAACTGATTCAATGTCTTACCCATTTTAACTTTTCAAACGCGAGCACTTTTACTTATTTCAAAATGTTTTACACTTTGTTTATTGTTAAAACACACGCGCACTTTTTATTTTATTCGCGAAATTATCTGATTCGCACAAATAAATAAGTTTTATTCCACTTTTCTGACACCAATGTAAAGTTTTATTCCGGGTTCACAATAAAACTTATTTCGTTTATTTTAACTTCCACTTATCTTTCCGTTCAAATAAGAACACACTTTATTTCAAATCAATTTACTTTTATTATTCGCTCAAACAAACACACTTTTCAATCACTTTATTTACTACTAACAATTTCCAACACTTTATTTCACTTTGTACTGTACTCTTTCACATTCAAGATTAAACTGTATCCGGTCGGTGTCCACGCTGCCCTTTTATACCTGAAATTCGGAATTCGAGAATGTCTTCGAAGGTTCTCGTCTTTGCTTCTCGAAGCTTCCTTTCCAAGAGGGGGCGCTTCATACTTCCAGTCCAGTGGGATATTTTGGGATATTCAGCAGTCGAGGGAATTTCTTTGGATGCGTTCAGAGGGTAGTTTCTTAATTACTAAAGGTCCGTTCACATTTCTACCTTTACTGTAGCAGGTAGTGTGTTCAGACTTTTATCTTAAAAGTAGTTCGGTAATTCATCGTTACAATACATACATAACATACATACATAACATTGCAATTGAAGCCATGAGAAGAAGAGATATATGTAAAGCTTACTTCTAAACCAATGACACGAGATAAATGCCGATAACACTTAAATTTAAGTTGTTATTTGACACCGATGGAAAAAATTAAAAATTTCACTTAACTCCTTCTTCTCATGGTTTCAATTGTAGCTTGTAGCATTCTTTGGTTACCACTGGTATATCGTTAATCTCTTGCATTTTCTGGCGTTTTCAGCTGCAAAATACTTACGGGTCATAGTTTTTTGGTTTTTCTTCCAATTCAAATCTATTTGATTTGACAAAATTGTAGCTAGGATATTTTTAACAGAGTTTTAAATTTAAAGTTTCCATTAAAAGTAAGGACTTTAACTAAAGAAGAGTGAATTAAATGAATTTTTAATGATGTATAGTTAAAGGCGACAATAGTTTAACGAGGCCGTTAACTAAAGCGATAAATTTCAAAATTTAATGGAGGCTCAATAAATTGGCCCTAAGTATGATTAAAAAATAAATATTTAAATTTTTCATACAAAATGTATGCAAATATGACGACCACGAAGAATTTGAAGTTTGAGGCGTATACAAGTGAGATGCGTAAGGGGGGTCATGCTGCCCCCCTGCAACCCCCCTGCTTGGACTCACTATAGGATTTGAGGTGGGGACAAGTTTGGGTATGTAAAAAGAACTTCAAAAAAAAATTTTTTTCTTCGCGGTCGTCATTTGCATGTATTTTGTATGAAAAAATGAACTTTAAAAAATTAATTAAAAATATAAATACACGTTTCCTAACTTTAAAATTGTTATTTTTATTACTTACTAGTCATTAATCTTTCAAATAAAATTACTCGCGTATTAAAATTCGTGCGCCCCTAAGGAAAGTTGAGCCGTGTTTTTTCCTACTGTTTGGTATCAAACTACCTGACCCTCCCAATAAGAACTATGTACACTACATTACCTACAATGTGAAGCCATTTTGCAAGCCTCTCTATCCTTCTCCTTCACTCCCATGCACGGTTGTCATTCAACAAGCATTTCACAAATAAAAAAAAATCAAAGCATCATCATTTTTCATTTCATATTCCAATTCCATCATCAAACGTTGTTCTGCAAGTGATTCGTAAACATTGATTTCATATTTTTTGTCAATTAAATTTAAATTCTTTTAAACATAATTTCCTTCAAATTAAATCTGAATATAAAGTGAATTTTAATCATGGATTGTGATGATATGATTATGTCCGAAGAACCCAATTTGTCTGTGAGTATTTTTACTGTAAATTTTCACGTGTGATGGAATTTTTAGACTAAAAAGTCTAATTTGCAATAAAAAATTTAAAATATTTATATCAGAAGTTAAATTTCTTCAAGATAACATCAAAATCATACGATAATTTGTTGTTTTACAATGATTTTGCTGAATTTTCTTTGTTTTCGACCAAAAAAAAGCTAACTGCGTAGTAAGAATTTGATTGTAAATAAACAGGGGGTGTTTCAGTCTCATGCTCTTCATGTCTCATTCATACGCTGCAGTTGTGTCTGTGTGGTTGTTGTTGTTGTTTATGGGGTTTGTTTTTCTTATGAAGAGAATGAAAGAAAATATCAGCGATGTTATATGATTTACTATGCAAAAGTATACAAAAAGTTACCGAAAACAAGAACTGTGTTCATTTTCTTTTATTCGGCTCTGAAATCAATCAATGTTGCCATATTGTTAAAAGTATAACAGAAGTGTTACACTTTTCAAATATTGAATAATTTTGTTACTTACTATGTTACTTTTTATTACACTTTGTTACACTTTTTTCCAATAAAATTTGGTTTGTTTTTCGTTGAAATATAGATAAAATTTCAACTGGAAGCACTTTTTTCTTCGACCGAAATATAAGTCGATAAATTTGTTTGCTTATACAATACACAATTTATGCAAAAACTGTCCATTTTGCAGGCAACAATGATCTGCATATGATAAAAAAGTTTCAAATACATATATTTTTTTATACCTATTTGTATTTGCCTAGGACAAAATACACTTAGGAGCAAAAAAATGGAATCAAAATTTTCGTTCTGTAAAAACAATAATTGGTCAGGATGTAATTGACATACATGAATGTCAATTGCACCATTAAAAAGCTTGAAACAACAGCTTTAAATTAATGCTAGGAACTTAAAAACCCGTTCACTTTTTAAAGATCCAATCAACATAAATGAAGTATGTAAGGAAAAAAGACCTGAATTTGAAACAGAGAGTATCTGTAAAATTCAACATTAAAAAACAATTAAGTGGAATTTATTGACAGACAAAGTCAATAGTAACGTTAGGAAAAAAAAAAGACTGAAATTGAAGCAGCGAGTATCAAGAAAATTTAACATTTACAAAAAAAAGAAGTGCAGTTTATTGACAGATAGCGATGATACTATCGTATGCACTTTGATGTTTTTACCAACAATTCAAAGTAAAAAATGCAAGCTTTTAAATGAGACCATGAGACTTGAAGAAACATTATTTTATCCATTGCAATTTTTGTTTTTAATATAAATAATTTATTTGATTCCGTTTTTTTGCTCCTAAGTGTAGATGTGAGTTGATGAAGGGAAAATTTGATGTAATACTCTTTATAACAGGAAAAATTTCCAGGATAATAGAACGTACCTCATGAGTTAAAACTCTTCACATAATCTGGAATTCTTTTCTACAGCTGTGTACTGAAAAACGGAAAACATTTTGAAATTTTTCGTTCAAGATTTCATTGAAAAAAATGTTTTTCAGCTGAGTATAAAGCCTAGTACGCAGCTGAAGCGAAACGAAAAATTTAGAAGTCGCCAAAGTCAACAGCGAACATGTTAACGAAAAAAAAAAAAAAAATACCATCGGGTATTATAGCAAAGTAAAAATAATAAAAGTACAAATCTAAAATTCAAGAAAAAACGTCTGAAAATAAGTTTCAAAGCAAAAACAAAACAAATTTAATTTCCTTCAAGATTTCGTTAACGAAATTTTGTATGGCAAATTTCGTTTCCCTTCAGCTGCGTACTAGGCTTAAGGCGTAAACAAAGAATTTCGTTCTGCATTTTGAAAAGTGAAAACTATAATAGTTTATTTGGAGAAATCTTCACCTCTTTTTTTCTCTGCAGCATCCTCCTAGACTTCGTAATAATAAGCTTTCAAATAAGATACGATTCGATTTATGATGTTTTTTGGTTTGTTACACTTTTTTCCCAGTTGTTCCGCTTTTTGAAAAATGTTTTAATAAGCCTGCGACAACATGACATGACCTGGATGTGGAGGCGATCATTTCTCTCTGACCCCCACCTATCTGCTTCACTAATGTTATGTAAAGCTAATTAAAGTTCGACATCTACTTTGTGCAATAGAGTGCCACATTTCTTTGATTCCGGCCTAAAGCCCATACCCCAAAGGCAAAAAAAAAAAAGTTCAATATAATTCGGAAGAAAAAAAAAATGCAAATTGGTAGCTTGACAATGGAATCAATATGCCCTTTTGATTTTCTTTCCTTCAGGTAGGAATTCACCCTGAACGATGGTTTTGTTTTGCTTTTTTATTTAGGTAATTTGGGAAACTTTTGAAATGTCAATCAATTTCTCCAAATTCAAAATTTTGCGTGGAATTAAAAATTGTTTTGTAGAGATTAAAATTGTAGAGATAAAATTTGTTTTTTTTCCCGATCTGCTTACTATGCTTAAAGATCGTTAGGATTATTAAATTTTATTTGCCCAACCTTAACCAAGACATCATTGCAAAAATGTCTTACATAAAGGACAAGATCAATTTCCTTTTCCAAAAACTAATCTTTTACTATTTTTGATGCATGTCATGCATGAATATCCAATTTATTGGCATGAACTCAAAAGAGTATGTTTAAATGGTATTCATCAGTAAATACATTTTGCCATCAATCCCCCCTAATGAGACCGCGCCATGCCAAGAAAATGCACTGGAGTACGTTGTACTCCTTCACGTGTCACCATTTTCAAAATATATTGCAGGTTGTATGGGGATTCGGGATCATTTTTTTTTTACAAATGTTAGGCGAACTTTGATGGTTTTTTTCAAAGCATCGGTTTTTTCCTACTTACACCTCATAGAGATTGTCATCATTGGGTCGTATGCAATTAAAATGAGCTTAAGCTCTTATCTCACTTTTCAGTACATTTTCTGCAAGAAATTTCAGTTAAAAAAAAAAAAAAAAAAACAAACAAAAATAAACACATTTATTAAAAACAATTTGTCGCATTGATGAATGAGATAAAATATTTGGTCTTTGACTATGAAAACTTATGATTACTGAAAAATGCACTCCCCAAAGAAAGTGCTTTATTCCTAGCCAGGGCAGGACATTAACATAGAAAGTGAAAAACTGTTTCTTTTTCTTGCTGGTAACATGTACTAGCTCTTATGAGACTCATTCAGAAAGTGTTAAAAAAAATGAATATCGTAATCACAAAATTCATGAACCTATTATAATCATTTCATTCATTATAAAAAAATGTGCTTTACGAAAAAAGAATGCGTTTTACACTGTCAAAAACTAATTGATTAAAAATTTTCCGTTTGAAAAGCGCAAGGAGGGTGGCAAACGTGGACGTAAGCCAGGTCGTAAAGCTTCCACTGAGAAAATTGACATCCGAGCTAAACTTGGTAAGAAATCCGAAATCGTTTAAATCTTTTTTTTTTCATATTTAAATTTATCGACTTGCGACTTCTATTTCAGAACGAAGCAGACAAAGTGCAAGAGAATGCCGGGCCCGGAAGAAGTTACGATACCAGTATCTAGAAGAACTTGTCGCTGATCGTGAGAAAGCTGTGCTGGCACTTCGCGCCGAATTGGATAGAGTAAGTTATTATTTTTGTAGATTTCCAATTTTATTTAGTTAGCTCTTAAATGTTTCAGTACAAGTTGTGGAGCGCTGAATTAAATGAAGGACGATTACCTGACGGTTTTCAAGGACTTCTCGAAGAGATGGGTGTGCTTAAACAAGAATGAATTTAAGCATTGCATCTGGATTTATTTTTATTTAATCTTTTTCATAAATAGTTTTTCTTATTTGATTTTTTTTAAAACTTGTTTTGTTTTATGTTTAAGTTTTTTTTTTTAACTAATTTATTTCAATTTTATTATATAATTAAGTTTTTTATAAAATTCCTTTAAAGTTTTTAATATGCATGCATAACAAATGCCAAATACGAATACGGGTAAAATCAAATGATTAATATTCATTTAGTTTCAAAAAAAAAAAAAAATGTTTGGTTATAATGTTAAGTGAGTACCTACATACATAAATGTTATACAAGTACAAAGAAACTATTGTAAAGGAAACATTTATGCAAAAATTAAACAAAAAAATAATTAATGTATGTATATAACATAAAATATAAATATGTATATTTTGTTGTAAAAGGAAAATAAATAGTTTTTAACACAATAATTATTGTTTTTAAGGAACTTCGCATATAAATTAAGGAAAATCAAGTTTTTTTCAGTAGAAAAAAACTAAGTTTGAAACAGACTGAAAGCTTTTAAATTGGGTCCTTGATAGATAACGCCAGCGTTATGGAATGAATCGAAAGCGATACCTACTTTTTAGGTTTCTGTTTTACTTCCATTATTTCAATGAAAATCAATTGCCTTTGGATTGTGTCTTGGAAATGAAGACACAATATCGCAACCATGTAATTCCACACTTTAAAAAAAACATCCTTTTCACTTTTCTATAAAATATGATCAAAGCAAAGTTTGATGAATGTATAGGCTACACACTCAAAAAATCATACCACCTTCTTTGTGGCAACTATTGAGGTTGGAGAATAAAATGATTATATAATAAAAATACGATCCCTGTCACAATTTTTCACGTTTTTCTATTCGCATCAGAACTTTTTCATGTTAACTTCTTTTGTTTATTTATTACTATAGGCGTAGAAGTATTTACCTATGTACGTTAAAAATCTATAACGGCCAATTTCTTCACAGAGTCCTAACGCTAATACCGGTCCTAGTCCTAAAGTTAGTACTCAAATCGGTATCAACTCATTTCTTCACCCAAGTACTAAGTCCTAAAACTGTCAGTTTAGGACCGAGTACAAGTTAGGACCTGGTCCTAGCTAGATCCTCAAAATCGACTAGTACCTGGTTATTATACCAATTGTTAGTACTCAAATCGGTACCAAGTTATTTCTTCACAAAAGTACTAAGCCCTAGTACTGTCAAATTGGTACCGAGTATTAGTTAGGATTCGTAATTTGTTAGGACCTCAAAATCGGTAGTCTAGCGGTTAGTTCTTGAAAAAAAAGCAATGAATTTTATTCTTTTTAAGAGAAATCGGCCAGATTTATTAATTTCTTGGGTATTGTTTCGTTTGAAAAGTGTTTCTTGTTAATTAATGATTGGAACGATTTCTTAAAATTTACCCAAAACACTTGAAATGACGAATGCAATGCCGGAACGGGAAGAATGGACAAGAGAACACTTCTTGATGAAGAAGTACCAAAAAATGTTCGATCTTCCTAAAAGTGACAGCCAAGTCAGGAAAATGATCTTTAAATTTCTCGACCTGGAAATCATTTACACTCTTGCTAATACCTCGAACTTGCCTATAAGTCATGATAAAATATTGCGAGTTGCATTTTAGTAAAAAAAAGACAATATAAGGACTGCGTTCTTTTAAATTATTCTTTTTATTGAAATAAATTTTTTATGTAGGTTGGTACATTATAATCATTATGTAGGTACAAATGTGTATTCGAAAGTGTCGTTAACTTAATATGGGTCTGCGTTCCGTTTAAATCTCGAGTACTTGTAACCTTCCTCGTTTTTGATGACCTGTATTTCAGAATTGTTTACATTACCCAGATCACACAATTCAGCACTCAGGAATTAATTCTTGACTGTGAAATTTCTTGATAAATGAATCGAATTTGTTTTGCTTGTTGGCCCTTGTTACATTTGACCACATTTGTTTTTAGATTTTTTTGATAGTCCTTTTATTATTTTCTACATTTTGTCTTTCTTTATTTTGTTAAATTCCCTCAAATGTGAAAATAAATTATTTCAAATACCAAAATTAATTATTTTAAACATCAAAATATTGTCAGAATGACAGTTAGACCAGTTTTATACGTATTAAATCTTAGGACTGCGTTGTAAATTTAGATCAGGTCCTATATACAGGGTGTCCCACAGTCACCGCCCCAAATGAAAACCATGGATTCCTGAGGTCATTTGAAGTCGAAAAACTTAAGAGGTAATTTTCTCGTTTTCGTCCCGTTTTCGAGTTACCACGGTTTTTATGATTTTTGCTCTCTTGTCCTTTAACTGGCCTTATATTTGCCAAACTAAGTTTGATTTGAAAGATTTTTTTTACAACCAATCAAGAATTTATTACAGTTTAAGTTTGTCTCAAATTTTTTTTTCTGCGGACAACCGTTTTTCCACAATTTTGCATCAAACACAATTTTCTTCGTTTTTTAAGTTGTTTTTTACACTTTCATATCATTTAAGTCAAAAAAACACGTTAATGAGTATTAATTTTTTGTCCTTTTTCTTAAAGCCCAGTTTGTTTTCATAAAAAAAATAAGTTTTATTTCATAAAAAAGGCTACTGAAAGTAATTAAAAAAAAAATAAACGAACTGAGTGAATTAAAAAAAAAATAATTTTTAAATAAAAAATTGATTTAAATGAATTAAAAACTTTTTTTGAGCTATTGTGATTAAGAAAAGACTAAATAGATAAAGCTCAGAAAAAAATTTAATTTATTTAAATCAATTTTTTATTTAAAAATTATTTTTTTTAATTCACTCAGTTTGTTTATTTTTTTTTTAATTACTTTCAGTAGCCTTTTTTATTAAATAAAATTTATTTTTTTTATGAAAATAAACTGGACTTTAAGAAAAATGACAAAAAATTAATACTCATTAACGTGTTTTTTTGACTTAAATGATATGAAAGTGTAAAAAACAACTTAAAAAACGAAGAAAATTGTGTTTGATGCAAAATTGTGGAAAAACGGTTGTCCGCAGAAAAAAAAGTTTTGAGACAAACTTAAACTGTAATAAATTCTTGATTGGTTGTAAAAAAAATCATAAAAACCGTGGTAACTCGAAAACGGGACGAAAACGAGAAAATTACCTCTTAAGTTTTTCGACTTCAAATGACCTCAGGAATCCATGGTTTTCATTGGGGGCGGTGACTGTGGGACACCCTGTATGTGAAGAAATGCTCGGGTCCTAACTTTTCCTTAGGACCGAGTACTAGTGCTAGGACCTGGTCTAGCTAGACCGGGTACTAAGCTGGCTTAGGACTTTTGTGAAGAAATTGGCCGTAAGTAATGAGCAATCAAATCTAAAAGTAATCTACTTATGTTCAAATTAATTTTTTTTAGTTTTGAGAGATCAAAAGTATTTGATCTTTCAGTTTTTTGACATTTTTCTCGACTGTAAGTTCGTTTATCCTCAATAATGTAAAGATTACTGGGGCATTCCATGAAAAATGGCAAGTAAATTTTTTGCTTAGAGAAAAAAGAGATTAGATGTGATCTATAGGAATGTAAAACATTTTTTTAGGAAGTTTAAAACTAAAATAATAATAACAACTTGGTTGTTTGAATGTCGTGTCGTTTACATTACGCAACATTTATGTATCTAATTCTATATTTGTTAAACTGAGACTTCTTGACAATTCATCACATAGTAGGGACGATTTAGAATTATGTCTAAATCGATATAAAAACTGTTACGGCTCTTAAAATCTTTTGCAAACACTAAAAACAATGCAAAAATTTCATCTACGTTACGATGGAAAGCCCCTACTGAAAGTAACTATAAAGAAAGTAATTATAAGATAGTTCGTTTCGTAACGGAAATAAAATTAAATTTTTTAGTTTAGAAAATTATTTTTCAAAAATCTTTTAAACAAAATAATTTTGTTCGGTTAAAAATTTAAAGAATTGTTTTTTTTTTTTTTTATTTTTTAATTTTTTTAATTTTTGTTTTTATTTTTTGAAGATTGCCACTCCAGCCTATACGGAGGGAAATAGGACCCCTTCCTTCCATAAATGTTTTTTTCTTGTCTTCACCCAACCTTGTTCTCGCTCTAGATTTTTGTAATTCATACATAGATATTTTTTTCGAAAACTGTAGATTCAATGATAATTTTTATATAAAAACCTTCAAATTGTGATGAAAAACTTTATAAACAAAATTTAAAGTAAAAGTTTTGACTTTTATTTACTGTAGTTTTACTACATAAAAATGAGATCTATATCACTTGAAAGGGCATCAATCGCAGATAACTAATATGATAATTTTTTTTTCAAATAACCCACCCGGAACATTCTATAACGATTCTTTCAAACTACATATAAAGTGTTTTTCCAGCCTTGAGATGCAGCTTCGAAAAATACCCTAAGACCATGTGCCATAAGCATGATAGACAAATTATGGAATTATGTGGATGTGGGTGATAAATAATCCAGAACATAAAATGATTGGTGCCTTGGATAGGTCTTTGATTTGGATTTATGAGGTATGAAATTCTCGGTGTACTTCCAAAATAAAGTGCATTTACTAGCAGATAGATCTTCCTTGGCTTAAACCTAATTGTTTAGTTTTTGAAGGTTTTTAGGGGTCCATAACCCCAGTATGCGTTTTCAGTGCTTTTTTTAGTCAGCAGGCAACGCTTAAACCTACTCTGTATCGTAGAAGCAAAGTCAATGGTGTGGTAACGTTTTTTTTTTTTTAGCTATCATCCCTATTTAAGAAACTGCATTGTTGATGCTTTTCATATTGGAGTTATGAGATGAATGTCAAATTTCGTTGCCTGATCCGTAACCCGGAAAAAAAGCTAATTCTCATTCCGAAAATTCTCCTTTTTGTACAATTTTTTTTGATGAAATGCGAGTAATTCAAAGTTTTCCACTTAAATTTTGAATGCAAACAGGAAACAAATTTCAGTCATATACAAATTTGAACAACTTTCAAAGGCGAGGATAAATATTTCGTGAAAATTATAATATCTATGTCTGCAAAATGATATTTTCAATGCTAACGAATAAGCTATATTTTCATACATTAAGTATTGAAAAACTTCAGTTACATTCAGCAAGCAAGGGATTTTCTTAACTCAGTAATAACTGCTACCCCAGTTGCATCATTGAATGAAACGATTAGTGAGGCGTCAAGAACCTGGACTGGACTGCCGTAACAGTTAAAACAAATTTTACTTTTGAACAACCTAAAGATGCATATCTAAAACCTAAAACAAGCCAAATATACATCCCTCTTTTTTATTATATTTATATATTATATCATAGACTTAGCTTATTTTTTTGTTTCTATTTATATGAAGCATAGTTCCGTAAATGTTCCGCTTCACTCATTTATCTACATTAATTTGTTAAATTAATTATAATAATAATACCAACTTCAACACTCCCCAAGAACACAAATTGATTTATTGCAAACTTATAAGTTCAAACATTTAATAGGTTTGACTAAACACTCTTCATCCAGGGTAAAAAGAGGTCTTCTTGTTTTTTTTTTTATTACATATTATTATTTTATACCAGGAAGAAACATGTGCAACCATATGGTATCTAGGCACCGAAACACCATCACCCCTTCACTGTCGGATGGGCCTCTATATATAATCGACTAAACGTTCCTGTTCGACATGATCTTCAGGTATTTTTTGCTTTTAATAAATTTCATGATAGAATATCAAGCACGCAATCGTCATTATTATGCCTGTGCACCATAATAATAATTGCAGATGGTAAATCTAAGTAGTTAGTAGTTTAACACTTGGGCCTTCATTTTCAATACTCCTCAACCGAACCAGAGAAAGCTAATAATAAAAACAAAATGCAAGAAAAAGACCCATTATATGCCCACCACCTCCATCCATAGTCGACTCGGGCCAGAAAAAATAATGTTTTCATGGTTATAAATATTATCGCACAAGTTTTGATTAAACTAAATTGACTTTAAACATCAACTTGAAAGGAACACCCAGAGGAGTACACTCTCTTTGTCAGCTTATTGTAAAAAGGATACTATCCTGAAATGAAATTGGTGGTAAGTGTGTTATGGGGACATTTGGAAGGTGTATTTTTTTAATTCAGCTTAGTCTATTTTTTTCTTTGCAAAATTAGCCAATTGCACTGCTCTTGATCTTGGCTATAGTTGATCGAACACAATGCAGAGGTTCAAAGAAGGCAAGGGAATCCCTAAATCTCGATGACAAAGGACACCCTAATGACATAGAGCATCACAAATCAGATATTGACTCTGAGAACCCGAATCGCGATAAAAGAGGCACAAAACACTTCATACATATCGTCAAGCCCGTGAAGCATTTGAAAAAGATCAAGTATGTCCCCGCAAAAGTTCACTACAATCATGAGCCTGAAGTGAAGCACGAAGAAATTGAAGAGGAAAAGGTCCATCATACCTTTGAGGAACACCATGAGCACATCGAGCATAAGGAAGAACATAAAGAGGAGTCCGATGAAATCCACCATCACGAGGAACCACCTCAAGAAGAAATCCAATACAATGAAGGCCATGAGGAGCATATCAAAGTAAAACACCATCACCACCACCATCATCATAACCATGTCAAGACCATTGTCAAAAAGGAACCCTATCCAGTGGAAAAGATAGTTCATGTTCCTGTTGAAAAAGTTATTCATGTCCCAAAACCCTATCCAGTGGAGAAGATCGTTGAAAAGATCGTTAATGTTCCAGTGGAGAAGATTGTACACGTGCCAAAGCCGTATCCAGTGGAAAAAATAGTTGAGAAGATCGTAAACGTTCCAGTGGAGAAGATTGTACATGTACCAAAACCATATCCTGTGGAGAAAATTGTCGAGAAACCAATTCACATTGAGAAAAAAGTAGAAGTTAAAGTTCCATATCCTGTGGAGAAGATCGTTCATGTGAGAGTTCCGGTGGAGAAAATTATCGAAAAGATCATTCATGTGCCAAAACCGTATGCAGTTGAAAAGATTGTTAATAAAATTGTCCACGTTCCGAAGCCATATCCGGTGTTTAAGGCTGTCCCGTATCCCGTTGAGGTGAAGGTACCAGTTCACATAGAAAAGCCAGTTCCATATCCAGTTGAAAAGAAAGTACCTTACAAGGTTGAGGTTGAGAAACAGGTGACAGTTGAAAAGAAAGTTCCTGTTTACATTCATGCTCCATATAAATATGAAGAAGAACAACGGCATCGTGAAGAAGAGGAACATCATCAGTATGAACATCCTCCGCCTCCAGAACAACATCATGAACAACATGACTCATATAGTAATAGTGGCGGTGAACAACACCACGATCAATCGGGATATCCTTCTAGCAAGGAAGCAAAATACACCTCAGCCAAGCAATCCAATAATATAAGACAGCAACTTATTCAACAACAAATCGATAATTTTAATTACAATCGACACCAACACCAGCAACAAGAGCTTGAAGCAGCTCAGAGTAATCATAATTCAGTTGCAGTTGGGCATAATGGGAATCAACAAAAAGAGCCGTTTAGGATTTCTGTGGAGGATATGGAACCACAACCTCAAGAATCTCAGCAAGTGATGACTCAGTATCAACCTTTGACACTTCCATTTCAATTGATTCACATGCCACCAATGCCATTCCATTCGGGCATATCGGCACCAATGGGATTTGTTGGCCAGGATATTGCGCAACAAGGCTATTTTATTTAGATACCTTTAAAACCAGTGTATAGGTTTGGTTCCAAATTAAGACGATTGATCGTAATATCGTAGGGACAAGAAGAAAAAGAACATAAGACTTACTTATATTTATTTTTAATATTTAAGCAATAACCTTGCACAAGTATTGTTTACGATTAAAATAATCGTAAAATAAAAATAAACCTTAAAATATTGAAAAAATAAAAAAAGTTTTTTTTTTAATTTAGGGTGTATTTAAATATTTTTCTTCTAATTGAATTTGATTTGCCAGTCGTTTTTTTTTGTATAAATTTCCGAAAAATTATGAATTTCAATTCAGAGTTTTTGCATTGAATGCGGAAATTCAGAATTTTTTGAAGCTCCACAGAATTTTCCTTTTTTTTTTAAATATGTATACCTAACCAATAAGGTAGGCTTGACGCTGGAGGCTATCAACATTCAGCACATCCTGTTTATTTTCTTGACCCCCAAAAAGAAAAACTATAGAATATTGTTTGCCAGGCATAAAAGTATCTGCCTCATAACACTTATTTTAATTTTTGAAGCCTCCTTTTGGAAAAGCCCTCAAAAGACCGTCTGGGCAGTCTTGCACTGCTTTTGAAATTTAAATAAAGTTAAGTTGTTTTTGACATTTACTTAACACATTACGGGTCACAATATATTTAATTTTTCCAATACAGTACGCAAAAAGGTCGATTATTGCATCTCTTGTGTTCCTTGAGATGCATGTCCTTTAGAAAGAAATATGATTACGAATTTTTTTTTCAATTTCTTATGTTGATATAAACTTAGTGACAAAAACAGTCAACAAAACAATAATTTTATCACTCCTTTACTTGTTTACAGATCAAATTTGGTAATTTTACCTATTACAGTATGACTATGAGTTTAGAGAAATTTCTTAGAGTTGAAATACATATAACCAAAATAAAATAAAACATACTTTAACCAAAAAAAATAATTTTGATTAAATTTTTGTCCTGTTGCAAATATGGGCCTACATTCAAAACAAGTTATATTTTGCGAACCTTTATTAACGGTACCAGCCATTAAACCATTTTCTACACATTAAAAAAATTTTTTTTTAAGTTTGAAACGGGTCCATGAGATTTTCCGAAACTGTTTTTAAGTACCCATTCGTTTGAATGCATTTATCAAATAATTTTTTTAACTGTTTTTTTTTTATAGGTACACAAAAAATTGTTTTCTAAAAAAAAGGCTCTAAAGTTTTTTAATTTTTTTTTTTAAATTCTTGTTACACAAAAAATTAATTGGCATACATAACTTGTGTTGGGCTCAGAACCTTTTTAAACTATATTTGTTTAATATAAGGATTCTGTTTTTTCTTTTTTAAATTTATTTTTATAGATACAATTATAAATATTTAATTTTATTGATGCTCACATTCATAAAATTTCTAAAAATATTTTTGGTGAAAGGTTGTTTTTTTGATAGGTTAACTTGGTGAAAAAGTTTCGTTTCTTATAAGAGTTAAGAATTTAAAAAGTCTACAAAGTTATCTTGAGTGAAAGGATGTTTTTTTTAAGAAATGATGAAAGTCGGAACTAGTACCATAAAAACTGGGACAAAAATGTTACACAAACGAAAATGTTTCAGTTATAACAGAAACCAAGAATCTAAGCAGTCTATACAAATATTTTAGGTGAAAGGGTGTTTTTTTTTTTTTTGGGAAATAAGGAAAATCCGCGATAAGTCCGATAAAATAAATCTATGCATTTTTTTCATGTGAAAGGGTGTTTTTTTTAGGTGTAGAGAAAATATGGGTATATTTGAAAAAGTTTATAATACTAGAGTAATACTAGTGGTACCATATTTAAATTCAGCTATTATGTTACTTTTAAGATAAGAAACAAGAATCTAAAGTGTATATAAGAATACTATTGTTAAAATTGTTTTTTTTTTTGAGTGAACAAAAAATTATGGGTCACCCTAATGAAATTTGGTAAAAACGTTGGATTTTGGATAGAAAGTAAGAATAAAGAATTTTTGTAAAAAAAAATTTAGATGAAAGTGTATTTTTTTGAAGAGACAGTAAAATCTTTAACTGGTCCCAAATAAAAGATTCATTTTATTTTTGGTTTCGATGTCAAATTGAACGTTTATAATTAGGTTCTTAGACGTTCTTAAACAAACAATTTTTTTCACTATATTTTTGACATTCACCCCTCCCTCTTGTCACCCTTCTACCCACCCTTTTTTTTATAGACTTTTTTTTATCCTTGGTTCTTATCCCAAAAGCAAACTTTTTGCCAAGTTTCATTAGTGTAACAATTTTTTTTTTTTTAAATTCCTATTTTATCTGTACTATTTCAAAATGAAGATCTCAAAGCGCTTATCATTTTCAGAATGTTTTGAATAGAATAGAATAGAATAGAATAGAATAGAATAGAATAGAATAGAATAGAATAGAATAGAATAGAATAGAATAGAATAGAATAGAATAGAATAGAATAGAATAGAATAGAATAGAATAGAATAGAATAGAATAGAATAGAATAGAATAGAATAGAATAGAATAGAATAGAATAGAATAGAATAGAATAGAATAGAATAGAATAGAATAGAATAGAATAGAATAGAATAGAATAGAATAGAATAGAATAGAATAGAATAGAATAGAATAGAATAGAATAGAATAGAATAGAATAGAATAGAATAGAATAGAATAGAATAGAATAGAATAGAATAGAATAGAATAGAATAGAATAGAATAGAATAGAATAGAATAGAATAGAATAGAATAAAATAGAAAATCAGTCAGATTTTTTTTGTCTATTCTGCCTATGAAAATAAAAGTTGGGTTCGGTTTAAAATTTCAGGAAATTTTCTGTATTAAAAACTTTTCTTCTCCAACTTAAATAAAATCCGCAATATCAAAAAAAAAAAAAAAAAACAAAGACAATTTTACAAAAACCACAAATTTTTATTTTGTTTAAAATATTCTTGGCACATATTACAAATCATAGTACAATTATTGTCCTACAATAATTCTTCTTTTATAATTATTTTTACTTCTTTTTTCTGTTAGAAATTTGATTTTTTTTTTAAACATGAATTAAATTTGTTTTGTTTTTGTTTCTTGACTAGTATACTTTGATTTAGTTGTTTATTTAGTTTTTTAACTTTGTGAAATATTAATTGTTAATTTTAAATTTGAAAAAAAAAATATATAAAATTTTTTAATATTTCACTACAGTGTTTTAATGATTTTATTTTATTTTTATTTAAATATAGCAATAAATAAGAAAATAATAATTAATTAAATATTATAATAAGTTTATGTGTATGCATGCATCTGACATAAATGCGTTTTCATTGCTATTTCAAAAGTTTAAAATTGTTATTGTTAATTGAAAATGAATATTAAGATGATAAATGAATGAAAAAGAGAGATTGATAGTGAACGAGTTGAAATAAAAACAAGAAAACATAAAACAACACCATTTCAATATTTCTTCTTCTACTTTGATGATGGATAATAATAAAGAACAGTGTTGCCAGGCAGTTGCCAATGTGATGCTTGTAATTCAATCAATTGTAGTAAAGTTCGACGTATAGCTGGGGCTGAATCGCTTGCATTTAAGAAAGCGTCACGCACCAACGACAACAACACTTCCAATTGTTGCGGAAGTTGTTGCTCTAAATCCCTTCCAATGCATGTAAGGACGAAAAATAAGCATTCAATCTAGAAAAAACAAAAACATATTTAATTTGATTTTATTTTTGTTGACTTATGTTGGCACACCTCCGACAATGATCTCACTGGCGGTGTGACGCAGTCTTCACAACACTTTGCCAATAAAGTGAGCAAAACAAGTGGTGGCGGTGCACCATCGCACTGAGTACGTAGTTGTAACTGACGTCTTTTCAGTTGACAAAACATTTCTGTTAAAAATGCCATGAAGGCCGTAAAGCGTACACGAGATGGTGACTTCATACCCTGAATTGTATAGAGAAGCTGTGAAAAAAATAAAAAAAAACAAATAAACAAAATTAATTGCTAAATTTTAAAGTTTTAAAGTACACAGTAGTCTAAAGAATAAAGGGACACTTTTATTATATTTACTTCCTAAAAATATTAAGGCAACTATGTAACGGGCTTAGGCGATTTGGATGTTACTTTTTGTTTTTCGTATTGCAAAAGAAAAAAATAATTTTGTAAGCCTGTTTTCAACACAATTTTCCTCATACCTTTTGTATTTCTGACTTTCATAATTTTTTTGTGTGTAGATGATGTTTTTAATAAAAATATTTAGAAAAAGTACCTATAACTAAAAATATATATTATAGATTAGTTATAGTGATTACAACTTACAAGTACGACATGATAGGAGTAAAAAAGTTTTCTTTAAATTCGTCTCCAAAGTTTTAATATTTAGAAAAAAAAAAAGACCATTCTGTTTATTTAAAGTACGTTATAATCAAGCTCCACAAACTCAATTTTAGATTTCTCCAGAAGCGAATGCTTATTTTATGTCAACATAACACAATCATGAGACCCGTGCGTCGGTCGCCTATCAAAAAACGGCTCAGGGATGCTGACACATCACCATGTAAAGTGTGTGTAACTTGAAAAAGTATATAATCAGAGTTCTGTTTATAGCCACAGATCAAAAAATTTCATTATTTTGTCCAAATCTTACAAAATAAGTTTTAATTTTAACGGCCACTGTGGCGTATGCGCAACATTTTGTGTCCTCAGTATTAAAAACAATTTCGATAACAGCCAAATAATGAAACGCCTCACCTACCAATGTTCAAGCTTTTGAAAAAAAAAAAATACAAATAGCTTTGGTATGTCATTTTGTAGTAGTTATTAATCAACACCTTATACAAAAATTTAAAAAAAAAAATGTACCACTTTTGAAATTGAAAAAAAATAATGAAATTTGGTGTTTAGTATAACTTCAATAAAAATCAAAAGCCAAAATTTAAAAAAAAGGTTAATTTTTTTTTTATCAATTTTCCCGGAAATTTTTTTTATGTATACATACATTTAATATGCGTACAGCTACAATCTTAGGTCAGTTTTCAAGTGTTATCATTGAAAAAAGTTGATCAATTCAGGGCTAATCCAATACTGCGTCACTTTCTTGTATCCTCATTCAAGTTTGAATGTTTAAAAAATAATAGACAAAAGGTTAATGTTTCATAAATTAATTTATCCACAAATCCAGCCACGTATAAACAAAAAATATTTTTTTTTTAATTCGTCGCCTTAATTTTTTTTAAAATTTGATTTAAAATTTTAATAAAAAATGAGGTTTTTGGTAAAGCACGTTATCATAGGTATAACAGTTGATTAAAAAAAAAAATCCAAATTAAGTAATTTTTTTTAATTGCCCCTCCGGGCTAAACGAGGGTAAATAAGACCCCCCTACCCCCTCCCATACGATTTTTTTCTTGTCTCGACTCTGTACTAATAATCCTATTAATTTGATCCTTTTATCACAAACTGCACAATTATTTTTCATACTTTTACTTATGCACCTCACTCCTTCAAAATATTAATTTGTATGAAATTTTAATAAAAATAAAAGCAAGCAATTTAAGTTTTGTATGAAAATTCAATATTCCATGGTAAATATAATTCATTTTTTGATTATTTTTGATTCTCATACGATGTATAAAATATATATGCGGTTCAAAAAAATGCAAAAAATTCCCATGTGCTGCAATGGTACCATTTCAAAAGTGTTCTTTCTCGCAAAAAAAAAACACCCTTTGACCTGAAATTTTTTGATAGACATATTTTATTATTTTTGTCTATGGTATATGAAACGTCCACACGAAATTTTATTAACCTACCACTTTTTTTCAAGGAGTACTTGGTAATATTCTGACTCTTGCTCTTTGAGTAAGAGACAATTCATAAAGAGTCCAATAACTTTTTACATGATGGTCGAGACATTTTGGTATTGATTTTATTCGATCGGGCGTTAGAAAATACCTCGAAATCATTTATCATATTAATAAAAATGTTTCATTGCCTATACTATGATATGCAACAAATCGAGTGCAACACAGAAAAAGTCTTGTATCTACCCTTCCGGATGGAATACAAGGTGGCCCAATATTTCAAAATAACTCTTATATTGAGTACTACCAACGATGTTAATTTCATGCTTTTATCATAAAGTGCACGATTGAACTCTTTATTAATGCTAAGCCGGATCACTATATAACTTTAATCACGTGTACACTTTTACACACACTCTATTTTGTAATCAGAATTTTTGAGAAAAACAACCTTTTCCCTTTTGGTCACATGGGACGAACCGTTAATTTGGTTGTTAAACGTCTGTCTGATATTAAAATACTAAAAAATAATTCTCCCTTCTTTTTATGTCTGTTCTTAAAATTTCAAATATTTTTCATGAAACCAATACTATCCTCTTATCACTAGTGTTATCTTTAAAGAAAAAGAAAAATACTAATAACTTGTTAAAAAAAATATCTTTCCAACCTTTTCTCTCTCCTGATACCAATGTCTGCACGTGTTCAAAAGAGCCTCTAAGAAAGTCTCCTTTTGTTCCTTAGCAATAATTGTTAAGCAAAGCCTTGATATAGGCAGTGCATATCTTCTCCCTTCAACAGCACGCTTAATAAAATGAGAAGTCAGCTCCATCAAGCACCGTGAATTCAATTGATTTGGATCTTCCAATGCCGTATCAATCAAAGACTGAATATCTGGTGGAAATTGTCCAATATCAGTCACCTCATTGCCCAATGCCAATCCTAATCCGGCAATTCCACGAGTGAGTGCATCAGCCGAGGACAAAGACTTGGACCGTTGCAACGGATTCGAACTCAATAACTGAGCGTATGCATCACCGCCATTAATATGAGAATTGTTGTTGTTATTCAAATATTGCCCGTTGTTATTCATGTGAGGATTAGGTTTCATCTGACCGCTACTGTTGTGCATTTTCTGCGGTTCAGCAGCAAATTTAACACGTTGGGAACCTCCAGTGGTCTGTGATAATGAGTGGAGGGAATTGAGAGAACTATTAAAGTATCGAATGCTAGTTGGCAAAACATCTGTCACCACTTACATGAAATATATTTCCGCTAGAGGGCGAGTTTACCAATGGATGTTGCGATGATGGCAATGGCACAGACATACCACCCATATTGTTCAACTGCATTGGATGTGTGACCAAAATGGTCCTCTGACCCGGATGAATACCCTTGGAAGGCATGCTGCCAACAGAGAGTCCTGCATGACGTCGTCCAGCCATGACAGCGGCAGCTGCTGCCATCTGCATTTGCTGGTGAATACTAGCACTAGACTTCTGTTGGGCCAATAGATTACCACCTCCCGGAGCTGGGAAGACCATCGATGAACTGGAAGAATGTTGTAAGTTGTAGTTTAATTCTGGAAAAAGTAAAAACGCCCCCGAAAAAGCGAGAAGAGAAAAGAAATCGAAATCGAAAAATTAAATTTGTTTGCCTTGGAATATTTCATACCGAGGATTGTGTGGATCACCCGGCTGATGTTGTTGTTGTTGTTGTAATTGTTGTTGTTGTGCTCGATTCATGGTGAATTCCTGGGCATGAATGTTTAATTTGTTGTTTGCGTTATTATTCAAGGAATTACCATCGAGTCGAATGTCTGTTTTGTGTTTTGTTGTTGTGTCGGTATTGTGTTTTATGATGTTTTTAATGTGTTGAAACAGAAATGATGATACAATTTAAACAACACAAAACACACGAGAAACATTGATTTTTGTTTCGTTTGTTGTTTTATGTTTTGTGTGGTGAATGATAACATTGAAAAGTGCGATCAGAAAAGTAATGAAGGATGGTTTAAATTTTGTGCATAATTTTTTTTATAAAATAAAGATGTTGTTTTTTTTTTTTTAAACACCGTGCGTAGGCGGGTGGTAACACATGGAAAGAATAAACAGAAACAAAACACCAAAATTAGTTATGAATTTTACATAGAAGATGCGAATAGCAGTGTTTTATTTAGACGAATACCGATTACTTACTTGGAGGGCGGTAGATATCCATGCCAGGCTTTGTTCTCATTTGATTTGGCTGCATACCTGTTTGCACATTGAAAGCGAGACTCCGTCTTTTGTTGATGTTCTGAAATGAATTATAATGTTGTTTTTGATTCGTCAGTTAGACTATCAGAGGAATAAATTCCAATATAAAAAAAAAACTTTTATTCCTATTAATAAGCCGAAGCCCTAACTGAGGTTTATCTGTCTATTGAAAAATTGGCCCTTAAATAAATGGTGCAAAAAAGGAATATACATAGACAGACCGACGAATAATACCCCAAGTCCTCACCCTCTTGCGTTCGCTCTCGTCTTTATCCTAGATTTTTAAAAATTGTTTTGAATTAACCTAAAAAAAACCGTATTTTGCTGATCAATTTGACCGCTCCCCGAGACAAAAAATTTTCCGACCCGTGACACTAATAAATCATCTTATTGATATTTTGTGATGGTGAAATTCACCTTTTGGCTACAATCGTGGTTAGAAAGAGTGTTTTTTTTTTTATAAGAAAATATTCAATACTTTTTAAATTACATTGATCAACAAGGTTTTTTCCACAAGAACCAAAATATAATTTTCTATAGGTTTTTGAAATGCTGAACTCGAATCCGAAGTCAGACATTTTTGATTGGTCTCCGTTTTTGAATTATTACCGGTATAAAATGTCATCTCATAAAACGTCATTTTGGCCAAAATATATTTTTCTGAAGGTGGGTTGCTGAACTCGATTCAAAGTCAGAAAAATACTATTAGCATCCGTTTACGTTTTTTATTTATAACGGTTATATTTAAAAAAAAAACGGAGGCTAATAGAATAATTCTGACTTCGGATAAATCTTCTAATAAACAGTCAACTGTTCGACGAATAAAGTTATTAGGCTCATAAACACTCAGATAAAAACATTGAATTTTTCAATCAAGAATAATTTATTCTACAGAATAACAAAAAAAAATTGTCAAATTCAAAAATATTTAAAATTAAACGTCATTTTTATTCATGGTTGTTTTTGTTTTCTTGTGTTCCGCTGTATTTTTTTCAATATTCTTTCAAAACAGCTTTGACAACTGACACGATATTTTTGCTGAGATTATTCCTTAGAATAATTTTTATTTGTCTCTGAAAGAAGCAGATAGTTTTATTCTTAGGAATAAGCTATATCTGCCTGTTGAAAAATTGATTTTTTCTCTATCCTTATAGGAATAAGTACTAACTGACTGTTTAACTGACTATTGAAAAATTGGCCCTAAGAAAAGTATATTTGGCTTTTCTAGCTTTCTTACTTTTTAACTATAACTTATACCAATAAATATTTACATATATTGGTTTCCATGTAAGCCGGTCGAGGTTTATGAAGAAGCGACATACATTGTTTCATCGATTTTAACTTCGTTTAATGCTTCAAAGGATGATTTCTTCCCCCTCTTCTCGGTGATTTTAATCTTTCAGCAACTATAAAATGTACCTACTACTATATAATATGCACCTCCACCTACCTACGTAATACAAAAAAGTCACTTCTCTATCTCTACTGCTATCAAAATTCTAAAATAAAACTACCCCATGAATACTCGTATTTCGTTTACTAACTCACTTTCATTGTTTCTTATTAACCTTATCGGCCAGTTATATACCATCTGCCGAAATAGCTCAGTTGGGAGAGCGTTAGACTGAAGATCTAAATGTCCCCGGTTCAATCCCGGGTTTCGGCATTGGGTGATTTTTTTCATTAATTTTTTTTTTTTTTTTTCATTAAAGACAACTTGATATTTAATTCCATACTGGTGGTTGGTGGTTCATTTTGGTTTCTTAGGAAAATGTATGTTATGAACTTCCGTTTTTTTGTATTTGTTTATCAATAAACGAAAAATGTTCGACGACCGTCGAGTTAAAGTAATGGAAAGTTGCTACTTTTTAAATCGGAAAATGTTTGTGGCAACCTTTTTAAAGAGAAAAGTGTCACATGACTATTATATTTGTCATATCTTTGTAGTTTGATCAAATAAGTAGATATTTTTAAATTCCAAAAAAAAATATTTTAATGGACGTACCTATCCCTACAAATATGCACATCCTAATTCAAATGAAAAAAAAAACACTACAACAAAATCCATTGTAACGGTTGTGACACAGTTACATCTTTTTTTGTTCGTGGCTTGTGTACTATTCACTAAATAAAGTATTTAATAGCTTCACCACTTTGGTTTGGTTTGGTAACTTAACAGATTTTCGGTTTTGGGTTTTCAAAGAGTAACTTATTACAAACATTGTAATATTGTAAAAACAAAAAACCAAAAACAGAAACAGAAACCGTTTGGCTACTAGTTGCGTTTTTTCGCATGTCGTCACAAAACACTGTGTTTTTTTTTTGCTTCACTAGAATAAAGGCAGGCTTTTAAATCTTGTAAAAATGATGAAAAAGCGTGGACAAAATTAGTCTTAGTATAGAAAAGTGAAACTTAGTATTAATTTGTGTATTTTAACAAAGTCTGCGCTAAGAGCTAACATTACCAGAAAATGCAAAAAATAGAAGCTAACATTAAAAATGCACTTCTACTATGCACAGTCGTGAATGGTGTTGGTAAATACGCTAAATTTGTATGAGAATATTTTGAAATTTACGTAAACTAGTGATTTAATGTAAAAGTAAAGCATTGGGCACGTAAACAAAGAGCCAAGAGAAAATTAATTCAAAAACTTGCTGCACGTTCCATAAACGTTGGCGCTAAAATCAAACGAAAAGTGGTGTTTATTTGATGTTAGTGTGATGGTTTGTAACTTCACTGAAGTTATAAATGTGTACAATATTTAAAAAGCCTCCAAATGCAGAATAAGACCACTATTATGGTCAAATAATTTAAAATAAAAAGTTCATTATTAACGGTTGCATTTGAAGAAAACAAAAATGGGGTGGTGAGTGGTTTTTGGATGGAGAACAAACCATCTTAAATGTTCCAGAACGATATTAGTCCTATTTCTTAGATTTCGAAAGGAGGTACATTTTCTGCATCACCAACAAAGGTCGCTAAAAAGTGTAATAGGAAACAATTATTTTTTATAACACAGGTCAACACGAAATTTGTGCTTGGGTTGTGACTATAAAATTATGATAGATATATTGATACTCATCTGGAAAACATTTTTCTTTTTTTTTTAATTTGCTTTTGAAGTCAGCAGAGCAATTTCCAGTATTCAAGAAAATCTGTCTTTTACAAAAATTGTCGGACGTAATTTTGGCAAAAACTCGAGAACGTCTTAACCGATTTGGCTGATTTTTGTTTTGTTTTCTTCATTTTAATGCTGTTTTCATATACATAAAAATAAAAAAATGCAGAAAATTAAGAAGAAAAAAGAAAAATTAAATCGAAATTTTCGTTTTGTTCGAATTTTTGTCAAATGGGAGCATTATTGATTACCTTTATACCTTCTATTATTTGATACCTTCTATTTTCAATATTTATGGTAAAAGTAATTTACTCTGATGGTATTTTTAATTTACAAAAATAACTGTATCCAAACTGTAGCCAAACTATGTAGTTCATATTGAAATTCTTTATTTATTGAAACATTAAATTAATTTGTTTGCATAGTATTTTTATTATTTTGTTGCATATAAAGGGTGTCTAATGGATCAAACGAAACTTAAGATCTCTCAGAATTTGGTAGCTTGTTCAGCCCAAATCCTTACGGTTTTCGATTCAATATACAGTTCCTGTGAAATTTCCCTACTTTGCAACAGAATTTTGCTTCCTCAGCCCATAATTGATTTTTGTTTTTTACAATTCTTTCAATAAAACATTGCTTAACAATAAGAAAAAATTAATTAATAAAAATATTTTTTATTTCATACACCATTTTTCCGCAAATTAATTAACAGTTCCAAGTTTCGTAAAAACTCAATTTCTTACTTGTATTTCAGAGCAACAAGGCGAAAAAAATTTGTATTGTGTGACTCTGGTTATTATTTTCAAAACTTATCCCGGTATTGCAGTTTTTAAAAAAGTATACAAGTTTTCAAAGTTGAAGTTTAATCAAAAAATATTTCAGTTTGAACTCAAAAAACAGGGTTTTTCAGAGCAAAAAACCCTTGTATTCATCATAACTTTTTTCTTATAATTTAAGTCGAGTAAAGTGCTGTAGCAAAAATGTAGATCTTTCAATTATCTACATTTTATACCTTCACAGTTTTTTTGCACAATGCACGGTTCTTGCACTATATCTCATAAAACTCGAGTTAGACTCACAGGGTATAAAAATTGTATTTTTGCTCCCAACACTACAAAAGCAAATCTTAGGAGGGGAAAATGTGATTATCTATTGTTTTGGTTTACCATGAACCCAAAAAGTGCAAATTAAACCCAAGCACAAAAAATATTTTTATTTTTGTCGACCTGTGTAATATGCAACAATTAACTTTTAGTTACATGGTTCGAAAATAATCGCAAACTTTGACAAACAAATAACAATTTTTATGCAATTTTTTTTTTTTCATTTGCAATAACATGTTTTTTAATGCAAAAAATTTTTAGTAGCAATACATTTTTTGAATGCAAATATTTTTCAATTGCTATAAGTTTTTTTTTTTAATTTGTAGGGAATGAAAACCAAATGCATTAAAAATAAAATGATTTTTTACAACCCTAAATCCTGTAGAAATACATTCGATTATGGAAAAAAAAAAATAAAAGAAATACATAGGTTAGGTACGTACCTGATGATTACTGGTTCGAACAAAGCTCCTTTCCCTCGTAATGCCTCCAGGCATCATTCCAGACATTTGATATTCTGGTGATTTATGAATACGTTGATTGTTGTTGTTCATGTGTTGCTGTTGTTGCTGATGTTGCTCAACTTTTTCGGACATTTTGTTCGTGTTGTTTTTTTCGTTAATCTCTCTTTTAATTATTTTTTTTTTCTTTTTAAATTAATGATCCTCTTAGTATATAATACTCCGACTTTTTCTTAATTATAATGCTCTGACCGTAATTAAGCTTGTTCTTTGGTTTTAATATGAGTAAATGTTTATGATAGTCCTTAATAAACTATGTGTATATTTTTTTTTTCTTATATTTATGTTAAAGTCATTATTATTATTTTATGTACAAAAAAAATATTATATTTTGTTATAAATACTTGGGTTACTTGATTAGATTGTATGCTTTAAATGACGTCAATTAAAGCACTAATTTTTCTATCACAATTGGTTGTTTTTCGTTTTTTTTTTATTTGATCTTTTAGTTTTATTTTTCTTTAGTTTAAAAAAAACTATGAGTATCTACTAAAGTAGTGTGTTTTTTCTTGCAAAGACTTTTCTTAGGCCTATCGTTCAAAATGGATATCTGAAATTAAAAAAAAATAATTAAGAAATGGTTTAAAAAATTACAAATTAATTAAAAATAATTTTCTAAAAAAATCCCTTAATTTCTTCTAAAACAAAAATATTTATTTTTTTAAAGTTGAATGCTTGCTTCCAAGCTCTACTGTAGTGTAGTAGAACTTCTCTATGCCCTCTTCTTTATTTCCATTGCCAATAAACAAAAGGCCAACGTGAATGAATATAAACAAATAATAATTTCTTGCCAAAATTGTTTAAACACATTCAACTCCATATCTTGATTATTTATAGGTAAACCGACTAAAACAAAAACATATAAAAATACCTTTATATACATTCAAATTCAGAAAGATACATACATGCAGAAAGGAACATCAAGATAAATAGAAATATATTCCTTCTTTTTTTAAGTTTTTTTTTTTTATTTTCAAGATCGAAATGGTTGAGTGTACTTTTAGTCTCGAAAAATACGTAAGCAAAAAAATAAAGAGAATCAAGAAACAAAAAAAAAAAAAAAAAAAAAAAATCAATTATTGAAACCATTTTGGTCAGCGCAGTCAGCACTCAATTAATAATATTGTCAAGAAATTGAGATTGAGATTTCAAAGATATTCAGAGAGCGCAATGGTTAGAAGAACGGAAGTTCATAAGATATTTTTTTTTATTCAATTAAAACTCAACTCTTATACTCTATGTCACTTGATTGTAGTCACTTTAATTGTCGTTTGCATGAGAGACTGAGGGTTAATTATAATAATGAAAAAGACTTAAGATTAACTTAAATTATTTTTGTTTTGTTTAACGGTTTCAATAATATCGATATTGTAAAATATCAATAAATTTTTATCCATGTGATAGACAACATCTTTTATATTCTTTCTCAGACTTAAACAATTTATGCAGCTGTAAAGTATGGTAAACGCTGCCATGGAAAAGGACTGAAAAATCGCTGGCTGAGAATTATAGGGTTGTATGTCAACTCACCTTAGTTTTGAGAAAATCGATCTCAAAGTTTTTTAAGGCTGGTTTTTGGATAAAATAGTTACATAGCAGTAAAGTATTGATGCAATCTTATAAAGGACTCTAAAAAAATCATAAAACCATGAAAAAAACATTAATAAAATTCTATGAGCATTTTAAAAAGATGACATAGAACCTTTTTATGAAAATGTTTGTAAAAAAAATTGAAAAAGGTTCTATGTTCAACATAGAACCTTATAGTTATAAAGAGCTTACATGTAATAAATGGATTTTATATGAAAAAAAGTGACTTCATCGTGAAATAGGCTTTGATTTAATTTAATTTTATTCAAGTTTTGCACAAAACAGTCAAATTCTATTTTAAATAACAGAAAAAAATACCACAAATCTCAATTCCTGCTTTTGTTGAATTAGGTATACAGAAAAAAGACATGCTTAAAACAATTAGAATTTGTATTAAATCAATCGGATTTTTGCATGCTTTTTTGCCAAAAAGACAGTCGTCTTAAAACAATCATCTTCTACGGTGCAAAATGTATGCCAAAAAAAAAATTGAAAGTTTGTTTAATCTTTTAATTTTAATTAGAATGCACATAAAATTAACGAAAAATGATTTCAATCTTATAGCAGGTATCTACACTTAAATTTTCTTAAGAAGAAAATTCTTGTTAAAATGAAGTTCACTTTGATTTTAACAAATTTTACTTATTTTTTATTAGAAATCTTATTAATTTAAGAGGATTGAATTTTAGAGGAGTATCACCTTGATTCTAAGTGCCTTATTTGTCTCCACGTATAACGTAAATTTAAAAAAAAAGTTTTTTTCGATGAAACTATTAATAGAAATAAACTAATATAATTGTAAAGATGAATAACGAAGAGTTCACTTCGGTTAGTAGAGTAAAATCTTGACCTTTCAAAAAAAAATACTCAATTTTTCAACTAAATACAACTAAAAATTAATTAACTTTTTGTTTAATATTTTTGCTTTTTGGGTACTCAGGTGAAAGCTGAATCTCGTTTGCAGTTTAGGTTTGTCCGAAGGTACGTTTTTGGTACTTTTTGAGTTTTGACTTATTTTGTTTTAAGTTAAGGAATTTAAGTGGTTCTTTAACTTTTGGTTTATTAATACGAACTATGAAATTCGCAACCTCGATTATGAAAAAAAGGTTTCAAAAAATCACTTCCAATTCTTGGAACACAAAAAACATTAATCTAATTTAATTATGATGTAAGAATATCTGGGTTAGGTAACCCGAATAAATTATTGCAAAAGTTAAAGTTGGAAGTTAAAATTCTTTGCTGTTTAGCAAAAGCCCTGGAGTGAAATCCGCTAACTTGATAGTCGATAGTTGATAGTCAAAAACGACGAATTATGGAGCAAAATCGTCGTTTTTGACTGTCAACTATCGACTATCAAGTTAGCCGATTCCACCCCTGTTGTTCAATACCAGCAAAAACATCAAAAGATCTTTTAATTTTACTTTAGTAAAAAAAGAAGATCATTTCCATAAGATTTTATTTTAAAAAATTTGCGCAAAAAAGTTCTATGTAACTTAACTTAAAAAAAAAAATCAGTAAAAGGGTTCTATGTTGCAATTTGAATAACATAGAACCGTATTATATTAATACATTTATGTGAAATCATGAAAGTTGTATGTCTTTTTAACCTGTATAGTCGCCATTAATTTTTTTCTAATTTTTATTTAAATTTTATCTGAAAGCCGTTGAAATTACGAAAATTTTGGTGCATAAAACTCTTTTTTTGTATTTTGTATGAAATACACCCTCACCCAGCGAAATTTTAATCCGAGTTTAGTTGTGTCAATTTGGAATGATAATTTCCTTACTCCGCGGAGTCTCCAATTTTTGGGTGTTTTTTAACGGAGCTCTCACTATTCCACCAATGATTAAATTAAAGCGAAATTAATGGGTCACTGTGGCGTATGTGTAACTTTTTAACGAAAATCTTAATTCAAATAAATAAAATATTTCAAAATAATATTTTATGAAAGTATTTAAGTTAGGTGCTACAATTATTATACAATTTTTAAAATTGATATATGTAAGCTGTCCTAAGTAAATTAACTAAGAAGTTTGACGTTTATGTGAATGATGCTTTGTGAATTGACAGAGACAAGATCGAAGTAGTTCACTTGAAACTTAATCAGACACAGACTTCGTGAAATGAGGAATAAGCTCTTATTAAAATGAAATGTACGTGTTTTTTCCAACATTATCTTACGATAGTTAATATCATTTAAAAACACATACTTTGCGGCGCTTGAGAGAAAAAAGGAAGATAACTATAATTCCAATCAAAAAAATGTTCTTACAAATTTTCTTTGCAACAATTCGTTCTCGAGTTACGCTTCTTAAAAATAGCGGACGCCCCCCATAAACAAAATTAAATACACCTGCCAATATAACTAAAATGGAAAAAAAACTTTTTTTAAGAAACAGCTCTAAAGATTTTGATTAAGATTTAGGTCAACTTTTCAAATAAAAAAAAATATTTTTAAACCGCCATTAACGTGAGGTACTTGCCAGTCAGAATACGTTCATTATTTCTGAGACTTAACCAAATTTAACGATTAATAATTAAGAATTTTTTTTTTTTTTCAAAAAAATGATATTTGAGTTAAAAACAAAAATTAAAACCTCTGTTTTGAAAAATCTAATTTTTGAAAACGGGTTGGTAATTGTCTTGAAGTTTTGTTTTTTATGTGTCGATTAATATTTGTCGATAAATATATAAACAAGCAGAAAAAATACAAGCAAGAAAGATCATTGTACACTGAGAAACTTTCCTTTTGTAAGTGAAAAGGAAAAGTTTCCCATGGGAATATGTATCGGAACGAAAATCGTGAAAATTAAACAATACAAATCTAGAGATTCAGAGTGTGTAATGTATAGAAAATAGTTTCATACTTCTCCATGACAATTTGAATAATTATATTATCATCTAAAATCTATGAGTTCATTTTCTTGCAATTAAATTACGCATTCAACTCATGCACTTAATCACACTAGAACCAAATTTGGTAACATATTCTTTATTTATATTTTTTTATTTTTGTTTTTATTTTTTTATTTTTAATAAATTTATTCCACGAATTGTAATTTTTTTTAATTAATTATTTGCCTCCCAAATAGTCTAACAACTGAAAGTCAATTATTATTTCCTCAAATGTAAATTTAAAAAAAAATATTATGTATCAAACAACATAATGACTTTGTATATCTATTAGAAGTGATTGTCGGCAACAAAAAAAAAAAAATACTTTGCGGTTTGTGTACGTAAAGTTCGATGATGTCATATACATATAATGCACACCTACACACATCGAAACCAAACTAGAAGTAATATTTTCCGCACTTTGGTGTTCTGCCGGTTGGCGGGCCGCGCGTTCAATTCAACTCTGCTCGTCGTCGCTAAGTAAAATTATAACAAACAGAATACACTAAACTTGTTCAACTTGAAGTCTTGTGTCTTGCCATTTGCTTTTTAAAACTCAATTGATTCATCTCTCTATTTGGATTATGTATTTGAATTTGAATTTTTAATAAAACTGCAATAAGTTTGAAGAAGAGCAAAAATGTATTATTTGAGGTATCTATAGCAATATTTTAGACATGTACTTATCCATAGATAGCTTTGAATTAGATACAATATCTTAAAAGAGAAGGTATACAATCATATCCAATCCATTTTGATAATTACCTTTCTGGTTTCAGTCTTATCGATTACTTATTAAAGTAAATTCGTGTTTAAGTTGATATTTAGTTATTTCATTAAATTGTACTTTATTTATTTACACAGGCCATTATTTTATGAGTCATTTTTAACAAGAAAATAATTGGTACAATCAACAATAAATGATACAATTTGTACTAAACTACTATTTTACTTGCAAACACTTGGGGTCAGATTTTTAAAATGATTCGGGTTTATTTTTGAATAAAATTGATTACGGCTTAATTTGAAAAAAAAATTAAAAGCGATCCTGCTCTAAGAGATACGTAGTAGGATAGTATGAGTAGTAAGAGCTTTAACTTTATAGAGTTAGACCCATTAGAAATGAAAAAAAAACTTAAAATGATGACCAAAAGAGTTTCTGATACCCTTATAATAACACTGGTCAACAAAATTGAACTTTTTTTTTGCCACAAGAACCAAGATATACTTTTCTATAGGTTTTTGATATGCTGAACTCGAATCTGAAGTCAAAAAAATTTGATTGGCCTCCGTTTTTGAGATATTACCGTTATAAAATGCTGAAAAACGTCATTTTGGCTGTTTTTCATAATTCATTATAAACAAATTTGTACCGGTGATTATAAGAAAAGATATTCTTCTTTTAAAAACTGTTTAAATTTTCCCGATATCTCTTTAATTGCTGGAGATATCTTAAGTTTCAGTTAGTAAGCCAAAGAGAAACTAAATTTAATCTTAAGTTTAAGTCCCTGATCATAAAATTTTTGCCACAAGAACCAAAATATACTTTTCTAGAGGTTATTGGGTCGCTTAACTCGAATCCGTAATCAAAAAAATTTTATAAGCTTCCGTTCTTGAAATATAACCGTTATAAAAAAAAACCTTTTTCTGCATTTTATAACGGTAATATTTCAAGAACGGAGTTCAGCAACCCAAAAATCTTTAGAAAAGTATACTTTGGTTCTTGTGGCAAAAAAAGTTTAATTTGTTTGGCCAGTGCTATTTCTTAGTCAAAGACCCCTTCTTAAATTTTGAATATCTCGGACAGTAAAAGAGATATCAGAAAGTTTTTGGAAGAATAAAACCAGTTCTTATAGATACTGTTACAAATTTTTTCATAATGAATTGCCCCACATAATAACATAACCTCGAAAACAGCCAAAATGACGTTTTTCGGAACTTTCTAACGGTAATATTTCAAAAACGGAGGCCAATAAACATTTTCTGACTTCAGATTCGAGTTCAGCATATCAAAAACATATAGAAAAGTATATTTTGGTTGTTGTGGCAAAAAACTTGTTGACCAGTGTAATTTAACTAAGGTTCTATGAGTCATTCTTTTAGTAAAAAAAAAAACCAGAATGTTTTAAAATTCATAATTTTGATGGAGCGGTTTTTTTACAGAACTAATAGTTCGAAACTTTTCTTCCATACATTTTTGAACAAAAATCAATACAAAAATACCTTTCGTAGTGATTTGAAACACGATGAAACGAAAAAGTGACAGGAAAAATCAATTGATTCTAACTTTTTTGTTTTAATAGACAGATAAATTGAATTTATACTGTAGACATGTAATAGAATAAACTATAATTGCACAAAATTTCAATTAATTTCATATTCAAAATCCTGAGATAACGGCGATAAGATTTTCTTTTTCTAAACACGTTATATCTTTTGATGTAGAGCACATACAAATTTGATTTAACTCTAATACGTATGCTGATAATAGTACCTTTCATTTGCTATATCACACATAACGGTAAGTGCTCTACAAGTTACACAATATGTATTAAATTAATAAAATTTGAAAAATACCTCAAAACACCTGTGGAGATGTGTTGCCGATGACCAGTGTAGGAACTAGGAAGTACCGCAATCTCAGTTTGATATTTCGACATGGTTGGCTTTAAAAAATTCTTACTTTTTTTGTAGGCATCGTAGAAATATGATTGAAGCGTCATATTAAAGTAGAAATAATAAGCTTTCCGATGATAAAAAATTTATTTTAAGTTGCCATACAAAAATGGATTTAATGGTGTTAGAAAAAAAAAGAAACTTTGCAAGCTTTTTAATGGTGTTTATTTTTTTTTTTTTCAACAAAAAAATGATTTTTTAAGGTTTCACTTCTACCACGTGTGAATTGCACACATGATTTTTTGCTCCAACAAATTTCCAAAATTCCAAGAAGCCAAATTACGTACTTCGTTTGAGGGTTAATGCAATTTAGGGAGGTGTTTTCGTAATAGTAAAAATAGCTTGGTATTTTTTTAAGATTTTTTATAAGTATTAATACTAAAATAAGGAATTTAAAAAAAAAAATTACTAAATATTTAGGTACATCAAAAGTTTTAACCCTCAAAGCAAGATATATCTACGGCCGTATTCTGCTATTCGTTTCACGTGAAAGTCTAAAATAAGGAGCGTTTAAATGGGGGTTAAAATTAAACTTAAACAATTTTTTTTCTTTAAAATTTCTAAAACACTAGGAAACAACGTTTTGCTTTCTAAATTTAGCGTTTTTCAAAGCCATATTGGCGTGGTAAAGGAAGGAAATCTTTCGATTCACGTGAATCGAATAGCAGAATACGGGTGATAGAGTTCGAGCGACCTAGTAGTATGTAGAAAACGAAATACATTGAGGGGATATAAAACAATTTTCAGGAAACATAAAATATGTTTGTAGGTAATATAGGATGTAGGCAATGTTAACATACATTTAAATACTAAAAGTTAGGAAATTCTCCGTTATCGGTGTTAAAAAGTACATAAATACTAAATTGCCAATAAAATCTAAACGATTTGGTTAGAAATCAGAAAAAAAAAATTTAAAAAAAAATCATGAAGAAACATTTTAAACCTTTTTTTTTTTTGAAAATTTAAATAGGGTAAAAGCGGGTGATATGGCGCAACGGGGGAGATGGCGCACCTTAAATATCTTGGGCATTTATTGCTTTAAAAATGTATGAAAAATATTTTTAGCTTTCTTTAAATATTTTAAATCGAAGTAGCCAGTATTCGTTTCTTTGTCTGTGATACAAAAAATAAAAAAAAATTTCAAAGCAAATCATGTGATTATTTTTTTCGAATTTTTTTTCGCTCTTTTTTTTTTGTTCCGATATTTTGTGAGTCGGTGGGATCTTAGATGCCCTTGATACACCAATACATACAAGAGAGTATAAGTTATGCATTGCATGTGAAATCTGAGCTCTATTTCTATCTGCTTTTAATAGGAGCTTACGAATAGGAATTATGCAAAAAAGGTGAGATGGCGCAGTTTTTTGCGGGTGAAATGGCGCATTCCCTACTAGAATTTTTTACTCGAGTATAGTGTTAGCATGTGCCATATCACCCTCAAACAATTTTTTTTAAGTAATTCAACCAAGTTCAAATTTTATAAAAAAGACGACTAGTTGCAATCTATTTTATGGCATGCATTAGTATTTGACTCCTTCACATCGTTCAACCATTTGTGCAATGAATTTGGCAATAGAAACCTAAAACAAACTCATGCGCCATCTCACCCACCCTATAGGGGGAGATGGTTTTTTTTAAACTTTTTTTCTATATTAATTTAAAAATATAAATCTAATATATAAAAATCTGTAAAACAAACAATACGTTGGATATTGAATATAGAACATTTTTGCATTGTTAGAAGTATGAAATGTGGTTTACTTTGAAAAATATGCCAAAAACAAAAAAGGTATGCCATCTCACCCGCTTTTACCCTAAGCACAATCCTTTTAAGTGATAACAAATATCTGTGTGTATGGTTTGAATAAAATCGGTCCATCCTTTAACTAGGTATGCGTAAAAAAAAAAACCAAAATGTCAGTTTTCAAAAAAAAAAAAATGAATATCTCATCATTATGTGCACTAAGTTTAATAGAAATCGTTTTCGAGAAAATTGCAATAACTCAAAAATTTTTTATGGAAGGTAGGTACACTTTTTAAGTGAGATATTAAAAAACAAAAAAAATCCAACTGGAAATTAAGAAAAAATCATCTGTACCAAGAAAATCCGTCCACCCGTTTAGGCTGCAGCACTGCAGCTTCATGTACACATGGACGCACAGACCGACGCGACGGACATCATGAAGAAACCCACTTCTTTTAACTTCTCCATCATCGTAATCGTAATGTTAGTTTTGATTAAAACCTAGAAATTTTTTTTGACACGAAACCAATACTTGAGCAAGTAAAAAAATCGAAGTTAAAAATCGGAGATTTTCGATTTCTAACCTATTTATGTGTAGTTTATTAATTGGGAGCGGGTAAAAATTCTGACTTCAAAATTCTGATTTAAAAAATATCCTCTTTTTTCAAGAAAATTCTGTTTTTCAAAATTATTCTTTTTTTCTATTAGGTCTTTCAAAATTCTGCTTTTCAAAATTCTGCCAGCATTTAAAAAAAAAAAAAATTTTGACCCCGGCAGAATTTTGACCCCAACCCTTATTAATTGTTTCCACTTAGTAAAAGTAAATCAAAACAAGGTAATTGTTTACTGCTAACTAGATAAGCAGCAATTAGAAGAATTGTTTCAAAAAGTATTTGCAAACAATTAGCAAATATTTGCAAAACTAAATTTGCCACCAAAAATTACCTTGATCTTTTCAGCATCAATGTTGATGTGAAACTGTAAAAACAAAAAAAAAAAAACTATTAATGATGATATCATAAGCGAGTTTGGTTTGATTCTCTTCCAAAATGTTTTTCCTTTCTGTCCAAGATACCTTACCCTAGCTCTAGTCTTGTCTAGTTTACATACATACATACAAGATTTTTAAAAAGTACTCACAAAAATAGAGTCACTTCATTATTGTGACTATTGTACTAATTTATTTTTAATTTTATTTATTTCCCTTAACTTTTTCCTCTTAGTTTGACCTTAAAAAAAAATAAAACAAAAAAAAAAAAACTGACACCTAAAATAGCTCGCGGTTATGTACCATAAAACAAAAAAAAAAATTATCAATAGATTTACCTTTTTTCGAGTTGATTCCGTTCAAAATCCATACAAAATAAAAACTAAATTTTTATTATTTAAAATTTTCAAAACTCTTGCGTTGCAGAATTCCTTAAAAGGCTTCTGCAGTGATGGCGATTGAGTAATTTGTCGTTTCGTCTAAAGTCGTTTTAGTTTATTATTATTATTTTTTTTTTTTCATTAATATATTGAAAAACAAAAAATTTTCATTTGTTGATAAATTATATATTTATTTCACTATATTAGCAGTGTTGTTGGGATTATAATGTATTTTAAACCCAGCTGGTATTTTGCGTCACAGAAAATTATTAATTTTCAAAATATTTATGTTTTTACAAGCACTCGAATTAATTTTTTTTTTTTTGTGTATGGTTTGCTTGTATCTACAAGATACTGCGAGACATAAATTTTATATTATGAAGTACCTATCTATTTATTTTTTTTTTTAATTTAACGGTCGTTTGTGTATTAGCTCATGAATTATACTTTTTTTTCCTTCTCTTGTTTGGCAGCACACTTTATTTTTTTTTTGTTTTATTATTTTTTTTTTTTTTATTTATGTAACCGAAAATAGGTGTCTAGATTCTGATTTATACTCGTAATGTTATTAGAACGATGAGCTACGAGAAAATGTTGTTCGCAAAACCACATCCAAATTCAACGAATGAAAAATGAATTTAAATATAAAATTAACTTTAAAGAGCCGACAAGCGTGACGACAATTTTTTTTTATTTCAAGATGCGTTTTTTTCGATTTTAGAATTTTTTCTTTAAAAATTCAAACTTCCGTTTTCGTATCTTAAAAACAATGCACTAATAATATGAATATAGATGAGAATTAAAATTTCTTTATGATAAAAGAAATTTAAAAAAAAATATTTATTAACAGAAACACACCAAAAACGATGATTTATAATTTATTTTCTTTTTTTTTTTTTAATTAAACATAAATATGTATATAAATTTTTAAGAGAAGAAAGTAAAATGAAAACAAATAAATAAATTATAATTTATTTTAGATTTTTCCAAAAATTTATTTTTAGGATCGATATACGTATTTTCTATAGTCGGGAGAATATTTTCTTTATTTTCTTTCTTTCCGTTTCCGTTTTTTTTTTTTTTTTTTAATTTTTTTAAAGAATTCGAATGAGAGAGTTTTTTTTTTGTTTTAATTCCTAAATTAAAATATGCTATTATAGCATCGAGCGATCAGCGATAGACTGAAAAAGTTGTATTCTGCTCGATCGAATTGTTGGGGTAGTTTGACGCGGTAGTGTAGATAGATATAATCGAAATTGGAATCTCAGAGATGAGAGGTAACAAAGTGTTGCCACTTTTTTCAATTACAGTGTTAAAAAAAAAATTAAAAATTGATATGAATTTTTGTTTTTGTGTCATAAGTTTGTCCGAAGGAACAAGGAAAAAATGATGGCGTCACCTAAGGCCAAATATAAATTTCTAAACTTACGAGACTTTCGAAAAGTGGCAGCTGACTTATTTCACACTATCAAAGAGTCATAAGTCTGACTTTTTTTTAGAGATTTACCCGTTGCTCCCATAGAACCGTTTTTGTTGATATTTTTTCATTCTATTATTTTGAGTATGCAATAAATTAGAAAATACTAACCAAATTGTATCCTCTTTAACCGAGAAATTCATAAAATTTTTTTTTTGCTAATTTGTTTTTTCAATAAATCACAAATAAACCCAAAAATTTTCATTAACCCGTTTATGAAATATAAAAATTATTAAACTTACAAATAAGTCTGATTTTTTTTTAAAGTAGGTATAGCAAGGATATATAAATTTTAATTTAAATATTAATAGAAATCTTAAAAAATATCAATGTTGAATTTTTAATAGGTACATTATATATTTTTAATTTTTCATAAATGATTTTTTTTTTTAACGGATTAGTGAGTTTTTTTGAAATCCGCACACTGAAACAAAATTTCAAAAAAACTCACTTATTTATAATTACTTATAAAAAATTAGAAATAAATAATGTATTAAAAATTTAAAATTGATATTTTTTAAGATTTCTCTATTGGAATTAAATTTTTAAAAAAATTATAAAAAAAAAAAAAAAGTTCCAACAATTAAAGAAAAAAAACCAAACATTTTTTGTAATACAAAAAATCAAATAGAAGTTAAAACCATTTAAACAGGTGTTTTCCTTATTTAATGAAAAGATATAATGCTGTTTTACATTGCTTTTAAAGTTTGAGATACAATTAAATTCAAATTATTCTTTTATAAATTCTTTAAGAAACTTTGAGCAACTTTTACCATAAGTCCAAGTACGGTACGTGCGAGCCAGTCCTGTATTTTTTTTTTTTTTTTTTTTTTTTTTGAAAATCTTGTTAAATTTTTATTGAAGAGCAATGTAACTCTTCTGTATAGATAATCAACTGGAAAACAAAAACCTTTAATCACCAATATTAAGGAAAATTACTTCAGCGGTTAGGACCTTATGTGGAGCAAGAGATAGAAACACCCATACATAATTGCAGGTCAATTTTTTTTTCAGATTCTCTTTCATCTTGATGACATGTATGACTGTTATATCGATATCGATTTGCTTACTGATCCCCAGGGGCGTACACACCATTGGGGCAAGAGAAGCGGTGCCCCGGGGCCCCCAACACGCCAGGACCCCGATTGGAGACAATGCACAGAATGCAACTTATTATAAGTAACGAAGCAAAAAGATAGGATATTTGACATGAATCACTTCGGACACAAGAGAGACACATAATATGTCATATCAAAAAATAAAATATTTCGTCAGCGGCCCCATAAAATAGGGTTTTTGAAAGAAAAACTATATATTATCTTGGGGCCTCAAAAAATGTTACTTGAATAATCTTAGCGACCAACAAATGATACATCCGGGACACAAAAAAAAGTAGGGCGTATACGTACTTTTCTTAAAAAATTCGTAAAAAATATTCCATTAAATAGTTTTTTAGGTTTCGATGGCTTAATTGAAAGATAATAATGCCTAGTTACTGGATTCGTACAAAAAGTTTGTCAAATATCATACTTTTAATTTTTTTTATCGAGAAAGGGACTGAAACCCATATTTTTTTTTTTTTTTTGCAAAAAAATTTTTTTTATATAATGGTCATAATTTTGAAAAAAAGATATAAAAAATGTTAATCCAGAAGTGTTTTGACTTAGAAGAAGTAGCATATTGTTCTACAAAAAATTATTTTCTCTGTTGTAACATAAGAATAACACATTAGTTTTGCTATTTATTATTTTGGAACATAACTTTTTGGTATTCATATTTCTTAGTTGTGATGTTTTTGAGACGATAATACTAAAAAAAACATTTTTTAATATTGATTTTCATAGCTTGGGTTCGAAAGGGCTAATGGCGCTGTAAGTAGTAATTACATTAAACATTTTTCTAGCAAAGAGTACTTTATTTAAATTCAACAAAAATGTCAACCCTTTTAGAGCACACTGAGTTCATAATAATAGCACATACAAAAAAAAAACTCACATGCGCATTTGAGTTCGAGCTTCCAAAAAATGAATAATCTCTATCCATATGGTATCTCTGAGATCGACAGCAAGATCTATTAAACAATATATACAATGATAAAGCTGCATTAAATGTATTTAAAAAAAAAAAGTCACTTGCGCGATTGGGCGTGCTTAGCTTGTGTTATATGTATAAAGCAGAATCACTAGCTAGCTATGGTGTACAAAAATGATAATTGTTTTTGTTTTTATTTTCATTTCTTCTCTCATTTGGGGATACATAGTTCTCTTTTAACAAATTGATGATAATAACCAGAGTTACCATTTAATCTGATTGTTAAACAACTCAAAATTTCAATTGCACACTAGAAGAGACCTTTAAAGTATCGTCGAATCGATGATTTGTTTGTTGTCAACAAAATTCTTCCAGTTTAGACAATTTTATTGGAAAGTTAGCCGTCTCCCTTGCTCTTTTTACTCTTGTTAATAAATTTCCGTTCAGTAACTTTAATTGACTTAAATCCGTAATGTTTATTTGAAACCGTTTATTTAGCTTTTTGGTCAGTTATTGGGCACATTCAAGAAATATAAGGGACTTGATTTTATTAATCAACTTCATTTTTCCTAACTTACTTCCCAGTTATTTTCCAATAAAGTTGCCTAAATTGGAAAGAGTTTTTATCAGGTCATTGATCAATGACCCGAAAGTTTGCCAACTGTTTAGTGTCACACGTTTCTGAACCTTTCCATTTCCTCTGATTTCTCTCTACATCAAGTTTCTGGTGTTTGCAAAACTTCGCACTTTTTCCAAAATGGTTTAACCCTTCGAATAATCGGCCTTATAACGAATTCCATATGTATCGGAAATTTTCTACGTTTCCCGAAAAAAAAAAATATTCACAAAATCCGATCGTAGTGAGGATTTGTATGAAATTTTCCATTGCGAACGGATTCCCTGATTGTTTTTCTTTTTGGGAGTCGTAGCAAATTTCTGATACGAATGGAATGATAAGGCCGAATAATAATGAAGAAAATAATAAGTTCCAGATAAAATTTCATCTTTAATACAATTCAAAAAAATTGCGGCAACACTATAATCATTATTTTGCTTTATCCAGTGTTTTATTTTGTTGATGATTTATATTTTTTTTTCTCTGTTTTTAATTTAACTATACAAAATACAAAGAATTTCGTAGACACTGAGTCACGCACTTTGTCATGCTCATGATCAAGATTTCAGAGAGAATTGGCGAGGAAAATAGAGAACACTAAAATCGTTTTTTTTTTAGTTTATTTCTCTTCGGGATTTTTACTATTTTTTTTTTATTCATAATTTTACATACTAGAGGAATGACAAAATTGATTAAAGAACTTTTCCTGAACTCTTGTCGTAATGGTACGACTGTCAAAACAACATTTGTCAAAATGTCTGTTTTTTTGACTGCGCTCGTAGTAAATTTATTGCTTTGGGATTCATTCGTTTCTTAGAAAATTGATAATGAGTGTAGGAAGCAAAAATATGTATTAATAATTTCTATTATTAATTTATTTCTAGTTCTCAAGCGATCTCATGGATATACTCATGCATGAGATATTTTACACTGAGCGAGAGAAGCTGAGTCGGAAATTACGACTTTTGCGTTCTCTCAAAATTAGCATGTTCGTTTTTCACTATTTAAAATCTACCAAATCTTCAGAAAAAAAAAAAAAAAAACAGATTACCTTTAGATGTGTTAGCCAAGCTATCATGCGTGTAATTGATCAGAAGAGAACATTGCTTTAAGCGAAAAGTGGCGTTTCAATGATGCGTAAAGGAAATTGATGATCAAGGCAATGCACTTATATTTTTAGAAGAAAAGGTAAAACGAAGTACATAATATAATAATGAGTCATATTTGGTCTGTGAACCATTGGAATTGTTATTTGTTTTGTGGTGCAAAACACATAATCTAATCAAATTTTGGTTTATATGAAGTGCAGCTCTTTAAATATTTTTAATTACATTTTTTGTTTGTTTATTGGGGACGTTATTTAGGCTGTTGGGATGCGTCAATAGCACCTTGTTGCCAACAAAATTAAAAAGGCGATAATAACGTCAATATCTTTGAAAAAGTATAGAAACGAATTTCGCAAAAAGTAATTTTAATTATACATATACAATACATATATGGTATAGGGTATTTGGGGTGTATACGTACTTTTTTTAAAAATAAAATACTCGTTTGGTTTTTTATTTCATAAAGACATTAATCTTAAATGGAAAGCTATAAAAAACTGTTCCCTTATTAGAAAAGTAACAATAAAATAATAACGTCTTATATTTTTGTTTTGTATGAAAACTAAAAGATATTCCTTTTATATAATTTTAGTTGAAAGGAACTCAAGTAGGTAAAATGAAATCAGTCTTGATTTTGTGTCATTTGATTTTTCATGAAAGAGAGTCTTAAATTCATGTATTTTAAATACTTCAATTTTAAAGTTCAAGTGACCTCAACTCCAAATTTATAAAGCGTTTCGCCCAGGTACGACAGTGGGCTCATCAGTTAGATCTGTCGTCCCCTTACTAAGACGCCTTATTTTTGGTCGATGTTTACCGACACTATAGTGGAGTAACTAAAGCTCAAAAATTGGCAATATTAGGGAACCCGGCCGAACAGCTTAGATTTTGATGATCTTTTTTTTCAAACGTCGGTAATTAAAAATACTTTAAAGTCTATAGATTAAAAATTGCCGGTGTTGCCGTTTTGATTTTTTAAATTTAATTGAAGATTTTTGTGAACAAAAACAAATTTTTTTCAAATATTTTTCTTAAATTTCATAAATTAATTGATGCCAAAAGATTGTCTAGGAAATTCAAGAAAAAAAAATATATGGGAGTGAGGGACAATCTTCCATAGCTCAAGCAATAGATGCAATTTTCTTATTAATTGACTTCAAACACAAAAAAAAATATTTGAACACAACGGCAACACCTACAATATTCAAATAAAACATTTTTTTAAAGCTAGAAGCTTAGTCATATATGTAAAATTAAAATTAAGTTAATTGAATGAACGGCTTTTGAAAGAATGGTAATTGAACTCAGATTTTTGAAAAAAAAAAATTATTGAAAAAATTTTAACATGTCGTTTTTTAAACTTGGTCGTAATATAAAATGCATTTATTTTCAAATTTTTTTGGCCGCATTTATTATGATTTCAAATTATAAAAGGAAATGTCAATATGTATTACGGTTTATGAAAAAAATTAAAAAGTATTTCATTTTCGAAGAACTTTTTTTAATAAAAGTTTTGAAAAAAATGTAACTTATTTTTTTTTAAAGTTCAACATCTAAACATAAAATTATTTTTTATTCATTTAATAACCCTTACTGTTGAAAGTTATATAGCAAAAATTTAAAGTTCCTATTTACCACAGTCTTTGAGAAAATTAATTATTTCAATGTAAAAATTCAGTTTTAATAAAAAAAAACCATTGAAATTGAAGTAATTTTTCATTTTTTTTTTTCAAGTGTGATATATTTTACCTTTTTTGCTTCGAAATTCAACTGATAATATTTATGGCCAAAAATTTTTTTTAAATAAATTCATATTTTATTAGAAAAAGTTTGGGAAAAAATCATTTTAAATTTTTCTAATAACATTTTTTTTTTAATTCTGAGTTTGAGGACCATTTTTTCAAAAAGTCTTGATTAAATTTAGTGGATTTAAATTTAAGAGATAAGAATGAGCCTCTGGCTTTTTAAAAATATATATTAAAATCTTGTAGGTGTTGCCGTTGTTTTCAAAATATTTTTTTTGTGTTTGAGGTCAGAATGTTAGAAAATTGCATTTATCGCTTAAACGATGGAAGATTGTCCCTTACTGCCTTTTATACAGTGCTGCTAAAAACATTCCGGATTTTTTTGTCATTTTCATCAATGGAAATTTTATAACTCAAAACTGGAACCAAACATTGTTTTAATATTTTTTCTAGGTCGTTTGTATATCAGTTACGCAATTTCAGCAAAAAATTATGATCTTTAGTACACACAAAAATTTAAAAAAATTAAAAATGAAGTAGAGTTAGAATTTCGGCTGTGAAAAACTAACCGGATTTTTCAAGGATTTCGATTCTCAGTATTGAGTTAACGGTTTTAAGTATCACTTCAGTAAAATTTTTGTTTGCAAAGACGAACAAAGTTGTTAGCTTTGTGAATTGTATAAAATATTAAATGTAATACTAAAAATAACGCGTTATAGACATCCAATTCGTTACGAAGTCTTAAAACACTTTCAAGTCGAAATAAAACAAAATGTTATCCATTAAGGATGTTGCAAATTGCAACTTCAAGTGAGTATTATATCAAAAAACAGTAAAAAGGCACAAAATCAGTTGAATCAGATCACTTTAATGGGTCCCATCACAAAATAGCCCTAAAAACTGATAGGCGAATAAAGAGTTTTTTGATTAAAGATCCTTTTGCGACTTCTAAAACGATTGGTGAGGGGTTTATCTGCCTTTATCTGTACTTGAACATTAATTACAGTCAGAAAGGTGTGAGAAATTTTGATCTTTATGTCTTTCGGTTCGGAAAAACACCATTCCATAATAGTAAGCATTGACTAAAAAGGAAGGCAATGAAAGGATCTTAAGAAACACTTTAAATATTAAAATGAAAATACTTTATCTGGTTGTATTTAGAAGAAATCATCTGTTTTGCTGGATAACAAAACCGAAAAATATCCTTTTTAGTGATAAAAGCAATTTTTAATTGTTTTATTCCGAGTGTCAAATGGAAGCCAGGCGCTCAAACATGCACATGTTTGAAACCAACAAAATATACTCCCTACCATGAACACAGCGGAGGATCAATGATGGTTTGGGTTTTTTTTTTTCAACTGCAGGCTCTGGCCGTACACCAAATCAACGGAATAATGGATCATTTAATGAAAAGAGAGATGTTGGAGTCGATAATGACTCCGTAAAAGCAGAAAAAAAACGTCTTTACATGCAAGTTATGATGCCAAAAATTCTTAAAAGCTCGTAAAACAGTAGTTTAGGCCAGACAATACTCCTGGCTTAGAATAGCAGTAACAATTATCCGACTTGAACCCGATTAAAAATTTTTGGGCTATCTTAAAGTGACGATTAGTGAAAAGAAAGCACACCTCAGAAACTAACGTACTTGTGGCTTTAAAAAATGACTAGGTGCATATTCCTTGTCTATTTTATTTAATTTGGCCGACTCCAAGTCTCCTTGGTGCCGAGCAGTCTTCAAAAACAAATGTTACTGAACAAAATATTAATATTGAACCCTAACATTAAAAAATTCGGTTAGTTTTTCACAGCCGAAATTCTGACTCTACTTCATTTCTAAATATTTTAAATTTTTGTATGTATTAAAGATCCTTATTTTTTGTTAAAATTGCGTAACTGATTTATAAACGACCTAGAAAAAATATTAAAACAATATTTGGTTCCAGTTTTAAGTTTTAAATTTTCAATTGATGAAAATGACAAAAAAATCCGGAATGTTTTTAGCAGCACTGTATATTTTCCTTAAATTACCTAGAGAATCTTTTGCTATCATTTGTTTTATGAAATTTATGCAAAAAAATGGTTTTGTTAAAAAAAAATTAATTTTAATTTTAAAAAACAATACGGCAACACCGGCAATTTTTAATCTATAGACTTTAAAGTATTTTTAATTACCTACGTTTGAAAAAAAAATCGTCAAAATCAGAGCTGTTCGGCCGGGTTCCCTAATAATTTGCTTTAGTTACTCTACTACTATACATATAAAACTCACAGCATGAATATATTGTGAATTTTAACTGATGAGTCCACTGTCCTACCTGGGCGAAACGCTTTATAAATTTGGAGTTGAGGTCACTTGAACTTTAAAATTGAATTATATTCAATCGCTCCACTTCAAATAATTTTAATAATTTTTATTATTTTTGTTATTTTTTCTTCGTTATTGTATTTGAAATGCGTTAAAATATCTTTGAAATATTATGAACCTGCATATTCCGGTTAAACCTTGAAAATCTTGACTGGCGGACACTAAATTTTTCTAGACTTAAGTTTAAAGAAGGTATCTTAGCGCCAGTTGTACAAATATTTAATCCGTGGATCAGCAACTTTTACCTTCTGAAATCGGTAGCAAGGCTGAAGTTAAGCACTGATTCAAGGTTCATATGTATATGAAAAAACAGACACATTCATGCTTGAACCGACGTTGACCCGCAGCTAATCCGCCGAAATCGGTGGGTTAAATTCCTGAACCAAGGCTGATCCACGATTGTACAACTGGCACTTATAGAATGTACACAAAAATTTTTCAAAATGTTCAGTCTACTAGCATTCATTTGGAGGTTGAATCCTTATTGGACTGGACGACTAGTTTTATCGCGATTTCGTAATAAGCCACGTAACGGTTATCTATCTGTAATCTCAATAAAAAGTGAAGAAAATAAATTGTTTTACCTTTTTGACTTTTTTGGTAACAAAGATATGGCAATGAAACAATTAAGCCGAAATAGTAAAAAAAAAAAAAATGAAATGAACAATTCTTTAAATAAATTGATCGCCAAAAAAGTATGCAGTTTTAGAAGAAAAAAAAAAAAAAAACAAAATCGTTAAGAGGCGTTTAAAAAAAAATATTTTTGTATAAATATGTAGGTACATTAGGGTGGGTCAAAAAAATTGAAATTCTTTTTTTTTGATTTTGTACTCCGAAAAATCGATTGCTAGAAAACTCTAGAATATACACACCAAATATGAGCTCTTTATATTAATGGAAAGGTCTTCCGCTTCGCAATTTTCAATTTTTACATCAAGCTTCTTGTAAAAAAAAACATTTTTTATTAATTGACTTTTTAGCAAATTTCTTTACATATTCTTGTAGGAAATTGAACGCTCTACAAAAAAGATCTTATAAACTTTTATCGTTTATCTAACCGTTAAATAGATATTTGAGGTCCAAAAATCGAGAAAATCTTTAAAAATTCGTTTTTTGTTCTTAATTTTGTAACAAATTAAAAAATTATAATAATCAAACGCGCAAGACATATTCTTATAGGAAACATATTGCTCCACAAAAAAGGTCAAATTATTTTTTTTTATTAATATAACCATTCTAAAGAAATTCGAGTTCAAAGTTAAACAAAATTATAAAAACATTTTTTTACGTTTTTGAGAAAATTTAACTGTTCCAAAATCGATATTTGAACTTCATACTTTTTTCTCTTCTTTACGACTCCTGTATTGGGAAATGCAATGGGTGGACCGTTTTTCACCTGAATCTGCACAATAAAATCTGAGTCCATGCATTTTTATAAAATGTTTTTATATTTCCAGTAGCCAAACTTTTCAATTCGCGAATGGTTTTTAAAAAATCACTGGAGCCGTTTTAGAGAAAGCTAAACTTTTCCAAAATCGGTATATGAAGGTACCGTTATTTTTGGTAAATAAAAAATTAATTCCAAAAACCCCTCTGGAGAGTCGCCAAAAAAAACTTGTGTGTCCTTTACTTGGACTACTCATAGTTAGCAAAGTGTTTTCCTAAAGCTCTCAAACACTATGAAAATTAAACTCAATTTTTGAAATCAGAGGAATCAACTGTCTTTAATCCATATAAATCTGTGGAAATAAATTAACAAAAATACACATTTTTCGATTTAATATTATTTTTTATGTAAAAATAAAATAAACATAAAACTTTTTAAAGTATAAAATTAAACAACAATTCAATGTCACTCTTCAGTATTATCCACCTGTACACCCTCATCATCGTCAACAACCATTTCACCAGCCTCAACTCTATCGAAATGCGCTTTCATAAGAATACATTTGGTCATATGACAGCTGCATGGCAACGGATGTTCTACTTTATCTGAATCCTTCACTTCAACTTCCAAATTATATCTGCGTGCATTATCGGCATTCCGTTTCATTGAGATGAAAAAACTAACAGGCTCATCCTTCTCAACATCAATGCAAGCCTCCTCTGGCAACACAACGACACATTGTTTCCAATGTGTGGCAGGAGAATGTGGTTCCGTTGATAATATAACAGAATCTTCTCGATTATCTGCAGGAAAAAGAACCTCAAACCAAATGCATAAACCTTCAAAACGACCTGCATACTCTATCGGAACAACTGAATCAAATTTGATCTCTTCAATTTCCTCCAATGTCACCTCTTCCAGATTCATGAAATGCATAACAGTTCCCTCAGCCAAAAGATCTTCTTTCCCAAGACAACATATTTCTGGTTTTGAGGACTTTTGAGCGCGAAGCTTTTTCGCAAACCTATTCATCTTAATTCCATCGACATTCTCATAGTACTTGTATAAACTCGGGACAGAGCATGGAGCAACGTGTATTGTAGCCTCTTGAGGGAACATAATGCCACCTTCTTTGAGGAACTTATCTCTAGCAAAAATAACCGAATCCAACATTCCTTCGTGGAGTAAATAGAAACCCATCCATTCGGAAACTATGATATCTACTTTATCCATGGAAGCAGGAAGAACGAAATCTTCAATTTTAGATCGAATAACCTTAACAACGGATGTCAATTCGTTTTCTTCGATAACTTCGAGAGCTATTTTAGCTAAATCGGATGCTTCAACAGCATAGACTAATTTGGCTCCAGCTTTGGCGCAGAAGGCTGACAGAATTCCTGTTCCAGCACCAACATCTAGGACAATTTTGTCTTTGAAAAGATGTTTGTTGTTTGATATTGCTTTGGAATATGCCTCCTGTCGAGGTCTGTCTTTAAGCATTAAATCATGGATCTATGGAGTTAATAAATTCTCAAAAGAACTTTATACTAAAAACATGTATTTGTATGATTTACCTCAAGATCTTGGTACTCTTCAAAGTATTGTTCAATTCCCGAGTCCATTTCCATTTTATAACAAAAAAATATTATTTTTAAATGAAAAATCGGCAAATTAATTTGTTGTTGAAAAAGGAAACAAATTAAAAACAACGTGCAGGTGAACTGTCACTGGTGATTCTTTTTTTTGTGATAAGAAAAAGTGCTGCCAATGCTCAATTCCTTTTGTGTCGTGTCGCTGTTGTCGCGCCTGAATCGCAGAGGGTGTATTTGGTAAAATCTAGTACTCAGATCGCGCTACCCTGCAAACCAAACCTCAGTAGTTTAGGGGAAATTACAACCACCAACAAAGTCTTTACTTTGTAGATGTATGTGTTTCCTTATTTATCAAAACCTCTCCCCTCAAAATATTGTAGTTTTGTTTCTCCTGAAAAAAATAAACTCTTTGGTAAATGGGAGGAAAAGAGTGCGATGTATGCAATGCTCAAGGTTTTCTCTCTTTTGTAATGGCGGCTCGCCATTTTCCTGCATTTCTAGTGAAACCTTGATAGCCACAGCAACATTAGCTAAGCAAAAAAAAAAAAATGTCTGTGCTCCAAAATAAAACAATTTAATTTGAAAAAATAAATATCGTCTTAATCAGTGTTATTTGTGAAAATTATTTTCAATACACAATGTGTAGTAGCACAAATTCTTCGGCACGCCACAAAAATTCCACCACCATTTCTTTCCATCATCAAAATGCACAACCTCAGCCTTGTGCATTTAGAAAAATTAAAATAAAAAAAATGATACAAAACCACCACCAATGGATTTGGAAAATATAGGTATGCTTATTTTAAAATTAATAAATTATATAATTGTTGATTTTTCTGTCTTCTAGTGGAGATCAATTCCAGACATCAATGACTGAGCACTGAGTTTACAGTTCGAAATTTTCCTCCACGCCATCCAGAACGAGTGAAACGAATCTAATGTTTAGTAGAGACTACAATACTTGAGTGTGATCCACATTTCACAGACTTGTAGTGTAAGTTAAAGAGATTCCCTTCTGCTCTTTGTGAAGCTGATGGTACTATTTTTTTCTTTCTCGCTCTAATCCTAGACAAAACCATCATTCAACAATTCTATGTCGAGTATAAAAATGACGTCAGAGACTCCTTGCTCGCCACAGTATTGGATGCAGTCCGTTCGAGTGGCAATCAAGATGTGCAAGTTCGTATTACAAATACATTGCTAGGAAAGCATTTTGTTCCCCTCAACAGTTGTGTGCATGAAGCGACTCTCCTTCGTTTAGTGAAAAAGAATTTCCAAAATTCCTGACGTAGATGTAAGATTTAAGAGAAATTCAACGCCAACATTCCTCATAGAAGTCTGAAGTAAAGTGTCACACAAGACGTTCATGTTTTGATATATAATTCGACTGAATAAATCTAAATCTCTAACCAAAGTTTTAACTTCAGAGTTTATTTGTAATTTCATGTGTAGTTTCAAAAGGTTTAGATTTACTAGGAACAAACTACTTCTCTTACGTACAAATTTCACCACTTAATTATACGTACTTCTAGATTCAAGGAGCCATATGGAGTTTCAGTAGTTTTTCTGTAGCTAAAAAAGTACTGGAAAATGTACATCAGAAGCACTTCCAGATGTGCTTCGCTGATGTAGTTTTGAAGTACACTTGTCTGTACTTTTAATGGAAGGGAAATTCATTTCATCTTGCATGCAAGAAAGAGATAGATGCTTCACGTATTCTTATATACAGAAAGTATATAACTGAGTTTTTTCCCGAGCTCCTATCTTTTTTCAGTGGAAAAGAAGTACTTCTTTTACGTACATATTTCGCCGGTTTTTTCTGTAGTTCTACGTTTGCTGGGTAGTAACAGGCTTCAGATAAAATTTTTCGATAATTTGTATGGGAGCTAAAATTTACCTCGAGCAGCGTACCAGGTTTTAAGCTGTACGCTGTTCGCGCTAAATTTTAAGCCTGGTACGCTGCTCGCGCTAAATTTTAGCTCCCATACAAATTATCGAAAAATTTTATCTCAGCTAAAATGGATCCCATACAAATTATCGATAACTTGTATGGGAAATTTATCTCATCTAAAGTTTAGAGCGAGCAGCGTACCAGGCTTAAAGCCTGGTCTGGTACGCTGTTCGCTTTGCATTGAATTTTTTTTTGTTCAAGCCTGGTACGCTGCTCGCGCTAAATTTTAGCTCCCATACAAATTATCGAAAATTTTTAGCCGAGATAAAATGGATCCCATACAAATTATCGATAACTTGTATGGGAATTTTATCTCAGCTAAAATTTAGCGCGAGCAGCGTACCAGGCTTCAATGTAGAAAATTTTTTTTTACAATCAAATTTTCTTATCAATGCAAAATATTTTTAATTGCAGTACAAATTTTAGCTCCCATACAAATTATCGAAAATTTTTAGCCGAGCTAAAATGGATCCCATACAAACTATCGATAACTTGTATGGGAGTTTTATCTCCGCTAAATTTTAGCGCGAGCAGCGTACCAGGCTTTAGTTTCAAATCCATTTTTTTTTTAATTGATGTTTTTACAACCCTGGTTGTGAACTCCTTCAGAGCGATCACAAATTCGAAAGTTTTTGTGAAAACCTAACAAAATCAAATCAGCTCACCTTTTTTGAGGTTCTCATAACTTGGGAGGTTTGCCAGAAGAGGGCTTTAATGTCGTTTTCTATTGACGAATCTCAGAATGAGATTTGTGAATTTGACAGCTGAAAGGGGGGGTGAAGAGGGGAAATAGTGGACAAATCTCAGATTTCATGATCTATTTGCGTCATGAGATTCAAAAAAATGACAAAAAAATGAATCTGAGATTCAAGAATCTGATTCTGGATTTTTATCAAGATTCACGCATACAAACACACGCACTTTCACACACACTCCTCTGTTTGACATTTGTCTGAACATTTGTTGTTGTTTTATTTTTTTTATACGCACAGATTTCGCACACAATTACAAAACTAGATTTCAGTGGAAAATCTGAGAATTTTACACAAAAATCTCAAAAGTCAATAGAAAACGACATAAGTAAAGCCTGGTACACTGCTCGCGCTAAATTTTAGCTGAGATAAAATTCCCATACAAGTTATCGATAACTTGTATGGGATCCATTTTATCTCGGCTAAAAATTTTCGATAATTTGTATGGGAGCTAAAATTTAGCGCGAGCAGCGTACCAGGCTTAAGGCTTAAATTTTAGAGAGAAATTTGTATGGGAGCTAAAATTTTTCTCTATCTGCTTCAAATAAAGAAACAAACATTTGCATCAGTATAAATTTTGCTTGTAGTTATATAAAACTACTTTTTTTTTCTATTTTTAAAGTTTTAAACCCCACTAAAGCTTAGTAAAGGCTTGGCCACACCGAAGGGTACATACGGTAGCGGTACGGGTAATTGTATGAAAAAAATTCCACATCTGAACGTTGATGTGTCAGTTTTGAATTTTTTTCATACAAGTACCCGTACCGCTACCGCATGTACCCTTCGGTGTGGCCAAGCCTTAAAGGCTTGGCCACACCGGAGGGTACGCGGTAGAGGTACAGGTAACGGTACGGGTATTTGTATGGAAAAAATTCCAAACTGACACATCAACGTTCGGGTGTGGAATTTTTTTAATACAAATATCGTTGCCGCTACCCTTACCGCTACCGCGTACCCTCCGGTGTGGCCAAGCCTTAAGGCTTGGCCACATTGGAGGGTATGCGGTAGCGGTACGGGTAGCGGTGAGGGTACTTGTATGAAAACAATTCCAAACTGACACATCAACGTTCAGGTGTGGAATTTTTTTAGTACAAATATCGTTACCGCTATACCGCATACCCTCCGGTGTGGCCAAGCCTTTAATGCTTTTGATGCGAAACGAAAAATTCCATACTAAAATAAAATTGCACAATGAAATTGTGATCCAATTTCGTTCTTCAGGTATTTTTCGTAAACATGTTCGCTGTTGACTTTATAGACTTCAAAATTTTTCGTTTCGCATCGGCAGCGTACTGGGCTTAGCCTGGTACGCAGCTGAAGCGAAAAGAAATTTTCCATACAAAATTTCGTTAACGAAATCTTGAACGAAAAATTTCGTTTTGCTTTTCGTGTTTCAAGCCTGGTACGCTGCTCGGGCTAAAATTTAGCTGAGATAAAATTCCCATACAAGTTATCGATAACTTGTATGGGATCCATTTTATCTCGGCTAAAAATTTTCGATAATTTGTATGGGAGCTAAAATTTAGCGCGAGCAGCGTACCAGGCTTCAGTACGCAGCTCTAGCGAAAAATTGGAGAGTTTTCACTGATTTGTCACTTAATTTTTACTGTTCTGTGCATTTCTCTTGACTCCAAGAGCAGTGTTGATGGTTTTTTCACTTTTAATTCATTTATTTCTTGCTTTAAAAATTATTTTGTGTTGATTTTTCTTGATTTTAAATTAATTTTGAATTTTTTTTATTTTGACTTTGAAAGAATACTCGATGATATTTTTTCGTTAGCATTTTCGTTGTCGACTTTGGAGACTTGAACATTTTCGTTTCGCATCAGCAGCGTACTAGGCAGCGTAAGTGACGAATGAGTGAAAACTCTCCAATTTTTCGCTAGAGCTGCGTACTGAAAAACGAAAAGCAAAACGAAATTTTTCGTTCAAGATTTCGTTAACGAAATTTTATTTGAAAAATTTCTTTTCGCTTCAAGCCTGGTACGCTGCTCGCGCTAAATTTTAGCTGAGATAAAATTCCCATACAAGTTATCGATAACTTGTATGGGATCCATTTTATCTCGGCTAAAAATTTTCGATAATTTGTATGGGAGCTAAAATTTAGCGCGAGCAGCGTACCAGGCTTCAGCTGCGTACTAAGCTTCAAGTCGCAAATAGATCATGAAATCTGAGATTTGTCCACTTTTTCCCCTCTTTTCACACCTTCTTTCAGCTGTCAGATTCACAAATCTGATTCTGAATCTCGTCAATAGAAAACGACATAAGCTTAATGGCGTTTTTAATTGGCAATCCAGAATTGTTCTTCGATTCGGAATCCCATTTGAACAGTTTTTTTTATTCCGAAAGAATCTGAAGTTTGGTGTAAATATATTGGTTGAGTTTGAAATGTGTCACATATATGTGTATTCGCTCCAAATTTCATTTGTCTTTTGGTCAAGTGTGACATCTGACATTTAAATCTATGAATGTGTGAGTGATACTGCTTCTGATTCTGTTTTTAAAACCAGAAGAGAAATTCTCTTTTTTTTTTCAGAATAAGAACTGTCAGTATTGCCCAATTGAACGCATTCAGATTGCTTTTTTTTGCTTCCAGATTGCCAATTAAAAACGCCATAAGAAAATGTTACACTTTTGCAACGATACAAGACCATTTGCATCGAATCGTGAATACCCCTATTATGTTTTGTTTCTTTCAGAAAACTACTCATTTCAATATACGGATATAATTTATTAATACATTTTTTCATTAAAAATTACCAAATGAGCAGCTAGCTTTAAAAGTAATTCAAATTCTACTGAACGCACTCATTTGAACGAAAATAATACACAAAAAAAAACACCCCTCCTCAACATCCCTGCACAAATATTTGACTTTTCGCATGTAAAAAAAAAAAGAAAAAAAAATTGGCACAGCTGTAAAAAATTCTAATTTGTGCGTCCTTCTTGGTAGGAAAGGAGGGAAAGTCAACATTTTTCGTCTTCATCAAATTCTTTGCAAAAACTAAAAATCGTGCATGCTTTTTTTTCTCTGGATTAAAATTTATACACATTTGTTTGATTTAAATTTTTCTTTAAAACAAATTGTTATATCCTCTTAAAAATTGCACAACTCAAATCATTTCAAAGATAACACAGACAAAATTGAACATAAAATTCATTGAAGAAAAATACATGAGAAAAAATTGAAAAAAAAAGATGTCACAATCGTCACCCATTTCCAAAACGACCATTAACGATTTGCGTCAATTTCGTTTACAAAAAGCTGCTTCAATAACTGGTAAATAAATTTATTTATATTTTTTTATTTTTAAGTTTGGTTAGAATTTAAAGTTTTGCTAAAATGGATTTGCAGAACGTATTCCTGGTAAAAAACGTATCGCCGTTCTGCCCGATAGCGATGACAGCGGCACTGAAACAGCAGCCGATAATGTTGCAAAGAAAACCAAAATTGAACTTACAATATTGGACAAAGAACAGCGTTTCGCCGCTGCGGCAAAGATTTCGCCACAATATGATACAATGGTAGGTCCTTTAGCTTATGTCATAGAATATCCTTTAAGGTTTTTATTCTTTTTCAAAAGGACATTCAAGATTCGCTGGTTCGAAATAACTGGGATGTTTCGAAATCAGTGTCGTATTTAAAAGAACATGCAAAACCTAAAGCTCTTGGAGCTGTTAAATTGGGTCCATCAAATTCTCATTCGTCATCGTCGACAGCGACATCTGGAGGGAGTTCTACGACAAATGGTAGTTCTCGTGGACATCGTCCACCTAAATCTCGTCGTCATTCGCGGTCATCGGACGATGATGATGAAGATTCGCGAGATGGTTACAAGAAGCAACAGAATGCTCTTGTTTATGACAGTGATGAAAGCGATACAGAATCTAAAAATAAAATGACCAAACAGAGGCAGGCTGTGCTGGACTTTTTCAATAAAGCCGGCAGTTCTGAATTGTTGACGGTTAAGACTTGCTCGGATAGGAAAGTAGCAGCTATTCTTGAAGTGAGGCCGTTCACAAGTTGGGGTGACTTGCGCAGAAAAGTACAATCGCATAAAGTTTTGAATGGGGAATTACTGAATTACTGCCAAGAATTGATTAATAAACAAAATAATGTTGCTGAATTGCTGTCAAAGTGTAAGAAGTTGGTTAAGAAGCTGGAGGCTGCGGTTGAAGCTGGAGCAGGAATCACAGAACAACCGAAATTACTTAATAAAGAGTAAGTTGGTTTCTTAATACATATATTTACATTTCCCTTTATGACTTTTATGGATTTTATGTAGGTTAATTGAATCATTTATTTTCAAAACATGATAAGTCCATGATTTCAAATTTTTTAGGAGAAGAAAAAAATGTTCTATTTTATTTTGTTAAGTGTAGCAAAATGTATAAAAAATATATTTTGTAGAACTTTTACCTAGCTACAGAATATCGTTTGGTATTTATTTTTTGGACCGATTGCTTAAAATATAAAAAATAAAAACGATTTTGGACTTATCATACTTTGAAAATAAACGAATGTGAAATTAGTTTTAAAATTAATATACAATTTTTTTAAAGCCTCATTCTATCAAACAATTGCATTTGGGAATAGAATATAATGTTTCGAGTAGTTATTTTACTTGAAAGACGCTTTCAACTTAAGATTTTGAGTCAGTAGTCAGCTTCTCTATGTGTAGTCAATTACTCATAAAAAAGTTGCAGTTTATTTTCAAAAGATGATAAGTCCGGGACTTTTATGATGTTTTGACAATAAACATTTTTTTCGCTTAGCTGTAAAATCGAATATAGACTGAGTAGATGCTTCATATTTTGAAGGCAGGTGTGGTTATCCCCCAAGAACATATTCAGTTAAAAAAACGAATTTTGATAAAAAGTGGACTTATCATGTTTTGAAAATAAACGATTCAATTAATAGTGTTAACGAGTGTTTTCAAGTCGCGTTCAAGTGGTTAGAAATAAAATAAACAACTGGGTCGCACAAACTTGCTCTTAGGGTTAAAGTTGCTTAAATGTTTAAAAGTTTTTTAATAGAAATTTAGATAATTTATATAATAATTTTTTCAAAGGAAAAAAACAACATCTAAAAACAAATTGAGCACCAAAACAAGTATGCAATTTGATTTCTTTTAATAAAATGCATTTTTAGAAGAAAAAAAATTAATACTTATAGCCTGGTACGCAGCTCGCGCTAAACATTAGCTCCCATACAAATTATCGAAAAATTTTATCTGAGCTAAAATGGATCCCATACAAATTATCGATAACTTGTATGGGAATTTTATCTCTGCTTTTTAGCCGAACAGCGTACCAGGCTTATTGTTTTAAAATAATTTTTGAAAAAAAAAATCAAAAATAAAATTGGTATGCCATTTTCTAGAAATTACTAAAAAACATCTCAAATTAAAATTTCAAAAAATTCCATGTCCCGTTTTCTAAAATTTGATTTTTGTTTTAATTCCTGATTTATTAATACTTTTGTATACAAAAATTTGTTGAAATTGGATTAATAGTTTGGCAGAAAATCAGATTTAAAAAAAAATGGTTTTATGCCAGACACCGTCAATAATGATTTTCTAAAAAAAAAAAAAAAATTTCCATGAAAAAATAAACCTTGCCTAAAAACTAACATTTGAATTTTTTAAACAAAATCGTTGGAGCCGTTTTCGAGAAAATTAAACTCTTCCGAAATTGGTATATGACAGGTATCGTGATTTTTGGTCCCAAGAAATTAATTCCAAAGACCCCTCTGGAGAGGGGTATTGTTTAGATTTTCAAAATCAGGCCTATCATTGCAAAATTTGGGGCCCCCAATGTCTATCAATGATATATGTAGATTCTGTGATTGACCATTCTGAAATGTCTACTTACGTGAATGACAAGAAAATCTTATAAATAATTTCTAAACCAACTGATGCATTGCCTCTGCAAACCGTTGTAAATATTTTTTTTGCTTGGTATCAAAAAAAAAAATAGAACTTAATGTTGCTAAATGCCACGCAATTACTTATTCTCTTAATAGATTAGATTAGATTAGAAAATAGATTTTATTGCAATCATAAGTACATTTTTGAATTCGGTTAACAAATCTTTAAAGACATGGCAAAAGCCGTCTGCCAGATTGACAACTTTATGATTTCAATAATAAATAAAATGCACGACTGGGTCGCACGAACATGCTCTTAGAGTTAAAGTTGCTTAAATTTTTAAGACTTTTTATATAGAAATTTGGAAAATGTAGGTACCTCCTATATGTATAGGTACAAAAAAAAATTAAAAAAAAATTAAATTCGTTTTTTAAAAAAATAAAATAAAATCTTAAATAAAATTGCCCTCCTAAACAAGTATGCAGTTTTGATTGATATATTAAGATGCATTTTTAGAAAAAAAATTTTTCAAAATCGTTAGAGCCGTTTTTTTTAAAACTAATTTTTTATAAATCATTTTTTGGAAAAAAGTTTTAAAAAAAATTTGTATTCCATTTTGTAAAAATCACTAATCAACATCTAAACACAAAATTTAAAAAAAAATCAATGTCCTGTTTTCGAAAACTTGACTTTTCAAAAAAAAAAAATTTCAAAATGTTTTTAAAAATCCAAAAATATTTTTTTTTAAATTTTATTTTGAGCTTATATTGAAATTATATAAATGCTTCTTCACAAAAAGTTTCGTTGAAATCGAATAAGCAGTTTCGGAGATAATCGGATTTGAAAAAAAACGGTTCTATTGTGATTTTCAAAAAAAAAAAAAAAATTATTAGAAGTTAGACCTTGTCTTTAAACTTATATTTGAATTTTTTAAACACGTTGGAGCCGTTTTTGAGCAATTTTAATTTTACTAAAATCGGTATATGACAAGTACCTACCGTTATTTTTGGTCCAAAAAAATTAATTCCAAAAACCCCTCTGGAGAATCGCCAAATAATGCTACATACCAAGTTTGACATCAATCGGTCCATCCGTTTAGGCTGTAGCTTCGTTTACAGATAGACATACGGACAGACTGATAGACTGATTGACTGACAGACGGACTTGAGGGACCCACTTTTTTGGCATTCTCTACCATCGTAATGTCATGGAAAAATGGGGTGTTTTCATAAACTTCGGAAATCTGCGTTAGTACAATCGTCTTTCTGATTTGCTGCATTAATGAACACACCAATTCTGCAGAATGTTTGCAGGCCTGCGTTGGTACAATTTTCAGCAGTCATTGAGTGTTCATAAACGCTGAAAAAAAATATAAAAAATGACCACAGAATGAGTTTTGTTTAATAAGAAAACAAATATTTACTTTTTATTTTCCGAAAATATTGTTTTTAATAAAACGAAAAATTTGTAAACCGTGTTACATTAGGATGGCTCAAAAAAAAAAAAAATACATACGTTGTTCTAAAAAAAATTATAAAAACACCGAGTGGTTCACATTTGAAACAAATTATCTATGGAAAAAATATTTTTAATTAGGGTGTTCAAGAAAGTTTTCTTTTGAATTTGGTTGAATTCCAAGCGTAAATGTAAAATATACCATTTTTCTGAGCCCCCTAGTTCAAAAATACCCACCCCAATTTTACATTGTATTTCATAAACCATGTTTTACAAACTGAAAGTTAATTTTTTTTTATTAATTAAAAAAAAAAATGACCCACCCTAATTGAAATTTTTTTTTCTTCGATAATTTGGTCAAAACAATATCCACGTTGATTTTTTTGGAATTCTTCAAGCAACTTTAGAAGATAACATTTTTTAGAGCCACCCTAATACGAAAAAAATCAATATAAACTCATTATCTCAAAAAACACGATTTAGAAATATTCTGTGTCATTAAAATTTAAATTTTTCGAAAAATGAAAAAAGAAACATTTTTTGAACCACCCTAATTAATTAATATGTTTGCTTTTCATTTTTTTTTACCATATTTACATTTATTAATAAAAAAAATCGAATCAAGAGTCAAATAAATTTCTTCGTGAGTTCTGCAGCAATAAAATTTTGGCTGCGCAATCTGCCCGATGTTGACGACATAATGACGTTTATGAACAGCAGGACTGCAGTTGGACTAAGTTAGTCAGATCGCAGATCTGACTTTATGAACACAACTAACGCAGGCCTAAGTTAGGCAGACGTTTATGAAAACACCCATGCTATCTCAACTTTTTTTTTTTTGTACGAATGCATAACTTGATATATAGTACCTATATCGCAAGTAAAAATTTATAAATAAGTGCACTAGGTTTGCAGTACATTTTTTTCATTTGGTTACAAATTTAATGCTGATTTCACAAAGTTGTAAAGAGCCGGCCAATCACGTCCGTTCAGTATATCAATAACTTCATCCTCTTCATAATTAGCTTTTCCCAAGTGTAGTTTTCTTAATTCTTTAACGCCTATAAAGTGCATGGTATCTTCACGGGTTTTCAAGTTACATAAGGAGCATGTGATAGGCAAATCCGGTCGGTGGGGTATGTAGTTTAATGGCAGTTACTCTCCTCTCACCTTAACCCCTTGTAACCCAAAATCGTAAATTTTAAAATTAATAATGTAAATCGAAAGAGCCCTAGCTATAATAAAACACGTATTTTTTTAAAAATTCAATAAATTCATTATTTGCTTAGTTATTTCGAAATTTACGCAGTAAAAAAAAAAGTTTAAATAATTTAATTTTGTATATATGTAAATGCAAAATTTCAAACAAAAAGCTATCTAATATTTATTTTTAGGCGCATTCCTAAAATCCAAAAATAAAACCCCGTTAGTTTATGCACGAAAAAAATTTTTTCTGAATTTCGTAGTTTTTACATAAATTTGCTTGTTTTCCAAAAAAGCCGAACTTTCAACATTAACTGCCAATTAACAACTATTGGTGCTATTAATTAGAAATATGGCGCATTATTTAGATAAAGCAATTCTTAAAGATTATGTAAGAAGCTTTAAAAGAATAAAAATATGTTTTTTACAGCTTTTGGGCGATGTTTTTCGGTTTGTTACAGAAATGTCACATGGGGCTACTAGGGGTTAAATATGGTTGAGATTTTTACTGCATCGACATTGTTTCTAAAATAGCTAATCGAGCTTAGGTCGTGTTCAAGTTTCGAATAGTACCTTCTATAAATTGATGATTGATGATTGAGCTTCTTCAATAAAGGCTTTATGCAGTTTTTCATCAAGATTCATTATTATTGTGAAGTTTGACTCTTGTTTCCTGTAGGTTATTCTCTTAATAGATTTGCATATCTTGGTTCCTTCTTCACGGCGCGGCGCGCGGCGTTTGGCTTTAGACTGACTTAACCCTCTACTGCATGAATTAATATTAGCGGACGAAAAAATTAAAAAATGCTTTACATGGGTTATTTGGGTTGTTTCAAAACGGTTTTCATTAAAAAAATTTGTTTAAATTAATTTGTTTAAAAAATTTGTTTATCAGCCAAATTTGGCTTCGTGTGCATTAAGGGGTAAGAAATTTTACTAATTTTATTTGTTCAGATTATGTAAAGAATACAATTTAAATTATCAAAAGATAAATTTTTATCATTTAAAAACAAAATAAAGTAAAATAAATACATTGCATTACAAAAGGTTAAGAATTAATTCAAATTTGGCTCATTTTAAGCCATAGAACCGAGAAAAGCTATTTGTTTTTGCCTTTATATATATTTTTTCTGGTTCACATTCTTTTCACTGTCGAAGTAAGTCTTGCTCCAACATTTTCACCCAATCCCAGATCTTAAAAAAACTAAAAAGTAATTAAATGATTGAAAAATATTATAGATGAGCCCCCCTCCCCCTAAAATTTTTGTGGTTACGCCGCTGAAAATGGGGTTAACATGAGAAAAATGTCTCTAAAAGCGAAGGGGTTCCATTTCTGAAGTAAAACATAGCATCCAAGCAAAAAAATAATGTAAAGGAACAAAATTTTCCAAAAAAAAATTTAACAAATTGTGTAGATTTACAACCCCTTAATGCATACGAAGTCAAATATGGCTTCCGTACTTTTTGCCCTCCCAAGACCAGGCCAATAATTTTTTTTCATTCAAAATTGGTTCATAGTATACACAATTAGACAATCGATCAAAAATAAATTTTTAATTCCACTTTACTTACCAAACAAACGCAGTAATTAACACTTAAAGTATGAATATATTCTACACTTTCGATTTCAATGCACACGACTGATCGACTCACCTGTGATCATAAAATACACCTTTATTTTGGGCCAGACATACGAAAAAACTATCTCCAAAGGTGCTCAGAAACACAAAGAAGGGGATTATATTGAATCTTTAACATTTTTTTGTGACAGAGAAGAGAAAAGTGCATACAAACAGACAAAACCATATTTGGCTTCGTATGCAGTAGAGGGTTAAGGAAATATAACCATGTGGTTATTAGTTCCATTTTTTTCCCATCCCCTCACAAAATGCTGTTTTGATTGCGTCACTAGAATAAAGGTAGGCTTTTAAATAAGGTAAAAATGATAAAAAATTGATTTTAGCATAAAAAAGTGAAACGTTGATATTATTTGTGCATTTGAACGAAATATTTACTAAGAGCTACCATTAAGTACCACAGAAAATGCAAAAATAGAAGCTAACATAAAAAATGCACTTCCAACGTATGAGAATAATTCAAAAGAAACGTAAATTAGTGATCAAATGAAAAAGTAAAACATGCGACAGCTTTATAACGAGCCAAGAGAAAAATAATGCAAAACTGCTAGCTCAATATACTTTGGTACTAAAATCGAATGAAAAAGTGGTTTAGTTTGATGAAAATGTGTTGGTTTGTACCTTTATGGAAGTTAAATATTCAAAAAACCTCAAAATGTAGAATAAGAACACTATTATGGTCAAATAAGGTAAAATATAAATTATTTACGGTTGCATTTGAGGAAAACAAATGGGGTGGAGAGTTGTTTTTGGTTTATAAAATGTACCCCAGCGAGAGCGATACCTGGGGTGGAAAGAGGCTGGGGATAATTTAATTAATCAACAATTTAAACTTTTTATAAAATTCGTTTGTTAAAGAAATTCTCATCCAAAAATATCATTTATAGTAACACTTACTCTAAATATGAATAATTTTTTCTAATACTTGGTCAAATGTATTTTCTTATTGCAGCTTTAAACTTGCAGACTATCAAATTATTGGGCTCAATTGGCTAACTGTAATGCACAATCAAAAAATGAATGGCATCTTAGCCGATGAAATGGGTTTGGGAAAAACAATTCAAGTAATTGCATTTCTGGCTTATCTCAAGGAAAACAATTTACAAAGAGGAGCTCATCTTGTTGTTGTTCCGTCATCAACCTTAGACAATTGGGAAACAGAAATACACAAATGGTGTCCAAGTTTAGTTGTGGAAAAATATTATGGAAATCAAGATGATAGACGAAGAATGCGAATACGTTATGCTAAAGAAGGATTCAAAGGATTTGATATTTTACTAACAACGTAAATTGTTTTTTTTTTTTTTTTAGTAATATTTTTATTTAATTGATCCTCTTTCTGCAGCTATCATCTTGTGTCTTCAACTCCAGAAGAGAAAAAGATGTTTCGAGTTTGCAAATTGCACTACGTCGTTTTCGATGAAGCTCACATGCTAAAGAATATGACAACAGCTAGGTATGCAAATTTGATCACCATCAATGCAGAAATGAGAATTCTGCTCACAGGAACACCACTACAAAATAATTTGCTGGAATTAATGTCGCTCCTATGTTTTGTTATGCCGTCATTTTTCGCCAAAAAGATTGATGACATAAAAACGTTGTTTGTTAAGGTAAATCTCTGTGCTAAGCTGTATTTAAGGCATTCAAAAAAAAATCTTTTTCAATTTTATTTTGATAGAAAGTAAAAAAAGAAACTGAAGACGCATCACAGTTCAATGATAATCAAGTGGATCGTGCCAAGCGTATTATGAAACCTTTTGTTCTGAGAAGATTAAAGAAGGATGTGCTCAAGTGCTTGCCCAAGAAACATGATTACATTGTAAGGTTTTTCTTTTCTCTCAAATTCTCTGTGCCAATAAAAATTATGGTTTTTTTTAGCACAAAGTACCAATGACAGCGACTCAAAAGGAACACTATAAGGAACTTGTTGAATACTACACAAATCAAAGAGGTGAAATCACTTCATCGGAAATTGCAGGTGTCTCCATTATGATGGACATGAGGAAGGCAGCTAATCACCCGCTTCTGATGAGACACTATTTCAGCGATGAAAGGCTGCGATTCTTCTCAAAGCAGTTGGCTCTTACTGCGAGTTATAAAAAGCAAAATGAGCAGTATATCTTTGAGGAGCTGGCTGTGTTATCTGATTTCCAAGTTTGGCAAATATGTGACAAACACGTAAGATCAATCATTTTCTTCTTTAATTAATAAAATATATATAAATTAATGTTTTTGTGCAGGGCCTTGATGACGTAACAATTCCAAATTCCCTAATTCTTGATTCTGGAAAATTCAATCACTTGGACAAGCTACTGCCAAAACTGAAAGAAGAAAACCACCGAGTTTTGATTTTCAGTCAATTTACAATGGTCTTGGATATTGTTGAAAGGTATTTAGAAATTCGTGGACATGAATACCTTCGTCTGGATGGTAGTACGGCTGTCGAGGAACGCCAAGATATGATCGATGATTTTAATAAAGATTCCCAAATCTTTGTGTTTCTCCTGTCGACCAAAGCTGGTGGCGTTGGTATAAATTTAACTGCTGCCGATACGGCAATCATTCATGACATCGATTTCAATCCGTACAATGACAAACAAGCCGAAGATCGTTGCCATCGTATGGGACAGACTAGAGATGTCAGTGTGTATCGGTTGATATCGGAGGGAACGATCGAAGAGGGTATGCTGGTGGTGGCCCAGGAAAAGCTCAAACTCGAGCAAGATATTAATGCTGAAGGAGAAAATGATGTACAAGAGCAGAAATGCATGGTTAGATTATTACAAATGGCCCTGGGCCTTAATGACAGCGAAAAAGAAACGTAGGAATGATTTTTTATGTTTCTTTTTTTATTATTTTCGAAATTTTATATTGTTAATACGCTAAAAAAAAACAACATTTCTATATTTGTTAAGGATGTTTATTTTTTTTTTTAATTAAGGTAAAATTTTAACATTAAGTTTTATATACGTTAAATTTACAATTTGAATACAAAAAGAAAAATAATAAAATCCCGTATTTATGTTGACATATTTAAACAAACACAGACACAGACCCACAAAATTAGTTTGTTATTCATTTTAATAGTTTTTTTTTTTTTTAATTAATTTAATATTAAAGTTATGAATATTATTGTAAAACAAAATCAGAAAATTTTAAAAACAATAAAAGGCAAGACGTGCTAAGTAAATTATATTTATAAACTTGTAAAAGTAAAGAAATAATTTTTGTTATTTATAAAAATAATTAAGATTAGCGATTTTCAGAAGTTTCTTAAGAAGATTTTTTAACTGTTTACACGTTATTTTGGCATTTATCCTTTTTTTGTTTCGTTTGTTTTATTTTATAGAAGGAAGTACACAAACTTTGTAGGATTAAGCACGTACAAAATCGGCAACTATTTCTTGTCGGAATATTTTGGAGGAAATTTTACGCATAGCTCTCAAAAATTACTACTTTAAATTCTTACTCGCATTGCGTTACATTTTATCGAAAGATTTCTCCGAAGAATTATTCGGAACGGATACCTTGTAGGTATTTGTTTGATTTCGAACAAATCGGATACCTCAATAGGGCTAAAGGTTTTACCAGAAAGTAAAAAGTTAAAACAATGGAAATGGAAATCAACGATTGTGGATCCTTTAAAATGGATAATGTGGACTATGCCAACTACATGGGAAGTGCACCAAATTTAATTTCCTTAAAATCGCCTATAGTTGAGACAGATTTTATTTAAAAGGGAAAGGAGAAAAAGATCACATTAAATTAAGCGGATCCCACCTTAAATTAAGCGAATTTCTGCATGATTTTTTGCTAAGATGACTTCCACCTTAAATTAAGGTGACAAATCACATTAATTTCTTGAATGCGCAAATAAGATGATCTCCCACTTAATTTAAGCGGGAGATCATCTTATTTTAATGTGGAAACACTTAAATAAAAAAAAAGATCTGGATCGAACCTACAACTGTTGGGACACTAGGTGAGTGCCTTACCATCGCGTTATCTCACTGTTGGAAATGAGTATGATTAACTGCAACTTAAGCTAAAGTGTGACTATAATTTTAAAATTTTTATTTTTTGTCGGTTTTTTAAGATGCAAATTCACATTATAATAAGATGAAGTTCACATTTAATTTATCTGAGTTTAAGTGGAATCACCTTATTCTATTAAGGTGCCCTTTTTTTCTCCGTGTAGGATAGGTATTCGTTTTTCGTCGCTAATTTTTTTTTTATCTTTTTGGGCTAAAGGACACGAATCTGAAGTTATCCAACAAAAATTCTCACCTATGAGAGAAATTACCAAAAACTTGAAAAGTGATCTTTTATCTTTTTTTTTTTTTAATCAGTTTGTGTAGAATAACAGACGATAAAATTGCCAACATTTTATGTTGTATTCATTTTTTTGTACGACTTATTAACACTTGAATCCATAAAATTAATACTTTTTGAATGAAAAAAAAATTCAAATAATAATAACTCGCGGTAGGTTCGCCTGTCCAGAGAGTGCATGCAACTTTTTCAATCAATCAGCAACATGGAACTCAATTTGTATGTGTTCCATAACAGAATTTATAAAATTTGAAATGTCTAGGTTCATTGGGGTGGGTTGTTTTTAAATCTGTTTCTTATTCTCGAATTCGGGCATTGATAAATAGTTTTCGCTATCATAAACGGACAAAACTCGATACTCAAAAACTTTAAATAGTTTCTTCCCCCCAAACCCTCTGAATTCTTAACTTCAATTTAACCTTCCGATAACAACATACTTTTTGGTTGTCCTAGGATTAAATTTAAGGTATAATAAAAATTATTTATTTAATCACAACACTTCATAGGGTTTAATTTATAAAAAAAAAATAATAATATTGTCAAAAAAAAAACAAAGAAAGAAAAATCAAGCCTGGAGAAAATAGAAAATGAGAAAATAGATAATTTATAAAAAAAAATAATAATGTCAAAAAAAAAAAAAACAAAGAAAGAAAAATCAAGCCTGGAGTGGTATAGCACCCCTGTTGTCATCGGAAGGTTTAATGGGGAAAAATTAAGTTAATCAAAATATTTTCCTCTATAATTCATGTTTAGATGAATTTGAAAATAAAAAAATAAGTTACACTTTACTTTTAAAAATGAGTTTTTTTTAGCCAAAGGCTTTCGAATACATAGATTTTCAATTAACAAAAGCTTGGCTTAGATTATTCCCAAAGCAAAGTAATTTAAAGTCAAGTGTAACTTATTTATTTAATTTTGTACACTAATTTAAAAGCAAAAAATCGAACCACACTAATAGCTCATTTCACTTTTACCTATGTACATGTTCGATAATCTGCTGACTAATCACAGTGAACTTCAATATTTTTTTTTTTTAAAAGCGGTTTAACACCGTAATAAAGTTCATGAATGTCTTTGACCACTCAACAATAAAGCACGAGCCAATGTTTTTAAAAACACTTTCAATTCAAAACAAGTTTGTACAAATGCTACTCGTATTATAAATATTGATAAATGACCCAGTAACGTCCTTTACACAGCCCATCCAAGCGGTACACATCTAATGCTTTTGCCAACTAAGAACAACAAGAAGCCGACTAGCATAGCCAAGAGCAAGGTAAACTTCATTGTACAAACCGGAGCTTAAGTTTTTCAGTAGTTACGTACTCTCTCTCTTTTCTAAAACATAATTATGCTTCTCATGCTTTAAAAAAAAGAATGTCCATACTCAAAAGCAGTGTCTAAAATTTATCTAAAGGTTTCAATTGACTAAAATCCATTAAGAGGATGAAATGAAGCTTTTTACATGCCATTGAGTGTTTTTTTTTTTGTTAATTGGAGAGTGAATTTATATTTATTCTTTTAGCTATAGGGTAGGTGTTGTAACTGATCTCTACAATAATATTATAAGTACACTGAATAGTGAATATGGACTTTTAATACAAAAATTTACTCTTAAAATATTGGAAAATTAATTTAATCTAATTTAATTTAATCTAATTTTTTTTTAATTTTATTTTATTTAATTTTTATTTTATTTAATTTTTATTTTATTTTATTTCATTTCATTTCATTTCATTTCATTTCATTTCATTTTATTTTGTTTTGTTTTGTTTTGTTTTGTTTTATTTTATTTTATTTTATTTTATTTTATTTTATTTTATTTTATTTTATTGTATTTTATTTTATTTTGTTTTATTTTGCTTTGTTTTGTTTTGTTTTATTTTATTTTATTTTATTTTATTTTATTTTATTTTATTTTATTTTATTTTATTTTATTTTATTTTATTTTATTTTATTTTATTTTGTTTTGTTTTATTTTATTTTATTTTATTTTATTTTATTTTATTTTGTCTTATTAAAACTTGTCAAAAAGAATTCCACCAACATGCGATTGAATAGGGTATTGCTTGATACATTTAAAGCAATCTCAATGTTCTCTCTTTTGTATAATGTATAAGTTCACAATTTATATTCTGCACTGACTATAAGCTTCGATACCTAAATAGATTTCTTTTAATATAAAACTAACTTGTATCCGATGAAAAGCTTATATTTTGCCATAAGATCTAAATCGGTAAACATCGCGTTTAAGATTGATTCGCTTTAGTGATACGAAGTTTGTTTAAAAAAAGGAAGCTTCATTTCTAAACGGTTATTTGTATTGAAAAAAAGAGAGAGTTTAAAAAAAAAGAACTAAAAATACGAAAGTGAATAATTAAGAAAGTTAAAATGTTTATTTTATATTTATTGGAATAATTAAAAGAAAAGAAGTTTAAAAAAAAATTCCATGATAAATAAATTTAAGTTCGAAAATACATCGAATCAAGTCATCTGAACCGGAAAAAAATATATACAAAAAAAAAAAGGATAAAATGCTGCTAATAAATTGGCGCTTAAAATCACTCTTCATTGTTTTCGTTGTCCTTGACACAGGTAGTGTGTGTTGAATTTTAATTATTATAAAAAATAAAAAAAAAAAAACAGATTTAATATCTACAGAGAGATGCAACATTAAATGCATATTTAAATGAATTTACGGATTTTTATGTATTCTGTTTTCGTTTTTCTGTTTATTTTTTGATGTGTGATTTGGTTGTTTTATTATTATATGAAAGACTTTTTGTATGCTTGTTTATAATATGAATATATTATTGGTAATCAAATCAATCCGGAAACATTTCTTTATATACCTACATTATTGACAGACAAGTGTCTCTTCAAGTTTGCAAACTGTTTGATTTAAAAAAAAACCTTTAAAAATTACGCATACGCCTAGGTGAACCGGTGTTTTGTTAGTTTGTTTGAATTGTCGTGTGCCTCTGGCGGTGGAATTTATTTAACATTGTGAAAGGTGTTAAAAATATTATTTTCAATTTGAAAATTATTGTGGAATTCAATCAAGGATTGATTTTCTATTAAAAAACAATTTTGAATATACATACGAAACTTGTATTAATATATATTTGTGATGGCTTACTTTTTTTTTATTTTCTAAAGTTCACAAATAAAAGATTGAATTGACATTTTTAAACAATAATACATATATCAATCCAATTGATTGAAAATGATTTCCTTTGTTTATAAATTACGTATCTGTCTGTCATTTAACAACTAAACTAATGCAAGCAATTTAAATTCCTAACACTATTTCGATAAAAATGTTTGATGTGAATATTAAATAGGTTTTAAATTCAATGTTTAAATTGGTTCTGAGTTCCCACAGAATTAATTTGTACTTTAAATTTTTGAAACAATTGACAAATTCTTGATCGATTCGAATCAATCCATTGTGCGTCGTTTCAATTCTTTTTAAGTCGAGGGTCTTTAAAAGGCTTTAACAAGTTCTATTATCAATATGAATTTGAGGTTTGTTTTTTACAAACATTGCAATTAATACATAATTTGGGTTGGAAAACGTAATATCCGTTGGCTTTTAGGTCGTTTAATTTATTGCGTTTTCTGGGTATATTCTCTGTTTGAGAAATTGTTGTGTACTTCGTACATAGCAGAGATCGCAAGGCTCTTCTTTGTTTCCTAGATAGTTTTTTTTTTGTGAATACTACATCCGTACATTTTTCTTAATCGGTTTTAACTTTGAGGTGATCAAAAAGGGATTCAAATGTGTTAGTTTTTGTCAAGAAGATTTCATACTTTAATGATCAACAATGCCCTCAACTCTTAAAAACGAGGAAGAAAATTGATGCGAACTTCTTGAAATACATCACTTCATATCTAAGCTACAAAGGGAAAATTATTATTTGGTATCAAATGAAAGGTAATGTGGGAAAAAATTTGCGACCTTTGGAATTGTGTTTTAATAATTTTTATATGTATATCGCTTTACTTGAATACTGTCATAACTCAAAAATAACGAATTTTGAGTTATTAATGCAGAAGTGATTAGAATAAAGTAATCTTTAATCCTGCAGAAAGTCATTTCTTAGCTTTAAAAACTGATTTAAAAGGAGCACTAGTTTTTTTTTGTTTTTTGTAGATATGACAGTGTTAAAGTAAATGAGCGATATATGTGTTTTTGGTTTTTGGATATAATTCTGATTAAAAATATATAGAACAGACATACCTACTCGCATGTACTACTAATTCCTTCAGAGTCATAGAGAGCTTTCACAGAAATGACGTTTTGTCGTTACTGTCGTTTAATTTAAAACGAAATAATTTTTAAAATTATATTTTCTAGGCCTTGATTGTTGGTTGTAGTATAGCAAAACAAACATATGATTTTAAACCGATCTTATCACAAAACTAACTTTCCCGGTATCAAACTTAACTGGATGCTCATTTATAACATTAATTTAATTTAGTTGTGTTTTCATCCATAAAATTCAATAAAATCATTTTGTAATTATTTATCATCCATAATATAATTATAATTTTTAATAACACTGGTTTAGAGCCAAAATGGACTATTTGGACTATTTTTTTCTAACGTACTTTGACCTCAGAAACTCGGAAATCACTTTAAAAAAAATTACGATGGATACGTATTCGAGATATGATTTTTCAAAGTTTTTTGTCGTTATTTTTTCCAGCCCACTTAGTATCCGGGCTATATCTTGAGTAATAAACGGCACCTGAAAGCTGAGTAAATAAGCAACAAACACTAGAACAACTTTGTTGGTTCACTTCAGATGTTTTAGTGCAATGTATTAAAACATTTTATAAAAATCGATTTTTTTAAGGAAATTTTTGCAAAAAAAACTTTTTTACTGAAAGAAAAAATCAAAATCCTTCGAATCCCAATAGTTTTAAATTTTTTATGTATAGTACACTTTCTGTGAAAGATTAAAAGATAATTTTCTTCTATGGATAAATTATAAAGATATGACCATTTTTGTAACGATCAATATTTTCGACTTTTTCTGTTACTTTTTGAGTTTTTGTCTATAACTTGAAAATCAAGCCGAATTTGAAAATTTTTTTTAAGATAATTAAATTTCCTATCGATATTATGTGCCCTTAATTATGAAAGTGGACTAAGTCACTCCTAAAAATTGCATCAAATCTAGCCTAAAAATAATTATTATTTAAGGGGTAAAGTTTATTTGAAAGCGAAATTGCAGTTAATTAATTTTTTTATTGCTCCTTCAGCGATTTCATAAAAGAAATACAATTATATCGTTATAAGAAAATTATTCTGTAAGTTTTTCTTTAACCAATGTAAAAAGTGACTTAGCCCACCTCCACTTTCATAATCAAGGGCACATTTGTCCTTCGAAAAAAAATTGAAATATTGTAAAAACTTAAGAAAAACTATTCAAAAACTCTAATTGGTTTGTTTTTATCATTTGAGCATTTATAGATATTGAACATGTAAAGGAGAAAAGAAGATACTTTATCTTTCAACATAATGGTCACAAAACTTGAACTCGGCTAAAATATGGACTTTCAAAATCTAGTATCTTTGGTCTTTTTGAACCATTAGTTGTTTATTACTCAAGACATAGCCTGAATACTAAGTAGGCTGGAAAAAACAACGACAAAAAACTTTGAAAAATCATATCTCGAAAATCTATCCATAAATATTTTTTTCAATAAGATTTTCGAGTTTTCTGGTCTTAAATCTATACGAAAAGTATAACGCTACTTGGTATTCAAAAAAATTTTTATTTTTTTGTAAACTGGTGTAATTTATGGAAAATAATTTTGCTTCATTCAAATTTTCAGTTGGATTGCATGTATCCAAATTTGCAAATTTTGCACTCTGCAAATCAAATTAAAATTATCAAATAGGTACATATGACTTAATTTTGCACTCTCAAACTTCCATAAACAAGAATTTATAAAAATATGCCAATATTTTTTAACACAGACAAATTGACATTTAAAGTAATTTGAAAGTGCTTATACATAAAAATCATCACACAGTCAACACGGATGTGAAAAAGAACGGTAGAAAATAGAAACCAAAATATCCCATTGATATAGTTTTTATGACTTCTCAATCTTTAATTTGCATATATGTTTATGAATCCTATTTATAAAATTAAAAAAACAAAAAAACAGCATGTTGAAAAAAGTTTAATCACTTCTAATTTATTGATGGAAGTAAAAATTACAGTGATGTTATATCTACATATAAGCCTTTTTTTTATGATTCAGTAATATATAAATATAAATACATATTGAAGTGTTTCTTTTGGTAAAAATTCTGCAGTAAACTTCTGCTTAAAAGAAATGAAGATTTTATTTTACTTGCCTCAAAAGGTTGATTAATTTCATTTTTGCGTATTTTCATTCTAATCTGCTAGATACTCACTCCAAAAAATATATCAGCGCTAAAACACAGAAAGTAAATTTTTTTTAAAAATGTCTTATGGTTGAAATTTAGTGCAACTGTCATGTTGTGGCATAGATTCACACCCGCGACATTAGACAAGACCCATTTTATTAGATATAATTTGAAGAGAAATTATAAAATATTAAAAATTTATAATAATTATAATTAATTAATATAATAATTATAATTAATTAATATAATAATAATAATTATTATAAAAAAAACTGGGATTTAATGTCACAACCGTTATAATGGAAATATCCTTAATCAGAAATAACCCGAAATTTGATTCCATAAATATTAAAGCTAATTTTTTTTTTTCAAAAACCGTGGTTATAACGACGCTGTTTGAACTTGATCAGCACACGCGTTTTTATCGAAAAGAATAAAAATCTATAAAATAAAACAAAACTAAACTTAATTTTATAACATTCGCTATTTTGACCTACCGCTGGATTTTATATTTTTTTTTCTTCGAATAAATATTATGTATACTGATGATAATATCATCGAACGCTCTTTAAGTTTAATCGTTTTTGATTAAATTTAATCAAAAACTAATTAGGTATTTAAATAAATGTGGGAACCTATTTATATGCCCGAAAGTAGTTAAGCTTGTTTTAAAAGTTAGTTTTGTTAATTTATACCATATATCATTTAACTTTTGGTTTAACATGTTGTGTTAAAACAAATGAGTCTATTAAATTATATATGAACAAATAAATTTCACACTATAAGTGACACAAAATTTAATTGAATATTATTATTAGTTGGGTGTTAAACAGGGTGTACCACAGTCAGGGGCTTAGACGTAAGACCATGAGTTATTGAGGTTATTCTAGGTCGAAGAAGTTTATATTTTTAAATTAATTTACATAATTTAATTTTGTCTTTGTAGTTTTTTTTAGTTGTAACAATTTTAATGATTAGAATTGTTAATGATTCATTAAATGTTTCATTTCATAAATTTCACGAATTTTCTCTTAGATTTTAGAATTCAATCTAATTTTGTAGACGAAAGCCATGGAGTAAATTTCAAAATTTTAAATCGGTAGTGACGTATTATTTAGGTTTTTGCTTGGATTACGTTTTTCCCATAAGAAAGGTTTCTATAAAAGACATAAGAGCTTTAAAACCTTGTATATAGATACAGTTTTTAATCGTATTTAAGAGGATTCCATAAAAGTTTAAAAGACTGTGAAATTTCGCCCATTCTCAATTCAGAAAATTATCTGTTTTAAATGCCACATTTTATGAATTCTTATGATTGTAAATACTAATTTAACACAAAAAAACCACATCAAATTAACAATTCAATAAACAAAAATTAATAATTAATACATCATTTCAAATACCACAAAAATATTTGGGTTTTTCCAAAATCAAAGACCAAACAAAAATTCCAAAATAGGTACCTATCATCTAAAATATTAGATCAAAAATAAAAAAAAAAAACCAAAACAAAACAAAACAAAGAAACTATTAGCATAACTATTGGCATTCTATAAGGCAATTTATACAAGATTGAATAAATTGTAAAAACGTGCTGCCAATCTCTTATGATCAATGCGATACCGAAGCGAAGACTGTTAAAGTATTTCAACTATTTATCATTTTCATTAATAAGCGCCACTTTGAAATTATTTCCCAAAAAAATTATTACTGATTTTTAAATTTTGTTTATCTTTGTTTGGAGTAAGTGTATTATAGTCGTTGGTTAAGTTATATGGATATATTTATAGTTTTCCTCATTTAGTAATAAAAAGATTCAACATTTTAAAATGTTTTATTGATTAATCATTTCAAGATGCTTAAAGTTAAAAATTAAGAATTCGAGGTTGAAAAAGGTCTATCATATCGAATACCTCACACATCAGCCTTCTTGAATTGAACGAAGTTGTTTATACTTTATTTCAAATTTGAATTTTGCATCTTAAGCGGGCTAACAAATACGAAGTGTGGGACTGGGGCAATCAAGGTTCTGCATTAGTGTTTTTATAATTATAGGTTTTACTTTCTGAAACCCTTTTTCCTTTTGTAGTAGGTTTGCACGGTCAAAGAACTGCGTTTTGCCACTTTTGCTTTGAACTACTTGTTGCCGAAGCACTGAATTACTTATAAAATGTACATCTAGCATTCGGGAGCAGATAACTTGGGGACAAAGTCTCGAAACAAGTTTAGGTTTACAGACACAGTGAACAGGCAAACAATTACAAATGTATTTTTTTCAGATTTTCAAAAAAAAAAATTTAAAGGGGTATTTCCCTTTGCGAAAAAAATTGCATTTTATAAAATTTATTTCATATACTGCGAGTGAGACATCAAAAGAAGGGTCTCTTTAAGCTCAATCCATACACGAGTTGTTTGCTGAGTTATTTGCAACCAAATATTTTTTTTTCTTAGTTTAAGAGCAAGGTATGTATGGGAAGGTGACTAAAATGGCCCCCCTAAGGAAAATGTCCCATATCTCGAAAAAAAAGTAACATTTAAAGTTAAATGCTACATACTTTTCAAATTTTAATCCATTACTCTCACTTTTTTTTGCGAGTTTAAAAAAATCGAAAAGTATTTAAATTATTTAATTCAAATTTCACTGTCCAATTTTTCCTACTAAAAATGACAAACTGTCCAAACGTACGTGACTTCAAAAGCAAAATATATCCAAAGGGCTGCTTTTCTATTTTCTTGGAAAAAGTGGTGCTAAAAACTTCAAAACCATGTTCATGTTGGTTGCTCGTCTTCTTAGTGTAATTTACGGAACTTCGAATGTTTAGGGTACTTCTTTTAATAATGCGTCCTCAGTTTAGAGCTACCTTTCTTTATATTGTCTATATTTAGCAATCATTTTCACTATAGAGAGAATGAAAATGTGAAAGTAGGTGCAAAATGGCACAGTATGCCATTTTGCCCGAGTAGACCATTTCACCGGTTTTGTTTTTTTTTTTTTTATATATGTACGTTTTATACCGAAAAATCTGAAATCGTTCTAAGCCAACTTATTTCAGTAAATTAATTAGAAATACTTCATACATACATACATTAACTACTGCTTTCAATGTTTTTTATACCGTTTTTTTGTAAAAAAAAAAATTCACAAAATTTGAACGGGCGTACTATTTGAGGTGGCTAGAGACAGTTTGACCTGGAATCACATTCACAAAAACTTCTAATTTGTTCGATTCTACGATTTCTAGCAAGGGTGCTTTTTTACTTTGGGGTGCCATTTAAGGGAACTTTCCTCTTCCTTTATGAAATGTATTGAACAGCAACAGCCCTTTGGAGACCCCTAAAAAAACATGTTTAAATAAAATTGACCAATCCTTTTAAACTGCAGCTTCATACCGACGCCCTCCCGCCAAATTATCGACATGGCGCCAGTGGCGGATGTAGGGTGGGGGGGGGGTGTCGTGGGGGTCATGAACCCCCCCCCCAAAACCTGAGGTGAAAAACAGAAAATTATAAGGCAAAAGGTGGAAACGAGCTTTTAAACCATGTGAAGGGTTTCTTTATTGCTATGGACTATGCTTTAGGAAATGATTGATGGGCATATTAGCAAGAAGTCGTTTTTAGTTGTAAATATAATTAGGGCATAAAAAAATTTTGATTTCTTATACATTTTTTTAATGAAAACTTTTAAAAGCTGAAAATCATATTATTTTCCATGATATCCACGAACGATCTATCATAACTAATAGCAAAAACTTAATTTCATATTTTGGTTTATGAAGAAATACGCTTTTATTTGTAACAAACCTGTGTGGAGGAAATTTATTTCATCCTACACATATTTTTTTAAATTTATAAATTTTTTTTTTAAGCTAATTTTTGCTATCAAAGATCACATTTCTAAAATTCAAATTAATTATTTAATTTTACTATTTTTACTCGGTACTTTTTTTATAGAAAAAAACATTTATGGTTTGGTTCCGCAAAAAAATAATGATGCTGAAAACATCGCTCTTGGAAACATCGATATATCGAAACTTCAAACATTTCTGAATTATTTTCGTACTTTTAGTACAGTTGAACAGAATTTTGTAAAAATATAGGTAATTTTTTCCAAACCGGTCACTGCGATTTTTATAAAAACATGCAACTGCAATCGCAATGTAAAATGTAGTATGTTCAACGTTGATTCAATTTTGAATAAAAATTCATTTTTAAATGAGTGTCTTTAAGCTTGATTTAAGTTCCGAAACAAAATCCCCTCGAAAATACATTTGATCTAAGATTTTGGATAGAATTTTGTATGTTAGCTAAAATTAAGCATATATTTTGAGCACTTGACCATTTTTTTTTATTATCTTCGAGGTAAGTTTTTTTTAATCCTGTGACCCCCCCCCCCCCCCCCCCCCCCCAAACGAAATTTCTAGATCCGCGCCAACATGGCGCTTAAAGAAAAGTCTTTATTATCTTTTGTTTTTAGGATTTCACTGGTCAACAAGGTTTTTGCCACAAGAACCAAAATATAATTTCCTATATGTTTTTGATGTGCTGAACTCAAATTTGAAGTCAGAAAATATTTATTGGCCTCTGTTTTTGAAATATTACCGTTAGAAAATGACAAAAAACGTCATTATGGCTGTTTTCGAGGTTATGTTTTTATGTGGTGTAATTCATTTTAAAAAAATTTATATAGGTGTCTATAAGAACTGGTTTTATTCTTCCAAAAAATGTTTAAATCTTTCCGATATCTCTTTTACTGCCCGAGATATTAAAAAATTAAGTACCGGTCTTTGACTCAGAAGCAGCACTGGCCAACCAAATTAAATTTTTTTTGCCACAAGAACCAAAATATACTTTTCTAGAGGTTTTTGGGTTGCTGAACTCGAATCCACAATCAGAAAAATTCTATTGGCCTCCGTTCTTGAAATATTACCATTGTAAGATGCAAAAAAATGTTTTTTTTTTATAACGGTTATATTTCAAGAACGGAAGCTAAAAGAATTTTTCTGATTGTAGATTCGAGTTTAGCGACCCAAAAACCTCTAGAAAAGTATATTTTGGTTCTTGTGGCAAAAATTGTATGCCCAGGGACTTAAACTTTAGATTAAATTTAGTTTCTCTTTGGCTTACTAACTGAAACTTAAGATATCTCGGGCAATAAAAGAGATATCGGGAAAATTTGAACAGTTTTTGAAAGAAGAATATCTGTTCTTATAATCACTGGTACAAATTTGTTTATAATGAATTACCCTACATAAACTTAGAAGCTCAAAAACAGCCAAAATGACATTTTTTAGCATTTTATAACGGTAATATCTCAAAAACGGAGGCCAATCAAATTTTTCTGACATCAGATTCGAGCTCAGCACGTCAAAAACCTCTAGAAAAGCATATTTTGGTTCTTGTGGCAAAAAAAAAGTTCAATTTTGTTGAACAGTGTTTTCGGAGACAATTTTGATATGAATGTTTTCTCTAACAATTGTAGGCTAGATTAACACAAAAAAAGTTATATCTTTTTTGTCCTTAGTGTTAAAAAAATAATTAATTAATTTTTTTTTGCGAATGCTAAACTTGCCCTATAGATGTTATCTTAAACAAAATTAAATATAATATTCAAATTATGCAATAATAATTGAGAATAGTGCAAACAAAATTATCTTGAAAAAAAAACTTAAAATTAGCACCTATTTGTCTTTGAAAAATAAAAAAAAAAGAATATCTTAAGTTTACACACAGATATCTAAAGATAAACTAAACGGATGTGATCTTTACTTAAACTCAAAACGTACATATATTCATTCATCGATTTGATAAAGACATTACTAGATTTTATTATGATGGTTGGCTACTTTGAAGGTGTAGAAGAGACAAACAAAAAATGATTATCGTTTTATTCACATGAATAAATTTGAATTTTGATTTCTTGAAAAGTTCACCTACGAGATAATAAAATATAACCAAAGAGTCGGCCAGTCTAGAGTCTCATGCGATACACGCTATCCGAATTTATTTTTTTTTGTCACTGATGACTCGAGATAGCAATTCATTATGCATGTTGATGACCCTCACTTCACGTTTAATAAAGCTTGATTCAGTTACAGTATGATACGGATATATGATACCTTATAAACTGAATCTAACTAAAGACAGATTTATAAATTAAAAATTTTAAACATAAAAAAATGGATAGGTATAAGAAATATTTAAAAAAAAAAAATTACTCAACAAAATTAAATTTTGCAGCTGATGAGAGTCTTACATTAATAAATACAAACTCGAATACACGCAAAATCTAATATCAGAAAAGTGCTATATTCTTTAGAGTTGATATATTGTTTTTGATATATCTGTAAACTACTGTATTCATTCTAAATGTGACTTTTCTAAAATATTAAATTGCTAATTATATAACAAAGACCGGTAAATATTATGTATTTGCTAGTACATCCGGATTCATATAAAAATAAGAAAGAATCTTTGCACTACTGACTGATGAAGATGATGGCCTTTTAGCTAAAGAAAGGAATTCTATTCGAAAAAAAAAAAAATAGCCAAGCACACATTTATGGCATTTTAGAAGGTATTCAGTGTTAAGTTTGTATTTAATTCTCTTGTGCAATTGGATAGAGTTTAAAATTATAGTGTTGTTGAAAATTAAAACGTGAGAAGCTCATTTACGATTTAAATTTAAAAAAACAAAAATAAAAACAACAACAACAACAAAAATTAAAGTTCACAGACTTTCAACCGGAAGCATCATCGATAAATAGAAACGTGAATGATTTCTAAATTGATCTGGTAAAGAAATTGTTTATTGTTGTTTACAATAATCTTTATTATTGATTTAATGTCTGTTTTGTTTTATCTTTGGATGTATCAATGTTTATGTCTTAATTATACAAATATGATTTTTTAATTGGCATTATAACTGTTTGATTCTTTTTTAAAGAGAGAAGCTTTGGGTATATACAAATTCTTTAAGAGGAGGATAAGACTGTGCAGAAGAGGTGATATATTTAACTAAGTAAGCTATCTTAAAATATTTGTTCTCAGATTCTAAAAAATGTGCGGAAGAATGAAGAGACTTCCATAAAAGAATTGCTACACCTCATTCTTCAAAGAATTGATAAACAGGATTTGAATATCAAACAGTTAAGCGAAAAAGTCGCTCTTAAAAAACAATGATGGACAGAACACTTAAAATCGCTACATGGAATGCAAACGGTCTTTTACAACACTTATCCGAATTAAAAATCTTTTTAGATCTAGAACATATAGATATTTGCCTGGTGTCCGAAACTCACTTCTCCAATGGGCAAAGTCTAGATAATGTAATAGAAAACTATTCATGTTACCACGCTCCACATCCAGCTGACAAGGCAAGAGGTGGATCGGCGATTCTTATAAAAGAAAGCTTAAAACATTATGAAGAAACCAAGCTTACTAATGAAAATATGCAATCAACAACTATTAGTATTGGTATGAAAAAGAAAGAGTTTAAGATAGCAGCTATACTGCCCACCAAGGCGCTCCCCGACAGAAGATGACTATACAGATCTATTAAATCTTCTTGGGCATAACTTTCTTGTTGGTGGAGACTTCAATGCGAAACACACTCATTGGGGTTCAAGACTTATATCAACAAAAGGCAAAAGACTTTTCCAAGCAGGCCGTAAATACAATTGCGAATTCTATTCCTCCAGGTCGCCTACTTACTGGCCTTCCGATACTAACAAAATACCAGACCTTATTGACTTTTTCGTAGCTAAAGGAATCAAACGAAATCACATTAGTGTCGAAGGTAATTATGACTTGTCATCAGATCATACTCCAGTGATTCTAACACTAAGTGAATCGGAAGTAATAGAAAAAAGTAATCCAAAGCTTGTAAATAAGAAAACAAACTGGAGTGATTTTAGAGAAAGGCTTTTAAGTTTTATAAATTTAAGATCTCCCATGGATACAATCGAGCAAATTGACCATGAAGTGGAACAATTTATTGCTGATGTGCAACAGGCCGCTGAAGAAAGTACTCCAACATTTTCTAATAGAAGACAAAATGAAATAAAATATCCTTTAGAGATAAGAGAGTTGATAATAGAGAAAAGAAGAGCTCGAAGAAAATGGCAAAATACTAGATTTCCAGATGATAAAACAACGTTTAACCGTATAAGCAACAATCTTAAAAAACAAATTTATAAATTCAAAAATGATTCACTCAGTACATTCCTAAAGAATTTAACGATGCTTCAACCGATTTTTCGCTATGGAAAGCAGCCAAGCTCCTGAAAAGACCGCAGTTACTAAACTCTCCCTTGAAATCTCAAGATGGGAAATGGATCGGTAACCCAAAAGAAAAAGCTAACCTTTTCGCGGAGCATCTTGCGAATGTTTTTAAGCCATACCCAACAAACGCGGCTGAAAATAGCTTACAGCTTGTTGATAAGATAGATGAAAGTGAAATACCAATTGTAAGATTAAAAGAAATAAAAAGTATGTGTTTACATCAACTATCAAATAAAAAATCACCAGGTTACGATCTTATTACTGCTCAGGTTATGAAAGAAATGCCTTTAAAAGCCTTCATAAAACTCCAATATATAATAAATGCATGCCTTAAGCAACGGTATGTCCCACACCATTGGAAAATTGCTGAAGTTATTGTCATACCCAAGCAAGGTAAGCCACCTACAGAAGTGACGTCTTACAGACCAATATCGCTTATACCAATTATGGCAAAAGTTTTTGAAAAACTGCTTCTGAAGAGACTTAGCAAAATTATAGAAGAAAGAAGGTTAATCCCAAATCATCAGTTTGGCTTTAGAAATAAACATTCCACGATAGACCAAGTTCATAGAATAACGGATGTAATAGAAAAAGCATTAGAAGAAAAACAAGTCTGTTCAGCTATTTTCTTAGATGTTGCTCAAGCCTTTGACAAGGTTTGGCATGAGGGACTTGAGTACAAACTGCAAAGGGATCTTCCCAGACAGTACTATGAAATATTAAAATCGTACATCTCAGACCGATTGTTTAGAGTAAGGTACGATCAAGAATATTCGGAATTGAAGAAAATAGAAGCCGGTGTACCACAAGGAAGTGTCCTAGGTCCTACCCTGTATTTACTATACACAAGGGATATCCCAGTTGGGAATCACACCATAATGGCTACTTTTGCAGATGATACCGCAATTTTGGTACCCGACAAATGTGTCTCTAGGGGAGCAGTAAAGCTGCACAATGCCGTCGACACAGTCAGAGATTGGACCGAAAAATGGCGTATCAAACTCAATGAAACAAAATCTTCACATATAAACTTTACAAATAAAAAGATAAACAATATTCCAATATTCATTAATAATCAAGCTGTACCTTACGCCAATACGGCCAAATAGCTTGGAATGACTTTGGATGCAAAGCTAAAGTGGAAAGAGCACATCAAAAAGAAAAGAGAAGAACTAAACTTGAAATATAGAAAAATGTACTGGTTACTTGGTAACAACTCTGATTTATCAACCCAAAACAAAATAATGCTGTATAATCAAGTACTAAAGCCTGTTTGGACCTATGGTGTCCAATTATGGGGCTGTACAAAGAAAACAAATACCGAAATCATCCAAAAATTCCAAAACAAAGTCCTTCGTGGAATAGTTAATGCACCTTGGTACATAAGAAATAGCGATCTACATCGTGACTTACAAATAGAAACGGTTACAGAAGTTGTTAAAAAATACGCTGTATCCCATAATCAGAGACTGCAATGTCATACCAATTCTGAAATGGTGTCCGTCTTGAATACTAGAAACCATGTTCGGAGATTAAGAACCAAGCCTCATGAGCTTATGGTCTAAAAAAACATGGGAAAGTATTAAAAGTTTAAACTTCCCCCAAAGTGATTTTACAAAGTTAAGAAAGAAAAATCTGATGTCGATCTCTCAAGATTGGTCCTGATAAAGAGGTGGTTTTAGTGGTTAAGAGTCCCACACTACTTGGTGTCGAATACTGCCAAGTGTCTTTTGAAGATTTCCTCCCGTCAAAAAAAAAAAAAAAAAAAAAAAAAATATTTGTTATAGTAGTTATAGAGAAGAATTAGAAAGTGGACGAATTATTTTCAAAATGCGGTCGCAGTCAAATAATGAAAACTGTAAGATTATACTGCGTGGGAAGAAAGGAACAAAAATACATATGTATACGTTATATACGTTACTAAGCACCTAAAATTTGAATTTATGGTCAAAATATGATTTTCTTAAATCAGCAATCATTGTACAATAGCTAACCCGATTTTTAAACGATTTCACCCAATGTTATTTATTTAAGAAAGAAGACAGATGTATAAAATTTAAGCATTCCAGTAACAGTCAAAAATGTTTATTTTTTTAAATCCCAATTGGATGGCAATTGATTTATTTGCTTCACTTTTCTAGTTTTTCTTTAAAACAATAATGTTACTCATACGCCACAGTGTCCCATGTTTACAAAATTATAATAGTACTGGAAATACTTTTTCGATCAAATAAAAGCATGTTCAACAACCCAGGAAGTCTTAACAAAATTATTTTGGGAATTCAATCTCTTGAAATTATTTGTAAGAAACATATTTAACTTTAAAATCAGTTGTTTCTGTGTATGCTTCTAAGCGTGAACTTCGTTCTCGCTTGTTATTTGAGATTCCTTTTCACAGTGAAACTTTAATCCGTAGTGTAAGACAGGCTAATAGTCTAAGAGCCGGCAGCATATTTTGGCAGTTTTGATATAACCGAAATTCGAGTGTGCACATATCTAGATATGCACCACAGTATGTCAACGGAACAAGTCTGGCAGTGATCTTTTTCAGCTTTCCCTTGCCAGACGCATCCAAAGTGCAGCAAAAAATCAATTTTTGGCGTTTTGGTATAACCGAATAAATGATACACCAAAAAATCATAAAAAATCGCCTGATTTCGAATCTGTGGGTACCGCAAGTTTCTTTTTCAGCTTTCCCCCCGCCAGACCGCTTTAAAGCAGTTTTAAGTGCATTTTTCTAATAAAAACCCTGATTACTTATTTTCTGTTAGGTATAACCGTATGATGGTAACAAATTAATATTCTATGTCTATTCCAGGTCTAGAAAATATAATTTTTAGCCAGCTATTTTTCAGCCTTCCCTCTGCCAGACGCATCCAAAGTGCAGTCAAAAACCAACTTTTGGCGTTTTTCTAGGTATTACCCCAATAAATGATACAACAAAAAATCATAAAAAATCCCCTGATTTCAAAAATGTGGGTAACAGAAGTTTTTTTTTAGCTTTCGCCCCGCCAGACCGCTTTGAAGCATTTTGAAATGCATTTTTCTAATAAAAAACCTAATAGCTTATTTTCTGTTGGGTATAACCGTATGATGGTAACAAATTAAAGTTCTATGTCTATTCCTGGTTTAGAAAATATAAGTTTAAGCCAGATATTTTTCAGCCTTCCCTCTGCCAGACGCCCTTAAAGGTTTCCCAAACAGGTTTTTCCATAGAAAAAACACCTAGTTTCTGTTTTTTTCTTATAAAATTGAAATAATATTTTTTTGTTTAGAGTAACCATATGATGGCCAAATATTAACTTTCTCTGCCTTTTCCTGATTTAGAAAATGTAAGTTTAAGCCAGTTTTGTTTCAGCCTACCCTCTGCCCGACGCCCTAAAAGGTATCTCAATAGTACGGGAAAGTTAGATTTTGCTATGTGGGGCATGGGGTTCTGGGAAAAAATCCGAAATGCATTTTGACTTCAGGGCTCGAAAGGCATAAAGACACGAGTCGTAAACCAAATTTTGTTCAATCGCACTAAGAGTCATTTGGCCGCCATTTTTTTTTTTAATATAAATTTTAGTTTTTCACATAACTCGCGTATTTTTGAACCTACAAAAAAAAACAATGTATGACAAACTTGAAATAATTTAATTTTCTACAATATATGTTAAATAACATTTTTATCCCTTTGGTTTAAAAGTTAGGGTGTTTTTTTTTTAAACACGTCAAAAAGTGATTTTCTTATTTTTGTCATATCTCTTTTACTTGAGCGTTTTTTAAAAAATTTGTTCGTTGTAAAAGTTGTAGATCTTTTAATTACCTTCATTTGTTACAATATTGGTTTTTCGATTTGACAGACCGTTTTCGATCTGTAGGCAAAAAACTTCAAAAAATTGCAATTTTTTGTATAGGGACAAACAAAATGATTCTTGGTGCGGTTGTACAAAATGTGGTTTTAGACTCTTTCGATCCCTGGGTTTATGCTCTTTTAATCCCTGAAGACAAAATGCATTTCGGATTTTTTCCCAGACCCCCATGCCCCATATAGCAAAATCTAACTTTCCCGTACTATTGAGATACCTTTTAGGGCGTCTGGCAGAGGGTAGGCTGAAACAAAACTGGCTTAAACTTACATTTTCTAAATCAGGAAAAGGCAGAGAAAGTTAATATTTGGCCATCATATGGTTACTCTAAACAAAAAAATATTATTTCAATTTTATAAGAAAAAAACAGAAACTAGGTGTTTTTTCTATGGAAAAACCTGTTTGGGAAACCTTTAAGGGCGTCTGGCAGAGGGAAGGCTGAAAAATATCTGGCTTAAACTTATATTTTCTAAACCAGGAATAGACATAGAACTTTAATTTGTTACCATCATACGGTTATACCCAACAGAAAATAAGCTATTAGGTTTTTTATTAGAAAAATGCATTTCAAAATGCTTCAAAGCGGTCTGGCGGGGCGAAAGCTAAAAAAAAACTTCTGTTACCCACATTTTTGAAATCAGGGGATTTTTTATGATTTTTTGTTGTATCATTTATTGGGGTAATACCTAGAAAAACGCCAAAAGTTGGTTTTTGACTGCACTTTGGATGCGTCTGGCAGAGGGAAGGCTGAAAAATAGCTGGCTAAAAATTATATTTTCTAGACCTGGAATAGACATAGAATATTAATTTGTTACCATCATACAGTTATACCTAACAGAAAATAAGTAATCAGGGTTTTTATTAGAAAAATGCACTTAAAAATGCTTTAAAGCGGTCTGGCGGGGGGAAAGCCGAAAAAGAAACTTGCGGTACCCACATTTTTGAAATCAGGGGATTTTTTATGATTTTTTGGTGTATCATTTATTGGGGTAATACCTAGTAAAACTCCAAAAGTTGATTTTTGACTGCACTTTGGATGCGTCTGGCAGAGGGAAGGCTGAAAAATAGCTGGCTAAAAATTATATTTTCTGGACCTGGAATAGACATAGAATATTAATTTGTTACCATCATACGGTTATACCTAACAGAAAATAAGTAATTAGGTTTTTTATTAGAAAAATGCACTTAAAAATGCTTTAAAGCGGTCTGGCAGGGGGAAAGCTGAAAAAGAAACTTGCGGTACCCACAGATTCGAAATTAGGGGATTTTTTATGATTTTTTGGTGTATCATTTATTCGGTTATACCAAAACGCCAAAAATTGATTTTTTGCTGCACTTTGGATGCGTCTGGCAAGGGAAAGCTGAAAAAGATCACTGCCAGACTTATTCCGTTGATATACTGTGGTGCATATCTAGATATGTGCACACTCGAATTTCGGTTATATCAAAACTGCCAAAATATGCTGTCGGCTCTCGGTCTATAACTCATTTTATAACATTCTTAATACGTTTTTAAGTAATGATTTTTTTGAGAATTTATTTATAAAGGTTTATCTAAGGTTGACGAAATAAATATTATTCTAATTATTGCTAAAGTTTCCTAGTAGACTAGTAAATGAAGTTAAGGGATAAAGGCTTCTATGTATGTTAAATGTATAATAATACCAGCAAACATATTTGAAATAATGTATTTTAAACAAACACTTGCGGTTTTTCGATCCTGTATCAAGTTTTATGCTCAGCTCTTTTGTTTCCTTTTAATCCACGTTAAAATTTTGAGTAGATACTAATGAGAGGCTACCGTTGCTGCATTATGTAGTGGAAAGATTCTGTTTTATTTTAACGCGGAGTACATTCCTTTTTTACTTGTGATGTAAGCACTTTGGGGCAAGTTTAGAACCCGTAAACAATCTAACTAGAGAAAACAATCAGATTAAGATGATAAAGAAACTTTAACGGTACCTGATGCCATGTAACGAAAATATGAAAGTTTTTTCCTTGCAAAAACCGCTCTACAAAATTTTAATTGAAATTTTTGTATGTAATGTTCCAAATAAGGTTATAAGTTTGTTGTGACAAAACAATATTTTTTGGATCGTTATTATCTGGCATAGAAGCCTTTTTTTAATATGAATTTCTTTGAAAAATAAATTTTTTGAAAATGGTCGATAAGTATTTTTTAATTTCATTTCAAAGTTTTTATTAAAATTTTCTTTAACTTGCACTTTTTTTGAAAATCTTTCCATTTTATAGAAAAAATCAAATCAAGTTACTTATAAAAAAAATTATTTTTAAAATTGCATATATAAAAAAATCGGTAACTCCGCTGGGGTTTTTTATTTAAATTGGGAGATACAAAGGTCAAAGAGTAAAGAATATATTTAAGAATGTAGTGAAACGATTAAAAATATGTAAAACGATTAGCGCTAAATTTTAAACGATTTAGTAAATTGTTGAAGCCCTTTTAGTAATTTACTAAGTCAATAGCAGCCTGATTTTTAACTTATGGCGTTTTTAATTGGCAACATAGAGGAAGGAATACCTAGAGAGCCGACTCGTACCCCCCTTACCTAAAACACCCGCAAATTTAATTTCAGATAATCTCTCTTATTTTTCTCTTGTTTTCCTATCTGTGAATACGTGTGAAAAGTACAACATTGTATATATATTCTTAGAAATATATATACAATGAGTACAATTCGTTTAATACCTTCCTTTCACCAGTAGATGTCCTCACAAATTTTGAATTTAAACATGATTTTGGTTTGTACATGAACTTGAATAGCTCAAATAGCTCACTCCAGACACCCACCTTTCAATAAATATGTACAGAAATAAAAAAAAAAGGTTCGTGTTTTGAATTTATTATATTATTTTTTTATGAATTTATTTCCTACTGAGCACTTAAATTGTTTTTAATTGTTTTGAGCTCAACTCCACAGTTGAATGTGTTGGTGCCATTTAAAATGCACGGGAAAACTACCACATTATAAGCACTGTGGAGTTTTTCCTCTCATTGCAGCTTGTAGGGTGGAAGAGAAAAACCAACCGAAGTTGCGTCTCTAGGTATTCCTTCCTCTATGTTTTCCTATCTGTGAATACGTGTGAAAAGTACAATTCGTTTAATACCTTCCTTTCACCAGTAGATGTCGTCACAAATTTTGAATTTAAACATGATTTTGGTTTGTACATGAACTTGAATAGCTCAAATAGCTCACTCCAGACACCCACCTTTCAATAAATATGTACAGAAATAAAAAAAAAGGTTCGTGTTTTGAATTTATTATATTATTTTTTTATGAATTTATTTCCTACTGAGCACTTAAATTGTTTTTAATTGTTTTGAGCTCAACTCCACAGTTGAATGTGTTGGTGCCATTTAAAATGCACGGGAAAACTACCACATATAAGCACATTGCAGCTTCCCTTCAAGCAAGAAAACTGAGTTCAACAAAGAAACTCCGACCTCAGACCGCGAAAATCGGGCTTGCACTCACACACTTGCAACTTTTTGTGTATGAACACAAAGTCGAACGAGAATCGAGGTGAAAAATGAGAAAAGGAAAAGAAAGACAAGGCCAACAAGAGCCAAAGCGTCATTTTGTTATTTTTTGTTGAAGTGTTTGGTCGCGTGTGTCTCGTGTCTCGTGTCGTTGTTTGTATAATGTAAGTTTATTAATTATAAACAATTTTATTAAATTATAAACAATATGGAAAACAAAAAAGGTATGTTTTATATATCGCTCAAAGTGTTTGGGTTAAAATGTTTTTTCTTCTTGTGTTGTAGATGTAATCTCTAATGATGAAGAAAAATCTAGAAGGTGAAACATGCGATTGGGTATCTAAAAAAACGCCAACAACAGCAGCAGCATCAAATGAAACAAAATGAAAAAAAAATGTATTGTATTTATTGTGAAAATTTCGTTTGCCCAAATAAAATAAAAAATAAAACAGTTTCAGTGAAAAAAAAAATAAATCTTGTTCTTTTTTTGGTCGCAAATGCGAAATGTCATCCCTTTCTTATTCCTCTTTCTGGTAGGTTTTCGCTGCTCCGGCTCAGGTCCGCCTTCGGCTCCGTTTTTTCGGAATGGAGATTTTCACCACACCAATACATATGCAATCGACTTCGCGGTGATTATAATTTCCATACTAATTTGAGCCGCCTTCGGACCAGTTTCTGATCCGAAGTCGGACTCAGCTCCGCCTCAGGCGGAGCGGATTCGGACCGAGGTCGGACCTGTTTGCTTGAAGGGTTGTAGGGTGGAAGAGAAAAACCAACCGAAGTCGCGTCTCTAGGTATTCCTTCCTCTATGATTGGCAATCTGGAAGCAAAAAAAAGCAATCTGAATGCGTTCAATTGGGCAAAACTGACAGTTCTGATTCTGAAAAAAGAGAATTTCTCTTCTGGTTTCAAAAACAGAAGCAGAATCACTCACACATTCATAGATTTAAATGTCAGCAGTACAAAATTTTTGCAGCACAAATACAAATACAAACAATACATTCACACCAAAATTCAGATTCTTCGGAATAAAAAAAAACTGTTCAATTGGTATTCCGAATCGAAGAACAATTCCGGATTGCCAATTAAAAACGCCATTAGTTAAATCCTAAAATGTCTTTAGCATATTACTAAATCGTTTAAAATTTTGCACCATTGCTTTTAAATAAATTAAATAATAAAACGTAGATAAAATGAATCATATTGACTGATGAAATCATTTAATTAATCTATTTTTTTCCTGAAGATATTCCTTTAAAGTTTCATTTTTATTAATTTCCAGTTCCTCAATCAACACATGCTGATATTGTGATCAAATGTTCAAATATTGATGAATTTTATTATTCTGTTCCTGAATCACATTGCACATCTTATTACAAATGTAACACACGGGGATACCGTGAAGTCAAAGAATGTGGCCCAGGATCAATGTTTGATTTCTACACTCAATCGTGTACAAGATCATCAGGTTTGTTGCAAATAATTTAACCAAATCTTATTGTTAATTTTTTCATTTTTTTTTTTTTTCAGGAATTTGTTATGAACCAATTTGTACTGGCCGTACAAATGGTATGTACCAGGATACAACCCATGCTTGCCGTCGTTCCTACTCATGTTTCTCAGGCCGAGTTATAAGCATAGATAATTGCCCGCCAAAACATTTACACAACGGCATACAATGTGTCAGTCAAGATCTTGTTATGTGTGATCTTCCACAAAATACCGCTATAGGGTTTCCTTTTGCTGGAGATAACCGCTGTGTTGGAAAACCAAATGGTTTACATGCTGTAAATAACTGCAGAGAATTTGTCAAATGTCAAAATGAAGAAGTTGAAAATGTAAGCCAATGTCAAGAAGGGTATCTTTTTAAGGCCGATATTAATAAATGTACGCCCGAACGCTTTGTCACAGGCTGCTCTGGAGAAATTACAACAAACAATGAATTGATGTGTAGGGAAAAACGTGATGGATCTCATTCGGATCCTTCATCCGAAGATTGTTCCACCTATATTACCTGTAAGAGTGGAAAGTTTGTGTCACAGCAACAATGTGGGCAACAGGCGGTTTTTGATGGAACAGGTTGTGTGCCTAGTATTTTATTTCAATGCCGTTCTAAGGCGGAGTTGAAAGCTTACGATGAGGTGTGCCGCTCAAAACCAAATGGATTCTATATGAGCCCACAACACGGGTGCAGTTATTACGTCCGATGCATGGGAGAACGGGGTGTTGAAATACATCAGTGTCCACCGGGCCAGTATTTTGATCCTGATGAACGAAACTGTGTATTTGAAAAATTCGTCGAACGGCAAAAATGTATACAAAAGGGCATTTCGCAAGAGTGCAGTGGCAAGCCTTCTGGTTTCTATCCAGAGTTAGGCTGCCAGTCGTATTTTCATTGCTATAATGGCTACAAAACGCAGTATAAATGCTCTGCTGGCAAACTGTTCAATGGAGATAAATGTGTTCCAAAATCCCAGTATTCGTGCAACCTAGGAGCTGATGAATTTTGTCTTAACCGTCCTGATGGGTATTACAAGGATTCGAATAGTGGGTGTCGTTCTTTCCACTACTGTTCCAGTGGTCATAAAATCACATATCTGTGTGAAGATGGTCATACATTTGATGGACAGAAGTGCGTTCGTTTGAGCCGAAGCAATCAGTGTCGTACAGACTTTCAATGTTATGGCAAATCCGATGGATATCATGCGGATGTCCGTTCAAATTGCAGAAATTACGTTTTCTGTAAGAACTATGAGAAAATAACCCAATTGACATGTCGCGACAGCAATGTCTTTAATGGACAAAAATGCGTTAATCCGAATGAGCATGCCTGTCCAAGTTTGTACAACTATCGACAGTTGAATTGCATGCCACGGCAATGCTTGGAACAGCAATGCGCCAGTGATGGATTCTTTCCAGATATCGATTCGGAATGTCGTTCGTATTTCTTTTGCATAGGAGGAAAAGCATCGGCATTGACATGTCCGCCGGGAAAGCTTTTCAATGGAGAGATATGCGTTACGGAGGACACGTTTACGTGTCCTGTTTATTGTGATAGAATCTCTAGTACGGGGATATTAAACTGTCCACTGGGTGGATTTAAGTAATATTAAGTATTTATATTTATTTATGTGTTAAGTTTAGTTTTGTCTTTTGTGAAGAATATATTTTTTAAAATTACTTAATATAAGTGATTTATTTATATTTTCTTTTTAAGTTATTTTAGTTTGTAAGGTTAGGTTTTAGTGTAAAATGTAAACAAATAAAGTGATAATGAAAAAACGACTGTCTTCTGTAATACATTTCATTACTTTCGTTTTGGATAAAAAATACTATACTGTTGAATAAAATGCTCTTATTTAAAAAAAAAAAAAAAATTGTGACGGTTTCTATAAAAAATTTGTTTGTCTTTTTTCAAAAACTGTTTAAATATTTCCGATATCTTTTTTTGCGTGAAGACAAACAGTTTTATAGAAAGCATTACAAATTATGTATGTTGAAAAAAATTCCCTCACATTAAAGTACCTATAATCTTCAAAAACAGTTAAAAAAATCATTTTGCATTTTCTAGAGGTAATATTTCAAAAAAAAGCAAAGGAGGTGTTATATTTTATATAATTGGAATTATTTTATTATTATTTTAAATATTGGATTTTTTTTTTGCTTTCGGAAAGCCCATTCTCCTTTAATGTGAACTTCATCTTTAAAAAACCGACCAAAAAATAAAAATTTTAAAATAATAGTCACACTTTAGCCTTACTTGTAGTTTATCATACTCATTTTCAACAGTGAAATAGCACAGTGGTAAGGCACTGTGGTCTGTTTTCTTCGTGCAGTGGTTTAAATTCCTGAACCAAGGCTGATCCACGTTTGTACAATTGGCACTTAGCGGACCAAAATAATAAGTCAAAAAAAAACGAAGACAAAAATGAAGTTTAACGCAGATGGCGCTAAAATTTTGTTGACATTTTTTTTTCGTCCGCTAAATTGTGACAGATAAAATTTCAAACAAATACCTGGGGTCGAATCACGGTCCACGATTAAGATCATATACGACACGTTAAGGTTTTGACTATTGATTTCTCTATTTAATCAGGAGGACAAGATAGAGACATTATAGCGACCATACGTAAGCGAACGTATGCCGGAATTTCGTCCCCTGAAAATATCCAGTGTCAACACTTTTATAGTTTTTGAAAACTATTTAAGGAAAGCCGCGTTTTGGCTTTGGTGTGAAAAGCCTTAATTATAGTTTTCGACATTTCTTGACCTTGAACTTTTTTAATACAATTACACATACCACTACCGTACCGTATACATCTCCGGTGTGGTTATTCCTTAAAAGTGGTAACAAATCTTGTCGGGAAAGTAAAATTTTTCTTTTACAAAGCGCTTAAAAGATGTATAACCCACTATTGTAGAAACTACCCAAACCAAAGACGAAGGAAAAAATGAAAAATGAAAAAATAGCTATGGCAGCAATTTTTTTGTATATTTTTATATCGTACCGCTCCCGCACATCTTTCCGGTTTTCAGTACCGCTACTTCAAAAAAATTTTTATAAAAGAACTGAATACATTCATCCTCACATGAACCAATTTGACTCACTGAACACATTCATTTCAAATATGTCAAAAAAGCGCAAAGGCGGGTTGATTTGACAGAACACAGAAAAAAAAATGACAACCGGCGTTTAAAACAAAACGTTTTTATATTCTTTTCGGTCTTCATTTCATATAATAAAAAATTGTGCATTTATAATTTTCAAAAATCAATAATTAATATAATAATTGTTTTGTGTGTTAATGAAGTTTTAAATAAATTCATCATTTATAAATTTAATAAACTAACTCCAGCAAAACAAAAATGAATCAAACACAAATGATTGCACAGGCAGACTATCTGGACTATGCTGGCAGCATGCTGGAACGGCATGATTTAAGAGATATCTCATCACCTGGATTATTAGAGGTAGTAGATCTTTTATGAAACCTTAAATAGAATCTATGATTTTATTAATACAAACCTTCTCATAGTTAACTGGTGTTAGTCAACATGGAATGGCATCTGCAAGTGGATTGAATGATTACGATTATGAAAATCTATCAAAACTTTCCCTGGGACACAAGCAATTGGAACAAGTTACAACAGTTAATAAAATTCCTATTCCCTCAGAGATTTTGGAACATTTTAAACGTATGATTTCCAAAAGTTAAAAAACGAAAAGAAAATCTAATTCATTTTCTTTTTTTCTAAATTCTTTTAATTAGATATTAAATGTCACTGCATGATGGGATTGTTTCCAGAAATCAGCCGAGCATGGCTAACCATCGACTCAGAAATATATGTAAGAAAGATTTTATAGTGTAGTAGCTTTTTAATTGTATTGTAATTCTCTAAAGATTTGGACTTATGAACAAGCCCGTGATGTCGCCTATTACGATGGTTTGAATCACTTGATTGTGAGTGTCGGATTGGTTTGTCCCAAACCTGGTGTGTTCATTGGAGATGTTAAATATTTACTGGTGCTAGCTACATCGACTGAAATCATTGTTTTAGGTAAGATTTAAAATACAATTTCTCTTCTTTTTAACTACCTATTCCTTATTTCGTGATCTTTTTGATTAAAATAGAGTTTAGTATTTCGTGAGCTATAGGTCTTTCCTATATTTTCTAATTCTTAGTTAGTACCAGACGACGTTTTAGGTATGAATATACCCTTTTTCAGGACTCTATAAATAAATTTTGTTAAAAATAACAACCTACTAAATATTTATAGAGGAAGAGAAGGCAAAACCGCATTTCTAGTGTTTCGACTGTCTTAAAACCAATAAAAAACATGTTTTTATTAAAATTAACTTTTTATTCATTAAGTTTATTGTTTTTTGTAGAAATTCTCATTATTATAAAAACAACTAGCTGACCACGCGGACTTCGTAACGCCTCTTCTGCTATTTACTTCCAATTTTGGAGTGTGTCAATGTTGGGTCACAACATCAAATATAGGTCTTTATAAATAAAAGAATGTGTTTTTTGAGTTCTATTGATCGCATTATCAAGATTGTTCAAGCTTAAAGGAAATGACAGAGCATTAGTTTCTGTATTTAGAATATGAAATAGTACAAATTTAGCCCCCTTGAAAACAATAAAGTCGTGACTTAAAACTGCCAGATTTTTTAATTCGTTATTAAAACGCATAAGGCTATAAAACTGCATAGTCCCATAGTTATACCTCCACTCCGAATATTTGCTTTTTAACAGATTTTGGTTTCGTTTGGTTTTTATTTGTGCCAAGTAGCAAAATCGAAAATAACAAAAATCTACTCGTGTAAGTATTCAAATTGCTAAGACGAAAATTTGTAATTTAAATACTGCCGCGCAACATTTAGTTTTATGAACATAAATCTTGGTAGATTCTCAGACTTAGCCTATATGCACACAAAAAAAAATTCGTAAAGATCCGTTCCGAAAAGATATAAAACAAATTTGGCTGGACCACCCTAACAATTTAGAGGTATGACAAATAGATGTTGGCCGATTCTCAGACCTATCTTATCCGACCGTTTTGGAGAAGTATGGTAACAAACACTGCGACACGAGATTTTTATATATTAGATAAAAAAAATAATGAACAAATGTATAATACGTTTTGAAAAACATCTAACAAAAAAACGGCCTTGCCCCCACATGGGGTTAAGACCGCCCTACCAAATTTTGTTGGTAGAAAAATCGTTTCTTTTGTTTTAAAAGCAATCTATTTGCAATAATAACACACGTATGGTACAAGTACAAGCTTACAATTTGGTACACATTTTGCATTTAATCCAATGATTTTTTTAATTGGATCTAGAAAACAGTTGAAGGCAGAAGATTCAAATACTGTCTGCAACGTCCTCTTCATCAGAATCATCATTAACGGCCGATTTCTTCACAGAGTCCTAGCACTAGTACCGGTCCTAGTCCTAAAGTTAGTACTCAAATCGGTATCAACTCATTTCTTCACTCAGGTACTAAGCCTTAGAACTGTCAATTTAGGACCGAGTACTAGTTAGGACTCGGTACTAGCTAGCTCCTCAAAATCAGCTAGGACCTGGGGTCGAATTACAGCATACGATTACGATCATTCGTTAACGTTTTTACTATTTGTGTCTCTATTTATTTAGTAGAAACAGATAGGGATACATAGCAACCATACGTTAACGAACGTATGCCGTAATTCGACCCCTGGTTATTATACCAATCGTTAGGACTCAAATCGGTACCAAATGATTTCTTCACCAAAGTCCTAAGCCTTAGTACTGTCAAATTGGTACCGAGTATTAGTTAGGACTCGGTATTTGTTAGGACCTCGAAATCGGTAGTCTAGCGCTTAGTACTTGAATCAAAGCAATGAATTTCATTCATTTCGTTTAATTTTTTAATTTCTTGGGTGTTGTTTCGTACTTTTTTGTTGATTTTGATGAAATAAATGATTTTTTAAATTCACCAAGAACACCTGAAATGAGAAATGCAATACCAGAACGTGAAGAATGAACAAAAGAACACTTCTGGATGAAAAAGTAACAAAAATGTATATCGAACTTTTTAAAAGTGAAAACCAAGTCAAAATAGAGGGGATTTGCGTAGACACTCTGCATTTGCATTTCTCGACGCCCGACAATGCTGGAAACCATTTACGATTAAAGTTATACTCGTACTTGGAAAAAAGTAACCTCAGACTACTCAAAGTATGATCTTTCGAGTCCATTTTTTGGGTGCAACAATTTTTGAACCACAGTATCACAGATGGATGGCCGACATCAATCATCTAGTTTCGAACACAAAATAATATGTTTGTTCCATTAACAAATAGTTTTGGAGGCTATGTGCAAGCTCGTCTACAAGTAATGTTAAAATAATGCGATTTTCACCGATGACTTATATGAGACATAACACGCAACAAAAAAAGAAATGCGCCTTAAAAAAACTATTATTTTTATTGAAATCTGTAAAATTACACATCTATATGCAAGCTGTCTATGTTATTTCTTTATATGATTATTCTTCCTATAGGCGACTGGTGGTTCATCCGTTGCTAGTCCAGATTATTGAAATCCCTCGTCATTGGTTATTAGCTTTGCCAATTTTAATTAGATCAAAACATTCCATTTTTGATTGTCACACTTCTTGATTGAACTTTGTTTTCTTTTCTTGTTGGGTCTTTTTAAGCTTTATTATATTTTTTTTAAATATTTTCTCAATGGTGATATCATTAATTTAACGTTTTATGTCTATTTGTTTTGTTTTATTTGTTGAAATATCAAAATAAAATAATTTCAAACATCAAAATATTGTCAAAATGACAGTTAGACTAGTTTTATACGAATTAATTCTTAGGACCGCGTTGTGAACTTAGATCTGGGGTCGAATTACGGCATACGTTCGTTATCGTATGGTTGCTATGTGTCCCTATCTTTTTCTACTAATTAAATAGAGACACAAATATTAAAAACGTTAGCGAATGATCGTAATCGTATGCTGTAATTCGACCCCTGGTTGTATAAATGTGAAGAAATGCTCAGGTCCTAACATTTCCTTAGGACCGAGTACTAGTGCTAGGACCTGGTCTAGCTAGACCGGGTACTAAGCTGGCTTAGTACTCATGTGAAGAAATTGGCCGTAACAGTATTATTTGGCGCAAATCGTTTAGCTTTTTGGCAACTTTAACGGTGACTTTCCCTTTTCACTTTTTTTCTTGCCCCAGTCATATCATATCTGATGTTCTGGAATATTATTTTTTTTAATTTTATCTTTACGACTCCTGTGCCTATGTTCTGTAACTTAGTCGAGAACTTCTCGCATCGAAAAATTTTGAAACAAAAATTCCATACGTTTCTCTATTTGGAAATATAACCTGTGTCTGTATCTCGATGTGAGAAGCAACCCTGTACATTTTTTATTCCATTGGAATTATTGGAAAGTGTCAAAAAAAGGGAAAATATTTTTACCTTTGGCCATCAAAGGTCATATAGACATAGTTTTACAATAAATATCCCAAGGCTCGGTAGTCCGAAAGTAGAGCAGTCGGTCAGCGAGTGGAGGGTACCGAGTTCAAGTCACAGTTGTGGCATGTAATTTTTTCTTTTTTTTTCTTTAATATTCTTTTTTTTTATTTTAAAAATTTAAGTGATACAAAATTTAACTACTGTGAACACTTTTTCAGAAGTAAAATCTCACATTTAATGCATGATTACCAATTTTTTTTCAAATATCTTACTTTCTCGCATCCTTTTTGCTTGTGAGTAATTTTGGCAGTTCTATCGAGAAATTATCTCGATAATTTTCTTACAGACACAGTTTTATTCACATTTTTCCAGTCTGTCAAGCATTTTGATTCAGAAATGTTTCAAGGCGAGAAAATTTTGTTTATAGAAACAAACGAATGTGAGAAAATGATTTTTGTGTCGATTCACATTATTTTTGTTCCGATTTGCGTGTTTCATGCGAGAAATTTCTCGATGCGAGAGTTACAGAACGTAGGCACTGCTTTTGCAGAAAATACTTTCGAATATTGACTTTCTATTATAGACCAGTGACGATGCCTTCAAAAACATTAAAAATACAAAAAAATCATAGTAGAATGAAACCCATTGGAAAAGGAGGTGAATATGATGAAAATTAAAGGAAAAATAAATTACGGGCGAGCCGAGTTCGGGAAGTGGGTGGGTTGAGTTTTTAATGGTAAAAAATGTTATATCTCGATTTCCGGCAAAACTACAAATCCTATAGAAAAAAGTTGTATGGCAAAGTTGTAGGTAATAAAAAGATCTACAACTTTTGTATCAACAATTTTTTCACATAACCTCAAAATTTATGTGAAAAATTCAAAAAACCGAGTTTTTGGTTTTTTATTTTTATCTTTTTGAAAAACAAAAATTTTTCTACGAAATTTGGTGAAAACATACCTTATTATGTCCCAAATACACTGTAATTTATTTGATTTAAAATATTAATTTTTTTACCTTATTTTGTCTTAATACCAAAAAAACACCCTAATTTTCAATTGAAAATTCACGTGTCAAAATATCAGTTTTTTTTCAAAAAGTCGGTGGGCATTTCGTTCGTTAAAATGTCTATTTTCTAATGGTGTAAAAAAAAATTTACATTAGAATACTATAGAACATGTTCTCGTAAAATTCAAAAAATGAAAAAAGCTTGAATTCGAAAATTTTTTTTTATCATTGTTTACAATTTTGGCCTATTTATTCAAATTTACACTTTAATTACTCAAAAAACGTAAGATTTATCAATGTTACATGAAATAATAAGGTATGTTTTCACCAAATTTCGTAGAAAAATTTTTGTTTTTCAAAAAGATAAAAATAAAAAACCAAAAACTCGGTTTTTTGAATTTTTCACATAAATTTTGAGGTTATGTGAAAAAATTGTTGATACAAAAGTTGTAGATCTTTTTATTACCTACAACTTTGCAATACAACTTTTTTCTAAAGGATTTGTAGTTTTGCCGGAAATCGAGATATACCATTTTTTACAATTAAAAACTCAACCAACCCACTTCCCGTACTCGGCTCGCCCGTAATTTATTTTTCCTTCAATTTTCATCATATTCACCTCCTTTTCCAATGGGTTTCATTCTACTATGATTTTTTTTTTGGTTTCAAAAATTATCGACCCTGGTCTATAAAAAAGAAAAGTTAAAAATTTTAATTTTTTCAGTCTCAACCGAATATGCTCAAACTTTCAGACGTGATCGATCATACCAAGAGACACTTGTTTCATTTGCAAGTGTTACAAATTTTCCTTTTTTTCATACAAAATAGTATAAAAACGGTCTTGCCACCATAGGCGGTCTTGCCCCCACTTCCCCTTCTTACAATATTTAAAAAACTTGACAACCTCTTAAGGTTTCTCCACAATCTTTATATTCAACTGCTTGTTGAAACGATTGTTGAGAAACCTTAAGAGGTTGTAAAGTTTTTTAAATATTATAAGTATAGATATTTAGTAGTTGGTTGATTTTTTAAGAAATTTTATTTATAGAGTTCTGAAGAAGGGTATATTCTATATTCATACCTGAAACGTCGACTGGTACTAACTAAGAATTAAAAAATACATGAAAGACTTATAGGCATACGAAATAGTAAAATTTATCTCTTCTTTTTTTTCTCAGGAGTAACATTTGGCGATTCAACAAAAACAATTTCCTCACCAAGTAGAAATATGCAGAGCATAGCTACTTATGAGGAAATGCAACTTATGAATAAACCCATATTCATTTTGAGTACAGACAATGTTACGATAAATGTAATTCAGGGCAGTAACAGTGGCAGAACCTTCCTTGGTGGTCGAGATGGATGTTTGTATGAAATTTACTATCAAGCTGAGTCAAGTTGGTTTGGTAAAAGATGCAAAAAAATCAATCACTCGCAAGGAATTGTTTCGTATATGGTGCCCAGTTTTCTTAAAGTCTTTTCGGTTTGTTTAATATTTTTTTTTGTTCATATATTTTTTTAGTTACTAATTGAATTGAATTTATGTTTTTAGGAAACTGATCCAATTGCAAAGATTGCTATTGACAATAGCCGGCAACTTTTATATGTTCTCACTGAAAAGGGCGCCATTGAAGCGTGGGATATGGGTGAAGATTGCAATTCAATGAGGCGAGTGGCAAGACTAACTCAAAATGAAATTGCTTATGCTTCCAGTAGTATCATCAAGTAAGAATTTAATTTAATTTATTGTTTTGTTTTCTTTTTTTAAGGATTTATAATTTACAATTTCTTTAAAATTTAAAATCCTGGGAATATAAGTTCTTTTTATTTAACATATTGGTATGGCTTAGGAAGCAAAAGGAGAATAAAATACATATTATATGATTTCTTTTGTCTGCTTTCATTTTACTGTCGAACAGATTTAAATAAGTTTTAGGAGAAACTTGCAATTAAAATGTTGTCTTGTATGTGATAATTCTACCGAATGATGGTTAGTGGCACACATACTGAGAACAGAAGGCTTACAGTTTCTTTTATCAAAATCCAAATTTTTGATATGTTGTAAAAGGGTACTTCAACGACAATGCACAACATGAGGTTGTTGAAAAATAGACCCTAACATCAAGCCCCGGCAACAGGGACATGAATGAATGATATTCACTCACCCTTTTGAGTAAGAGCCAAATACTTTGAAAGAACCCGCTTTAGGTCCTGAGTAGCTGAATGGGAACTGAAGCCTAAAAACACCGAATCAGTGCTGATTGGCCTTTTGAGCAGGTGCTCAAAAGGCCACCATTTCTACCTACATACCTTCTCCTCAATTGTTGAGGTTTCAAATTGGAAATCTTGTATTTCTTTGTGAAGAGGACAAGTTTCGGTTGTTTGGGATCTATATCACTGCTCAACAAGGTTTTTGCCACAGAAACCAAAATATACTTTTCTAGTATTTCTTGATGTGCTGAATCCGAATCTGAAGTCAGAAAATTGTTATTGGCCTTCGTTTTTGAAATATTACCGTTATAAAATGCTAAAAAACGTCATTTTGGCTGTTTTCGAGGTTCTGTTTTAATGTGGGGTAATTCATTACAAACAAATTTGTAAAGGTGATTATAAGAACAGATATTCTTCTTTCAAAAACTGTTTAAATCTTTCCGATATCTCTTTTAATGCCCGAGATATTTAAAATTTAAGTAGCGGTCTTTGAATGAGAAATAACACTGGCCAACCAAATCAAAATTTGTTTGCCACAAGAACCAAAATATACTTTTCTAGTAGTTTTCGAGGTGCTTAACTCGAATCCGCAATCAAAAAAATTCTATTAGCCTTCGTTTTTGAAATATTACCGTTATAAAATGCAAAAAAAAGTTTTTTTTTATAACGGTTATATTTCAAGAACGAAGGCTAATAGAATTTTTCTGATTGCGGATTCGAGTTAAGCACCCCGAAAACTACTAGAAAAGTATATTTTGGTTCTTGTGGCAAAAATTCTGTGATCAGTGACTTAAACTTTAGATTAAATTTAGTTTCTCTTTGGTTTATTAACTGAAACTTAAGATATCTCGAGCAATAAAAGAGATATTGGGAAAATTTAAACAGTTTTTGAAAGAAGAATATCTGTTCTTATAATCACCCTTACAAATTTGTTTGTAATGAATTACCCCACAATAAAACAGAACCTCGAAAACAGCCAAAATGACGTTTTTTAGCATTTTATAACGGTAATATTTCAAAAACGGAGGCCAATCAAATTTTTCTGACTTCAGATTCGGATTCAGCACCCCAAAAACTACTAGAAAAGTATATTTTGGTTCTTGTGGCAAAAAAAAAGTTAAATTTTGTTGACCAGTGATTCAATCCATACCCTCTAGTCCAGTGCATAACCTTGTTAAAAGATGTTTGCAGCCTACTTCAAAGATCTGCCGATAATTAGCTGAAACGGCCATTGCAAAAGTTTTTGAAACCTTCTCCCTCTTGTTTTAATAGCAGTTCTGAAAAAACTTGTGACGTCAGCTAATTTTGAATGCAGTATTGAAGAGGGGCTTATCCTGAGTATAAATCTCAGTTTGCGTATTGTTTGGTCTTGTGGGGCGTCCGCCATTTTGAAAACAAATTAGTCTCAATATCTCGAGAATGACTGGTCGGACAGAAAACCTGCAACGACTTTTTAGATTGGAAAAATAATTATCTTTCCTTCTCTGCTACATTTTTTCTGTTGGAGTTATACATCAAAGTTACAGTACCGCAAAAAGTGCATTTTTTGATATTTTAAATAATTTACACAACCTTTAAAGATAAGCGAAAATAACTGAAAATGAGATGCTTTGCGGTACTCTTACTCTGATGATTGGGATGCCTTTACATGGATGCCTTTTTTTTATAAAAACCAACAATTGTGTTGGTGGGCATTAAACCTATAAAAAAAAGACTTCAAGAGTAGCAAATGTTTTTTGTGTCTATTATCTACTATACTTTTGAGTTGGATATTTGATCCTTGTCAAAAAAAATGGTCACAATGTATTTATTAAGAAAAGGGGTCTCTTAGTTTTGGGCGCACCTAGGTTTCTATAAATTTATTTTCATTAATTTTCGGTACTCCGAACTTTCCTTAGGATAATAAAACTGCATTAGTGAGTAGTTAAAGAGCCACATAATATTCAAGTCCGCATAGGAACATTGATTGCAGATTCAGTTTTCATCTATCTGTACTCTAGTTTTCTGTATTAACTTGCAAAAAACGAACGAACACGCGACTCATTAGGCCACCTTCCAGTTCGAACACTGAGATAATTTAAGTCTAATTCAGTCTTGGTGTTGCTTTGATTTAACATTTTTCGAAACCGGGCGATTGAGAATCGTCAAGTTTGAACAACGCAGCAATACAAATAATGCTTGAAAAAAAACATTTGAATTACATATTTAAATGAGGTGTAGCCGAATGTGCTATTCGAAAGTAAAATGGGAAGAAATCTTGACGATAAGAAGCAATCAATTCGTACCAATCCGAATTCCATGATTATCCTACGCTATGTTCCTCGTGATCTTTCAGGCTTTGTATCGGTATCTATGGCCATGAACTATCCTTTTTACATTCACCTTTTTGAAACCAAGCCTTAACTTTGTTTAACCCTTGGTCTGATTGTATTTTTCAGGACTGTAGATCCATCAGTGTTCAAAACCATCAAATCCATCTGCCCACTAACTTCAGACGATTGTCAAAATCTTCATCTTCTGGCAGTTACACAATGTGGTGTTCGTTTGTTTTTCTCGACAACATCTCTCATTCAAAGTCACTATCAACAGCAACAACAAATGCAGCAACAACAACAGCAGCAGCAGCAGCAACAACAACAGCAACACCAACAACAAATGCCACCATCTTTCGTCGATCAAAATAAGCCACAAGGATTGTATCTTTTGCATGTGCGTCTCCCACCCGGTTATACACCAAATACAACTATAAATAAACCAAAGCAGGTGCATTCAGCTCACTACAATGAAGGTATTAATTTCTTTATATGTTTTTGTTATTTTTAAATTCACATTTACAAAAAAAATAGGAACTCTTCTCTTGGTCTCAACTCCCCAACAAGACCAAGACATCCTTTGGTCCATTAGTTCAGCACCTTTCCCTAATCGTCAGTTCCTTACCGAATCCACAACAGTACTACCACTTGATGGAATAGTTTGGTCTTTAGCTGAGGTCAAAGACCGTTGCAAAACCAAGCTCAATTCAATCCTGCGAAATGCCCAAAAACCCAAAAAAGTAGTACTTCTTACGAATCAAGGAGCCCACATCATTGCACTCCTCAAACCAACTGATATTCTGCAACAGCTCTTAATTGCCTGTCATGGACCACATCATGAAGCGGTGAAAGCATTTTTCCAGGTTCTTACAGAACGAGAAGCCTGCGCCACTAGTTTATTACTCGCATGTTCTGAACTCTATCGAGGAACTGACTTGGCTATGTGGGCATCTCAGGCATTTATGCTATACGGAGGAGAACCTGGAATTCAGCATCAAATGATGATGGGCGGACCTGGCCAAAGAGGTGGACAACATATGATGCAGTCACCGATGGCAGGACCATCCGACCGAAATACCCCCCAAATGTTTATGTCTACTCCGATGACAATGCGAGGAGTTCAACCTCAGACTTCTATGCATCAATCGCAGTATCCCTTAAGTCCAAGTAAAATCATATTTCTTTTAAAAATAAGCAATGACTAACTCAATTATCTAATAGTTTCTAATCAAACAACAATGTATGGAGCATCAATTCAACCGCCGATGAATGATATGGCAAGCATTATCTATTCAGCAAAACACGATGGTCTCTATATCTATGTAGCTCGTTTGGTTCGTCCAATTTGGAAGAAACGCTGCGTTGACTCTAATTTATGTAGCACTCTTAGCCAAGAAGACTGTACGTTAATTCTAGAAGATCTATATGCAATCAGGGCTTTTCTCGAAGCAAATTCTGTGAATGAATTATCTTGCATCAGTCGGCCATACAGTGCCCAATCAACTATGACAAATGGATTTGGTCACCTGTTGCAAAATACTAACATGAATGACCAGAGAAATGCCAACGAACAAGCTCAAACTGAAGAAAAAAGATCACTAACGGCCTTGAATTACTTCATAAGTAAGGAGAATATAATCAATTCTATGGCTATAATTTATTAATCTTGATTTTTTTACATCTTTAGAACACACTTGTGAGGTTATTGCTCTGTGGAAGATTCTCTGTGAACATCAATTCCAGATTCTTGTCAATCAATTGACTAAGGAACAGCAGAGTATTCTAGCTTCTTGCACATTCCGGGATCTGACTTTATCACGAGCTGATTCTTGTGCTCTTCTTATTGTTGCTCTTATTAATTCTTATCTCAAAGATAATGCTAGTGTTAGTCCAATTTCTACTAAACTAAGAGATGTTTGTCCAAATTTGTATCGACATGAGGATGCAGTTTCATTCAAAGCTACGGAAATTCTTATGATGTCGAAAAGTTGCGGTATTCCCGATGAGAAAAATGAAAGATTAAGAACGGCATTGCAATTGTGTAAAGATGCAGCTCCTAATTTGCCCTTGCAAAATATTTGCCAACAGGTAAGAAACGACGATGAGGAGAATTCCAAAAATGACTTCTTTCTTCCCTTTTCCTTCGATTTTAGTTCACTTTAGCTGGGTTCCATGAAGGAGTGATTGAATTGACAGCCACATGTGCAGCTAAAATTGATCCCGAAGAATTTGGCATTCATTTCTATAACAGTGACGAGCCAGCTGAGGATCGGGAGGGATTTGCTGCCTATGCAGCTAGGTGAGTGTGTTTTAAGAACCTTTATTTTAGAGCCTTCGATAGAATGACCATCTCTCTTTTATTTTATAGAATGAGTTGCTACAAAGAAGTCCGTCTTATGCTGGATCATGTGTATCAGACAATTTGCAATACAAGTGCTAATCAAGAATTTGCACGACCTGTATGTCCTGCTGAAGACCAGAATCCCAATATGGCCATAATGCGTATTGTTGCTTTAGTTGTCCAAATTACTGATCCCCTTTTACATGTTTGCATCTATGAGTGGTTGATGGCACATGACATGCTCTCAGAATTGTTAGCACTGGCTGAACCCACATTGGGAGAGTTTTTGCGTCGAGCTGTTGTTAGAAATCCAGAAAATCTTAAATTAATTGATTTGCTGTGGAAGTATTACGAGAAGAATGGTCATCATTCGCAGGCAGCAAGAATTTTGGACAACTTGGCAACAACTCCAAGTGAAAATATTCCGTTAGTCCAGAGGATTGAGTATTTGGCTAGAGCTGTGATGTGCATGAGAAACGATGGTGTGGGATATTCGACTATGAATGGTATTCTCCTAAAGGATTTAGAAGATAAGGTAAAGATTTTATTGTTTAGTTTGGAAAATTTATTTATTTTATTTTTTTTTTTAGTTGGAAATTGCTCGTGTCCAAAAAGTGGTTCTAGATGCTTTATCGGCTCTTGCCATCGACAATAATCCCAATGCACGAAAAGCAGTAGCAGATCTCAACTTTACACTTTACGACATCACTCAGTTGTATCAGAATTTTGCTGATCCATTTGAGCTGTGGGAGTGTAAGTTGACCATCTTGAACTGTTCGCATCACAACGATCCACTTCTGATCGAATCGGTGTGGGGTCAAATCTTGAATAATGCTGTAGAAGGTTCCGGTAGCCAGCAAGAGAAATCTACGCGACTCATTTCCAAAGTTCAATCGTTGGTTAAAGAGTTTGGTGAATCGGGGCATTGTTTTCCATTGGCGTTCCTCGTAAGGGAATTAGAAATCAAAGCTTGCCAATTAAGACTGAGTGAAGGTGCCATTCCGGAGGCGTTAGTCAGCATGGATTTAGATGTGGAGTTGTTGATGGATTATTATGCAAGGTATTTATTTGTCTCTTTTTTATGACAAAATTTTGAGAGATGAGTTTTAATGAATACATTTTCAGAATGATTTCGATGAATGAAAGAGTTTGGGCAAACGAAGGCAACGAATGGCACTTGGTACAGTCATCTATTAAAGTTGTTAATCTTTTAGCCAATAGTGCGAATACCATTCCAACGAGATCGAAGTAAATAATATTTTTTTTTTTTTAAATTACATTTTCCTCATTATTCTGTATTTTTATTTTTTGTTTTTTAGGAGAAGAATTGTAGCTAAAGCTCAGGATATTGTATCGGCGTGTTTGAACTTGTGTTATCCTAAACCTGGTACAGATCGCTTACAGCAAGCTCTCAAGGAACTACAAAGTCGATTACAACGAATTATTTGATGAACAAAAATTTACCAATCTCCACCCGGACGATGAGAAGCCCAATTAAAATATTTGATTTTCACTTTTCTTTTTAGTTTAGTATATTATATTTTTTATGTAAACTAGTTATTATTTTTTTTTCTTATGTTGAATAAAAAAACAAGACAAAACACAAAGTTTAGAAAATTGGATGATTTTAATTAGAATTTTTAATAAGGAAGTGGTTCTGCTTCAACAAAACAAAGCATATAATTTTTCTAGATATTTTGGGTGTGTTGAGCTCGAATCCGATTGCGTTTTTAAGATATTCCCGTTATTAGGCTTCAATAATCGTTTTTTCTTTTGGTACATTTTAAGCATTTTCCTAGTACCTGTGTCACCCAAACTAGAGGTGCTAGAAAAACTGAGGGCAGATTTGAAATCAGCGATGCCAAATTAGTAAAAAAACAGTTAAGAAACCTCATAAAACATAAAAAAGTGCAATTTTGTTAACCAGTGTTATCGCTTTGTGTAATATGCCCCTAGATATGAAAGGATCTTTTTCGCTTAAAAGCCAGTGTATTTGACAAAACCATACAAAGTAGAAGGATGGAGCTTTACATCTGAAATTTATATTCAACATGGACTTTAATGTTTGTAAAAATCTTCAAATAAATTCAATAACGGACATTTTAATACATGTATTGGTAGATTTGGAGTGTGGGGGCCCCCAAAAGAAATCCTTAATAATATACCCCGCTTCAAAGCAGGTTATCAAAATTTATGTTCTGAATTTTTAGAGGCTCTCTGATTGGTCAGTACCAAATGTCACTTAACTTTTTATAACATCTGACCAATCAGTACCTCTAAAATCTCAGAAAATTAAGTTGAGGTGGCCTGCGGCGTTGAACGCGGGGATAGTCTTGAAGGAAAACTTTTCACCTTAGGTGGTTTTTCCCCATCCCAATTATGTTCGAATTATAAACTGTTTTTGTTTTTATCAACTTAAAACAGACTAAATTGTATCTAAGCCATACTTAGCGGTCAATGATTTAAAAATGAGTCCGCCCCTGTTAAACTACACTCAGAGAAAAAAGTTAACATCGGGATAACTACTAAAATTTAAAATAGTTAAAAAAAAAAATGGTTATTTGTAGCCCTTATTGCGAGTGTCGTTCAACTTTCGATGCGATTAAAGTCGATGGAATCGATAAATATTTTGGCATTTGGCTTTGGTATTGTGTATCTCTTTCCACCTAGATACATATTTGCTGTTGTGAATTATGATTTGGATTTTAGTCGAAAGCAAAATTGTTCACAATGCCAAAATACCTTTTTAGCTTATCGACTACCGAAAAAAGTCGTCTATCGATAGAAAAACGACACTGCTCGTAATATGGGCCTGTGACTATTTTATTAGTCAATCGAAGTAGGTACCTACTCGTATTCTCCAAATTAACTATTAATTAATCAATTTTAACCATTAAAATAGTTACTGTGACTATTTAAATAAACAATAATGACTATTTAAAATATTTATCCCGGTTTTAATTATTAAAATAGTTATTTTTTCTCTGAGTGTAGCTAGAAAATTGGCAAAATTGGCATTGGAAAATTGAAAAAATTTTAAAAGTTAGGAAAAGTTTCAATTTAAAAAAAAAATTAACGGGGTTCACTTGTGTGTATTACAAAAAAAAAGATAATTTTTTATTTCTAGCACTCCATCGTTTTTGATTTTTTTTTTCCATTTTTTGGGACAATGTACTTAGTACAAACCTCAAATTCTTCAAGTCACCCTTTTTCATTTTCGACCGTTTATATTTAAAATTCGATTCATATTCTGCGTCATCTATTCTTCAAATACCGAAGCTAACAAAATTACGACATCTAGTGACAGAAAGTTCTTTAACAACTTCATTATGAAATTCCTTTTCACACTGACATTTCTCTTTGATTATTTTTTCCCTCTTGGTTTTGTAAACAAAACAAAATAATGAATTTCCTACCCACACTTCGTGAATTAAATATAAATTTTACAAGAAAAATATTTTTGCGATACGCATCTGAATCAACAATATTCAACTTATCATCTGGTAATAGCTATCAATCTTTAAAAATAAATCAATATCCATGATTACATTACAATTTTCCCAAAGGTTATGGCAAATGTGGAGTGTCGGTCATTCGGGTTTCGGGGCCGCAAACAAGAGACACTTTACGTGCTATTGTTTCCAAGAACTTTGTCCCCAAGGATCGATATGCCACACTGAGATCCCTATACCACCCGGTAACTAATGAAATGATTGACAAGGGACTCGTGATATGGTTTCCAGGTATTTAATTAAAAGTATATGTTTTATGGGAGGGAATTACCAATACAAGAATTTATTTAAATAGGACCAAATAGTTTTACTGGAGAAGATTCTTGTGAATTTCAAGTTCATGGTAGTTTGGCGGTAGTTGAGGCAATGTTTGATGCATTGGGAAGTATCCCTGGGTTAAGGTTGTCACAACCTGGGGAATTCACAAAACGTTCCTTCTTCGCTGGTAAATTAGATCTTACTGAAGTTGAAGGTTTAGCTGACTTAATTCATGCTGAAACGGAAGCACAACGCAAACAAGTAGGTATAGTATTTAGTATATGGGTCAAAATCATGGAGGTGGAAAATTTCATGATCTGTTTTTTTAAGAAAAAATAACTCATTTTTAGTCCTAGAGCGTTCCCGGAAATTTGGTTTTGACCTTAATTATTTTTAATTTTTTGTTTATCATTGTAAAACGATGTTTAAAAAAAAAAAGTGGTGGCCTCGATTATCTACCTTTTTATTGACAAAAAATTATAATTTTAATCTAGAATCCTTGCAAAACTGGCGTTCGCGGAATGACGGTTAATTGATGTACGCTACTTAGAGGTAACATTGAAACATAAATTAATCATTGATTTAATTATTTTGTCCATGGAAATAATTATGTGATGATAAATTAGTTCGATGAGCTACCGAAAAGGCATTTATTAATATCACCTGTGCCCTATTTCACAAAGCTATTAGTCTAAATTTATTAGCGAATTTACAAATAAATTATTAGTTTATTGGCAAAAATGTGTTTCATAAAACTTGCATTATTTTTTTCACAACGATTTTTATATTAAATAAAATGCAGGACTGGGTCGGACGTTTCCTCTTTTATTCAAAGTTGCTGGGAATATTAAAGCTTTTTAAAAATGCATGAAAAGAACTTATTAAGAAATTTAAAACTATACAAAATTAATAACACGGTGTAACACTCAAAATATACGCGGGCGGAGATCTATCACGTTTTGTAGAGCTAGTCGCACTGATTACGAAACGGTATTTAAAAAGTCCCTAACACCCCCAAAATCTGGAGTTAGGGGCAAAAAACGGTTTTTTTTACTTTCACCCATTGAAAAAAATCTAGCTTCGTCAAATTTTTACCCATTTTCGATTTGTTTACAGTTTGTGATAGGAGATAAATATACTTTTTCAACAATGTATAAAAACATGTAACCATAAACAAAAAATACCAAGACTGGAAACTCGGCGGTCAACTGACGTTTGCCTACAAGCTGCGAGGTGTGGTGAATGTCGTGAACCTATCGTTGTGCATTAGAGTGACCGCAAGAAATCGATTTTCGAAATTTGGTCGGGGGAACCCCATAAAATGTTCCGCCTTTGCAGATTTTTAGATAGCCAAAATTTCAGCTCGATTGGATAACTCTAAATGGTGCCGACACTCGCTCAAAGTATCAAAAATCTCTGTTTTTTCACTGTTTTTCGAAGAAAATTAGCTCTAGCTCCCAAACAGATCGGGTTATTTTCACTTTTTATATATTTAATTAAAGGTAGTGTTGCTACACATAATTCAGATGCTAAATTTGTTTTGTTTTACCAAAAAAAAAAATTTTGTCATCAATTTAAATTTTCAGAACTTACCTCAAAAAGAGCTGAAGTGCAAACTCGATTTAAAATGAAACTTTTTTTTAAACTGTTTTATTTAAAAAAACGAAACATTTAACAGAATTCTAAGGCTGTGTGTGAATTGCGTTAAATAGTTAACACTGTGTAAAATTTTTGACACTATTGAGGTGAACAAAAAAATTTCAGCTGTATGGCTTATTGTTTAATATTTTTCTCTGCCTCTTTTCTGCTATGAAACTCCTTTTTAATAAAAAAAAAAAACAAAACAAAACCATCTGCAAAAAAAAATTAACTCAAATTTAACCAGGTCCCAGAGCCCAATAAATTTTTAACAGCTGAAAATTTTTTATTCACCTCAACAGTGTCAAATATTTTACACTATGTGAACTATTTTACGCAATTCACACACGGCCTAAAAAACAAAACAAAAATAACATCGTGTTACATTTCTTATACATAATTAATGAAGTAAATATGTACTAAAAAAATTTAATCAACAGATTTACAAAGTAGTTTTGGAAGCATCAGGATACAATTTTCGGCACTCACTGACTACTTGAAGTACATATTGTTTTTGTTCCTCATCTTTAGTTAAAAGGTTATTAAAATCCGTTATTAATTTGACTCCTCTTTCTGTGATGTCATTTACGACTTTAAGTGATTGCACTTTTTTAAAGCCTTCTTTAAAATGCGGGTTTTCGGGCCAAAGATTTGGAGGTTCTTTGAGAAAACTTGTGTCTATTTTCAATCGGATGAAAAAGTTCAATGTTTCTTTGTTCACAATATTTTTTAACCCTGCTGTGACAAATTGTTCATCTTCATGTGTCTGTAGCTTTGGATTTACTATTCTGTTGGTTTCCGTTTCACTGGTTTTCAAAATTATGTTGGCCGTTTCTAATTTTGTTCGCCATCTGGTAAAGTAAGGTCAAAGAACGCCAGACCTGCCTGCTCTGAAATATCTTTGTCTATCTTGCGTTATTCAATGCAATTACGCAAAAGATCAAGATCTTGTTTAGGAGCCAGATTAGCTCTTGGGGCATTAAACCAAGCAAAAGTTTTTTCTTGTTGAATGTAAGTTTGATTTTGAAACTACAAAGTCAATTGGATTTTGCCCTAGTGCTTCTATTGTAGCTATAATTATGCGAGAAGCATTTCTATCAGATGCCTTACATCGATCCAATAACAAAGAAAGTTTCATTGTTAATAGCTCTTTCACCCCACGACTATACCTCATACTTTTGCTACCCGAGGGCCCAGAGATAGAGAAACATCCATTCTATCCCTATCCGCAGAATAAAACAGTTAAAAAAAAGTTTAATTTTAAATCGAGTTTGCACTTCAGCTCCTTTTGTGGTAAGTACTGAAAATTTAAATTGATGACAATATTTTTCTTTTTTAGTAAAACTAAACAAATTAAGCATCTGAATTATGTGTAACAACACTACCTTTAATTAAATATATAAAAAGTGAAAATAACCCGATCTGTTTGGGAGCTAGAGCTAATTTTCTTCGAAAAACAGTGAAAAAACAGAGATTTTTGATACTTTGAGCGAGTGTCGGCACCATTTAGAGTTATCCAATCGAGCTGAAATTTTGGCTATCTAAAAATCTGCAAAGGCGGAACATTTTATGGGGTTCCCCCGAAAAAAATTCGACAAAAAATTTTTTCTATGGGAGTTGCGGTCACTCTATTGTGCATAAACAAAAAATACAAAAATATTTTTTGTTTATGCATGTAACTCGCTTAAACCACCTAGAATTTATAAGCTGTTTTTCGTCATTTACCCAACTTCGACATCAAATTAAAGTATATATTTTCACAACAACATGCTGTTTTAAAAATATATTCTAAAATAATATTTATTTCCAAATCAAACGAGGTATTTTTAATGAAAATCAGTTTAAAATTGGCTTGGAAAAAAATTTTACGATTTCAACCCAGATACAGAAATTCGAACTTTTAGGTATAGAACAAAAATGTTGTTTTGGCACGTAGTACGATAACTTGGGCGCCAGGATTTGATAACAGGTTTTTGTAGAGGAGTTCAATACAAACATGTTTTTCTTTGGATAGGGGATCTATTTCCCCCGTTTAGGTGAGAGGGGCAGTTTTCTAAAAAAAAATTATCAAAACAAAAAAAAATTATTAAAAAACAACGGCAACACTTACAGTAATAAATGATACCATTTCCGAAAGGCATACATTGTACATTTAATTCTAATTTTTAAATCAATATTTTATAACCAATAGTTTTTGAAAAAGACGATTTCAAAGTTAAAAATAGGCGAAAAAAATGTTTAAAAACTCATTTTATACTATTTTTGTCCAGACTGTGAATTTTAATAAAAAAAATTACTAACACAGAAAACTGCCTCAATTGATTACTTATCGAACAGTGAAAACTATATGTTTCTATGTCTCCTAGTTTTTGAGAAAATTGACAAATAAAAACAAATAAAAAAAAAAAAATATTTTGAAAAAAGAAAAATCTAATAAAATAATTTTTCAATTTTCTCAAAAACTAGAAGACATAGAAATATATAGTTATCACTGTTCGATAAGGAATCAATTGAGGCAGTTTTCTGTCCGACAAACAATTTTGCAGCTTTACAGATGCAATTGTTGCTTCTGTAAACCATTATAGAAGCAAAATTGTTAGTAGGGTGTGTGAGTAATTTTTTTTATTAAAATTTTGAGACAAAAACTTTTGAAAATCGTAAGAGCCTCTTTTTAAATAGTATTTTTTATATACAATTTTTCAAAAAAAAAGTTGTCGTGGCCGTTACTCGGTCTATTTATAATTAAAACGCAACCTTATTCATTTGATCTTTTCCAACGACTGTATTGAATTCAAAGTAGCAAAGTAGTTCACAATATTCATTATGATGGGTGCGTTCATAAAGTATAAAATTTAAGAAAAGCTTAAGGCAAAAGTTTTAATTAAATTCATTGGTTTTCAGAAAATTGATTTAAGAAAAATTCTGAATTTCGAAAATTATTTTTTTTGAGCAGACAGAATTACGAGACACACTATCTTCCATTTTCTATAATCGTAATGTGATATCCCTTTGTTATCTCGAGTTCAATTTTTTTTACGAATCGAAAAAGAAGAACAATTTAACAATCAACAACGGTATTTGAACCTTGGCCGGTAGGAGAAAGAGGCAACCTCCTTGTTCGTTAGACTATCAAGACTTTATAAATAATGAAAACTTTTACCCAAATAAGTTGCTTGGGATATTAAATAACAATGTTATAATTTTTCACTTATAATTCCCCTGTGAAATCAAAAGATATGTTTATGTCCAGGAACTTATTTTTATGAAACTGAATTTTATTAGTCCAAACTTTATTAGAGCTAATAATTTGGAAATTATTAGTATTAGACTAATAGTCTTATGAAATAGGGCCCTGTACGCTTTATGATTATAATTTTGATACGATGCGTCATTTTTCAAAATAAAACTAATGCATTTTATTCATTTTTTTCCAAAGTATTTAGAAGAATGTTGTTCTCAGGAGGCGTTTGAAAAAAAAATACTATAAAATAAATGACTTTAATATGCTTTTAAGCCATTCGAATTAGGGATGTTGCGGATGTGTATTTTTTCATACCCGCGGATGCAGATGCGGATGCGGATTTTTGAAAGTTAACATCTGCAGATGCAGATACGGATGTTTTAGATCTTATATACAAAAATTAATATGAATAAATTAAAATAATGATACAGTTGTAAATAATATTTTTATTATTTGTATTAAATAAGAGAAATTAAAAATAGGTGCATTAGACTTAATAAAAAGTAATACCACCACCTTCTCTGCATCAAGTCGGTTATACAGAGGCTGGTTAATTAAGCGCGCGCTACTAGGATCACTGCCTTGTGGACTGGGTAGAAATTGTCGTTAAAGTCTTCAGTGCCAGGCTCTTTTTTTTGTCCGGAAAGAAAGATCTCTATTGATAGCCTGTTTTCACCTCAAATTTTATAATTTCACAAATTAGGTCAGTTCGAATTCTAATTCTAAAAATTTCCTATTCAATTTGAAATTCGAAATGAGATAATTTGCGAAATTATCTCATTTGGGCTCTAGTAAAAAGGGGCTATAAAATTAAGACTTGCATTTTTTCTGTGTTTTGCCAAAAAAAATCAGTCACAGACCATTCGGTGTGACTCTCATTGGTACGCGCCATTCGCTGGCTTCGACCAACTTCTTTCTTGTCGCAATTTCCTTGCATCCGCATCCGCATGAAAATCCGCATTGATTATTGCGGATGCGGAGGTGGATGCGGGTGTCCCAATTAATGCGGAAGTTCCGCATTTACGGATGCGGGTGCGAATATTCACAACATCCCTAATTTGAATATTAGTTTTTAAGTTATGGACATGTCCGGGAACGCTTTTTTTGAGTTAATACACTAATAAGATGCAATAAAAAAGAAATGGAAACTTTTCTAACGGAGATGCACGGTTAATATTTTAATCGGTAAATGATAAAAACCTTTAATTAAATGCAGGTTTCGATTTTAAAAATTGCCTGGACATCAAATTTTCCACCTCTATGATTTTGATCCATATTGTTGACTGGTTGATGAATTTATATCAAATTCTTTTTATGCAGGCACTTCTCCAAAGCACTGGATCTCTTTCAAAGGTATACAAAAACTGGCGCGAAAGACTAATAAAATGTGTTGCTCATATGGAAGCTTATATAGATTTTGCTGAAGACGAAAATATCGAAGATGATCTTTTAGAGAAATTAAAAACTGAATTACTTTCCTTACGAGAAAATATTCAAAACCATTTAAATGACCATCGGCAAGGTGAAATCCTGCGTCATGGTGTTCGCACCACAATAATTGGTGCCCCAAATGTGGGGAAAAGTAGTTTTCTAAATTTAATGTGCCAACGCAAGGTGTCTATAGTGACGCCAATTGCTGGAACTACAAGAGATGTCATCGAATCGTTCCATAATATTTGTGGTTATCCGGTTTTGTTTGCCGATACAGCAGGTCTGCGTACATTAACTGACGATGTTGTGGAGAAGGAAGGTATTAGTCGTGCAAAAGATCGTATTGGGAAATCTGATCTTCTTTTGCTAATTGTTGATGCCACAGAATTAAGTAAGAGGAAAATTACAAACAAAGCATTCTTTGAGGGTTTTAAAGAGCAATATCTCAAGGAATTGGGAATTACTACAGATTTGCTCAGCGAAACAAGTCTGTTGGTAATTTTAAATAAAGTAGATCTAATCTCCTCGGAAGATCTTGAAAAATTGAAAAATTTAGACGTTGCTTTAGTGTCGTGTTTAACGACAAAAATGGAAAACCTTTTTCAGAAAATGGAGGACAAACTTAAATATATGTGAGTACAGATAAAAAAATATATTCATTTTTTTATTATTGATGATTGTCTATTTGTAGATGCAGTCAACCGACAGCAGATAATCCACGTCTTACTAATTCTCGCTACAGGCAAGAGTTGATTAGCTGCAGCAATTATATAACAGTATTTTTGGATAACTATACCACAAATCCAAATCAGGATTTAGCAATAGCAGCACAAACTCTTCGAAAAGCAGTCAAATGTATTGAAAAAATAACTGGTAATGTGAGTACGGATGATATACTTGATGTAGTATTTCGAGATTTTTGTATTGGAAAATAAATCTAAAAATAAATGTTTACAAGCAGAGTTATGTTTTTGGCTAGGGTTCATCAGACTAAAGCTACAAATATATACCAAAGAACTTAAGCTTTAGACCAAGCTTTTGAAGTTCGCAACGGGCCGGAGTAGTTTCGAGTAGTTCTAAAATCCTTCGTTTTATTGACAATTCTGATTCTGAAGAGAAGATTTTGGATTGTTACTTACTAAAGTTAAAAAAAAAAGTATTTTAGTAATAGAAACCGACTTCAACAAAGTCAAAATAAATTATTTCGTCATTTTTCTTTTACAACACAAACCTTGGAATAAAAGCTGATGTGTAATACATTATGCCATTACTTAAAGTTTTTTTTTTAAAGGATCTTCTTTCTTCAATATTTCTTGTGTTTTGTCTTTTGCTGCAAAAATGCCTTTATTCTTTTGAGGAATTCTATTAATATCTGAAAAAGCACTAAGCTTGTCCTACCATTATTTTATGGTTTTCTGCAACTTTTCACTTAAGAATCCTCCAAGTGCGTTATTTGTGGAATTAATTCCCGGAAAATTACCAGGACTGTTTAATACATATTTTTTTCTTACTGAGGAAGAACGTGACCCTCTTAGTGCTATGTAAAGAAGAAGGCCGTGCAAGAATATGGGAGCTTCTAGCCTCAAATATTAATTCTGAACTCGTGAAACTTTCCAAACATTTGGTTACATCAGTTATAACTTTCATTTTGATCTGTATGTATCATTTGATTTTTAAAACCAAATGTTTAAAAATGTATTCTCTTATTTCATAAATATATTTTAGGTTAATTTTTAATAAAAACGGAATATAATTTTTAATACAATATAATAATAAATGTTTATCTTCTTTCTTCATATAAATTTAAACTTAATAAAAATCGAAGCGATGTTTGAGCTTAGATTTGAATTCTCTTTATATCCTCCATACGGAAGTCCGTCCTTTGAATTGCAAAAAAATAAATTAAAAAAAAAAACTTTTAGATTAGAACTGTTTCACACATTGCATTAAAAAACTCATTATTTTTCGATGTTTTGTAATTTCGAACAAAATTGTTATGAAATATGATAGAAAAAAACTCACCTTAATGTCAAAATCGTCCTAACTTCATTCGGTGTTATTCGCCATGAAGTCATATCACCACTATTATCTGGGCTCCAATAGTCTGTCAACTCGGAAATTTTCTCCAAATTCAAAATTGTGGCAATTTGTGAAAGTCGTGTCATTTTATCTCTCACCGACCACGATGTGGCTCCAGTGAGGTACGAACCCAATGCTCGTACTTCCTGATCAAGAACTAAACCACCAAGCTGAAATTATATCCTCTACATTATAGGTATCGGCTTATATAAGAGAAATTTGCACCTACCCTATTGAAAGTAGATTTTTTGATTGCCCTCTCTAATCGGACGGTGACTTCACTTGCTAAAATACTAACCAAAGCGTCATAATTCCTCGCGCTAAGGAGATTTTTAAAGGAATTCAATAGCCCATCAATTTGTACAATTAGAAACTGTACAAATGTTTCTCCAGCTTCATACGATGCTAGTTCCTCCTATTCAAATTGATAATATAGTTTAAAAAATAGAAAAGAGAAAAAAAGTAAATCCACACAAACCTCTGACAAATGATGATTGTAGCTAAGAAACTGATCCACCCAAGGATTCAAACGAGGTTTAATTGCACTTGATCGCAACTGTTGCAATCCGAAATCTACAACAGCCTTTAACGAGTCTCTAACGGTTTTCAGCTCAGATATACAACTATCGATTATTTGCCGTTCAATAGTTGTCATTGCTGGGAATGCACCATTGATTTCCTGTTCCATAGCCTTCCACAAAGTTTCAATATACTCCGTAGATATATCAGCATTATTAAGCTGAATCAAGAAATTCATTCTGGCCTTTTCTGAATCTGTAGATTGTAATTTGCCCTGTTGCAGAGATGTTTGAATGGCATTATAAGCTTGCGCTAAATCAATATATCCCGAAGGATAGCCACTTTTTAAAGGTCCTTTGAGAGCATTCACAAAATCTCCATCAAGACAAGCTGCTGCATTATTGATTACAGCACATGTGCCATTTATAGATTGTGTGGTCAATGAACGACGAATTGATTTTCGAATGATAAAGAACACATCATCAACCATAGAGGAGCATTGTTGTCCTATTTCAAATGAATCCAATGCGATTGCTTTAAGTACAGACTCCTCCATGAAATATCTATGTATACATTCAAAATTTTAAATTAAATCGAACAAGAATCTAATGAGAGATCCAAAAAATATACTTTTCAAATAGAAGATAAGTCCCAAGGAGTTCCTGCATTTGTCTACTTAGATCGGATTTTTTCATCATTTGTTCGAGTTTGTCAATTTTTTTGTTGATGTCTTCTTTTTCCGTTGAACTTGCTTCGATGTCAGCCTGAAAATAGAGAATAAATAGTAAAAAAAAAAATCAAAGGCCAGCGCGATGGTTCCGAAAAAGAAGAGAAGAAAGATGTTAAAATGATAAACATGCGCATTCAAGAGGACACTTGCCTCCATAGATTTTTATCAAAACCAACTACTTTCTAATCTCTCTTTCACGCCTTGGAGGAAAGTCAACTTCCCTTCCAGTTTCCATTTAGATAAGTGTACATTCCAACAATGATATTACAATTTTCTTGGTTGATTTAAATGTCAAGCTGGGAAAGAAGTTATCTTTGAAAGTACGGTTACATAGCAAAATCTACTCAACACCACTTCCGACAACGGATTCATCTTAATCAACTTTAATGCAGATAGAAAATTTTGTCAGAGCTGGAAAGAGATTCCTAAATCGCAATATTCATAGATAGGTTTGAGAACGAATGAGATTGACTATATGGGTCAAAATCATGGGGGTGGAAAATTTCAGTATCTGTTTTGAGAGAAAAATAACTCATTTTACTGATGTTTTCACCTTTAATATTTTTTTTAACATTGTAAATCGAAATAATTTAAAAAAATATTATAGTGGCCTAAATTACCTTTCATATTATTGACAGAAAACTATAATTTTTATCTAGAATCATTGCAAAATTGGCGTTCCCGGAATTACGGTTAATTGATGTACGCTACTTGAAGGTAACATTGAAACATAATTTAAACATTGATTTAATTTTTTATCCATGGAAATGATTATGTGACGATAAATTATTTCGATGAGTTACCGAAAAGGCATTTATTAACACTTTATTGACTTTAATATGTTTTTAAGACATTTGAATTTAAGTGTTTGAGTTATGGACATGTCCGGGAACGCCTTTTTTGAGTATATTTGATAAAATAAAAAATAGATGGAAACTTTTCTAAGCAAAACATATATATTCCGAGATGCGTGGCTAATATTTTAATCGGTTAATGATAAAAAACTTTAAATAAATGTTTTTTTGATTTAAAAAAAATGCCTGGACATCACATTTTCCACCTCCATGATTTTGACCCATATAACGATTGACGCATACTTTCACGTGACGAGGATGGGATTTATGTACATAAGCGAAACTTTTTTTTGTCGGCAAAAATATGCAGTTAAACATAAAGCATACAAAGGGGTACTGCAAACGGAGCCGAGCCGCTAATGAACTCTATAATAAGCTGTAGAGAACGGAAGAATATCGGCTTTTCATACAAACAAGCGATTTAATATATATGAAAATGAACAAGTAGTGGAATCCAAAATATATTAAATCACTTCTGAAATCCCTTCAAGCAGTTGACTGTTATAATATTAGTAACGTTTTATTCCGAGCGTGGAACCATCAGTCGAAGATCTTGGCATCAAAATCGGATAAACAAGACAAAACAATGTAGGTACCGCTTTTTATTATATACATTTGTTTCGTGCAAACGAGTATCATGAAAAATTCATAACGCACAATTCTGTTTTTTAAACTCGTCAGACTCAAATTTACCAGAAACTCATTGAAAAGGTACACGTGGTTGAAAATCTAATTTTTGCTAGATTATGACCACTTCGACATTTTAACAGGTTTGTAAATAATCAGAGTATCCAAATATGAATTGACTCTAGAGCAGAAATTCTCCATAATAATGAAACTCATAGAGTTCTAGTTAAAGTGTGTAATGCAATTTCCTAACGCTGTTTTGTAGGGCTATATAATTTTAAAAGTAACTGGAGACCGTTCTTTTAAAAAAGATTTAAATTTATTTTTTTAAGGTTTTAAATGAACAACAACAACTTGTGTGTGTTACCACCAAGGTTTTAGGCTGGAGTTATAATTATTTCACATGGACCAAACCGATCATCAGGCTCCTTTTAGTGGTGCTATGTCGCTTTTTTTCTGTACCCGAGCAGGGATTTGAACAAGCTATAAAAATGCTAATCGGTTCCAGCTTTGTTGATGAATTATATAAACCTGCCCCGGGTTGGAATTTTTCAAGTGGCAACGTTGGTGCGATGCGTCGGCTTCCAAATGCAATGCGGGTGAAAACTCTTAAGCTATTTAAAAAAAAAATCTTTCTGTTGATTTTTAAGAAGTCATGTGGAGCACATGACTTAAGGACCTCAACCATTTCGGCATGCGGAATTGGATGCTGCTTGTTTGGAATTGGCTGAAAAAAACTTGTTGGTTGAGGTGCAAATCTACAATGGATTGTAGCATCTTTTTAAGGCACTGGTCAACTTAAGAATATAAGTAAATTCTGTCGACCATCTTTATATCTGTGCCAAAGCACAGAGAATAACAAACTAGATAAATAGTCCATACCAGTAAAATACAACATACCACTTGATTTGGCTGAAAACAATTCCTCTGATGTATCTGAAAAATTTACCCTGGATGTAGAACAAGCAATGCAAAGAGAAAATTTAACTCAAGCTGAAAGCTTAGGAACAAGGAGTTGTTTACCGACAGGTAGAACACCAACAAGTTAACTATGCAAACACCGGATTAAGTACTGCTCAAATATCAATGAGCTTCTCAAGCTTAATTGTATGTCATATCGTGAGGATGTCGCATTTCGATGCACTCTCCTGGAGACACTCTACTGTTTCCTGCTCAATATTGAAGGAGATAAGGCGTAGTCTTTACGGAATGGATCTAATGAACATTTAAGATGTCAAACACATACTAAACGATAGCGATTGGAATAAACTTGCTTCTTATTGCCGCACCGCTTTCAAGTATAGCACAAGAATAATAAATGATTTTTTTTTTAAATTTGTAATTGTAAAGCTACTTCTACTCTTTACTTTTCCTTTTTGAAAAGAAGATTTAAGTGTGCCAAATATTAAACTTAAGCAATGTAAAAAATGTATTAATCTTATAACTTTAAACGAGCTAAAATTGTTTATATATATATATGTATATATATAAATATATATAAAATTGGGATCTCGGAAACGGCTCTAACGATTTCGATGAAATTTTCAGGGTTTGTTCATCTAAGCGAGTGAAAAGTTTTGGAAGTATTTTTGGAAAAATCCGCCCACTGCCACGCCTACTTTTTTAACATATAAGTTTTTTCGGGAACGGCTCTAACGATTTCGATGAAATTTTTAGGGTTTGTTTATCTAAGCGAGTAAAAAGTTTTGAAATTTTTTTTTTTTTGAAAAATCCGCCCACTGCCACGCCCACTTTTTTAAAATATATGTTTTTTCGGAAACGGTTATAACGATTTCGATGAAATTTTCAGGGTTTGTTTGTCTAAGAAAGTAAAAAGTTTAAAAAATTTTTTTTTGGAAAAATCCACCCACTGCCACGCCCACTTTTTTAACATATAAGTTTCTTTCGGAAACGGCTCTAACGATTTCGATTAAATTTTCAGGGTTTGTTTATCTAAGCGAGTAAAAAGTTTTGGAAGTATTTTTGGAAAAATCCGCCCACTGCCACGCCCACTTTTTTAACATAGAATTTTTTTTTGGTAACAACTTTAAAGATTTCGATGAAATTTTGAGGGTTTGGTCCTCTAGGCAAATACAACATTTTGGAAGTATTTTCCCTTATATTAGTTTTTTTCAGTTGGTTGTTTTTTGTTCTGAAAAACCCTGTTTTGTTTAATTCAAATTGTAATATTTTGCGATCTAACTGCAGCTACAATAACATGGCAACTTTTTAAAATAATAAACCATTCTCACACCGTACATTTTTTTGCGGTGTTGGTCGGAAATAAAAGTTAGGAATAGATTTTTTATAAAACTTGAAACTGTTAGTTAATTTGCAGCGAAATGTTATATGGAATAAAAAATATTTTGAGTAATTAATTGTTCCTAATTATTTGGCAATGTTTTCGTAAAAGAATTAAAAAAAAAACAAATATCATTAATGGGCACAGGAAGCAAAATACTAATGCCAAGTAGGGATTTTTCGAAATTTCACAAGAATTGCCTTAAATCGAAAACCGTAAGGATTTGGGATGAACAAGGTTCCAAATTCTGAGAGCCCTTAAGTTCCCCAATCAGCATATTTCGTTTGATCCATTACTTTTGGGACACCCTGTATGAGTAAAAAAAGAAAGGAGTGAAGCATCCACCACTGACACAGAATAAAACAGAGACAGGGATAAAAATAGTATTTCTTCATACTAAGCTTTGCCGACAAGGCTAAACTTGAAAAAAAGATTAACTTTATATTCACCATCCAAAACTTTCTGACATGTAAATTAAAATTTGAACAAAAAAGGATCTCATTCCTATAAGCATTTTCGATAATGCAGATTCCTGTAACCCTTCTATTCATTGCTGATCGTATATTCAAACTTAAATAAACTGGATTATAAGGTGGGAATGTGATGTTTTGTAACCCGCGAAAAAACTGGTCATTGCAAACTTAAACCCACTCCAAAAAATTGCTGTTTACATTTGACTTTTTTCACTGAAAGTTATAACAATTTAGGATACCGAGCAAAGCTCGGTCACCCAGGTACTGAATAAATAAAGTACCATAATATAAAAAAAAATATAAACAATAAATAATAGTCCATTGACAAGCCGTTTCATCAGACTAACTTCTAAATCAATAGAACGACCAAAACATGTAGATTATATTAAAATAGATGAACACTGTTGTAAAAGTCAGTGTTTTCAACAAGATCCAAAATGGCAACCTGTTTAGAAGCAAGTTCGACTATCAGGAACATAATGAAACATTTTATTAGAGAAATCATCAGACCTTTTTTTTTTATATTTTAGGAAACTCTACGAATATGTCTTAATATATTTTTACTTACCAAGATACGTCTTTTCATAAATCTAAAATACAATTCAGCCCTCGAATGCATCACTGTAATTTCCACAATAATTGCATCAATATCTTTCGGATTCAATTTATCTATAGATCCGCTTCCAGATGGTTTCCTATAATGTCCAACCGTCTGAGAATTACCACCTCCTGTCGAACGCTGACTCTCATTGATTTGACTAATTTTTCGTGAGATTTGTCGATTTTTATTAAATTCCATCACAAGATTCTTAACTTCCGAGTCACATTCTCGCTGAAGAATTTCAACCATTTGCATAAGATAACCCGGCCCATAACAAGCATCAATTATGGGCTGATTAACTTCTACAACTCGAGCAAAGTTCTCCATTAGAGTTGTTAAGGTATCAGCAAAGGCTACGTGTAATCGTTTTTCTGCCTTTGCGATATCAAGAGAATTCCGCAATTCTTTCTGCGATTTGGCAGCCAATTTCGAGCAAATATAATTTGAGAATTTGGTTATACCATCAGAGTGCCTTCCAACCAAGGGGAATATCTTAAAGAATCTCTCAATCGAAGCTAGATCGTCTCTCTTAACAGCCTCATCGAATTTCTTAAAAATTAACTCTCTTACATTTTCAGTTGCACCCTCAAGAGTTTTTACCGCATCACTGACTGATGTTACTGATCCCTGAACATCGTCAGCGGTTCTTTGCAACAGATTCTGATCCATCGACAAGAATCTTCCAATGTGTCCAGCACATTTTTCGAAATCTTCTTCCTTAATTGCAGCTATTACACCTTGTGAGCATAATTGCAAGTCAATCAAGTCGTGAACTCTTTGTTGACACTCTGAGGCACGACTGCGTGCCAGATCTAATCTTCTCACTTTGGCACTGACCGATTCGGCCAATTGAGCAGTATGTGTTATTTGATCGTCGAGTTTTTTTGAATCACTGGCAATCATTGATAAACTGGACATTGCTCGACCAATGCCACTCATTTTGGATTCGATTATACATTGTTTGGAGAGAACTGCTTCCAAATTGGCATTGATTTCGGACTAAACAAATAGACAATTATATACTGTTTTTCTTTTCTTTTTTTGTAGAAATATATTTATGTTTACCTCTTTTTCGGTGATTAATCGAATTGCATTATCTACATCATTACATGTTGTAATATTAATATCACCTATAATGTCTTTTATATCCATTTTTGAGTTGTAAAAATTATTAATAATTTAATAGAAATATCATTTATTTATTTTTTATTTTGTAGTTTTTGTGATTATAATGGAAGTTTGGGATGATTTTTTGGGAAAATTTTGCCGACTTGTCACTTTTGAGAAACGTCACTAGAAATGTCAGCCAGCTGGTACATAAGTGATGCCAGGTTTTTGTTTTATTGTACACTTAAAAGTGAAAATTTTCTTAAAAAAAAAACTAATGATTTTGTCATGTATTTTGCCAGTACAAAAATATTTTAAGCACGGTTCAGCAAAGTAGTTATGATTTAAGCCCAGTATCTTCTGACATAATGGTGAAATGGCTTAACAGGGCTATTCTGGAGTTGTGATGCTCACAAGTCACAATTTTTTGTGAGGTTTTTTTTGTGAGGTTTCTTATGAGGTTGTCACAATTTCGTATTCTGCGAAAAACCTCATAAGAAACCTCACAACAAATTCACCACGATAGAGGTGAGTTTCTTAATTTGACAACCAGCTGATTTGTCAGATAAAAAAAAAAAACAATATTCAATTCACATATTTTAGAATTAATAAACACTCAAGGAATTAATAATTTATTTAACAATCCCAACTTAATTTTTGCATTCGATTATATAATTGCACTTGTTTATAGGAAAAATGTAAACTTGGCGCAGTTCAAGACATTCGTCGAGATGGACTCCAACCTATAGTGTACCAGGCAGTCAGAGAGACTCAAAAGAACGTGTAACTCATCAAAAGATGAGATTATAGTTTGGAAGTGTTTGGATCACCGGCATCGGATGGCATAAGTAGTTACCTATTACAACGGCAAGTAGTATTGATTGCATTAAAATCAAGTCATGCACAGTAAGTGAATGCAATCCTTCTCCGCTTTTTGTAAATGAAGATTTTTACTTTTAGGAAACCAATGGCTCTCAAAGCGCCCATATTAGGTTGATCAATTGAAGAGTGAATGTGAAAAGATTGCCACTTTGGCTTAAAGTATCGGCAAAGGTGCCGCAACCCCAATCGCTATCCCGAAACTTATTTCGTTCTCATCCAAAGCAACAAAACTCCGCAATCTTGTCAAAAAAAAGGACGACAAATTGGTTGTCCGTCTTGGTGGCAATGAAGAACTACAAAAATTTGAACTCTCTGGTTTGCTGGTACTGAGAATCTGATACGTTCAGACGAATTAAGCTGGAAAACAAAGACAAACATGGAATTTAAATACGAACGCATAAATGTTGACAAATAATTCTTCAAAACACGCTCACAAATCGGACTGAATAACCAAGCATATTTCATGCACATATGCATGACATATTACAATTATCTAACAACACTTCCAACTAATGGATTTCAACCTCCTCCAAATCATTTATATAAGTAATTCAATTTCACTTATGAATAAATGGCTATTTATCAAATTGAATATACTAAACAACCTTCGATGTAGACAAATTTCGTCATCAACAATAACATCCATACACCTTATTTACCAGACCGAAAATTTCAACTCGAAGTATGCTGTAATTATTAGAACTGCCAAAAAAATAAGTAATTTCTCCCTTGTTTATATTATTTCGAATGAACATTAATAGTTTTAAAATTAATATTTTTCAGCAAACAAAAAAATATTGGAAGATCAAACCAACTACAATTATGGAATGGATCATTCACGACCGCGTCCGTCTGATTAGAAAAAAAATGGATGTTCTGTACTCAATCTGCTGGGGCTGCATTTTCGTTTGTTCAAAAAAAAAAAAATGAGGTAAGCCAAAAAAACAAATCAAAATTACCTAATACAAATTCATCATTCCAATCTAATGCAGGAATATGGAGTGATCTGAAAAGGCAATTTCTTGGTTTGGGCTTTCAAGGCCATATTAGTTACATGGGAAATCACATTCGCACATTTGTTTCCTAACGTCATTGAGTTCCTGTTAGATGCTCTAATATTCGATGTGATTTTTTGCAAATGGGCGAGTATACGTGATACCTCTCGACAAAAGTGCAACAAAGCGGACTGTTGCAATTTACTCCAGAGGACGTTGTAATTAACTCCAGAGGTTTGGACTAGCAGAACTAACATTCGATTGCTGGTTCCGAATTCGACACCCATGTGGTTTGCTGATGTGTTTATTTTGGCGGGTGGGCTTATTTAGTTTTGTCTTATTTTAAGAGATAACAAAGTATCTTTTAAATGCAACCAAAACAATATATTGTGATTGGATGGAAGGTTAATGACTGTTCGAGTATTTGTTGCACCCTCTGTATAGGTAAGATTGAGAATTAATTCTTTTTATTGAAAGAATATATAATATTTTCTTTTCAATTTTAAGACAAAACTACACATACGCAATTGATTCTCTTTGTAGTCGAGAAGGTACTCAATGGGCGCATTCACAAACCTAGGTGCTACGTAGGCGAGTTTCAACTAGCTTTTGGAATGCGAATTTGCACTACAAAGCTAGGTGACAGATGCAATAAAAAAAAAATGTGTTTTGAGTGGTTTAAATAGCTTTTTTTCTTTGAAATTCCTCAATTTCCTGATTTATATTCACATACTGCACAATTAATTTTATTTTATATGCTTTTTTCATCAATTCCACCAAATTTAAAATTCAAATAGAATTTGTTTCCATCAAACAGCTGACTGAGAAATGTCAGCTAGCTTTGAAGTCGAAAATTTTTACCCTACGTCGGAGGGGAAATTTCAACTAATTTCTTAGCTCTTTTCAGCCAATCAGAACGAGTCGCTACGTAGCACCTAGGTTTGTGAATGCGCCCAATGTTGGGCCCATTTTCTTTGCATTAAGAATTGCCGAGAGGTTTATGAAAGAACACAAAGCAAGAAATATTATTTGGCTGTCGTGACAAAGTTTTTGTGTCCCCATCTTAAAGAGTATACAAAAACTCTCCATCTGTTCTCATCGGTGACGGAGGAATCAACACTTGCACCAGGTCGTGTATATTAATATGCTTGTAAGACAAATGGAGCTTGAACGCTTGTCTTCTCTTGAACTCCAATTCGCCTGCCATTTAGTAGATGGCGCAAGCCCACGTATCTGAGAAAAAACATTTCAAATTTATGATTTTGGTTGCATTCATACGTTATTTTTATTGTAAGATGCGTTTTAATAAAATAATTTTTCTAAAAAAAAAAATAAAATTCTCTAATTTCTAGAATTTAGGAAAGATTTTTGTAAATCAAAACAAATAAATTTTTTCAACAGAGTCTGCGATTGGTGATCTTTTGGTGAATTTGAGATCGGTAAAAATAAAACTGAGACACACAGTGTTTGCGGAACTTGGGGTATTGCTTATTGTCTGGTAGTTGCATTGGCTGCATAAGTGCATACGCTAATGCTTTGGCATTGACTTCTTGTTGCTATTGCTGATGTTGCTGCTGTTGCCGTGGGTGATGATTGTGAGTTGGCCTTTGTTGTGTGGAATGACTGCGGGGCTTCCTATTTAAAGGCCTGAATCATTGACAATTGGCCTTATTTGTATCTTGTGGTCAACTGGAGGCTGATTTTGGCCTGTTGATTTACTGTGTCAACCTAAGAAAAATAAAGCTTTTGAAAATAGTCTGATCTAAAAATCATGAATTAAGAGTTTACCCGTGATGACTAAAAATTGCCAATTAGGCTAAGGAACTTCAACTACGGACGTCATTAAACTCTGTTTATTATTTTTAGTGTTTGGGGCTGATACTGAAGTTGTTGTAATTGTTGTATGCGCACTTGTCGATGATGTTGCCGCTGCTGCTTTTAAGCGTTTTGCTAAATCATTGGTGTCTCTTAACGTTTTCAAGAGCCGCCGACGACGCGTTGCAATCTGACAAATTTAATTAGCTGTTTTAAAAATTTTAACTTTTATAAAAATCTTACTTTTCACTTTCCGATGAAAATTCTGCAATGAAATGCAATAAAATAAGGTGTAATACCATTTTTATTGACTCAAAAATAAAAAAACTTAAATTATTTGTTCTCAAAACATTTTATAGAAATGAAAAATGTCAAAACTCTAGTAATTTGTGAGTTGTGACCTGCTCTGAAGGAGATCACAATTTTTACAATTTTTATGAGGCTCACAAGTTGTGAGGTTACGCCAGAATTCCAAAAACCTCACAAAATCAAACTCACCACACCTTATGAGGTTCTTGTGACTGTGAGGTTTTCGTTAGAATACGAAAAAGTCACAAAATCGAGTTTAACTCGAGTTATGAGGTTATTGTGACTTGTGAGACATCAGTGAGGTTGCCCAGAATAACCCTGTAAGTTTAGCTCTATTAAACTGGGCTGAACCAAGGCCTATCTGACGAAAGTAATGATTAAAAATTTAAACCAAAGCTGAACTGACAAATTTTTAAACAGGGCCCCTGTTCTGTAAGTTCATTACCGGCGATAAACGATTTTCAAAGTCAAAATCTAAAATTTCTTTCAAACTCAGAATTACGAATTAAGAATTCAGGGTATTGGTGGTTCGTATGAGTTTGACAGTTCGTTTACCACATTTACCATTTTTCCAGGTTACACCGTTTCATGAATACGCCTATTATGGTTTTGAACTAAAATTCTTTTATTTTGATGAGATAAAATGGATTTCAAAGTCATTCAAATATTTTATCGCCAGTGATAAAATTTACAGAACATGGGCACTGGTTCTTTGAGGGTATTCTTTTACTCTGTTTTAGGTATACCACAAACGTCACTTTATGCAAAAAAGTGGACAATTTTAAAAAGTTTTTTTTTTTTTTTAAACAACAAAGAAATTCGGAGAAAAAAAATTTAACAACAACGGCCACTTGTTGCAAAAAGCCAAAAAGTGAAAATTTTCAAACTCATTTTGTGACAGCTTTTCCGAAACAAAATTAAAAATAATGATGCAGAAAGCTTATTTTTTGGTTTAAAAAACATTTTTTGTAGTTTTTTCCAAAAATTTGCTTTTGTAAAATTCCAAATTTTCACTTAGGTCATTAGGTGTGTTTTTTATTACCACCGGTCTCAACTGGACAAAAAAACGCAGTCGGGGCTAGCAATTTACATATTAAATGCAACAACACTTTAGCCCCTTGGGCTTAGTTGTTTAGCCCGGAGAATTCTCTGGGCTTAACTTTTTCAACCGATTTAAATCTGTGCTACCAAATTTACTTGTTCCTAAATTGTTTAGAATTTGTTTAAAAACATCAAAACTGATGTTTGGAATGACAATTATTATTTTAAATATTTATTTAATAAAGCCTGGTACGCTGCTCGCGCTAAATTTTAGCTCCCATACAAATTATCGAAAATTTTTAGCCGAGATAAAATGGATCCCATACAAGTTATCGATAACTTGTATGGGAATTTTATCTCAGCTAAATTTTAGCGCGAGCAGCGTACCAGGCTTAACTAGTTAAACTTTTTTTTTCAAAAACACACAAGAAACCCCAAAAGCGAAAATTGTCATACTTTTCGCTTTTATATTTGTTTGTGTCAGCTGATTTCGGAACATTTAGTATGCAGTGCTGCCAATTTTTCTCGCTAGGCCCCGAGTTGTTTTTTTTTAACCAGTTAAGACCGGTGGTCTGTTCTTTTATTGAATAAAGTTAACTATTGTTGTTATATCAAAAAAATCGTTGTATTTGTTTTTGTTAAATTTTGTTACAAAATGTCAACTTTGATTTAGGAACGACTAATGTTACATTTTGTTGATCTGTCAAAACAAAATTTTTTGAGATTAATTTTATGAATGAATAAACAAGAAAGAATTAATTTGGTACTGAAATAATTCTTTTTAATTGAATTCTTAGCAAATTGAAACAAAAATATGCATTCAATAATTTCAAATATGGAAACAAACGAAATTCTCTTCTCACATCATCCTCCCTCTCTTCCCCATTTAGTTGTGTTTGACAGATTAACATTGAAACTCAAGTCCAGGAGCTGAGTTGGAAAAAGTAACAAAATGTAACTATTTGACACTTCAACACTGGATTTAGGAACGATGTTGTGACGTCACGATGTTACACTTTGTAACTTTTTTCTCATTTAGTAATGATGAAAGTTAACTATTGTTAACAATAGTTAACATTGTCGAATAAAAGAACGCACCACGGTGGTAATAAAAAACACACCTAATGTAGTGTGAAGAAATATTTATTTAGTATATAAATACTTGATTTTTACTGTACAATCAATTTTTTTCCAACATTCTTATAAGCTTGTTTTTATGAAAACTAAAATGACATCACACAAATTTTGAATGTTGTTTTTTTTTATTTACGGTTTGTCTCAAGTCGATTTTAATTTATAAAAAAGTTCATAAGAAATGTTTATTTAGAACAAATAAATAATCCTTACAATAAATTTAATAAAATGATCCACGATATTCTCCTCTGCCTCCTCAATCCTTACTCCAAACGCTTGCCAATTGAAGAATTTGTTGTAAGAAACAAAACAACTAAACAAATCTGTGTTTTTTTTTCATAAACATTTTTTTGTCTTTTAAAAGATCTCCGATGCTGTGTCCACATTTTTACATCCTGGTGAAAGAAAAATCCTTCAAGATATAATTCGTATCATCAATTTACATCGTGACATTGCCAAGTTTACAAAAATCTATGGCTCCAGTCATAATCAGGGACTAAGTACATCTTTAGTCGATACAGATGGTAAGACTGTCTGGGACTTTGAAATATTGCATATATAATGTCTTTAGAGCCTCTGATTGATTGATTGTTGTTTGGGGTGTAAGATGCACTGCGACCTATAAGATATATTTTGCCCCCCTTTTAAGCTAGCTGAGTTAGTTCCTCATTTTATAGCTCCTCCTCTAACCTAATTCCTTTCAGAAAATTGAGTATTTGGGGTATTTTGATAGATTGTAATTTTTCCTCTTCGACCTGGTAGCAAGCCAGATGTTTGAATCTTTGGTGTATTAGTGCATAGCAACAACTACCCAGAATGTGATCTGGTGTTTCTTCTTTTTCGTTACAGAATCTACATGTTGCACTATTTACTAGGCCCAATATGTTTAGGTGTCTCCTTAATTTACAGTGGCCCGTGAGGAGACCAGTGATTAATCTGAGGTTGTTCCTACTTAGACTGATACAGGATTTGAAACGCTCTTGGTTGTAGTTCCCGAGAAGCATTTTGGCCTGTCTCAGTTTTGGTAGTTCTGCCCAGTTTTTGCTGTCCCTCCTGGTCTCCTTGTCTAGTTTTATTTCATTTTTAATAACATTTTCTCCTATTCCGCAATACGATTCGGGTCCCATTCCCGTTTTTGCCAAAGAGTCCGCCTTATCTTTCCCCTGGAGCACAAGGTGGTCAGGTACCCATTGGAGAGTGACTTTGTTTATTTTGCTAAGTTCGTTGAGTGTTCTTATACACTCCAATACTAGTTTGGAATTGATTTTAATTTTATTTATTAGTTTAAAAAAACTCTTAACAGCATCTTATACTTAAATAATACATAAAAAGTAAGCAATATTAAACCTCATTATTTTAAATTTATTGAAGTTTCGTTCAGTTTTTAAGTTAATAGGAAGGCTATAAAGTTGAAAACCTTTATATATCAAGTTTTTTTTGTGTGCAGCTCTTCTATAAAATGGAAGTCTAAAAGCGCCGGTATTTCTTAATTTTTAAAAGGAATTTGTTATAAAGCTTACGTTTCGTTGTAAATATGTAGGATACAATTCATATTTGATAACGAAGAAAAAAATAACAAAAATAATAAAAAATTATTAAAATTATTTTTATTTTAAGTGGAGCGATTGGTAAGGGTACGACAGATCTAACTGATGAGCCCACTGTCGTGCGTGGGCGAAACGCTTTATAATTTTTTGGAGTTGAGGTCACTTGAACTTATAAATTGAATTGATTCATATTTAATTTTAAAAATCATTACAAACTCATTAAATTTAAGTCTTTGTTCAATATTTAACCATCCGAGGGCCGTTAGCATGTCAAATATTGGTGTTCTATATTCGCACTTAAGCACTGTCCTCATTGCCCTACTTTGCAGTACTTAAAATTTTCTTCTACTTTCACTATTGGACTTGAATATTATCGACGAGCAGTAATCGAAGTGTGGTAGAATCAATGTATTATAAATAGTCACCGCACAATTTAAAGTAATATATGTACTTTCGGATTCTATTAAAATTTAGCGCACTGATTATAAACATGTTCATTAAATTGGAGTTTATTGTCGATAAAAATACCAAGATATTTTATTCTATCCACACATTCGATAGGTTGATTATTTATTAATATGTTGGCATTTAAACCACAGGTATTTAAGCACATGCACATGCATTTAGTCTTAGAGACGTGGAGTTTTAATTTATTTTTTACAGAGCCAGTTGTTAATTTTTTCAATTTGATTTTGCATTACACTTTCACAAGTCTTTAAATCATGACCTACAACATAAATCGGGGTATCGTCTGCAAATAATGATATTTTTACATATATACAAATATAGTTTTCACGATATCGTTTATATATAAAAGAAATAGAATTACACCCAATTTCGATCCTTGTGGCACACCAAGATCAACCTTTATTTTTCTGAAAACGTTTCATTCACCTTTACTTTTTGGAATCTTTCCGACAATTAACTTTTAAACCATTTCTGTTCAACTTCACGAATACCATATTTATCAAGTTTTTCAATTAATTTGTATCTACCGTTAAGTTTTCCTATACACTCCAATACTAGCTTGGAGTTGATTTCATAGGATTTCAGTGCTTTTAGGGCAACTTGACTACAATGGTCAAAAATAGAGCTAGAACCAAACCATACTTTTCTAAAGGATTTTTGTGTGCTTAGTCCGAATCCGAAGTCAAAGTTTTTCTGGCAGGTCACGTTTTTGAAATATGTACTTGGATATTAACAACTCAAAAACGCGTTTTTTAGGTACATTTGACGTCGAATTACACCACCGTAATATATTTTTTTTGCAAATCTTTTTATGCAATCTCAAAACGCAATATTTTATCGTCCTAAATATATTTACTTTTTTTTCAAAATCAATTTTGTTCACAAAAATTGGAAAAAGAAATTTATGATATATCAAAATCTTTGTACACAATCATAATGAATGGTTTTTTGATCCAAATTCCAGTTTGCGACTTCTGATTTGGGTTTTCAAAAGCAACATATTAAGGAAAAACGTATATTTTTGATGAAACATCGAAAATAACTTCATTGAAAATTAGTTTTTGAGACCTTACAGTGCAAATAGTTATGAGTATAGCTTAAAAACTAGACGTGATAGAACAAAACTTTAAAGAGTTTAGAATTCAGCACACTAAATTCAATTAAAATCACCAAAGTTCTTGGTCTAGGCTTTTTTTTGTTTTTGCCGGCCAGTGCTATCAGACATAATGGCAATGTTTTTGTTTTGGTGATTTAATTCGAGTTTAATTTCTGCACATTTTCCAATGGCATTTACCTCAGCTTGAAAGATACTTGGAGATTGGCCCATTGGTACAGAGAGTTTGGTACTAGGCCCAAAGACGCCTGCACCTGTACCTTCTTCTGTTCTCGACCCGTCTGTATACCGATGGTATTTTCTTTAAATGAGTAGTTGATAGATTCACTTGCCCAACTTTTTTTACTACTGAGATGTATATTGTAGTTTTTCACAAAGTTATAGTTTGTGACCATAGGAAAGTCAAGGAAGTTTTCTTCTGATGATCTGGACAGGAATTCTCTTTATTTCGAATTTTAAGATTTCTCTTCAAATAATTTATTAATGAAAGATACTCATTATATTTCCCAACGTTCCGACTAAGATTTAAGTCTTCTTCAGAAGGACTTTTTATTACTCTCTAATGATATTTGTATATTTTTTTCTGTTTAATAAAAAGCGCCCCTGAAGAAGCCTAAAATCTTAGTCGAAACGTTGGGAAATATAATGATTATCTTTCATTGATAAATTATTACGAACAAAACAGCTGAAAAGAGAAATCTTTAAATTTCTATTACTTCTCCATCTAACCTTATAGGTTTCATACGGGGAAGAAGTCTTTTTTGATATGGTATAATTGTTGTCTTGGTAGGATTGATGTTAAGTCCAGTCGATAGACACCATTTCCGATTTTTTTTTATAATCTGCGCGCACTAAAGTTTTTTTGGAGATCCTTAATATGAATCAACACAGTGCGAGTGTTAGGAAAATTACTTTAGCTCTTCTCCACAGACTTGGTACATGCCCAAGTGCCATGCTACTATGAAGTATGCTAATTATTAACGGCATCAGGTCTTCCGCCCCTGTTTGTAATAAAGCAGAAAAGATTCCATCAACACCTGGCGACTTAAAAGTTTGAAAGGTGCTTATCGCCCAGTCAGTTCTTTTGCCTGAACAGATATGTATCTGTAACTAACTTCCAGTCTGTTTTGTTAGGTTTGAAAGGTATACTTTCAATAACATTTCTTGTCATTGAAAGTGAGCCTGGGAGGTGTGTGTTAAGTAACAGAGTCGACCTTTGTTCTTCATTTTCAGTAAAGTTACCATCATTGTATCTACGCGCTAGCGACGTTATGTTTTGGCTTTCGCTAGAGCCTTGTATAGTCTCGCTGCTCCTGGAGTAGCGGTAATATTTTCACAAAAATTCACGAAACTATTTCTTTTTGCTTTTTTTTTAGAGCCTCTACAAAATGGATTATATTTGAAGGCATTCGCCAATGGTATTGAACTTGTTTTGGAAACATATTTAGAAGAAATCACTGAACTGGAACGTCGCTACTTGCAAAATCCTTCACAATCCCTATTGTTCATCTTTCAAAAGATAAATGTCTTCCAACCATTATTTTTGTTTCTGCAAAAGTTAATTCGTGGCATTCGAGCTCAGAAACTACATGGTTGCGCTATAATTCAATATTTGCATCAGAATATTTTACATGGCGATCGAAAGATCAATGCTGCCATCAAAAAGTTTGTCCAAAGATACTCTCTTCTCTCTTTTTTCGACTTGTTAATAAAAATTTTCCTTTCAGAATCCAATCAACAGTGAATGTTGTCTTTTTGAAACAACTAACTCACTGGATCTTGTATGCAAAGATCGTCGATACCTATGGCGAGTTCTTTATCCAATGTTCAGAATCTCGGAATAACAGCACAATGGGCAGCGAGCGATGTACTTCGTCTGGCAGTGGAAAGCACACTGCAAGTACATTATCAGTAAGTTACTTAGCACCGTTTCATTCTTAGGAAGTATTTTTAAATGCGACACACTTTTAGGACGCTGCAAGTACTTATGCCGAAATCTGGCGATATGACATTGCTTACGAATTTTTGCCACATTACTTGTCATCTGCCTGGGCTGAAAAAGTTCTCTTTATTGGACAAACAGTTTTGATTTTTAAAGTTGACAAAAATCGACTAAATAAAAATGCTGAAATGTGGAATATAGATGTTGGCAAGAAGGCTGCTTCGGAGGAGTCTCTATGGAATGAGAATGAACATATTTTCTTTAAGAAAATCCAAGCCTTACAATTGGATGAGGAACTAAATGTTTCTCATTATGAACGAGTTATCGATGAGATAAAATCATTTGTTACAACAAGATTGTCGGAAATTGCTGTCAATCAAGCTGATTTGGTGCAACAATTGAAATTGATTAAAGATTTCTATTTGCTTGGACGGGGTGAATTGTTTTTGGAATTTATTAAGAGGACATTTGAATTTCAATCTGGATCGACTGATGAGAATAAAATTCGAGATATTGTTAAAGCATTTGAGGTATAACCTATAATAATTGTAATTTTACAGGTCAAAATGTTGGTTGGTCTGAAATAATATAACTCCAATTGTATTACATTTCTATCCCTTTGGACATCGTATAAGATGTAGATATTCTTAGATTAGATTCTTAGAATAATTTATTTTCAAGTTAATGAGGCTTCTGTCCTTTTCACAATAATGAATGCACTTGTGTAATATTTGAATACTAAAAATTCAACTATAAATACTAATTCAAAAAATAGGATATACAAAAATTCATTTATTTTTCAGACATCGGCTCATGGCATTGGTATCACAGATGAACTCGAACAATTCAGCATTCAAGTTGGCAAATTCAACGAGACAACGAATACCTTAAGCTTAAGCGATTTCAACTTCTGCCAGCACATGCGTTTGCAGTATAAAATAAGTTGGCCACTTCACTTGCTATTCTCGCCAATAGTCATTGAACGTTACAACTTACTCTTTCGATTTCTATTGCTAGTCAAACGAGTTCAGTATCGAATTCACTCGATATGGCATAATGATCTTCAAAGTGGTCGTATTGGTGAATTCGTAAATCCTCTGGGTAGAAATCTACGAAATCAGTTAATGTTTTTTGTGGATAATTTGCAATATTACATTCAAGCTGATGTTTTAGAAAGTAAGTTGAATTCGAGTTTATGTGTAAATGATTTAAAATTAAACTTTATTTTTTTCCAGGTCAATTTAGTATTTTAATGAATACGATTTTGAATAAAGCTGATTTCGAGCAGATCCAACGTGCCCATTCGGTATTTCAAGCAAATATATTGAGTTTATGTTTCATGATAAACGATGTGAGATATGAAATTATCACACAAAAGGATTTTACGAGTAGCTAAAATGTATTTTCTTTTTCTATTTCATAGGAAGATTTTACAAAAATCAGTTTCCACAGATCGATACGATCAACTAATCCAATATTCATCACCCTACAAGACGTCATTAAATTGTGTGAAGATTTCTACAATACAGTCACATCGAAGACAATGGACAAAGTTGAAAAGGATAATCGTATAATGCTTTTGGATTCAAGGTTTGATTTCATTATGGATTTGATTTGGCTTGGAAATTTGTGTTTTTTTATTTTTTTTTAACATTGTAGCCTCGCACTTCTTATGGATCAATTGATTAATCTTTTGGTTGGATTAAAAACAGCACCCAGCTCTACGCCATTATCTCAGTTATTGCTGCGTTTGGACTTTAACAACTGGTTTTCTCATCATCGAAAGAGTGAACTTTATCAGGAATTATTTGCAGGAATTCAGTTAGAAGAAAAAATAGAACAAAGTTCATAAGTAATCTTTTTATTGAAGTGAATTTTAATAAATTACTTTTTTTTGTTTTGAAATGTAATTGAAGCGTTTTGATAAATTTTTTGTTTTGATATTTTATTAATAACCATGTTTCAAAACAGACAAAAAATGCCATTTCTAGCAATTCCTTATTCCTTTATTTTTTCCTATGCAATGTTCCTCAAGGACTGAAAAAATTTTTTTTCTTATCAGGCATTATAACTAATACTCGTTCGAATTTGAAAACGGAAACGATAATTGAGTCCGTACGGATTAAAAACGTTGTTCTGATTACCATTCGACTTTTTTGTTGGAGAATATTGTTTTCCGTTAGCAAATTGTTACCCGGATTGAAAACGGCAAGAATTTGTCGGATTGTAGATCCGTTCATTTTTGGAAACATCTAAGAATCCGCAAAATCTGTTCGAATACGGAATTCGGAGCAGTTAAAAAAACAGTAGAAAATAGAATTCGAATAGAAATCAGAACAGCCTTGTAAGATCGCTCATTCCTTGTTTCCCTAACTCGACTGAGGCGGTTATGGTTTGTGGCAACGTATATTCGCATAATTGTTTTAATTCTATGTTTTCGTAGTAGAATTTCGCTTTGAAATGAAACTACATGACATAATTTAACCAGTGATGGACAGTTGTATAATAATAATAATAATTTTAACTATCATTCAACTCTGTCTGTCTATGGCCATGATACAATCTTTGTCTGATTTGTATAATGTTGTCTGAAGAAGGTACTGTAAGCTCAATGAATTGAAGCTTAGCATAGATCGCCCAAACTATTATTCAACGAGAGAGGGAGAGAAAATCTAACATCGACCAAATAAATATTCATACTCCGACATACATATTTTGGAAAAAAAATCATCTAATCGCTACAGACGCAAATATTTATCGATTTTAAAGTATAAGGGATAAACAACAGAGTTACGCCGCATCTCGGCCAAACGCGCAACACACCAAATTGGACAGAACATCAAGGTATATCGTCCTCCTCAGGCCAAAACAAAAAACTTGGTAAGTTCGGTTTTCTAAGTTAATCGCTGTCGTAATTTGTAACCGAATTCAACATTTATCGGTTGGAAATGGAAACATTAATTATTCTGACAGTTGGCAAATTTTTAGTTATTGAACAACAGAGATTGGCGAAATATTTACCAATGAAGGAATCATAGTCAAAAATATTTAATTTGCACGTTTTTGTTATAACCTCACAAAAATCCATCAAACATTTAATTTTTGCCAGGAATAGGTAAAAATTAAAGTAAAAAACGACACAATTTTTTTAAAATACATTTTATGTATTTTTATATTTTTCTTTTGGATTTTTATAAATTATTTACAATATAATATATATAGATAACACAATATTAGTAGTAATATGTATATTTATTTTTTTTTTCTCTCAATAACATAATAGTACATTATTTTAGAACCAAATCATACACAAAAGTTTTGCATACAAATGATCAATTTCAAAAAAAAAAAATAAGATAAACTTGAATGGGATTATGAGAGGGTAAAGATATAATAGGAAAACAAAAATATATCATATATATGAGTTTTTTTTTTGTCACATCTTCTCCCAAGAAATGCTTTAACAATTATCTTAAATTTTTAATATAAAACTTAAAATATAAAAAAATAATAAAGTGTATGTTGTATGATATTCGTAAGCAAATTCAACCAATAATAACTCAAGTGGATTCAGTCTTTATTGTTTAACTAATCAAATTTAAGAAGTTATCACCAGTTGAAATATTCACAGAATATCCTTTTTCATACACTAACATACATTTATGTTGAATGTGGGAGTTTAGGAAGAAATATTAATAAAGCTTTCTAGGCAATTACAGTTCTGAATCAGTCAATTCTTGTTTGATATTATGTTCAATACATATATATATATATATTTTTTGTTAAATTATACATTTAACTGAAATTTTGAGTAGAAATTTAATTTTTAAACATTTTAGTTAAAGAAAATGCAAATTAAAAACAAAAAGAAGAATCTTATGTATTGGGGATTCACCTATTTAATTCTTATTTATTTCTTTTTTGAAGATAATAAACCGAAGGAAACTCATTTGTTGTGTGGGATGCCTTTGATGGTGTTGTTGATATCTCATCCTTGTTGTGATTTTTGAAACTTCCATCGAGGCTATTCGTTGGGCGATTTAATAATGTATCTGTTTCTTCTTTTTGCTGTTGTTGGTGTTGTTGTTTTTTAATAATGATCGGTGATGATGGTGACGATGCTGTCGATGGAGTTGGTACTTGTGATGATGAACTCTCACAATTTGGTGAATATTATGCCCAGATTGGAGATAGATCCCATATTTTGATGATCCTGTCCTGTCCGACGGTAAGTAAACGCTTGCGATCTTCATCGAGATCAATTGAAACAATTGAATGTTTAGCATCGTGGAACGTTGCAAGTGATGGGCGCCTAGAAAAATTATTTCATTTTTTGTTGTTTAAATTTATGTTGTTTTTTTGTTTTTGTTTTATTTTATTAAACTTACTCAACAGTTTGCAAATTTTTAAAGCAAGGATCACAAGTACGAACATCAAATTCAAAGCCCATAATGGGAATGTTAATGCGATTCGATGAACAATTATCGCAAACAGCTTTGCCACAATGACGACAATGATGTTGTCTAATACCTATTAGCGATACAAATTTAAAATTTAGTTAAATCAAAACAGTCAACCTTATAAAAAATTTATTTACCAATTTGTTTTTGATCCATCATGGAACGGAAATTCCAAAAGAACGGCCTCGAACATAATTGGCAATTATTTGATTCGACCCATTCGGGAACTTCTTTACGACTTGCATTCATTTCCCAAAATACCATTACTGAATCTTCACCACATGTAATGAGTTGTTGGGTGTGATTTGCATAGGATAGTGCAGCAACTTTGTTGCTGTTATTTATTAACAATTTAAAATTAGTTTATTTAAAAAATGATGAAGATATATTTATTCTTACTTATGTCCCTGCAATTCGTAAACAGTACCACGTTTACCACCTACATCCCAAACAATAACGGATTGATCAGATGCGCCGCTAAAGAGCAATTGTGGACCCTCGACCCATTTTAAGCAACGGATACCACCTGCAATTGAAAAGGATCGAATTTTGTGATTTTTACTTGCCATTTACATAGGTACTATAATGTATATCAAGTTATGCATTCGTACAAAAAAAAAAGTTGAGATAGCATTTTTCCATGACATTACGATGATAGAAAATGCCAAAAAAGTGGGTCCCGGAAGTCCATCTGTCTGTCTGTAAACGAAGCTACAGCCTTAACCAATTGATGTCAAACTTGGTACACTGCGGTTCACTTGAATAAAGGCACTAATATTACAAAAGATAAAAGCGATTGGTGCTGTGGTTTGGTAACTTAACAGATTTTCGGTTTTGGGTTTTTAAAGAGTAACTTATTACAAACAATATTGTAAAAACAAAAAACCAAAAACAGAAACCGTTTGGCTACTAGTTGCGTTTTTTCGCATTTCCTGACAAAACACTGTGTTTTGTTTGGTTCACTAGAATAAAGGCAGGCTCTTAAATCTTGTAAAAACGATGAAAAAGCGTGGATAAAATTAGTTTTAGTATAGAAAAGTGCAACTTTGTAATAATTTGTGTATTTTAACAAAATCTGGGCTAAAAGCTACCATTAGGTACTTACTTACTTAGGGTGACCAGCGCCGTAAGGCGGCTACAATCCGCTGTGGATTTGGGCCTCAACCAACAAGCTTCGCCAGCCAGCTCTATCCTTAGCTCGCTGCTTCCAGTTGCGCACGCCAAGTTGATTGAGGTCCCCTTCCACTTGGTTGCGCCACCTCAGACGAGGTCTTCCTCTACTGCGCCGCACACTGGGGAAAGGAGATGGGGCAAAATTATATGGGACTTGGGCCATGAGCGTACATTAATGAGACTAGTCTCGAATTGAAGCTGGAGCTTAGTATATTCAATATATGAAGTTTTTTTTTAAATCGAAAGTCAGGGTCCTGAGATATAAGGCTCCAAAGTTCGTTCTGATAACCATTTTCTGTCCCTTTTATATGCAAATATCATTAGAACTATAAGAGCTATATGTAAGTTTTTGATGTCAAATGAAAGGTTTTTTTTGTGCCTTTTCAACAATATATAACACATATTACACATAAAAAAGAAACGGCGAAAAAATAAAGAAAAAGTAAAATATTTATGAAAAAGAGAGTAATCCTGAACAAGTTTAAGGTTGACCTGAAAAAACGACAAAAACTAAGGATGAGGCTTTGTTCCTGAAAGCCTCTGCAATAATAATCCGCTTTTACCAAAATCGGATTAGATATTTTTTCGAGATATCCCCGTAAAAGGGTTTTTTTTTTGTGAAAAATTCATACCAAAGCAAGGCACGAGTACGATAACTTAGGCGCCGAGAATTGACAACGGCTATTTCTAGAGGTGTTCAAAACAAATATTTTTTCTTACGGGAGGGGGGGGGGGGGTCAATGTCCCTCCCTTTAGGCGGGAGGGGCAATTTTCAAAAGAAATACTTGAAATCATAAAAAAATTATTAAAAAACAACGGCAACACTTACAGTTATCAATTATACTTTTTTCAAAAGCTAGAGTTATACACTTGATTTTAATTTTTAAATCAAGATATTTCAATCAATCGTTTTTGAAATAATCGATTTCAAAATCAACATTTGGGAAAAATAAGATTAAAAAAATACATTGGATACTATTTTTGTCAAGTTTTTCAATGAGAAATTGATTGATGAGTAAATTGTCTCAATAATTTCCTAATCAAATACTGAAAACCATATCTTCTTATGCTTTCTAGTTTTTGAGAAAATTGTAAAATAAGAAAACTTTTTTCAAATCCTTCAGTGGATTAAGTTTTTGGGGACTATTCTCTGCACCATCAGGGCTCGCCTGTGGTGAGCGTACAATGGGAATCTAGTTTTTTTTTTTAAGAAGAACAAAGCTCTTTACTGACTCTATGTATGAATATCGATCTTTTCTGATTTTTGATAATGGTAAACAGCCAAGAAAATAAAAATCTGATTAAGAAATTAGTTTTTCTATTTTTCATTTTTCTCAAAAACTAGAAGCAAGGCATAAGAAGATATGGTTTTCAGTGTTTGATTAGGAAATTATTGAGACAATTTACTCATCAATCAATTTCTCATTGAAAAACTTGACAAAAATAGTATCCAATGTATTTTTTTAATCTTATTTTTCCCAAATGTTGATTTTGAAATCGATTATTTCAAAAACGATTGATTGAAATATCTTGATTTAAAAATTAAAATCAAGTGTATAACTCTAGCTTTTGAAAAAAGTATAATTGATAACTGTAAGTGTTGCCGTTGTTTTTTAATAATTTTTTTTATGATTTCAAGTATTTCTTTTGAAAATTGCCCCTCCCGCCTAAAGGGAGGGACATTGACCCCCCCCCCCTCCCGTAAGAAAAAATATTTGTTTTGAACACCTCTAGAAATAGCCGTTGTCAATTCTCGGCGCCTAAGTTATCGTACTCGTGCCTTGCTTTGGTATGAATTTTTCACAAAAAAAAAACCCTTTTACGGGGATATCTCGAAAAAATATCTAATCCGATTTTGGTAAAAGCGGATTATTATTGCAGAGGCTTACAGGAACAAAGCCTCATCCTTAGTTTTTGTCGTTTTTTCAGGTCAACCTTAAACTTGTTCAGGATTACTCTCTTTTTCATAAATATTTTACTTTTTCTTTATTTTTTCGCCGTTTCTTTTTTATGTGTAATATGTGTTATATATTGTTGAAAAGGCACAAAAAAAACCTTTCATTTGACATCAAAAACTTACATATAGCTCTTATAGTTCTAATGATATTTGCATATAAAAGGGACAGAAAATGGTTATCAGAACGAACTTTGGAGCCTTATATCTCAGGACCCTGACTTTCGATTTAAAAAAAAACTTCATATATTGAATATACTAAGCTCCAGCTTCAATTCGAGACTAGTCTCATTAATGTACGCTCATGGCCCAAAAACGCCCCATCTCCTTTGTATGGGAGTGCGGAAAAAACTCAATAAAAACTGAACCACTGAATCGATTTGGATGAAATTTTCAGGAATGACAGCTTAAGTCGTAAGAAATCATTATTATTCATTTACACCCACTACCACCCCCTTTTAAAAATATTGTAAGAGTAATAAAGGATCCAGATATTGTTCTTAGAAAATTTAAAAACTGCTATTTACAATTTACTTTTATTTGTTTATGTTATTGGAACCACCTTACCGATTTTAATTACATTAAATGGAAACGAACAACTCGAATAACTCATTATACTGTTGTCTAGGTCCACGTCCATGCAAAATGAAAAACCCGAATTATGGTTTAAAAATACTCAAAAAACCACTTCTATCATATTTATACAATTTAAAATATATTGGCATCACAAATTGTTCAAGAGTTTATTCTGTTAAGAGAGCCATTACTCACCTAAATGACTCTGATTCTTCTTAGTAAAGGCGGGGCGAAGGATTCAGATGATCTGTATTTTTCAATAATAATGTCAATTTAAATCTATTCTGTGACATTCCATGAGCTTTCTGCTTAGATCTTCGTATGAAATGCTAAAAACTGCCATTATTATAAAACATTTAAGCTACATACCTATGTATAACGAAAATTCATTTTCCTGAAGCAAGGTCAGAAAATCAAATGTAGGTAATTTCATTGAAGTAGATTTATAAAAAAAAGTGTTGCGAATTAATTTCACTTTCTCCATTTAACTTTTCGGATAAGGATCTCTAGCAGTCAAAAAAATAAAAATTTGACAAAAAGGAGATTTTCAATTTTCACGAAAACTGGAAGACATAGAAACAAATGGTTTTCAGTGTTTGGTAAGGAATCAATTAAGGCAGTTTTCTTCATCATTCAATTTCGTTTTCAAATCCCCAGTCTTGACAAAAATAGTATTGGATGTGTTTTTTTTTATTTTTTTTTTTTTCAAAATTTTGAAATTGAAATCGATTATTTCAAAGACAATTAACTTAAAGAACTTAATTTAAAAGCTTGAATTAAGCGTAATATTCTGGCTTTTAAAAAAGGTATCATTTATAACTGTAAGTGCTACCATTGATTTTTAATATATTCTTTTTGTTATTTTATGTAATTAATTTTAAGAAAATCATTTTTGCGACCAAATGAAGTTTTCAATTGCCAATAAAAAACGCAGTGGCACCTGGTGGTACCCATTAATAATGTCTTTGATTTACAATAGACAAATGATGGCATCTTTACGGAAAAATAAAAGTCTATGATTTGGCTCAAGCAACAAAAAATTACACAGCTTTAATTTCAGGGTATTTTCACCTCGTTTTTTATACTTTCAACAACTTGTCCCTTTATAAAGCTCTAAAAAGTAAACTACAAGTCCGATTTTAGTAATTCTTTCTGATTTTGATTCAGATTTTATTCTAGAATTTAGAAATACTATAGAAAATGTTCTCCGAGGTACTTAAAATTTTGGACTTTTTTCCGCAAAATCCCCAGTGTGCGCCGTCCCTCTGGGTTGGAGTCGAAAACTTTCCGGGCCGGAGCATTGTTGTCCATGCGCTCCACGTGACCTAGCCATCTCAGGCGCTGCACCTTCACTCTCTTGGCTAAGTTAGCGTCCTTGTACAACCCGTAAAGCTCGTTGTTGTATCTTCTTCTCCAATCACCATCAATACACACGGGACCAAAAATCGCACGAAGAACTTTTCTCTCGAAACAATCCAAAATTTTTTCATCCGCCTTCGTTAAAGTCCATGCTTCTGCACCATATAGCAGGACTGGGATGATAAGGGTCTTGTATAGGGACACCTTAGTTGCTCGAGAGAGGGCTTTGCTGGTCAATTCCCTTCTCAAACCAAAGTAGCAGCGGTTGGCAAGAGTAATTTTCCGTTTGATTTCAGCGCTGATGTTGTTGTCCGTGTTTATAGCGGAGCCTAGGTAGACGAAGTCCTTTACTACCTCGAAGTTATGGCATATGCAAGCAGCTGAACGGACTTTTGAAAGATGGTGCCTCTGGTGTTGACGTTTTAGTTCTGTATAATTCTTTCAAGAACGATGTTAAAAAAATCGCATGACAGTGCGTCGCCTTGTCTAAAACCTTTTTCGAAATCAAATGCTTCGGTTAGGTCTTTACCGACTCTGACGGAGCAGCGTGCATTCTCCATCGTCATCCTGCACAGCCGGACGAGCTTTGCAGGGATGCCAAAACTAGACATAGCTCTATACAATTCATCTCTGTATATACTGTCATACGCGGCTTTAAAATCGATGAACAGGTGGTGGGTATCGATTTGTTGTTCCTGGGTTTTTTCCAAGATCTGCTGTAATGTGAATATTTGATCGATGGTGGACTTTCCTGATAGAATAAGGACCTATCAGGTTGTTGACGAACGTCTTCAGATGTTCACATAGTACGGCAGAGAGGATCTTATATGAGATGTTAAGGAGGCTGATTTCTCTGTAGTTGGCGCAGGTTAGAGGGTCTCCTTTCTTAAGGATCGGGAACACGATGCTGAGATTCCATTCTGTGGGCATGCTTTCCTCCGACCATATTCGGCAGATGAGCTGGTGCATACTGCTAACCAGGTCATCTCCTGCTGCTTTAAATAGTTCGGCAGCAAGGCCGTCAGCTCCAGCGGCTTTGTTTGACTTAAGCTTGGATATGACTGCCTTAACTTCTTGCAGGTCGGGGGGACGGAAATGTTGGCCTTCATCGTCGATATAGAATGGTGCAATCTGTCTTTGGGCGGGGTTGGCTTCGTCATCGCCATTGTAGAGATTGCAGAAGTGAGCTACCATTAGGTACCACAGAAAATGCAAAAATAGAAGCTAACATTAAAAATGCACTTCTATTATGCACAGTCGTGAATGGTGTTGGTAAATACGCTAAATTTGTATGAGAATATTTTGAAATTAACGTAAACTAGTGATTTAATGTAAAAGTAAATCATGAGGCACCTAGCCAAAGAGCCAAGAGAAAAATAATTCAAAAACTAGCTGCACGTTCCGTAAACGTTGGCTCTAAAATCAAACGAAAAGTGGTGTTAATTTGATGTTAGTGTGATGGTTTGTACCTTCACTGAAGTTAAAAATGTGTACAATATTTAAAAAGCCTCAAAATGCAGAATAAGACCTTTATTATGGTCAAATAAGGCAAAATAAAAAGTTCATTATTTACGGTTGCATTTGAAGAAAACAAAAATGGGGTGGTGAGTGGTTTTTGGATGGAAAAGAAAGCATCTAAAATGTTCCAGAACGATATTAGTCCTATTTCTTAGATTTAGAAAGGAGGTACATTTTTAGCATCACCAACAAAGGTCGCTAAAAAGAGTAATAGGAAACAATACTTTTTTATAATATGCAACAATTAACTTTTAGTTACATGGTTCGAAAATAATTGCAAATTTTGACAAACAAATAACAGTGGAAGCTTTCGTTGTGGTAAACACTATCGGTAAACAAACGTCATGAGCATTCCATAAGGTAAATGCCCGAAATCACATCGCAATAGAAATAAAACTGATGCATATTCGATCAAGATGAAGGTTCCCTGGACTAGCCATCATATTAATCGAATGTAAATGTTATGGAAAACTATAATTTCTTACTTTTTAAGATGTTACCAAGCATTTTATGTAATTTCTCCACTTTAGTTCGTGATTGTGCACTGTGAAAATGCATTTCCAGTGCAAACTTCGATTTTCTACTTTTTCGTGGTTAATAATAAAAGCTCTTGGTCCATATTTGGTTAAAATGCACAAATAATATCAACGCTTCACTTTTCTATACTAAAACCAGTTTGATACACCGTTTTTCATTACTTTACTCGATTTGATAGCTTGCCTTTATTCTAGTGAACCACTGTGTTTTGTGAAAAGTTGCGAAAAAACGCAACTTGAAGCCACACGGTTTCTATTTTGGCTTTTTGTTTTTGCAATATTGTTTGTTATAAATTGCTTTTTATAAATACCAAAACCTAGAATTTGGTAAGTTACCTTACCAAAGCTCTAATTGCTTTTTTCTTTTCTAAAATAAGTGCCTTTATTCAAGTGAATCGCAGTGTATGTAGCATTATTTAGCGACTCTCCAGAGGGGTTTTTGGAATTAATTTTTTTTGGACCAAAAATAAGGGTACTTGTCATATACCGATTTTAGTAAAGTTGAAATTACTTTAAAAACGGCTCCAACGATTATGTTTAAAAAATTCAAATGTAAGTTATAACTAAGAACTATCTTCTAATGAAAACAAAAATTTTGGAAAATCATTATTAACGGTACCTGCCATAGAACCGTTTTTTTTTTCAAATCCGATTATCTCCGAAAGTGCCTATTCGATTTCCACGAAACTTTTTGTGAAGAAGCGGTGGGATGCGTAGTGCGTCGGCCTCTCAACCGCTAGGTCGTGAGTTCAAACCCAGCTCGGGCAATTTTCAAAATTAATTGAACATAAGCGACTTAGCACCACTGGTCCCCGTGAAATAGCTATAACTCCAGCCTATGAACTTGGTGGTAACACACACAAGTTGTTGTTGTTCATTCAAAAACCTTCAATACAAATTGATTACACAAGCAGCTGCCCTGCACGTATTGAAAGCTATACACAAACCTCTTCTAAGAAGCATTTATATAATTTTAATATAAGCCAAAAGCAAAATTTCAAAAAAATCATTTATGGATTTTTAAAAAAATTTTGAAAATTTTTTTTTGAAAAAACAAATTTTTGAAAACGGGACATTTTTTTTTTTTTTTTTAGAGGTTGATTAGTAGTTTCTACAAAATGGCATACCAATTTCATTTTAAAACTTTTTTTACAAAAAATTATTTATAAAAAATTAGTTTTTTAAAAAACGGCTCTAACGATTTTGAATTTTTTTTTTTTCTAAAAATGCTTCTTAATATATCAATCAAAACTGCATACTTGTTTTTGAGGACAATTTTATTTCAGATTTTTTTTAATTTTTTTTTTTAACGAATTTTTTTTTTTTAATTTTTTTTGTACCTATATAGTACCTACATTTTCCAAATTTCTATATAAAAAGTCTTAAAAATTTAAGCAACTTGAACTCTAAGAGCAAGTTCGTGCGACCCAGTCGTGCATTTTATTTGTTTGTGATTTGTGTGAAAAAAAACAACGAAGACGTACATACATTATGACGAGTTTAAGTTTCTAAACTACACTTTTTATTTTTAATTGCGATTTAAAAAGGTACTAATATAAAGTTATGTATTCGTACAAAAAAAAAGTTGAGATAACAATTTTCCATGATATTACGATGATATGATGTGTTTTAAAAAAATGTGCGTCCCAACTATCTTATCCCTTATGTTTGTTATTTAATACATCTATAAAATTTTCAGTTTTTCCCATATTGTGGAAAAGTGCTTACATTAGACCAATTTATAAAAAAGGACTAAAAAATGATGTTAGCAACTACCGCCCCATCGCTAAACTATCTGTTATCCCAAAATTGTTTGAGTCTCTTATATGTAATGTCTTATCGTTTAATTGTAAATCTATTATTAGTGACAGTCAACATGGTTTCGTCCAAAATAAGTCTACCGTTACAAACTTGTTTTATTTCACTTCTTTTTGCATTTGAACAACGGAAGCAGGTAGACTGTGTCTTTACCGATTTCAGTAAGGCTTTTGACAAACTATGTCATAAAACTTTATTACTAAAACTAAGAACCTTAGGTTTCAACGAAAATTTTTTAATGTGGGTTGCATCTTATTTAGAAAATAGAAGTTATGCCGTTATTTTCCGTAGTGAATGTTCCAAACAATTTTATGTTAATTCTGGTGTTCCACAAGGAAGCCACTTAGGTCCCTTATTGTTCACTTTATATATAAACGATGTGACCACAATTATTAAAAACTCTTCTCTTCTTATATATGCAGACGATATAAAAATATTTAAAGAAATATCTTCAGTTAGTGACTGTCTACAACTTCAAGAAGATCTACAAAACTTCAGGGAATGGTGCATTACAAACCGCTTATTTTTAAATGTTGACAAGTGTAAAACAATGAGTTTTACACGCAAAAAGAATTTAGTCTTGTATAATTACATGTTTGACTCTTGCCCATTAACTAGACCGTCCGTTTTTTCTGACTTGGGGATTATACTTGACCCAAAACTAACATTCACTTATCACTATGATTATATTATTAATAAGGCTAATCGAATTCTAGGATTCGTCAAACGGTTTTCTCGTGATTTTCATGATCCATACGTTTTAAAACTATTATATGTGTCATTTGTTCGGCCTAAACTCGAATATGGATGTGTTGTATGTTCACCATACTATTCAATACATATTGACAGAATAGAAGGTATTCAGAGAAGATTTATGCGATTTTCTCTCCGTTTTCTACCATGGTCCCCCGAAATCTCACTACCTCCCTACAATCAAAGAGTTATGCTACTAAATCTCCCTCTACTCTCAAAGCATAGAGAATACTTACAGCTTTGTTACATCATTAAAATAATAAACGGTTCTATAACATCGCCATCAACTTTGGATCGTTTACATTTCAGTTTTAGCCAAGCTAACATAAGAAGACAAATACCTTTATGTCCATCTTTCAGTAGAGTAAATTATGGATTATATATAGTCCTCTTAATCAGTTGATTTCAGTATTCAATAAATATTACTTTATGATCTCTTCTGTTAATGATAATTTTAAAAGTATAAAATTCAAACAAATCTTTTTTAATACGAGAATGTAATGTAAATTTAAAATGTACTAGTTTTAAGATAAATAATAAGTGTTTAACGTTAGTCCTTAACGCATTAAATAGATAGAGAATGCCAAATATCAATAATAGAGATTCGATCCTGACAACTTTTTTGTAGGAAATTGAATGCTCTAAAACTTTGCCATATAAAATTTTGTTGTAGAATTACCCATTTCTAAAATAACAACGTATTGGCCACACAATTTCTACTCATCAACATATTCTTCGTAAAGAACAACCGCCTATTTGCCCAGCTTGCAACTCACGCATCGATATCAACCACATTATAAATACCTGCTCAGCTTCAACAACACATCAACCTTCTGATTCCAATCTCTCCATCCGCCAAACTCTACATAGCCCCAGTCATGACAACATACATAAAATATGTAGTTATTTACAAAAAAATAAATATGATATATAAGTATATATTTTCTATAAAATATCTTATATCTATAAAATATCTTATACCTATACAATCCTATTATTGAATAATTATAATTTTTTTTTTCTTTTTCAAAATATGAAGTTAAAATTAGATTTAAATTTAGATTTAAGAACGTTTTTGTATTTTAAACTACCTCAGAGCCGGAAGTCTAAGCAACTTGAGCTCGTTTTCTTTATATTAGCACTATAATTTTAATTATAATATGTTAATAAATTATAATAATAATAATAAAATAACACCGAAATAAGACCAAAAAAATAAAAAAATCGTGAAAAAATGGCTTTCATATGCTGCCCTGTCTCACTGGTGGAAGTTACAGTAAAGTCACCTACACTTTTATAGACCGATCAATTCTGAAAAATATGCTTTTCGATTCATTGAGATAGTATAAAATTCAGCTGAGCTGTATAGATTAATAAAAAATCTCTAAAACTTACGTGTATTTTGTATGGGAAATCTTAAAACTCAAATGGCGAGTGCTAAATCTTAATTTTAATGGATCAAATTTTTAGGGAATATTTTCCCAACCGAATTTTGAAATTGGAGCGACGAAAATCGATGGTCGCCTTAAAAAAACATCCTGGAATACACACCTCATAATTTTTATTTTTTAATAAGCAGAAACTTATAAGAAGTAAATATGAAATTCTAAGTTGGAACAGTTGCTTATGTTTTGTATACGAATGGTTAAAAATCGGAGTCGGTAGTAGAGTTTATTTTGATGGACTATTATATCATAATGTATTTCCTCCTCCCTGCCATTGTAGTATATTCGAAGTGAACTTTTTGGCAGTAAAAGAAATATTTGGGACTATCGTTTAAAAATAGTAACGTAAGTGACCCTCAAAAGTTCCCTTCGGAATTTATTGGCACCGGAAATATATTTGCCCGTAGAATCAAGATGTCATTTCATACAATTTTGTATTTGCTGCAAATAAATTGCGAGGGAGATCCAAGTTCGCTACAAAAAATTGGAAAGGGATCCAAAAATATTTCCTTGAAAATCAAATGACTATAAAAAAAACTTGGGATATTTACATGTCAGATGTCAGTCAAGCTCCCTTAAATTTTCCATTTATCAGTCCTCTTCTTCCTCTTTTCTTTATTAGAAACATGAATTAAGGTGTAAAATAGTGAGAGGTGGCGAAAGTGATAAATGATGATATTTCATGCCTCATATTTTTGTATGTATTTTGTACCAGATTAACAACAAATAAACATTATAACACATTAAAAATATATGTTTTGATAATATTTTGCCCAAAAAATAGGTGATTCCTGGAAAAAGGCACCAATTTCACGAACAGAAAAAAAGTGAATTGAATTCGTTCAGAATGAAATTTCGCAAAAAGTGAAATGCAGAACATAGGGGAGCTTATCATTTTTAATCTATGATTTCTTTTCGTTAAGAATACTTAAAATGTATCCCAAGAAAAGTAGGCAAAACAAAAAAGGGCATCCAATAAATTCCCTCATCGGACCTTGATATAAATATGACTTGGTATATTTTTTGCAAATAAGTTGCAATTGAGGAGCTGATTTACAAAACCAGCTATTGGAAAAAAATCGGAAAATGTGATGCATGTCATTTTTTAGGTCTTTTCAACGTGCATCTGATTCAATCAAAAATAAATTAATAAACAGAGAGATAGTAATTCAATGTCAAAAAACGACTTTATTTCCAAAACGGCCTATTGAACGCCAAATTGTCGACTCCATATCAGAGAACCAAACGAGTCGAGTATTGTTTACGAACATCGAGTACTTACTCGAAAAAAAAAACGATCTCGAACAAACAGAATCAACACAACTCAAATATGTTCGAGCTTTCCTGTTTACGAGTATGATGACTCGTAAGTAATCCTACATTTCAAACGATCATTTTTCTGTTCGAGTAAAATGATCGTGAACAAAATGATCATGATCAATGTGATCGAATTTACTCGAACTGGAAAGGAAATGTTCATATCCACAACTAATACTTTGTTCTTCCATTGTTTTTAAATTATTACTTTAAAACTTTACTTTAAAATTATTACTTTTTTAAATGAACTCAGAAGATTACTATTTAAATATTATTCTCGAAAGAAATCAGCTTTTGAACTAAAACATTTCATTTATAACTTTACCTTTAACCCTTTCATGCAGATTTGTTATTTCCCCAATATACCTACCCGAAAAAATATTAATTTGTTTTAAAAATAATCATACCAAATCGCATTATTGCATATTTTTTAAGGATATGTTTCTATTACGCACCTACCTGCACAAATTAACTGGGCATTCCCAGTTAATTACTTTCTTATTTACTGTCATTGATAAACCCTTTCTAAAACCACAATTGTAAAATTAAAATAACCTGCTTTAACCTGTAGTTGTACCGTACCGCAAACAACTAACCCTCAAAACCTAAATAAAAAAAAATATGCAACATGTACCTATAGGGCGTACAAATTGGAAGTGGTTGTTTTCATTGTTCATGATTTTTCGATCACTTTCGATCATTTCGAGTAAAGCCTAGTGTTTATGAACAGTCACACAGAGGAGTATTCGCCCTAAAAATCCGGTCAAAAATATTTTTAATGTTTTTCTTATTAGAATTGGACAAAAATATTATTTTATAACTTATATTTCTTTATAACGAAACGTTACTTTCTAAACAGTATCGTTACTCGTATGTTTCGTTACTGGGTACTGAAGTAACGAAACATACGAAACGTACAAGATACGAAACATACGAGTAACGACGCGATTCCAGTTTCAATACTAAATCCGATGTAAGAGATACAAAATGAAGTGATACACTCAATTTGTCGCATTTCGCATCTCGTGTCGGTACCATAGTCAGAATGCTAACTGCAGATAATTATCTGGAGTTTACTTTTGTCTAGATTTAAACAGTAGTGCCAAGGTTCAATCATCATTGTGTTGTCGATAATTTATACAGAAATATCAAAAGAGACGTTTTTGTATTTTCTCTATTTGGCCGAAATATGTACATATATCCACGACGCAACCAATCTTTTTATGTCCTTGGTGTTAATGGTATTGATATTTAGCTTAAGAATGTACAAAAGTTTTTTGGTTTTTCAAAAAATTAGTTTATTTTCGGTGCAAAATTTTCAACACAAAAAAAGCAGAGAAAACGAGGTTTAAAAATCACTCTCAATAGAAAAAATAAATGAAAAATTGTTCGACATGGTTGTATTGAAGTGTTAATATTTCGAGATCTGCGCGTTGCACTTTTGAAATAAAGGTCTCTAAAGAATTGTGATAAGATTACTGAAAGAATATAAACAAAAAATTACCAAAGTTTTGTCTAAAAATTTGGAAAAAAAATCAAAAAAGTTTCCACGTTTAATTAAAAAAAAACGAAAAAAATTCAATATAGCTACCTTTAAACTCTTATAACATGAGAATGCCGCAACTAATTTTAATGTTTATGACCTTAAAATGTAGCTTAGATTATAGAAATTGTTTTTGGATTTAAAAAAAAAAAAAATTTTTACACCCTTATATGTACCAATGTACGAAACATACTCAAAATACCAAACATACGAAACGTATCAAATACATGAAATATACGAAACACACGAAGCATGCGAAAGTAACGAAAGTAACGAAACATGCGAAACACACGAAACATACGAAATATGCGAAAAATGCGAAACATACGAAAGTAACGACTAACGATATTATTGATGCGGGTACTAGTATCAAAAGTAACGTATACATGCGGGTACTCATTTTGTCGTTACTTTTACAGCCTTACTTATAAGTTATAATGCATTAAAAAGTTACACTGAACAAAATTTTCGGGTTATTAAAAAGAAAAAATTTAATTGAGTAATTTTTTTTTCAATTTTATTTAATTCATATTACTAATTTGTACATGAAATTTTTAAATATTGTTAATATTTTTTCAGGTTTAAGAAAGCAAAAATTTGAAAATAAGTAGTTTTTTTTAAGTAACAAAAGGCAATTTGACTAAAAATACCTCAAGACTAAAAAACCCCATTAAACAAAAAGGTGGAAATATGTGGAAATTTTTTTTATGTGCATGAGATGACAAAAATGTACAATTAAATATAAAAGAAACATTTTTGCCCGATCGTACCCGAGACTATAACAAAAACACCTTTTTTTCTACCGAAAATTACATAAATTTTCACGTTTTTCTATGCACTCTTGTCTTCTCGATTTTCAATATATTTTCAATGAAATATATGGAAATTTCTGTATAAACATAAAGTACATACCTTGACCTTCGACATGCATCAAAAATTTTTCAGAATTATCAAAAATCAAAATAATAAAAACAGACTGCAGTGTAACTGATTAGAAAACAAAATAAGCTTTTGTGGCGTGAGCTTATAAAATCGACTAGATTTACACTAAGATCTTGGGGATTAGTGGGTCAACAGTTATTATTTGAAACCGGTTTTAGTTAGCATGGGTATTGAGGAATGCGAAAAGCAACAAATAAAAGGTCGAATGAGATTTTTGTTTTTTTTTTTTTTTTCACTTATGACCGGATTTTGGGGTCGAATACTCCTCTGTGAGTCGATCTGTTTATAAGTAATTTTGTCCGTGGGTATTGAGGATCGAGTATACTCAAGAGTTTAAACAATTTGTATGGTTTTGTTTGTGAGTATTTTTGTTTATGAGTAAGATGATTTACGAGTATAGAGGGAAAACGATCGAGCACGAACGATCATTTTAAAAAAAGTGAATTTGTTCGAACAGGTTCCAACATACTCATTTGGATCTCTGCTCCCTATGTTGTTTTAACAAACGAACGCATTTTATTTTAAAATTTCTCACGGTGCAGAAAATTTATTTTCATTCAAACAAACAAACAGAGTATCTAAAAAAAAAAAAAACAATTCTGCATTTCGTTTTAGATTTTTTCGCACCTTAACAAAAATGACGCCTTAAACACAATTAAATTAGCTAAATGAGTCAATCTTATTATGAACATATTTACCCAATCACTTATCGCAATTATTATTGTAAACACAAATACAAAATTTCAACTTGTGTGAACATTTATTAAATAAAACGCAACATTTTTCTTACCTGTATGACCTTTGAATGTGGTGATTAATGCTGCCCCTTGTATATCTAATCGCAACATTGTTATCTGCCCGGCATAGTCACCAATAAATGCATATCTAGCCATTGCATCAAATCTAAATTAAAATACTAATGAAAACCGATTCTAATAAGATTTAAAAAAAAAAAAACAAACTCACTGTAAAGCAGTGCATGGAGTTTCGAATGTATAACCGCCCAAACGGCGGCCAGTTTCAGTGCAATGATAAGCAAAGAACTTATCTTTAGCACACGAAAGAACCCATGATTGAATTTTGGCAAACAAAACGGCCACAACGCGTGCCTGATGTGCCAAGTAATCACGCATCAGCGACAAACTATTGCAATCTTCGGACAATTTGTATTGCGAGACAGTTCCATTCTCTTGGCCGACATACAATTGTCGTGTGTCGTCGTAGTAGAAAAGCGATGTACATCCAGAGGGCATGTATTGGCAAATCGATGGCCAATATTGTCCCGAATCTTGTTTCAGCCACACCCTGATTGTTCTGAATAGGAGAGTCGTTTATTTATCTTTCAATTGAACAAGTCTTTGTTTTACAACTTACTTATCATCTGATACACTTATAACTCCATTTTCTCCAGGAATTAATATAGCCGCATTAACGTCATCGTTACTGCCTTCTAATTTGCTAAGCAAATCGGGTTTCTTTGCGGTGCTAAAGCGATCGCTTGTTGTTCGCAATGCAGGTTTTATTTCTGCAGCCATTATTTCTAATATTATCTTTTTTTTTTTTGATTAATTGCTTTTAGCTTTTCGTATGTTATGAAATTATAACTCTCCAAATAAATGGAAATTATATTTTAAAAACAATTTTTTATATTTTTTACGCCCCAAAGAAGGGATATTGTGCAAAAAATTATTCTTTTTTTCTTTTTTGGTTTTTCTTTCTTTTCTTTTTACTGGAAAACGGAGATGCCAATATACATCACTTTTGACAGTTTTTGTTCAGACACAAAAACAAACACTGAACTGATTTTTATTTAAAGTGGTGCCAAGTTTTTTTACTTTTGTACTTTAACAAAAAGTACCTAGCCAATAAAAGGCAAGTTGTACAAACAACGTCCCAGCAAACGTAGAACTACAGAAAAAACCGATAAAATATGTACGTAAAAGAAGCACTTCTTTTCCACTGAAAAAAGATAGGAGCTCGGGAAAAAAACTCAGTTATATACTTTCAACTAGCACAACAGCTTCTATAAATTGAGATCTCGCAGGTTCTGCTTTGTATACAGCTTGTATTGAGCTTGCTTCAGAATTTAATCGCTTATAGAAGTTCGGACTTGTTTAATAACTTCTAATAAGTTGTTTAAACTTAAACGAAGAAAGCTTGTTTTTCGGATAAGCTTGCTTTGTGAATTTATAGAGGCTTTACAGAAATTACCAAGTTTTTATTTGATTTTTGGTTTTGATATTGAATAATCTAGCTCGGACACTTTTTGGTTTTGACATTAAATAATTTAGCTCGGACATTTTTTTTTTGACATTTCTGCTATTTGAACTGATTAAGTTTTTGATTTCATTAATGAATATACTAGGATGGCGGAGTGGGTAGAGTGATGGACTACTACCAAGCAGATACGAAGTTCGATTCCTGGGTGTGGTAAAAAAATTATCCACTTTTCAAATTATTATTAATAGATAAACTAAATACTAATATAATGTTATATATAATATCAGGTCAAAAGATAAAATTCATGATTTAAAACCTGATAAAAAAGAATTCTTTTTGGTTTTTGTAGTTGTTTTTTTTTTTTTTTTTTTTAATTTCGATAAGACATGTATTAAAGAGCTATACAGGCTGTTCCGAAGCTATCTGTCAAATCTCAAAGCTTCGGTAGAGCTTCGGTAAAGCTTCGTTTAAGATCCTTATAGAGAGTCAAACTTGTATAACGTTCTCCTTTTTCCATGCCCAACAACCTTACTAAAGTTTAAAAGAAGCTGAAATGTAGCTTTTGTAATACCTTAACCGAAGCTGAAATGTTAAGGCTTGGCCACACCGGAGGGTATGCGGTAGCGGTACGGGTAGAGGTAACGGTACTTGTATGAAAAAAATCCCAAACTGACATATCAACGTTCAGATGTGGAATTTTTTTCATACAAATATCGTAACCGCTACCCGTACCGCTACCGCATACCCTCCGGTGTGGCCAAGCCTTTAGTTGGGAACCTTACTAAAGTTTAAAAAAAAGCTGAAATGTAGCTTTTGTAATACCTTAACCGAAGCTGAAATGTTAGTTGGGACAAAAAAATAATTTACAACGCATTTTGATGGTGGAAACTGGAAATCAATTTTTGTGGAAGTCTTTTTTTTTATATATTTTACGTTTTTGTCTGTACAGAGAAAAAATCGTACTCACAATTCAAAATTATTTGCTTAACAAAAGCCGTTTTTTATTATCCCACTTGATCCATATAGATCATTAATAAACACGTATTACAACAACTACATGAGATCTTGCTTTTTATGAGGATAACAAATCGTAATCTTGCTTTTCATCAGGATCACTATTCGTGATCCTGAAAAGCAAAATCTCATGCAGTTGTTGTAATACGTGTTAATTAATGATCTATATGGATCAACTGGTATAGTAAAAAACGGCGATTGTCGCATTTAACATAAATAAATTGCTTAGCCCCGCCCCGATTGCGCAATAAAAAAACACACCTAATGTAGTAAGGCCCTTAAAACGTTTTTTAGTTCAAATGTTTCACGAAAAATCAAATAATTAAGTTTATTGGCATCACTTATTGAAAAATCTGAACTGACATTTCTATCCATACAACAAATCACACATCGCTGTTTTAATGCCCGGTTGAGTGAAAAAACAGCGGGCTTGGTTGATTTTTCTTAGCATTTTTCAACAAAAATTTTGTTATATCAAAAGAAAAAAGCAAAAGAACTATAATTTTAAATATTTTGGAATAAAAACTAATATTCCAAAATGGTAAGTAAAGAATAAAAACAATATGAATGAAAACAAATATTTAATAGTTTGTGTGAATAGCTTTTGTTTTGTTAGGTTAAGTTTGGCAAACGTTTTGTTTTTTTCTAAAACTGAATTTTTTTATTTTAATTGAAATTTGACTTAAAGAAATGTATTCCTTCATTTTTTATAGACTATCGGCAAGAATAACAAAATGATCCAGCACCTGAACTACAGGGTGCGGATTGTGCTCCAAGACTCGCGAACTTTCATTGGAACTTTCAAGGCCTTCGACAAACACATGAATCTGATTCTCGGCGATTGTGAGGAGTTTAGGAAAATCAGACCGAAGAATACTAAACTACCTGAGAGAGAGGAGAAACGTGTTTTAGGATTCGTTCTCCTTCGAGGAGAGAATATTGTCTCCTTGACAGTTGAGGGTCCACCACCACCAGAAGAGGGCCTCCCAAGAGTACCAATTCCAGGTGCTGCTCCTGGACCTGGAATGGGTCGTGCTTCTGGTCGTGGTGTACCGGTAAATATCTCTTCAGTTCCTGCCGGTCTTCAGGGTCCAGTGCGAGGAGTTGGAGGGCCATCACAACAGCATATGGCTCCTTTGGGTCGTGGTGTTCCACGTAATCCAATGATGGGAGCCCCACCACCGGGAATGATGCCTGGCATGCCACCAATGCCAGCGAATATGGGTCGTGGGGCACCACCGCCAATGCGGGGTCCACCACCCGGAATGATGCGTGGAGGTCCTCCACCCGGTCGTGGTGGATATTAAATAACTTCCAAAAAAGCAACTTCTTTTTACATTATTTTCTCTAATTTTAAAACTTATTTACGCCGTAACATTGTGTGTGTAATTCTGAAATAAATTTAATAAAATGAATTAAATGTGTATTCTTATTTTTTATGAAAATTAATTTCAAATTCGCTTGGAGCTATTGCAGAAACTTCTTCCACTTTTGCAAGGAAGAAGCTATCCTCAACTCTATTTTTATGTCAAACTCAATTTTGTAATATTAAAAGATTTAAACAAAAAATTTTTATATCTACTAAGGGCAAATTATCCAAAAGTTGATTAGGGCTTTTTATAAAAAAAAAAAACATTTTATATAATTTCATTCAATTAATTTCATTTCAATTAAGTAACCGAAAACTCCTACGGTTTGTAACTTCTATAGGAAGTTTTTTTTTGGCTATTATCCCGATTTTCTTGCAATAAACAACTAATAGAGTAACTTAAGCAAATTATTAGGGAACCCGGCCGAAAAGCTCTGATTTTGATGATTTTTTTTTCAAACGTCGGTAATTAAAAATACTTTAAAGGCTAGGTTAAAAATTGCCGATAATGCCGTATTGTTTTTTAAAATGCAAATTAAATTTTTTTGAACAAAACCATTGTTTTGCTTAAATTTCATAAAATATATGATACCAAAAGATTCCCTAGGTACCTAATTTAAGAAAAAAAAAAAAAAAAACATGGGAGTATAAGACTATTTAAGCGATAAATGCAATTTTCTCACAAACTGACTTCAAACATAAAAACAAATATTTTGAACACAACGCCAACACCTACAATATTTGCATGCACGATTTTAAAAAGCTAGAATCACATTTATATCTATGAAATGTAAATCAACTAAATTTAATCAAGGGTTTTTGAAAGAATGGTCCTCAACTCAGAATTTTGAAAAAAAAAACGTTATTAATAATTTTTTAAATTACTTTTATTCAAACATTTTCCTGGTAAAAAATGAATTTATTTAAAAAAATGAATGGCCATAAATATTATCAGATGAATTCCGAAGAGGAAAAGGTAGATAATAGCCCTGTTCCATTGGAGGTGGCAGTTTAACTTTCAACAATAAGGGCTATTGAATGAAGAAAAAATAACTTTATATTTAAATGTTGAACTTAAAAAAAAAATATTTTTTTTTTTTTCAAACTCTTTAAAAAAAGTTCTTCGAAAATGAAATAATACTTTTCAATTTTTTTCATAAACTGTTTTACATAATCAGCGAGCTAAGGATAGAGCTGGCTGGCCAAGCTTGTTGGCTGAGGCCCAAGTCCACAGCGGATTGTAGCCGCCTTACGGCGCTGGTCACCCTAAGTAAGTTATACATAGACATTTCCTTTTATAATTTCAAATTAATCATAATAAATGTGGTCCAAAAAATTTGAAAAATACATAAATGCATTTTATATTACGAAAAAGTTTTAAAATATATTTTTTTTTTTTTTTTTCAATAATCTGGGGTCGAATAGCGGTACACGATTACGAACATACGTTAACGTTTTGACTATTTCCGTCTCTATCAGTAGAAAAATATAAGGACAGAAAGCGTCCATAAGTTAACGAACGTATATAGGAAAAAAAATTTAATTTGAAATTCGAATTGACGTAATTTGCGAAATTATCAGCCCTATTCTGCTATTCACGTGAATCTCAGATCCGATTCACACATTCGATTTACTTTAACTCTACCTTGCCATTCTGCTATTCATCGGATAAACTGCATTATCATTCCTCTATTTGACGTCAACGTGAACGTCAACTTAAAAAAAAATGGCGACGAAGTAAATTGAAAGGAAAAAAAAATTGTTTGTGTTTATTTGCATCGAAAAAAATAAAAACAACCGATTAAATTTTAACAAATATTTAAAAATTTATGAAAAGTGGCATATTGCTTAATTTTAACGATGGTGAATTAATTTTTACAACTAAAATTGACAGATCCGTAACACTTTGTATGCGGATTGCAAATGTATGGAGCAACTTCTTTCACGTGAATAGTGGAATACCGAACAACATTACCGATTTTACCGAGGTGAGAGTGGATTCCCCCCGATGAAAAGCAGAATGGCAATTGGTGAATATTTAGAGATTATTCCCCCCGATGGATAGCAGAATAGGGCTGTATCTCATTTGGACTCTAGTGAAAAAAGGCTATTAAATGTAAATTTTTCAAACCATAAAATACTTTCTTCAAAGGAAATACAAATTTTAATTAATTTGATCTGCAAAGAGAGTATACAATTTGATTTCTTTTACTAGGATTAATTTTTTTTTTAAATCTTTGAAGGTGTTTTTTTTTATAACTTTATAAAAACATTTTTGTTTTTACAAAATGTATACATATATTAACTGTTCAATAAAAATATTGTTAAATCGGTTATTCTTCATGTTTCCATGAAAAATATGAATAAATTACAGGTAATTTTGAAGTGGTTTACTTTAAAAATTCGCTGTTTTAATGATATTTTCTATCAACTTAACAGTTTTAAAGAATTTTCAAGTAAACCACTTCAAAACTACCTGTAATTTATCGATACATATATTTTCTTAGGAAACATTAAAAATTAAGTCGCGTCGGTTTAGCATACAGACTTGGAGAATACTCTTTTGTATTTATTTCGAAACTTTTGAGCCCGTAAGCGCATTCAAATTCAGGCATGTTCAAAATAATAAGGGACACCCTAAAATATGTACATATGTTTAAAGTTATACACTGCCAAGGAGCTAGAGCGCGTAGGTTGGGTTAAGACAAGAAAAAAAATCTTAGGAGGGGGGTTTATCCCCCTCGTTTAAGCGGGGGAGCGGCAGTTAAAAAAAATTGACTTAATTTGGAAAAAAGTATTAAAAATCTTAAAAATCAACGGTTTAACTTACAATATATTATACAATATATCAACGGTTAAACTTCATAACCTCGTAAGTCTAAAAATTCGAAAAAATATTATTAATGCAAACAATTCAGAAAATTCAGAGCTATCTTTTGGTATATTCAGCTTAACAATGCTGTTCTGAACATTTTTCAGGAATGACAAAATTCAAACACTCGTATTGATAGATCCCATACAAAAACAAGAAACACAACATTTTGTTTTTTGATTTCTGAAAAACTTGCAAAAACGACTTACGAGGTTATGAAGTTTAACCGTCGATATATACAATATGCTATAATTTTATGTAAAGCCAAAAACCTTGTCTGTTATAAAAAAAATTAATTAAAGTCATTTTATGGCATAGTCGCCCCCCCCCCCCCCCCTCCCGCTAAACGAGGGGGAATAGACCCCTCCTCCCATACGATTTTTTTCTTGTCTCGACCCAACCTACACTCTCTTGAATCACGCTGTATAAAATATTTTATAAAAGAAATTGTTAAAATTCAAGTAGTCGTTTGGAGGAAAGTCAGAAGTTAACAAAATAGTAGAATGGGAGGTTACATTCAGGGGCGGATCCAGGATTTTTTTCTGGGGGGGCACAAGGGACGGATTGTCAAAAAAAACAGCAATAACAGTTAGAAATAAAGTGAAGTACCATACGACTGACTAAGAAGCAGAAAATTTTAACGACCCACAGTGGTCTAAAACCTGGCCAAAAATATTTAGGCACATTTCCCACATCAAATAGGTACCAAATGACCAAAAAGTTATTCGGAAGGAAAAATTTTCATTTTCTTGTTACAGTAAAAGCCACTTAAGTGCTAACCCTCTTACTCCTGGAAGAAAAAAAAATCATGTGTGCAATTCACACGTGGTAGAAGTGAAACCTTAAAAAATTATTTTTCTTGAAAAAAATTGAAAAAATCTACCTATTTTTATTCTATCACCTTCAAATCCATGTTTTTTATATGACAACCTATATAAATTTTATTTCATCTGAAAGCTTTGTCTTAGCTCAAAATATATATATCGATCAGGTCTATGAGACATCTACAAAAAGAGCTAGAATTTTTTGAACTCGATCAATTTCCATAAAGAAAAGCGAAAAACACGTATTTTTATCTTCTCACGCTATTAAATCCATTTTCTTCAATAACAACCTATAACAACCTACACCATCTGAAAGCTTATTGTCTTAGCTCAAAATATATGTGCCCTTGATTATGAAAGTGGACTAAGTCACTTTTTGCATTGGTTAAAGAAAAACTTACATTATAATTTTCTTATAACGATTTAATTGTATTTCTTTTATGAAATCACTGAAGGAGCAATAAAGAAATTTATTTACTGCAATTTTACGTTCAAATAAACTTTACCCCTTAAATAATAATTATTTTTAGGCTAGATTTGATGCCATTTTTAGGAGTGACTTAGTCCACTTTCATAATTAAGGGCACATATATATCGATAAAGTCTATGAGACATCTACAAAAAGAGCTAGAATTTTTTAAACTCGATGAAAAAAAACATTTATTTTTATGTTCTCATGCTATTAAATCAATTTTTTTATTTGAAAACCTATAAAAAATTTTATACCATGTAAAAACTTATTGTTTCACCTTGTATAATGATGTATAAATCTTATTTCAAAGATGTCTACAAGAGAAGTTAGAATTTTTTAAAGTCAACCATGTCGAATTTCTAGACTGAGATTACGGTACTTCCTACACTGGTAGCTGTTCATCGCCAACAGATCTCCACAGGTGTTTTGAGGTATTTCTAAATTTTTTTCATTTTAAGATTGTGTAACTTGTAGAGCACGTAACGTTATGTGTGATATATCAAATAAAAGGTTATGTTATCAGCATGCGTATTAAAGTTAAATCAAATTTGTATGTGCACTAGATCAAAAGATATAACGTGTGTTGGAAAAGAACATCTTTTTACCGTTATCTCCGAATTTTGAATATGAAATTAATTGAAATTTTGTACAATTATAATTTATTTAATTACCTATCTACAGTACAAATTTCATTCATCTATCTATTAAAACAAAAAAGTTATAACAAGTTGAAGTCGTGTCGCGTTTTCGTTTCATCTTGTTTCAAATCACTACGATACTAAAGAAGTTTTCACTTCAAAAAATATAAAAAATCAGAAAATGCACGTACAATTCTTTATTTAATTTTTTGACTTAAGTTGTTTCACCAAATAGTTTTTGAGAAATTATAAGTTTTAAAGATGAAATTTTGAAAAAATAATGTGTACGTTTTTTAATTGATTTTGTATAAAATTTTGCAATATTATGGACATAATTATAACATTAGTTAATGACCTAGTAGTTTTTAGTCAAATACTAAAGACTTCATTCTATTAAATATTAAAGTTACTAAGAATAACAAAAAAAAACTGAATCATACTTTTTTGCCGGGAAACCCAGTTTTGTTTTTTTTTATTTGCATTAACCTTTTGTAACCCAAGGTCGTAAATTTAAAAATTAATAAGTCAATCGATTGGCCTTTATCTTTAATAAAACACGTATTTTTTAAAAATTCAATAAAGTCATTATTTACTTAGTTATTTCGATATTTTGGGAGTAAAAAAAAAGTTTAAATAATTTATTTTTATATAAAAATGCAAAAATTCAAGCAAAAAACTATCTAATATTAATTTTTAGGCACTTTCCTAAAATCCAAAATAAAACCCCGTGGGGTTTACTAACAAAAACTATTTTTTTTTCTGAATTTCGTAGTTTTTACACAAATTTGCTTATTTTCAAAAAAAGCCCAACTTTCAACATTAACTGTCAATTAAAAACTATTGGTGCTATTTATTAGAAATTTGAAGTACTATTTCGATAAAGCAATACTTAAAGATTATAATATTAGAAGCTTCAAAAGAAAAAAAAAAATAGTTTGTAGAGCTTTTATGCAATCTTTTTCGGTTTGTTACAGAAATGTCACATGGGGCTACAAGGGGTTAAATTGTTGTATACCTCAAGAATATTGTGTTCAAATTGTAGGTCTCTTGGAGCCAAATTGACCAAGTTATGAGTATTTTAATACTTCCCTTAGGAACGTTTTAGTCTTTTAGTCCAGAGTTCAAAACTTTAAATCGTTATCCCCACAACTAATGTTTTCAACGCCGATGCTCCTCATAACTTCAAAACTACTGCACCGATTTTTTTGAAATTTGGAACACTATTTTTTTTACATATTTTTAGAGGTATCCCTGGAGAAATTTTCTCAATAAAATAATATTTATAAAAATCTATAAGTAAGGGTCGCTTTTGAGGAGTTTTTTTTTCAAGGGTCTTTATTTTCGGGGTGCAAACCTGGGCAAACTTCTGAAATGCAAGTTTGTTCTACATATCCAGCAGTTCTATAATATATAGTTTATGCAATTTTGTGACGTGTTCCGCTATTTTAAAAACACTAGTGTTAAAAAAAAAAAACAACGAAAAAAGTGCAAATTTTTTGACCCCTCTGTATGAAAAAATAGAGTTGCATATACAATTATTTTTTTTATGTCATTCAATGTCATTCGATGTCCATATCAAAATTTTTCACCAAAATCACTTTGAAAATTCACTTTTTTTTAAATCGAAAAAAAATTCGTGTGTACCCAACAAATAGCCGTTTATTTATTTGTGAGGTATAGCTATTCATGGGAAAGGAATGCAACAATCAACAAAATTCGCATTTTCAGCCAGAAATAGACAAGAGTTTCACTCAAGTTCTTTCTGTTATTATTCATATATTTTTAAAACTCTTATAGTTTGATTTCCTTTAAGTATGAACTTTAAGTTCTGGGGGGGGGGGGGCACGTGCCCCCGTGCCCCCCCCTGGATCCGCCTATGGTTACATTAATAATAAATGATTAACAAAAAGAAAAAAAATCAAATTTTCGCTAAAAAATAGAGATCTTATCTAAAGGAGAAAAACTCTTCTTTCATATTGAATCACTTTTCATTTAAAATAAGGCTCCTAAAAGTCAATTAATCTTAAGAAATTGTGACGTTACAGGAGAAGCAAACAAAATGTTATATTAAAAATATCTTTGCAACTACAAACATACCTACATATCTACCTCAGGAGTTAATTCTACCTTCTTAGGTGAAAAAATTCAAAAATCAGAAATAAAAATTAAATTAACTGGTGTCACACCGAAATACGCTATAGTAGGTGTGAATACGATGCTTAAGAATGTCTACCTTTGTAAATTAACTAAAATGATAATCGTGGTATCTAATATACCAATTGGAAGAAGAAATTACAAATAAAAAAATTATTTAGTAGATGTAGGTAGGTACTACCTACCCCTGTCACATCCAACAAAGCTTTTATTTTATCGAAAATGATTCTAACACACACAAAAATTTAAATATGTTTGTATTCACATATTCCATGGTGGGTGAGTGGCATATTTTAAAAATATATCCCTTCAAGGCTCGTATCTATAATGAATAATGCTATCGAGCTTAAGGTAACGTTTGAACTGCGTTAACTTTAACCCTCTTCTTCTTCAATGCTTTGTCCCGTTCCGGTATTATTTAACAAATCAAATAACCTTATATGTAAGTTCGTTTTTTATGTTTTCTTGTCGCAAAACAACAAGCAACACAAGACTAAACTATTCCCCCTTCTACCCTCAAGACCGAATTGCGTCGCCTCACCCACGTGGCCTATTACCAGTAACCACAGCGCACAGTGTGCAATTTTGCCAATCTAGCAGTACTTAATTCTAATTCCAAGTAAACTTAATTTTTTTGATGCAAACCAGCTTAATTTTGTTAAGTATTGTATTTCTACAAGGGTTTTATTGATTTTCAAAATAATATATCTAACTATATGTCCAATATGTGGTATACGAGTACAAAATGTACCACAATGGGTGGGGAAGAGCCGACATCGAGCAAACGATTTTGGGAGTTGGTTCTTAAACTGTCTCTATTTCGAAAACGAAGCAAAATATAGAAAAATTTTATTTAATCTTTTTGTCTTATTTTGCCAACAAGAATCTAAAAAAGTCATTTTCAATTTGTAAAAATGTGATGTGCGATTTTTCAAAAGATCAAAAAATTGGTTTTTGGCTAATGTACCTGAACAAAAAAAAAAAAATTTGTATGGGGTCAGCAGTCTAAAGCATGGAAAGTAAACGAATTCTAACACAGAATATACCAACGGAGATTTTAAACCCAATAACACGAAATATACACGAGGATACATTTTTAAAACGCTTCACAAAGTTACAGAACACAATAAAAAAACATCACTTTTAAGGACTTCAAACAAACGACTTTTTTTTTTTATTTGTAAGTGCACAAAAAAATTACTTACCCTGAGAAGTTCTAATATATTACCAAAAATAAATAAAATAAATTTAATTTACACAACTTATTTTCCACTTGACCACGCTGTTATCAACTTGACACAAGAAAAGCAATGAGCTTCAATTTTTTTTTCTCTTGAACCAAGCTGATGTTTGTGATTCTGTTGAACGGTAAATACAGTTGTTTTCTTGTTTTTTTTTTTTAACACTCTATTGCCAGAGGTTTTACCTTTCATATGATACCAATTTTGTCGCATTTGAGAGACATTTATTTTTGATTAAAGTTCCGCTAGATTGGCAAAATTACACACTGTGCAGCGGCGGCGGGCGGTATCATCTATAGCTCCTCAAGAAAACATTGAGATAATGCCGCTCAAACATTTTTCCATTTTACCACTTCACTCCTCATCGTCATCCACACATCCATCCATTCAGCGACAAGAGGTCTTTGAACTCTAGGGTAAATAGTCCCGTCGTCAGATAGAAAATAGGTCATAGATACGGGATGATGGAGTCGTACATGGTCGTTTCTTCTTTATTTCTCTTCCTTTCTTGTTTGCGGATAGAATGTGGGATATTTCCCCTACCACCGGCAAGTGCGTGAATTCCCCTCTAAAATTAAGTAACTGAGTGCGTGTGTAGAAAAAAATATAAACATTGCGACTGCGAGCGGTTAGTGACCTCTCTCTCTCGACTAACGGTATATAGTGCGTGGATTTCCCCTTTTTTGTGGTTGTTGTTGTTTTTTCGGCTTTTAAAAGAACAATTTTTATGTTGTGGGTGCACGTGCCCCTTCAAATTCATAGTCAGAGTTATAAGATAAGGGAATTCTTTAGTAATTCTTTGTTGGGTGCGGGAAATTTTTCAATCAATTTTTATGTTTTTCTCCTTCTTTCTTTTTTATTCTTCTTCTTATTTTGGGGAATATTGCCGAATTTTCCTAGCATTGTGCCGTTGACCCTTGAGTTTGTTTTGTTGTTGTTTTGTATTATGTTGCCGTTGTAACCTAACTGTTTAGTGTGACTAAGCGATACGCATGTTTGTTTGTTGTGTACATTTTGGTTTTTGTGTAGCAAAATTAAAACTTTTGGTCTTTTATGTTGAGTTACCCCCATGAATAGAGCGAAATAATGTTTTTCAAGTTAGTCAATTTGATTTTGTTTTCTTTTGTTCATACTGTTAGGGTAGCATAATGTGGGATAGTTTAGGAATTTTTTCTTTTCAAATGAAAACTTAGTGTAGGTAGGTAGGGTATTATGTACTTAAGTAACAAAGCACATAGGGTGCAAATGTTATTTTTTTGCTTAGCTTTGTGAAATCTAAAAGAAAATAATGAACACGATTTGAATAAATTATAATGATACCTATGAGTCATACAAAACTGGAAGACATTAGAAAAAGAAACGGTACTTTTGGGGTTTTGTTGGATATGGTAGAAAGTGAAAATTTGTAAGAACCTCATCCTTAAATTAATTTTAATAATAAGGCTCGTTTGGTATAGCATAAATTAAGTCTGCTTCGACCATTAACAATAAAAAAAATCCCTAAGGCTAGCTAAAGCGATGATACGCACCATAAGAAGAGAGCAGCGAGTTCGCATCTGAAATTGCCGTTCAGGACAGGAAGGCTACCCGCATTCGTGGCGCATGATTGCTAAATAGAATTAAGCCGAACCGCCTCATGATCATGATGCCGCTGATAATAGGCCAAATACGAAAAGATCGTTGAAGAGTACAACAATCTTTACGTAGAACCAGAGAAGAACATCACCACTTAGAGGAACAAATGACCCTTTTTTTTTAATCTCGGGCCCCTTGGCCCCCACTTTTTTAAAAATTAGCAAAATAGCCCCTTTTTATTTATAGCTAAACTTTTTGTTTTAAAAGATAAAAAAATATGGAGAATTTTAAAAGATAGAACAGTTGACTTGAATTAAGAACGTAGATCTGGTTTCTGATTTCCAGCATTTAGTCGATTGAATTCCGAGAAAGTTATTGAGGTATATTAAATGCTCGAGGCTGGATCTGCGGACAAGGTTCTTGAAACATTTTTTTGAAATTCAGGGCGTAGAAGAATTTTGGCATGCTATCGCGGGTTATTCAAAAATGCTTTGGATGAAATTATGTTTGAAAACTCTTCATAGCAGTGCCTCAGCTGAAAGAGAAGTTTTCAGACTGACACTGAATAAGCTTACGAAAATTTACGAAAATAAATTAATTGTAAACACTAGTAATGAAAACTGGGTAAACTAAAGTCCAAATTAGTGTATAAATATCGATAGTATATTTGCATATACATATTTTGTCAAGGACTGTTTTGTTTGTTTTTTTTTTTTAAATTAATTTATTTTATTATTAAAAGTTTATGATACCAATGTCTTCGGTGATGTTTATATATTTTTTTTTTTTTGCTTCACGAAATTTTATGATTGGCCCCTTTTTTTGCCTCTTTTTGATTTTTTCCAGCGGCAACACTGCTCAAGAGTAAGCGAATCGACCCCAAAAGAGAACCAAACTTGGCAACATCACAAATAAAAGGATCATCTCAGGAATCAGGCATTTACCGACATATGTCATTGTTGACACTTACATAGCCAAATGGCATTCTATCACTTCAGCACCGGGCGGCTTCGGTCGTACGAAATCTTGTGAAAGTGACTCTCACCTCCGCCGCAGTGCATCTGCGTCTTCGGTAATAGGCGTGATTGTGGAGGCTGACGATGTCCACAAAAAGGCTGAGGTCCCTAGCGCGGAGCTGGTTCCCGGTTGGCAGCATTCAATTTTCTTTTTTCAAAGATTATTTTTTATCCAAAATGTACTTAGGTATTTGTATGTATAGAGATACAGTTAACTAGTCTTATGCGGGTTCCAGGGTCTCCTCGCACCATAAATATCGATTCATGCAAAAAACTGGAAAATCCTTTAAGCGATGAAATCATTCTTTGTTTAAAAAAAAAGAATCTTCTGATAAAAGTCTAAATATTTTTGCTACAAAACTAATACAACTCTCCTTTCGTTTTTGAGTATCAATTAATTAAACAACCTTTCGGTTGTCTCTAAGTTCAAAGTATCCTTGTTTTTCAAATACATACAACACAATTGAATGGGTGGAATTGATTGATAAATACTTTACAAATAGGCCCAAAATAATGGACAAGTCTTTGCCATTTGTGTGCTTCTTTTTAAGTTTTTTTTTTTTTTTTCTTTTGTAATTTCCCTTAAAAAAAAGATGTAAATATTTAATTTTATTTATTCATCAAAGTTTATATAAAAACCTAAACAAACTTATCTAAAACAACATTCAAATTATCTCAAAGAAAGCACAAAGCCAATGTAAATAATGGAATTTTTTCTCAAATACTCTTATATGTATGTACTTTTCAATTATAAGTTTCCGAAAAGAAAACTTAGAAAACACACTTTTCTTTATGATTCTTTATAATCATTCATCCAGTTTTCATATCACCCTAGTTGAAAAATATAACACAAAATAGTAAAGTGCGTCTATAAGAAATGCGCATGTTTACATCTTAAGAAGTTCACTGAACTCTATATTATATGTTGGTATAGCCAAAATATTTTTCCTTACCCATAAATATCACATCTTATTTACACAAAAATGCCGTATCTCTCAACATAAAATGAAAAGAATGGCCAAAAAGGAAAAACTTCAAAGCTAAAAATTCGATAGGAAAAAGTCATGGCTCTTACTAGTGAAGCACCCTATTTTTGGAAATTGAAATATATAGAGCATCGCAAAAAAGGAAATTTGGGGGAAAATAAATCCCTCTGAAATGGAGTTCTCGAACTTCCAACACCCACTTTCATTATAATGTAGATATGTAAAAGGAAAGCATCATGGGGTAGGTAGAACAGTGATTAGAATGTTAGGGGAATCTTCTTCTTCGTACCTACCCACACCACTAGTTTGTTTTATTACTGGGAGAAAAGTGAAAGTGAGGAAAAACTTTTGCCGGCAATAATAAACTTTCGATGTTTTTGCCCATTCAAGTTAAGTATAAGAAGAAGGAATAAGCACAAACGCGTAAAGTTGTGGATTTTAGGGAAGTTGGGTATAATAGTAATAGACACAATAATAAAAATGTACGCAATAAAAAACGCAACACACTATTACAGTAGAGATGTATTTTATTGAAACATTTTTAAACAATGACATTATATCTTTACAACGCTTTACTAAAGGGTGTCGTTTTAATCGATAAAAATTGTAACTGGTCAATTATGTCAACTATGTATTAAAAAAATAATAATAATATTTTTTGTGCAAAAGGTTCACTTTTTTTCTATCAAATAACAGAATGGTAGAATGGTAGATAGTCGACTATAGCCAATTCCACCACTTTATTTTCAAATGCAGTAAAGAGGCTGAAAAATTGTTTTGATAATACATATTAAAAGTGCGCACTTTTTAACATTGTCAACACGAGACGATATTGCTGTTAAATAAAAGGTAAATGTGGCTAACTTTCAAAATTTAGAGGTTTTCGGGTTCAAAGTTTCGCTGTTTTGTTATGCAGGCTGTTTTAAGGTTATACAATATACATTTATGTAGAAGCTAGGTTTTATTTCAAAACTTTTTTTGAGTGTTGATCAATGATTTAAGGACTTTTTTGGTATCCAATCAAAGTCAAAATTAAGCTCTTAGAAAGCGTAGTAGGCGTCGTAGTACGTACCTACGTTTGCCATATAGCACTTACATAGGTACTGAACTTTTTTTTTTTTGACAAACACCGGTGTTGATTCTCTCCTAGAGTGCGCCCCTACAACATGGAGAAAAAAGATCACCTACAAATAAGCGAATTCTGTATTGAATTAAAAGGATTTCTGCATGATTTTTTGCCCAGATGACTTCCGTCTTAAATTAAGCGGACAAATTTTCTTAATTTCTTGAAGTGCAAGTTATTAAGAAATCCACTTAATTTAAGATGAAATACTCTTTTTATGTGGAGACATTTGATTTAAAAGAAAAAAACTGGCAGCCACTGAGAATCGGTCCTTCAACTCTATCTCAAAGTTCAAATTTTGTATGATTAACTGCAACTAAAGCTAAAGTTTCATAAAAACTTGAAAATTTGTTAAGGTTGTTTCAACTACCAAGTAATAAGACGATTTCCGCATTATTTTTAAATAATTGCATTTTTTTAAGAAAATCAGTTAATAACGGTGTCTTTTCAATTATTGTAAGATGAAAATTCGACTATGTGTAGTTGTCACCCCCAAATGCCAAGGTTAGTTCAGAAAGGCCTGAAAAGTAAAACACCATTTTATATTATTTGTTGTTAATTTTGAAAAATGTTTGGATAGATTTTACTAAACATGTAGCTTTTCTAGTTCGTTATATGACAAACCAAAAAAATCAGTGATTTTTATACAATTATTGAAAAAATATTTGTATGTTTTGGTTTTTAAGGTGAAATGAAACAAATCAACTTAAGCTTCTTAACATGAATGTTATATGGACTACATGCAACCAAGTAAGAATTCTAAGTCAAATAAATAAGATTTGAGGTACAATGCCCACATAAGTGGATTAACTTTTTCTAAATTTTAAATTAAAAAAGGTCACTGTGGTGTATGCGTACTATTTTTTTTGTGAGGTGAATAAAAACTAATACTTCTATAATTTTTGAACTAAGCGTAGGATAGCGAAAAAAAAGTTGGGATATTCTGGGCTGGACCCCACCAAAACCTTTAAAATTGTCAAATATTGCTTCGGAAATCAGAAATTTCAGACAGTTGCGTAGTCAGCATAAGGCCCTGACCCATTTTGGCTGAAAATCTGTTGAAATTTTTGAAGAAATTGTAAGCGCAGTAAAAAAACACAAGTCTAAAAGCGATGAGCTTTGAGCTTTCCATTAAGCTGAAATACGACCGAATTTTAAAATTATTTCTTCACAGATTGATAGATCCTATCTCGAGGCATTGTTAAAAGTGGTTAAAAGTGGTAAAAATTAATTCTAGTACACTCAATATATTGAAACAAAAGCCTTATTCCAAAACGAGCAGAATTGGTCAAGTCCAAATACCAATATGATACTCTCCATTTTTGGACAATGAAGCATTTTTTAAAATTTTAATCAGGAAAATTAATGTTGGCATAATATAGAAAAATAATAAAATAAAAACGATTTAATTTATGTAAAGAACACTAAGTTTTAAACAACTTTTTCAAAAAAGGCAAAAAATTTGACCACTTTTGCTCGTCACTGTACATTATTCCCAACAACATTTGCTTGAGCAAAAAAACTTATTTGTTCGGATTTCAAGATTTCGGCTGATCTAAAAACACGATAATTTTTTTCTACACTCCTCATGAATCCCTCTTACGATTGAGCGAATAATTTTGCACATTCCGACTGGACAATAAAGCCAGTCCTCAAGATTTGTTTTATATCTGTCCTTACAATAATCGATCAGCCATAAGACTATGTACAAGAGTGATTTAAATCAAAGTAACGCACATTCTATATCCGCACCCTCCAAACCATGTTTTACTATCTACTCCCAACGCATATATATAACCACACATCCTGCATCACTTTCGTTTTCATTTAAAAATATTTTGAGTGGTTTTATATAAAAGGGTGGATATCGAAAGCTAAAGTTTCCATCAAAGCTTTATTGTATCTCTAGTAGCACAATAAAAACAAACCTCCCCCCGAAAAGAAAAAGATTTTGCAACCGGCGTTTTCTTTGAAGCTTTTTCGAGAGAGAAGAAGTGCGTACTACTGGAAACACACTTGGGCGCACTTCCGTAATTTTTGTAATTTGTGCAGATACACACATGTTTTGCCTTCTTAAGTATTTTTTTATGAAAGATAAAAATGCAAGAAAAGCTCGGCAGTTGGATATAAATAGATGAAAAAAAGCTTACAAAGCTCCAAATCTCTATCCACTACAACCTAAGCCAATTTCTTGCAAAAAAAAGTAAGAGAGACTATCTACTTACTGCGTAAATGCGTGTTTTGTATATCTTTATCGATTTGTATGAAAACTTTTTCTGGAAGCTTATTTAGATTTCTCATCAAAGCTTCAGATTCTATGCGTTATAATACGCACATTCCAAACAATATGCCATTCTTTTTTAAAAGCTCGAGCTTACAGTCCTTTTCAATGGATTAGAGACACTCACACGCATAATATACGGTTAAAATTGCAAGTTAAAGCTTTATCAATTTAAAAAAAAAAATAATGCTCAAGGAACTTCAATGTAGACAGAGTGGAAATTAGTATGTTTTCACATAAGACTTCACAGAATTAAGGTAAATTTTCTGTTTATTAAAGCCTGGTACGCTGTTCGCGCTAAATTTTAGCGGAGATAAAATTTCCATACAAGTTATCGATAATTTGTATGGGATTAGCTCAGATAAAATTTTTCGATAATTTGTATGGGAGCTAAAATTTAGCGCGAGCTGCGTCCCAGACTTAATTAAAAAAATTAATTAAATTAAACTAAATTTATAAACAATTATGGTTTTTCGTGAAACTTAATCTTCAAAAACTTCAATGTAAAACTTCCCAAAATACGACTATAAAGTCTTTTTTTTTATATTTTTTGTCTATTCTAATGATACGCAGTGTATACAAGAAGCTTTTTTGTATACTTTCAATGTGTTTGAATAGATAAAACGCAAAAATATGCGTATGAATAACTGTACTTTTATTTTTCCCAAACAAATTTTCAACCAAAAAGCTCAACCAATACTACCATCTATCAACCAACGAAAAAAGTTAACGCATTTATACCACCTAAAACGAGAAAAAGAATAAAATACAAACCTTGAACCACGACCACCTTCAAGTTCAAACAACAAAACCAACACCGAAAATAAACGATAACGACAACCAAAATTTATTATAATATAAAAACGGCTTAATGCTCGTTGGGTTTTATGTTGAGGCTGGTCGTGCGTTAAAATGACTCGTTGGCGTTGTATGCGGAGAAGAAAACCTCAAGGAAGGTAGCTTTTGGCATTTTTATGTTAAACATGCGGGTATAAATAGGTACACGTGTGGGACACATCAGCAGCAACACACCTTTGGGTTGGGTCAATGAATGATTTAATTTGATATTTTGATGTTGAAATCGATTTAAATAAAAATGACTGTTGCATTCTTTTTTTAAGAAAAAAAAAAAAAAATGTATTTCCATAACCATCAGCTGCCATTCAACTTTTCAAACAATTTTTTTTCGAATAATTGTATTGAACATTCTTAAGAACGGCACCTGCAAAACATTTCAAATAAAATAGTTTATTAACAAGAAATGTAGATATTGGGTCATATGCATACAAAATAGTTAATGCTTTTACTTGAAAAATTGTTAAGTATGAAAGTTTTTTAACCACATTTTGTGCATATCAAACCTTGTTTATACTTACTAATTTCATATAGCTAGTATTTACTATTTTTTTGCAAATTACAAATGTAGGTACCTAATAATGGTTCTAAAACCTGCCACAAATCATAACGCGAAAAGAAATCTTTTGCATCGGTTCCACTCCTTCTTGTTATATCAAATAAAGAGTTTTTGAGAGAATATTTCTTCAGAGTTTTCAGCCAATAATAGACCAAAAAGTCCTTAATTAATAACAGCAAGTCGGGCTAGGAGCAAGTACTCGTCAATTGACCAAGTAGAGAGAATCACCGAGTTGAAAAAAAGGCTTGTAGAGTGTAGACCATTATTTTGATGTATCACTTGATAGAATTGGAGAAAAAATTTTAAAAATCAATTTTTTTCGGCAAGCCCTTGGATTTTGAATAGAGCTTAACAAGACCTTTCTTTCGATGACTTACTTGATTAAGAGAAAAAATTTGTTTTGCCGCGGGGTCCAGGGAGCCCAACGTACGCCTCTGAGATTAACAGATAGATAGACTGACATAATTTCAGGACCCAATTTTTCTAAAATCCTTTATCATAGTTATATCATGACTGATTGTTATCTAGAGTTTGATTTTTAATTTTAAGTAAAAGTAAAAATAAAATGCATGACTGGGTCGCACGAACTTGCTCTTAGAGTTCAAGTTGCTTAAGTTTTTAAGACTTTTTATATAAGGCGTGATTTTTCTAATACTCAGTAGCTACTCATTTTTCATTTTGTTCGCAAAACAATAATAAAAATTACACAAGTAAGTATTTGTTTTTATTGTTTTTCGAATAAAATAAAAAAATGAGTAGCTACTGAGTTGTAGAAAAAACAGGCCTATAGAAACTTGGGAAAATGTAGGTATATAAAAAAAAAAAAAAAAAAAAACAAATAAAAAAATAAAATTAATTTTTCAAAAAAAAATAAAACTATATCTGAAAACAAGTATGCAGTTTTATTTGATATATTAAGGTGCATTTTTAGAAAAAAAATTTTCAAAATCGTTAGAGTCGTTTAAAAAAAAAAAAAAATTTTTTTTAATTTTTGGAAAAAAAAAGTTTTAAAATAAAATTGGTATGCCATTTAGTAGAAATCACTAATCAACATCTAAAAATAAAATTTCAAAAAAATTCAATGTCCCGTTTTCGAAAATTATATTTTTCAAAAAAAAAATTTCCAAATTTTTTTAAAAATCCAAAAATTATTTTTTTCAAAATTTTATTTTTGGTCTATATTTAAAGTACATTATATAATGCTTTTGTGTAAAAAATTTCTTGAAATACAATAAGCAGTTTTGCAGAAAATCCGATTTGAAAAAAGCGGTCCTATGGCAGGTACCGTTAATAATGATTTTCAAAAAAAAAAAATTTTCTTCAAAAGATAGACCTTGTCTAAAAACCAACATTTGAATTTTTTTAACAAAATCGTTGGAGCCGTTTTCGTGAAATTAAACTTTTCCGAAATTTTTGTATGACAGGTATCGTTATTTTTGGTCTAAAAAAATTAATTCCAAAAATAGCAAGTTTGGAGTCAATCGGTCCATCCGTTTAGGCTTTAGTTCCTTATACAGACAGACAGACAGACTGACAGACTGACAGACTGACAGACTGACAGACTGACAGACTGACAGACTGACAGACTGACAGACTGACAGACTGACAGACTGACAGACTGACAGACTGACAGACTGACAGACTGACAGACTGACAGACTGACAGACTGACATACTGACAGACTGACAGACTGACAGACTGACAGACTGACAGACTGACAGACTGACAGACTGACAGACTGACAGACTGACAGACTGACAGACTGACAGACTGACAGACTGACAGACTGACAGACTGACAGACTGACAGACTGACAGACTGACAGACTGACAGACTGACAGACTGACAGACTGACAGACTGACAGACTGACAGACTGACAGACTGACAGACTGACAGACTGACAGACTGACAGACTGCAGTTTTATTTGATATATTAAGGTGCATTTTTAGAAAAAAAATTTTCAAAATCGTTAGAGTCGTTTAAAAAAAAAAAAAAATTTTTTTTAATTTTTGGAAAAAAAAAGTTTTAAAATAAAATTGGTATGCCATTTAGTAGAAATCACTAATCAACATCTAAAAATAAAATTTCAAAAAAATTCAATGTCCCGTTTTCGAAAATTATATTTTTCAAAAAAAAAATTTCAAAATTTTTTTAAAAATCCAAAAATTATTTTTTTCAAAATTTTATTTTTGGTCTATATTTAAAGTACATTATATAATGCTTTTGTGTAAAAAATTTCTTGAAATACAATAAGCAGTTTTGCAGAAAATCCGATTTGAAAAAAGCGGTCCTATGGCAGGTACCGTTAATAATGATTTTCAAAAAAAAAAAATTTTCTTCAAAAGATAGACCTTGTCTAAAAACCAACATTTGAATTTTTTTAACAAAATCGTTGGAGCCGTTTTCGTGAAATTAAACTTTTCCGAAATTTTTGTATGACAGGTATCGTTATTTTTGGTCTAAAAAAATTAATTCCAAAAATAGCAAGTTTGGAGTCAATCGGTCCATCCGTTTAGGCTTTAGTTCCTTATACAGACAGACAGACAGACTGACAGACTGACAGACTGACAGACTGACAGACTGACAGACTGACAGACTGACAGACTGACAGACTGACAGACTGACAGACTGACAGACTGACAGACTGACAGACTGACAGACTGACATACTGACAGACTGACAGACTGACAGACTGACAGACTGACAGACTGACAGACTGACAGACTGACAGACTGACAGACTGACAGACTGACAGACTGACAGACTGACAGACTGACAGACTGACAGACTGACAGACTGACAGACTGACAGACTGACAGACTGACAGACTGACAGACTGACAGACTGACAGACTGACAGACTGACAGACTGACAGACTGACAGACTGACAGACTGACAGACTGACAGACTGACAGACTGACAGACTGACAGACTGACAGACTGACAGACTGACAGACTGACAGACTGACGGACTTCCGGGACCCACTTTTTTGGCATTCTCTATCATCGTAATGTCATGAAAAAATGTTACTATATCGCAAGTAAAAAAGTGTGTGTATACTGTATATACAGTGTATATATATATACTGTATATATAGTGTATACCAACCTACACAAGAGTGGTCCAAAAAATATTTTTTTTCGATATTTGGTCGGGCCACCCGCACGATGTTTCTTTATTTCGATGTTTTTTTTCAGATTAAGTACAACAACAACAACAACAACAACAACAACAACTTTTAAGCAAGTTTTGACTTTTTTCAAAAAAATAATACAATTTTATTTTGTTTACTTTTTTTTCAAAAAAAAAATACAATTTTTTCAATATTGATCAGCACCCCATTCTATATAAGATAGGAGGCTGAAAATTCAACAGAGTATGATACCAATGACCACTTTTTGTAAATTTAATTTTTTCCATACAAGCGTGGACCACATTAATGATTATGTATATTGATACAGTGAGAATCAAAAATAGTCAAATGTTTACTAATTAAAAAAAAAAATGTTTAAAATAAGTCATTGGTGAAGTCCAAACACCTATTCGACACTCTTTTTTGTACAATGTAGTATTTATTTAAATTTAAATGAGGAAATTAAATGGTGGTATGATAAAGAAAATTAAAACACCAAGATTAGACAACGTAAAAAAAGGCAAAACATTTGACCAATTTTGGTCGTCTTTGTTTCTTTTTTTTTGGAAAATAAATTATGATGTTTGGGGTGAAACTTTCACTTTGTTGCATTAGGATATACCTTTTACATTTCCCTAGGCAGGTCATTCAGTTGATACATCGAACTATACCGGTCACTGTGGTGTATACGAACATTTATTTCTTTACAAAAAACTTAAATAGTCAATAAAAAATTTTTATCGCTGATAAAATAATAATAAACAACTGCTTTTCATTATGATGATTTTCATAACTTGTTCAACATTTTTCATAAAAACGTTTTCTTCACTTTTTTCTTTTTGGCAAACCACTGGACAAATTTTTAAGATCTTCTTTTTATTCTCCAAAAAAACACATTTGTTAATCGTTAAAGCGGTTTTTTAAGAAAATGATTTTTAGTACAAATCTTCAAGCATTACAAAAATTTACTAAAACAAAATTTCGTAAGTAAAAAAATAAAAGATAGTCTTCTTCCTAGTTCCCATAATATTTATTTGTTACGGCCATGCAATTTAACTGGGTGCAAAAAAAATTTAACCAAAACGCGTGTAGAAAACATCAAAAAGAAAGAACAAAATAAACAATAACTAGCCAATTTATTATCAAACGCGACATAGGTTTTGTTTTTGTTATTTCTTTTTTTTTTTTGTATGTCTCATTTCTACAAAATCCTTACCTATATAATATTTTCTCTTATAATAGGTCGATAAAAAAAAGTTAAATAAAAAGAAAAAAAACTTATACCTAACCGTGCGCATTGTCAAGGTCATTTCAATTTGCGACACGTGTTGTTAAGTATATTTTATTAACAAAATTAAAAAAAAAAGAAGACAACAAAAAAAAAACAAAAACAGAAATAATAAAAAATTAAAAATAATAAATACCGGTATAAGAGGTTCTTTGCAAAATTGTAATTAATTACACAAAGTGTAGCTATATATAGTGTTTATTTGTGCTTATTTGGTTATGAATGTTATTTTATTGAATTGCGCGGATGCGCGTGTTTTACAAGTTAATCTTTATATTTATCAACTTTTGACGACTTTGTTGTTGGATTAATTTAATTTACATTTTCATTTTTTTCGTGTTTTGCTTAGATTTGCAAGCTTGTTGCAAATATTCTAATTCCATTGTTTTCAGTAAAGAAAAAAAAAACAACACAAAGAAATAATAAATAAAAAAAAAAAAAAACAGTCGGTAAGGGGCGTGTTTGGTGACATTTTAAATCATAAGAATCATTTTATAATGAATTTTTTTGAGTTGGAGTTTTAAGGAAGATTCTAGTATTTAATAGGTGCAGATTTCTTTTTGCAAAATTAGACCTAAGAAACTTTTAGAGACCTTATGACTTTAGCATGGAAAAACAATATAATTATATAGGTATCAAACTGTTATTATTTAAAAATGCAAGATATTTGTTTTTAAATGAGATTAGTTGACACAAAATAAATATTGCTTTCCAATATAATAATATTCAATTTCAAAACAAAAAAAAAACAACCATCAACGCCATCACTGCTACACCGCTCGCCAGCCAATGAAACTTTAATGATAAGTATATTTTTATTTTTGAAATGAGGTTGATTTGAAGATTGAAGGATAGAAGATTGAAGGTGGTTGAACTTTAATTTAATTTCAACAATAAATAAATAATCAAAAAAAGCCATCAAAAAGAAACTTGCTTCATATATACATTTTTATCTTGTGCAAAAGCTGTGGCAGGTGTTTTTGGAATCAGTTAGAAATTGTTATTATGTACATAATTGAAAATTTGATAAAGATTTATGGGTCAGTTGAATAAAATGTTGATAAATTTATTTAAAAAAAAAGTTTGGTGCCATACACATTATTCTAAATGTTCGATTTTTTGCCATGGATCAACATTTTTGTGATATCTTCAAAAAAAAAAATATTTTTTTTAAATAAAAATTGAAACTTCTATACAACCCAAATTAAGTGTAACTCAAAAGTCAGATATGGTTTTGCCACGTAAATATTAGGCTTTAACTTTGATTTCTAATAAAAACTAACCCCTGATGACTCTTGAGGCTTTATTACGTTCAATTTGGAAATAAGACTTGACGGGCAAATAAATTGGTTGGCATGCTGACACTCTACAGTCCTCACTGAGCGAAAAAACTTTAATTTGAAATCGTGAAATTCAATTTTGTACTTACAATTTTATTGAAATAAAGCATTCAACTATAGGGTTCTGCGATATTACACCTTATAAACGTTAAATATTGAACGACAAGTAAATGAACGTCATTCAAAAGATAAGAAAATAATAAACAAAAAACAACTCTTTAGATTATTTGGTATTAACTATTTCAGGTTTTTCTAATGAAAATAAATGTTACGTATACACCACAGTGACCAACAAGTCCTTCGATGTAGATGTCACTTGAACGACCTGTCTAGCGAAATTTCTCAAAGTATATTTAAGTCCAATACAGCGAAATGTTCAAACCAATAACTTTCATAGCTGTTCCCCTTAATAAAGGATGTCTAACCATAAAAAAGAAGGTGATAAAGTCAAAAAAATTAAAATCAAAGTATACAGGGTGATTCAAAAGCATTGTTCTAAAAAACTAGAGTGTGTAGGTTGGGTTGAGACTTGGGACAAGAAAAACATCGTGTAAGAAGGGGGTCTGTTCTCCTCCGTTTAATAGAGAGGGGCAATTTTCTAAAAAAATTACTTTACTTAGAAAAAAAAATTATGTATAATCAACGGTTACACAATATCATGCTATACCTTTTGGTTAAGCCATCATTTTTTCTTTTATTCTGTTTTCAATTTAAGCTGTTTTAATAGACATGTTATGAATAATTTGTTTTTAAACTCACAAGCTCAATAAACTAAATTGAAATTGAATTATTTTTAAACTCAAAATTTTATTTAAAAATAATTCAAACAAAGTTTTGAACTAACCAATTTGAAAATTTTATGTAATCTTTAATATTTTAATATTTTGCTGTTTTCGAGGAATTATTTTTATTAGGTATATTTAATTAAACCTCTAATTTTTGTTTTCCTTAATCTATTCATATCATTAAAGGAGAATGCCCAAAAAACAGCATCGATACGAATGAGTACTATGAATATGTCTTGAAAGGACATTAATAGTAGATAACAATTACGAATTTTTTTTTTCCAAAAAACCATCCCCGGAACTTTCTATGACGATTCTTATTTTCAAGCCAAAACAAAATTGTTTTAGTTTTAAAAACAATACCGCGACAGCGGCAATTTTTAACCCATAGAGACTAATAATATTTTTAATTACCGACGCCAATGTTTGAAAAAAAAAAAAATAATCATAAAAATCGGAACTGTACGGCCGGATTCCCAAGTAATTTACTTAAGTTACTCCCCTAAATGTAAGCGTTAATGAAATACGTTGCCTTTCTTAAGACTATTTTTTTAAATAGTTAGTTGAATGTCAGTTAGGGCTTATTTATACTCGTACAATTTTTACTTGCGATATAGGTACTATAGGGCAAGTTTAGGATTCGTAAAAAAAATCGAACTCGAGATAACAATTTTACATGACATTACGATGATGGAGAATGCCAAAAAAGTGGGTCCGGCAATTCTGTCTGTCTGTCTGTCTGTCTGTCTGTCTGTCCGTCTGTCTCTATCTGGAGCTGCAGCCTAAACGAGTGAAGTGATTTTCTTCAAACTTGGTAGTTAGCAGTTTTTGGTGATTCCCTAGAGGGGAAATTGAAATTTTTTTTTTATGACCAAAACTAACGGTACCTGCCATATAACGGAAATAGAAAAGTTAATTTTTTTCAAAAACGGCTCTAACGATTTTGATTAAAATTTTTGTGTGTAATACTACACATAAGGGCCAACTTTTTAAATAAAAAAAATATTTTTTGTACCGTTATTAATGGTACCTGTCATAGAACGGTTTTTTTCGTTTCTGAATATCTCGTACAAAATTAACCCGATTTAAATGAAAATTTTTATACAAAAGTGTGTAAGTAAAGATAATATTAAAATTTTAGAAAATTTTCAAAAAACGCATTTTTGGTTTTTTAAAAAATATTTCAAAATTTTTTTTTGAAAAATCAATTTTTTGAAAACGGATCAATGAAAAATTTTGAAATTTAGTTTTTATGTGTAAATTAATTATTTCTTCAAAATGGCATACCAACTTTTTTCTTGAAAAATGTTAAAAAAATTTTATATATAAAAAATTATTTTTTTAAAAAACGGCTCCTACAATTTTCAAAATTTTTTTTCTAAAAATACCTTTTTATACGAGAAATAAAATGGCATATTTGTTTTTTTTTTTAAGATATTTTAAAACGGAGTTTTATTAATTATAAAAACAGATTTAATTTTTTTATACTACTTATGAAATTTCTTCAAAATATCGAATTTTAAATTTCTTGAATAAAAAGCTTTAACATTATAGTTACTTTAAGCATAAGAGCAAGTACGTGCGACCCCAGTCGTGCAATTTATTTTATATTAACATAACAGAATTACTTAAGGAACCCATGATTTTCAATTTTGGTGATAACCCTGTGTTTAAAAAAAGTAAGTAGGTACATATTTTCTTAAGTCATTAATATTTCTTTAAATCGCGTAAAAAATTTTTAAATTAAATAAATTTAAAAATTAATTTTAAATTTATTTATTGCAATAGAGGTTGCAAAAAATAAAATACTGATTCTTAGCATACTGCTGGTATAGAGACCCCCTTAATTTCCTACTTGCTACCAGCTTTGAATTTCACATGTCTAATCAGCTTTTCGTTTCTCCGAAACATCAACAACTTGTTGATTCGTACCTACTTGTTTCTTGTTTACTAATTAATTTATGATAATAATGATTTCTCGCTTTATGATGAATAATAGGGTACTCTTTATACTTGAACGGATTATGTATGGTAGAACTTATTTTTTCAACGCTCTTGGGTATTTTAGTTTCGTAGGTTAAGATAGATACTACATGATTTTGTCTACAACTAATAGTTGTTTACATTTCTTTCATTGAAAAAAAGCTAAGCTTTATATTTGTGGTTTTGTAAAAATATCTCGATCGTGGGAGAATGATTTTGCTATTTTTAAGTTTAACGATGTTAATTGATTTAATTTCTAAGAAAATCTTTCTACTAAGAATTCGAATTTGTTTACGTTCATTAAAAATACATTTTGTCAAGTCATTACGGATTAATGTTTCATTATTATCTATAGCTAAGCTTATAGGGTATTTCTATACAAAACGAGTTAAAGCTGATGCAAGGTTGATGCAACACCGAACTTATTTAAGAAATATTTGGAATAATTTCTAGTTAATTAAAAATTGTAATATATTTACTGGTTTTTACATTTATATATTTACCTTTTTACAAATTAAATTCTTCCTTTTGGAAAAAAAAAAAATGATAGTGGCGCTAATTTCCCAAACGAGGAGTTGAATCTTAATACCTACATACAGAAACATACACGCAGAAAAATTAACGGTTAAAAACAACGTAAATCTTTATTCATGTTGTATGTAAAGTAACAGAAACTTGCGTGTCATGAAATTTAAAAATAAATCAAGAAAAGACAATGAGTTATTATTTTCTTTGCAAAAACACAAAGTGCATATTCCTTATAATTAAATTATGAACACAAAACTCCCATTTTCATACTTTTATTAAGTAAATAAATTTTATTTATTACCTTCTTTGTTTTGCTTCTTTAAGTTCATATTAAATTAATTTGTTTTTTAATTCAAATTATTTGTTTATATAATTTATTAAAACGCATTGTCATTATTTTTTAGACCCTGAAGATGAGGCAAGTAAGACCTCGAAATATATAGGCCAAAAATAAATAATTTTCTAAAATATAAAGATGCGTTTTTAATTTAATATGAACTTAAAGAAGCAAAACAAAGAAGGTAATAAATAAAATAATTATAAAGTTCAACATAAAAAACAAATAAAATTAATAAATTTGTTTACAGCAAAAAGACTTGCTGTAAGAAATGTATGAAAAATTCACACAAAATGTATTAAAACGATGTATGATAAATTTCAGATCATACAACATTGGAATACACAATGCACAACATTCATACACTGATGTATGACAGTTCTTCATACAACATTTCTATGAAACAGAAATAATACATCAGAACTGTCAATATCATACAATGAATGTAATGTATTATCTATGAAATAGGTCCCCGAGTTAAAATAACACGGGTCTACTCAGTTATTTAAAATTGTTTAATCTTACCCACTATCTTGGTTAAATGGTAATAAAATCTCAAATTTTAACCGAGTTTCTCGATCAATATAAACAAGTTGTTGGGTTAAAATAACCTTCTGAAATGGTAATTTTAAACAATTTAATTTAACCGAGGCGACTTCGTTGATTTAACCAAGACTACGTTATTTTTAACAATTTTTGTTTAACCCACCGAAAAAAATTCTCGGTTGGTGCTTTATTTTTCTGCGTGTACAATGTACAGCTACAGACACATGAAGATGAACAATTTGTCACAGCAGGGTTAACAAATATTGTGAACAAAGAAACATTGAACTTTTTAAGCCGATTGAAAATAGACACAAGTTTTCTCAAAGAACCTCCAAATCTTTGGCCCGAAAAAACGCATTTTAAAGATGGCTTTAAAAAAGTGCAATCGCTTAAAGTCGTAAATGACATGACAGAAAGAGGAGTCAAATTAATAACCGATTTTAATAACCTTTTAACTAAAGATGAGGAACAAAAACAATATGTACTTCAAGTAGTCAGTGAGTACCGAAAATTTGTATCCTGATGCTTCCAAAACTACTTTGTAAATCTCTTGATTAAATTTTTTTAGTATTTACTTCATTAATTATGTATAAAAAATGTAACACGATGTTATTTTTTTTTGTTTTTTAGGACGTGTGTGAATTGCGTAAAATAGTTAACATAGTGTAAAATTTTTGACACTATTGAGGTGAATAAAAAAATTTTCAGCTGTTAAAATTTTATTGGGCTCTGGGACTTGGCTAAATTTGAGTTAAATTTTTTTTGCAGATGGTTTTGTTTTGTTTTTTTTTTTTTTTTATTAAAAAGGATTTTCATAGCAGAAAAGAGGCAGAGAAAAATATTAAACAATAAGCCATACAGCTGAAATTTTTTTGTTCACCTCAATAGTGTCAAAAATTTTACACGGTGTACTATTTAACGCAATTCACACACAGCCTTAGAATTCTGTTAAATGTTTCGTTTTTTTAAATAAAACAGTTTAAAAAAAAAGTTTCATTTTAAATCGAGTTTGCACTTCAGCTCTTTTTGAGGTAAGTACTGAAAATTTAAATTGATGACAAAATTTTTCTTTTTTAGTAAAACTAAGCAAATTTAGCATCTGAATTACGTGTAGCAACACTACCTTTAATTTAATATATAAAAAGTGAAAATAACCCGATTTGTTTGGGAGCTAGAGCTAATTTTCTTGGAAAAACAGTGAAAAAACAGAGATTTTTGATACTTTGAGCGAGTGTCGGCACCATTTACAGTTATCCAATCGAGCTGAAATTTTGGCTATCTAAAAATCTGCAAAGGCGGAACATTTTATGGGGTTCCCCCGATTAAATTTCGAAAATCGATTTCTTGCGGTCACTCTAGTGTACATATGTCAGAACACATGTCAGTAAGGTGGTGCTTACATTGAACCCACTACACCAGTTATTTTTACGTCTCTGTGCTTTTTCGCAATTGCACTTTATAATGAGAAAGAAAATGCCAAATGAGGCAGGATATTTAAAAATTTCTTAAAATTTATGGATTTTTTTTTTTTGAAATTTTGAAATTTGAAATTGTATATAAAAGGGTATAGAGAGCACGGTTCACAGAGGACTTCTTTTTTAAAACGATAAATAAGTGATTTTACTCAAAAGTTAAATGCAATAAGGAAAGGGTCCATGGTTGTTTATGGCTATGAGTTATGACTTAATGAACATCATAAGTTTTTTACTCGAGCATCTTGTCCGATGACATTGTCAAAAAAAAATTAAAATGTCGAAGAATACCCGAATATATCAGTCTTTCAGTCTTTAGTGATATTGGGCCATATTCATAGACACAGTCTGCTACTAAGAAAGACTGCATTTTATCCTATTCAAATAACATTGAATAAACGAATATGAATATGCAATATGCACCATATTAACTTTAAAGTACTGATTGTCGACAGAAAAGTTGTATGAATGTTTTTGAGCTTATACAAATCTCCCTGGCAGGCTTTTCAAAATATTGATGCCCAAATATCTTCATTTCAGTCGTCGAAATCGAATAGTATTTTTTAAAATTGTGTTGCATGTTGTTTGGCTTTTAGAGAACAATATCAGTCTTAAGAAACCCAAACGATGCAACGTTTCAAACGATGATACAGAGAAGAAATTAACCATGAACTCTTACAATTCTTGAATTACGATACAAATGAGAAGTTCACGTTTAAAACGTCTTTTTGTTTTCATGAGAATATTTTTGAAGGTATCATGTTTACCAAACAAGCACCAGAAAATACAACTAAAGAGTCGTTGGGACCATTTGTGAATAGTGTGGTGAATAATGTTATGAGCGTTCTAAAGTTAAGGGCACCTAAAGAATACCGCTCTTAATGTGAGAAACTTTTTTTAAGACATTATAAATAATATAAGCTCAAAATTTTAAACGATTTAGTTAAATTTTAAAGCCATTTTAGTAATTTCAAAAGCAGACTGATTTTGAACTTAGTAAATTACCAAAATTTCTTAAGAATTTTACTTAATCGTTTAAAATTTTGCGCCATTATTTTTAAAATTTAAAAAAGCGTGATAGTTACAGATTTTTTGAAAAAAAAGACTCGCTTACCAACCAGCTCACCGGCAAAGTCGTGAATTACTCTTTGGCATTGTGCATTTATAAATGTGAGTTCGTATGCACTCATAAAGTTTCAATAAGTTACAGCTAACAAACTAATTTTCAAAGTCAATAAATTTCCATTTAAAACAGTTTATTTATTTGCAGCCAATAGATTTTATTAAAATATCTATTACAAAATAATAAAAGTCTATTTACAATGTTATGGCATTCCCACATCAACGTCCTCGTGTATTTTAATTTCACATTCCCTTCAACCGTCCTCATCTAAAATGCAATCAAAATTCAGACTCGATTTCAATGGGCCACTTTTTATAATTTATCACAAGCCAAGACAAATTAATACAATGTATAGTGTGTATTTACACTCTCTCATATAGTATTTATAGTCCACTTCATTTTGAAACAAACTAAACCTTCAATATACTCAATAATGCGATAGGTACTTATATAGCACTTCCTGCGCCCTTTCAACCCTCTTGTAATAATAATGTAAGACAACAATGTTGCATTATAGTTTTCTGATTTCTTGACCACCTCCTCCCACCTCCATTTGTCTCGTGGTAATATAAGAAAAAGAGGAAACACTGTTAAAAACTTTAAACAAGAAAAAAAAAAACCTACTTTAACCAATACTACTATATTTTTGAACAAAAAAAAAAAAAAAACAACATCCACATCCATAAGTGTTAAACAAAAAAGAGGAACACAAAAAGAAAACACACAGAAACCAAGAAAAGATCAACGAACGGCGACGAGAGACAACGAAAATTTTATTGTTGCATGTGCATGCAATAAAATTCCCCAACAAAAGTTTTCGACACGGGCCGTGGGGCCTCCCGATTCCACATTGAACAAAACGCAGGAGGCACCGCATCGGTTTGCGACAATGTCGAGCGGCACGTGTAGCAGAAAGGCGGTCAACGAACTGTGGCCATCCGTACGTGCTGTGTGTTGTAGCGCTTGGCTTTATAGTAGGGTACAATGTACATATTATAGTCAACGCTCGACGGCATGGCGCGGTGCACTCCCTGTCCTATAATGGGTCCAACATTCACCCGCACACCGTGTATGCACTTGGTTTTCCAATTTCCAAGCAGCAAACAACACTCACATTTTTAAATTATGGAGGACGAGGAGAGCAACAAAGGGGGCAGCACCACAGCGACGACGCTGCTGTGACTGGGACTGGTACTGATATAGCCCAGTCGGGATGTACAAAAAATTAAGCTGAAATGAAAATAATTAGATCGTGCAATTTTTTTTCATAGGATGATAGAGGGGATCACTGGGAGCTTAAAACCAGTTTTTCGGGAAAATCGACCGTGTGCTTAAGCCGCCATCTTGGATTAAAAGTAAAACACGTTTTAGTGAATAACTCGGCCATTTTTGATTTTTGACAAAAATTATATATGTAAAACTTGTAGAAAATTTTATTTTCTATAACTTTTGTCTTAATAAATTTTTCTATATGACCTATATTTTTCGAGTTAATTTAAAAAAACTATACCCCTACTCAGCTTAAACTTTATACCCGCTTTGATTATAGATTTTAAGATCAACGCAATATGGGAGTGTTTTTATATGTTTTTGGGGATGATAAATCTAGCTGCAATGTTAGTTTTTGCAAATTCATGAAATTTTATAAACAAAAGGAACTATCTCAAAATTGGAAAGTGTCGTTTTAAACAAGATTAGTAAATATTATAATTGATGTCTAGCGAGACAAGCAAGTTTTTGAATTTTTCAAAACGGGTTCATTAATGCCTGAGATATGACCAATTGTTTATAATAAAAGCTTAAAAGAGAGAGTGAGTTATTAACAATTGGTCATATCTCAGGCATTAATGAACCGAATTGAAAAATTCAAAAACTTGCTTGTCTTGCTAGACATCAATTATAATATTTACTAATCTTGTTTAAAACGACACTTTCCAATTTTGAGATAGTTCCTTTTGTTTATAAAATTTCATGAATTTGCAAAAACTAACATTGCAGCTAGATTTATCATCCCCAAAAACATATAAAAACACTCCCATATTGCGTTGATCTTAAAATCTATAATCAAAGCGGGTATAAAGTTTAAGCTGAGTAGGGGTATAGTTTTTTCAAATTAACTCGAAAAATATTGGTCATATAGAAAAATTTATTAAGACAAAAGTTATAGAAAATAAAATTTTCTACAAGTTTTACATATATAATTTTTGTCAAAAATCAAAAATGGCCGAGCTATTCACTAAAACGTGTTTTACCTTTAATCCAAGATGGCGGCTTAAGCACAAGGTCGATTTTCCCGAAAAACTGGTTTTAAGCTCCCAGTGATCCCCTCTATCATCCTATGAAAAAAAATTGCACGATCTAATTATTTCCATTTCAGCTTAATTTTTTGTACATCCCGACTGGGCTATAATAGTACCAGTGGCTTTGTGTGCATTGCAATGCACACACACAGTATAATATCATCTCTCTTAGTCATAATCTCTACCTATTTATAAGCAAACACAGGGGTGAAAGGCTGACACACGGGCGGTGGTAGCCCTGTATGGCCCATTTCACACATCGCCGAGAACCGGATAAACGGCCCGGATACACGGTTGCTAGGATACACAATCTTATGGGCGCCTTCACACGTAGAAACCGAAACCGAAACCGTGTACACGGTTCGGCTGCCGAAATGAAACCAAATGCGCTTACTACAACCAGAGACAGAAGAAATATATATTTCTCTTGTCTTTGCTTCAACTTAGCTGCCGTTCTGGTTTCCTTCTCATGTGCTGTAGTCAAGAAAGGGGTTGTTTTGTTTTTTTTTTATATTTTGATGTCAGTTCGTATTGTGAGGTAAGATAGGGTTGTTTTGTGTTTTTATATTGTGAGGTAAGGAAGGGGTTGTTTTTTTTCTATTTAGGTATATCAACATCAAGTCGAAGTGAAACCTACAAGAAAAATTCTTGTTTCTTCTGCAGCTGCAACCGACCGGCTGCCGGGTGTGTGTGAAAGGATACTCATTTTTTGACAAAACCGTGTATCCGGGCCGGATAGACGGTTCTCGGCGATGTGTGAAATGGGCCTAAGGAATTCAATCTTCTTCTTATCTGCTTCAAACAAGAGACACATTAAGTGGTGTCATTTTTGACGAAATCTCGAGACATGTGAAAGTTTTTCGACCCTTAGATTTTTGAAATAATTATTTTTTTAAGTTTATTTGGTTTCATTTTGGCTTACGGCCATATTATTCACTAGTTTAAAAAATACATCTGGATGTAAACAATGTCAAATGCCAAAAATAAATCCAATTCCATAATATTCACTACTTAAAGCCAATCTTAAATCCAATTATTTAAATCCAATCTCGTTAAATCCAAACAAATTTAAACTGCTCTCTGGAGGTCTGTTTAACTTTATAAATCCAGATGTAAAATTAATTTTTACAGTGTTCAGATGTTTTTTCACGTATTTTGTGAAGGAAAAATAAAGATAAATGCAAATTATACAAAATTTATTGAATAAACATATAATTTTTTTTGAGTGAATAATATGACCAAAAAATTAAATCCTTGGATTTATGAAATTCAGATTTAATGGATTGGATTTAAAATTAACTTAAATCCAAACTAAATCCAGAGTGAATAATATGGCCGTAAATTCCAGATTCAAACATGGAAAATGTCATTACCATGTCCTAAAACTAAAACCAATACTAAAAAATCAAATAATGTCAGATAAAAGATTGATATTAGCTTAATTAAAAATATCTTTAATTTATTTTAAGCCGACTTGTTGTTAAATAAAATAAAATTTCGCTTAGGGTGTGTCATTTTTAAATTTCAGTCAAGGAAATCTTATCGAAAAAAAAGTGAAAAATCAAACTTCAGATTGGAATATGATTAAAGTTCGAGCTGATAGTTTTAAATTAAGGATGAATGCAAAACCAGAATTTTTAAATTAGTAAGAAACAAGTGTTACGCCGATTTTTAACATGTAAAGAACTTGAAAATTACATGTATGAACACACTGATGCAAAAAATGGTAAAAAGGGCTAAAAACAAAACTAATCGATATGACTTAAAATTACATAGGGGGAGATCTGCTAAGATGACATACTTTTTCTATAAAGCTGAAAATAAAAAAATCTAGAACTCATAGCATTGAAATTGAAATTAATTAAGGCTCAATTTATTCACACTCCATTAAATTTAAAGTCGCCATTTAAAAAGGGAAATTTTAAAATTTGTATGCGATTTGACAGATTTATAATTTTTAATGGAGATTTTAAATATAATGGAGAGTGAATAAATTGAGCCTAAGTTTATTTATTTATTTATAATAAAAAATAAATTATTAGTATGGAATTCAAACATTTATTAGTATTTTAAAAAATTATTTTAAATTTGGTCCTCAGCCCTCTGTATAAGTAGACATTATGTACCTTTAGGTAAAATGACATACCCCTTGTCTTCATTCTTAATTGCAAAGCTCGCAAATAAATTGTTACATTTTGTGATCAACAACGGCACACAAGGCGTGGCAATATGTAGTGCATGCCTTGCAACATAGCCAAAATGCTCTCCTGGACGTGAAATGCTATACTATCGTCAGCAGCATTGTAGTTAATGCAAGACACAAACCGTCATTATCTTCTGAAAAGTCCTTTAGAGTGGAAAATCATTATCCTGTAATACGCGTCGTTTTGTAACTTTTCAAGCTTTTTATGCTACATTCCGGGTAAGATAATGTATGTCAACTTGGACATGATCAAAAATGGATTTAATCTTAAAGGCATAAAAACTACACGATCTGATCCTTAACTAAAACAAAAACTAAGGAAAGTAACAATAATTGAGGAACTGAAATTTTAAAACTGTACTTTTGGGCGTTTTTAAAAGTCTCGTAAGAACTTTGGTTGCTGAGAAAATGCCACTATGTCGTCTTGTCGACTATGTCATCTTAAGCAGATCTCCCCTACTTACAAAAAACGAGAACAAAAAATGAAATATTGGAATTCTTTTATGTTTTTTCAAATACTATAAGAAGGATAAAAAGAACAAAAATATTTTACTTCATTAAATTTGGTCATCATCTACACAAATGCTGAGGAAAAGCCTTATTTTCAATACGCCATACATTATTTTGCATTAAATTTGGTATTTTAATGACTTTGGAAATATATATTTTAAATTAATTTAATTAAATATTTATAAGAAATCAATGTCTATACAAAATCTAGACCTCAAATGCATTCTGTCAAAATGAATGCGTATTTTAAGTTTATACCATTTTTTGCGTTTTTTATACATTTTTCATACATTATTTACCGTTTTTTACCCAAAAAATTTGTTCTAGTCTAATGTATAACATCATTATGCTCACCTACTTTCTCTTCAATTTTTCAAATCAATTTATTTAAATTTCTATAGGGAAAAGGTGTGAGATTTAAAAAAAATATTTACCTCACAATTTAGACATTTTATTTCAAAGATTGATTAGATAGAGTGAGGCAAAGATCCCGAAATTCAGTTATCTTAAGTTTAACTTTAATTGCAAAGGGCCGACTTCACAAAACAATGGTGTACAAGTAATGTTTGTTTTAATAATGCAAAGAAACAGTTGAAGATGAGTTTAGCTTGAAAAGAGGCCATCAAAGAAAAAAGGTAGAGAAAAGTGGACTAAAGGGGATCTTCTTTTGCAAGACTAGGCTTCAGTTGGCCAGAGCCATTTTGCGACGACTGCATTACAGAAATGGAAGGTCGGTATTTTGAATCACACGCCTTAAAACATAGATTAGAATAAAATGTATTGGGCTGGCAGACAAATATTTCACTAGAACTATGTATATTTTTTTTTGATTAAACGAGAATGACATAACACAAACACAAAGGTTACATAAGGTTTATAATAGTTTTCACTGTACCAAAAACGAATGTATTTGACATTTTTTTCATCAAATTTCAGATTGATAGTGACTTTTTCGAATCCCATTTCAAGGCTTATTGTCGACGAGCCTTGTTCGAATAAATAATAAATAATTGAAAGAATTGACAGAAACTTGTTTTGAAACTTAAAAATTGTTGTCAATCGAACCTTTCTCGTCATTACCGTGGATATCATTATAATAATAGAAATGAATTTATTGAACAATAAGGTTAAATACGGATTCCAATATAATAATATTTTTAAATTTTTGCACTTAGTTAATTTAACATACAAACTTTCTATTACTCTTCTTCTCATACCATTTATAAATAAATCGAGATGGGCTGGACCGATTTTAATGATATTTGATTTATTTTAGATATGTTTATGTTTAAAAAACAACAGGTTAAATAATCTTTTGTTGGAAACAAAGTTTCCAGAAATCATAATCATACAAAATTTAAAACAAATAAGAAAAAAAGCAATATAGAAAGGAAAAAAGCCTGAAAATTCATCCAATCTTAGACTTCTTAGTTTCACTAAAGGAACGATAGTCGACATAAGTAGTGTAGGTGCTTCAAAAAGGGTTCCAGAGTAATCAAAACTTGAAATCTAAATAAAATCAAGTGTATTGACTCCAAAAATCAGAAAGTCTTTGGCTATAAACAAGCTTGTATTGATGATCATTTTACTAAAATCAAAAATCTTAATCTTCATTTTTAAGCAGTCCTAGCTAAACCTCAAAATATATTAGTCAAGATAGCACATCTTTAGTGTACAAAGAGAAAAAATAACGCAGCGATAACTTTATACTTCTGGTATATTTAACTTTATTTCTGGTATATTTATCTTTATTCTGATTAAATATACTAAAACTAAAGTTATCCCTGGCGTTTTCTCCGTGTATGGGATATGAATTGAAGTTCTCCTAGAATTTTATTTTCTGAGATTTCAATCGAAGTTTTCATATTCTATCTCCATATCATTATACTTGATTAAGATTATATCCTATCATATATACTTTCAATATCTCTATAAAAATTGTATCCAATATTGTATTTAGATATGAAGCGCATTAAATTATTTCATGTAAAGTTACGTATCAATTGACAACATTTGCTTTAACACTTAATACCAAAAATCATAGAAAATCCAATTGAGCTTCCATGCTCATTAGGGTGGGTCAAAAAAATCGAAATTCTTTTTTTTGAATTGGTACTCCGAAAAATCGATTGCTAGACCCCTCTAGAATATACATACCAAATATGAGCTCTTTATATTAATGGGAAGGTCCTCCGCTTTGCAATTTTCCATTTTTACATCAAGCTTCTACTAAAAAAAAATAATATTTTTATTAATTGACTTTTTAGCAATTTTCTTTTCAGATTCTTGTAGGAAATTGAACGCTCTACAAAAAAGGCCTTGTACACTTTTATCGTTTATGTAACCGTTGAAAAGATATTTGAGGTCCAAAAATCGAGAAAATCTTTAAAAATTCGTTTTTTGTTCTTAATTTTGTAACAAATTGAAAAATTATAATGATCAAACGCGCAAGACATATTCTTGTTGAAAATTGATTGCTCCACAAAAAAGGTCTTATTAACTTTTTTCATTAATCTAACCATTCTAAAGATATTCGAGGTCAAAGTTAAAAAAAAATATTAAAACATTTTATATTTTTAAAAAATTTCTAATTCACTGAAACTTCATTATTTTCAAATTAGCAAGATATATTCTTGTAGGGGCTTAAACGTTCTACAAAAAATTCCTTGGAATGAAATTGATTGCTTTAACCGTTTAGAAGATATTCGTATCCAAATCGCAATGCATACGGGTCATAAGAAAACTATTGAAATCAGTGAGCATTGGTTTGGATACGAATATCTTCTAAACGGTTAAAGCAATCAATTTGATTCCAAGGAATTTTTTGTAGAACGTTTAAGCCCCTACAAGAATATATCTTGCTAATTTGAAAATAATGAAGTTTCAGTGAATTAGAAATTTTTTAAAAATATAAAATGTTTTAATATTTTTTTTTAACTTTGACCTCGAATATCTTTAGAATGGTTAGATTAATGAAAAAAGTTAATAAGACCTTTTTTGTGGAGCAATCAATTTTCAACAAGAATATGTCTTGCGCGTTTGATCATTATAATTTTTCAATTTGGTACAAAATTAAGAACAAAAAACGAATTTTTAAAGATTTTCTCGATTTTTGGACCTCAAATATCTTTTCAACGGTTAGATAAACGAAAAAAGTGTACAAGGCCTTTTTTGTAGAGCGTTCAATTTCCTACAAGAATCTGAAAAGAAATTTGCTAAAAAGTCAATTAATAAAAAAATTATTTTTTTTTAGTAGAAGCTTGATGTAAAAATGGAAAATTGCAAAGCGGAGGACCTTCCCATTAATATAAAGAGCTCATATTTGGTGTGTATATTCTAGAGGGGTCTAGCAATCGATTTTTCGGAGTACCAATTCAAAAAAAAAATTTTCGATTTTTTTGACCCACCCTAATGCTCATGATCTAATCCCTTGCGCTTGCACAACAACCCCTTTTACAATAATAAATCAAAATATACACTACACAATGACTTTAACCAAAAAACTAAGACATTCTCAGTCAGCATGCAGACGAAAATATTTAAAATTGCAATCTCAAATAGTACACACGTAGAGTAGACGTATGAACTATACTATGAATATGAACATTGAAAGCAGACAAGTGCAATAAAATTAGACATCCTTGGGCTAAGGGTAGGTAATTCGAGGTACATCCGACAGAAGGGAAGTTCATTTGCTATAAAGAGAGCACTCTCTACTTTGGCCAACGTGTATAATAGTCGCGTCACTTTCTCCACCCGCTCACCATATTCAATACAAAATAAAAATAGAAAAAAATAAAAAACAAAAGAACAATTGAGAGAATAACATTTGCAACAACTGCGCGTGCATTGGGGCAGGAACTTAACATCATTCGATATACATATAATGCATTTTAAGTATTCCGGCAACAATGTTGCAAGTTGCAAAACAATTTGCAAATATAATCAGCACTAAATAAAGTACACACTCTTCCCAGCTAGAAAAAAAAAAACATTGTAGTCATTAGACGCTCGTGCTAATGTTTGTAGATTTATATCAAAACGTGTATAGTTAGAAAGTAACCTTTCTGATAATTTTTTATTACAATGAGTGATAATTTTACAGTATTTTACAGTCCGATTCCGCGCTACGGCTGTTAGGGAAGTTAAGCTAGGCAGTTACACATGCCGTGATAAGGCAAAGTATAGGTTTTTGCGTTGATAGAAAGAGGCTAATGGAAAATTGTTTCAGATATCCAATCATGCACATGCCACTATATTGTTGACACTTATCCACTTGTTTCCATGTATTTATTTGTAATCATTTTGTTAGGTGCGAATTAATACTTTGCATTTTTAAACTACCAATAGATTATTGAGAGACTATAGATGGCGAATTTCAATGAAATCAAATCCGTATTTGAATAAATCGATTAATAACGAGTTCTTTTTTTTTTATTTTTTCGGAAAATTGATAGTAATGAAATTATCTTCTATATTATACGAAATGAATGCACGTTGGTATTAGGATTTTTTTTATAACGGTAATATTTAAAAAACGGAGGCCAATCAAATTTTTCTGACTTCGGATTCAGCACCCTAAAAAATACTAGAAAAGTATATTTTGGTTCTTGTGGCAAAAAAAAAGTTAAATTTTGTTGACCAGTGTAATTGCTCCAATTATACAATTTGCAATCACAAATTTGTAGTTGACTTTTTTTTATCAAATTTTTAATTTTTGTATGAAAATATTTAAAATCGATGCATCGGACGTTAAAATTTTGTAGAGGAGAGATTTCGATATTTTGAAATGATACATATTTAAAATTGTTACATCGGGTTGGCTATGAATTTTCTCTAGATTTTTTGAGTTGTTTAGTTTTTTTTTTAGTTAAAAGGCGCAATGCATAATGTTAATTTTTTTCGGGGAGTGAATACCTACTCCGGCAAGAGTACGATAACTAAGGCGGTGGAAATTAGTGATGGAACAGTCAAATATAAGCATTTTTTTACTATGGGAGGGGGAGTCTATCTCCCCCCGTTTCGGAGGGAGGAGCAATTTTCTAAAAAGGGACTAAAATTTATAAAAAAATATATTTAAAAACAATGGCAACACTTACAACTATAAAAGATACCTTTTTCAAAAGCCAGAATTTTACAATTTTTCAAATCAAGTTATTCCAATCAATAGTTTTTGAAATAATCGAATTCAAAGTCAAAAATTGTGAAAAAAAGCTTAAAAAAACGTATACCTACTTGAATATTATTTCTTAAGACTTTGGACTTCAATACGAAATTGAATGATAAAGTAAACTGCTACAATTGAATCCTGATCAATCACTGAAAACTTCATATTTCTATGCCTTATAGTTTTTGAGAAAATTGAAAAACACGAAAACTAATAAAATTTATCAGATTTATAATTCTTTAACTGTTTTCGATAAATTTGGCATTGCATTGCCACCATTAAAAATCTCTTTGATATTTTATACATAGAGTAAGTTGAGAGCTTTGTGTACCTCCAAGAAAAACACTATATAATAAAATTTCTTCTTAAAAAAAAGTAGTTTTCCTATTTTTCAATTTTCTCAAAAACTAGACAGCAGAGGAGCATAAATTGTTTTCAGCGTTTGATTAGGAATCAATTTAGGCAGTTTATTTTATTAGAAAATTTTGTATTGAAATCCACAGTCCTTAGAAAAATTTTATTAAATGCAACTTTTTTTCCTAAATTTTAACTTTGAAATCGATTACTTCAAAAATTATTGATTGAAATAGTGTGTAAAAATCTGGCTTTTGAAAATAGTAAAGTAGGTGTTGCTGTCATTTTTAAATAATTTTTTTTATTATTTTGAGTCATTTTTTAGAAAATTTACCCTCCCTCCTAAACGGGGAGATGCCTACTCCCTCCCATAGTAAAAAATGCTTGTATTTGACTCTTCTACAAGAATCCGTTACAATTTTTCACCGCCTTAGTTATCTTACTATCCCCCCTACTCGCCGCAGAAAACTTTTTTGAAAACGTACATATACAATATCTCATACAAAGGCGTGATGTTTTTTTTTTTGTATTTTTAATTTTTCAAAGGTTTTTTTTTAAATTTAAAACAAGAAGTTATTTTTAACAAAACAAATTATGGTCCCAGTTAATTTAGTCATAAAGTGGCCATGAAATTTCATTTAACATGGTGCAATATTTTTTGGAAGGAGTGAAATGTTTGAGTAGGTATATGTATATTCATTAAAAAACAAAATTCGTTGGGATTATCGCAGGATTTGGAAGAAGATGTAGATCCCTTGTGATACCCTGAAGTATTGTAACTTCCTGAAAAAGTGAAAATCTATGAATCCTATGGTTAGTCGAGCCAATTGAAGGACTTTACAAAGTTCAGTAGGCTGTTACCTGGGAATCCGGATAGTTCTTCTAATTCATTAAAGTTCCCTATACAAATTTCCTAGTACGGCAGAGTGCTGGACAGTGACAGAGGAAGTGAGAATAGTGTTAAACTAGACAATTTTAAGCATGCTTTTGAAAAAAACATTTAAAAAAAATCCGGTTTACGGATGAAAATTTTATGTGATACCGTCATAAGAAAACGTCATAGATAAAAAAATTATTTATAAGAAAAAGAGATTGGGTTGCCTATTCGGTGCAAAAGACAAATCGCTCACGGTTTTATATTCTGAACTGTTGAATTGATATACCTATAACTGTCTTAAGTTGGCATTGGCGTCATATGACTTGGCCTTTAAAATGAAATAAAAATCTTTACCACACTACTTACGGGCTCAGGGGGAACGTGAATGAGTCACGCTTTTTCGGGTGTGCAGCCGACGGACGGCGGCGTTCCTCGATTTATAAGACGTTATTACGTTGTAGATTGTGTACATTTTTTATTATTTGTATGTGTTACTTTTGTATATTGATTCCATTATTATAATCTTTGTTTATATCAATTTTTGTTAAGAAAATAGCTTTTTGACCTTTTTCTTAATTCACCTTCACCTTTACCCTGATCAACTTTCAAATTCCTAAAAAATTCAAATATTCAAATTTTTAAACGAAATATTATCTAACATAATGGTCATTTTCTTCAAGCTTTACCATATAAGCAGGGTGTAATTGTCGAAAAAAAAAACTTTAAAAAATGAACTTGAAAGCGTGGAAACCCAATGTTTTTACAGAATATCACTAGGCAACACTTACTTTAGAAAAATATAACTCTCAACTGGTATAACAATGAGGGTAGATATTTCTACGGCGCGATCTTAGACTATTAATAAGTAGTTCAAATAACTTATATTGAATTTGAACTTTTCCAAAATGTCATTGAAATCATAACTTTTATAGTCAATGGATTTGCAAAAATTAGCAAAAGTTTGAATTTAAAATTACTTACCAACCACAACACATGCTTAACAAAGTTTTCAATAAAAATATCGGAAGCATTCTAATAATTTATGTGTTTTCTTAAATAATAAGAATGAAACCACAAAATTTGAACAGCTCTTGTATCTAATTATTTGGTAAACAAGTTATTTTTAGTTTTACCAATTAAACTGTGGAAAAAATAAAAAAAAATTTTTGGTGGAAGTCGTTTTCCCTACTTAAAATAAAATAATTTTTGCAGTAACAAGCAAAGTAGAAAGCAAAAAATTTTTAACCATATCATGAAATATATTTCAACCAATTATGAATTTGGCTTCTGGACTACGCAGACAAGAGCTCTTGTTCCCTGTTAATCTAATTTCTCTAGAAAATTTATTGAATTTTTTTTTTTAACAACTATAGAGGTAAATCCCCTATTGAAATAATTTTGCATATTTTTGTATTCAACAAATTTCTGAGAATATTAATCTGCCTTATGTAACTATTAGTGATAACAACAAATTCGTGCATTTTATTTATTGTTCTCTTTTTTTTTTTATGATAAGATACTTGGCTCGTGTTGGATATAAGTACAAGCAAACAAGCTGCATAATTCTCAACAAAAGTTTAAAAATGTATAAACAGTCATTGAACTCATTATCATTCTCATTTACTTTTGTTGTTGTTGTTGCTGGTTTTTTTTTTTTTTTGTACATGTCTTGTGTAGAATGACGAGCAAATCAAATGATTGTTTTAGTAGGTAAACACTGATACATTTTTTAAGAGAGAAAAGCAACATTGTCGAATGTATGTATTTTAGAAATAAATCATTTTCAAGGTACCTTATACGTACATATGTATAGGTACTGAAAAACGTGAACGAAAACATTTTTCAAAATCAATGTCATCTTAGAGCTTATGGAAGCTTCGAGCTGCATGATGCGATAAGTACAGGAGCTTGCAGCTCTGAATGACATTGGACTAGTGAATACGATTGATTCTAATAAACAAAAGTGTTGCCACCGAATATATACATTTGTTCCCAAATATTTGATTTGAAATATTTTTGACGAGAGTGTTTGTAGTCAAAAAAGTAAATTAATTTAAACGATGCTAAACTTGTTTTCATCCCAATGGTCAATAACATAATGTGGACGCTGCTTAAGAAATAGAGGATTCAAGTTGAGCTCTTTAGAAAAGTAGAGATCTTGCACAAAGAAATTTTTCCCCAACAGTGAAAAAACAATATTTAAAAAAAAATCGTTTAGCATGCGGTGTAACTGTTTTGCAGGGTAATAAGCATGCGATGTTAAAGCGTGTAGGTTGAGCATAGACAAAAAAACAATCATATGGGAGTCGGAGATATTCTATGTACCTATACATTAAATTCTAACTCTATAGAAAAAAATGTTACGCATACACCATGGTGACCGGCAAATCGTTTAATTTGTTACTTGTGCGTTGAATGGCCTGCCCAGGCAATATTCAATGCTGAGTCGAAGACTCAATAAAAAGAATAGGTTTCATAGAAAAAACACACATTTTCATCCATGACCGTTTAAAAAACCCTTATTCTCAATTTAATGAAAATTCCATAAAATTCAGCACCTTTAAAATTACATCGAAAAAATCTGAAGAAAAATATATAGGTGAAAATATATAGTCGTACAAGGAATAGAAAAACTCACCGCTTTTACGATTTTTATATAAAAAAGTGTATGTACTTTTGCAAGTAAGGTGGTATTTTTGATATAAGAAAAAAAGAAATATTTTGAACTGTTATTTTAATTTCTGACTGTCTCGTACACTACTGAACCGATTTAAAAGAATTTTAAAACTTAGCAATATTTTCAAAAAATTTTAAAATGTAAAATTTTAATTAAAATAAAATTTTAATTAACCGAAATAGAAAGAAAGGTAGGCCTAAAAACTCCTGGTACAAGCAAATGCAAAACCACCAGCATTCAGTTGGCCTTAGAAATGGAACAATACAAAACCGGGAGGCTTGCCGCCGATTTCTGAGGTCAACCCGGCGAACCCCACAGGCGGATCACTAGTGTGAAGCAGTTACGTGGGATAGTTATGATCCCCTCGACATCGAGATCATAACAGCGCAGAGAAAAAGGAAGAAGAAGAAGAAAATTTTAATTAAAAAGGTTAAAAATATATATGTACATATGTTTAAAAATCAGAACTATCTTCATTTAACTTTTAAATTTCTCTATTCACAAGATAATGGAAAAGCCGAAACTGAAAGATTTTTTTTTTCAAAATACTGAAAAACCATATTTCCATTATCGGTATTTTTTGAGAAAAACTAAGAACGCTAATTTGTTAGAATGAACTGACAGCAATATCTCAAAACCCTTATAAGCGCCGTATACTTTCACAAGGAGACGATAAAAAGCAACGAAAACCCAACATTGGAAATTAATAAAACAGTCATATATCTACCAAAATAAAACAAACCAATCTACCCTCTATCATCGTAATGTTAGTTTTGATTAAAACATCGATTTTTTGACACGAAACCAATACTTGCTCAGTAGCAAATAGAAATTTTTTTTTTTAAACTGGTGCAACGATTTTCAAACAAAATTCAATTTTTTTCTTTATAGGAAAAATCTAATTGCCGTTATCTTCTAAAAGTATATTTTAGATTTATAAAATAAATTATTTATTTTTTTAATTTGTATTATTAAAGCTAATTTAATTAATTTTTTCTTTTAAATAAAATCTTCTTACATGTCAGTAAACTTTTAACATACTTTCTAATAAACTTTTAACATAAGAGCAATTTCATGCGATCCAATTGTGCATTTTATTTCTCATCCAATAGTTTTTGTAACCTCTCAGAATAATCACGATGAATAATGTCTACTGGTTCTCGCTGTTTCACATGAGGGAGCTATACCTATGCTTGAGGATATGTGGGTATCCATTGGCAATCTTCTTCTTCTTCCTTTTTTTCTCGGCGCTGTTATGATCTCGATGTCGAGGGGATCATAACCTTCCCACGTTACTGCTTCACACTAGTGATCCGCCTGTGGGGTTCGCCGGGTTGACCTCAGAAATCGGCGGCAAGCCTCCCGGTTTTGTATTGTTCCGTTTCTGAGGCCAACTGAATGCTGGTGTTTTTGCATTTGCTTGTACCAGGAGTTTTTAGGCCTACCTTTCTTTTTATTTCGTGTTGGAACGTTATATGATATTGCTTTTTTGACGGGGTTCTCAGGATCTCTCCTTTGAACATGGCAATACCAACTGAGTCGGTCGTGTTCAATTTTTTGGGAGATGGTATTTTTAACATGAAGGCTTCCTCGGATCTTCGTACTTCTAATTCTATCAAGCTTTGTTACTCCTGCTGTCATGCGAAGCATCTTCATCTCAGCTGCCGTTAACTTACTCTCATACTTTTTGTACATTGTCCAACATTGTGAACCGTATGTGAGTGCTGGACGCACAACTGCGGTGTAGAGCCTTCCTTTCAGCTTAGGGGGCATTTTTCGATCACAGAAGATAGCAGAATTTTCCCGCCACTTCATCCACCCTACGCTTACGCGATGATTGATATCGTCATCACAAGTACCTTCGTTATTTATCATAGACCCCAGATATTTAAACTTTTCACACTTGGGAAGCACTACACCATTCAAATAAATGTCAGGAATAGGCCTGTGTGGATCAGAAAATGGGCAGCATAGGTATTCTGTCTTTTTCGCGCTTATGCGGTACCCACTACCTTCTAGAACATCCACCCATACATCAAGTGCTCGTTGCAGGGATATCGGGTCTTCACTTATGATGGCTCCATCGTCAGCAAAGAATAACTGATGCACTTTTGGGTCCGTCACTTTGCCTTGAAGCAGGTAATCAAGAACGGTAATAAAGAGCAGAGGACTCAAGACGCTTCCCTGGTGTACACCTGCTGTGATTTCGAATTCTTCGGTGACTCCAGCTGCACATCTTACTTTAGTAACTGCTCCATCATACATGTCCATAATTATCCGCACATAGGTTTCCGGAACTCCTTGTTGTCTGAGGGCCACCCATATCAGATCTCGTGGTTGTCGATCGAATGCTTTTTCAAAATCAACCAATATCCATTGGCAATGAACAACACAAAACCCTAATAGCTGCGAATCCTATGTATGTATATCTGATCATTTTGGTAAGTTACATGAACAATGGTATTTTTAAAGTTCAGGAATCCTAAATAATTACATGTCTTTGTAGTGGCCGGAACATTGTATACTATTTTCATTTCATTCTGCCTTTGAGCCTTGAAACGGTTGCTCTGGATATATTTTTGGATTGCAAATATTACATAGAAGAAACCTCGATCAAAAAGAGAATTTTCTGGTCACATTGTGTTTGTACCGTAGGCCCAGCCGGCCTCACATCTGTCTACGAACAGGATACCCAAAATCTGATGTCCAAAGATGAATTCTTGAAAATTTTCTCTTTTGAAATTGTAATGGAAATAACTATTCTATTAATTAAACAACTTAAACTTAATTTATTCTTATGTTTGTATTTAATACATATTAATACCCCCTTGGTCATAATAAAATACAAAAATTTAACTTTCAATTTTTTCCGTATTGGAACTTGGAATACAAATATTAAAAAACATAAACATTATTTTAAAGCCATCCTAACCAAATTTTGTTTATTTAGAATTTGTAGAGCATTCGTCTTAAAAAGTGTTTCAATTTAATAGTTTGGTACCTAAAGATTCCCATACCTACAAAATTAAATACTAAATCCAAAATATTTTTTAAATACAACTCAATATGATCAATGGCAACACTTTTAAATTGCTCCTGCAAACAATACGAAACCAATAAAAAAAAAAAAACAAATTGAATTCTCCCTGCTTTTGCAGCGACCACATACGTCACACGAAATAATTGATTGTATTTGTGTGCAAGTGTATCTACGAGTTTGCAACCTTCAGCTTGGGCTTTTTGTGTCAAAAACCACTTTGGTGCCTCTGCTTATAGAATGTTGAAAACTACTTCAGCGCCTCCACGTGGATCCTCAAATTTAACGATGCTGCTGTTGGTTGGTTATGTTTTTTTTTTTTTTTTCTATATGAAGCTTAAACTGCATACTCAATTTAACCAATACATTCTAACACCATAATAGTAATGGTAGATTGTTCTAAAAGCTTAACATAAAATTTTGCCTTTGCAACTCATTTTACACCTATAGAACCTTTCCACACTCATTGATGATCGGTGGCTTTGGTTAGTAAATTCTTTATAAAAAAAAATTATTAAAAAGATACAAGTATACAATACATTTATAAATTCGATTATAAATGTAGTTGTGACCGTGGTAGCGTCAACAACAACAACGACATCGGCGTTAGCTGAAAAAAACGCCTGCAAATTTACAAATATTGACGACAACGTTCTGACTTGATTCTTAGTCGTTCCTCAACATTGTTCGGCTTTTTTTGGTTGCTTAAAGATATTATTGTTAGGGTTGTCGAAAAAGTATCTATACGGTGAGCGTGCGGTCGGCAAATAAATGTTCGTCTTCATGTCTTACCTACCAAACCAACCTACGTATCTTTTTGTATATTTTTCTAATTTGTATCTGTGAGTTTTTTTTTTTTGTTTTTGTAAGTGTACACGAGCAAAGCCAAATAATATTTGTATATTTTGTTTGCAAAAGTATCTGTTGGATTGTATAGCAGCCATACAGCCAGTCTCAAGTTATACCTAGTACATTTAGAAAATTCAAAGCTTTTCAGAACCAAGAGTTCTCGGTCTAACAATCTAACAATTGGTCGCGTCGTCGCAAGCCAGCAGCAGTTAACTAAGGCTAGAGTGGTGCGGTTCGTCGTTTTAATGTGACGCGTCCTTAAAAAAAACGATCAATCGGGATTTAATAAATTTTTAAAAAAATATCTCCAAGGACCAATCTATTGGGATTATATACTAATTTTTGAAAAAAAGTGATAGTGTAAACATACCTCAACAATTTTTTTGTTTGAGACGAACCATATGCAATTTTTTTATACAAAAAATATAAAACAGAAAATTCATTGCCAATTGTGTATAAATACCTAAATAAAACTAAAATCAAACGCAAAATTTATTTATGTAAAGCTTCTATAAGTATCTTTCTATCACTCAATTTACAAGAAGAAGACGCATAGGTATACCTATAATAAATGCGAAATAAAGTTGTTTTGTATATTTTATTAGATACACTCAACGAAGCAAAAAAAAAAAAAAGTAGATAGAGGCAAAAAAAAAAAAAACCTAAACCTAGGTCAATATTGTTTATAGTGATACGTTAACTTGGTGTATATCTATCTATTTGAAAAAATAAAAATATTTTAAAAAGAAGAAAACACCGTTATAATTACTTTGTTTTGTTTGTTATAATCAATTTGAATTAGATAAAAGTTGTGTATCAAAAACAACGGAAATAGAAAATTAGAAATAATATTTACCAACTATAAATATTTTTCCAGAACAACAAAGTGCTTTTTTGTTTTTTATTATTTTTTTTTAATGATCGTTAAATAACGATAATTTATAACGTTTGAGTTGGGTTAATTAGTGTGTTTTCTATCTACAATCAACAATAACAACTTGCAAAGAGGCAGCTAAACTTATAAAGAAAGAAGGATTTTTTTGTTTAAATTAAAATACTTATTTATTCAATCATCATTACTACTTTAAAGCAATAAGGTAAGTTAACAAATTATTTGTACCTACCTACATAATATTAGAATTTTAAATTGTTTTGTATATAATTAAATATAAAAAAATATAAAGTTGAAAGTTTTAAAAATAGAAAATTAAATAAATAGGTGTGAGTCAGTTATTGGGTATTTTTTGTTTCTTTTTTTTTTTATTTATTTATACATGATAAGAGAAGAAAACAATTCGTAGAAATCGAATTCTAGAGAAATTTATTGATAAGAATATAGGAGGAGATTTTTTAAAGAGTTTTCCTCATTTTTATTTCTGAAGATAACAACAAAAACTTTCTTCAAAACGTCAATATAGGTACATATATTAGTACCTGAAATACAATTTTTCGAAAATTGATATCTTTACGTTCACATTAACGAAAGTATTTTTATATTTTTGGATTTTAGCTAAAGTTGAAATCCTTAAATTGATCCTTAAAAACCATCGTTTCAGGTAACAAAAATTAAGGAAAGTTAAGAAATATTTTCTATTTTCAAAAAAATGTTATTTTAAAGTCTTGACATATACCTTAATCTAAGAAAATATTTAATTTCAGGATAAAAACTTAACGAACGTTTATTAAGGACTTAATGATTAGGTTTTTATTTCACTATTTTTAATGTTGATGGTTAGCAAGACTCCTAGATTATAAACTTATTGAAATATATTTTATTTTGGGTAAGAAAAAAACTTAACGAAAGTACATATGTATAATCATCATTTCTGAAGTAGTTTAAAAATTTCTAGCTACATATTGTAATAATTAAGAGAATTTTCATCCTGTACAAAAAAATACTTTTTTGAGGTAAACACACAACTTAACGAATCAATATTATAACTTTGACGAAGAAGTTCACTTTTGATGTTTAACACCATGCCTATTTTAGTTAGGCCTTTGGTTTTTTTTTTCTTTCGTTAAGATTGTTGAAAAGTTATAGTTGGTTGAATGTTTTCAATATAAATGTTTGATAGATTGTTATGGTCGCGGTTTCTTCTTTCCTTACATAAAAATAAAACCCAGTTAAAAAAAAAAAAGATTTCGTTCAATTTGATCTTGACAGTTGTAGATAATAATTTAATAAGCATTAATAGCTAGATCGCAAAATTTATACTTTTCGTCCAGGTTTTGTAATCTTTCGAATTATCGACTGTTGCAATATTCTTTAACGGAGAAATAAAACTCCTTTAATTCAATTTTAACAATATCTTCCAGTTTGCTTTGAGAAACAAATGTTTATATATTCGTTAAGCTTATTTCTGATCTTCGTTAGGACTTCGTAGACTTAACCAATTTTCAACTAAGAGACTGTAATTTTTTTTCTGTGTTTTTTACTCAACGAAAGTTATGATAAATTTGTTTTACAAGAAAACAATGAATTTTATTATTTAAACAGTTAAAAATAACAAAAAAAACAATAACAAAATTTCACTTTATCGACTATTTTATCATATTAAACTAAATTAACATCAACTATTTACTCGCATTCCCATTTCTTATACAAAAACAATGCAATTATCTTTTTGTTATTCATGACTTTTTTGACATTTATTCATATTCATAATTATTAATTATATTAAATTGCACAATCTAAGAAGAGAAAAAAAAATTATATTAGAAATCAAAACAAACAAGTTATTCTGCTGGCATTAGGTACCTATACAAAACTGTTGTAAACAATAAACAAAAACGTAAATAACAACTAATGACGAGTGCTTACTTCATTTGCCTTCCACAACGTCGATTGTTTTTGCATATAAAAAGTTAAATACGTAGGTACATTACATTAACACAAGTATAGAGATAAATGTATTCTTTATGAAAAATCATTCCATTCATATGCATATCAACTAATCAATTTAATCACATCTTGTAATATTTATTTCCGCAAAGTCAATTACATAATTATAGGTTTTAGGTGTTTATTCATTAGAAAAAAAAAAAAAAAACATTGCACAATAAAAACAATACAAAAGGTTGAAAGGGGTGACTTACGATTTGAATGTTACAAGATACTAAAAAAAATAATAATTTCAAATCAATACTGAATCCGAACTTAGCTGCAGGATCCCATAACAGAAAAATAATCGGCGGCGATTAGATCGACTTAAATATTTTAGATAAGTAACGTAATTTAAACCGACATTTGACGAAAGAATATGTCTTAGAAATTCTTAGTTTAATCCCTATTGTGCTCTTGGATGTATAATTTGGGACACCCTGTATTTCTTTGGAATACAGTTTTAATGGAATAACGTTATTTGAAAAATTCTTTCGTTAAGTTTCATTACGTACATTTTTCAAATTTACTCTTTAATAGAAAATTGTCCAATTCTATATTAAGTCGAGCTATGACCATTCATCAGAGCCATACATATATTCAAAATCGTATCTGGAATTGAATAACAAACGTCATACTGAGAATTCAAGGATATATAGCATTTCTTTGAGGTTAGGTACACATGTCATCATCGAGGAAATATACAAAATTTTCCAAGAAAATACCAACATCAAAGGGGTTGGAACATGTATTTCAAATAAAATATTGTTCAAATAAAATGATGCAATTTAATGTATAATGTAAATGTAAATGTAAATATAAAATGTAAACATAAATTGCATTGTATAAAAAAAAAGAAATTAAATCTTGTGGAATTTAATTGACACACGCGTGCAGACAAACAGAATTAGAATTGATTTAAATTTCAAGATCCGGGTTAAAGTCATCGTCGTTAATTAATATTTTGTTTTCTTTGTATACTTTTTTTTTTTTTAAATACCTACATCAATGCTTATTGATCAAGTTTATAGAAATATAATTATGACGCGGTGATGCACCAATGCGCCTGCATTCGATAGGTCGAACTTTTTGAAATTTTACTTGTACATATTTAATTTTTAATCTATGACATTTGGGGTGAGTGTGAAAGATTACAATAACAAAAAAAAAACATAACAAAATCAGATAATAACAACGTTTGTAAATTGTAAAATTGCAAATTCACGACAAAATGAATCTCACGAAATGAAATCATTGACCATTTCTATAATTCTGTAATATCATTAAATTGTTTACAAGATTTTATATGATTGAATAAATTGTTGACAAAAAGCTTGGAATTAGTCACTTTAGATTTTAGAAATCTTAGAGATCTCAGGAGTATTAGTAACTTGAATAGGATTTGTCAGCAAAATGACTCACTTTAATCTGAAAATAAGTACAAATAATTGAAATATATTTTGTTTAAATAAAAATTTACCACTTGCAACATGCCACAATTTCACTTGCACCTTATTACCACTTGTCTTTTGCCACTTTGCTATACTTTCCACATGCTTTTTGTCTAACCATCATTTCGGTAGTACCTCCTCGCGCAATGGTTTATGGTTATAGTTCGATAGATTATGAAGCCAGAGGTTTTGGTTTGAATACCAGCCTCGATCACCTAAGAACATATTTTCAGGAGTTGAAAAGTCTCCAAGAGTACCTATCATTGTCTTAAAAAAGTGCAACTCTGGGCTTAGTCGTAAATTGTAAATTGGCGGTAAATTGTAGATCCCTTTCATTCAATCCGAAATAGCAAATGGCTCCATTTAGTGCAAAAACTAGTTCCCGTTTTAAGTCAAAACAGAAAAAGGTAAAACATTATAAGATTTTGAGAAGTATGATAAAAACACAAATGAGTGCATTCAGCAGCTTGAGCTATATTTTTTCTGCTGGCATATAAATCGATTTATGAATATTCATATGAGATACTGTTATTTGAAGACATAAACATTCCCACCAACCAATTCATAAAAGATTATCTCTTAACATTTCCTTATTTCGTTCAAATCTGAAGAAAAAAAATAAAAATATTTGATTTATTCTAGATTTAAGGAGATTTTAAATTAATCCCATTTTAATCTTCTTGAAATTGCTGAACGCACTCAATAAATTAAAATGTCTACAATATTGGGTAGATGTTATAAAAAATAAAAAAGTTATTAATTTAGAGATTAAGTCAAAAATTAGAAGTACATGTTATAACTTAGGATAAAAAACATTCAAGGATTGTGTAAGACAGAATACTTATATAGAAAGTAATGACAGCATTCAAACAACTTATAAAAAAACCATAGTAAACCCTTACTTAGAAAGGATGACTGCATTCACTCCAAAAATGTATATCATTCAATAGGAAAAATAGATTCTACTGTTAATTTAAGTATTTTTATTTATGTATGTTACTAGAGAATGAGAATTATTAAAAAAAAACTCCTCGAAATGACATTTATTAATTAAATGACTGCATTCAGCACAAAATCAACTAACCACAAAGCAAGTACAAAGATACATCAAAACATTATCCACCTGATACAAAATGGCGTTGGATGGGCAAAATGTTGTTGAGATCAAACATATGTATATAATGTAATATAGGTACATGAAATGCGTAAAGTTAAAGAACGACAAAACCAGTAGAATTAAAAAAAAAAGTAAACAAATACCACAAAAAAAAATTCTGACAAGAATGCCGCTTTAATCAAAAAATACGTACCTACCCCATTAAATTTTCAGTTTTTGATATCAGGGCCAAGCGTGTTTGCGTTGCTATAGGTACAGCAATTCCCAAAAAAAAAAGAAAATCGCACAGATATGTACATACAAATACATACATATATAAGTAGCTACCTACCTATAGTTAGATAAGTATGAAAACATATAAACATGACATGAGTTTGCATTTCTCATGCTCAAATTCTACAAAAAAATATGGTATAACAAAAGCCTTTTCGATTCGATGTAGTAGAAGGTATAACAAGGGAAGCCATATAGACTTGTTATAGAAATTTTATTGGTGTTAGATGGACATACAATAACAAAAACAACAAAAACATCACCTTCACCTGGTACCTGAATCTGGTCCTGGACCAAAAAGCCTCCAGATTTATTTACCAAAGTATTAGTGAGTGCTTTTAGCGCTTCGCTTTCATATACATTGGCAGTGTGTGAAATCTTGTTGTCAGCGCCCCCTGCATTAATTTATTGCATTATTCTTTAACCATTCAAAGGATATGTTTGTGGATTGTGTATTTTTTTTGAATGTATGTAGGCAGAAGTTTGAATATTCTTGTCCATATGATATTGTGTATTGTTCTGACGCCTCGCTGCATATACGTATGTACACATACACGCATATACCGGCGACGACAAAAAAAAAAACAGTACAATAACAAAGCAGTAAATTATATTGGTGGAAGAAGCAAGCGGGCATGGAGGTCATTCAAAGTCATTTGAATTTCATTGCCAAATACCATTTTTTTTGGGAACTTTCAATAGGTACACAGTATCCACAGATAAGAGGAGTTTGTTCCCCCTTTAAGTTTAATGATTTTGTCGAAGACCAAAGTTTGGATATGCCTTTTATTGAAGAAGATATATAAAGAGGCTTCACTTGAATTTTTGAGTACATATACCTTTTATGAGTATATTTATTGTAGATACATACCTACGCAAAAAAAAAAACAACCAAAAAATGTTTGACAAAAAAAATTTCGTCAATGGTGACGTTGGGAACGCACACAGCAAAGTGTGCTTTTATTTTTTTTTTTTTGTGGTGGGCTTTATTTTGTATATCTCATCAGATATATTTCGTATGTACGATTGTATGCGTGGTTTCTTTATATTTTTTGGCATTTTGTTAGGTAGACATATTTTATTTTGACTAATGAGCGTTTGGTTAAGATTGGTCAGTTCTTTTTTTTTGCCGGTTTTCTTAGAGGGTCTTGTGTTTATTATTATTTTTTGTTGTTTTTGTACTACAAACAAATACATCATACCAAAAGAAAGAGTCTTTGAAAATACTTTGACGGATCGAAGTACCTACATATGGTTATTTCAGAATAGGTGGTACTACTTGAACATCTAGATGTTTAAGAGTTGGCAATGTTTATTTACGAGGCTGGTATATTTTCAGACTTCGAGTAGTTTTTTTTTAATTTTGAAAATTAATATACATACATTGTACACCACATATACTTACATAGCATGCAGGTGCAAGCCTGTAATTGAAGTTTTTTTTTTTTTATTTGAACAAGGTAAAGAAAAATTACATACAGTATAACCATTTTTTTCTCAGGTATAAAAGCTATAAAACCTTTACCTCCAATAAAAAAAATTCGTAGAAATAGATTGAGTCCTTTTAAGCCCAATTTATTCACACTCTATCAAATTTAAAGTCTCCATTAAAAACCAGAAATTTTAAAATTTGTATGTGATTTGACAGATTTTATATTTTTAATAGGGACTTTAAAATATGGAGAGTAAATAAATTGAGCCTTAGTATTTTAATAGAATTGGTGTGTCTAACTATAGAATAAAATCGTTAAAAGTACAGCTTATTACATAGATTGAATTGGGTCACTGTGGTGTATGCGTAACATTTTTCTTCTAATTTGTAAAGATTTTAAATCAAAATGCTTATTCAAAAACCTTAAAGAAGAAAAGGAATACAAATTAAGAATTAGAGTCCTTAAAAGTAAAGATTTTAAAAATATTTTATTCGCTCCGACCCTATTTACCGGCACACAAGTTTTATCCAAAGTTGTTAAAATAGTTTTTGAAAAAACAACCCAACCAATACAAAAAATTTCCCTAGAAGAAAATTTCGTTACAGAAGTTATTACTTCGTTAATAGCTTCTTTAAAGTTGTTCAGAAAGGTTACAGGAAGATAAGAAAGGAAGGAAGATAGAAAGTTTAGTAAGTATGAAGTTATAGAAATTCTTTAAAGTTGTTCCGAAAGGTTACAGGAAGATAAGGAAGGAAGGAAGGATAGAAAGTTTAGTAAGTATGAATTTATAGAAATTACATGAATTTATAGTAATCACTTCGGTAGACTTTTTTAACATGCTAGCTGAGTAAGAATTCAGCAATTTTCTTAATATTGTAAACAATAATTTAGAAAAAAAAGAAGGTGCCAAACTGTTCGTCAAAAAAATACGTCCTCTTACTTAAATCACAAATTAATTTGGCAGGACAAATTTCTGTTGCTGCAAAAAATGTTGCATGCAGCTCGTGATTGACGTTAAGATAAAACTTTTTCATGCTATTTAATGCGTGTTTATAAAAAAAGGGTTTATATAAAAATTTCCCCAAATTTGGGTTATTCCAGATTTCTCATCGCTTAATTTGATAATTATGTATAAATAAAATCCTAATTTTGATTTTTTTTTCTATGTTCACACTTAAGAACCTTGACCATGAACATGAACCTCATAAAAATGTGATGAAGTTCAGTTTGAAAGAACAAAAAAAAAAAAAAAAACGTTTCAACTTCAATAAAGTATCGCTATGCTTGTGTAGATAAAAATTCAGGCTATATTATATAGGATTAATAAGTACTTTTCAATAAAACATATTCCACTTCTTAAAAATTTATGACAACACTACACAAATCAAAGTCTACGTCTTGTTTGTTTATTTAATTTTATGTTGGTTTTTTTTATAATAACTCACTTGTCTATAGTTGAAGTGACAAATTGAAATAAAAAAAAACCCGAGTCAGTTTTATTAATCTATATATGATAATAAAATTAATGAAAATTGTATAGATAGTTAGCAACTTACAACAAATATTTATATTATGATGACATATTACAAGATAATAGCAATATTTTATCAAAAGACTTCCTCAATTTCAACAAATATTGTAAATTGCACATTTTTTTACTTTATAACATAACTAAAGTATTAATAGTTGTTGTTATTAATGGGTTCAACCTTTAATGGTAAGTTAATTGGGTTTGTAAAAATTGAAACTTAATGTTTTAATCAAGATTTCTGAGAGGGTGTGGTTAACTCTTACAGTTTGAATTAAAGTAATATTTAGCTGGGTGTCAAAAATTTAACTTTAAATTCGGTCTTTTTAACGTATTCTTATCTCGAATAAAAATAAATAAAGTCCGTACATTCTATATCACAATAGGTACAAACATTGAAGTTCCTATGCTTTGCTTATTTAATGTTTCGTTAAAATTTTCTATGACTAGAAATTTTTAATGATATCCAGTTCCATTAGGTTACTTTGAAGTAGGTACTGCAAACTAAAACAATAAAGTTGAAGTTGTTGACAGTAGCAAGATAGCATCAGATCATATTTCTTAAACCTGATATTAACTTCTTATGAAAAATTGTTGATGCTGGACGCACTCATTTCAACAAACAAATGTTATGAAAAACTAAAAAAAAAACTCTGGACGCACTCATTTTTATGAGTGACAGTTCTACAAAAATTAGATTGGAATTTCAATACTGCTGGATGAAAAAATCCTGCTAATTCTGAATTGTGAGCTATTTAAACTGATTATTTCACTGTCTGAAACCTTTATTAAACTGCAAGAAATTGCAGTTTAATTAAAACTTTCCATTTTGACAACCTTTTTTTTATTTTCCCTGTTTAATGAAATGAGTGCATCCAGCCCAAAACAAAAAGTAAAAATACTAGTCCTTTAGAAGATTTAAATGAGATTTATTTTAATTCTTCATGATTTAGAAAAGAATTAGCGTAAATCACCTTAAATCTAGATTCAGGTGACGATCGAGCTGGGGAATTAAATTGACACTTGGCATATGAACTCGAACACGTCCAATTTATACAAAAAGGTGCGTTTGAATGCATGCTGTGGACGACCTTAAGGAATCGAAGGCTTGATAAAATACACACACGATGGATGTGGTTTGTTGGTCTGTTATCCTAAAAGCGACTGCATTTTTGATTTGATACTGTGGAAATGTCAGTTTAATCCCTCAATGTAACGAATGTGACGGATTCTAATGGATCGAGATCTACAACACTGGTCTGCAAGGAAATCCTAGTAGTTTTGGCATATCTTACCATAAAGAAACTGATCTCTAAAAATTAATATATCTTTCTGCCTAGAACAAAAGTATACTTTTCCAATGGACTTTAGTGTGCTGATTTTAAATTCAAAATCAAAAAAATTCGGTCACCTCTGGTTTTTGAGATATTGTAGTTTTTTTGATTTGATTTTGTGATACTTTAATGCGGATATCTTAACTCAGCACATCAAAAACTATAAGAAAAGTATACTTTTGTTTCTAGGAGAAACAAATCTGAAGTTTTACAAGGCAGTTTATCAAATGGTTTATTACAAATAAGATATTTCTAAATAGAAAAATTGTATATAAAATTACAAAACACGTAAAAATTTTGTTTAATGTATTTTATTATGGTTTTCCTTAATATTTGCGTTTTTAAAAATAATGGGCATTGATATTGTACATTTTCCTTAATTAAGGTGCTTTTGTTCATGTAGGATTTACTAAAAAGTAAAGGATTTCGAAATGTCTGCTTTTTTGTCAATCAGTATTTTAAAAAATGGGTAAACATTAATGTAAAAGGACATATTTGGTGTCAATCGATAGGTCATACTATGAAGAATAAGTCCTCCAAATTTAACCTCAATGCGACAAATAGTTTTAATTGTATGCAAGTTCAAATGAATGTAAAAGGGTGATTTTTTAGAAACTACCCACATTTTTCAAATACCTGATTTTCTGAAACGAGACTTAGATTCAGGAAAGTCTAATCTTTCATAATATGAAAAAATTATTTAAAGGAGAAAAAAAAGTTAAATTTTACAGACCAGTGTAATTTAACTCTTACTTCCATACAATTAACAATTATAGCAAGTACTTGCAATAGTATCATCCTAATGAATGAATTGACGTTTATTTAGTTAGCATTTAAATAACAACTCGTGACTTATTATAACTTTCAACAGCAAAATAGTTAAGAGTGCATATAAAACGTGCATACTTATGCACTATTCTATTCATACCTAAACTATACAATTTTATTATGTTATTTGTTTAAAGAACTAGGAAGTCTACGTTTACTAACTACTTATCATGTCTTCTAAATATTATGATAAGTGCAGTAATAACAATAATTGCAGGTTGAAAACAAAAATCATTATAAGATAATAATGAAAAAAAAAAGAAAAAAAATAGTCTCGAAATAGTGTAGTGAAGAGGTAGATACTACAAGGTTATAGTTTGCAAAATTACAACCCTTTAACACTCTTGAATTTAATGTATAGTTACCAAGACAAGACATACAACCCCTTTTCCCTACCCTGAAATGCAAGAAAATTCACCACAATATACACCAGCAATGTTTTAGGTATATATGAAGAAACATCAACCATGAACTCTTCATTGCCAATGGTCGTTTTTTTTTTTGTTAATCTTTCAGTCATTTCGATTTTTTTTGTTTTTTTTTTTTGTATTTTTTGCTTGCAACCGTCTGCTGATATCGAAACCAATGTTCATATTCAACCCCAAAGACTAAAGAAAGCAGCAGCAGCAGCAGTACAACCATCACCAGCTTCTCCTTCTCGTCTATCTCCTCACCTCATCCCACCTACCAAATTCATCACTCCACCATTGCTTCATTTCCAACAAAATTCTGTTGTCATTTTAGTATACACAAACACACAAACCTATGTACATATATATAATACTTCAGCTTGTTTTTCTTGCATATAAACTAACACATTGATAGTAAATGGGAGTACAACGCACTCGTAATAGCGTATATCCCCGGCCATCGTTCGTCGTCGTCGGTCGTTGCAAGCTAGCAAGCACAAGCTATGGCAATGGCAACGGCAACGACGTCAAGGGTGGGGGCTTGAACTTGAACTACACGTGGAGGCACTGCACTGTCTTTTGACAGAGGCAACGAACTGGTTTTCATACAGCTGATGTCAAATCCACTTGTGTTTATCGATTGTCTAAGAGGCACCGCATTGGTTTTTGACAGAACTTTACTGCACGGTTTTGGTTGAGAATTGAGATGAGATTGTGTTTGTTAGAGTTAGGTTGGGAAAAAAGAGAGAAAATGCTTCTCTCAATAAAAACTTACACCAGAGATACCCAAAGGAGATGGGAAACTTTCGTACGTTTTACCCCCCAAAACCCATTTGTTTATTTCGTGTTGTTGTAATCTCTTTTGTATTCGTGAATAAATGTGAAAAACACACATAGTGTAGCCACGGTGTTTTTCCGCACACCTAAGCAAAAATGTCAATTTTTCACGCATACTTCGCCAAAAATGTATATTTTTTCACGCATACTTATCCAAAAATGTCTAAAGCAGCTTGTAGGCAAACCGCGTATGACGTCAGAAGTTTCTCATCTCTTTTGGGTATCTCTGACTTACACCATCCTAATAAAATGTCAATTTTGAATGTATGTAGGTAGGTATATTTTGTTATTTGAGAGGAATCGTCAACAAGGTTGTGGTGATGGAAATTGGAAGCTTTCGCATCTTCAAAAGCATTCAAATTGAATCAACACAAAGTATAGGTAATATTGAGAGCAAAGAAAAAGACATAGATAGATACTACATACGCATCTAATGCGCGCCGCGGTCCTTCTAATACAGGAAACGAATACATTTGAAAAAAAAAAGTAAGAAGAAAAATAACCTCGCGTCTGTCAGATGAGAGATGATGTGGTTTTTGGGATTGTGAATCGTGAAAATCATGTAACGGACCTACACCAATGAATCTAGATATGACTAAGCACAATACTCATATAATAAAGTGAAAGAGATGTAGAAACAAAAAAAACACCCACAATTATATTGTAGCGGTGTTTGTATTTTTTTTTTTTTTTGTGTAGTCTTTCTTTTTTCAATGATTCACGCATAGATACGTACACGCATAGCTTTTTCTAACATAAGCATTAGTCGTAGATATAGAAACTTCCAAGTTTATTTCTTTTTCAATACGGTAGGTATAGTTTTGACTTTTCTCTAGTTTTTTTTAGGCTAGGTAGTGTAGTATTTTTTGAAATTGCTTGTTTAGAGGGTAATAGTATATTAACTGTAAAAAAAACTAAGCTAGGTATATGTGTATGGGTCAATGAAGTACAGAATGATCTATAAATCAATTGGGAGTAAGTCAGAAAGAAAGAGAAAGATAAACAAAAAAAAAAAACAAAAACAGATTTATGCGTATATAGCTTGTGTACATTGACCCCATAAGAAGAAATTGCTTTTTTTTGTCGCTATACAATTTGGTTTCTCCAAAAAAAAGTTTGATAGTTGAAAATAAGATTTTAATTTGTCATTGAAAAAGGGGAGGTTGTAATCACTTGATAAAAAAACTACAAGTTTTTTTTTATCTTTTGATACTATTTTTGCTACCGTGTCACCTGCTTATATTTTGATAAGATAGTGTTTTCCGGTGAATAACCCAACTATACCTACTATGTACAAATATATGTGCCCTTAATTATGAAAGTGGACTAAGTCACTCCTAAAAATGGCATCAAATCTAGCCTAAAAATAATTATTATTTGGGGTAAAGTTTATTTGAAAGCGGAATTGCAGTAAATAAGCTTCTTTATTGCTCCTCTAGTGATTTCATAAAAGAAATATAATTATATCGTTATAAGAAAATTATTATGTAAGTTTTTCTTCAAACAATGCAAAAAGTGACTTAGTCCACTTTCATAATCATGGGCACATATGTAGACTTTATTATAAAAGTTCAGGTCATAATTGTTCTTTGCAGCGTGACATTATGTTCCGCTGTTTTAGAGGGTAAATGCACTGTTTCTTTTAATAGTTTTTGAGTGCTTCCGTTAAAATTTTTTGAGAGATTTCAAATTCTTGTGTTTAGTCTTACAGTTCTTGCTCTTAAGTCCTGACAAGAAGCACAATCGTAAAGGCTTCAGTTGTAGACAAAGTGACTGGAAGACTAATCTTTAACAGTGTGTAAACCTTGAAAATTTAACCTTAAACACTTTTGTTTGGTTTTGACGTTTTTTGAAGAAAAAAAAAACACGCCTAGTCTTTTTGACTTTAGAGACTTTTAAAAACGATATTTGTCAAACGTTCACATAACATACTTCTAAGTTAACTTCGTAATAAGCTTTGGAGTCGTTATCCATCTTTTACCTTAAAATTAAGATATGTTACAGCTTGGGGTTGAAGCTTTGGTCAGGATGATAAAGTTGAACTCCTTCACTAAATTTGGTAGCTTTGCTGCATTTCAGCACAGACCATGTTTAAGGAAGAAAATAATTTGTATAGCAGTTCATTTTCGTAGGATAAAGCGGCATTTACAATATTTTCGTGAAAAATATGTTCTTTTTCAAATTCCTAGTTTTGACTTAAATTTTTTGCAAAAGTAAAAGTGCGATGTACCAATTAAATTTATCTCGCTTCTTTGTAAGGAAGATCTGTTTAGCAGTTTTTTTTTCACAAATTGATGAAGTTTGAGTCCTTCTGTTTGCAAAGATTTTTGGGTAACATTAATTTCGTGTAGTACTGGTTTTCAAAAGACCTAATAAGTACAGTAATGAAAGCCTGTACCTGTATAAGCTTTTACTTGCCTCCTTAAAGGTATTAAAAATGCTATTCTCGACTAAATCATTTCTTGCGTTCAATGTCTTTGTTTCTTGCTGCATGTTCAATGCTTTGTCCGAAGCACCAAGCAGAACTTCACAAAGGTGTGCGGAAACGAAAAGTACCGAAGAAATTGACCTAGTATGGTTCAACAGCAGATGCATCATGCATGTAAGCAAATCAATTTAAAAATGTGATTGGAGCAGGGAAGTAGTTCTGCTTTATGAAGTTGGAGTCATTGTCTTACTCATATGTTTAATTTCCATTTATAAGCTTTGATATGACTTAAAATTAAGGCAGAACAGTCCTAAGCCTTTTTTTTTTGCTGTGTTTTGTTTCCACGAACCATAACTACCATGGATGCAATTATTCACAGAATCTTCGCTACTGAAATATCGCAGTTAAATCTTCAAATTCATATTACATTCATATGTATAGAACGCACATGAGTAGGTACATATTACAAAAAAAAAGAGTGTGTGTACACATGTACAGTACACGCGACTGAAGTTATACTTCTCATTCAGTATATGTAAATGAATTTCATTTGATATTTTTAATTTCTATTATTAAATTAATTAATCCACACTTCGTTTTTTTACATTTTTATCAAGTGAACAATAAATTATTAATTCTTTCATCCTCCTTGCGTCCATGTAGTTTTCAATTTATTCTGTGAAATTTACACATGTTGTGCGGTTCAGAACGTACGGTATACGCTTAACGAAACTAAATGAATTGCGCATAAAATGTGCGATATGGTAATTTTATGAGAATTGTGTGTGCTTCAGCACTAGTAGTAGCAGTATGGAACTTGCAGGGTTGCTACAAAGCTCAAAAGTGAGCTGAGCTCAGCTCACAGCTCAGCTCAAATTTTGAGCTAGCTGACTTTTGAGCTATGTACCTTAGCTCAGCTCATTTGAGCTGAGCTGAAAGTGAGCTGAGCTGATGGTTGAGCTGAGCTGTTGGGTGAGCTAAAGTAAAGTGAGCTGAGCTGAGCTGTGATATGTGAGAGGATACATTGATTTTTATTTGGAAAGTATAATGAAATATGAAGATATTTTAAACTTTTATAAAACACCATAGCTGAAGATGTTTGACTTAACTTGTTTTTCTTTGTAGGCTATAGGTCGTTTTTGATAACTAATTATTATTTTTCGTCGACGTTTCAAGTGTGAATACACTCTTCTTCAGGACTAAAAAATAAAATTATTCTAAAAAATTATAATATATTTAGGTTATTTAACAAAGGTCACGAAAAAAGGAATAACAGTTTGAAGATGTTTGGTTCTAGTTATTAATGGAATTATTTTAACACATGGATATTTTTATAAATAAAACAGATAATTTTTCGTGATCTTTCTCTTGGGTTTTTTAACCCTAGAAAGATAATCATAATATACGTCTCAGAGACGTATAATTCTAAAAAAGATTTTTGGTCTTATGTTAACACTTTTTGTCATATTTATATTTATTTAACTCATTACTTAGATTATTTTAAAGAAGTGATATAATAAATCAAATCAATTTAACAAAAACCCAGAAATTTGAATTGAATTAGATAAAACAGTTCTTTACACGCCATACGTCTTACAGACGTAGATTATCTTTCTAGGGTTAATAGTAAATATATTTCTATTTTTTTAGTAAAATATTTCTTTTTTTATCATAAAAAAAAATCAGGTACAATCCGGTTTTACGACTTTTTTCAAAATTCCGAGAAAATCGCGTTTGAAAGTTGGGGTAAATTTTTTTTTCGAAAAATCCCCGAATCTTTGAACGCTCCTGGAAGCTAAACCGCTTGAGAGCAATTTTTGGGAGTGGTGCCAAATGATAGCTTGTGTCATGGGATTACGCTTTGCACATTGTCAGATTTTAAAAAAATCGCCTTCCATGTTAAATCGCCACATCATGCCTTTTTTTTCAGAATCGTGTTTTTTTTTTTTTTTACTTTTAAGTTCTCCCGGCTTGAGAACGCGTGGACCTACAGGGATGGGAGTTGTACCCAAATGTAGGTTAGAGTCCCCGCTACCTTTTGGCATCAAAAATTTTATTTTCATTTTCTTCAAAATTCCGCGATATAGGCGTTGGAATGCTTTGATCTAGAGACAGGGGAGTGGTGCCATATGAAAGCTTATATTCTCAGCTACCCGAAAGTGGTATAATCCGGTTTTTCGATTTTTGTTAAAATTCCGAGAAAATCGTGTTTGAAAGTTGGGGTAAATTTTTTTTTCGAAAAATCCCCGAATCTTTGAACGCTCCTGGAAGCTAAACCGCTTGAGAGCAATTTTTGGGAGTGGTGCCAAATGATAGCTTGTGTCATGGGCCTACGCTTTGCAAATTGTCAGATTTTTAAAAAATCGCCTTGCATGTAAAACCGCCACATCATGCCTATTTTTTCAGAATCGGGCTTAACTTTTTTTTTACCTTTAAGTTCTCCTGGTTTGAGAACGCGTGTACCTACAGGGATGGAAGTTGTACCCAAATGTAGGTTAGAGTCCCCGCTACCTTTTGGCATCAAAAATTTTTTTTTCATTTTTTTCAAAACTCCGAGATATAGGCGTTGGAAGTTGGGGCGCTCACTTTCAGCTCAGCTCACTTTCAGCTCAGCTCAATTTGAGCTGAGCTGTGAGCTGAGCTGAAATGTTAGCTTTTTGCAACCCTGGCAACTTGCCACATGTAACTTGCCACATGCAACTTGCCACACGCAACTTGCCACATGCAACTTGCCACACTCAACTTGCCACATGAAACATGTAACTTGCTACGTGTTGTGTGTTTTATGTTTGCCGTACTGCGGCGTACTGCATTTTTAAATACTAAAGTACTGCGTACTCTAAAGGTGAAACGACAGCCCTGCTACCCAGGGTGATCGCGTCATAATCCCTTTGACATTCTTGTCAAAAAGTAAATTTTCATACCCACCCTCCCATAAGAAGTATAACTTCAAAACAAATGAAACAACGCAATTAAAAATTTTAACCATCTTATTTTCTGTGGTCAACACTCAACATAATTATCGTATAATCTCTCATGAATATAATTTACATTTCTGTCAACAATTCATTCTACCAGAACTCAAAAACCACAAAATTCAACAAAAAAAAGTAAATACTAAAAAAACGGTTTTCAAGCAAATAATACCTTTAACCCTACCTCATACCAAAATATAGAAGCCTATACCTTTACCTACATATCTATGAAAAATAAAAGACAAACATAAAACAGGTTTTTAAAAAAAAAAGGTAGAGCGGTACCTATATGTGTTCCTTCTACCATCATCAACAACCTTGATGGTTCATTGGAACCTAACCTAACATATACCTTTTTTTTTCTAAAATCTTTTGCCTCCTCCATTCTTATGGCTTGTTAACCAATTCAAATAATAACATTTCATTTCGGCACCTACCTAATTCGACAAATAATAATAGAACCTTTTTTTTGTCTTCATATGTATCTACGAACCTTCCTGGTAGGTACAAAAGACAAAAACCGCTCTCTACGCATTATAAATAAAAGTGACGTAGTTAAGTACATACTTAGTGTTGAGTATATCATTGGGATTTCGACAGGGAATATTAGGGAAAGAAAATGAAAAGCCGAAAATTGAAACACAGAAAAAAAACAAAACGTTTCCCCTCATCAGAAGTCATCGCCCTTATCTGGGACTATTTTTTTTTTTCGTTTTCTCTTTCCACATAGATTTTGGGAAATTCATACCCCTCTTCCCATTCCACAGACACTTACATTTATATATTTTTACGATTCCCATAAATTTTCTTCTTCCCCGTTTTCCCTCTTATTCTTTCCCAAAAAAAAAAAAAACTCTATGTACGCATCTCAACGCACACAATGCGTTTAGGGATTTTTTCTACTTCTTCTTCCCGTATTCCCGTGTAACATTAATATTGCCTTTTTCCCCTTCCTCATCCTCATATCATATACGACAAACCATAGAGAGTCAAGAAGAAAATTTCGGTAAACTCACCCACCAGTTCAGTGGACTCCCTCGTTCGACAAACTTATCAAAATTTATTATTACACTTTTTCGGATTTTTCTTATATTTTTTTTGTTCCTCCTCCCCACTGTTCACAAGAAAATAAAAAATTAATTTTTGTTATGTTTTATTTTTATTTAATTTTATTTTTTGTTATATAAAAAAAATTTAAAATATTAGTTACGGGAAGAATGATTGTTAAATATTTTTTTTTTGTTGTTTTAAATTAAATTTGATAAAATTGAGTGTGAATTTTAAATATTAAAGAAAAAATCGGGAAGACACACAAAATCATCGATTGTTTTTGTTTTTTTTTTGTAATAAAATTATATAAATTAAGTGGAAACTGAGATAAGAAAATATTAAACTACCTCAAAAACTTTACAAAAATGCAATAAAAAGTACAAATTAGAAATATAAGTTTTTAGTTTTTTAATAAAAAAAATAATAAACAAATAAAATAAAATTTTAATATATAAAAAAGCAATTTATCAATTAAATTAAAAGACTTTTATCGACTTAACACGGACTGAAGTTTTAAGACTGGCTTTTGTTAGATTTTTTTTTAACAAAACAATAAAAATTTATACACAAATAAATTTTTAACAAAATAAAATTTTAATACAACAAAAAAATGAGTGAAAGTGGTGATTGGCGAAATAAACAAAATTGGATTAAAAATGTACTATCAAAATCGGGGACAGATTTAATGGAAATAAAATCTCCCTCGAAAATCAAAAAAGGTTCGTTTTAATTAATTGACAAAAAAAAAAAACAGTTATCAAATAAAAAATATATAAAAAAAGCAAACTTCTAAGTTTTCTACATCATTGAACCCTTGCTACCCTTCCTTCCACCACCACCCACTTTCCATCAAAAATAGATCCAAACTTCCTCCATACAACAGAATTTTGTTCATCGAAGAATCTTAAGGGTGGAAAAACTGCCCCCAGTCATTGAAGAAGTGAGAAATATAAATGCAGAGGCAGGAAAAGCTGTTGGATATGTGGTTGTTTTTTTTTTTTAGGAAAACATAAAACTGGTATGGCGTATATTTCTACTTGTACGTTAATATGAGGGGGAAATTTTTACTTTCAATTTCTAATAAATGTTTTATGAGGCGAGGGGTGGTGTGGTGGTATAGTGGGGTTGCGCAGATTCTTTCGTTTATTTTTTTTTTTTATTTCTTTTGTCAGGGGGGAGAAGAGAAAGCAAAATTAAAGGAGTGCTTATACCTACCTAAAAAGGAAAAGCTATGAGCCTGTGTCTTTCACAATATGCGACGAGTTTTTAAGTTTTTTTGTGATTCGATAGTAAATTCTCTGTTTTTGAGGGTTGTGAGAGGTTTTGAGACAGAACACAAAAAAAAAGAAAAACTGTGTGTGCGATGTGTTTAAAAGTGAAAGTGGTTTTTCCTTTTGTTTTCATGTTTTTTTGTATGGTTTAGCTAAGGGTGGCTGCCTGGATTGCGATTGCGATGTTTTTCTTTTTTTTTTCAAATGCCTGTTTCGTATGTTTTCTTGTTTTCAGGTTTGTTGCTGTTGTTGTTTTGCACATTTTGATTTGATTTTTTTTTTTTTTGGAAAATTTCTTTTTTTTTTATGATTTAAGGGGATGATTAGACAATGCGTGTAATATTTAAATGCTACGCAGTTTTAAATGCCGTCGTTTGAATATTTTAAGGGGATTTTCAGTTTTTTTTTTTATGACGTAATAATAATGAGAACTCGAAATGTAGGTTGAAGTTTTTCTTTTTCTTTGTGCATAAAAGGTTCATAAACCTTAGAGTAGAAGTAGATAGATATGTTGCTGTGAGTATGTTCCTATTTAGTTAATGAATGAGAAGGGTTGTGGTTGAGAGTTACGAGATAAGTGCGTAGATAAATTAAGGATTCCATAACGAGAGGTTGAAAAATACTTAATAGGTATTATGTGTGGGACGTAAAAATGATTTCGTTTTGTATTCAAATGTCATTTCTGTATGATTAATGCTTTACAATTTGGACACTTATACATAATATGTATGTATATATATATATTATGTGTATGTATCTTTAAAACTTAGCAACATATTAATATCCGGAAAACAATGAACTTCCGACTTTTTTTAGTTTTGGCACTAGGTATTATTCATCAAGAATTTTAAAATACCTACAGCGAACGCTTTTATATGATTTTTATTCTCAAAAACTGCTCTTGGGATATATATTTACTTTAACAATTTTTGAAGCCATTGGAATTTAAAATTTTAAATGTCTCTACTAAGGAACTGTTTTTCAACATTTGATTTTTCTTAAAGGAAGCTATTATACAACAGTTTACAAAAAAATAAAAAAAATTTGAAAACCAAGTGTCGTTATAGGTACTTTTCGTATTTGAGCCCAGAAAACTCGAAAATATTATCTAAAAAAAATGTTTATGGAAAGATTTTTGAAATATGATTTTTCAAAGTTTTTTGTCATTGTTTTTCAAAGTTTATACTTATAGTTTTCGGGCTATATCTTGAGTAATAAACGATTAATCTGAACAAAAACCGGCACCTGAAAGCTGAATAAATAACCAAAAACTCCAGATGTTTAAGTGCAATTTATCAAAACATTTAAAAGAATCGATTTTTAACGGAAATTTTTAACAAAAAAAATTCTTACTGAAAGAAAAAATCATAAATTGTATGCGTAATACACTTTCTGTAAAAGATAAAAAGATACCTTTCTTCAAAATCTATGGATAAGTTACAAAGATATCACCATTTTTATAACGATCAAAACTTTCGACTCTTTTTGTTACTTTTTGAGTTTTTGTCTATAACTTGAAAAATAAGCCGAATTTGAAAATTTGTATTAAGTAATTTTTTGTAGATAATTAAATTTCCTATCGACCTAAAATTTTTTTTTAAATTAAAATATTGTAAAAAAAACTATTCAAAAAAGAGAAAAAAAAACGATATTTTTGATAAATAGTCTATTTTTATCTTTGAGCATTAAATGATATTAAACATATAAAGAAGAAAAGAAGATACTTTATCTTTCAACGCAATGGTCTCAAAATTCAAAAATATAATACCGCTAAAATTAGATAAAATATGGACTTTCTAAATCTACTGTTTTTGGACTTGTTGAACCATTTTTCTTTTTTTTTTTTTAAGAAGGTTTTTTTTTCTTTCTTGTTAACATTTTAACCGATTTCGAAGAAATTCTTGCATGAGAAAAATTGGATTAAAAAAAACTAAATTTTTCGAAAATGGGTAATCTTTTAATGTAATCGTAAAGTACTTGTATCAATCGTTTTATAACTATTAAAGCTTTCGCTGTTTCTTAAAGAAATTATTTTAAGATAATATCTTAAGATCAATCGTTTTATTTACTAAGCCAGGCAACATAATCCATTTTATGATAATGTCTCAACAATTTTGATCTTATTACAACTTTTGTTTTTTTTTTTTCCAGAAACCCACACCATGGTTTACTACCCATCATTACCGTTAGTTATGAAAACGGAACCAATATCACAATCAGAATTCTGCCTACCTTTAACGAATTCAAATGGTATTATCAGTGACAGCCAAATGTACCAACAACCAAACATGATAGTACAACAGCCAATCACAAGTATTAGAAATCGCATTGGAGGCGGATTAGGAGGACCATCTTCATCATCAGCCTCATCTTCACCATCATTATCGTCTGCAACAATAAATGGTGAAACTCTCCTCATATCCCCCCACAATGTTCAAACGTTTCAAATAACCGATGGACAAAATATTACCATCTACACAACGACGACGCAAACGCCAGCAGCAGAAAGTATTTCCCAAACAACAGCGCCATCAGCAGCGACAACAACTAACAACGGACGCAAGTCCTCATCTGCGTCGTCGTCGTCGTCGGGTAAATCAACAACATCACCAACAAAACCCCAATTTAAGTGTGAACAATGTGGTATGACTTTCGGAAGTAAAAGTGCTCACACAAGTCACACCAAATCGCATGCGAAAATGGAAGGAGTCGGAGGAGTTGCCATGGTATCGCAGCAAATCAATGAGGTTCCAGCGGGAATACCCAAAACCCCACAAATCAAGGGTAATGGAAGCGGGAGTGACCCGTATCAATGTAATGTGTGTCAAAAGACCTTTGCTGTGCCTGCTAGACTGGTAAGTTTTTTTTTGAGGACGTCTTCAGACTTGAACTTATTTTTGACAATTTTTCTTACAGATCCGCCATTATCGTACACATACGGGTGAGCGGCCTTTCGAATGTGAATTCTGTCACAAACTTTTCAGCGTTAAGGAGAACCTTCAGGTACATCGACGCATTCACACGAAAGAGCGACCCTATAAGTGTGATGTTTGCGGTCGAGCCTTCGAACACAGCGGAAAACTCCATAGACACATGCGGATCCATACCGGCGAGCGACCTCACAAATGTTCGGTGTGCGGAAAGACTTTCATACAATCCGGCCAGCTAGTGATCCATATGCGAACGCATACCGGCGAAAAACCTTACAAATGCCCCGTTGAGGGTTGTGGCAAGGGTTTCACCTGCTCCAAACAATTGAAAGTTCATTCGCGCACCCACACCGGAGAGAAACCCTACCATTGTGATATCTGCTTTCGCGATTTCGGCTACAATCATGTCCTTAAGCTGCATCGTGTCCAACATTATGGGTCCAAGTGCTACAAATGCACAATTTGCGATGAGACATTCAAGAGCAAAAAAGAAATGGAAGCTCACATTAAGGGCCATGCAAATGAAATACCCGACGATGAAGAGAATCCAAGTGGAAGCAATCAAAATCAAGCTCCCAGCTCACCGATCTCAATGGTTGTGAAGGAGGATCCATCACTATCACCGAGTTCACCATCATCATCTTCGATAATTCTTGAGACTGATCAAAGCCGCGATAGCGGTGTTGCAATTTCTACCAGTGGCAGTTCCAATAACACTGGCAGCAGTAGCACCTCACTGGATGAGATGCCACCAGAGATTCAAGCTGAGCTACAGCAACAAAATCATCACAAACGTCACCAAAAACAACAACAACAGCTGCAACAATTGCTTGAGGATCAACAGCAACAACAGCTGCCTCAGGCCAAGGAAATGATCTCGTTTAGCAATGTTTACCATAGGTATCAAGCACGATCGACATCACCATCGGATGATCAGCAAGATCAGCATCAAACAGCACAGGAAATGCTGATGCCACAATTTGTCGGAAGACCAACAATCAATCCGGCATTATTGGAAGCTGCATCGTTGGCAAGTCGAAGAGTTCTCGAAGAGGATACTTTGAAGACTGGCAGGAGAATAAACTCTAGAAATGAAACCGAAGATCTGCGAACGAGTGCAGGTCCAAGGCAGAGTTATTATAGTCCAGCTCCAGTTGCAGAATTTAGGTAAGTTTTTCATATTAATTCAAATTGTTCAAGAATTTTACTAACAAACTTTTCTATTGTTTATAGATCTTCCATTCCCGCTAATGACATAGTCCGTCAAGTTGAAGCAGCCATTGCTGGTGCTGGCTTATCACCTCTGCGATCAGCATCGTCAGCATCACCCGAACGATCATCATCGCCAGAAAGTGATTCAATGATGATGGCAGATCGTGATGTTATGACATTGCCATTACGCAAACGCAAGCTCTACTTAAAGGACAACCAATCTTCAAAGACTGAAGTTCCAAAAGTTATGCGAATGAGTTCGGTAATACAATTTGCTAAAGCATCGTAAAAGTATTCATATATGGTTTTTGTTTATAAGGATTTTATATAAAAAAAATATAGAGTAACGATAGCGTGAAAACTTGGAAAAAGAAAAAAAAAAATAGTAGTCAAATAGAGAAGAAGAAGAATAAGATAGTAGCTATTTATAAAAAAAGATTCGCAATAAATTCACTCATGACGTCATCAAAATGCATTCAATTTTTTCTTTATAACCTAGAAATTAGTGTTTTTTGGTTTTTGTTTTGTGTACCTAATCTGTTTTAGGTTGTTTTATATCAATTTTGTATCCATTTATTTCGTAAAAATTAAAGATTGGATTGAATTGACTGTTTTGAGGAAACTTTGCTAACGTCACATTTTTTTCAATTTTTTCCCTATTAATTGAATTTATGGGGTTTTTGTTTATGTAAAGGTTTTATAAAGCTTTTACAAAAGAAATTTCCTTCCCTATAGAAATTATAACTTCGTTAACAATTTGCTTAGTTGTTTGGAAGTAACAGGTTATTGCTTATGTAAGGATTTTATAAAGCTTTCATCAGAAGCAATTTTCTTCCTTATAGAAGTTTTAACTTCTTTAAAAATTTGCTTACCTCTCCATTTTCCATACAGAGAAAATTTAATAATTCTTAATCGATGTTAAAATGTAAGCTTCGGTAAAACTTAATAGAAGGTGAAGTTATAGTTGTGCAATTAACTGAACTCGTTTTTTTTCAGCTAAGCAAAGACTTTTGAGAATTTGAAGAAAACAAAATTTTTTCGAAAAGACGAAAGAGTACAACAACAAAAATAAAAATCTTTTCGTTTTCAAGTTTTATTGAATTTTCAAAACAGTGAATTTAATTTTATTATCTAACAAAAATAAAAAAAAAACAAACCCTTCCACATAACATAAGACTTAAATAAAATGGGCAAAACAAAAAAAACTATAAACACTACTACAATTTAAAAATCCCTTTTGTAAGAAAACATTAAAAACACTGAATGCCATAAATTATATACACATAATATATTTAGTCAATATATATATATTCTATATATATATAAATTTTTAAATAAAGAAAAAAAAAAAACTAACTAAAAAATCATAAGATTGATTTTGGAATTTTTTTTTACGAATAAATAAAAGAAAAGAAAATATAAAAAGAAATATTTTCATATATTTTGTAACAGAAAATAACTAATTAAAAAATAAATCATAAAAAGCTGCAACAATTTTTCTGTCTTAAAACAAAGCCTTGAAATAAATAAATAAAATAATCATAATTAGAACAATGAAAAAAAAAAAAAATAAATAATAAATAAAAGTAAAAAAATAAAAAAAAATAAAGTAAAGTAATTAAAAATAAAAACAAAAACAAAATTGTTCGTGTATTCTTAGCAAAATTTTACCAAAATTAATTATTATTATGATTATTATTGCATATTATTATTATTATAAATAATTAAAAAAAAAAGTAATAATAATGTTAGAAAGAAATGGTTTTTTACGCTCGATTTACAATAAAAATAAAAAAAAAATGAAAGTGAAACAAAAAAAAAAATAAATATTTAATAAGAAACAAATAACGAGAAATGTAAAATTAACCAGTACTGATTTCATTAAAAAAAAAAACAAAATCTTCTTTGTTTGATTACATAAAGAAAAACAAATATTTATAATAAGTTTTTTGTTTATTTATTTTTCCAACAAAACAAAATACAAATATTAATAAAACTATTAAAATACATACATACTTGTATGTTTAATCAAGATCACGATATTCAAAGACTGTCTCAAATGTATGACCCGATAAGCACGGGCTTTTTTTTTAAATTATATATTTTTTTAATTTTATTTTCAAAGTTATTATTTTTGTATACATTAAATGCATAATTTTTTTCGGATCGAAAACACATTTATAATATAAAAATTTTGTAAAAAAAAACTAATTTTATTTGTACAAAAACATAACAAAACAAAAAAGAAAAGAAAGTCTTTATATTTTTCCTTATTTAGGTTTTAGAACAGTTATTGAATAACTTTTGTATCATGTTTTTTTTTTTTTTTAATTTTATTTTTGTTATTAGGTATAATGTATTATTTTTTTAAAATTAAGAATCATTTTTTGTTTTGTTTAAAATTACATATTAATATTTTGAGCTTGAGTTTTCTTGTCATACTTAAAACCAACAACAAAAAATAAATAAAATTCATATTAAAAAAATAAACCTATTTAAATAATTTTAATTGTTTTAGTTTGTAAGTTTTTACATTGTATGTATTTTATGTTTACGAATATTATTTTATACATTATATATCACATACAAATATCCATATTACTGAAAAGGAAAACAAATACATTTATGTAGATTTATATTTGGTTATGCGGGCTACTTTGGTCAATTAATTTTAAATGCAAATAAAAAAACTTTATTCCATCTTTTACCCAACGTTTCGTCGCTACTCACGACTTCTTCAGGGGTTTTTTATGATATGTTGTTTTTTTGTTGTTGTATTTTACATTGTTTGGTTGGTTTTGTTTTTTAAAATTTTATTTTTTATATTTATATCGTTTGAATGAAAAATATTTAAACTATTTAATAAATTAACATTAAAAACTATTGGACTATTTAATAAATTAACATTAAAAACAAGAGACTAATAAATTAAAAAGACAAACATAAATTTATGTTTGTCTTTTTAATTTATTAGTCTCTTGTTTTTAATGTTAATTTATTAAATAGTCCAATAGTTTTTAATGTTAATTTATTAAATAGTTTAAATATTTTTCATTCAAACGATATAAATATAAAAAATAAAATTTTAAAAAACAAAACCAACCAAACAATGTAAAATACAACAACAAAAAAACAACATATCATAAAAAACCCCTGAAGAAGTCGTGAGTAGCGACGAAACGTTGGGTAAAAGATGGAATAAAGTTTTTTTATTTGCATTTAAAATTAATTGACCAAAGTAGCCCGCATAACCAAATATAAATCTACATATATTCATAAAAAATTGGTCACATAAAACATACATATAAAAATACATTTAATGTTTATATAATACACATGAATTTTTTTGTTTGATTTTTTTATTTAATTTAATTTTATTGAATAGTTTTCTGGTTTTGTTCTACCCCATTTGATTGGTCAAATGAATGCTATGAGAACAACCATCAAAAGAAATGGGAAAGGAATTTCTTTTTAAAATCAATCCCTTCCCAAGACTTGGAAATGATTTTAAAAGGCTTAAAACATAGCGTTTCTTAAAAGTTGAAAATAAAAAAATTGTCAAAAGGGCTTTTGCATTTTCGCAAATTTTTCGATAGAACTGCTTCAAGTAGGGTTGCCAGACGTCCCGATTTCGGTATGTTACAATTCTGTTTGATTTCGCTCATTTCGAGGGCTTGAGATATTAATGATGGATTTACTTTGCTCTGAATTTTAAAATCTGCATAGATTAAAACGAAAACAGCATGCAATATTGGATAGAGAGAGTATGTAGATAAAAATGCAGACAAATTCATAACTGCACAGATTATCCCGAAAACGCACATGCTCTTCTCCATAAAGCTTCTCGTTCTTGTATGGATTACAGGTATATTATATTTTTTGGATTCAGATGAATGTAAATTTATTTAATGTTATCAATAAAATATTTTACTTCAACTCTGTAGAAAAACATGGTGAGCAATAAAGTATTCATAGCATCCTCAAAATTATTATTCTAAACTCCTTTTAGAGCTAATTTTTCAATGATCTTCAAGACTATAAGAAATAGAACTTTAGATATTGATCTGAATCTTAAAGACTTGGACTTAGTTATTTTATGTTTTGTATTATAACTTTTTTTAATTTTTTTTCACCTTCATCCAATAAATATAACAATATAAATTAAACAATTATTTAGGACAACTCTCATTATACATTACATACATTACTCATCTTCACAAATTTCAAATAAATCACAAACAAAAATCGTTTAACATAAAAAAATATTCAAACAAAATTATAAAATAAAAACAATAAGCTAAATAAAAAAAAAACTAAAAAACTGAATAACCTAATTTAATAGACTGCTAGAAATAAAAAAAAAAACTTAAACATTACTTTAATATTTGTCTCTAATTTAGAGAAGAACATGAATAAACACATTTATTTACTTTATATTCAAAAGACAGCTACTTACTGATATAGTAAATTGATCGAAGTATTGAGTTAAATCTGATGAATCCATTTATTTATTAGTTTTTTTGTACTCTTTGAAAAAAAAAAAAACAAAACAAAAAAAAAAAAAAACAATAATGGCAAACAGAAAAAGAAGTAATTTTTGTAAGTTTTCACATAAAAGATAATAAAAAAAAATAAAATAATAAACAAAATATACAAATATAATTTTTTCATTGCTTAGGAAAAACATGAATAAAACAGCAAAGTTCGTGTATTACGTATGCATTTGTCAACAAAATTTTGAATTGAAGCTTGGAAAAAAAAAATGGTAGGTAAGAATTGTTGAGGCCTAAAATTTTATGCAGATCCTCAATTTATATATCATCTATGTTTCAGGCGTGTTTATTTCGAATCCGAAGTCAAAATTGCACTGCCACGTAAATACTTGACTTTTAACAGGACAAAAACGTGGTTTTTGTGTAGATACTTTTGACGTCGAACTTGTTAAGCCAGAACTATAATTGTCTGGAACAACAACAATTGACAGCAGCTTCCGACTCCATCCGCCAATTATGGTTCTGGCTTTAAGCAAATGCAATCTCAAAGAAACATATGATCTATAATGTATATTAATTTCTCTCAAGTATATTAAAAATAAAGATTTATGATATTTCAAAGTGATTAACATAAGTTATGACAATGTAAACCAGTGCCCCTGTTCTGTAACTTTCATCACTGGGCAATAAAAAGTTTGAAAATCTCATCAAAATAAAATAAATTTGTCATAGTTTCTAAATCATAAATTCTGAATTTGAAAGAAATTTTGATTTTATCATGGAATAGAATGGCTTTGAGAGACATTCGCCACTGATAAAGTTACAGAACTGTTTTGAATTCAACACACTTAACACAACTAACTTAAGTCATTTAAAGTGATTTGTTGTTATGTGAATAACTTTGTTTTTGTTTGCAACTATTTTTTTATTTTTTGCTAAGAGGCACAGTTTTTCCACTTAAAAATTCATTTTTAAGGCTAGGAACACACATGCGATTTTCATCGTGTGATTATTCAGTCGCAAAAATGGATCACACCTCACACGGATTTCAATGGGAGACGGACAGAATCCCGAAATCCAAAATCCAGAAAGACCAAAATCCAGAAAACCCTAAATCCCGAAAACCCCAAATCCCGAAAACCCAAAATCCCGAAAACCCAGAATCCCGAAAACCCAAAATCCCGAAAACCCAGAATCCCGAAAAACCAAAATCCCGAAAACCCAAAATCCAGAAAGGCCAAAATCCCGAAAAAAAAAAACAGAAAAAATAAAAAACTCTTCAAAACTGTGTTTCACTGAAATTTTAACTTAAACATAAAATTAAAACCAATTAAAAACAATTATTATAAGTTAAATATTAAAACTCATAATTCTTTTGATTTTAGTTCAACGATTTTCCAACTTAACTCAATCATTACAAAACACTGCTGAAATCACAATACCTAAGAACTTGAAATCATGTAAAAAGAGATATTAACGGAATCATAAACTTATATTGTTTTTTACGTAATAACACCTTAATTTCACACTTAGTATTGTTTTGGAAACCGAAATCCCGAAAAATTATATAAAATGAAAAATTGGCGCAAATTTTTCATTTCATATAATTTTTCGGGATTTCGGGATCCCATTCGGGATTTTGGGTTTTCGGGATTCTGGGTTTTCGGGATTCTGGGTTTTCGGGATTTTGGGTTTTCGGGATTTTGGGTTTTCGGGATTCTGGGTTTTCGGGATTTTGGGTTTTCGGGATTTTGGGTTTTCGGGATTTTGGGTTTTCGGGATTTGGGGTTTTCGGGATTTTGGGTTTTCGGTTTTCGGGATTTTGTCCCCAATCCGATTTCAATGCCTGTAAACACACATGCTTCCCGCGATTAAAAATTTTAAAATTGTGTCTACAGTCATTGAAATCGTTGTCATCTAACTTGCGACTGAATAATCGCGCGACTAAAATTGTTTGTTCCTGACCTAAAATCTAAAATCACTAATAAAAATATTGAGTCAATTCATAGTTGTCACTCAAGTCATGATTTTACTCAAATGGACGCTTGAGGTGGCTTTTGCCCTCTAGCACCATTTAAATTACCCACAAAGTATTCATATACCTACCTAAGTGAGTAATAAACACGATCATGTATGTTACATTCCGACTAAGAACTGTATAGATTTATAAGCTCCCATTTTAAATTCATTCAAGTCTTACGTGTATTTGCCAGAATTGATTTGAAAAGTCTTATAGCTATATTGAAAATGTATTTTTTTCATAGTTTTTTCCAACAGCTAAGATTTTAAATTCAAAAACAATTTTTAAAAACCAATCTTTTACTTTTGTACTTTTGCCAAATGCCAATGTATTAAGCCTTATTACTTATAGTTTAGCAGGTTGAGTCATACGCGTTTCAATTTGAATTTCATTTACTAGCTTAATATTAAGAAATCATCTAAATTTTAATTTTAACAATTATGGTCGATGGCCAAACCCTCAGATCTTTTATCCCTCGTTTAGGCTTCAGCTCAAATCTTACAGCACTTGCTGCACTACTTTTTAAATGTGGAACTCTATCAGACAAAAATGACATAGAAAGATAGGTATGTATCTACTTAATTTCTTCGAAATTACTATTGTTTTAAAAATCCCTGTGTGTTTCGGTAAACCAGTTTCCAATGAACGTATAGAACGATTTTGAAAAAAATACCATTCAAAATTTAGAACATCTGCTTCTGAGAGTAATGAGTACTCTGGATTACAGTAGATCTGTATAATGAAGATTTTGTTTTTAACTGCTAGTGGCCTAGGGGTCAGTGTAGTTGTACATACAAATGAGTTCACACTTGTTACTTTAATGAGATTTACACAACCCCTAATCTTATACCAGTTTTGAACAACGTCTCTTTCGGTAAACATTTTTCGAACCATTGTTTCAGAGTTGAATTGTAAGTAATTTTACTCTAATAGTAAGCTGGAAGCAAAATTCGTATTCATTATTTTCTTGTAATTGAATATTTTTTTTTTTACCTGCCTTTCCCAATTTTTGTGAAAGAATAAACTATTGAATTCGGGTCTTAAAGGAAGATCACTGAATATAGTGTTGGGAAAGATCAGTTCTATGGTGTGTCTTTTATTATTTTTTTCAACAACATATAGTAGGTACCTAAGTAACTATTTGTTTTTGTAATTTTTTGACAAAAAGATTTATGTAAGATCAATGATGCAGCAGACCATAAGATTTTTCTCAAGATATTGAGTAGGAAACATTTAACTATAGTTTACTTCTATGTAGTATCAGTCAGGTAGAAGCAAATATTGGTACTTGAAGTCGTACCTACCTACCTAGCGGTACCTTAAAGTGCTTGTGTTCGAAAATAACAATATTTTTGTCATTACTTCATTCAACTAGTGTTTTTAACTATGGCAGGATGAAATATTTGTTGTTGTTTTTTTAAGAAATGAAAAAATATACTTCAAGGTTGAAATAGTATACCTACAAATTGTTACCATGTGTTTCATGTGAAGGACGCTAAGAAACATCATTTTTTTTTTGGTTTTCTTATTGTGCCCATCAGGGTTGGATATACGAAAACTCGACGGGTTAATGCCCGTGCCCGTCATGTGTTCATACGCTCCACATGAGACATGACTCATATCTACTGTCAAAGATACAAAAAGGGAAATTATATCGTGGGCACAACGCCAAAACCACGAAATGGTAACTGAGTTACGAATAACAGAGTTACGCGCGACAGAGTTACGGCCGTCAAAGTTACGCGAAACCGAAGTTACGAAAAACTAGAGTTACGAATTCTAAAGTTATGTTAAGCTATGACATGTGATTTTTGGGTAAACCGTAATATTAAAATGTAAAAAAATTTCAAAAACCACGTTTTTGGATTTTTTACATAATGGGAAATAGTTTAATTAAATCTTATTATAATTATGCCTCATTTTTTCATAAAAAGCTTTAAGATAAGATCTACTTTTACCATAGGAGCAAGTACGTGCGACCCCAGTCGTGCATTTTATTTAATTTGTGTTGTAGCAAAATATATTTCTGTGATTTAAATGTTGTTTGTATATTTAAAAATCTACTGCGGTATATTGCAATCTACTGCGCTTTTTCTTGAAATATACTGCGCTCAATTATCTCTGGGGTGGCAGCGCTGCTCAGTACTTTTTGTGCCAGCATAATTTCAACACTGAAGAACTTGGCTCCCTTTTTTGTATGTTTTTGTTGTGATTTTACTAGTTTTTGCAAGATATTTCTGTAAAATTTAAAATCACTTATATTTGGTTATTCTAGCACCTTTCCCTAGAAAATCTCAAACTTTCGATATTTCCTAATTGGGAGTTGTGTGATTGTATGAGTTACCAGTCTTTTATATGTTTCGAATATCTAAGGGTGGTGCCCATGCCCTCCGATTAGAGAGAATGTCTATTTTTAAAATATTTCTTTGGCATAAGATTCTACCAAGTTATGTAAGATTCTATCAGATGTGGTCTTTAATATTTGATAAAAATTCATAAAAATGTGCAGTTACCACGCCCGCCCCCGAACCCTCAAATTTTCGTTTTTTTTTCTTTTGTATGCAACACAAGACCCATCACTCTGGCAAATTACAAGTTTCCACGATAACGGGAAGTTCTCCATAATTTTGATGATCTGTCAGTGAGTGTGTTAGTCAGTCAGTTAAGGTTTTTGCAATTTTTGAAGGTTTTATCTCCGAAACTACTCATAGTTTTTTGCTCTTAAAATAATTGTTTGCTATGTTTAATATTCCGCTCCACCTTCAACCTAAAAAAAAAAAACAGTTGACATTCCCCCCACGCAAACTTGTTCTATAGATAAATTACATGCCACCCCCAAATTATTCCACATACGAGGATCCAAACATAAAGGGTCAACTACTGTTATCGCCCCCTTTTCCTTGAAACACGCAATTCACTTTCGATTTTCGTATAATATGATTCCTTTCCTCCCCCAACAGAAAAACTCAAACTTTCACCCCACACAAACAATACAAGAAAGGAAAAATCGCAAAGTAAAAGTTCATACCAAACAAAAGTTCAATGAACTCGTTGCTGCCACAGTCAAAGAAAATATCGAAGCAAATTGTGTTAAATAAAACTTCCTTTTCATAGAGTAGGGGAGAATGGGAATATTTTGTTAGCCATTTACCTATATAATGTTGTGCGGCACTCCCTCAACCCTCTCCCACTAAAATGCTACTTGGGAAATTCTTATCAAATTACCCCAAGCTTGAGTGAGTGAAAGTGAGTGAGGAACAAATAAATGTGTAGGAGGTACGGAATGGAGAAATTTAATGCTAAAGGACTCTTTAGGCTTTGGCGCATTGTCATTTTCGATTTAAGTTTATGATGGAATTTAGTTTGAAATATGTTTCCTTTCATTTCATCCCCTTATTTACGAAAAATAAAAGTAAATACTTAGGAAAATATGTAAGAAAGAGGGGATTGCATTTTCTTCAAAAAGAAAATAAAAGACACAAAGTGGTTGGGTGACAAATGGCATTAATAAAGAAAACTTCTAATGTCTTTGCTGGGTTTCTATAGTTATAGCCTGTAAAAGTCCTTGATATAATTGAATTTAAGATAATAATAAACTACTTGCGCTATTTTGTATATCATAACTTTATAGAACTTATGTATGTTTTGTCCACTTTTCCCCTTCTTGAGTTCAATAAAAAATATTTTTTTAATTTGATTTTATAGGTACAATATTATATCTCTAGAATAGTTCCTCGTCAACAGGGTCTCAATAAAATTAACGTACAAGAATTTTTAAATAATAATTATGGGGCATTCCACCGTAGGTACAATTAAATGACTATTTTCTTCCGAGATAAAATTCCCATACAAGTTATAGATAATTTGTATGGGATCCATTTTAGCTCGGCTTAAATTTTTTGATAATTTGTATGGGAGCTAAAATTTAGCGTGAGCTGCGTACCAGGCTTTAATTAAAAGATACACCAACTTAATTATTTTTGACACTAGACAGCGTTTTTTCTTCTGTCACGGGTGGGACAAATAAAAGAAGTGCATTTTTTTCGCAGAATGTCTGCGAATTTACTTCAATGTTTTATTTAAATAAGGAAGTATTCCTTATTTTTCCTACACAAAACATTCGCAAGTTCCCTTGAGAGAAGAGTCTTAATGGTCAAATGTCATGGAACTACATAAAACTAAGACAATCCAACTTCCCAGCAAATAGTTTTGTCTGAAAAATCATTTTATAATTTAAAATAAAGAAGCAAGTTTATATTCTGTGGCACTCTCAAAGGAATAAATACTACTTCTTGATAAGCATATTTATCGGAGTCTTAGATTGTATAGGTACAATATTATATGTATCTTTGCGGTTTAATAGGAGAAAAATAGGTCGCTTTTTTATATTCTTCCTAATTTTAAAGGAACAAATTATACAACATTTTAAGCTTTCCTTTTTTTAATTTGTTGTATACAGAGAAAAATATGACCCGCTAAAAACTAACAGATTGCCATATTGTTTTACCTTCCATACATTTCATAAGGAAATCTTATTAAAATCAACGAATAATAAGGTTTTTTTAAGGAGATTTCTTATTATTTTTATAGAGAAAATCTTATTAAAATTTGACTGAAAAGTTGATTTTTTTTGCAACTTAGCACTAGAACAAAAATCGCGATCAATATTTTCATGGCAGGTTGGTTCAGGTGGTAAGGTGGGCGACTAAAGATTTGAAGTCTCCAGTTCGATTCCCAGCCTGGTCATCTTTTTTTTTATTTTTTTGCAGATTTTAAAACAATAAGGAAAACCCGATTGTTTTAATAAGGTTTCCTTCTTGGATGAAAACCATAGAGAAATCTTATTGTTTTTGTTCTATTTTATGTGGTCTATTTTTCTCTGTGTATATACCTATAGGAGGAGGGAAAGCTAAGGATTAAAAAAAAAATCGGACTCGAGATAACAATCAGACATGGCATTACGATGATAGAGAATGTCTGTTCGTCTGTAAGTACCTTGAGTTACAGCCAGGGGCGTACACACCATTGGGGCAAGTGGGGCGGTGCCCCGGGGCCCCCAACACGCCAGGGCCCCGTAAGGAGACAATGTAGAGAAGGCAACTGGTTATAAAAGTATCGAAGCAAAAAGATAAGATACTTGACATGAATCACTTCGGACACAAGAGAGACACATTATATTTTTCAGTGAATTGGTAGCCAGTCACATAATATTTCATCTAAAAAAAAGTATTACCTTAGGGGTCCCAAAAAAAATTGCTTTTTTGAAAGAAAAATTACATATTATCTTGGGGCCCCAAAAAATATTACTTACATAATTTTAGCGCCCAACAAATGATAGGTGCATCAGGGGCCCCAAAAAAAATAAGTGGGCGTATACGTCCTTTTTTATTTGTTCTTATTTTCTATATCAAAGGGGCCCCAAAAATGTAGTCTTGCCCAAGGGCCCCGACAACTCAACGTACGCCCCTGGTTACAGCCTAAACTACTGAACCGATTTTCTTCAAACTAAGTATAGTTAACAGTTTTGGGTGATTCCCTTGAAATTGACCAAAACTAACGGCCATATAACGGAAATAGAAAATTTAATTTTCTTCAACTCTAACGATTTTGATTAAAATTTGTGTGTGTATAGTGTTTAAGAAACAAACAAAAATATTTTTTGTACCGTTATCAACGGTACCTGACATAGAACGGCTTTTAAATATATGAATGTCTCGTAAACAACAAAGCTGATAACAAAAAATAATTATACAACAACGTTAAAATAAACGTTATATAAAAATTTCAACAAATTTTCAAAAACCACTTTTTTTTGGATTTTTAAAAAATATTTCAAATTTTTTTTTTGAAAACCCAATTTTTGGGAAACGGGTTGATGAATTATATGGAAATTTCGTTTTTATGTGTTGAATAATATTTTCTTTAAAATGGCATACCAACGTTTTTTTTTTGAAACATTTTTGTACCTATGCACAGAGAAAAATAGACCACATAAAATAGAACAAAAACAATAAGATTTCTCTATGGTTTTCATCCAAGAAGGAAACCTTATTAAAACAATCGGGTTTTCCTTATTGTTTTAAAATCTGCAAAAAAATAAAAAAAAAGATGACCAGGCTGGGAATCGAACTGGAGACTTCAAATCTTTAGTCGCCCACCTTACCACCTGAACCAACCTGCCATGAAAATATTGATCGCGATTTTTGTTCTAGTGCTAAGCTGCAAAAAAAATCAACTTTTCAGTCAAATTTTAATAAGATTTTCTCTATAAAAATAATAAGAAATCTCCTTAAAAAAACCTTATTATTCGTTGATTTTAATAAGATTTCCTTATGAAATGTATGGAAGGTAAAACAATATGGCAATCTGTTAGTTTTTAGCGGGTCATATTTTTCTCTGTGTGTATATAGAAAATTAGGGGAGAAGGGGCTACATTTGACACTAAGTTTTTAAAGGTCTGTATTTTCGAAAACTGTTAATTTTTTCCAATGTTTTGTTTTGTATATGATTTATTGACTATTCAAGATTATACTAACAGTAAATTTTTTTGTTTTACCATATTACAACATTTAAAAAAAATAATGTTTTCTAAAAAAAGTCATTTTGTCAAAAGTGCCCCGGGACCGGGGCACATTTGACTATAAAAGGGGTACATTTGACAATGGTGGATTAAACCATTGTGTGCATTATATTTTTAAAACTATCAGCGAATCTTGCTTGTCTATTGTTTAATTAGAAAAAAAAAATAAATTTTTGGTTTTAAACAATCTACTTAACCAGTATAACGAAAAAAAAAATCAAAAAATTTATTTTCTAAAAAGAAGAAGAAAAAACAAAAAACCATAAAATATTTCAAAAAATCTCTCCATTTAAATCTTAATCAAAATTAATCGATGTCGATTTATTTTTAAATAATTTATTTAATATATAATTCCCCAAAATAAACGTAAAACTGTGCCCACATTGCAAAAGTCAGAGGTGCCCCGAAGGAGCCACAGAACTGTTTTTATTTTTTTTTTTTCAATAACTAATACTATTTTTTTACAAAGCTTTAATTTACTTAATTTTAAGCTTAGTGCTATCAAAACATTGATTCACCATTAAAAAAAAACTGTTTTATTAGGTTCAGAAATCGCTTACATACCGGTGGTCAAAAATTAGATCAGAAATACAGAAAACACGTGGTACTTCGCGAAAAGTTAATGAAATACTGCGAAATTTCGCAAAATTTCTTTAAATCAAACTAAGCTTCTTTCTTCATCCAAACTATTGTTAATTAAGGGCAAGATCATACCGAAAAGCGCTAAGTCAAATGTGCCCCGGTGTCAAATGTACCCCCGCTTACCCTATTTAAAATAAAATGGGCTCTAACTATTTTTGAAATTCTTTTTTATACAAGAAATCAATTGGCATACTTGGTTTTGTGTAAAAGATTTTATTTTTGTTCACTACTTATTTTGAAATTCCTTAATAAAATCAAATTTTAAATTTTCCCTAATTTTGTTCAATAAAAAATTTTTAACATTAGAGTAACTTTTCCCATAAGAGCAAGTACTTGCGACCTCAGTAGCGAATTTTATGTTTGTCACACCGAAATCGGCGAATTAAAAACTTCTCATCCTCTTGCCCACAAACTCACTGCTTCTTAGACGGTTGAAAAATCTGTTTTTTTTTCTCCTCTGCGCTTAACGGGAAATCTTGGCAGCACTGCATATTGAAAGTTCCGAAAACAGCAGACACAACAAAATTTAGAGTTGTTTATTGAGGTTAAGCCTAGTGTACAGTTCTTCTAGCAAAAAAAAAAAAATTTCTTATGGGAGAGATTTTTTTTAGATTTTTTCCGAAAAAATATACACTAGCCCAAAAAATTAAGGGAACAAAAAAAAAAATCGTGATTTTTTTAGTGATTTTCGATAGGCTGTATCTCAGTAAAAATTGATCGCATCATGACAAAATAAAAAGCATGTAGTTTTAGGATTAAATGTTAAAATATTTTCTTTCTAACGGTTAAATAGCTAAATCGTTGGAACTGTTAAAAAACAAAAATTTTCCGATTTTTGTTTGCTTTTACTTTTCTCTTAAGAAAGTGGGAACATTTTTTCTGATAAAATGATTATTATTTTAAGAAAGGCTATTTATTTGGCTTTACGATTCATTTTGTTTCAAACTTCTACGATTTTTTTTTTAACTGCAATATCAGTCATCAAACCAAAAACCATACTTTTGACTTTGAGTATCAATATCTCAACAACGGATCACTGTACAGAATATTCAAGGACACATTTAAAAACTTCATTCAATTCTCTACAAAGAAATTAAGTTTGCTTTGTTAAACAAATTGTTTTCTTATTTTTTAGATTAATTGACAGTTTTTTAGAAAATTTACCGCTATTTAATTTCTATGGGTGATAAGATTAAACTGAGGCTTAATTATTGAAGCTTAATATACCTGAAATTAATATGCTAAGTTTCAGACTTATTCATCAAGCAGTTTTTCCGTTGTGATATTGATTCACCTCAATAGTGTTAAAAATTTTACACGGTGTTAACTATTTAAAGCAATTCACACACGGCCTAAACCTATTCTAAACAATTCATAAAAAATTAGTTTGGTAGCACAGATTTAAAACTGTTCAAAAAGTTAAGCCCAGAGAAATATCCGGGCTTAACAACTTAGCTTGAGGGGCTAACATGTTGTTGCATTTAACATTTATGTTTTCCAACTACCCCAAATCCATGATTTAGCGAAGTAGATACAGAATAAATTTCGAGATTTATTCGAGATTTAAATCTCGAGATTTATTCTACTACTTAGCTAAATCTCGAATTTAGGGTAGGTTGAAACGTAGTATAAATTGCTTAGTCCCGACTGCTTAATATTAAAATATAAAACGTAATAAAAAACCACACCTATAACAGTTTTCTTTACTCTTATTATTTTTTTTTTTGAATACTTTTACAAATGTCCATTTCGTTTGTTATATAAAAAGAAAAAGTGTGACAGGGTCGATCTCTATTAGCTTAGACAAATACCTTACACAAAAGATGTATATACCCGAGCATAATTCTATCTATCTTTTCTCAAAAGAAAAAAAGAGATAAATTGATTATAACTGTGCCTGTTGCGTTTTATGGCCAAAGATCCATATAGATCATGATTACAAAATAAAACGATCTGTATCAAAATAGTAACAGATTTCTTTATTCATCTGTTTTTCGCTCACATTTATCCAACTCATGCTCCTATTTTTCTCCTTACCGACAAACAAAGGCCATCTGTTGAGCAGAATAGGAACTAATTTTTGGTTCAATAAAATGATCCCGATAGAAATCAGGATAAAATTTGTTTTTGTTTTATGTGTAAATTTGATCTTGATCCAAATCCACATGAATAACAAAACCATGGTTAGTTACCCCGTTTGTATGACGGATTTAAAGATCAAATTGAATCTGAATTGAAATTTCGATCCAGGTATATGACTATACCAGATCGAGGAATCGAATTCAAATAGAATCGAAAACACAATTTTTCTTTTAAATATATTTGCAGTAAAATAGAAAAATCTAACCAAAAACAAGGTGCAAGTAAAACTAGATATCATAACACATACAAACAGTGAGTTTGCAAATAAAGCCTTAACTACATTGGCTCAAAAAGTGAAAAAGTACAAAAGTGAACATTTTCAAACGCATTTTTGTATTGTTTTTCGGGCTGGGAAATAAAAACAAATGATGCAGAAAACTTATTTTTTCGTCCAAAAAACATTTTGTTTACTCTTTTTTACAAAAAAAATTGCACTTGCGAGAAAAAAAAATATTTTCACTTTTGTACTTTTTCAAAAAGTGGTAAATGTAGTTAAGCCTTAAGACAATCACACACAATTTCCACCATATACCCCGTTTGTATGGCGATTTGAATCCGAATTGAATCAGGATTTAGGTCTATATACCTGAATCGAATTGAATCCAGATTAGTCGATCCGCGATCCGACTCGGAGAGCTGAATCGAATCGAAAATATGCATATATACCTAACGAATTGAATACTCGAGATATAATTTATGGTGGAAATTGTGTGTAATTGTCTTCTTATTTGCAAATTCACTGTATGTATATGTCTAATGATATCTAGTTTTACTTGCACTTTGTTTTTGGTTAGATTTTTCTATTTACTGTAAATATATTTAAAAGAAAAATTGTGTTTTCAATTCTATTTCAATTCGATTCCTCGATCTGGTACTTCCATATACCTGGATCGAAATTTCGATTCAGTTTCAATTCGATCTTTAAATCAGTCATACAAATGGGGTAATAAATTATAGGTGTGTTTTTTATTACCACCGGGCTTAACTGGTTAAAAAAAAACGCCTCGGGGCTTAGCGAGAAAAATTGGCAGCACTACATGCTAAATGTTCCGAAATCAGCTGACACAAATAAATATAAAGTTGTCATATTTTTCGCTTTTGGGGTTTCTTGTGTGTTTTTGAAAAAATAAAGTTTAACTAACTATTAAATAAATATTTAAAATAATAATTGTCATTCCAAACATCAGTATTGATGTTTTTTAACAAATTCTAAACAATTTACGAACAAGTTAATTTGGTAGCACAGATTTAAATCTGTTGAAAAAGTTAAGCCCAGAGAATTCTCCAGGCTAAACAACTAAGCCCAAGGGGCTAAAGTGTTGTTGTATTTAACATGTAAATTGTTTCGCCCCGACTGCGTTTTTTTTTTGTCCAGTTAAGACCGGTGGTAATAAAAAACACACCTTATATCTCGAGTATTCAATTCGTTAGGTATATATGCATATTTTCGATTCGATTCAGCTCCCCGAGTCGGATCGGATCGACAAATCCGGATTCAATTCGATTCAGGTATATATAGACCTAAATCCTGATTCAATTCGGATTGAAATCACCATACAAACGAGGTAATAGTGTTTTATTGAGATAAGTGCTTTAACCCCTTTAATACATCGATCTCAACTGCAGCAGCAAAGACCAACAAACACATTCAGTGTAAGCCACGCCTTATGTTAAATAATTTTATTGCATACTTTTAGGATACTTATGAGTTTCGGAACTAGCCCTAATTTCCCATTTTTTGTTTCATCGTTGGCGGCATCTTGCTTCTTGCCTCCAAACCAACCCTGTTTTCACCGTTACTTTTTTGTGGCCGCCATTAAAAAACTTCATTTTTCTTCATTCGATTTTCACATCTGCATCAGATAGGACGAAAACGTGTGCTCGCTAATTTTATAAAAAATAAAATTAGAATCAAAATTCCATTTTTAACTTTTTTCCGTTTGGTGCAATCTTGTAATTTTTAATAATCTTTTAAGTTATAACCTTTTTATCTTTTTGGATAAAGTATTTTTCAATTCAATTTGTTGAAATACCTTACCCAAGTGTGGAAAAATTTATTTGATTGTGCTAATTTTTTTGACGAATTCAATAACTTCATCTTATATATAATTTGGTAAGTACAATAATATAATATATTTTTTTCTTATATCTTAATGAATTGAAATTATTTTTGAGTGTATTTTGTTTTGTAATGTGTTTTTTTTTTATTGAAATACCGTGTTCCGTTATTTTTGCTGTATACATACATACACGCTCATAGCAACGGCACGCCATCAACCCCTGTCTCAATGAATTTTTTTTAACGCGGCTTGTATTTGATTTGAATAACGGTAACGGTCTGGGTTTCTTCCAGATTGATTTTACAATCCTAAACAGTTTCAATATTCTTTCTAGAAATTGTAATAAAATAGCATAGAAATAATAATGTTAATGAATTCTTTTCTTGATGTCTGAGAACTCAGATAAAATTCATTTTACCAAAAGATTTGTGAAGAAATAAGACTGCCCTTTTTTGAAAAGTTATTTCGTTGCTCATTTTGTTTTTTTTTTTTTAATTTCTTGAAATTCAAATGAAATTTAATTTAATTATGGAATGGGTCTGTCCTTGGACACTTTGGTGTCTTACAATAGGAAATGGGTGCTTCGTCTGTACCTCGTTTTTAAATTATTTATCCTTGGTTTGACTTGCTTTATTTGAGATCTAAACAACCTTTTTTACATGATTACAATGGAAAACTCATTGTACAATTAAGACTTTTCTGGCGTGCTTTATTTTCTATAAGGTGCCATTTTTTGCACTTCTAATTTTAACAAGCTTTGTTGTTACTGTTCCCATTGTGTATTGTCCAAGGTAGAGTCTTTCTTTCAGTTAAGAGCCAAAAAGATTTGTTCCGCCCCTTTATCCACCTTGCATGCTTTGTATATAAAATCTATAGTACCTACTATCATGAAAAAAAAAAAAAACAGCGCCACCAAAATAGTAAGCTAACGAACGAACTAAAAAATATGTCAAATTTCAAACAGAAAAGTATATCTCATCTCTTTACTTCCATTATTGAATTCGATCTAAGCGCCCTCGCGACCACTCAGGTAACGAACAAACTAAAAAATTTCACTTCATGATAGTACTATAGATTTTATATACAAAAATCTTGCGTGTACTCGATTGATATCGTTGCAAAAACAAAGCTTCGCTATTGATCATTAGATGGCTCAACTTTTAATACGTGAATACTTTTATTTGAAAGATTAAAAATAAATAAAATAGTCGAGTCAAATTATGCACAAAATTGGTAAAATCTTGGAATTCAGGGAAAGTCGATGAATCTGTAAAACTAATATATAGATCTGCATTAATAAAAGGTCAAATAATAAAGTTAAAAAAAAAAATTTCACCGCTCTCGATTACAACAATTTTTAAGGACCGTTTACTGTCATTCCGTATGAAAGCGTTCAATCGGAATTGCTGTTTCATTTTAGATTTTGCTCAAACTTTGTAGGGATGTTCTCTAGGACTGTGTAAGGAAGCAAATCCATGATGATTTAATTTTAAGTTGCGTGGTTTCCCCGCTAACCGCATTTGAACTTTAGCAGAACGTCATTTTCACGTTACTATAGTTTTGCGTCTATTAAAGATATCTTTTTGTTTGAAACGGCATTTAATAGCTTAAGGGCCAATTTTTCAATAGTCAGATAAACCTCAGATAGAGCTCATTCCTAGGAATAAAAGTTTTTTTATATTGACTTTTATTCTTCTGATAGTCTAGCTGACGATTGAAAAATCAGGGCTAAGAATAGTAATTTTTGGATAAATATTAAAAAATTACGTATTAATTATCCCTAAAAAAAAAAAACAATTTTTGAAAAACTGGTAATTTTGCTGATTTTTCATGGTTTTTGACTGGCTCCAGAACCTTGGCTATTATACAGGGTGTCCCAAAAGTAATGGATCAAACTTAATATGCTGATAGGCCTACTTAAGGGCTCTCAGAATTTGGTAACTTGTTTATCCCAAATCCTTACGGTTTTCGATTTAATGCAATTCTTGTGAAATTTCGAAAAATCCCTACTTTGCAACAGTATTTTGCTTCCTGCGCCCACTATTGATTTTTGTTTTTTCAAATTCTTTACAAAAAAATTACCAAATAATTAGGAACAATAATTTAATCAAAATATTTTTTGTTCCATACGCCATTTCGCTGCAAATTAACTAACAGTTTCAAGTTTTATAAACAAATCAATTTCTAACTTTTATTTGAGATCAACACCGCAAAAAAAAATTGTACGGTGTGCGGATGGTTTATTATTTTAAAAAGTTGCCCTGTTATTGTAGTTTTCAAAAAAGTATAAAAGTTTCCAAAGTTGCAGTTAGATCTCAAAATATTACAATTTGAATTCAACAAAACAGGGTTCAAATGCGGGTAGCGGGGAAACCACGCAACTTAAAATTAAATCATCATGGATTTGCTTCCTTACAGTCCTATAGAACATCCCTACAAAGTTTGAGCAAAATCTAAAATGAGACAGTAATTCCGATTGAACGCTTTCATACGGAATGACAGTAAGCGGTCCTTAAAAATTGTTGCAATCGAGAGCGGTGAATTTTTTTTAACTTTCGGGTAATTCCATGAAAAAGTGGACACGAATTTTGAACAAATTATGCAGTCTTTTGTTACTTTTTTTATTAGCAAATTACTATTTACAAACGGCAACTCTTTATGCAAGTTGCAAGAAAAGATTCTTTGTTGTATTCCCTTATGGATAGACATAAAATTCAGGGAGTTTAATAATCTTAAAGCATTTTTATAGCATAATATCCCCCCGTGAGTGCTTAAATAAGTTAACATTTAAGCAAGCTTCGTTACACACTATTCGATTAAAAAAAACTTGAGTGAAAATGCATCTTTTCTTTACTTTTGGAACCACAAATCGCAGGTAACATGAGTTACCAAAATAATGTAACGTGAGTTACCTAAATATTTTAAAATTTTTCCTCGAAATATTGAAAAAATGTTTGGTTTTGTCACTCATATTAAAAGCTTGTAATTTTTTATGTATGGAATCTCCATTGAAAACAAATTGAGATTCTTAATTTCACATAAAAACTTGATACTGTCAGACTCTTAAAATTCGTGTCCGATTTTTGTAACGTGAGTTACCATCAAACTTTTATTTTTCCCAAGCAAATGTTAAAAATAAAGACAATTTTTTTAGTTAATTATGAAAGTAATAGTTATGCTCCATTCATGGATAGTAATTTCGTATCCATTTACATTAAAATTGAAAAAAAAAAAAAAAATAATTTATGTGTTGGAAATTTTTGTGAATGTAACGTGAGTTACCATGGAATTGCCCTTTCTTATTTGACCTTTTATTAATGCAGCCCTATACTAGTTTTAAAGATTCATCGACTTTCCCTGGATTCCGAGGTATAAATCTAATTTTACTCCACTAAAAAGTAAAAAAAACAACAAATGTTAGGAAACGTGTATTTATATTTTAAGTTCATTTTTTCATACAATATGCATGTAAATGACGACCGCGAAGAACAATTTTTTTTTGAACAGTTCTTTTTACATACCCAAACTTGTCCCCATCTCAAATATTATAGTGAGCCCATGCAGGGGGGCAGCATGCCCCCCCCCCCCCCCCCCATACCTATCTCACTTTTATACACCTCAAACTTCAAATTCTTCGTGGTCGTCATTTGCATATGTAGGTCCATTTTGTATGAAAAATTTAAATATTTATTTTTAAATCATACTAAGGGGTGCTTCTTAACCTTAATATTTTAAAGGTATTCTATTGAGACCCTAAGCAGACCCAAAAAACAGAACTCTAGGTGTGCGCCCTTAATGGAAAGTCGCCCCTTCTGTACATTGTCCAAGATTGCGAATTGCATGTGAGTGTTGTGCGCACAATAAAGGTGGAGTCTTTCTTTCAGTTAAAAGTCAAAAAGATTTTTTCCGCCCCTTTATCCACCTTGCTTTTATTCGATTGATGTCGTTGCAAAACCAAAGCTTTGCTTTTTATCCCAGATATTTTAACTGCTCTTAGGTGCGAACTATCCAAATATTGACTGAAGCTTTACGCCTCATCGCTCCATGATCAGCGAAGAATAAAAATGATCAACCATGGGGTCCGTTATATTCACTTAAAACAGGGAGGATTGCATACAGATCTAACCTTATCTTAAACCAGAACTATAATTGGAGAAAGCTAATGTCAAATCCTATGTTTTTGTTGTTCTTTTTTTTTTTTTTTTTTTTTGACTTTTTGACTTTTTGACAAGTTTTCATCCGTCAAGTGCGGTTGCGAGAGCTGTTGCCCTCCGTTTTATCCGACGCTTCAGTCACCTTTAGCTATATGTATCCGCTCCACCTCCATAAATATCCACACATAAGTTTCTGCAGCCCCTCCTGGATCCCCCATTTCGAAATATTTTTTGTGAGCTTACGGAAAAAATGGTATTGTATTTTGAATAGGTACTGTACCTACAAAAAAGAAAAATGATTTCAATCCTTTTCGAATGTTCTGGTTGATTTTACTTGTACAGTGGTAGGTACCTAGTTTAAATCCGGCTTCAGAAATCAGTAATTTAAAATAGCTACTTTGCTATTCGATTCACATCAAAGTCTAAAATAAGAAGCGTTTAAATGCGGGCTAAAATTCAACTTAAACAATTTTTGTTTCTTTAGAATTTTTAAAACAGACGTATGCAACGCTTTGTTTTCGAAAGTGAGTTTTTTTAAAGCCAGTTTGACGTGGCAAAGGAAGGAAATCTTTCCATTCACATGAATCGAATACTGAAAGGGGGTGTAGATCTCGTTCATCTTGGTTTTAAAAATTTTAGTGGGGCTTTCGCAGTTAAAATTTTAATTAGATTATCAGCCCTATTCTGAATGTGCAATTGTGTTCTTAAACGAAAAATTTTCTTGAACCAATTGAGGTTTTAAAACCAATTTAACTGTGTTGACGGTTAGTACTGCAGATTCAACGTCAGCAGGGTTCCTCAATTTCAATGGATGATTTTAATTTGCTTCGCTTGAGTTTCGAACATCATCAGAGGGCTCCTTTCGCCAACTTGTTATTTTTTAACTGTTAATACAACAAAAATTAATTTTTTCTTTTTAAAATGAATAAACCTATTAAATCAAATCAAATAAAAAAAAATGAATGATATTCTGGAAATTTATCGACAATGAAATAGATTAATTATTTGAAATTTCTTCTTCTTTTTGATGCAATACACAAACCGTTCTTGTAAAAAAATGTAAATGACTTGACAAGAAATAGGTACTCTTATATCGGCGTTTTTTTCTCCAAAAAAAAAAAAAAAAAACAGTTATCCACCATTCTTTAAACATACAGCTATGCACAGTTTTGATTTTTTTTTTTTTTTTACAAAAATTGAATATTTTGGGATGTACCTATGATTACATACTATAATTTTTACTTCATTACATGAATTAGCTGATGAGGATACATAAAATATATATCGTCCCGTTTCTGCGTGAACCACGTATCTACAAAGCAAATTTTGTTCAGTTCTTAAAAGAAATATAAATTTTTCTTGAAATTAGAAATATGAATTGAACAAAAGGAAATCAAGTTATGTTTAAGACATATTGATTGAGTTGTTTCTACACTTAAACCTTTATAACTATTATTTCTGTAAGTTTTAGAACAATGTTTAACAGAAAATTAAATCTTTTAAAAAAATGTACTTACGAGGTTCAAGCAGAAACGGGACGATATGTAATTAAAATCAATTTCATCAATCAATGTCAATTCAATTAAAAAAGTTAACTTGAAGAGATTACCAATCGTAAATATTTTCTTGTGGAAAACAGAAATAACCGACATTCCTAAAATCATAAAAATTACCATTTCTAAGCAAAAAATGCTTAAAAAATCCTTGTTTCATTTTTTTGAAAGTATAGGTACCTTCTTTGGGTTGTAATATTTACACTTAGTACCATTTCACACATAGTCGGCGATGGCTAACCGGCCCGGTTTTTCTTCATATGTTTTCAATGTATGCGTGTGAAGGCGCTCATAAGAACGTGTGTCCAGCAACCGGCTAGACACACCGGGCCGTTGACCCGGTTCCCGGCTATGTGTGAAATGGGCCTTAGGGCGGAGGACAAGTCTCATTATATGAGACTATGAGAACAATAGTGGCGTAAGCCATAAAATTGAGTTTTGAGCTACGAGACAATTAAGAAACAGGATTTGTTTAAAACAACAATTTTTTGAGAAACATCTACTTTTGAGTGTAGCTAGCTGCATAAATCTAGTTTTTGTATTTTCGACTTAAAAGATTATGGAAACTACTACATACAACTATGGACAAAGGAATAAAACAATTCTGATTTTTCTTACAAAAATTGAATTTATTTGGGACACAATGCACTTAAATGTTATAATTTTTCAGAACATGAATTAGCTTATGAGGATTCATAAAATTTATACAGTGGCGAGCAAAAAAATAGCAGCGATTTGAAAAATATTTTCAATAAAGCATTAAACATTAAAAGAGCTTTGATTTTGGAAATTTTTTTAGGTAAAACTCCTTAAGTTTCTACTTGGACTTGGCCTTATATCTTGTATCAAAAGTATAATTATACAGCTCTGGCACCTGAATAGTTTGCAAAACATTATGCTGCTATTACTCCGACACCACATGAAGCTTAAATGGGTCTTCCAACAAGATAATAACCCAAAAAACACTAGCAGAGCAGCCAGGCAATGGTTTCAAGATACTAAGATTGAGGTCATTAAGTAACCTGCTCAGTCTTTCCGACCTCAATCCCTTCTAGAAACTTTGGAGGGATAAAAAAGGAGATGTGTCTTAAGCCAAAACTTAAAATAACGGGAGCTATGAACCGTTGTTGAGCAGGTTTGGTGATCTATAGCACCTCAAAGATCTCATGGACTTTAGGACTTCATGGAAGGTCGTTGCGAAGCGGTAGTTAAAAATAACGGTCATGGGAGCGAGTACTACCTTTTCTCTGATAAAATACCGTTTAATTGAACTTTTTTCGCCCTTGTTTTATTTAAATTTAATAGAAAAAGAAAATCACTGCTATTATTTTGCTCGCTTAAATTTGAGGCTTATTTTGTTTTTGGATTATTTCTTAGCTTAATAGAAATAAATTAAATTCCATTTTTCCTAAAATTTAAATTTTAATGAAACTTAAGGAGTTTTACCTAAAAAAATTTCCAAAATCAAAGCTCTTTTAATGTTTAATGCTTTATTTAAAAGTACCTGGGTGACCGAGCTTTGCTCGGTATCCTTAAATGTTATAACTTTCAGTGAAAAAATTCAAATGTAAACAGCAATTTTTTGGAGTGGGTTTGAGTTTGCAGTTTTCGCGGGTTACAAAACACCACATTCCCACTTTATAATCCAGTTTATTTAAGTTTGAATATACGATCAGCAATGAAGAGAAGGGTTACAGGAATCTGCATTATCGAAAATGCTTACAGCAATGAGATATCTTTTTGTAGGGATTTTTCGAAATTTCTCAAGAATTGCATTAAATCGAAAACCGTAAGGATTTGGGATGAACAAGTTACCAAATTCTGAGAGCCCTTAAGTTCACCAATTAGCATATTTCGTTTGATCCATTACCTTTGGGACACCCTGTATATTATAAGATTGACATTAGGTCAACGGTGTTGCTTTTTGTGAGTTATTTTATTCTTATACGTTAACAATAGTCGCATTAAAACGAAAAAAAAAGTAAAACAAAGATAATTAGTGATACCAAATCAACAAATTACTTAAAAGTTTCAATGCATGATCAAAAAAGTCATGATCTAAAAAATTTTGTTTAGTTATTGTAACAAAAAGAAAAAGAACAATGCGTAACACATGGAACCATCCCTCAAAAATTTATTGAAATCGTTGAATCTGTCTCCGCTAAAAAAAAAAAAACAAATATAAGAGAAAATACTTCCAAAATGTTGTATTTACCTAGAGGATAAAACCCTCAAAATTTCATCGAAATCTTTTAATTTGTTACCAAAAAAAAAATTCTATGTTTAAAAAGTGGGCTTGGCAGTGGGCGGATTTTTCCAAAAAAAAACTTCCAAAACTTTTTACTTTCTTAGATAAACAAACCCTGAAAATTTCATCGAAATCGTTAGAGCCGTTTCCGAAAAAAACTTATATGTTAAAAAAGTGGGCGTGGCAGTGGGCGGATTTTTCAAAAAAAAACTTCCAAAACTTTTTAATCGCTTATACAAACAAACCCTGAAAATTTCATCGAAATCGTTAGAGCCGTTTCCGAAAAAACTTATATGTTAAAAAAGTGGGCGTGGCAGTGGGCGGATTTTTCAAAAAAAAATTCCAAAACTTTTAACTCGCTTATATAAACAAACCCTGAAAATTTCATCGAAATCGTTAGAGCCGTTCCCGACAAAAACTTATATGTTAAAAAAGTGGGCGTGGCAGTGGGCGGATTTTTCCAAAAATACTTCCAAAACTTTTTACTCGCTTAGATGAACAAACCCTGAAAATTTCATCGAAATCGTTAGAGCCGTTTCCGAGATCCCAATTTTATATATATTTATATATATATATACATATATATAAACAATTTTAGCTCGTTTAAAGTTATAAGATATTTTTCAAATCGCTGCTATTTTTTTGCTCGCAGCTGTAGGTAGGTACATAAATGGAAACTATTGCATTTCAATTCAATTTTTTAAAATTTATAATTTTTGGACATCTTTATTTGTTATGGACAAGGAAATAGTACACATCCTAAAATCGTAAAAAAAATCTTAGCAAACCAATATCTTACAATTTCCAATACATTAAGTATTACCAAATTAGTACTTTGTTAGTTGACCACGGTTTTTCAACATTGCTTGGCACCTCTTTTGGTTAACCATCAACTAACATCTACTTTCTGAAGTAGGGCACCAGCTTCTTTAATTCTGGCGCAAAGATCGATCGAATTTTTAAATTTTTTCCTATGGAGTTAAGATCGTGTTTTTGAGCTGGCCAGGTGCAAACGTCATTTTTTCGTCCGAAAACCAAGTGTAAATTCACAAACGCATCACTGCAGAGATGATTTGCGATTATTCCAGTAGCACGTTCATAAACGCAAATAACACTGTGCAAGTTTTTTGAAAAATTTTTTTGAGACAGGTGCGCGATTAACTGTTTCGCCCTATTTCGGACCCGAGAAATCGATTGGCGTCATTAGTTTTTCGATTTATCGGTACGGCTTCGAACAAAATTTTTTTTGAAAGATTTTCAATTATTTTGAGAATTTTCCGTTTTTTTTAGTCATTTTTCATCCAAAAACAATATTTATATTGTTAATAATTCTGCTCAAACGTTATTTGCTACCAGTAGAAAGACATTATAAACAATTTTGAACAATTTATTTGAAAATTTAGTGTTATTTTTTGAAACAATTTAAAAAAATCGAAAATTTTTACATTGTTAATCGTTTTTTCGCTGTTTTTGTTCTCTTTTGCACAAATACATTGAATGTTTTCCATTAAAAATTAATTTAACTGTTAATTTTGTGTTGGTTAAACTTCGACAGTCTATCGATAGCATCGATAACCAAAAAATATCGAGTATATCGATACTTCACAAAACTATCGATAGTTTCAATACTTCCAAATTACTTTACCACAAGATTACCGATATTATCGATAGTTTTTTCTCAAAACTATCGATACAATCGATAATGGAAACTATCGATATCTACCAAACACTATGTTAATTCGTTGTTTTTATCCAATGTCAAACGAAAACTCAACTTGTAGTTCAAATTGTGTTTAATTAATTTCAAAGCTATCGATAATATCGGTAGCCTTGTGGTAAAATAATTTGGAAGTATTGAAACTATCGATAGTTTTGTGAAGTATCGATATACTCGATATTTTTTTGTTATCGATGCTATCGATAGACTGTCGAAGTTTAACCAACGCTAAATTAACAGTTAAATTAATTTTTAATGGAAAACATGCCATGTATTTGTGCAAAAGAGAACAAAAACAGCGAAAAAAGGATTAACAATGTAAAATATTTCGATTTTTTTAATTTTTTTCAAAAAAATCACTAAATTTTCAAATAAATTGTTCAAAATTGTTTATAATGTCTTTCTACTGGTAGCAAATAACGTTTGAGCAGAATTATTAGCAATATAAATATTGTTTTTGGTTGAAAAATGACTAAAAACAGTGGGAAACTCTCAAAATAATTGAAAAAACTTTCATAAAAAATTTTGTTCGAAGTCGTACCGATAAATCGAAAAACAAATGATGCCAATGGATTTCTCGGGTCCGAAATAGGGCGAAACAGTTATTCGCGCGCCTGTCAAGAATTTCGACTTGCACAGTGTAATAAGCATCACTTAAAATGTCTATTGTTCATTATTGCAAAATTTGATAAACTGATGCGCAAATAAAAAAAAGCATCAAGAATTTTCTTGATAAGTTGTTGATGCCGACGAGAGTTGGAGTAAAAAAGGCGGAAAAGGACAACGAAAAGTATTTAATCAAGTTCCAAATTAATTAATTTGATGAATTTCAGGGAATATTTTACCAGCCCACAAACTAAACCAAATTAAATTATGAAGGCTAATTTATTGCAGGCAGAAAATCGAATCTCAGTATTGTGGAGGAAAGTTCTTTGAGAGTTAAAATGTGTGGCTCCAGATTTTAATTACAAGAAAGAGTTTTTATTAGTATCAAGTCCATCATTAAGCAAAAATTGTTTTTAAACGTAAAGCAACGATCAGCATCGCAAAAAAACAGTGATGCATAATCACTACCAAAAAATTTGACGTTTGTGAATTTACCCCTTTACTACTTTTGATGCATGTTTGGGGTCATTATTATTCTTCACTGAATTTTTTGTTAACTTCAGTCATAATTATGCGAGATAATTTATTAGGCCCACATTTGCATTTCTTTATAATCGCTCTATCCACTCGTAGTTATGAAAGTTTTGTGGGAAAGAGGTTCTTGCATTTAATTTTCAGATAAAATTTCTATTAGTTTTTACTAAATATTTGAAAATCCACCATTAACGCAAAAAATTTCAAGTTTTACCTACATATTTGAGAAGGACTTTTTCCTTGATTGTGAAAATCGAAAATAATTTTTTTTTTTTTGGCATTTTTACTAACTTTTTTTTAAATATTATTATTTTTTATGTACCTAATCATATAAATTTATATCATTTATATAAATTTATATCATTTTTTATTTTATCACGTACATTTGCCAAATTTCTAGGTGCAACTAGAAAACAATGTACATTTGAGTTTATTTCTCAAACTTGTAAGTTAATTAATTCTTTTAAATATAAACTCAATGCTTCTTCATTTAATTTCTTCAACTTTTAATGAAATGAATATGTTTTTTTTTTTCGAAATTATGTTTGTAATTCACTTTTAACCGATTTTTTGAACACCAACGTTCTGTTTTTCAAAAAAAAAAAATCAAATTCCTATTTTGTTTGTTGAATCTTGAACTGAACACACTGTCTTTCGGACATCACTCCGAATATCATGGCGCATGTCGCAAAAAAAAAACTTGACGTTTACCCAGCAACAAGAAATTCGCTGTCAACAATATCACTCGACATTAGCAAAATTATGTATACAAACTAACCAAACGAAAAGAAAAAAACAAACTTCCCCCTGTCCCGTTCAAAGAGCGAGCAGCAGCAACCACATTTCCCGGCTAAATACTAAGCCCAGATCTCGTGTTTCCCTTTTTTTATGTACTGGGATTGTTGTAATAATATGTGTGGTGGTATTTGAGATTGCTGCGATCGGGCTTCTGCTGGGAAACTTAAATACAACGCAAACTTTTGTTGTGTTTTTATGCTTTTTTTGATTGTATTGAATTAAAAATTCCAAGCTCCAGTTGCTGACACGAAAAAAAAAAATGTTTTATTCTTCCGTAGGAATGGCTGACGAGTGGGACGACGTAGAGCAGGTAAGTTTTCGGACGGCGCATATGGATTTTGGTTGGAATCCTTTGCATTAATACTTTTTAAGATGAGATTAGCTAGATTTTAAAAATTGACTTGTTGCTTAGGAGAGTTCTGGCAAGGCTTTTGGTGGAGGTGGCGGAAGCTACAAGAATAACGATCAGGAAGAATCTGGAGGAGGCTGGAAACCAGATGCCTATTCCAACGGCGACGACCAGGAAGATGGCGGTGGTGGTGGCTACGGTGATGGTGGTGGCCGAGGCAGAGGACGAGGACGTGGTCGCGGAGGCGGTAAGAAATTTGTCATTTAATCGCTCAAGCATGTTAATTATTTTCTATATTCTCTCGTATTAGCTCGAGGTAGAGGAGGTGGTGGTGGCCGGTACAACGGTGACGGAGGAGGAAGACGCGAAAATGGCGATAACGATGAGGGCGGCTATGGTGGTGGTGGCGGCTATGGAGGAGGCGATGGTAAGTAGCAAACACGTGGTTTATAGAGAGATTCTTTTAAGAATAAGTCTGCTTTTCAGATTATGGTGGTGGTGATGATCGCCGGGGAGGTGGACGTGGTCGAGGACGCGGCCGTGGTGGTGGCCGGGGCGGACGAGGCGGAAGAAATGGTGATGATTTCAATTCTTCCTTCAACAACAACAAAGGCGAGAATGAAAATGGAGAGGAAGGAGGTGAGCCACAGAAACCTCGAGAATTCTATATCCCCCCAGAGCCAACAGACAATGAAGATGAGATGTTTAATCAAGGCATCTCGACTGGAATAAATTTTGCCAAATATGAAAAAATTCCAGTGAAGGTAATGAAAGACTGTTGCAGATGTTTAATTACTACAGATGATGAATTGCATTTTTTTTTTCTTTTTTAAAAAAGGTTTCTGGTGAAAATCCTCCAGCAGCATTCACTTCCTTTGAAGAATCCGGTCTTAGAGGGCTGGTTTTGGAAAACGTCAAGAAATCTGGCTACAATGTGCCCACTCCGATTCAGAAGACCTCGATTCCTGTTGTCCTGGATAAACGTGATCTCATGGCTTGTGCCCAGACTGGTTCTGGAAAAACAGTAAGTTTGTGATGTTCAATTTGGGAATTCATTTTGATAATAAATTTTGTTCTATTTTAGGCTGCTTTCCTCTTGCCAATTATCCATGGACTTTTATCTGATAGTTCAGATCTCTCTATCGGAAAACCTCAAGCCTTGATTGTCTCACCAACTAGGGAATTGAGTATTCAGGTAATAAAGATAAAACATTGTCAAAATGATGTAATATTTTAATCTACTTCTAATTTCCTACTTAGATTTTCAGCGAAGCCAGAAAGTTTGCCCTAGGATCATATCTGAAGTTAAGCAATGTATATGGTGGCACATCATCTAAGCACCAAGGCGAGAATATTGCGGTTAGTTTTTTCATTTTGTTTTTTAATTCTTGAAATGTTTTCTAATCTACTCCGAAATTTGTGTTCTTATCTAATTTTTACAGAAAGGTTGCCACATTCTCATTGCTACTCCCGGTCGTCTGCTTGATTTCGTCGACAAGGGTTTCATAACATTTGAAGACACACGTTATATCGTCCTGGATGAAGCTGATCGCATGCTAGATATGGGTTTCATGGAATCCGTTGAAAAGATTATGAACCATCCAACTATCCGTCCAATGGAGGAACGTCAAACATTGATGTTTTCAGCAACATTCCCCGAAGAAATTCAACGATTGGCTGGTCAATTTTTGAATAATTACATTTTCGTTGCTGTTGGTGTAGTTGGTGGAGCTTGCGCCGATGTGAAGCAGAAGATTTATGAAGTTTCAAAGTTCCAAAAGAGAGCGAAGTTGCTGGTGAGTTTAATTGAAACGAATTGTTATTTTATCTACACATAGGAGTATTTGCACTTATTGTTCTTATCAGTTGTCAGTTGTGTGTTTTCTTCATAGCTAATGTTGAATTATAAGACTAAAGGCTATTTTATTTTAATCACTTAAAATTGAACTAAACTAATAGACCGAGAGCCGGGAGCAGATTTCTTGCGTGAGAGGTAACCGATTCATATAAATGTCAGAGGTAGTGTGGGTCATGGTGATGACGAATACCTTAGTCTGCCTGCATTTATTTGGGGCGTTGTCGAGAAAAAGCGCATCAAAAGTACCATTTTTCTGAAAATCGATTTAGTGAGGGTAACCACTTAAAATTTATAGATAACCAACGCCACATACTCACTGATAACAAGGTATTCGTCATCACCATGACCCACACTACCTCTGACATTCATATGAATCGCTTACCTCTCACGCAAGAAATCTGCTCCTGGCTCTTAGACTATAAGGGATTTTGACGTTTTTAAATTTCGATTTACAACAATAGTGGTTGTATTTGTAAAGGTATCGTGTTTAAGCTCTATGAGATGCACAGCAAATTATTTCAGGGAAGATTTTTGGTTTTCGTAACTACTAGTAGTCATTTTTACAGCTGCGAGCAAAAAAATAGCAGCGATTTGAAAAATATTTTCAATAAAGCATTAAACATTAAAAGCTTTGATTTTGGAAATTTTTTTAAGTAAAACTTCTTAAGTTTCATTAAAATTTAAATTTTAGTACAAATGTAATTTAATTTATTTCTATTAAGCTTAAAAATAATCCAAAGACAAAATAAGCCTCAAATTAAAGCGAGCAAAATAATAGCAGTGATTTTCTTTTTCTTTTAAATTTAAGTAAAACAAGGACGAACAAAGTTCAATTAAACGGTATTTTATTAGAGAAAAGGTAGTATTTGCTCCCATGACCGTTACTTTTAATTACCGCTTCGCAACGACCTTTCATGAAGTCTTAAAGTCCCTGAGATCATTGCGGAGTTATAGATCACCAAACCTGCTCAGCAACGGTTAATAACTCCCGTTATTTTAAGTTTTGGCTTTAGACACATCTCCTTTTATATCCCCCAAAGTTTCTAGAAGGGATTGAGGTCTGAAAGACTGAGCAGGTCACTTTATGACCCCAATTTTAGTATCTTGAAACCATTGTCTGGCTGCTCTACTGATGTGTTTTGGGTTATTATCCTCTTGGAGGACCCATTTAAGCTTCATTTGCTGTCGAAGTAATAGCAGCATAATGTTTTGCAAACTATTCAGGTGCCAGAGCAGGTAAATTACAGTTTTGATCCAATGTATTAGGCCAAGTCCATAGTAGCAGAAGTATCCCCAAAACATTATACTGGACCCTCCTAGTTAATTAGTTTTTTTAATGTATCTAGTTTTGAGTTTCGTTTTCCATAGTCGTTACACAAATTGCCGAGGCCCTAAATCACCATAAAGAACCAATTTTCTCTCATCAGTCCAGAGAATATTCAAGAGAATATAGAAGGTTTAATATTATGTTTTGGGGATACTTCTGCTACTATGGACTTGGCCTAATACATTGGATCAAAACTGTAATTAACCAGCTCTAGCACCTGAATAGTTTGCAAAACATTATGCTCAATATTAATATTAATAGTAATAAAAAGCCAAAAAATGATATTATTTTAAATCAATTTAATTCTCTTGAAATAAAATCTCGATGGATATTTCAAAACAATAAGATTTTGATGATTTTGACTTAGGATTTTCGAAACATTAATTGAAAATGTGGCAAAATCACAACACCAGTGTTCACCATCTGAAGATATTAACCTAATAAATGTTCTACCAGAGTGACATATCGCCGCTGTAGTTCTAATACCTCGTAACCCAGAAAAAGGCGATTTTGGACTAATGATGCAATAATATTGTTGATAAAAATCCGGATGTAATAGAAAAAACCCTTTTTCCCTAACATCGATATTTTCAGAGCCTCGCTTAATCAAAACCAGATCATTTGTATTAATTCTCATACATTTCATACTTGGTTTTTTGCCTCTCCTGAAAAATGACTTTTCTAGGTTACGAGGTATTAGAACTACAGCGACGATATAGCGTTTTCGTTTGGTAATTCGTAGAACAGTCCGGGACTGTCCGATCCGGAATGCCAAACAAACAGATTTCAATTCGGTTTTTTGATTCTGAAGTTTGGGTTTCTTTGTGTTTGTGATTAGATTCTTGTTGGGTTTGGGACACACGTTTGTACAAATATATGTGCCCATGATTATGAAAGTGGACTAAGTCACTTTTTCCATTGTTCAAAGAAAAACTTACATAATTATGAAATCACTAGAGGAGCAATAAAGAAGTGTATTTACTGCAATTTCGCTTTCAAATAAACTTTACCCTTTAAATAATAATTATTTTTAGGCTAGATTTGATGGCATTTTTAGGAGTGACTTAGTCCACTTTCATAATTAAGGGCACATATATTTGACTGTACATATATTCCTCAATAATAGTAATCTTCACTTTGTTTAAATATAATTTAAAGTTTAAATCTCAAAATTGAAAAATAAACTACCTAAAAACAATGACATTTCATTGCATTGACGTCTAAAGTGTAAACATGTGTGCGTGATTCTCGTTTTGATTTTGCCTCAAAATTCGGAATCGATTTTCTCTTCTTTTCAGAATTAGAACTGTCATTGAGTGCCAAACGAACAGTTTAAGAATCTTTCGGAGGAATTCCGGACAGTCCCGGACGACCAAACGAAAACGCTAATAGTTAACTTTTTTTTCAATTATTTAAGTGCAGCAGCAATATTAGCCCTGTTCCTTTGGGAAGTGGCAAAGTACTACTAGTAGTTTACTAGAGATTTTCAATGGAACGCACTTTCAACGAAATCAATACAAATCGCATCTACTCGGGAAGAAGAGCATGAGTAGATGATAGTACTAGATTAACCAAAACATCTATTAGTAGTAAACTACCACCTCCACTGGAACAGGTCTTATGATGTCAAATGTCATTATTTGAAGTATAATTGTAATAGATTTTTTCAATAAACCAAGTTTAGTTAAACATAGCAAAGAAAACGTCTGTGAATAGCAGCCAAGTTTATTTAACTTATTTAGCTTAAACAATGGACTTAGAAGTTTTAACTTTAGTAAATCTTTATGAATATGGCCCTATGAATGTGCCCCAATATGTTGGTTTTCCAATAATTCTTCGTGAATCTACATTACCCTTTCATTTGTAAAGTTGATATTTAATCCGAGGTAGGTGAACTTCTTGACTACCTCAAAATGTTTTCTATCAATGCAACAGTGATATTTAATCCTAAAAGAAAGATTTTTCGTTTGTTTGTTGCTAACATGAACATACATACGTAGAATGTAGATCATTTGTAGATCAAAAATCCATAACTTTTATGTTTTTAAAGTCACAGACTTGAAATTTTGCACATATATAGTTCACTATACAACAATTAATTGTGCGGAATATCAAACATGAAAATGCATCAATCGCAGTTCTGTGCTACTTTCGAAAAACGATTTTGTCAAAAATCGACTTTGATATTTTAGTATTTGAGTAAATTTGGCATTTTTTATCATTTAATGGTTTTATTGCTTAATATAGATTCCAGAATTCACAAAACACAAATGAATTTGCATAAAAGTAATTTAATGTTTTGTTTTTGACCTGTAGTCCAAAATAATGCGTTTCGCCCAGGCACAACAGTTGGGCTCATCAGTAAGATGCTGTTGTACCCTTCTTATACGCAAAATTTGTAGTTGATGATTACCAACATTTATATATTTTGCAGTGAAAACTCACTGTAAATTTGATTAAATTCTCGCACCTAAAAAGAATATTGCCCGTGGTCTGGCTGATATTAAGAAGAAGAAGAAGAAGAAAAAAAGTAATTTAGTTAATTTTTTTTTTTAAGGTATTATCATTTATCAACAACTCTACTGAAATAACAAAGTATACAAATAACACTGGTCAACAAGGTTTTTGCCACAAGAACCAAAATATACTTTTCTAGTAGTTTTAGATGTGCTGAACTCGAATCTGAAGCCACAAATTTTTGATTGGCCTCCGTTTTTGAAATATTACCGTTACAATATGTCAAATAACGTCATTTTGGCTGTTTTCGAGGATATGTGTTTATGTGGGGTAATTCATTATGAATAAATTTGTAACAGTGCCTATAAGAACTGATTTTATTCTTTCAAAAAATGTTAAAATCTTTCCGATATCTCTTCTGCTGCCCGAGATATTTAAAATTTAAATAGCGGTCTTTGACTCAGAAACAGCACTGGCCAACCAAATTAAACCTTTTTTGTCACAAGATCATCCTAGACGAAATTTCACTATATATCAAAGTTAATTTAAGTACAAGATTTTTTGATGCAGTTAGGTTCCTTTGATGGAGTAGAATATGAAACCACAGTTTTACACCAAAATTTGATATGGCGTATCCCCGAAAATGACCTCTAAACCCTAGGAAGTTCGAAAAAGTGATTTCAGTCGAATTTAACAGAAATTTTATCAAAGTTAATGGAAGTACACGATTTTTTGATGCAGTTAGGTTCCTTTGATGGAGGAGAATATGAAATCACAGTTTTACACCAAAATTTGATATGGCGTATAACCGAAAATGACCTCTGAACCCTAGGAAGTTCGAAAAAGTGATTTCAGTCGAATTTAACAGAAATTTTATCAAAGTTAATGGAAGTACACGATTTTTTGATGCAGTTAGGTTCCTTTGATGGAGGAGAATATGAAATCACAGTTTTACACCAAAATTTGATATGGCGTATCCCCGAAAATGACCTCTGAACCTTAGGAAGTTCGAAAAAGTGATTTCAGTGATGGGCCAGCCAGGAATCGATCCCACGTACCTCTGCATACCTAGCCAGCACCTTACCAGTAGACCATACTCGAATATTAAAGATGAGTGGAAAAAAGGGAGCTAATTGAAGCCTCACATAAAAATGCAATGTTTTTTTCTAAAGCGTTACAAACATTGCATATCTGCAGGATAAAAGCTTTGCATACTTATTGGTGAAAAACATTGCATACTTGAGAGATGAAAACATTGCATACTTACAAGAACCTCTTGAAACAGGTCTTATGAAAGCCTTCGACTGAAATCACTTTTTTCGAACTTCCTAGGGTCAGAGGTCATTTTCGGGAACTCGCAATATCAAATTTTGGTGTAAAACTGTGATTTCATATTCTCCTCTATCAAAGGAACCTAACTGCATCAAAAAATCGTGAAATCACTTTTTCCGTACTACCTAGGGGTCAGGGGTCATTTTCGGGGATACGCCATATCAAATTTTGGTGTAAAACTGTGGTTTTATATTCTCCTCCATCAAAGGAACCTAACTGCATCAAAAAATCGTGAAATCACTTTTTCCGTACTACCTAGGGGTCAGGGGTCATTTTCGGGGATACGCCATATCAAATTTTGGTGTAAAACTGTGGTTTTATATTCTCCTCCATCAAAGGAACCTAACTGCATCAAAAAATCTTGTACTTAAATTAACTTTGATAAAATGTCTAGATTGATCGGGCTAGAACCAAAATATATTTTTCTGAAGGTTTTTTGGTTGCTGAACTCGAATCCGCAATCAGAAAAATTCTATTAGCCTTCGTTCTTAAAATATTACCGTTATAAAATGCAGTTTTTTTTATAACGGTTATATTTCAAGGACGGAGGCTAATAGAATTTTTCTGATTGCGGATTCGAGTTCAGCAACCCAAAAACATTCAGAAAAGTATATTTTGTTTCTTTCATAGTGCTGTGTCTTCAGTGACTTGAATCCCAGCAAGAAACTTGATACAATAAAGTGCGGTCTACACAATCGAGTATCGGCAGCATATAATTTGTTTACCGTGTGTTATCATATCAATTAAAACCTTGGATTGAACCAAACATTTTATTCAATTTTGAATTTAAATTTTACTTAATTTTTTGAGCGTGGCTATAAATCTAAATTTAATAAATTATTTATGACTTTTTTTTAAAGGAAATATTAAACGAAGATCCAGAGGGTACCATTGTCTTTGTGGAGACGAAGCGTGGAGCTGATTTCTTAGCATCGCTTCTATCAGAAACCGAGTTCCCAACGACTTCCATTCATGGCGACCGTTTGCAGAGCCAGCGTGAAATGGCCCTACGGGATTTCAAGACTGGCAAAATGAAAGTATTGATTGCTACTTCCGTAGCAGCTAGAGGACTTGGTAAGATTTAGTTGACATTAGCATCAAATAAGTATAAAACTACTAATTAATTTCTTGTTTTAGACATCAAAAACGTATCTCATGTTATAAACTATGATCTGCCAAAGAGTATCGATGAATATGTTCATCGGATTGGCCGAACCGGGCGTGTGGGTAACGATGGCAAAGCGACTAGCTTCTTTGATCCCGAATCGGACAGTGCTCTGGCAGGAGATCTTGTGAAGATCCTTAAGTTGGCAGAACATGAGGTGCCCGAATTCTTATTGAATGCTGGCGGTGGTGGCGGCGGAGGTGGAAACTTTGGCAACAAGTTTGGTGGCCGAGATTTCCGTAATAAGGTAAAAAAAACTTATCTCAAATTTGTTTGTAGTTTTTTTCTTATTTTTTTTTTTTTTTTTAGGGAAATGATAACTTCGGCAACAATGACGGTGGTGGTGCCCCAGCTGCATTGGAAGAAGAAGAAGATTGGGCCTAGATACTATACAAAAAAATAATCGCTTACTTCGGGTAATCGTACTCGTACTCCTCGTACTACTAATAGCAATTTTTTTTTTCTAAACTTTTGTGTAAAAAAAAATTGAAATTGGTATTGTTTTTCTTTTTATTTTAATTCATTAATTAAGTAGCTTGAAGCTATTGTTTTTGATTTTCCTTCATTATTTTTAACTCTAGTTAGTGAAAGTACAAACTTTCGATTTGTACGCGTTTTTTTTTCCTTATAAATACTATTAAGTTTTTCTTTTTTAATAACTTGGATAGAATTCTAATTAAAAATTGACAAGAAATATTCATCTGTGAAACTGATGAAGCTATTATAACAATAAAACATAATTACATGTAAAGTGTTAATCTCTGTGTTTCAATTATGAAGATAATTGGTTCCGAAATATTTTTGCTGGCTTAGATATCATTTTTGCTTTTCCCCTAAAAAAACACCATTCCCAAAAGAAACATAGTACCGAATTTCAGGGAACTTAGTACGTAAAACGATACTCTTTATCGTTAAGGAGCGAATACGTAAAACAATAATCGTTTTAGACTCAACAAAACTTGTTGTGATTTTACTGAGTTTTTGGAAAAAAGAATTGAATCTTTAAGAAAGGTTTATTAACAAATTGTTGAACTGTTTTGATAATCAGCCCTATGGCGAACAAAAATTCCCCGGAGCTTTTTTTCCCACTTTGGGAACATTGCTATCGCGAATAAAGCCTGGTACGCTGCTCGCGCTAAATTTTAGCTGAGATAAAATTCCCATACAAGTTATCGATAACTTGTATGGGATCCATTTTATCTCGGCTCAAAATTTTCGATAATTTGTATGGGAGCTAAAATTTAGCGCGAGCAGCGTACCAGGCTTAACTTAAAAAACATTTCTTCCCACAAAAAATCTATCTGGATTTTTTTTTCCATGGATTTTTTTCCTAATTTGAATGTAAAAGTTTCTCCAAGTAAGTTGTTGGGGAAAAAGTTGTTTGCTTGTATTCATAGATTGACGTAACCGTAAAATCTTTGGAATCAAATACATACAAATGATAAAAAAAATTATTTTGGATTGCAAAATAAAAAAAGACTATTTGACGACAAAAGGATTCGAACCCATGTGTGCAATCCATCTCCTTTACCAATCGGCCATCTCACCCTATTTGTGCGCGCTGGCAGTTTGTTGTTAATCCCAAATTAATTTCGAAAATTATTAAAGCCTTTGAATAAGATTCTTTCGATGGGAAAAAAGTTCGTGTGAGATTCGCGATAAGAAAATAAGAAAAAGTTCCCATAGAATTGGCGATAGAACTGGGGTGGGATCGGCTAAGGTAATTGTTGATCATCAGTCATCACAATAAATACTTTTGCTCCACCTAAGGTGATTATCAAAGTGACGATAAACCTTTTTCTTATGGTTTGTGGGTGACAGCTATTTCGGTGTCACTTTTACTTTCTATTTTTATTGAAATCCTCAACGGCGAACTACATTGGGCACGTTCAAAGAGTTAACATAAAGCTATCGGATAGCTTTTTGTTGTTGTAAACAATGTTAAAAATTAGCAAGGAAACGAACCATTTTCTGTCAAAAAATAATCTGAAGGTATCCGAGAATTTCTGGTATACCTCAGGTATCCGAGTGATCAGCTGATAAACATTTAGCTTTTTTTATTTTGATTTCGGGCGATTATTCAGCTTAAAAATAAATACAAATTTGCAAGAAATAAAATCAAAGCGATTGTGCAAGTACTATTCAACAATAAAAAAAAATGTAATTTGTTCAAAAGAAACGGTTTCCTCTTCTCAATATTTACATATTTTTTTAGTAGCTGCTTGGGCAATCTATGTGGATAGCTCTTCGTTCAAAAAGATATTCCAGATACGGGTATCCCAGATAGCCGCCTATCCGATAGGTGTTTGAACGTGCCCATTGTATTCTATACTAATATAAAAATTTTAGTTCGTTGAGAAAAATATGGTTTCTTGTGAAGACAAAATATAGAATATTTATTAAGAAATAAAAAAAAAAAAATGGGCACACCGGTAGGGATCCAGCGTGTGAGTCGAATACTCATCAAAATGTCTGCACTTCTAGGGTTATGGTGATCACTTTACTCAGAGCAAAGAATAGGTGATGGTCAAAGTGACAATCAAAAAGGTGACAATCAACTATCACCTTAGCGGATTCCACCCCTGTATTATGAGATAGATATTCGGCCCTAGCGAGAGTTTTGTAGAGTTTTTACCAATCGGAAGCGACCTCGAAGCATAATACTCGTATGTATGTGTAAATTCACAAACGCATCACTGCAGAGATGATTCGCGATCATTCCTGTAGCACATTCATAAACGCAAATAAATAGCATCACTTAAAAGTCAATCGTTCATTATTGCAAATTTGGATAAACTGATGCGCAAATATCAAACAAAAAAGCATCAAGAATTTTCTTGATAACTTGGTGATGCCGACGCGATTTGGAGTAAAAATGAAGGAAAAGGACAATGAAAAGTATTTAATCAAATTCTAAATTGTTTATAAATGAATAAATTTGAAGAAATTTAGGGAATATTTTACCAGCACACAAATTAAACAACTAATAGAAAGCAAATTAATATATGAAGGTGAATTTATTGGATGTAGATAATCGAAGTCAGTATTGTGGAGGAATGTTCTGGAGGAGATAAAATGTGAGGCTCCAGATTTTAATTATAACAAAGAGTTTTTATTAGTACATTTCCATCATTAAGCAAAAATTGTTTTTAAACGTAAAACTTTTTGTCGATCAGCATCGCATCGTCATCAGCTGAGCAACGATCAGCATCGCAAAAAAGCAGTGATGCGTAAACACTACCAAAAAATTTGACGTTTGTGAATTTACCCTATGAAATAATTATTAGTTCAAAGTAGGAGTTATGTTTTTCTTTTCGCAATTCGATTCTCGTTTCTCTATAGTGAACTTGATTTTTCTTCTCATAAACAAATGCATAAAGCTGTGAATTTTCACCTAGAACCAATTTATATATTGGATTGTCATTTATGACTTATTCTATTGAAGTTTCATATTTTTAAAATTGGATTTGAATTAAACCGCTATCCAATACACAAACCATTTTCTATTTTTGCTGCAGGTTCAACAATAAACTTTCGTTGAATTCACCCCCTTTTTGTATGGGGGTTGAATGAAGGTTGATAAATACGAAACAAATCAATAAACTCACTAAATTCTCATAACTCTCGCAAGGAAAAAAATACAAAAGAAGAAATGTCAGTCTGACTTCATCATTCGAAATGTTAACATCGTTCAATTTTTGTCGTCGGTCTCAGTGCTTTTAGTATTACTATCTATTTGTATCCTTCTTAAATCCTCTATCATCCCCGCCTTCAAATCGAGCCTCTATAAAAAAAAAATCAAGTGCATTGTTTAGGATTTTCTTTCACCAAAAGAACAAAGAAATGTTTGTTGTTTTCCATTTAACTCTTCTAACTTTTTGAGCAAGAAAGAAAAATATCCTGCAGGGATACAAGGAAAAAATAATACAAACACAGCGAACCTTAACACGCATTTTTTTTTCGCCTAGAAAATAATTTTCTCTAAGAAAAATTTTTCTTTTTTTATAGAATCAAATAAAATTTAAGGATAATACTATAAATAGTAAAAAGGATAAAAATAATCGAAAGTGTGATAAAAACGACACAAATCTAAAAAATATAAAAAAGGAATGTCCCATTTTGCAGTCAGTGCAGGAGCCCCTTTTACATAATAGCCTCTGCCTCGCACGAAGATAAAAAAAAAAACCCCAAAAAAAGAGATCATAGCAAATTCGTATCGTTATCCCTATTTCCATATAAGTGTTAGTCCTTGTTTCATTTGTTGTTGTTGTTCCATAACGTCACAGTAAAAATGTGTTAAGTGTAACCAAATTGGAATTAGAAAAAATTTAAAAAAATAAAATATAAAAATGAATAAAAGTTCCGAAAACTTGATTCATGGGGGTGCAGGTGATATATCCTCGGAAAGACAATCTTCGGAAGATGTCCATGAATCAGATGCCGGTTTGGAGGATTTCACAGACGACACAAACAATTTTGAATCGAATCTCCGTAGGCGCAAGGGGAAAATAATATCATGTGCCAAGGAGACAATTGAAAACGGTGAGTGTCGCAAACAAAAAAATAAAAAAAAAAAGCAAAAAACTGTAATAAGGGCTAAATGTGGGAATGGGGGTTTGTATGTCAAAAACGGTGAATAAATTTATTAACAAAATGCATTAAATTTTGTAGGAAACAAAGAGAATCTCGAAAGAGAATTGGAGCGCGAGAGAGGAAGTGCGAAAAAGTTATGCAATGAAATTTTCTCTCAGCTAAGGGGTGGAAGGAGGTTGGTTTTTGGTGAAAAACGTGTTCTTTTTTTGTATTCTTTCGTAGTAGGGGGACTGGTGACAACTCCCTGAGTTGTAATATTTTTTTCACAACAACTGAAAGAAAAAAAAATAATAAATGTAATCACTGTCGCGACACATAATAATGAGAAGCTCTATATCTAGCTTGAGAGATTCATTTGGTTTTCAAATATTTATAAATGTCACAAGAAAAATAAACAAAGCGCCATTTGAGGGGCGATGGGGTGGATACTGTATCGATTACCATTACTTCATGTATTGAGTATGGTGGGGGTTGTTTTTTTTTTTTAATTTTTGTTGGAATCATCATTGCGGGTAAAAAACAAAACAATTAGCAGGTGCTACAATGTGTGCTTGTATTACCTCATGCACCTCATGGCGTGTAAGTAAAGAAGATTACCTACAACATTGATGGAGGAGCAATTTACTGGCTAACAACCAAACCAACCTATGGCGACGTCTTTGTTATAAAATAAATTGTAAAGAAAAGTGGAGGTAAACGTTAATGCAGGAGTTTGTCGAGTGAAAAAGGCGAAGAATATTAGAAAGAATGTTGATTACTTTATAAGGGTTTTTGTTTCGTTGGTTGTTTTTTACTTCGTAGGTAGGTACACTTCTTGCTATGCTTGACTAGTACTTGTAACGAATGTTTTTTTGTGACCGGGTTTTCTAATTAGAAGTTTTTAAAATAATGTTTCACACTTGCAATTAAGGTGACAAGTCACAATTCTCCTAGCTTCTTATTTATTTACTATACCCAGAAAACATTAAAAAGTTTCTAAACACTTTCTAAAAATAACATTATGCATAAATACCTACAGAGTGGCCAAAAATAATGGTCCATAGTGAAAGCTGTTATTTTAGAAAGTTATAACCCTAGAATTAGTTAGTATTTTTTTTTTATTTTGAAAACCTTACTTTAAAGCAGTTTTTAGTTGCAACAATTCCCAAAATTTTATTTCAATTTTAGAGTTTCATCTTTAGAAAGCTTGTTCAAAAAGTTTTTTTTTTTAAATTTTGTTTAAATATGTATTGCGAATATCGAATACTTTAACGCTTTTGCTATCGACTCAAATCGAGTTAATGGCCCTTATTGCGAGTGTCGTTCAACTTTCGATGCGATAAAAGTCGATTGAATCGATTAATATCTGTTTTGGTATTGTGTTTCTCATTCCACAAAAAAATTTGCCATTTTGAACTATGAACTTGATTTGACACTCGCAATAAGGGAATAAAGTTCACAATAGCAAATATCTTTGTCGAAAGAGATACACAATACTTAAATAGATACTTATCGTCGGTGAAACCAGAAAAGTGTGTAACTCCAAATTTTCTGAAAATTAGATTTGAATGCCATCTGTTAGACAAACCAAATATCTACCGTTCCTTAAACTCAGAATCCCCTTAAAATTCATAGTTTTTATTTTATTAGCAAATTAGAAAATGAAAACTCATAGAAATGCCTTCAAAACGATTTTGTTTTTTTGCTCTCCTATAAAATTTGCTAAAATGGAGTTACACACTTTTCTGGTTTCACCGACGTTATCGATTTCATCGATTTTATTATTAAGAAAGTTGAACGACACTCGCAATAAAGGCCACAGTTTAAACCGATTCAAAATAGATTCTTTTATTTCAAAAATAGAAGTTTTTCTGCAACACAGAAACATTTTAATCTAAATCGTTGGAGCCGTAACTTTTCCATTATTCAAAACAACAAGGAAAATTTCTGAATTTGGGGCAGTTATTTCAAATTAAGGGGCTTTCTTTTTAATTGGTATTTTATATCATTTTATGAGTCCATTGAACCAAACTTCCCATAGTGACTTTTGGAATTATAATTTAAGAACCAATCAGACCTATCGTGCGTTTTAGGTGAACAAGATTCCACGAGAATAAATTGAATTTCACTTTTTCCTTATTATAAGGTCCGGGCGAAAAGCTGTTCACGTTCGGAAAACTGTTCATATTTTTAAAGTTTTCTTAAGGAAATCAGCTCTTTTCTCACTATAATTTTGGTGAAAAACAAAAAAAAGTTTAGTCGAATATGTTAATTCCCTTCAGGTTAAACTCGCAATAGCTTTTAATATCCTGGGCAAACAAAAATACTTTGGTTATCAAAGATAAGACTAAATTTTTCAGAAAGTTTATTGAACAGGTCTCATAAAAATTGTTTTTTTTTTGTTAAATATGCATTTTTTTTAAATTTTATCTTTTATATCAAAGATAAATTTAATGGATATTGAAAAAAAAAATATTAAAATTTTAGGAAAATCTACCCATTTTTTTCGAGTAGGTACCTACATTTTTTAATTTCTTTACATACATAATTTGATAGTATGTATTATGGTTCCGCCGATAGACGGCCCTAGCGAGCAGCGTTGTTCCTGGAAAATAAATATAAGGGGCCATTTTCGGGGCCATTTCAACATTTTAGGGGCCATTTCATTTTTCATGTAAAATTTTTTTTTTTAAACACATACCAAAACACATAAACTAGGTATATTTTGTTTATTTAATTATTTTTTCTGATAAGTTAAACACAAACTAAAGATATACATAAGTAGGTACTATAGTCTATAGATACAAATAAGCAGTGTTGCCGTTGGGAAACTCAAAACGGTTGAAAAAAGGGTCACTAAATAATAATAGTCTAATAAAAAGAAGGTAATAGAAAAACTTAAGCCCTGGTCTTTGGATCATTTCATCACCAAATGGCGAATTCCGCAATGTATTGGTTTGACCGAATAAGTTATTTGATCCAAACTGTTTCTTCTATGTTAGATATAACTTTATAAATAAAGTCCCCAAATTTTTTTTAATGAAGATCGAACAACCGGGGCTTCCGAACTACCGAACAAGGCCAGAAAAATTGGTTCTTAAAAATCTAATATATCTAATTTATTTTGGATTTTATTAAATATTTTTGTTTTTTTTTTTTGGCCATAAACTTTTATAAATCATTTTAGTCTTTTTCCCAATGAAATAAAAATACTGAATACTTCAGAAGCCTTTATCAATCAGGTTTAAACTAAATATAAAGATAAAGGAAAAGAAATATCATTTGTCGTCCTTTCTCTTCAGTGAATGCATTCGCAAAATATTTTGACAATCGATCTTTAGTCGATAACTACTTAAAAAATCATCAAGTTGTTAATTCAACTAATTTATTTTGTAAAAATGCATGTATTAAGTAAAGAATTTCATTAAATGGGGCCATTTGCTGTTGGCCCTGAGCACGGGGTCAAAATATAAATTCTTGGGCCAAATGGCCCAATTGGGCACATTTGCACAACGCTGCTAGCGAGTTATCCGTCGGAGTGGAATATCATTATACGAATTATTCTTCGAGGGGTGCTTCCGATAGGTAAAAGCTCTTCGATTCGTATGAAATCGGACAAATTTTTGGTTCCGACGTATACCTCGTAAAGGCCGATAATTTAATATGAGGTAATTTTGGAATGATATTTGTAATTCCCCGAGATTTGATGTTATTTTATTTATTTTTTTATGGGTTATTTTATTGCGGGGGAGTTAATTTGCAGAGCCGTCCTATTATAGGGAATCAATATCTAACCGGCAGAGGTGAACGCAGGACGAGGGGGTCGAATTTTTTTCTGCGTTTGCCCCTGCTAACCGGTAATAGGGGTTATATCACAGATGAAAATTCAATGGGGATGTTTGCATTACTAAAAAATTGGGAAAGTTTAATTTTTTGGTATTGAGAATAAATTTTCCAAGTGAAATTTATTCTAAGATGTGCTCGCGGTAGATGAAATTTGCAAGGAAAAAACTTAAACGATACAACCACTACCGGTCATTAAACTCATACGAAAAGGATATAAATTTGTCTATTTTTTTTCTTTAATATGGAGGCAAAGATAGGTAATATAACAAACAATAATAAACATTCAGTCTCACAAGGGTTTCTAAAAAAAGACCTATTACTTCATACACACAAAAGTCCTTCACTTATAATAAACAATGAAACAAAATTATGAGCCTGTATGTACATATGTATAGTATAAGTTCAGACAAGTTTTCTAGTTTTATTTATTTCGATGCATTCAGGCGCGTGCAATTTTCTGCCAACATTAATAATTCATTTTGAAAAGGCGCGGCATCGGTCGATTGATTTTTCTATACGAAGCTTTCACCATTTTTATCACACTCCCATATCCGGAGCGAGGAATTTTATACAAATGGTTTGGTCATTTGTAGTCAATTTACCACCTACTATAAGAGGAAACAGGATCCATACAAGCTACATACACATACAAATACATATCTGTATATAGAAAGTAAGGCTATCAGGAATATTTCTCATTGCCAGTCTGTATAATGTTCCTATCGAATTCTATAGTTTGGATTAGATCATACCTATACCCAGAGGCGTCCTTAGGCATTTGGAGGCCTTGGGCTTCTAAGGATTTGGAGGCTCTTTTCGTTTTGTAGAAACAAGTGAAAATCATACATCATTGAAATTGTTTATTTTTCCAATACAGAACGGTTTGACTAGGCTGTACCATGACTGTACCACAGTTCAGGGGGCCCCAAAGATTGCAGCCTACCCCTACCGGGCCCATGCCTAAAGATGCCACTGGCTATAGGTACCTAGCCTCATACAAATATGAATATTCTCCCAATTGCATTTCAAACGATATAAAGTGTTTTAGTGAACTGGAGAACTAAAACATTGAATATTCTACCAAGATATAACTATCAAGATCAAGGATATAGAACTCTCTACATCGTCCACTAGTAAAAGGACTATTAGGTTTATCAAACATATTTGCACTTAGCTTTTAATGCCGTATAGAGCTCTTCTAATCTAATATCTGTCGAGAGAGAGTAAAATAGATAAAAATGAGTTCGACACGACAGGATACGATATACGGGGTAAGAGGCCAGCCATAAGTATCTACTATTACCCGATAGATATAAAATTTAATAATTAGAACTGCATGTTTGAATCTAGTACATATATATGAAAATTGTTGAAATTATATGAAAATCTTTTCATGAAAATGAATGTTGGCTGTTAGAGAACATTGTAAACACGACTATATATGCATAGTGAACGTGTCTGTTGGTGCGTGTGGTCATGAATGAAAAACTTCTTAATGAACTTTGAATGAAAATGAATAATAATTGTGGAGCTATCAATTTTAATATTCAAAGTGAAATAATGGCAACATATAGGCATCAAATGCATTTATACATATTTGTTTATTTGCTTTGGTTGATGGAGCAAATTGCATATATTTCGACATTATTGTGTTATTTTTTAAAAAAATATTTTGACATATAGCTTTATATTAATACATTAAAAGAACACATGGTTATAATTTGATCAGGGGTTATTATTATTAAGTGCTTTGGTTGCAGATATAAAATGTTTAACTAATCCAATTTTTGTTCACTATAATTGAATGTTTGATTTCTGTCACGCTATTTAAAAATGTCCACTGCAAATAAAAACAAAAATCCAAATCGTGACTGTTTGAAATCCCTTTATAATTTCATACCTATTAAAACAACATGGAGTTCGCTTAATTTTTTAAAAAAATACTACGCCGCATATTGCTTTAATTTTGTCGTTGCACTTGCATCTCTTTCTGTTTGCTCTGATTTGTTTTTAATTCTGAAATGCGATTAGTAAATTAAGATATGAACTTAGATGAAAAAATGTCTTTATAGTTTATAAGTAGTATTTCTTTGGTCATTTTTAGTAAAAATTAATAATAATATTTTCCAAAATAACGGCTGCTCCTGACCTCCTATCATCCAAAAAAATTGTTTTTTTTTTATGATGAGGACATACACCCGAACACATTCCATATAAAAAGTATTGCCCCACAAAAAATGCGGTTTCATTTAATAATTTGAATAAATTGACTAGACTAATTCAAATATTGAAGCTTAAATTCTATTTTTGAATTTTCAATACGAGCTTAACTTATTAAAATTCACAAAAAAAAAAAATCGAAAAAAAAATTTTGTTCACTATCTAATCTTCATATCCCCAAAAATCTTCACCTACCCAATACAATTTTTTTTTAACAAGCTACACTGAAAAAAATTGTACTACCTAAGAAAAACAAATCTATAAACTTATTGAGCTATTTTAGATTCGAATTTTACTGTTTTAATGACGAGGGGGATACAGTTTATTTATTTATCTACACAAGAGTGCTTTTAATTAGCCCCTCCCCGGTTTAATAATGTATAGGTGCGCTCAGTGGCGTACGTTGAGTCGCCGGGGCCCCGGGGTAAGACTAAATTTTGGGGCCCCTTTGATATTTGGGGGCCCCTTAGTTACAAAAAAAAATTACGTATACGCCATACGTTTTTTTTTTTGTATGGCTTATTTATTTTTAGGTTTATTTTAATGTTTTAATATATTCGTAATACACTTTGCTATACTTACTTAAAATGTCTCTCATAAAAGTAGTAAACACTTGTACTAGGGGCCCCCAAAATTAAATATTTAGAGACCCCTAAAATAAAATTTTTTTAGCTAAGAATTGATAGTTCTTGGGGCCTTTGTTCTGAAGTAAAAATACATATTTTATTTTCCATCATCAGACATAATTTTTTTTTTATTTTGGGGCCTCTGAAAAATTATTTTTAGAGCCTCAAAATTAAGTACTTAGAGGCCCCTTAAATATAATATAACTTTTTTGGAGCCAAGAATTAATAGGTATTGGGGCCTCTGTTCTGAAGTAATATTCGGAATGCCACCAATAACGTAATGTTTTTATTTTGGGCCCTGATGTATTTATGTTGGGGCCCCTGAATTTATATTTTATTTTCCATTTGATTGTTTTGAACCACTTTTGAGGATCCTTAAATAATATTTTTTGGTTTTTGGGACCCCTAATGTATTATTTGTGGTGGCAAAGATTTTTTAAGTAATATTTTTTGGGGCCCTAGTATAAAATTATAATTTTTCTTTTAAAAAAGCAGTTTATTTTTTTTGGGGCCCCGGGGGTAACCTTTTTTTTAAATCAATATACATATATTGTATTGCTACCAGTGCATTATACATTACACTGAATGACATAATTTGTCTCCCTGGTTACTTCGTAACTCGATTTATGCTAACAGTTTCCTTCTCTGCATTGTCTCCAGTGGGGGCCCCGGGGCACCGCCCCGCTTGCCCCAAGGGAGTGTACGCCCCTGGGTGCGCTGTGGTTGAGAATAAAACTAAAACTAATGTGTGCTTTTGTTTTGCAAAATATTTGTGTTTTTAGTAATTTGCTTTGTTTTCAAAATATTTACTATATCTACACTAAAAAGGGAATCTTTACAACTTTCTACTGCCTAAAGCTGACGGCTATGGTTTCGGAACTATGATAACGGTATATTATAGTTGGAGGTGATTTCCTGCTATTTTGATACTTTTTTATCCGTTTTTTTTTATAATTATTATTTTACATTTTTGTTTTACTTCTTTAAATCCATTAAAAACTCAATTTTTTATTTTTATATAATCAATCTAGGTATATATTTCAAGGACCGTTTTGCCTCATCATCAGAATCAAAAACATTTAGAATTAATTTATGACATATAATTTATGAAATATAAAACATGACGTTGCGAAAACGCAACGTTAGACGGAAATGGGTTAATCCCTTTCAGTTTCCTTTAAAAAATGTATAAAAAAAATAAAAAAAATTCGTTTTTAATGGATTTAAATGAAGTAAAAACAAAGAGTTAAAATAATACATACCGTGTGTTCAATAAAAAAAATGGAAACGAGAAAAACGCAACAAAAAACAACATTACTCTTTGAATTATTTCAACATTACTTTTTTTTCTAGCAGCTCTAGTTTTTAAATCATATATTCATACATCATACATAAAAAGCCATACAAATTTGTTTTTGTTAATTTTTTTTTAAATTTGTTTTTGTATTTTTATTTTACTTACTGAACCGAAATACATTAAATTCGAAATAAATTTTTCCAGTAAAGCTTTAAAAACGCATGTAATTAGAAAATCTAAAAAAATAGTATGAAATTATGGCCAATATCTCCGAAATTAAAGCTCCTAGAAAGAAACCAGTGTAGTTTTTAGGCTCACCGAACCCAAATACATAACGTCGCTGAAACCAGAAAAGTGTGTAACTCCAAATTTTCTGAAATATAGATTTGAATGCCATCTGTTAGACAAACCTAATATCTACCGTTCATTAAACTCAGAATCCCCTTAAAGTTCATAGTTTTTATTTTATTAGCAAATTAGAAAATGAAAACTCATACAAATGCCTTCAAAACGATTTTGTTTTTTGCTCTCCTATAAAATTTTCTAAAATGGAGTTACACACTTTTCTGGTTTCACCGACAATAAGGTTTCTTCTGGAAAATGTTAACAAACAGTTGAAATAAGCATATCTTTAAAATAAGGATGAAATTACCCCCAAAATGTGAAAAACGTAAATATTTAGTAGAATAGAGTTTCTAGAAAGAAATTATTGTGATTTTTACCCCAAATACATTAAGTTTAATATAAATTTTTCTAGAAAATTTTAATATATGCTCAAAATAAGGAAAACTTAATAATAAGTATGAACATGCCCCCAAATTTGAAAAATTAAATATTTCAAAAACTAGAGCTGCTATAAAGAAACCAATATGATTTTTGGGCTTACTGGAACTCAAATTCATAAAATTTGATATACATATTTCTGGAAAATTTTAAAAAGTTTAAAATTGTTGTTTTAAACAACGCTCTCGAAGTGGAGGGAGACTAACTAACTCTTCGATGTCTTTTCAGAAGTATTCAGAATACTCACTTTTTTTTTAACAAGCTCTTGAAGTCTGAAATTACTTGCCGTACTGGTTTTTTTTTCAATTCAGTTATGAAATGACACTATTTTACCTTAACACTATTTTATCATAAACGTCAATTGATGCTTTGCTAGAAAATATTGGACTGGAAAAAAAGTTAATTATTGAAGCGCTTGGTGTAACTGAAAAATATCCATTCAAATCCAATCCAAAAACTGTTAAAATATATAAAAGATATTTATATTACCTACAATTTGGGTTAAGTAACTTATTCAATCAAGCCAATAGTTTGGGAGATAAAGACCAATTCGCGTTTTCCAAAATGGCGGATTTAGCCAGGGAGTTGGCGTCCCGAAAACCAGGACTTAAGTTTTTTTAATACCCTTCTTTCAGATTTGAAAAAATCAGCCGTTCTATATTTCGTTCCACAAAATGTCTGTCTCTTTACTAACTTTCCTGTTCTTAGACTATTGTTTTCAGATCAATAACTTTCGACTCATACATCTCATCACTTTCAAAAATATACCAAATTATTGGAAATTTGATGGTCTATAACTTTTACTGTTTAAAAAAATGATGTAACTAATACTGGTAATGATATAATCTTAAAAAACCGAAGAAAAAAAATTAAAACAACATAACCTCAAAACTATTGCCCGCTGACAAAAATAATGTATCACAAAGAAAAAGACAATTAAATTTCCAAGAACTTTGGTCTGACAACCATTTCTATAGGACCCATAGTTTTGGAGATATAGAGCGGTTCGCGTTTTCCAAAATGGCGGATTTCGCCAGGGGGGTGGCGTCCCGAAAACCAGGACTTAAGCTTTTCTAATACCCCTCTTTCAGATTTGAAAAATTCAGCCGTCCTGTATTTCGTTCCACAAAATGCCTGTTTTTTTACTAACTTTCCTGATTTTTTTTATCACAAAAATGAAGAAGAAATTGACAAGTGATTTGATTGAAAATTGAGAATTATGTCGTAATTTATTTTCAAATTTGAATTTTTCAATTGTGAATTAGAAAAATAGGTCCATGGTAGCTGCCATCGCGTTTTCGATTATCTATTTGTTAAATTTGTAGAAAGGATACCTATTTCTTGAATCTATATTATTTCTTTCATGCTAATTTTTCTTTGAAATCAAAGGTTTTGAATTCTTCTTCATTGGAATAAATTGTATCTATAAGTGTTCAAAATTACCTTCATCAAATTATAAGAATTATTAAAAAGACAGAAGATCTACCTAAGTAACCATTTGATGTTCCTTTTACATAGATTTTTATTAGCTTCCTAAAATATCTGCCAATAAATTTGGAATAATAAAAAAAAAAAAAATTACTCCGAAAATTTGTTGTATTACCACAGCAATCAGGAGAGTCAATAAATATATTAAATTCGACACCCAACCGATAAATAAAAATCTTCATCAATTTATTTATCATCTCAAATATCCTATCCACGTAAATCCAAAGGAAAAAAAAAAAGCTTCAAATATAATTTTTTGTCATCATTCCATTCTCTTTTATCGACTGACACACATAAAGCTTCATCCTGACTCGTCCTGATCCTGAGTACTCTCTCTCTCACAAAAAAAAAAGAAGGATTATTCACCCTACCTTGGTCCTCATATCTATATTACAGCGGAAAAAAATCGTGACGAAATTTAACGATACACATTGCCATGGATACCTAATATTTCGGGTCGTTTTGTGTTTCCTTTAACTGCGAGTATCGAAATCGATCCTTTTATCCTAATCCGAAATATTTACACTTGACCTTTTCGTTCTCGTTAAACGTCCATCCGTTTGAAGTTTTTTTTTTTTCTTTTTTTTTTTGCATTTTGGAGCTCGATAAAAAAAGGTGTAACTATCTATTTACAATTCTCAAGTTCGATGGGGATTCTACGGAGATACTTTCACACCTCGATTTGTTTTTCTTTTATTCCTCCTCACCATTAACTGGCAATTTTGTGAAGGTGATGTGATGGTATTCGAGTCTGGTAGATGGTGGCAAAAGGATAAAGATTAATAGCATCAAAGTGAGACTTCTCTTATCAGACTCGAGTGACGTTAAAAGGAGAGTGTTTCTTCTTCATTTTGATGAGGTAAGGGAATCATAGTATAAAGTGTACGTATAAGGTGATGGATGTGAGTGAAGAACGTCTTACTTATAAAATAATAAATTGCAAAAACCCTTTAATTAAAACACATTCTAAGAATAAACCAATACATTCAGATTCGGTGAGTCATGCAAGAGTAAGTGACATCCTGTCAAAGGTTGAATTAGAAATTTATTTATTGAGGAGTGTTCTGATTCTAACTTTAACATAATGTGAGTATAAAAAGATAAAGGAACTTACATTATAAATTCTCAAACAACATTTTAAGCGTAAATCGTAAAAAAAAAATTAAGGGGCAAAATCCTAAAAGTCCACTTATAGCTCGGTTTTCTGTTTAAGAACTCAGGGTTTCTTTTTATTTGAATTCTCAATTTTATTCAGATTTCTTGAGTTTTTGTGGAAAAATCAACATAAACATTTTATTGTAAGTAAAAAATCTTTAGCGAAATTTTGTATTTACATAAAATTGGTTTTAAGGCTTTTTGGTTAAGGGTAAAGCACATGCTCAAATTTTTTAACGAGTAAGTTTGTGTTTAAATATTAAATCGAAATTGAAATGACTCATAAATTTACTATATGTAGAAAATGTTGTTTTGGACATTTTCATTTAGTTTATTATTAAATAGCAAATTTTTACTATTAATTTATTTTGGAAAATGACTCTTCGCAATTTAAAGTTTTTTTACACTTTCGAACTTTGGGTCCGCATTTATCTCCGAATGTAAGACAAAAATGTTGGATGCAAGAATCTTTTGGTTTTCAGTTATGAATAGAGCTTAAAGACATATTTCTTTTAATGTCTCACTCGATGAATTTGGAGGAATTTTTTTTTTAAACTTAGCAACCAGACCTCAAAGAAACTTTTTGTTTTCAGTTGTGAATAGAGCTTAAAGAGAAATTTCTTTTTGATGTATCACTCAATGAATTTAGAGGAGATTCTTTAAAATGCATTCTTTTCCGCAATTGTACCCCTTCAATTCTTCTCGAAAATCTGAAAAAAAAAATTGTAACTTTTTTAACCTAAATGCATAGGTGTGTTCACTGTCAACTTTTATCTGTTGCAAACCAAAACTTGTTTGGAGACTTTGGTTGCAAGTTATCTGATTGCGAAATTAAGAAAAATAATATTTAGCAGTGGCGCGGTGGCGCACAGTGGTTATTTTGAGGAAATAACCAGTAAAAACGAAATTTGGAGTATGGATTAGTTTCATTTATTTTTTCATAGATATGGAACTGTTCTATATTTTCCCAAAATTACCTAAGGATTTTTATATCAAGAAATATACGAGATGGAGCGCTCCATATAAGGGTATTTAGTCAATTTTGGTGGACAAAACACGAAATTTTAAACTGATCCAAACGCTCTGGAGCTCAGAGTTTTCAGCCCAAAGATAAAATTTAAATTTTTTTATAATTTATCGACAGTGCTTAAGTACTTTTTTTTGAAGTGGATATAGAAAAAAGTTGTTATGGAATATTGATAAAGAAATACGAAACTGTCTACTAGATGTTGTACCTAAATGTTATATTACTTTATAGATAAAAAAGTTATATGTTGAATCTAAATATAAATTAAACGTAAAAAAAATTTTCTTTCTGTGTTGGTAAGGAGATAAGTTATACTATTGCACAATATTATGTGATAAAATTAAATGTTTCCTAAAGGTTTAACTCATATCTAATGGAATCTGTAAAAAAAAATGGCAACTAAGTGCAACTTCGACACATTTGCCCCTTTTAAACGTTTTAGGTTTCCTAAAATGCTTACCTTGTTTCATGCATCCATATTTAAAGTTTTTTTTAAAGATTCAACTTCTTGAATTACAAAACCTGATCCCTTATAATTTTTCCTAAATTTTAAGACCTTTATCTTGGTGATACCATTAATAAAACCTTATTTATAAGCGTTTTAACAAACCATTTGGGTCCATTCTTGATACTTTTTGTTTGATCAAAAATTGGTTTTGGAAGAAAAAGTTTCCATTGAAATTAACAGTTAAAATAGTTAATTCCAGTATTTATTACAAGCAAGACATGGTATGTCGATGAAGAAAAACCAAAAATTAATTTTGTCCGCGTTAGTTAGTTACCCTCTCTTTAAGTTTTGAAATGTACTATGTAATTTCATTCTATTGAGCTTTTAAAATAAAAAAAAAATTTTGGTCTTTTTGTTGGGTTAGGAGTGAGTGAGCTAGAATTATAATTTTAATGTTCATTCCCAGGAGCTACAGTTTTAGCTCCATTAAGCTACGTCTAAAGGTAAGGTACTATTTTTAGAAAACTAACAACTAATTATTATTTTCGAAAGAACTGTATCCGTCCTGATCCGATATTGAAAGCAGTGTACAAATTTGTTTCACTGAATCCGATTTAAAAAACACGCTTTTGATCTGGGTGATGTTGCAAATTTTTTCATGGACTAAATTTGGATTAAGAAAATCTTTGAAAATTTTTGTTAAAAAACAAAGAATTCTCAAAAAACAAAAACCGGTTTCTATAATTTTCGAAAAACAATTCTAAAAATTGTTTGCTATACAAGATATAAAATGGCATACCTACATATAGTTTGGAGAAAACACCTCAAAAAGGTGTTTCGTTATTTTAAAAAATCTTTGAGTTCGAAAAATGTCAATAATTTTTTCTCAGTTTATTTTTTTTACCAAAATTTTGTCGAAATGATTGATGCAGTCGTAACATGTGTGCAAAATTTTATTAAATTCCGTTACATAGTTTACATATTACGGATTTTTTTCCGCTCTCCCATACAAATTGTACCAATGTGTGGTGGGCGTGGGCGTAGCACTTCTTAAGAGGTTAATCAAGGCTCGATGGAATAGGTATCTGACGAACTCCTGCGATTTAAGTCGTCCGACATTAAACCTATAATGTTTGCCAAAACTCCACAAAAAAGAAAAAATAAAAGTAAGGGAATTTGAAAATGGACCAAGGTGCAAGTCTTTAGGGTAATCAATCAATATTATTTGTTTGTTTTTCTAAAATATGCTTTTCAAATTTTCCTGACAAACAAAGATAAAGACGAATTGGTTTCAATTGTACTTCCTAGATAATATATGTGTATATGTTATGTATAGATATTTTATGTATCTATACCTACATGAAGAAACGAAAACCAATAAGGTTCTCTTTTGTTCAATATTTTGAACTCATTTGCATATGCCTTTAAGAAGATGCAAACGATGAATAATTGCTTAGATGTTATGGTCAAGGGCAAGGCTACAGAAACTTAGATTATTTGAAAACTATAAAGCTTGTTATCTAAAAATCAATACGTAAACAACAAGGCCTTCTTAAATATCAAAATAAAGTTTTGCTCTTTTATTGTTGTGCAATTCTGTGTTGTTAACCAACTGTTGGTCAAGGTCATTTCCACTTTCAACCTGATTTATAAAAACAAGAAATCCTCTTTTAAGAAGCTCATTATTCGGCAAATGCACATTTCCACTCAAAGGTTTTTTTTTTGTTAAAAAAAAGCAGAATACAAAATAACATTCAAGACATTTTAATTACCCTACGGCCTATTTGCTTACATCACAATCCTTCACTTCTATACCAAACACAAGACAATAAATAAAACAAAACAAAAAGAAGTCATCCTTAACCACATGACACAGTTTGCTAGAAAATAAGAACACACAGAAAAACCTTTTTAAATACAATATTGCAGAAGCAACAAACGTTTCGCTCTTTTTCGTCCTTATCACTTCTCATTCACGTTCAGCGATCCTGGGATGTACTTGCTTTTCTAATTAAAAGTGTAAGGGTCTGTTGCCTTCTTCTAGAAGATACAAAAATAAAAGTAAAGAAAACATAATAGAAAACGAAACACGTTCGTGGGAACAGGACGAGAATGTCCTTAGCAGGCATCGTTATCGGTCCGTGACATGCATTTTCCACCAACAAACTCGCAACCATTTGTGCCTGAAATCGTCCTGTGAAAAATGCAAGGACTTCCATTTAATTTCATTTGACTTCCTGCATGATTCACTCTATAGATACCGCCTGCTGCCTCCATCTGTTTGTTAAATAAACCGCAGCAAGTTTTAACCAAAGTAAAAAGGACGAGTCCTTGACTTGGCCCTGTTTTTATTCTGTAACTTAAGGACTTAAGCTCATTACACATCAAACAAACAAAGTAAAGATACATTTTTCAAAGGGCTTTTGTTTTTTTATGAGTGAAGATGGCATACCTACAAAAAAAAAACCAGGATTACTTCTTCTGTAGCGTGCGAGAGATGCATTTTTAGTTAAGTGTAAGGCAGAAAAAATAGGGATAATGATTGCTGTTGCTCCCCTTATAATGCTTTTTGAAGTCACACTTTTTTATCATGTTGAGGTCAACAAGGAAACATAACGAAGTTGGTTGCATTTTGAAGAAAAACTAATCTTCTGTACGTATATAAATGCATAGTAAAACAAAAACACCAACGAACACAAAATAGTACACCGAAAAAAAAACCAATATCAATTTAACATTTTTTAAATATCAAATTAACATTTTTTAAATATCAGCCAAAAATGCTCTATAAAATGTGTTTTATGATATTTAAAATGTTAAAACAACATTTTTATTATCAGGATGATATTTAAATGTCACATTTTGGAAATTTTTTTTGGTATTTTATTATCATTTTTTCATATCAATTTCTCATTCCAAATTATTGAAAAATATTAAATACAAAATTCTTAATGTGTACTAATTTAAAGGCGCTTTGTGTTTTTTCGAAGTAAAATGTATGATTTACTGAGAAAATTTGATCGGCACTAAGATTTTACTTCACATAGTTTGGGAGAAAATAACAAAACAATTATATCACCTATAATAGAAAAAATAATATCAGAATTATTTTGTAAAGAATATTCCATTTCAGTAATGTTTTGAAAAAAGAAAGAAAATTCTTAAAATAATAAAAATAATAAAAAGGAAAAGGAAAGAAATAGGTTTCATTATAACAAACAAAAAAGTAAAATCTAGTCATCATTGATATTTTAATTGTCAAAGTGAAATTTTCACTATCCACTTTAACTTAAAAAAATGTCAAAATGATATTTTAATTGTCAAAGTGAAATTTTCTCTGTCCCATCTGAAATTAAAAAATGTCAAAATGATATGATAAAATATCAAAATTGATATTTTAATTGTTGGACGACTTTTGTCACTAAAAAATGTTAATTTGATAGCTGTTATTATCAAATTTTTTTTTCGGTGTAGGTATACAGAATCCAGTTAAATTGTGTTTTTACAAACAAAGGTGATCAAAATTATTTGTTGGTATTTTTAAATGAAGAAGGTTCTTAAAAAGTATAACTAATAAATACAAAAATTACTTACCATATCTTACAATTTTTTACAATTTGTATTAACCAATAAGTTATTTCAATATAAAAAGTTACGCATACGCCACAGTGACAAAATTTATGTAATTAAAAACAATTTATAGCTGAATGGCGGAAGTTGGGGGAACTTTTTATTTTCTTACCTGATAGGAAAAAATACTGCGAAAATAAAAAAGAAACTTGCTTAATTGAAACTTTTTTAATTAAAAAACAAAATATGCCTTAAATAAAGTTAATAACTTTATATTTTAAGGCAAAAAAACTCTTCAAATACAAAAAAAAAACAACAGGAAATTCACTTTATAAAAAAACACTCACAAAAAAAAGCACTAACTTTTGACCTAGAATAAAAGTAACAAAAAAATATGAATGATTTTTGTATTTAGAGCGATACAAAAAAAAGTTGTATAGCAGAGTTGTAGAGAATTTTAAGGGGAACAATCTTTTCTCGGAAGGTTTTTTCATAATTTTGATAAAAAGTGCTGAAAAAAACTTTCTTTTTTTTTTTTTTTTTTTTTATTTTTTTGGCTTGTCACTTTCAAAATATTCAGAATATGGAAAATATAACATAAAAGACGCGAAATTTAATTGTCTACGTTTTTGTATACCCAAATTTTACCAAAGATGAATATAAGTCGAGATATATAATAAAGACTAAAAATAAGGGGTGCATAGCACTTTGTAAGGGGGCGGCAAAATTTGAAATATCAACATCACTGTATACAAAAATAATTTAATATGCCTTTGCCTAATTCTGTTCTTTAAATATTGATTCATAAAAATGAACTAAAAAAATTATACGGTCCAAAAAAAAAAAAACTGAATTACAAAACAAAATTTAATCTTGTTTTTATAAAGAATTTTAATAAATAAATCGTTAACAATGAAAATGAATTAACGTTGAGTTTTTGACTTTCTGGAAATGATCGGTAATATTGAATACGGCCCTTGCGGGTATAGTTTTTGGAAAAGAGGTGTTTTTTTCCATCAATCAGCACAGGATTAGTCAATGAATGTATGAATAAAGCATTAATCTATGAGCTATAATTATTTCATAGAATGGTTATTTTTGCGGCTGCTGTTCATATGAATTTGTGTAACTCTGGTGAAAATCTATTTTCACCAGAAAAAAAAATAAGGGGCGGCAAAAAACAACACTACGCCACTGCCTTGAGGAATATCAATAAAATTTGGGCGTATTTTCTAAACATTTTTCTAAACAGCAATGCTAAAAATAGCCGCACTCTCAGTAATACTAGCATGCCCCTGTTCCTGAAAAGCCTGTATTGCTGTCGGATAAAATATTTTTTAGAAGAGGGCTTTGTATGGGTTTTACCTACATATTTCAGTGATGCTGCCTGTGTAATCATAATCAATTTACATTGAAGGTTTTGAATGAACAAAAACAACTTGTGTGTGTTAGGCTGGAGTTATTGCTATTTCACGGGGACTATATATTATTAAGACCAAAAAAATATTGATTCCAGACCTGTTGTTTTTATTGACTGTTTGATTGCGTATTCAGTTTTATAGTGTTGGGAGGTATATTTTTTTTTAATGCTAAAGGGTGGTTTTCATGATGAACTGAATGATTTATACTTTATTTTTTATCTAATATATATAAAAGTCTAATTATGTTACTAAAAAAATGGTGTCTTCCTTTCATCATACCTTTATTAATGCTACATGTGTTACTGCCTTCACAAACAATTTATTTAACCAAAAACATTTAAAAGGCAATCAAATTCGTCATTGGTATTTAGTTATTTTTAGCTTTCCCTTTCTCATTGATCCAACAAAAAAAAAATCCTTTTAAAAAAAATAAAATCATAACTGACAGCAGATTAACCTCGAGGATTTATATCCTTATATTCAGTTGATTCGTGAAAATTTTAATAAATGACGAAAATACTTACTAAGCTTCAACCTAAACAAATTTCGCTTTCAATTTAATATTTTTTGTAAATATTTTTTTTTTTTTATTAAAGACCTCGTTTGCAAATATTTACCTTCAGCAAAAAAAAAAAAAAAGAAATCAAGAACTGTAAAATTTCAATCAATCATCATCATCATCATTCGTGGGCTGAATTTTTTTTTCTATCATATCTGTAGAGATTTTTCATTTTCGATAAGAATATTTTTTTATTTCATGTAAAAATGTAGATAATATGTAACAATATGTCTAACATATACTTTGTACAGGGTGATTCAGAATATTTAAAAAAAAGACACTTGGAAAGAGGTAATTTATAAAAAAAAAGCGGTAAGCAAACACAAAAATTGTATAGAAATTGGTTTAAAAGTCATCCATCTAAAGTTGCAAATATTTATAGAACCTCATAAACGATTATTATTATTAGCAGTAGGTAGATAGACGAGGCAGTTATATTGCCGTTTTGAAGTCATAATTGTTTTTTGAACAGTTTACAAAAACGTTCTCATTAGCAGAAAGTTGTGCGAGAGGCTGTCGAAATAATATGTGGCTTAGATTCTTTCAATCAGAAAAAAATTGTATTTCCATGATGCAAACAAGGTTATGACTTATGAGTTTCATTTCATGGGTGCCAGATCAGGTCAGGACTTTGTATTCGAATAGGAATTACTTACTGATCTTTCAGTACAAGCTTTGGATAGTCTGAAATTGGATTAAGGTTGTTCCCAGGTTTGCATTTTGTCTTAGATTTATTTAATGAATGATCTCTTGTCTTAAACTTTCAATATACTTATTGTTTTCGACGACTTAATCCTAAACTTCCAATTCGGAACTGGAATGGTTGCGTATGACAAGTTCATTGAACACAGATCTTGACAGGATTGTTAAATAGCCAAGTCACACCTAAACCTATCAACTCCACACCCGCTATCAAGTTAACTTAACGTATGAACATGCACATTGCACATGGAAACAGTTTGAAATTGAACTGAAATGTGATCTTGGCGAAAATATTTAACATTTACACTCAACTGTTTTTCCAGTGATGATTTTTTTTTTACATAACGGCTGAGCGACGTCGCTCAGACGCTCAGAATTGACGGTCAGCCGCTCATGTTGTATATGGCTACCCCCATAAATTTTCATACGTTCTAATTTAGATTTGACGCTCAGGATTGACGCTCAGACGCTCAGCCGCTCAGGACGTGGCCGTACCCTTATTCATTTTCTCAAACTCCATCATGTCCATGCACACTATCTGGTGTTATGTTATTTACCTTGCCAAGTTTTTTTTTAATGAATTGGACTTGGTGTACAATGAATGGCTTACTGATGTATGAAAATATGGGCGCATTTTAAAATCTCGTTCTTAAAATCTCGCATCTTAAAATTTCGCATTATGAAATATTTTTTTTATCGAAATCTCACAATTACAAAATCTCTCTTATCGAAAGGTCGCCACATTGATGTTAATTTGACATATTACGTGAAAAATTTGTGAATAATGGTTAATCGAGTGTCAAGCTAAAAAAGGGTGCCTTCGGTGTTGAGGTTCTATATCGACTGGTAAATTTCTAGCTTTGCTAGGAAGTTCATGAGCTTATCTAATTTAGAATTCTTCTAACTTCTTACTTGTGTACTCTTGAATGATTTCTGGACATTCAGTGTTCAGAGAGCATCTAACAGTGACTAAATAGCTGTTAGACGCTGAAGTCATTATGATATTCTAGGAGCAGTTTTAGTCTAATATTCTAGTTTTCGGTGCAGAGCCTCCAATTATTTATTTAATTTTTTGTAAATATCTTCAAGTTTGGACAAAAATCTAGAAATTTTAAACATTCAGCAAATCACCCTGTATGTATCGACTTTAAATGCTTTATTCCCATAAGTAGGCAGGTAAAGGTATATAGAGGAAGGTATAAGTATAGTTTATTGCGCATCAGAGTAAAACTCATCGTTTTCTGATAATGATGCGACAGGAGTTTAGGATACCATTACCTCTCTGGAATGGGAAATTTTTATATTCTTTAAAAGAAAATGATTTATTTTTGTTTGTATACATGGCAAGATACCTTCAATTTATCCATATTGGCAAAAGTCCAATTTTTCTTTTGTTTGGAATAATAACTCCGTCTCCCCAGGACTTTAAAAAGTTTCAAGATGAAAAGCGGATGGTTGATGGTGTAGGCTGGTATAGTAATTGTGTTTTTGCAACTATACCTATAGATGAAGTTTTGCTCAAAACCTAAAACCGAATCTCCACTTACATGCGATTGCAGGAAAAATAAATTTACTAAGACTCACATAAATTGCAGAGGGCCTAAAAGTATGTATATTTTGTATTCTATAGGCCCTTAAAAAGAGCTTGTTTTCAGTTTCAGGTATGAAAAATAAAAATCAATACTTAATTTAAAAGGGAACAAAAAAAATATATTAAAAGTATTCGGATGTTGGTTGATTGGGTGTTTTCGTTTTAAGTTTGTTGTTGATGTTAACATCGATTTAAGTTTGCGGTATGCCAAATTTATTTGCCATTTTTTTTTTTTTTTGTATTTGAAAAGGCCAAATAAATAAATCGAAGAGATTTATGCGAAAATCATTCCAATGTATGAGGTGTAATTTATGATATTTTTATTTATTATGTTTACCCTGAAGTTGAAAGGTTAATAAAATATCGGGGTAAAAAAAATATTTTGACAATGTTGATAGGACACTGTTTATGTATATATACAGAAAAACATTGGTGATTGATATTTAAACTTTGTTTTCAAGGATTCATTTAGCATGGAGTGTAACTACAGATATATCTTTATCTGAGCCTTTAATTTTGTGTCTTATTATGTGTGTGGATATATAATATTTTAATTACTCAAAAAACGTAAGATTTCATGTAACATTGATAAATCTTACGTTTTTTGAGTAATTAAAGTGTAAATTTGAATAAATAGGCCAAAATTGTAAACAATGATAACAAATTTTTTTCGAATTCAAGCTTTTTTCATTTTTTGAATTTTAGGAGAACATGTTCTATAGTATACTCATGTAAATTTTTTTTACACCATCAGAAAATAGACATTTTTACGAACGAAATGCCCACCGAGTTTTTGAAAAAAGCTGATATTTTGACACGTGAATTTTCGATTGAAAATTAGGGTGTTTTTTTGGTATTAAGTCAAAATAAAGTAAGCAAATTAATATTTTAAATCAAATAAATTACAGTGTATTTGGGACATAATAAGGTATGTTTTCACCAAATTTCGTAGAAAAATTTTTGTTTTTCAAAAAGATAAAAATAAAAAACCAAAAACTCGGTTTTTTGAATTTTTCACATAGATTTTGAGGTTATGTGAAAAAATTGTTGATACAAAAGTTGTAGATCTTTTTATTACCTACAACTTTGCCATACAACTTTTTTCTATAGGATTTGTAGTTTTGCCGGATATCCAGATATACCATTTTTTACCATTAAAAACTCAACCCACCCACTTCCCAAACTCTGCTCGCCCGTAATTTATTTTTCCTTTAATTTTCATCATATTCACCTCCTTTTCCAATGGGTTTCATTCTACTATGATTTTTTTGTACTTTTGAATGTTTTTGAAGGCATCGGCACTGGTCTATATGGAAAAAATAGTTTTATGAAACAGTAGATCTTGTTTTTGTTAGGTGTTGAGAAGAAGCTGCATCTTACAAAACTTTGTATAGGTAGATATGTTCGATTGAATCTCAAATCAGTCCTTTTTAACCCTAAGAAATCTTTTTGCAGCAAGACACTGAAACTCGATCAACAAAGCTGATGGATAAAAACGTGGCATCAGAAGAGCCAAATTGTAGCAATCCTGTCTCACAGGTTTTAACATAGCTGTGAACATGTGAGATTGGCTCCTACTTGCAGTTTATTAAATGAAGGAGTCTGTTTAGGGAGAGAGGTAAAAATGGGCTCAAAGCTACCAGTAGCAACGTTTTACTACACCATTTGTAATATCTTGACTATTCCTCAAAAATTATTCATTTCAAGAAATCAGGTAAAACTTCTCTAGGTCTAGGACAAAGTAATGCCACCTTGTTGCTCTGTTCAAATCAGTGGCGTACCTAGCATGGGTTGCACCCCAGGTTATCAATCACTCATGGTTATAGAAAAAAAGTAAAATAAATGAAAAGCCATGGTTTGGACAGCCACCAAAGTCGCAAAACTCGTCTGATTTTAAAAGATTAAACGGCAATCGCTTCGTTAAATCAAAATCTAGGGGCGATATTTTTTGTTTTTTTTTTTCTATTTATCTTTACAAAAAAGTAATGGCCAAACAACGCAAAAAAACACCAACAAATTAAATTAAACATTTTTGGACTTTCGTCACCACTGCAATAATGGACCCCCCATTTTCAAAAAATAAATGGGAATCGCTTCGATGAATCAAAATCTAGGGGCGATATTTTTTAGTTTTTTTTTATTTATCTTAACAAAAAATGTTTGGCCAAAAATCGCAAAAAACACCAAAAATTTATTCAAAAAATTTTGGACTTTCCATTGTGACCGATTTTCAAAAAATAAATGGCAATCGCTTCAATTAATCAAAATCTAGGGGCGATATTTTTTAACCGTTGTAATGATACATACCTGCCTTACAACCGATGTGTTTTTAATTTTTTTTTTATTCAAGGTAGTGTCTAAAGAAACAATTTGCACATTCGTTGCCTAGCGACATACTGTCAAGGCATAGGGTAGGGATGCCACGCTTTAAAGTTCATTTTTTGAGTACTTTCGACTACTCCACCCGGCTTATATGGTATGTCTTAGAAGTGTTAAAAAAATATTATGTCACAGAAAATTAAATTTCAAAATTTGAATGTTCAGGATTTTTAGAAATCACCAAAAGTGATAGAAACAAGATTCATATTGCAACCAATAGATATTGTTAGTATGTATATGAAGGTATATGAAATGTACATGAAAGTCACACATACAAACAAAACTTGTAAAAAATCTGCAACTCGAGATATGGACGTTTAAAAGTGAAATTCGATGTTTGAAAAATAATTCACCAAAAATCAACAATGAAGGTATTTTAAGTAATTTGCATATTTTATAAGAGAACAAAAATAAAATAACTTGACACGTAGGTATCTGCCGAAGTTTTGATTGAACTAAGTTTTTGGCTTCTGTGATTTTTAAGAAAAATTACAGATTTTTACATTTCAATACACTGTTTAACAAAACAAAATTTAATTTTCAAACAATTTAGTAAGTATTACGAAATATTCCCTTGCACAAACTGTTTATTTTTATACTTCATTTTACTTTAAAATCTTTGGTAAAAAAATTTCAATTTACATATTTCAAAACTCAATAAGAAATTAAAATTTAAAGAGATTATACACCCTTTTTCTATTTATTTTGTTCAATATAATTTTTGTTAAAAAAAAAATATTTATAGGTATTTATGCAGGCACCGAAAAATTCCAAAGAACGTTCATAAGATTTTGAAACCACACACCTTTTATTGCCATTAAATTGTTTGTCTACGTTCCTTGGTGTAATAAACAATGTCACTAAAAGAGCAGACACACTTAACATTCTACTCATATTCCTTTGAGTGCAATACATCTTCTTATAATTAAAAATAAATAAAATAATGAACTCAAATTTGTAACAACATAAAAGCACATTATCTACCTTTGTATACGACCTCAAAGATATTTCCATAAATAAACAATCATTATTTATATCCTTTGTAATAAATTTTCTACCTATCTTCAATGTATGAGTTAGGCATACCCACAGACACACACATATACTACGGTACATGAATGGAACCTAAATGATCTAATAAGTAGAATCATTACAATTTAGTTTTTGTTGACGTAACAAGAAAGAATATGAACAACACATTGCAAAATACCTAGTGCTATAGATATACATAAATACCTTCAAAGGACGTACATATATTTTTGTATGCTTATAAATTACGTAGCTTCCTTATTCGTTATATGGAACCTCTGCTGAAGCTATCAAAACTGAATTGAGTATGAGAAACGAGAGAAATGAAACGAAAAAAAAAATAATAAATAAAATCAAATATCTCCCAACAAAATGGAAGGGATGAACATCCTGTGAGGACATACATTTTACACAAAAGCCTCACCGGAATGTGCCAACGAAACGAAAGGTTATATTATTCAACCACTTGAGAGTTCACAAGTGGAAAATGTTGTCCACGTTTTTTTTTATCTTCTTTAAATAAAAAAATAAGATACATTTTCAACCTGAGAAGGACGATGGCGACGGAAGGCACTGCAAGCACAACCCACCAACATCCTTATTATTACTCAAGAGACAACAATTGCATGAAAAATATGGAACAAAATGAAAGCTGTATCATTACGCTGATGATGATGATGATGTTCACAATCAAGGAAAAAGTGTAAAGAAGATGGGCTTTTTTTATTTTAACAATGAAGAGCATATTTTGAAAATGTTTATCACCCTTACCTTAAGGGACATGAAATTGGGAACAGGGCTAGAGGCTTGCAAGTTAGAAATTTAAATCAATTCGGGCGGAATTAAAAGAGTGTCATCCTAATCGCTTCGGGGAGTGTTTTGAAAGTGTATTTTTTTAGCTTCTTAGAAAATTGGAATTTTAAATTTTATCACCTAATTAAGTAGAATATCATACCTAATTAGGACGAAGTTGGGGATTAAGTTTAGAATACTCTTTTTATTAAAGAGGTTTGTCTATTAGTGTAAATTAGGTAATTGACCTTTTTTTGGTTTTTTTCTTTCTGTTTTGAGTTTTATTAAGACAAAATAAACAAACTTATTAATTTCAAATTAAAAAAGTAACGCTTTTATAACGCAAATAGATAAATCTTAAGGATACGTCATTAGACAGACATTACTCTACTGAATTTGTACCAAAAAATGACAAAATATAATTCTGACTCATAAAACTACAACTTGTTGAACAAGTGTCACTATCGATAGAAATACATTCACGCATTCAAAAGTTTCATTTTTTTTTTTAATAATTTTCAACAAGTTGCCAATTAATTGGTGTTTCACATTTGAACCCAAAACCAGGGTTAACCAATTATAATAACCACGCCAAAACAGAATAAAAATCTCATAAACCTCAAGCAATACTCGCGTGAGTTCGGGTCCTTTTCAATTTGTGATGTTCAGTTGATGGAATCAACCACAATATTATTGCCTGCCAATTACATGTAATGAATGACATTTGACATTTTCATAGAACAATCAATATACCTTCCTACAACAGTAGAACACAACAAGGCAAATCATTCATGGCAAAAAAAAAATCCAATTTTTTTTTTGTTGAACAAGTGGATTCATTGGAATTTAATGAATAATAATAGCTTGTGCGTATGTACATTAGGGTGTGTCAAAATGCTAAAGTATGGAATTTTCAAATGTAATAGCTTTTAAAAGTTGCATTACTTATCAAAAATAAATCCTGCGTTTACAATTTTCATTTAAATTTATATCTTTGGCTCGCTCAAAATATAAGAAGAAATCGAAGAAATTTAAATTTTTAGAGATTTTTGAAGTATATATTTTTTTTTTTTATTGCGCCGTTTGAATACAAAAACAAATATATTAACCCTCTGTCGGCACACGGGTGCAAATTTGGCAGGACAAAAATAGAAAGTGGCCACAAAAAAGTGTCTTTATAAAGGTTAAAATGCATTTTTTGGAATTGTGAATACAATATTCGAATTCATCGGAAAATTCTACATCAATTTCATACATGATTCTCTATAAAATAGTGAGACCGAAAAAAGTACTAGCGATATGAAAAAGTATAAACCAAATTCGCAAAAAAGAGGTGTGCCTACAGAGGGTTAAATATACATATGTATATCTTTATAAGAAAAAACTTTTAAGCTTATATTTGTTGGAATTGAACACTTAGTAAAGAAGCTGCGAAATATGCGAAGAAGAATCGTTTTTTTCCTAACATCTTCAACCGCTTTGAGCGAGCCAAAGATGAACGATATTATATTTTTTTTTTTACATATTATGTATTAAACCTAAGACCCTAATAAAAATATTGACCACTATTACATTGCAAAATTAGGGTACTTTTTTTCGGCCATCCAAAAGTGACACACCCTAATGTACATATGTATTATGTACATACCTTGAAATAGGAGTCTAATATATATTCAGTAGTGGATTATGATTCAAAGTGAGGGCCTCAGAAAATGTAATGTAGGTAAGGTATATCCTAATTCAGCTGCAAAAACAAAAAACACCCCTAGAACCACTAGAGTGGAAGTAGATAGTCGGCATTCAAGTAAGTACTGAGTTGACATATAACGCTCTTAAATTTATCAGTTTAAAAAAAATGAGATATATTGATTTCTTAATATCCTTGAGACAGATTATAACTTCTCAGATATCCATGAGACGACTGACGTTAGAGCACGAATGAAATTCAACACCGCAAGCAAATTATATTCAAGCATTCGGGTTCAAATAGTTAATTAACAAATAATCCAGTCAAATAAGGGTTTAACCTCGGAATGAATGCTAATAGAATTTGTTATTCCTCAATACCTTCGTTTTGGCATTCTATAACATACCTCAAAAGTCTAGAAAAATCTCATGTCCTCAAGTCGCGATTTTAAAGGTCAAAGAGCGAAATGGAGATTTTCAAAATTAGCAAAATTAGGCCATGGTATTATATACACGTATGATACATGATTTCAAGGTATTTTTTAATGCTGATTCCAAAAAATTTGAAATCCAGCCAATCTGATTGGCGGATTATTACAACAGTTAGCAACTGTTATAATAATATGGGTTGACAGTTGAAAAACAGATATAACTTTTTTCAGAGACGTCAAATTGGCTTGATTTTTTGGAATCAGCATTAAAAATACCTTGAAATCATGAATCATATTTGTAATATCATCGTCTATTCTATTCTATTAGCATTCGGAGGTTTACCCCTTTTTCTCCTTATTTGACTGTATTAAAAGTTAAAAATCGAAAGAATTACTTTATACATATTTAAAGTTTGAATTTAAATGATCACTGTGGCGTATGCGTAATATTTTATTTAAAAAGATCGGCAATAAAGGAATTAAAATCGATTGATTAAAACAGTTTCCCTATGAGATGTTTTTTATGAACGATTATAAAACAGAAAAAGAAGATAAAATTTAAAAAACAATTACTTTTATTTAAATAAAGTGAATAATTTTATGATAGCTTAAATAAGAAAGACGATGACTTACAAATTTCTGCAAACAATAAAAACAAAAAAAAAAAAAAAATACTCCAAAAAGGGAAAAGCTGTTGGGCCAGACGAAATACCCTCAGAGTTTTGGAAAAAGATGGGAGACATCGGGTCTAGATGGCTCATGGTTCTTGTTTCCAAGCTTATACGAGGTGATCGAATGCCTAATCAATGGAGGGAAAGTTATCTTCTTCCAATATACAAAGGGAAGGGTGATACTCGAAGCTGTGATAATTACCGTTCGATTAAGCTGATGTCACACACCATGAAGATCGTTGAGCGAGTCTTGGGTAGCCGACTGCGAAAAATAATAAGGCTATCTGATGACCAGTGCGGGTTTGTTGCGGGTAAATCAACCACAGATGCAATCCAGAGTATCAGAATCATTATGGAAAAACATCGAGATTCCTTGGAGGATTTGCATGTGGTATTGGTTGATTTTGAAAAAGCATTCGATCGACAACCACGAGATCTGATATGGGTGGCCCTCAGACAACGAGGAGTTCCGGAAACCTATGTGCGGATAATTATGGACATGTATGATGGAGCAGTTACTAAAGTAAGATGTGCAGCTGGAGTCACCGAAGAATTCGAAATTACAGTAGGTGTACACCAGGGAAGCGTCTTGAGTCCTCTGCTCTTTATTACCGTCCTTGATTACCTGCTCGAAGGCAAAGTGACGGACCCAAAAGTGCATCAGTTATTCTTTGCTGACGATGGAGCCATCATAAGTGAAGACCCGATATCCCTGCAACGAGCACTTGATGTATGGGTGGATGTTCTAGAAGGTAGTGGGTACCGCATAAGCACGAAAAAGACAGAATACCTATGCTGCCCATTTTCTGATCCACACAGGCCTATTCCTGACATTTATTTGAATGGTGTAGTGCTTCCCAAGTGTGAAAAGTTTAAATATCTGGGGTCTATGATAAATAACAAAGGTACTTGTGATGACGATATCAATCATCGCGTAAGCGTAGGGTGGATGAAGTGGCGGGAAAATTCTGCTATCTTCTGTGATCGAAAAATGCCCCCTAAGCTGAAAGGAAGGCTCTACACCGCAGTTGTGCGTCCAGCACTCACATACGGTTCACAATGTTGGACAATGTACAAAAAGTATGAGAGTAAGTTAACGGCAGCTGAGATGAAGATGCTTCGCATGACAGCAGGAGTAACAAAGCTTGATAGAATTAGAAGTACAAAGATCCGAGGAAGCCTTCATGTTAAAAATACCATCTCCCAAAAAATTGAACACGACCGACTCAGTTGGTATTGCCATGTTCAAAGGAGAGATCCTGAGAACCCCGTCAAAAAAGCAATATCATATAACGTTCCAACACGAAATAAAAATAAAGGTAGGCCTAAAAACTCTTGGTACAAGCAAATGCAAAAACACCAGCATTCAGTTGGCCTCAGAAACGGAACAATACAAAACCGGGAGGCTTGCCGCCGATTTCTGAGGTCAACCCGGCGAACCCCACAGGCGGATCACTAGTGTGAAGCAGTAACGTTGGAAGGTTATGATCCCCTCGACATCGAGATCATAACAGCGCCGAGAAAAAGGAAGAAGAAGAAGAAGAAGAAGAAGAAGAAGAAGAAGAAGAATAAAAACAAAGATTTTAAAAAATTTAAAAACAATGCACTTTTTAAAATTTACATTTTTTAACAGAATTATGAAAAAAGAACACTTTCGAACTGTAAGACAGAATTTTCAGAGCAAAATTTTGATCCGACTAAATTTTGACCCAAATCGATATATGAAACATTTTTTTCTGAATTTCACAATTTTCTGATTTTTGCTATCTATCCCACACAGTTCGCTTACCCCCTCGAAAAACACTTTTCAGAATATTATTTTATGGATTTTAATTGCTATGGATGCAAAATTTCACTCCAAATAGCAGGCTCGCAGTTTAAGATGTAATTAATGATTTATTAATTTATAAAAATCAAGTTGTTACATCATTTGATCAACGAAATATAACTTTTCCTTAGTTTGAAGATTTTTAATTTAAACGCTCACTCTGGCGTATGCGTACTTTTTTATATTAAACACATTTTTTTCTTCTTCTTCCTTTGGTTCTATTAATTTCTTTTAGTCGATATTATCACTTAATCCATGAGGAATGGTTAACTGACAAAGTTTAAACTTCAAAAACTCGGTTTGTTGTAAATTTTTGAATGAATGTGAAATATTGAACTTTTCGACAATAAACTGTCGCTTAAGGCAACTTAAATATTCTCTCCAGTGTTTTCCTGGTTATATTTCAGTCATGGGGTTTCTATAAGTCTTAGAGACAGTTTTCAGTAAAGCCTTTTAAAGTCTCATTTTCGGATTAAATTTTTCGTTTTCTTCTTTTGGAAAGATATTTGCATTTGTTATCTGATCTGCAGGTACGCACATTTAGGGTGCTGGAATATAAATCGATTGCAATATAAATTAATTATTCCTAAGAAATGCGTTCTGGAAATGTATGAGTTCAACAAATTAGATAAAATGAAAAAACTTCTTGTATTCATACAAGCTATTTTTTTTAAATTATAAACGTTTTCGGGAATATCAATTATTAGCTGTGTTTTATTTTCCTCGTGATCCGGATCAGATCATTTATTTATTAGTGAAACAATAACAAAACACATCCTGCTTTTGTTGTAAAGCTAATAAAACAATGATCTGATCAGGATCACGAGGAAAAAAACAGCTATTTATTAGTCTATTGAATAGACAATGGAATAGAACAAATTCGTTCAAGAGTTTTTATTGCTGATTATGATTCCTTGGCATAAAAGAATACTTCAGCTAAAAGTGGTACTAAATCCATTGGTGCATTTCTGAGAAAACGGCAACACTGGTCGGTTTTCAGTTTTTTTGATTTAACTCGAAAACCAAGCCTAATTTTGAAATGGTTCAAAGACACTTTTCATAGCAAATAAAATTTTCTATCAAATTAAGATGGTTAACAAATTTTAAAAATTATTTTTGACTAAAATTCTAACCTAAAATCAAAGAAAAAAAAGTTAAAAAATTGGGGATTTTTTTTTTTTTTTTACTAAATCAAGGGGCATTTTGTGTATATTATAGCAAAATTAAAAATTATTTAAATAATTTTGTTGTTAAAATCTAAACATACAATTTTTTTTAAGTTTCTCAATAATGGTTTAATGGTTGTAAACGAAAAATATGATAAAGTAAAAGTGAATAAATGCATCTAGAATATAACAAAAAATGTGAACAAAAATAAAGCACTAGAACAATCATTCGACCAAAGAAATATTTGAGACAAAACTCTTGATGCATTTATTCACTTTTACTTTATCATATTTTTCGTTTATAACCTTTAAAATGTATTAAAAAACTAAGATTTTAATGACAAATTTTTGTATGAGTATAAGAAGTTTGTCTTTTTATCTAAGTATTTGATTGCAATATAATCGATTTGGTCATTATCAGAAAATCAAAATTCTTTACGAGTATCAACATTTCCATCACTGAGAAGTTTTGTTTATGTGTTAAATGTCGAAATTTACAGCGTTTCATCAAAAAAGTTAATTTTTCCTATTCTATCAAGTCCGCATTCAAACATCTGTGTATAAAAAACGACCCACTTAATAATGGAACAAAGAAGTATAAGAACCAATCGAATCAAAAAAGTCCCTTGGCAATCAATGTTTGTTAATCCGACACTGAAGTCCGCATTCAAATGCTTGCACAATTGCAATCATCATTGAATGGGGAACCCGACTCATTGTCTGCTATCATTTTCTGTTATTGTTGTATCTCATATTCTGAAAAGGAGCCATGGTAGTTTTCCTTTTTTTTTATAGTTTCTCGTTATGTCCTTCTGGAAGTTCACATCCATATTCTAGCTTGCTTCCTCCCCTCTCCCAATCATTCAGAAAAAAATTAACACAATGGTGGCGCCATTTTATTTGTAGGTACACATAGATACAATAGAAAAATTGCAATGGAACAAGTGTTTCTTATAAAAGATGACATGGAACTGCGCAGAATTTCTTTCATTTGCTTTCTGTCAAATAAAAGAAAGGCATACAAAGAAAACAAAAAATTACAAAAAAAAAAATAAATAAAAGAATTCTTCCTTCCCTACTTTTGTTTTCGATTGTGTGATCCTTGGTAGCAAATAGTCACAGCTAAGTAGCCAAAAGCCATTAAACCAATGATTTATAAGCTAATTTAAAAAATTGAACATCCTGCCTGTCATTCGTTGGTTCGTTTTCAAAATATAAATTGCTTTATTTTGGTTAACTGACAAATTGCTCTGAAGTTAAATAAACTTTTTCTTTTTTCTTAGAGTACTCACCAAAAAATTAGATCAATTTGTTGAAGTATTAGACCGAGAGCCGGGAGCAGATTTTTTGCGTGAGAGGTAACCGATTCATATTAAAATTAGAATAAGTCCCAGCCATGGTGATGACGAAAACGAACGTCTGCCAGCATGTGTCTGCGCCTTTGCTGAGAAAAAGTGCATCAAAAGTACATTTTTTCTGAAAATTGATTTAGTAAGAGTAACCACCTGGAAACAATTGGAACCTGACGCCCTCGTCGCCCTGATTACAAAAACACCCATGACAGACGTTTTAACCGCGCCCAAACACCCGACAGACGGGTCCGAAAACGCGTTTTTTTACGCGTTTTTAGGGATTGGGGTAACCACCTAAAAACAATTGGAACCTGACGCCCTCGTGTCGCCCTGATTACAAAAATACCCATGACAGACGTTTTAACCGCGCCCAAACACCCGACAGACGAGCCCAAAAACACGCATTTTTTCGCGTTTTTAGGGATTAGGGTAACCACCTACAAACAATTGGATCCTGTAGCCCTTGACTCCCTGATTGCAAAAATACCCATGACAGACATTTTATCCGCGCCCAAACACCCGACAGACGAACCCGAAAACGCGATCTTTTACGCGAACGCAAGGGCTTGGGATAACCACTTGAAATTAGTCTCATTCTGTTGGTCTTGACTCTCTGATTACAAAAATACCCATGACAGACGTTTTAGCTGCGCCCAAACCCCCAACAGACGAGTCCTAAATCGCGATCTCTTTCGCGAAATAAAAAACCAAGGACTTGAGGTCACCACTTGAAATTAATCACATCCCGTTGTCCTTGACTCCCTGATTGCAAAAAAACCCATGACAGACGTTTTACCTGCGCCCAAACTCCCAACAGACGAGTCCTAAATCGCGATTTTTTTCGCGAAATAAAAATCCAAGGAATTGAGGTCACCATTTGAAATTAGTCTCTTCCTGTAGCCCTTGACTCCATGATTTTAAAAATACCCATGACAGACGTTTTATCCGCGCCCAAACACCCGACAGACGAACCCAAAAACGCGATTAAATTTAATTGAAGATTTTTGTGAACAAAAAATTTTTGTTTTCAAAAATTTTGTTTAAATTTCATATATTTACTAATGCCAAAAGATTGGCTAGGCAATTAAAGGAAACAACTATATGAGAGTAAAGGACAATCTTCCATAGCTTAGGCGATAAATGCAATATGTACAAATGAGATTCTGGCTTTTTAAAAACGTGTTGCAAATATTGTAGGTGCTGGCCGTTGTGTTCAAAATATTTTTTTTTGTGTTTGAAGTCAATTTGTGAGAAAATTGCATTTATTGCCTAAACGGGAGCCGAGCTGTTATAATTTTAAGAAAGCATTAATCCGTACGAAAATTCAAAAAAATTTCCCTTGTTTATGATTCGAATACTAGTTCTCAGTGAGAGGGGTTGTTTTCATTGTTTCTTGTTATAAGAGAATTTGTCTTATGTTTTTTCGTTGGTCATTTGGACCTTTTTTAAAAAATTAATTACTCGGCTCGTGTGGGTCGTAGAGAGCTAATTTTTTTTTTAAATTGTAGATAATTTGAAGGACTACAATAATATTTTATTTTCTTAGCCAATACTCGCACCGTTTGCAAAATAATAAGGCAAGAGTTTGCTAAACAAAAAAACGACTTTGACTTAATATTACTTATTTTTTATTTGTTTCAACAAAAAGATTGTGCACTAAATTGATAGAAAATGTTGTAACGAACAATTCATTGCTTTATTTTTTGCCGCAGGACATTCTGAAGTCGAGTTATTCCCAAAAAACGATATTTTTGGGTGTTTTCGCACCGGTTTTGCATGCGTTCATTTATCAATAGCTCGGCCATCTTTGGTGATAAAGAGCTCATTTTTTCTGTAAAATGCAGGACATGAACAGGGCTACAAAATAGGTTAGAAAAATGTCAATCATGATATGAGCTTTTTTCGAAATAATGACAAAAATGTGTTTTTTAACAACAGGAATTTGACTTTAAATGGCTGCCATTTTATATTTACTCACTCAAATACAATGAAATTACATACAACGATAGAAAATATTATAAGGAAGAGAATGTATGTTTATTTTTTGGTCTACGATAATCTGGAGCAAAGATATTAGCTTAGAAGTAAAATATCCCAAAAAATGCATTTTTGTGAATAACTCCGCTAAAAAGAATGATCAGGTGGTGAGAAATTGGGTTTAAGCCTTTTAAATATACTCCCATCGATCCATGAAATAAAAACAGACAGTGCCTCTCATCGCAAGGTGAGGCCCTTTTTTCCGACGCTTTGACTGGAGTATATCGGATGGATAAATTGAAACGTCAAACATGATCCGTTGTTTTTATAATAAAATTATTGAATTACGGGAGGATTTTGTTTTGTGTTGGAAGCATTAAAAAGTCTTTTCTGGTCCTGATATGTTATGTATTTGAAGTCACATAAGTAAATTCTTAGATATCAAAAATTAGTTCTTGTTAATCGATAAAATATTTAAAAAAATTAAAAATTAACAATTCATTCAGCAAAAGAAAATATCAGCTTTTTGCGTTTAGCTCCGTCATAAATTTTAATAAAAATTTGTCGATGCACAATTTGTACACATTCTGATTTTCTAAACTGACATAAAAAAAACTGTTTTTTGCTTTTAACGAAGTTATCGAAAAGTATTTAATGCTAATGTTATAGATTTAAATATTGCCTGCAAAAAATCTATTAATTTCAAAATATCGCAAGTTAAAAAAAAATTATATAATTATGTTTTTAAAATGAAGGTTTGCCCATGAAACTCTTAAAAGAAAAATTTAATTGAGAAGATTTTAACATAATTTGTATAGTATTTGATATTCTACAAAAAATCGTCAACATGATTTTGTTAGGTATATCATTGATTAAAAAAAATCATTATTTTTACAAATTCTTCAAAAAATGTTTCGTATTTTTAATTTATGTTTTAAAAGAAATCTCACAAGAAAAAAATGATTTAAGATAGTTTTTTTCTTTTTAATAAAAAATTAGATTATGTTAAAATTTCACTTTTAAAATATTTTCAGTTACATTGACGACTTATGGCCTATAATATATGTAAACAAATAATAAAAAATTATCGCTTCTAAATGATAATTCGGAGGAAGAAAAGTGTCAAAAAAATTTTTTATAGAGAATTGTGTGATCAATGTTTATTTGCCTTTACCGTTTAAAAGTTGTATGCGAAAAATCAAAATTTTCGGCTTTTGACCATGAATAAATTATGAGGCGGTCACGATTTGAACTTTTTTTGTGACTGTGTTAAATATGTTAATAAATCCAATTGTTTGATTCTACTGATGTAAAACATTTGACTGTAGTACGTACACAGTTACCGATAAAACAAAAGTGACAATCAATGAATTTCGTTCACTGTGACGTATACGTAATCTTTTTTCTATAGAAACATTTAAAAGGGTAATATAAAATTTCTATCGCTAGACAAATGAACACGATGTGTAAAATTTTACGTGTTAGATACAAAATAACCTAGAACCACATTTAAATGCTTCATTAATTAACCCTTCGTAGTCACACCGATTTTTTCCGTCAACGTTATCAAAAGTGGTTAAAAATAAATCAGGGCGAAATTTAATCGTTCACCATTTTTATATTTGATGGTTTTTTTTTTTAAGGAAATTTAACGTGGTACCTATTATAGATGTTACTCAATAGATTGGTTCAGGAAATTTAAGATAAACCAAGAATAATTTAAAAAAAATTCTAAATAAGAGCAAATATCCAAACATTTTGTGAATTGTTTTTTTTAATTTTTAAATTTTCTTTGATTTAACTTAAATCAATATTTATTTATAAAATCCCTAGATCCCCAAATAAATCCAAGAATTTTTTTTTAAATTTATTTTTTTTAAATTTATTTTTGTTGTTATTTTAATAAGCGATGACGTACGTCGTATTACCATCTTAATGACCATATTTCTGGAAATCCCATTCTTTGTTATCCAAAGGGCATACCTGTCGCGCCTTCAGCCACCTGGAGATGCAGTGGAAATGAAAAGCATGATTGCATACTCCCCAGGCAACAGTGCACTCTTCGCTGATAGCCGATGCCTGGTTTGCTTGACACTCAATACAAAGATCCATGATGTGGTTGCGACAGATTGCACAATTGTCCACAACAATGTCCCATGCCCAGATAACTACAGGGTTCCATTTTATGACTTCGAATCGATTCTTTTCGCCTTTGCTGCTCGATGAGGGAGCTTCGAAATCTTCTTCATCTACTTCCATTTTGTTAATTTAGATTTGTTAAATATGTCGAATGAGAATTTTATTAAACAATAAAAATTGACGCAGAAATTTTTAATATTTTTGCGAATAAAATTCGAATGGGAACTTGATTTAAACATGTAATATTTATTAAAAGTGGATGAAACTTTCGACACAAAGATTTTTTTAAAACTGAAATTGACTTCGAATGAGCTTTAAAAATTTCATAATTTTTTCATTCCTTTTTTGTTATCACAAGTCCTTTAAGACATAAAATGTCCATAAATACAGAAAAAAATTTAGAACTACAGATATTAAAATATACAAACAATAAAAGAGATTTGACAACTACCAAAAAACTTTTCGGCAATTTGAACACAAAGCACGTCCTTAAAAATAAAAGTCCAAAAGTAGTAATCCAAAGAATTCATTTGAGAAAAAAAATCTCTGATTACATTGTTTTACTCACTCAAAGTTTTGTTTAAATTTTTTTTCACAACACTCTGTCGTGGGAGTGCTTTGGCAGAAATGTCAAGTGCTTATGTCTGCGTCGGTTGTCTGATAAATCAACACTACATCATCATAGACTTTTTTATTATGTACTTTCATTTGTGAAATCTGAAGTGTAATGCGAATGAAAGATGAAACTATGAAATTATTTTATATTGAGATTGGTGCATTAAAAGTTCGTTAATATAGTCCAGAAGTTAACGTTTGATTTGCATTTTTAATATAGTTGAAAAACAAAACGATTATGGCTATCATTGAAAATTTTTCGTGTTTAGGTGAAAGGTCATCTCAGTCAAATTAGTATACAAAATGTATCAAACCTGATTTTCCATTTAATACACTTAGTTCCTAAAAATATCTGTTCTTAGAACGATTTTTTTTTCAACGGAAAAACTTTTCCACCATTTTTTGTCATTTGATACCTATTTGAAGTTGGTATATTCACTTGCAACACTTCCCACCAGACTCTATTAGCATATGCAGCAGCTTAGTAACTGGCAATGTTAAGAAGAAAATCTTTAGAAATCCCAATCATCTTCAGGGATAGAAGCACAGAGAGGATATATCTACACGGAGAAAAAAAGCCAGCTTAAAACAAGCGGATTTCCACATTAAATAAATCGGATTTCTGCATGGTTTTTTTGCCAACATGACTTTCGTCTTAAATTAAGCGAAAACGAATTCTTAATTTCTTGAATGCCCAAATTTAAAAGGAATTTAATTTAAGCCGAAAATCATCTTATTTTTTATATAGAAACATTTTAATAAAAAAAAAAAGCTATCGGGAACTGGGGATAGAACCTAAAACTATTGCGTCATTAGGCGAGTGCTTTACCATCAACCTATAATTAAGTATGATAAAATGCAACTAAAGCAAAGTCTGATTATAATTTTTAAATTTTTGTCGGTTTTTTAAAGATGAAAATTCACATTGAAATGAAATGAAGTTCTCCTTAAAAGTAACAGAATTTAAGTGGATTCTGGATTGTTTTAAGACTTAAGAGGGTGGGATTTAAGGTGAGCATCATCTCATTTTAAGGTGCTCTTTTTTTCTCCGTGTACCTAACCTACCCAAACGATATGATATGATACTTCTTCTGAACTTGCTGACTGACTGAAGTGTGATATTTTCATTTCAATTCTATTCTCATTGTCAGAAGTGAGAATACGAGTATACCTGCATTATCTCTTTCTATTTTTTTCTAAATTAAGTGGATACTGGGATACTGGAGAAAACTCATTTAAATCGATTCTTTTATTTTCATTTTTTTTTTTCAATTGTTTGGAAACGTTGAAAATCATCCTCTGGTTGTCCTCGTTCCTTATTTTGTTTGATCCGTTTCATACTCTCTACCGATGCTTTGATGATTGGCATTTTATTACTTTTTTCTTTATTTGAATTTGAAATGCACATTTTTAGTATCATTTTTATGTTATTGATCTGATTATACGAGTATTGGAGAATTGGTGCTTGTTGGTTTGGTATATCTATATGTTTGTTTGTCGTTGTGGACGAAAGGCAAGGACAACTCAGTAAAACTATGTATATATCCTTTTGCTGGATAGTGTGAACACGTTTTGAATTATCAAATATAGTCTCTATACATTTTATCTCAAATATTGAGGAAATTAGAATTTTTTTTTATATATTCACATTGGGATTGAAATTGAAAAAAAAAAGAAACAAGAAATATGTATGAATAAAAAAAAATTATAATAAAATCCAAAGAAAATTCATTTTTATTTTCATCAAGTGGATAAGAAAAATATGGCAAAATGAAATTCATAATTTATTTTTGGAGTCCGTATTAAAGAAGTGAGAAATACAAATTAGTTTTTATTTCAATTCGTTAAATTCTAACGTGAGTAATTTTTAAAAATAAATACATAATACAGTAGGTACAGTAACAAAATGAACGACTGGGCTCTTATTCAACATATAAAAACGAAGTTTCAATAAAATTCATCAAAACTATTTTCAAAAAATTGATTTTTCAAAAAAAAAAAAAAAAAAATTCGAAATATTTTTTTAAAAATCCAAAAATGTGTATTTTGAAAATTTTATAAAATTTGTGTGTAACGTCAATTTTAAAGTTTCTTTATAAAATGTTTGGTTGCTTTGACGTTTACTGGAAATTCATAAATGAAAAAACCGTTCTATCACAGGTACCTACCGTTAATAACGGTTCAAACATTTTTTTTCATTCAGAAAGAGGCTCTTATTTGTAACACTAAACTAAAAAATTTTATTCAAAGTCGTTTTTAAAATAAATTAACTTTCAGTTTTGGTCCTAAAATAAAAATTCAATTTGTCATCTAGGCAATCGCTCCAGTTGTTTAGTCTGTAGCTCGAGGTACATACAGACAGACAGACAAACGGACAGACAGACAGAATTGCCGGACGAACTTTTTGGCATTCTCCGTCATCGTAATCTCATTACTCATGTAATATTGTTATCTCGAGTTGGTTTTTTTTTTACGAATCCTTAACTTGCCCTAAAGTACCTACCTAAGCAAGAAAAAAAGTAGGTCTTTTTGGTTCATACTACTCAATTTTTAAGGTTTCTGTCGAAGTATCTTAAATTTTTTATTTGTCTCATTTACTTAAACTTATTATGAAGATGAGGATTGACTTAAAAAATTAACAAAAATTCATACATTCTGATAACAAATAACGTACGAAAGGGATAAGCTCCAAAAGACGTTTTTTTTTGGAATTCTTGCCCGGAGAATTACCTAGACGGGTCTTATACATAAATTTTTTCTATCGAGTAATAACGAGACATTCTTGCTTTTCTCGCAACCTATCTTCCATTAATACAACAGAAATTTTTGAATTTTGGAATCCAGAATTCCTTTTAGAAACCAAACAATAAAAACTCCTTGTCCTCAAAAATAGATAAAACAAAACCAGGAGGCTTCCTGAGGTCAACAAAGTGATAGCCATAGGCATATCACTAATTTCAAGCAGATACGTGGGAGAATTATGGTCTCCTCGACATTAAGATAGCCACGAGTAAAAGAAAGAGGGGGAAATTAATAAAAAATAAATCAATTAAATTGTTTTACTAGCATAAGGGTTTTGAGATACTAGACTTCAAATTCTGTGCCATTTGAACATTATGCCTCTCAAAAAAATTATATTTTATTCTTCTATGAATCTAATCTAAATAAAGGTGTTAGTCCAGTCAAATTAGATTTGGTTGTGTGGAAGTCTGACAAATAATTCGCAACTGCAAATGGGACTCAAAATATGAAAGAACATTAGTACAGAAACTTAACCCCCCATTTTCCACAAAAATATGGATACAAATTTGGCCGCCATTTTCTTTTTAACCGTTTTGCGACTTTCGCTTGTTATTCAGCTGGTTATTTAGCATGTTATGAGACAAAGTAATAGTAAATTGTATTTACCACAAAATATGTTGAGTAACTTTTTCCTCTGAAAATGCTATGATCACCTTTTACTTATACCTATTAACCATAACTTTTTTTTTTTAATTTTATCAAAAAATTGTTGTTATTAAAGCTAAAGAACTATTGAATAACTATATTTTCTTCATGTATGGCTTTTTAGTCCCAGTTACCTTTTCCTACAACGCATATTAGTTCGAAAAATCAATAAAAAAAATTGAGTAGGTAAATACAGATGATTTGCATAAAATGTGATTAAAAGCTAAAACGTGTAGGTTCAGTTTTGACAAGTAAAAAAATCGTATGGGATGGGGGGTTCTATTCCCCCCGTTCCATAAGTCAACCAAACCATTGACCAAAATTTAAAAATAAAAAGAAAAGGGTCAAAAATTGATTTATTAAATTATGTCAAGTGTGGTCCAATAAAACCATACTGACAGAGCACAACCCTTTTTCGATAAAATTCATAGACCACCCAATGCTGGTAGAAATTAAAGAGTTACTTTTCACTGACCTTCATACTGTCAAAAGTCGTAACCTTTTATCTATTTAAAATTCTTCGCAAAAATAAAGAAAAAAACAAAATACATTTCACCAAACTTATACTTAATCGCAGATCAAATAAAACACATCGTCATTGCTAAAGATAAATTTCATTTCATGCCTCCCAAAACACACAAAAAATTAAAAAAAAAAAAACAAAGTCTACCAAAAGATACCTAAGGACTCCTTTATTTATTCATCCTACGCTTCTGTCGGTCACCGATCTTTCTACATCAGCAAGTTATTTCTAAAATACCCCCAAGTGTATCTATATTTTCAAGAACTTTTTCAAAATACTATACCTACAATCTTTTTCTTTTACTCTTCCTTCGTTTGTCTCTTAAAAAAACCATTTTCAAACCACCGAAGAATTCTTCAAAAATGCTTCAAAAAAAAAGAAATTCTCAAAACACTTGAAAAAAGTAAAAATAAAAAAAAAATATTTATAAAAAGAGATAAGTGTTTAGTAAGTATATATCGCAACCCACAAAAAAAATACCTAACAAAAAATCCATCACCATCGTTTCACATTTTAAGTGTTTTTCAAGGATTTTTCATCACTCATTCTATCGTTTTTCCTAATATTCTTGGAATGAAAAAAGATAAAACAAAGAAACTATAAGACATAAAATTCATTCTTTTTTTTATTTTATTTTACCATTTTTCTCATTGTTGACTAATTATCCTTCGAGCGTTTAACGGAAGAGCTCCGGGTGTTTGTGTTGTTCAAGGACATTTTCTTTACACAAAAAAAAAAGAAAAACTGGAAGCTTAAAAAAAGACCGGTTCCATGCTTTTAAATAAAACACACTTTGTTTAAAAATTCACACACACACAAAGGTCCTCCTTCAAACTTTTGCTTTTTGTCCTATCTTTGTTTGTTTTTTTTTTTTTTTTTGTATTTAACCCACACACTTTAGTATAGCCTGGCGGTGACATTATGTCAACGGGTCAAGTGGATGTTTCTTTTTAATTTTTCATCGCTATTTGGTGAGTGATTTTACAAAGCGCACTCTGACATACCTTTAGCCTCTATGGATAAAAGCACTCTTGCATCGTCCATTGCAATGGAAAAAAAAAAAACAACTCATAATTAGCAAGAGGATATCCTTTTCCTCAGTTACTTCTGTTGCTGTATTCACACACATGTTTTGCTGTTGCCATATAGTTGACTCATTTAACAAGGATAACAACGTGAAAGTGAAAAGTAGAGAGCCTCTTCATTGTGCCATCAATTAATCTTGAATAGAGCTTTATAGTGGCATTGAATGAGGTTGAGGTTGGGGTTGACAGACAAAGTACCTTGAGAATCTTTAACAACCCTTTTCCTGACATTAAAAACAGACAATGTTTGTTTTGGTGTCACAAAAAAGATGTTATCGAATGTCAAAAAGTGTTTCACACAGATTAACCATTTTAATGATTAATCTTCATCTCAATCAAAATCAAAAAAGATTCCATTTGATGAGATGGAGTCTTCTTCAGCACGCACTTATATACATGAGCTAAATCATCATTAAATGGATTTCATCACAGATTTCAAACAAATCCTTGAAAAAGCATCAAAATCCTTTTTTGAAATATAATCTGATAGAGAGAATATATGACATTTAATGGCTTTCCGTTTTTAAGGAAACTTTAGTTTAAGATGTTCATTTTATGCGGTAAGATGTTCTTCTCTTCGTCTTCGTCTTATCCTGGGCCGAATGTCACAGAGCACACCGACACATAGCATCACCATCGTACCATTCACCGGCAAACGGATGTTCATGGTACAATTTTAGACGGAAGGATTAAAGTACTTTTGGAGGATGGATGGGAATCACTTTTGAGCTTTCTTGAAATTCATCTTTTTCTTAAATGGGGTAGGTATAGAAAATGTGTGGGAGGATTTGATTGCCCTCCTCTTGTATTTTGTCCAAGGATAAGAAATTTCTGAAAAGTTGACAAATTTTGTGAATGGAATTGAAATTGGATGAGTATAGAAATTTAAAAAGGACTTTTGCTTTTGAAGTGTATTTATGATTTAGGTTGTTGGTCGGTCGGTGTATTAGACATTTATTGTGGGAAAACATTATAGGGGACGTTTTAATTTGTTTTCAATAGATTTTGAGGCCAAAAACTAATTTAATTTTATGAGCAATTTATTGGTGCGCACTGTAGGATGTCCTTTCATTTTCGGTTGAATAGAAATAGCTGATTTTCAATTTGTCTGTGTGTGTGTTTTTTTTTTTTTGAAGAAAAATGAAGAAAAAGAAGAATGTGGGAGTTGTTAATGGCAAGCACGTATAATGGATTTTAGAAAAAAAAAACATCCTGATGGTCTTTTTAAATTTTGTTTACAGAGACTTACAATAAATACAACTTCTTTATTTTTTTTTTTTTTTTTTGAAGTTTCTTTTTGCTGAAATTCATGTGGGCACTTAGGCACAACAAAGCTTTTTTGAGATTTGAGACGCAAGGCGTTTTTTTATCATTTTATGAATGGACATACACTGTCTCCTGGCCCGGGATCAAATACTCGAAGAGACAGAAAGATTTTTTATAATGACAAAGACTGAGTAGGATTTAAAATTGATAAAAAACAGTGGAATGGTTTTTGAATAGCCATTTCTTCAGTACATCTTATTTGAGATACTCTCAGACATCTCAATAGTTAGAATACATTTAATATTAAAAATAAAATGCACGATTGGTGTCGCACGTAATTTCTCTTATGGTAAAAGCATGTTAAAGCTTTTTTCCTGAAGAAAATTAGGGAAAATTTTATATTTTTAAGGAATTTCATTAACACTGTAAAAAAAATTAAATCAGTTTCTATAATTATAATTAAACACGGTTTTAAATGATCTTTTTCACAAAACCAAGTATGCCATTTCATTTCATGCATAAAAAGGAATTTTTAGAAAAAAAGATTTCGAAAATCGTTAGAACCGTTAAACCAAATGTAGACCATGAAATAAAATGAAATGCAAGTAGGGTATGGTTTTATTTTAATCTTTTTGATCGAAGATTGTAATTAGATGTGATTATGTTGGATTTGATTACATTGTGGGATTAGAAATTATTTCCGGTGGAAATTTAAAAATTTCCCTCTGAAAATAATTTTTTATATGTATATGTACAATAGGTATACCTAAAAATTTTCTAAAATTTTTCAAAAAAAAGTTTGTATGCCATTTTTAAGAAAATATTATTTAACATAATATAAAAACAAAATTTCGATAAAATTCATTATTCAGGTTTTTTTTTTAATTGGTTTTTCAAAAAAAAAAAATTGAAATATTTTTAAAATCGAAAAATGAAATGAAAATTTTGGTCGAAATCTGCTTCGTCGTTTACGAGAAATTCATAAATCAAAATATCGGATTTATGGCAGGTACCGCTAATAAAATTACAAGCAAATATTTTTTTATTTTTAAAAGAAGCTTTTATGTGTTACACTACACACACAAATTTTAATTAAAATCGTTAAAGCCGTTATTAACATTTTTATTTCCGTTATATGACAGGTACCGCTAGTTTTGGTCCTAAAAAAAAATATCATATGCCCTCTAGGGAATCACTCAAAACTGTTAACTACGAAGTTTGAAGAAAAACGTTCCATTAGTTTAGGCTGTGGCTCGAGGTACAGACAGACAGACAGAATTGCCGGACCCACTTTTTTTTTTAATTCTCCATCATCGTAAAGTCATATAAAATTGTTATCTCGAGTTCGATTTTTTTTTTCGAGTCCTAAACTTGCCCTTTATTGCAAGTAAAAATGCAACAAATTAATATAATTAGTGTAAATGTATAAAAATACTTAATTAAGTGAGTAGGTAAATAACTAAGAGCGAAAAACATACAAAAATATATCAAAATGCTCTCATGGAATTACCCAAATTCAAACCATTAAAGATCTCTCTTTCCCTCAATTTTTATAAGATTCTAAATTGCTTAAATTTTAAACAACTTGTAAATGAAAACTTTATTGCTCATTAAATATTTAAATCATGTTCACATTCGAAGTTGCAGACACTTTTTAACATTTCCCGAAATTGTCTATTTGTATAATTGGTTTAAAAATACTTTAAACCTATATAACAGGAGGAAGAAAATTGATTAACTTAACTTAAATTAAAATTCGACCAAAAATATGGCTAAAATGTTTGATTTCAAATTAAAAACTAATCATTTTTTGAAATAAAACAAAACTTAATAAAATATGTGGACACTTACTTAAAATTCTTTGTCCAAATCAAAATAAATTGTCTTCCGAAATAATTTTTCAAATCAGCATTTGGTTTGAAAATCGTCTTTAATTTAAAAAAAAAAACCATTCACTAATACAATTTATTATTTTCATTTTGATTGCAGCATCCCGCCAGTTGCGTCGCAAGGTTCCTTATGCTGGACACTTAATGACACCACGTAGATTATGGTTAAATAAAATTCCAACCCAATGTGATGTTGTAATTGAGTTTCCAGGTAATTTAACTTAAGTTTCAAAGTGTGCAATGTGTTTTTTTTTCTACGTTTTCAACCTTAATTAATTTTTAATTTACTTTTACGTGATTTCATTTTATTTTTATTTTTGGTGGGTGGGCGCTCACAGAAGATGCTCCCGATGAGGCACTCCGATGGCTGCTGGCACGTATTCGATCACAGCCACCTTCCGGTTTAGGTTTGGTAGCACAAGTAAAAGCACACGAGAGTACAAAACGTAATGCGTTTTATATAAGCGCTCCGACAAATATGTGAGTGTGGTGTTTTTTGAATAAGAAAATTTGTTTTTTTTTTTTTTAATATTTATGAGATTTCATTGTGTTTGTTTGATTTATTTTGTTTGTTTTTTGACAAAATGACAGCCTTTATAAAGCCGCCGAAGAAGCCCGCCTACCAAAACGTTTGCGAACTGATCTAGGAGGTGCCTTAAAAGAATTTACAACACGCGAATCACATTGTTTTTTACAAATTAAATGTGAAGATGGGAGCGCATCGTTATTTACTTCACAAGAACGCCAATGGCTGGTGCTGCAAGTTTTGCAGGGATTAAGAGCTGGACAAAGTGATTTGGATGCGCTGCATGGCAGAGCAGCTGTTGAAGAGGGACAAAGTATAGGTAAGTTGGTTGTGCAATGCGAACTAATAGGTCAGATTTGAGTTGAAAGTGTTGAGAACGAGTACGAAATTAGAAGCAAATCAAACCTTGATTAAAATTAAGAACGAAGAACAAACCGAACAAACCAAACTAAAACCGAACCAAAACTTAACCAAAACTAAACCTTAATTGAACCTAATACCGAAGTCAAACCAAAAATGAATACAACCTTGATAAGCGAACGAATTGACACTGAGCTTTTACGAACTGAAACCAAATCAAGAGCTTTTGAAGACAGAACCAAATTTAACCAGAACTTAACGTAAAAATAAAAACTGAGAGGAAACCGAAACAGAACCAATACCGAACCCAAAGAAAATTATGACTGAAATGAACCTAGAGCTCACAGTTGCCAAACTGAAACTAAATAGAGGACAAAATGAAATTTAACTAATTGTAAGATGAAACCGAGATCAAACCGAAATTCAATCGAACTGAGACCGAATTAAGCCCAAACCTAGAAAAATCAAGACAGAAGTAAGAACGTGCTTGGTAGGAACCAAAACGAACCTTTAATCGAATTGAGATCAAACCGGAATGGAATCGGTTCTTAACTGAGACTTTATCAAAACCAATCCGAAACTTAACCAAAACTGAACTGAAACCGAACCAACACAGCACTGATTGAACATTGATCAAATATTAACCAAATGGAAACTGAAACAAAACTGAACCTAGAAAAAACCAAGACGAAATTAAAACATGTCGTCGCTTGTATGGGAATAGAGACTGAATATAGAAAAACCAAGACAGAATTTAAATCTTGACGGATGGTAACCGAAACCGAATCCGAATTTAAATTAAATTGAGAACAAACCAAGATGGAATCGTCACAAAATCGAGACAAAACCGAAACTGAACAACGAACAAACCAAGACTGAACCTAAACTGAATCTACAGAATAATATGTGTGTTTTTATTACGACTGGACTAAACTGGACAAAAAAAACGCAGTCGAGGCTAAGAAATTTACATTTCAATTGCAACAACATCTTGAACAGATTTAAATCTGTGCTACCAAATTAATTTGTTCCTACATTGTTTAGAATTTGTTTAAAAACATCAAAATTGAAATTTGGAATGACAATGGGCACGTTCAGGAAATATTAGGGACTAGATATTTAGGAAACGTCATTTTCTGAACGGAGATTTGAGTAAATTGACTAAATTAGTTTGGATGCGATGCTATTGACAAATTTCAAAATTTATTTAAGAATTTTACCGGTCGCATTGGTAAAACACCAAATTTCACTTAACTGTAATGAATAAATTAAATTAATTATAACCGATAATGCACTTTTTAGTTGTTTTTCACACAAATAAATTCAATTTTGGTAAATTAATTCTTTAATTAAAAACAATCTGCTGTCATGTTGACAAAAAAAACATTCCTGAATTTTTAGGGAAAATTTTGTTGCCTAAATTTCCAGTCAGCTTTCCAATAAAATTACCTAAATTGGAAGGATTTTTTTTTGACAGCTGACCAATCAGAGACCGAGAAATTACCTAAATATTTAGTCCCTAACGTTTCTGAACCTGCCCAATTATTTTTCAACTATTAGTAATTAGTTTAATTATTATTAGTTAAACTTTTCTTTTCAAAAACATTATGCAAAAGAAAACCCAAAAGCGAAAAATATGAGAACTCTACATTTTGTTTGTGTCAGATGTCAGTTGATTTCAGAACATTCACCATGCAGTGCTGCCAATTTTTCTTGTTAAGCCCCGAGACGTTTTTTTGTCCAGTTAAGCCCGGTGGTAATAAGATAAGCAAACTTAATAATTGAGACAAACCGATATTGAACTGAAACCTAATAGAAACCGAACTGAGACTTAATTGACATGGAAATGAAACCGAATCTAGGCCGAACCGAAAATTTATTGTTGAGATCAAACCGATACGAAATTGGCCCCGAAAGGACAACCATTCAGACCGAATTTCATTTTAAAATTCTTAATTATTTTCCAGTTGCTGCCTGGCAAGAATTGGGTTTGATAACTCAAGTTTTTCCACTGCATGAGACAAGTGCTTTAACAAATCTACAATCGAGTTGGGTGAAGCAAATATTTGCTCCACAGCCTTTAGGTAAAATTCCTTGAAAAAAAAATTATTTTTTATTTCTGTCATAACTGTGCGAATTTTCAGATGACATTGCTGAATATTTTGGCGTCAAGGTGGCACTATATTTTGCCTGGCTTGGCCATTACACGTGTGCTCTAGGAGTACCTGCAGTTTTTGGTTCCATCCTTTATGCTATTTTATGGGGCAAAGGTCAAACCGCTCAGGACATGGGACATGTCCTATTCTCGTTATTCAACGTTGCCTGGGCTTCATTATATTTGGAAGCTTGGAAGCGATATTCAGTTGAGTTAGCATTTCGTTGGGGAACATTATCAACGCCGCCAGAGCTCTTGGAACCTCCAAGGCCATTATACAAAGTAAAATATAAAAACCAACAAATTTATTCATGGAAAGTTGCGTATTCATTGTCATTTTACAGGGTCCTTTGGTGGAAAGCAATGTAACTGGACGTTTGGAACCTAAAGAAGCTCCAGCGTGGAAGCGACGTGCCTTCCGGTATCTAGTCAGTTTTCCTATCATCGCTCTCTGCTTACTATTGGTCTTCGTTGTAATGTTTCTCATGCTACGATTTCAGGTGAGCCAGTCCAGCAATAATAACTACAACAGAAAAGATATCATAATACATTAATATCCATCTCCAGAAGCGTGTGAATTTGATGAAGAGCTTAAATGAAGTTTGTTTATTTTTTTGTTCGTGTTTTTTTGTTGCAAGTTAATTATGTGCTCAAAATATATTATTCTGCTTGCGTGCTATGCGCTCATCACCTCTAAGCTGTGTGATAAAAATTGTTAATTTGTTCCAAGGATTTGCATGTAAGCTTATATTGTATTTAGTCCTTTTTTAATTGGCATGCATTCGTTTTTTGTTTTGGTAACTCTTTTGTATTTGTTTTTGAATTTGTAGTCTGCTTACAACAATTTAGTATTTATTAATTTTGTTTTTGTTTATTTTTTTAATTGCAAAAATTTAATTTGCCTACACACAATAGTGAAGAACAAAAAAAAGAAAGAAAAAAAAAAAAACACACAAGACAACAAAAAAATATTTTCTCCTATCTTTTTAGGAATGGATGGATCAAAATATATTCTCTGAAACTGGACTCGTTCATTGCATGAACACCATGCAAAAGGTTTTTGTTTTAAATTTTTTTATTGAAATTATTTTAAATTTATAATTAATTTTTTTCTTATAAAATTTTATAACTTTCTTATGTTAGTTTTTCGCTTTACAGCTTTTTGTTATACACAGAAGTAGTAGTTATGTTACTGGTTTCTAAATGTTAGAGAGCAATATGAATTTTAGATTCAATTAGTGCTTTTATTTTTAAAATAAAAATGAGTGAAACTTTTAAGGGAACTCCTTTAAAGGTCAATAACTTAACATCTTTTTAATTGGTTTTGATCTCCGATTTGATTTCCTGTGCATACAAAAAAAAAAATAAGAAAAATATTTAAAATCATGGAATAGTTATTTTGTAAAAAATAATTCAAAAATTAAAAAAAAAATAAATAAATATATAAATAAATACATAAATAAATTAATAAATAATGCAAATAAATCAGCAACTAAAAGTTGAAGAAGCTTTTGGTTTCCAGTTATGAATAGAGCTTAAAGAGGCCTTTCTTTTGATGTTTGACTCGATGGAAATGCATTCATTTCTAGGCAAGGTTGTTTTTTTCTCGAAAATCTTAAAAAAATAGATTTGTATTTTTTACCTAAATGTTTATTATGAACTCATATCTGTAAACCAAAACTTGCTTCGAACTCTTGATCCGAAAGTATCTGCTTTCGAATGTATATAAGAAAAAGAAAAAAAAATATTTTGATTGCAAATACATACAGCAACCATACCCATTAGTGTGGTCAAAAAAAAAATACTTTTTTCGATTTTCGGTCGGGCCACCCGCTAAATTTATTCCACTTATCTATTTAATGTTGTGAAATTTCAATTCGCTATCTTAAGCGCAAGAGGTAGCTATAGTAACAGTTAAATTTTTAGGTTTTGTAGGTTATCTTGATTTTTTTTTCATTTTTTTTTTGAAGAGCAAATATTTTATTTAAGTTTTACTTGTCTTTATAAAACATACAAAATATTTTTTTTTTCGAAAAAAAAAGAGCATGTATATGTATAACAGAAATGTGAGTATGCAGTTTTATAGCCTTATGGGCTTTATTAACGAATTCAAAAGTTTGGCAGCTTTAAATCGCGTTTTGATATCGTTTTCGGGGTGTTAAATAACGCGAGTTTTCTAATCAAGGTGATAAGACTAAATTAACACAAATTCACTTTCTGAATATAAGCATTTAAGTTATGTCATTTATCCTCAGCTTGAAGATATCAATCTTAACGGTGCGATCAATAGAACTCAAGATATAAGCTGTTTAATAGTCTAGAGCCCAAATGAAATAATTACGCAAATTATCTCATTTCGAATTTCGCATCGACAAGATTGAATTATTCAGGCTTTGGGGAGATGACAAAAATTGGAAATAAATACTAGAAAAGGCGGAACGAAATCCGCCGGGTCAGCTAGTAATAAATAATAAGCAAAATGTGCAAATAAAAAGACTGTGTACTAGGTACCTGTTGACGAAATTTACTTGGAAGTGACCCCAGAAATTATTGTTTTGATATTTTTTCAGAATAAGTACAACTACCACAACTTTCAACCAATTTTTAACTTAAAATAAAAAAAATATTTTTTTTTTACTTTTTTCCAAAAAAATACAATTTTTCAATATCGATCAGCATTGGTAATTTTTTTTACCCAGATGTAAACTTATATCTGAAAATCAAAACATGTTTCGAGACTTTTGTGCTCAGATATCTGCATATTGCCTCCAAATATAAGAAAAAAATTTATTTGGATGCAAATAACTCAGCAATCAGATCTTAACGAAATTTTTGGTATTCACTTGTGAATAGAGTTTAACAAGACCTTTCTTTTGATGTCTCACTTGATTAAGAGAAAAAAAAATTATTTTGCGCTGAAAGTCTCGGCAGTTCAACATAACCTCTGGCTGGTCTGGTTCTCTTGTTTTTCAATACTTAAAACTGTTCCATTCCTAAAATTGCGTAAAAAAAAACAAAATAACTACGCCGACGTATTATGAAAGCTTACGTGGCCTATAATGAAGCTACTCTGAGTCAAAGTAAGTTTTATCGGTAGCAGAATATGTTCTTAAACCGATAAGATGTGAACGACAGAGAAAAAATTTTCAATTTTAAAGTTCAAGTGACCTCTACTCCAAATTTATAAAGCGTTTCGCCCAGATTCGACAGTGGGCTGATCAGTTAGATCTGACGTAAAATTGAATTATATTCAATCGCTCCACTGAAAATAAAAATAATTTTAATAATTTTTTATTATTTTTGTTCGTTATGAAAAAAAAATTTTTGCATTTTGATAAAGCTCCTCATTGTGCTCGAATTTTTGACTAACACTAATGAAACCGCAGCAACTTTAATTCTTAAACCTGCTTTTTGAGTTCCCTTTAATTCGGGCCCATGCAAGTACGATACGATTTTCAGTACAATACTTCAAGTCAACTTACTTAAACTAAATTTATTTCAGGGAAAAAGCCTAACAAGGAACCTCTTGAACTTTTCAAATGTAAAAAAGGCCCGCAAATAGCAAGAAAATATTTCAATAGAAACCTTAAATATAATTTAATATACATTGTATTTCTGTTTTAATTGAATTCAATTGAAAATCGATAATTCATTCAGATCTATATAGGTCAATAGAAAGTGTCGTGTTTCTTTTCAATAAATTTACCAAAAACCACTTAAGGAAACCATATATATTAAGTGTGGATTGTATTGCCTGAGCTTTATTCCACACAGAATAATGAACAAAAAAAAGAAAAAAACATTTTTGTAAATAAAACCTTGGAGGTTCTCCATTTAATCGAAGATTTTTCTTTTCAACACTTGCTTAGTTCATTATATTGGTACTACAAGGAATCCTCGAATACTTTATGGTTGAAAACGAAATGTTTATTTATCAAAGACCCATTGCTGTTATTTAAAATAAAATTAAAATGTATAAGTCGAACATTTAATGTTTACGAAGTCTGTTGTTAACTTTCTGAAAAAAAAAAAATGGAATACTTCAAGGAACTCAAAGTGTGCCCAATACCTCTTAAAAACAGTTTTGTTTAAAATCAACATTTTTCAATTTGTTTTTATAAATTCCTTTGTCTTTTGAATGGCATTCTTACACTTTATTTTTGCCACTTTTATAGTTTTTTGTTTGGACTTTGATAAGAAAGTATATTATAATGTATTTTGAGAGACTTCTCGGACTATGAATTTGACAAAAATGATTAGGAAACACACAATTATTATTGTTCATTAATTCCAATAAAAAAATTAAACTGAATTAATCAAATAAAAACACTTTAGTCATTTCCTAATTGTAGGTGTTTTCGAAAATGACAAATTGTGTATTTCCTATTAAATATGCAAGCAAACTCGGCAAACATGACATCACGATGAAAGAAAACCAACCCCAAAGTTGGCCTCATAATTTCCTCGGTGTGAGGAGCTAGACTGTGTAGCATAAGTTGATGTATCAATTTAATTTACCTAACATTTTTTGCTAAGCGTTCTCCGGAGAGACTTCTGTAACTTAAGTTTTAAAACGTACAGAATAACCGTGGAAAATATTTTTAATTGACATTAAATTCTTTCGCAATATTTCATCATCCCTTGATGGTTGATTAAGTCAGTTTAACGGAATGAAACAAGAAAGAACAAAACGCAGGTACATGGTCCATACATATATACATATAATATATACCTACACAGTTATCCTTAATTTAAATTAGTTTTGAATTAATCAGATTTAATATAAAATTTAATAGGTATTGATTTTTGAAAGGTTAATATGCTCATGTGGTTAATTGCACCAAGGAATTTAGTAAAATTCTATATTTTAAGTCGACATTTCAGGTCCCCTTAATTTTTGTTAAAAATAGAAATTAAATCGCAGAACAAATTGTCCCAAAAAAGTTTACTTATATACCTCACTCTGCTTTTAAAAAATTCCCAAGCTCTGAAACATTTGTTGACAAAACAATTTTTTTAATATTAAAAAAGCCAATTGGAAGGCGACGTAATAAGCAGCAGATGGTACATCAATGATGAAGACAAAATATTATGCGAAAGCTGTAATGATATTTATAATAAAATCATAAACATCAACTTCAATTATTTGAATGTGTCCTTATACCTCCTTAAATTAACATAAACCATTTATTTATTAATCCAATTTGCCTCCTAATTTTTAATGCAGACAAAATATCCTATTAAATTTAAATTTTTAAATGCTGCTATTTACTTAACCCACATTCCCACTGCCATCTTCACCAACATCACCATCATCATCATCCTCAACGTCCTTATTCCATATCCTTGATTCTTTTGCATATACACACATTTTAAATGTTTATATTTTTTTGCATACAAAATACGAGTATTATTTAAATACTGCCTCAGGTGCCATTGACATTCAAAAGTTCGGTTGTATTCTTTTCTTGAAAACAAAACAAACCTCCTTGCTCGCTTTCGCTATATGCTAAATATACAAAAATGTCAGGAAATAGGAATTTCTATGTATGTTTGCCATTTTGTTTTTCAGTAAAATAACACACAAATGCAGCCGAAACCAGCTGTTGGGTGTCGATGTCGGTGTCGGGTTTTGGTGTGTGCGGTATGCCACAAAATTCCAGCAAAAATGTCCCAAAGCAGTATTTGAAGCTTAATGCAGCTCGCATCATCATCATCATCGTTATAGCTGGAATATGAAAACAACACTGCAAAGTGTCCTCATTATAAATGAATGAAATACTAAATGCATTCATTGCTCTGTCATTGTGGCAACTGCCAGGTTTCTATTTCACCACCAGGCAGAGTGAACGAGTATTCTATCTTCATTAACAAAAGGAAATTTTTTTGTGGAAATTTTGTTTTGGAATTTTGCTTAAAAATACCTCGGGGATATGTGACACAGTTTTTGTGTTTTTGTTTTCACCAACGTGAAATTTTTTTTCGATTACAATTTGTTGTGCTGGCTGAGCTGCGACACGTTGCCGTGGGAAATATTTTTTTGTTTTACAAAATTTTGTTCTAAAAACCACCTGGTATATGATGGCATTTATAGTTTACTTTCCGTAGTCCTTTAAGCAAAATTAAATATTTAATTTTATTCGCGCAGTTGTGCTTTAAGGGTTGGTAACCAAATAAATATAAGCAGATATCGATGACCCATTTCATATTAGGTATATTTTTTTTATGAGTATTTTTGTATGGTTTAACTCAGAAGGTCACTATGGTGTATGTGTACTTTTTTTTTATTATTATTGAACAATTTTCTTGATCAATTAATATTACCAGTTGCCTTTTATTGGCCATTTCTGATCTTTTTAAGAGTCATGCCAAGTTAAACAAACAGCACGTACTCTCTCAAAACTATCTAGAGGGTGATTCACGGGGTTCGAGGTTAAGGTTGGGTTGAGGCAAACAAAAATCGTATTGATGGGGAGGCCTAGACTCACACTCAAATTCTCGATTAAACTAATAAGCATTCTAAGGGTCCATTTAACACATGAAGCCGGGGACCGTTTATTCGAACCTGATAAACGGTTTATTTACATTCGTTTTCAATTTGTTAGTGTAAAAGCGCCCATAAGTATGTGTTCCCAGCAACCGTATAATCGGTCTGGTTGGACGGTTTCCGGCTTCGTGTGAAATGAACCTAAGGCTCCGTTTCAACTGTCAAATAAACATTGATCTTGTGCTAAGAAATTCATTTTTAAAATTCTTTAACATAGAGTCATTTAAGAATAAAACTCAAGTTTTTGAATAATGCCCAGCCAGTCTCAGATCATTTCTGACTTCCAGATTACAAAATGAGGGTAGAATTTTCACACATTAACTCAATCATAACTTCAGATTATTTATAAATTCAATAATTTGGTACAATTTGCTAAAATAAAAAATAAAAATAAAATAATAAATTACAATATTGGGAACGCAATGGCTTTAAATGCAATTATTCCTAAAATAAAAGCAAAAGTCAAGTGGAAATTCAAATATTGCTCTGGCAGAAAGTCAGAAGTTAAAAAAATTGATTTCATACTGTCAAAATGATTTCTAAAACAAAAAACAAAAAATCGTTTGAACCACTTTCGATAAAATTGCAATACTTCAAAAATGTTATAGTATACTTTCAGTATTCAATAAAAATCATCTTTACCGTTTTCAAACAGCATCTGTCCTCCTATTTAGAAAGTAGACATTTTGTCGTTTTGATGTTGACAAAAAACAAAAACTAAAATTTTCAAAACCAACATTTTTTGGTTAAAATTTTTTTCTCTTGAAAATGGGAAATAGTACCTATATTTTTTTGGTGTTTCTTTGAACAGTGTTAACTAAAAATTTATTAAAAATTGAGCACCGATATTTTTTTTGTTTTAAATACTAAAAAAAATAAATTGCAAATTGCTGGGGTCGCACGTACTTGCTCTTGTGCTTAAAGTAACTCTAATGTTCAAGCGTTTTATTCAAGAAATTTAAAATTTGATATTTTGAAGAAATTTCATAAGTAGTGCAAAAAAATAAAATCTGTTTTTATAATTAATATTGTATAAAAAGGTATTTTTAGAAAAAAAAATTCGAAAATCGTTGGAGTCATGTTTTAAAAAAACAATTTTTTATATATAAAAATTTTCTAACATTTTTCAAAAAAAAATTTGGTATGTCATTTTGAAGAAATAATTAATTTACACAAAAAAACGAAATTTCAAAATTTTTCTTGAACCCATTTTCAAAAAATTGATTTTTCGAAAAAAAATTTTGAAATATTTTTTAAAAATCCAAAAATGTGTTTTTTGAAAATTTTCTTTAATTTTAATATTATTTTTACTTAAATGCTTTTGTATAAAAAATTTCTTTGAGATCGGGTGAGTCTTGTATGAGATATTTAGAAACCAAAAAAACCGTTCTATGGCAGGTACCGATTTTAACGGGACAAAAAATATTTTTTTTATTTTAAAAGTTGGCTTTTATGAGTAATTCTACACACAAAAATTAGTATCGTTAGAGCCGTTTTTGAAAAAAATTAACTTTTGTATTTCCGTTTTATGGCAGGTGACGTTAGTTTTGGTCATAAAAAAAACTGCCAAGTTTGAAGAAAATCACTTCACTCGTTTAGGCTCCAGCTCCAGATAGAGACAGACACACAGACAGACAGACAGAATTGCCGGACCCACTTTTTTGGCATTCTCCATCATCGTAATGTCACGTAAAATTGTTATCTCGAGTTCGATTTTTTTTACGAATCCTAAACTTGCCCTATATTACCTAAATCGCAAGTAAAAACGATTTTAACCATCTCAAAATCTTTTATTTCATTAAAACGCAGCTTTAACTATTAAACACAACTAATATTAATATTTATGATTAAAAATACGCTTAAGTATACTTATACTTTGAAAAATGTATGTCTCAACATAATATGTATATCTATAGCAATTTTTGAATAATTCTGCGCTCTGAAATCTATACGTAACAAAATAAAAACGAACTATTATTTAGTATCTAAAAATATTGTTTGTTTTTTTTTTTTTTGTTAAACTACATTTAAACAAAAGTTCTTAACTACTTAATTCTAGTTTATATCCTATTCCACCCCACTGTTGTTTTAATTGTTTCATCGCGACGAAAGTGCTACAAGTCAGACTTTATTATTTAATGGCGGGGTACTATACTATTATCATATAATAGTTATGTTGACTATAGTTAAGCATAAGAAAAAAGGGAGGATATCGTTTTTTCTTCCTAACACTAGGGGTTTACTTAAAAATGAATGTTACCAGATTCTTGAAATTATATATGTACATTAGGGTGGTCCAATTTTTTGGTTTTTACATTTCCGTTGTTCCCCACTCAAAAATTGGTTGCATATGTGTTTTGTATTACACACGTGAAATTTCAGCTTTTTAGGTGAAGTGTAAGTGGGCGCTCAACAGGCTCAAAGTTTTTGCTGTTATAGCTGGGTCCTCATGCCTAGTAATTAACTCTTGTTTTGATTTATCAAGTGGATTAAGTTATGATGTGGTACCTAAAGTTTTTCATAAAAAACCAATAGTTAAGTGATATTTTCACAGATAATAATTTTTGTTCATTTAAATTCGTCTGTAAGTATTTTTTGCTTAAAGTTAACAAAACAGAATTAATCAATGAAATACGAGCTAGTGACTCAAAACCAAAGAAACATGAAAATCATTTACATGGTTGTCGGGAACATGCGTGCTTATCATGTTTAAGCCAAATTCCAACCTCAAGCCAAGTCCTAATACAATATGATCAGATATTAAGGGTAAGGTAACAAAGTCTAATATTCCAAAGCTGATGAGAGCCCTCTTCCTTTTACTTTTGAGGGCTAAGACTTTCAGCATGTGTTGGTATTGATGTCTGTAGCAAAATAATGCGTGGGGAACTAATGAATTATATGGTTTATTTTTTTGCCTTATAACGTGGACCACACTAATGTACATCTAACTTTACCCTTCAAAATATAACTATGTAAATATATAAAAATATTTTTAATATTTATTTCATAGATGTTCAAAATGTTTAAATGACATTTTCAACCATATATGTAAGTATTACGTGAATGATGTCATATTCTACATATTAATGCTGTAGAAATAACTTGAATGTTCTATTTATAATAAGTAAATTAAGTTAGACATAATAAATTTTTATTTATTATGTTGGTCACCATGAATATGGCAAAGGTTGAAATAGTTTACCTCCTAAGAATCTAATAAAAAAAAGGTCAAACGAGGTTAATGTTAGGAAGGAAAATTAAATCATGCACTTCAGTTGAATGAATATTAGTCGAGCGGTCTATCAGGGGAAATGTATTTTAATTAGATGCCATTTTCTATAGTTTCATTATATTTTTACATTACGTATACGACACCGTGAACCTGCAAAGGAATTTCTCGTTCTTTTGTTTTATGTTTTCTTTCACGTGCCATTTTTTTGGAGTGATTCTTAAATATAAGTCACTTGATTCAAAAGAAATAATTCTATTCTTGAATTGACAGTTATGATGATTTGAAATGCAAAGGAGAACTGATTTACGTAAAGCCGATAAGAAGAATTTTATTTTTGTTATCCCCATGAGGTGGGCTTCGTTATTCAAGAATATTGGAGAGTGAAATAATTGGTTTTACCGAGAATATATTCCTTTGAATTATGTACATATCATGTACGCAATTTAAGGATGTAGGATGTATGGGAGAACAAGTAGATGAAATCTTTTGCTTTTTTTCAAGCAGGATTAACAATACCTATGTGGGGAAAAAATAAAACTCAAGTTCCAATGGTTTAAGGTTTATAAACTGATTTTAATTCTTCAGCTTGATACTCCGAATGGTTTTAAAGTTAGTATCGGTATTATGGAAGCTCATTCAATTTTTCAAAGAAACTTGACGGTTTGTAGCTTTTTATAATACATACTAAAGTGTCCCTTGTTTTGAACACGGCTGAATTTTAAAATGTATACGTACTCAAAAGTTTCTAAATTAATTAAAAAAAATATTTCCAAAGTTTCAAGCCTAACCCATGCCGAATTAATTTTCAATGTTGCTATATAAAATATAGATAAATTTACTGCTGGCTTTGAAGTTTTTTACTTAAAAATTTGGCAAAAACTTTAAAAGCTTATGGAACATTTAAAAAATTTGCACATTTCTTAAGGACTAAAATGCCCGCAAAAATTAGTTTTAAATTATGTTTTAAAAAAAAATTTTAGTCATTAAAAAATAACCCTCAATATCATGAAAACAACGAAATTTCCAGTTGTTTTAACTGTGTAAGCATTGTATAAAAAAATTCAAAACGATTTTTTCGTGCACTCCTTTAAGTGCATAAGACATGTGCAAATTTAGAAAATGTTCCAATTTTCAAACTTCAATTTTTTAAATAAATCATCGCACCGGAAACAATATTGAAGCGATTTCATAAAAATGAAGCATAAAAATTTACGATGTTTGATCGTATAAAACGCACAAGACTGAGTCAAATCTGAAATAAGATGTAATATAAACAGTAAATTGAGTAAAGTCCCTGAGTGCAATTTTCACATCGTAATTTTTATTGAAACATTTTTTTTTTAATTTAAGGTTAAACGTAGATAAGTTAATACTGATGATAGTGATAAAGATAATATTGCCCAATTCAAAATAGGAACTTAAACATGGCAACCCTTTAAAATAAAAAAGTGGCTACATCATTTTATACTCGTTTTAGCATTTTAATTTGCTTGAGTTAGGAAATATAATGTAAATAAATGCCTAATAGTAGAGTAACTAAAGCAAATTATTAGGGAACCCGGCCGATTTTGACGATTTGTTTTTTCAAACGTAGGTAATTAAAAATACTTTAAAGTCTATAGATTAAAAATTGCCGATGTTGCCGTATTGTTTTTTAAAATTAAAATTAAATTTTTTTTGAACAAAACCATTTTTTTGCTTAAATTTCATAAAACAAATGATAGCAAAACATTCTCTAGGTAATTTAAGGAAAAAAAGTATAAAGGAGTAAGGGACAATCTTCCATCGTTTAAGCGATAAATGCAATTTTCTCACATTCTCACTTCAAACACAAAAAAAATATTTTGAAAACAACGGCAACACCTACAATATTTTAAAATATATTTTTAAAAAGCCAGAAGCTCATTCTTATCTCTTAAATTTAAATCCACTAAATTTAATGAAGAGTTTTTGAAAAAATGGTCCTCAAACTCAGAATTTAAAAAAAATGTTAAAAAAAAAATATTTTAAATGACTTTTTTCCAAACTTTTTCTAATAAAATATGAATTTATTTTAAAAAAATTTTTGGCCATAAATATTATCAGTTGAATTCCGAAGAGGAAAAGGTAATATGTATTACAGTTTAAAAAAAATTAAAAATTACTTCAATTTCAATGGGTTTTTTTGATAAAAACTGAATTTTTGCATTGAAATAATTGATTTTCCCAAAGACTTTGGTAAATAAGAACTTTAAATTTTTGCTATTTAGCTTTCAACAGTAAGGGTTATTAAATTAATAAAAAATAATTTTATATTTAAAAGTTGAACTTTGAAAAAAAAAATAAGTTAAATTTTTTTCCAAAACTTCTATTCAAAAAAGTTCTTCGAAAATGAAAAACTTTTTAATTTTTTTCATAAACCGTAATACATATTGACATTTCCTTTTATAATTTCAAATCATAATAAATGTGGCCAAAAAAAATTGAAAAAAAATGCATTTTATATTACGAAAAAGTTTTAAAAACCACATGTTAAAATTTTTTCAATAATTTTTTTTTTCAAGAATCTGAGTTGAGTTACCATTCTTTCAAAAGTCCTTAATTCAATTAACTTAATTTTAATTTTACAAATATGACTAAGCTTCTAGCTTTTTAAAAATGTACATTTAAATATTGTAGGTGTTGCCGTTGTGTTCAAATATTTTTTTTTGTGTTTGAAGTCAATTAATAAGAAAATTGCATCTATCGCTTGAACGATTAAAGATTGTCCCTCACTCCCATATATTTTTTTTCCTTGAATTTCCTAGACAATCTTTTGGCATCAATTAATTTATGAAATTTAAGAAAAATTTTTGAAAAAAAAATTTTTTTGTTCACAAAAATCTTCAATAAAATTTAAAAAATCAAAACGGCAACACCGGCAATTTTTAATCTATAGACTTTAAAGTATTTTTAATTACCGACGTTTGAAAAAAAAGATCATCAAAATCTAAGCTGTTCGGCCGGGTTCCCTAATATTGCCAATTTTTGAGCTTTAGTTACTCCACTATAACAAAAGCTCACAAAGTAAACAAAAATACTAAAATAATTTGAAAAATTTTGATTTCGATTATGATTTTTTAAAGAGTTAAAGACTTAATTACATATTAAATTTTATATACCTACGATTCTTTAAATACGATTTTTAAATCTTTAAAATCGCACGTACTTGCTCTTATAGTAAAAAGTCATAAATATTAGCTTGCAATTGGAATTAACAACTACGTTAGAAATCAGAAAATAATAATTAAAAAAAAAAAATTGAAAAAAAAAATTTTTTAATCTTTTGTTCATATTTTTTTTTTTTTTTTGAAAGTTTGAAAAATAGTTTAAAATGATAAGAAATATCTGTGTGTATGGTTTGAATAAAAGCGGTCCATATTTAAACGAGATATGCGTAAATAATAAAAATGTAAATTTTCTAAAAAACGTCAACGCCATATTTCCACTATCCGCATTTTTTGAGAAAAACTAAAGACGCAGTTTGATTAGAATAGCTTAGATCAATATGTACACCAAATTTAATCGAAATTGTTAACATTAGAAATTTCGAAAACATCTGTACCAAATTTCAAGAAAATCCGTCCCCCGTTTAGTCTGCAGCTTCATGCACAGATGGAATTGACGACGCGTCGTGACGTATAGATACACCGACGCACAGACCGACGAACGTCATGAACCCAAATACTCGGCAATTCGGTTTAAATGCAAAAAAAAAAAACAGTTTCGGTGGAAAATTAGTCTTTTTATTGGTTCTTAGCATATAAACAGTGTTGCCAAGAACTTTTTAATTTATTTATATTGAATATGAAAATTAAGGTGCACTTTTCTTGAGATTATAATTGGTACCCAATTTCTTTTATTTTATAAAGAAAAGTTTAAACGGCCGGAGCTGATTCTTTTTTAATAATGGTATTATCGAGCAACGGATTTCCTAAAGACTTTGTGTACCTATTTCGACAATTAAAGTTTTGTAAAATTCACAAATTATTTAGAAACCTTTTTTTTTACAAAACTGCCTATTTTTGTTCCCCAAAAAAAAACATACAATCAGTTTGATAAACATAAAAGAGTTTATTTATTGTCTCCTCGAATTCATATCATAAAGACAGTTTTGCATGACCTTCACCTATGAACCCATAATAAACGCATACCGTTTTCAATTTAATCTACTTCCATTTAACTAAATAATTAAGAATCCAAGGTCTTCTCAACACAAATATAATCCTTAATCTTCTCCTATGGACTGAAATGCCTTCATTATATTATTAAAGGAACCTCGGGAGCCTTAATAATGAATTAATTCTTGGTATTTTCGGTATTTTGCTGCCTCAATTAGGTATAACTAAATTTGTGTTACAATATCAAAACATAACAAATATAATTCATTGGAATGGTAAATAATTATTATAATTATAGAAATCCCAAAGGATGAACGCACAATAGCACTCGAAAGGACCTTACTCACAAAAAAAAAATCCAATACAAAATTAACCCAAAACTATGTACACTGTCCTCATTTTGTCGTTTTTTTTTTTTTCTTTATTTAATGAAAAAATAATTCCAACCCAGAGATTAAAACTTCTCAGCCAAAATTTGAATCCATATAAAACACACTACTTTACCACTACCAACCCAAAGCAGATTAAAAGGTTTAATTAAATATCACGAATTCAATTTTATTTATTTTTGCTGCTTTCACTGTGTTAAGAAAGAAAAACACGCACAATATAACTTTTAAATTAAAAGCCTCACTCATTTGCGCAAAAACCTCGTTCAATGTCACAAAGTTTAATTACAACAAAAAACAACAACAACAAAAATATCCTCTTGCAAGGAGACAGTTGAGAGGGCATTCATTTTTCACCATGACTTCTATATATATATTTTTTTTTCTATAAAATGAGATAAAAACAAATCTTACCCATGATAAACTATTTTGTTTTATTCAACAGGATTGGTGGGATGAAAAGTTACCCGAGGAAAGTGTCCTTTGCTGTCTAAGTGTGATACCAAAAGTTTTACTTGCCGGTGCCATCACTTTAATGGACGAAGCATATTACAAGTTGGCGGTTTGGCTCAATGATAAGGGTAACTACTATATACAAACTATTACCCAACAACCTTAACCTCTAAAAACTTGACTTCCTGTGAAACGACGAAAGGATTCATGTTGTGTTGTTCTCTATTATTTTTTTCCTTTTTGTTTTTGTTGTAGAAAACTATCGCCTCCAGTCAAAGTACGAGAATCACCTCATTGCCAAGGTTGCACTTTTTCAATTTGTGAACTCGTTCCTATCCCTGTTTTACATAGCTTTCTATCTCCGTGATGAGGAAAAGCTTAAAGAGGTTCCCATATCCACAATACGAATCGTTATCAAGCTTCTTACTGATTTTTTTCTTTTTCTTTGAAAATCCATTTAGCAACTTGCCGGGCTGTTGATTTCACGCCAAATAATCGGGAATTTACGTGAATCTGCTCTGCCGTACTGCATCGAACAATGGAAATTGGCACGGTTGAGTTTTACGATGTGGGGCGCCCTCAGCCCGACACAGGATGTCAATCGTACTATCCTCGATGATGCACAAGTGCATCAGCAACAATCTTCAACGAAGAGTCCTAATAATGAGTCTATTGACGGAGGAGGAGGACATGGTTCCACAACAACACCGGCGGCTGTGGGAGGAGGAGCAGGTGCCAGCCCGAGTCCTAGCGGTGGCAATCTACCGGCAATGGGGTCGTTGTCGTCATCTGCCACAAAACGTAACATCGGCCAAGCGGAAATCGAAAGCTCTTTGTTTAAGGTAGAGTCTATATATGCGATAGGTTTTTGGGGTTAATTGGCATATCTCCCCCGATGCCGACGGTGGTGTATGGTGAATTTAAAATCTCTCCCAACCTTATATCCTTTTTGAATATTTTTGCAGTACGATGGAACATTTTCCGATCACCTGGAGATGTTGGTGCAGATGGGTTATGTGGTGTTGTTTTCGGCCGCTTTTCCACTGGCTGGCATTTGTGCGTTAGTTAATAATTTAATGGAGATACGTTCGGATGCTTTTAAACTGGCACATGTCCATCAGAGACCCTTTGGGCAGAGAGTGGCCAATATTGGGACATGGCAGAATGCATTGAGTGTATTGAGTTTGGCAGCAGTCATTGTCAATTGTGCATTGATTGGCTTATCTGGTCAGGTGTCAAGGTTATGGCCCGGATTGACAACGACACAAACAATTATTTTAATTGTTACATTAGAGGTGAGTGAGTTTTGGAAATATGAATTTGTGACGTTGATATTTGAGCAGGGGAATTTATTTTTTTTTTTCTAAATTTTTGTTTCTTCTAACTTTTGTACCTGAATGGTTTTAAGAAAAATATTTTTTAATCCTTATTATTAAAGCTTATATTAAAACTATTAAACAAATCCTTTTTTTCAAGAGTTCTTATCTTCTGATCTCACTGGGAAATCCTCCTTGTAATAAAACTATACTTTTCTAAAGGATTTTTGTGTGCTGATTCCGATTTTTTTTGCAGTTTTCGAAGCAATATTTTGGCGTAATGTAATCTTTTTCAATTAAACTTGTCACGGTTTATAAAAGAACTTATTTTTTTTTTCAAAATCAGTTTCAATCTTCTCAATACCTCTTTTCTTATTCGAGATATCTTAATTTAAGTAAGTTAAGTAGGTTTGGCATATCTTACCATAAAGAAACTGATCATTAAAAATTCATATTTCTTTCTCCCAAGAACAAAAGTACCTATACTTTTCTAATAGATTTTAGTATGCTGATTCCGAATCCGAAGTCAAAATTGGGCTAGCACGTCACGTTTTTTAGATATCCCCGTTAGAAAATCTCGAAAACCCATTTTTTTTTTGCAGTTTTCGAAGTAATATTTTGGCGTAATGTAATCTTTTTCAACTAAACTTGTCACGGTTTATAAAAGAACTTATTTTTTTTTTCAAAATCAGTTTCAATCTTCTCAATACCTCTTTTCTTATTCGAGATATCTTAATTTAAGTAAGTTAAGTAGGTTTGGCATTTATCTTATCATAAAGAAACTGATCATTAAAAATTCATATTTCTTTCTCCCAAGAACAAAAGAACCTATACTTTTCTAATAGATTTTAGTATGCTGATTTTGAATCCGAATTCAAAAAATTTCGATCAGTTCCCGTTTTTACTTGCATTATCTTAGCGACCAACAAATGAAATGTACATCAGGGGCCCAAAAAAAAAAAATAAGATGGCGTATACGTACTTTTTTATTTGTTCTTATCTTCTATATCAAAGGGGCCCCAAAAATTTAGTCTTGCCTCGGGGCCCCGACAACTCAACGTACGCCCCTGGATATAGTAGTTTTTTGATACAAAAACATGATTTTGTGATTCTCTAACGCGTACATATATCTCAAAATCCTGACGTGCTAGATATTTTTTTACTTCGGATTTGAACTCAGCACATCAAAAACCGTATAGAAACAAATTTGAAACTTTAGAAGGCAGTGTATCGAATGGTTTATGACAGATAAGATATTTCTAAATAGAAAAATAGTATACAGGGTGTCCCACAGTCACCGCCCCAAATGAAAACCATGGATTCCTGAGGTCATTTTAAGTCGAAAAACTTAAGTGGTAATTTTCTCGTTTTCGTCCCGTTTTCGAGTTACCACGGTTTTTATGATTTTTGCTCTCTTGTCTTTTAACTGGCCTTATCTTTGCCAAAATACGTTTGATTTGAAAGATTTTTTTTACAACCAATCAAGAATTTATTACAGTTTAAGTTTGTCTCAAAACTTTTTTTTCTGCGGACAACCGTTTCTCCACAATTTTGCATCGAACACAATTTTCTTCGTTTTTTTAATTGTTTTTTACACTTTCATATCATTTAAGTCAAAAAAACACGTTAATGAGTATTGATTTTTTGTGCTTTTTATTAAAGCCCAGTTTATTTTCATAAAAAAAAATAAGTTTTATTTAATAAAAAAGGCTACTGAAAGTAATTAAAATAAATAAACAAACTGAGTGAATTTAAAAAAAAAAATAATTTTTAAATAAAAAATTAATTTAAACGAATTAAAAACTTTTTCTGAGCTATTGTGGTTAAGAAAAGAACAAATAGATAAAGCTCAGAAAAAGTTTTTAATTCGTTTAAATTAATTTTTTATTTAAAAATTATTTTTTTTTAATTCACTCAGTTTGTTTATTTATTTTAATTACTTTCAGTAGCCTTTTTTATGAAATAAAACTTATTTGTTTTATGAAAATAAACTGGGCTTTAATAAAAAGCACAAAAAATCAATACTCATTAACGTGTTTTTTTGACTTAAATGATATGAAAGTGTAAAAAACAACTTAAAAAACGAAGAAAATTGTGTTCGATGCAAAATTGTGGAGAAACGGTTGGCCGCAGAAAAAAAAGTTTTGAGACAAACTTAAACTGTAATAAATTCTTGATTGGTTGTAAAAAAAATCTTTCAAATCAAAAGTAGTTTGGCAAAGATAAGACCAGTTAAAGGACGAGAGAGCAAAAATCATAAAAACCGTGGTAACTCGAAAACGGGACGAAAACGAGAAAATTACCACTTAAGTTTTTCGACTTAAAATGACTTCAGGAATTCATGGTTTTCATTTGGGGCGGTGACTGTGGGACACCCTGTATAAAATTACAAAACACGTATAAATTTGTTTTAATGTAGGTATTTTACTATAGTTTTCCTTACATATTTGACTTTTTATATATAACGGGCGTTTAGATTTTACATTTTCCTTAATTAAGGTGTTTTTGTTCATGTGCGATTTACTAAAAACTGCAGGATTTCAATATTTTTGCAGTTTTTGTCAATTCGAATCTAAAAATGTGTGTAAACTTAAATTTATAAAAATAAATTTGGTGTCATGTGATAGATCATGTTTTGAGAAATAAATCCTCCAAATAATACGAATATTAGTTTTGTTTTTGTACCAGGTCAACTGAATCTAAAAGGGTTATTTTCTACAAACTACTCATATTTTTCAAAAATCATTTTAAAAAAATGGTACAAATCAGATTTAGATTCAGGAAAGTCAAATCTTTCATAATGTCAAAAAATTATTTGAAGGAGAAAAAAAAAAGATAAATTTTGCAGACTAGTGCTTCAATCAGATCTATGTATATTGCGTCGAGTCAATAAAATCTTTAACTGAATTCCTTTTTTCTAGCACATAATGCTTGGCCTACGTTCAGCTCTAACATGGCTCCTGCCCGAACTACCATCATGGTTGGCAGCTGAAATAGCTCGTGCAGAACATTGTCGTCGTGAAATGCAATGCAAAGGTACAACACCCAGACCGACACCTCCAACACCACCATCGACAACATCCCTTTCACATCAAGACGCAGAACAGATGACACCAATGGATGCGGCAACAACTAACGATCAATCACTGGAAAGCCAGTTGGCTGAGGATATTCTCTACCAATCTCCGGATCAATTGCATCACGGTAATTTGTTGCAATTTGAAGAGATTCCGTTTGTTGGTCGTTTGGATAGAAATATTGACGCTGATGCAAATATTTTCGAAAATAGAGACTCATCACCGGATTCACCACCATCGCAGGTAAAATTATGTACCATTATTGGATTGTTGTCTACATAGAGTTTTTTTTAAGTATAAAGTTTCTTAGAAACGTAAAAAGTTACTTAGCAAACTAAATACATAAAAGAGTTTGTCAAATGAAAAACTTATTTTGTTCAATACTTTAAGTAAAATTATTATCCTTTTTTTTTAACAGTTATCCACAAAAACAAGTACAATACTTATTCGTCCATTACATGAAACAACTTCACCTCATAGTGGAATTTCAATGCTGAGTTTACAACAAGAGTTGGCTGCTGCTGGAGCTAGGTAAATTAAATTTTCTTCTAAAAACAAGTTTTTAATGAAGCTTTGATGCTTTCTAAGAGCTAAGCTATTTTTTTTCTTACTTTTACTTACTACTTTTTTTTAATTAAAATTTTAATAACACAATCTAGTTTTAGGTTTTGACAACGTTAATTTTAAATTTTATAAATTTCTAGCTTTTCTACATTTTTTAAATAAATTGTTTTTTTTTTAATCAAATTTTATTTATTTTTGTAAAATTTTTACTAACTTATACATAAAAGACTTTTTAATTCACACTTCATAACACATTATTGCAGTTTTAGAACAATATTTTTTTAGAATTTTACATTAACAATCTGGCTAGATTCATAATTTTTGTTGTATACCTAAACGAAAAATATTTTAATTTATCTTATCATAGAATTTTGTAGGGTTCAAGCCAATGAGTTAAAAATCTGGTAAATTATGATATTTGTAGAATGTTTTAAATCATAAACTAATTGATTTTGCAGTTAGTTGTAGTCCTCCCAGTAGCAAGCAAGTTAGATTGTTAGATTGACATTGTGTGATTTTAAAATGGTATCCATTTTAGCGGAGGAATAAAAAATATAAAAAATATGGCTTACTTCAAAAGAAGAAGAAGAAGAAGTATTTTGTAGATAACTGCTAACTAATAAATAAACTTTATTTTCAAACATTCTTGAACTTATTCTAGGCTAGACGACTTTTCAAATAAGCTTATATGAAACGGGTTTTAACCTTTTTAGGATAATAAATGTTGCAGAAAAAATAATTGAATCGAAAGATCATTGCCGAATAAAACAACCATTATGGATTCAAAATGGTTTGCAAAAGTATGGCTACAAAAGTAGTTGTATTTGGAAGTCGATATTTCGGTAATTTTCTAATATTCCTTATTACCATAGGTTTGGCTTGAAAGATTTGATCATAGATTTTTTGGTGACAGATTAAAAATTGTAGAAACATTTCCCAGTGTTAGAACTATTTATATGTACATTGTACATACGAGTATTTTCAAAAACCTTAAGTCTGCTCGGGTTATAGAATTATATTCATTATTAAACAAATTTCACGTCAATGAGCCCACTTAAACACCTAATCGAATCTAATAGGTTATTCAATTTCATGACAAATAACGGAAGAATGGTAACAATTGGTTTTTTTAACAACTAAAATTTGACTTTAACTGGCTGCCATTTTGTAGTAACTCACTTTTATACAATGAAATTACATACAACGATAGATAAGGAAGAGAATGTATGTTCATTTTTTGGTCTACGACATACTGGAGCAAAGATATTAGCTTGGAAGTTAAATATCCCAAAAAATGCATTTTTGTGAATAACTCCGTTAAAAAGAATGATCAGGTGGTGAGAAATTGGGGTTAAGCCTTTTAAATATACCCCTATCGATCCATGAAATAAAAACTGACAGTGCCTCTGTGCGCAAGGTTAGGCCCTTTTTTCCGACGCTTTGACTGGAGTAAAATCAATAAGCAGTAAAGATTGATCTTTAAATTTTGGTTCTTTAAATACACTCCTGCTCAAACTTAACGTACATCCAATTTATTTTACAGTACAGTCCTACTATATTAATTTATGCCACAGTATCATTGCTATTTTCTAAATTGAGACAGAAGTGATCTTATTCCAAGGTATGGAATTAAATGTTTTTGGGGAAGATAAGGGGAGAGATTTGCTGAAGTCTGTCTGTTAACCCGCGAACCTTTTAGAGAAGGGTCATAGATTTTCATGGAGTAAAATCTGCTTTACAACACTAGACCTACGTTAAGTAGCCAAAGATACTTGACTGATGTCCTCGAACAGCATCCCGTTCCAATCACCCTTAGATTTGGCACCACGATAATGCATGCTAGGATGGTTTGAGAATATTTTCAATATTTCAATATGCCGGAATTGAATTGACCACACAGAAATCCGGATTTGAATTCAATAGAACATGTCTAGGAAATATTGAAAAGATGCATTCGCGAATAAAATCCTACAAGAAGTCTTGATCAACTGAAAACTGCAGTGAAAGAAGTGTTACAACAAAACCTTCAAAAGTCAATTAGTGAATTGAACAGACGACTCCAGGGTGTCACAGTCACATTCAAAAGAGGAGACAATACCGAGTATTGAATAAAATTATTGCAAAATTATTTCTTCCATATTTTTGAATATTTTTTCTTAATACATAAACAAAAATTATTTTAATATCAGTTTTCAGACCCTGAATTGAAAAATTTAATTCATCTTTTTCTTGGTTGATATAATACTGTTGCAGTTTAGCATTTTTTCGACTTGCTAAACAATAAGCAAAGACAAAAAAAAAACACCAAAGAATTTCAAAGCCATTTTAAACAAGATACAGGGGTAAAACTAAAGAAGAAAAAAGTGTGCATTAATTTTGAGCAGGAGTCTATAATAGAATAGTGTTCTTATTTTGAAGGTCAAATTCTTTAAATATAGCTTATTTTAATACTAAATTTGAGCAATTTAATTAAAAAAAAAAACATTTTTACCACAAAATAAATTATGTTTTAATTTATATTTTTTTTTATTGATTGATTGTAGTTTGGTGGTTTTGTTTTGTATTCAAAATATTGAAAAAGCGACTAGTCCAATGGTTTTTAGGGTATCTTAGTTAAAAAAAAAACTCCAAGGTTAAAATATTTATAAATATACTGCAAACAGTTAAGGTACATTAAATAATAAAAACACAAAGTCAAATCTTTTTTCATTAGCCTATAATAACCATTCCCAATTTACGTCATTTATACAGGACACAACATTTTTATAAATACATTTTTCATTCGTTCAAAATTACTTTAAAAGTTTAAAAATCTCAAAATTTTTGATTTATTTTAATTTTTAATTTTTAAAATAAAACTAAAAAGAAATCCATTATACATATAATTTTATCGAAAACTATTAAAAACAAAATCAAAATATACATAATAATTTTAGCGCATGTAAAGGTTGTAAGCAGAAAGTAAAAATTCCGGAAATCCCTTCATTTAGAGGATATTCTGTGCGAAATTTAAGCTCAATACAAAATCAAAGAATGCAAGCTTTTTCAGGGTAATTTATTTAAAATTAAATTCATACAAAACAAAAATAATGTTGAATTGATGTTGTTTAAATATACCTAATGAACTGTTAGATGCATCCTGTGTTTGTGTCCTGATGAATGTCAAACAAAAAAAAAAAAAAAAACACCAAGTTAATGAATTGTAGTTATGCGTATGTTTTATTTATTTTTGTTATTTAAAAACAAATTATTATTTGAATTGGCACAAAATAACATTATCGCTTTGAACAAAATAAAAACATAATAGGCACCTGTTAATAAATCAAACCAAAAAAATATCCATCGTTTTCATTAAAATTATTCATTTTTTTCCCTTTATTTTCAAAACACTTTATTTTTCCTAAAAAAAAACAAAAAAAAAACAAAACAAAAGCCCAACATCGGGAAGTGCTGGTACATTGGCAATGTCCTCGAAACCAATACAAATTCCAGAAATTCCACCATTTCGAAAGAAATCCAATGATTCGGCTGAATGTGCGAGCTCGAGCAGTCCAAGTCCTAGATCAACGCCATTGAGATATCTCCAAATGACACCACCGAAAATTCAAGAAATTCCACCCTTCAAAATTCGAAAGACATCGGCAGAGAGCACACAAAATTTGCCAATAACTGTAAGAAATAAAATAAACCAAAATTTCATATTTTCTTTTGTAGATTTGGAATTTATTTCTTAGTTTTTTTTTTCATTGTTGTAGTAATCGTCACTTTTAGTTTACATCGAAGTCAGTGAAAAATTTGAGCATAGATTTTTAGCAGAAATATCGTTTTTTTTTCAGAAAGGAGTTCTGCTATATTCTACATTCGAATTTTTCACTTATTTTGTTGGTTCCAATAATTTTACAAAATTAGCCATAATATCAAAGAATGAATATGTTTTAACTCCATCCTTAATAGAAATTTTATCATTACATTAGGTCTCAGTTATAAAATTTCACATGCATCCCGTCACATTTAGCATAAGAGTATTTTTTTAACTTATAATACAGCACATTCTTAATTCTTACATCACTCCATCAATCATAAATTTGACTTCCTTTTATTAATTTAATAGTATTAAAATTTATTAAATAATTTAAAAAAAAAATAAAGGATAAAGCAGCAGCAATGCATCAACCTCATGTCCCTGAATGGATGTCACGCTTAAAAGTTACTGAACCAATAAATATTCATAGGAGTATTGATTGCATAGCAGTAAAGGTATTTTTCATTTGATACAAAAAACAAAAAACACATCAAATTTAATGTTTCAATAAGATAACAAACAAACTAAAAAATAAGAAAATATGTTAACAACAATTAACTTAGTCTCTTTCCAAACAAAAAAATTATTACAAAAATGCCATAATGAATTCATAAACGAAAAAAAAATTGGTTAAACATCCAAATCAAAGAAAACACTTAAACCGAAAATTTTTGTTATTTTTATAATTATTGAAAATAGATGACACCAAAATTTTTGCAAAGTCTTACGGATTACGGTAGAACACAAATTATTTTTGTCCTTAAATCTAGATTTTATAATAAAATTTGGTAATGAAATTTTTCTATCCATTACCTAATTAAAATTTCAGATTTTTTTTTACCATATTTACCATATAATTCGGCTGTTAATTTTCAAACAGACAAGAGGCACTTTAATGATTAATGGGTCTATAAGTAATTTTTCCTTGAGCAAAAAGGTTGCTTCCTAGAAAATCTAAATAGTATGTAGAGCTGAGGCTGCTATTGCGATATCTGTTTTTAATTACTCCGCTCTTTCACTGAGCAGTGAACAGTTGTGCTTGCTTTCCATATAAAGCTGTTCACTGCTCAGTCCTCAGTCTTACAAAAATCCAAACCAATATAATTTGCTCTGTTCTTTCTCATATTTGCAAAGGTAAACAAGAAACCACCAGGTGAACAAGTTGTAAAAATGTTTGGTGCTCTTAAAGATTTCACTGCTTTTGTAAGCAAAACAGCTCTCTGTGTTTGTAGCTTCACTGCTCTTTTTCAGAAAATGTTCTCGGCTCTTTAAAATTTTACTGCTTTTCATTGTTTTAGTGTAGGCTTTATTAAGGAGTTATTTTTCATTAACTTACTTTTTCTTTATTTTGAATTTTATTTTCAATCATATTTCAAATCAGGCAGATATTTAAAGAGTAATTTGCAGCTTTAGTTGCTGTTTAAAGAGTGATTTAATAGCAGTTACCTATTAATGGCAGGTTATTTTAAATGCTGCTCACTGCTATCACTGCTCTTTACAAACTGCTCTTTAGCACACCGCTAAATAGAAAAGTTTTAAAAAAAGCAATCACAGATGTTCGCTAAAACGAAATTTAAGCAATTAGTTCAACAATAGTTCTTATGTGACAGTTTACGAAAAGAAAAAAGTAGAACACTAGCGTTTATGTTCAAATAATCATAATTAAATAACTACTCTCAATCCCGAAATTTTTGTATAGGGGGTGGGGGACTTATTTCTTAAAATGTTATTGTCACCGAGCAGATGACTTTTTTTTAATTTAAAAAAAAAACGTTTTGTAAATAAAATCTTAGTTTAAGAGTATGAACAATTACTTTTTTTACCATAGAACTTCCTTCTTCAAAACATTCAAACACTTTTACTAGATAAATATAAAACCAAATCTCCAAGGATTGTACCACAATGAAATGTGACTCCCTTTTCTTATAGAATTCCTACTTACCATATATAATGCACAACACCTTCAATATAAACAAACAATATGTTACTCCTTTTGAAGAATGTGACTTTTTCTTCCTCTATGTAAAAAAAAACTTTTTTCCGAAACTTATACATTTTTCCGCTTTCTCTCCTTTACAATTTTTTTCTAAATCGCAACTCTTGCACCTTATACACGCGCACTTAAAACTTATTAAAAAACAAACAAAAACAATCAAAAATAAAAAAAAAGGAATTAGCAAACAACTCAGAAACGGATATTTTAAAGCCTGCCCCATCATGGAGCAATGTTGCCAGCAGCAAACCAATTCCAATAGCTGGAGGTACCCCAGTAAATACAACAACAACGACAATTACACCATCAGCATTGCCAATTGTCACACAGTCTTCAAGGCCGAGTGTCAGTGGGACGTCATCATCCTCATCTTCATCACATCAAACGGATAAAGATAAGGATAAAGAAAAGGATAAGGATAAGGACCACCAAAATCAACAACAAATGAAGAATGGTAAAGCCGATGGAAAGGGTTCAAATACGACGGATGATGAGGCGAAAGGTAAAAAGATTTTTTAACTTTCATTCAAAATAAAAACTTATACATTTATAATGTCATTTAGCTGAAGAGCTAGCAGCTAAAAAATCCCGCTTAAAGCAAAAGCTTGTCAAAAGTGCCCGATCAGTTGCAATATTTTCTCTTAAGCTCAAAGAGCGCCGACAAAGAGAGGCCGAAAAAGCTGCTAATATTGCAATAGAGCATGCAAAGGTCAGTTTTCAAAAATTCTCTTTTCTGAATAGTTTAATGTCTTATAACTCTATTTTAGGCTCTAGCAAAGCTTCCACCAATCTCACAACCAGGCGGTGAGCTTTCTCTCATACCCATCGAAAAGCTTATACAAGTAGACGACATCAGACCAACAACGAGATCACCTCCAAAAGGCAATTCAGCAGCGGGATCATTCTAAAAAAATAAAATATCGATCAAATCTAAAAGATACATTGTAAATATAATTCCATCCAAACTTTACACAAAAAGCACAAAACAAACTTCATACAAAACAAAAAATTAAGAGAAAAAAGCTTCGACATCTGACATTAAGAGAAAAATTCATTTAATATTTATAGAAAAAGTATACATTTTCTAGAGAAAAGTAAAAAAGTAGCATTTAGAATGCATTTAGAGAAATAAAAGCAATTAAATGGTTAATTTTATGAACAAAGAAACAAAACAAAAAAAACATTAAAAATACGAAAACAAAAAAAAAACGCTAAATTGTTAAACCATTACAAAGATCTAGATTGCAAAAATTTAGAAAAAAAAAAACAAACTATTTGTTCGTAGGGCAGAAAAGAAAATTCATAGAAAAACTATCATACCGGATTACAACAGGTTACACAAAAAAAAAAAAGTATTAATTTCTCATAAAAAAACTTAGTCCAAATTTCAAAAAAAAACCTTTCTAAAGTGTCGAAAGAATAGATATGAAAATAAAAAAAAAAATACAAGAAAATTGAGTCCTTCCTTTTAAAAGTGACTACTATATACTTACATTGTTATGATATGGAATAAGCATTAACTACGAGTACACACAACAAAACACTTCGATTCATCTTGCCATTTATAGAATTTTTATCTGTAATACCTAAACATAAATTTCCTAATATTTTATTGTAATTTATTTATATAATATATATCTAGTTACTTGCTAAATGATTATTTTTTTTTCTCTTTTTGTATATAAATTTAATTAAAAATAATGGAAGTGCGATAAAAAATTAAAACGAAGATGGAACATTTTACGTCTTTTTATCTTCAAAATATGTTTTTGTGTTAAATGAAAAGAATACAAAGAAATTTAATAAATACAAATAAATTCTAAAAATTTTCAAACTTTAAACGGGAGTTTTTTCTTCATTATAATTTGGTTTTATAAAAACAACTGATAAACTGAAACAAAGTGTTGATTCTAGCAACTTGGAAGTTTGATAGATGCTTATATGTAATATCTTTTCAAGAAACTATTCTATTCACAATCTTTCCTTATTAATTAATTTATGTTGTAGGTACTTTACATTACGACATTTAGCAATGTTAGAAAATTACTAATGTCGAATTCCTTTCAATTTTTTGAATCGCCTCAAAAAAATCGAATTTTTGGTGTTAAAAAGGAACATGAAAACAGACCGAATTCTTTTTGCTATTGTATGTGTGTCATTTGACAACAATTTTTACACGAACGTCAAGCTGAAACCAAAACAATTTCTGCAAAATAAAACCAGAGATTCCTTTGATCAATAATTTTGTTTATTTTCTTCAGCAATATAAATTTATTTTAATCAGAATCAAACGGAAATAACAGTTATTATTAAGATCTGAGTGAAGATGAAGTAGAAGGTTAATTATTTTGGCCGTATGCTGAAGTTTTACAGAGATACAAGTTTGTTGAAGACAATCACGGGAAGAAAAGTCACAGTAATTTGACTTTTTTCACAAAAAATATGCCAGGAAAAAATATATTTTGATCGCACATTGTTTTTTTATTTATTTCATATTTTTCCGCAAAAAAAAGACGATGATTCGGAATTTCGCTCATCTGTCAGTACCAAACGAACAAAAGAAAATAAAAAAAATATCATACAAATCGATTTCAAAAAATATCATACAAATCGATTTCAAATGTTTTTTTTGGTAATAACATTCTACTATAATTTAATCTAGTGTCTAAAAATCGAAAAAATTACGAAATTTAAAATATATTTCTATGCTGTATTTTTTGCTTTTTTTGTTTTGTTGGCTTGTTTTTGCTGGTTTGTTTTGATTTTCGCCGAGTTTAAAACGTCAAAATGGTAACTGTAAAAAGAAAGAGAAGACAAGGACAAATGTTCGAACTTCCCTATCGATCATAATTTACTCTTTATTTTAAGTTGGTGTTCTCAAATAAACAAACAACACGAAGAAAACTTTCTGCTTGACGTTTGAGAAATGTCAAATGTTCCAAGTATGTGTGCAAATCCGTGTAAATCTCTCAAAAAAGAGGGATTAAAAAAAATTCGAATTCTTCTTCGTTTGAGGCGAATTTTTTTTCTATGGAACATGATTTTCAGAAAAAATTCGCTTCAAGATCGCCGAAAATTCGATTTTTCCAGTGAAAGGAATTCGGCATAACAGATGTTCGACTTTTGAATTAGGTACAACCGTTCATATTCAATGAAAAAAAATTCAAAAATTTTAAAACAAAGTGAAAAAAGTGCCAAAGTAGTAAACCGCACTTTTGACCTTTTTTTGTGCTTTATTTTTGTTTTTTTTTTTAAGTTTTTTTCATTTTTTCATTTTTCTTAGTATCTACTTTAAAAAATAGTTGGGAATTATATGTGCCCTTAATTATGAAAGTGGACTAAGTCACTCCTAAAAATGGCCTCAAATCTAGCCTTAAAATAATTATTATTTCAGGTGTAAAGTTTATTTGAAAGCGAAATTGCAGTAAATAAAATTCTTTATTGCTCCTCTAGTGATTTCATAAAAGAAATATAATTAAGTCGTTATAAGAAAATTATTATGTAAGTTTTTCTTTAAACAATGCAAAAAGTGACTTAGTCCACATTCATAATCAAGGGCACATATAAAGCCAAAATTTATGAAAATAAATAGGGAAGATGTCAAAAATTGAGCTTTATAAACAAAAAATCCAAAAATAGCACAAAAAAGTTAGAAGTGCGGTTTATCACTTTGGCATTTTCAGCGACTTCATGACTTCACTGATTGTGTGAACTTCATTTTTAATTCTTATATGGTAAAAATAATAATTTTACAAATAGTTTATATAAATATGATTTTTGCCATTTTTTGACAAAACACATGCACCACCGGAAGTCCTTAACCAATTTGATCCAATTTTTTTCTTCTTAATATTTAGCTCATATAAAAGTTTTCTAAAGCTATTATGTTCAAAAAAAAATATGTTAGGGTGAAACAATTTTTTTTTGTAAAAATACCATTTTTTAAAATTTTTTTTCAAACCTTAAACCCTTATTAGTCTTCACCATTCGCAACTTTTTTGCGCTATTACGATTTGAAATTCGAAAAAAAATTTTTGTTAGGTTCTTATGATGTGAAAGTTTTAATTAATAAAACTATAAAATAAAAATCGTGCAACTATTTCCTTAAAACAACATTAAAGAATGTGTTACGTTATAAGATATTTTCTGCTGAAACCAATAAATGTGAAGTTTACTCACATTTAAAATTCTATTTACACGTAGGCAACTTTGAAAAGACTGAAATAAGTAAGAAGTCACATATAAACGAATCAGGGAATAAAGGGAGCGAAAAAAAGTTAGGGAAAATTTGAATTTTGTTTTAAGGAATTTCAAAAAAAGGTAATGTAAGGAAATATAAAATCTGTGTTTATAATTTCTTAAATAGACTTTTGAAACGACCACGAAATTGAAAACCGTTAAAACCGACTTTTTTTTAATAATATTATTTATACATACAAACGAACATACAAACTTTCTAACTTAAAAAAAAAAAAAAATTATTATGTAATATTTACAACAATATTAATAAACACTTAAAAACGATGTTTTGAAAAAAAAAATCAGCAACCATCTTTCAAAAAATTGATTTAAACAAAAATTACAATATAGGTATTTTTTAAAATCCAAAAATATGTTTTTTTTGAAAAAATTTGAAAAGTTTTATTATTACGATTACTTAACGCTTTTGTAGACAAATTTTCGTTGAAATTGACTCAATCGTTTACCAGAATTTTTAGATATAAGAAAATGGTATTTATTTTATTTGGAATATTGCTTCCTGTTAGTAGCATTACTCAATACAAATTTTAATCAAAATTAATGGAGCCCTTTTTTGAAAAAAAAAAAAACAAAAAAACTTTGCTATTTTTGTTATATGGCAGGTACCGTTAGCTTTGCTTCTTAAAAATAAAATTAAATTTGTCCTCTTACGAAGAATAAGATTTTTTTTCTGTAACGTTATAAGATAACTATAAGACACATATTTAAGCAGAGTTTTGAAAATATATTCAGCAACCTAAAAATCTGCTTCCAAAAAATGTAATGGTATCAGCCGCTTTGAAGTTCTTTATAAAGAAATTAATTTTTTCTAATACATAGTTAGACTTTATGAGACCTACCAGCAGGGGGCTAATTCTCGACAAGCTACATCAACTACATCAGCTACATTTACTAAATCGACGACCCTAAAAACCTAGTAAAGCATCATTTAATATTGGGAAATATTGTTTGTGCCACGAATAAATCAAAAATACCTAAATTTTATCCGTGATGTCCCATGGGACGGTAAATAATAGGCCCCGACGAGAATAGGCCCCAGGAATATTTAAAAATCTCAAGGGGCATTGCTGTTTTTTGTGTAATAATCGAAAAACAGGTACAGTGTAACGTTATAAGACCATGGTCCAGACCACATGCAAAAATTATTTCACATTTACACTGTCATTAATTTTGCGCCACCCTATAGATTTGATAGAACAATTTTAGTTCCTGTTAACGTTTTATGTCTGCAGCACACAGAAGATCATGAACGATCAAGTAATAAAAAAAAATATAATAATATATAATACACCATGATTAAAAACTCAATTTCTGTTTATAAATAAAGTGTCAACACTTACTTTATCAACTACTTGGCATGGAATATATTATCTCAAAGTCCATTGCACTACTTAAAGTATTGCATACTCTCTATTTTACAACATCTCCATATCCATAATATACGCAACAGTAATTAAAGTAAAATAAATTAAAACGACTCGACGACGATTCTGAGCTGCTGCATCAAATGTGCAATAAATTTTTAATGCAATTTGTCATATGTCACACAACACAACCAAAGTCTCCGGAAAGGAGACTCTCCCGCCATATTCTGCTGCTTCTGGATAAAACTGAGAGAACTGACCATATCCGACATTGCGCCAGTGGACAACAAGTCAACAACGCTGGGGATTTGATGATGATTGGGATGAGTAATGATAAGATGGCAATCTTACTTGAAAATTTTAATACAGTTACGATTAAAAGGCATTTCTTTGCGAGAGAGACTTTTGTAAACTAGTTAACAAAGTGCTCGTTCTGACGATGTTTTTGCGAGCTTGTTTGTTGTGATTTTTTGTATTTTTATGCGCGATTTTATCTGCGAATTGTGATTCATGTAAATTTTCTAGAATAAGAGCCTCAGCACAGTGCAATTTAATGTTCTTGTGTGGCATTTTATGGATTACACAAAAGTGCAATAACCGTATGATTGAGGTAATTGACAGGTGATTAATGCAGAGGTTGTATGGAATTTTGAGTAATTATGTGTGTAATAATTTCTGGGGTCTGTTTAATTATTCTGATGTAAATAAAGAGGTCATTTCATGGTTCAAGTACATTCTTAGTTAAAACAAACAATGCAAATACATTAACATTAAATCTTCCAAAAATTATTAACCTCTGTACGAAAGCAAACCATACCATCTGAAAGAATTATTTTGGTTTCTTAATACTACGAATGAAATATGTATGTATTTCAAATAATTCCCTTTCACTATAAATGGCATTATTATATCCCGACTTTATAATTTATGTCTAAATCTTAAAAGAGCAATTCTTCACTTTACTTTTATCAGTCCGTGAATTTATAGAAGCGAAATTGTATTTTGGAGGAACAATTCCCGATTTCATCCAAATAACGCGGTGTTTCATCCAAGTAGGTAATTCATCATAAATTTGTTGTAAACTATTAAAATTTGTAAGTTAATCTATTTTTCATTTTTTTGGAGCCATAAAACTCATCAGTAAAAGTATTATTTTTGATAATTTAAGTATGAACAAATTACATAATTTCTTTTCAATCTTTTTTAAAAATTCAAATTTTTTTGAATTTTGAAAACTCCGAAATCATCTTTAAAATAAAGCTCATATCCAGAGAAAAAGTCTTTACCCAGAAACATTCTGGCCAAAGGGCCAGATTTTAATTGAAATCCCTCGGACAAGCTCGACCATAATTTTTTCAATCAAAATACGCTTGAGAACTTCACTAATATGTTCACTGATAAGTATAGAATTTGGTTTGAACTCAACTTATGCTGTTTCCATTAAAGTAAAGGCAAACTGTTTTTTATGCCTAATAATAATCATGAAGGAGATTTAACTTAGAATCGTCTTCATAAGAACTCATCGTTCTTGTTTGATAAAAAAAAAATAGTCTTGAATTTTTCAAAATTATAGGAATAAAGTGGTAGCACCGAACACGAAAGATTAGGTATAATGAAATAATGTTTACTGCGTTGAATCATTCTACCCAAAAAAACGATAATTGAAAATCCAAAACTCATTAGAATTTCTTAAACAAAAGAGTTGATGCAAGAACTTTTCATTTAAAATAATGGAGTTTTCCTCAACCTTAATTCGAATTCAACTTTAATTCCGGGAATAAAATTAATTTAGACCACAAGAACTACTTTTCAAAGCATGAAGTAAAACGAAATTTCTCAAACCATATACATACGTGATTCATCTCAAATTCACCTGCTGCAACCGTTTTCTACTCAACAAAAGATATAAAACTTAAATTAAAGAAAAAAAAAGAATAAGTTTCATTTGCACAACGGAAAGATCGTCAGGTGTTTTGGACTAGGTCACAGGTCATTTTCACGAACTCATCCGCCTTTTATCCACGTATCTTTACTATTATAATCTGCTAATTAGCATACGTGTGAGGAGCCTGGAGTATTCTCTCTCGCTTTTCACATACAAATATTCATATCCACCTGATGGTCCCCATTCCTTCGTCAAAGATAATGTTCTACAACTTTTCTAACATCAACTTAAGATCGGTAAACCAAGATAACCTCAAACTTCCACTTGCACACTGCGCAATGCGGTATTTTTATTTTTGTTCGTTTCTTTAAACAAAAAAAAAGTTTTTTATGGTTTGGTACTTACTCAAACATTAAAGCCAAATGAAATATGCGCATAAAGATTTTTAATTAGTTTTGGCCTTTTTGAAGTTTTCGTTTTTTTTTTTTTTTTTGTTCGTTTTCATTCTCCAGCTGGAGAGGTAGACACACGAGTTTTTGGTTGGTGCTAGTTTGCACAAAGAGCAGCAGCAACGTTAAGGTGCTACGATGTGGTAATTCGCTTAGATTGTGCTGCAGATAAATAAAACAAGAAAAAAGGTATCTTTAACTTAGTTGGTGAAGCATTTGATTGGCCAAATAAATGCACCACCACTCGTTTGGATTATATTATTCTTGCTCTAAGCTCCTCCCAATTCTGAGGGTCAATCTTAATAATATTTTCGTTTTTAGAATTCACAGTGAAAATGTGTTTTTAACTTGTAAAACTAACAATGTAAAACGATACTAATCATCGAAGTTGATCTCTGATTCTTGGAAATAAATGTTATTTTAATGGAACATTCCATTTTAATCGTCGACCACAACAACATCACGACTCAAACAAAACAAAGCTTAAAGATTAAATTCATTTTGTGGGCTTTTTTAATGGATCACATCATCCGTCAGTTTAGATCGTATAGATCGTTTATACTATATGGTGTGCACTCTTTGGTCCGTTTATTTTATAGGTGTTAGTAAATTGGAATTGCCTCTTATAAAAAAATAAAGATAAACAGAAGCTTGCACACATTGGTGTTACAAAATACATGAAAAATAAAACTGTTAAATTCGATACTTGTTGTAGATTTAGGAGGTTTTTTTTTAGGAGAATGAAACAGAAACGTACGTAGCTATGTGTAATTTATTTTTTATATAATTTTATTGAGGTTAAATATCTAATGAAATGTTGTGTTTCTTTGAGTTTAAATGTTTTGAATTACGTTGGGATGTATATTTTTTTATATAGTGGGTTCGTACTATAGGTTAATGTTGTAGATTTAGACTATTTCGAAATCAAAGTAATTAGACTTGGTCATTACTAGGATTGAAATTTCAGATGGAATTTGATATGTTGTTAGCATAAATTTGAAAATTGGTATAAATAAACATAGATAGAAATGTATAATGAAAGAGAATTGTAAGTATATACAATTTTTAAGATATTTTGCTTAGAACATCTTTGCAAATTATTTATTTTGACGGGAAAAAATATTTTTTTTTGTCAAGATATCGTTTTTATATTTTTTTTATTTTTTTTGGATAACAATTTTTTTTAAATAAGGACCTTATTTTTCAGTCGTTAGTTAAACATCAGAAGAATAAATGTCAATATAAAAAAAATTATTCCTAGGAATAAGCTCTAACAAAGGTTTATCTGACTATTGAAAAATTGGCACTTAGAAAATATTATTTTTTCTATTTTTACTTTCAGAAATTTTGTAAATTTGAATTTAACACATTGAACGAAAAGATTTGAAATATATAAATTCAAAAATGTTTCTGTCGAGTCATTTAAAAAAAAATCGAGTTACTTCGTTAATTCAATCTAAGGGCAACATGTTTTATAAAAAAATGTTGTAATAGAGCAAGATCCCAGGGCCGCCAGACATTACTTATTTTTTCAAGAAAAAAATGTATGGAATTACGTAGTGCTAGGACATACTATTAGTGTATGGATACTGGCTATCTTGTGCCGACGGCCATTTTACCACTAACAGGTGCTAAAGGTACGAAAAATACGTAGTTACTTTTCTTATTTTCTCAAGGCTGATTTTTATATATGATACTCAGGGAACTAATACATTAATTTTTGTAAGCTGCCAGACCCGTCGGATGGGCCTAACACCTTGCCAGACACGCATTTTAGTATTCGGGAAAGTTAGATTTTGTTATATGGAGGTCTGGGAAAAAATGTATAACACATTTTGACTTCAGGACTCGAAAGAGTATCAAGACACGAGTCGAAAACCACATTTTGAACAATCGCATCTAGAGTCATTTGGCCGCCATTTTGTTTTTTTAATAAAAATTTCAATTTTTCACATAACTCATGTATTTTTGAATCTACAGGAAAAAAATGTATCGCAAACTTGAAGATAATTTAATTTACTACAATATATGTTAAATTACTTTTTTCGATTATACCTTCGGTTTAAGAGTTAGGGTGGTTTTTTTTTGAAACCATATTTTCGTCATATCTCTTTTATTTGAGCTTTTTTTAAAATTAACTTAAAGTAAAAGTTGTAGATCTTTTTATTACCTTCAATTATTACATTAACGATTTTTGGATTTGACAGTCCGTTTTTGATCTGTAGGAAAAAAACTTCAAAAAGGTTGCAATTTTTTAATATAGGAAAAATGTTCTAGTACAGGGTAATTTGCATTAGATGTAACAACAACCTAGGCGTGTAGGTTGCACTCAGACAAGAACAAAATCGTATAACTAACACTGCCAGACCCATTCCGGCAGCCATTTTTTTTGCCAGACACCTTAAAGCTTTGAAAAAAAATAGTTTATTAATAATCTAATGAAGAAGATACTAAAAATGCTGAGGATGATGATGATGAAGATATTCAATACCAAGCTTGGATCGATGATGACACCAATGATATTTAAAACAAAAATAATTTGAAATTTTCTACTGACGAATTTCTATTTTTACAAATAACAAAACGCAAATGAAGTACCATTTTCTTTAAATACTATTTAAACATAAATTTCCCAAATATATCTAGTGAAAAACACTTTTTAACTTAACAACGATTTGTTCATCAATATCATTATGAGCTTTGAGTTTAAAGGTAGGTAGGTATATATTTTTAATAATGTGGTAATTATTGGTATTATTAAGAATAAACATTTTGCTTCAATACTACGGAAGACCCATTAGATTATTAATAACAAATCTAACGAAGCTTTGTTATAAAACTCCTTTACAAACATGCTCACGCTGCGCTGGCGCTGATACACATAGCGAGCATTTGTGCGTGTCTGGCAAGGTGTCAGGCCCATCCGATGGTCTGGCAGCTTACAAACATTTATTGAATTAGTTCCCTGAGTATCATATATAAAAATTAAGCTTGAAAAAATAAGTAAAGTTAAACTATTTTTTTCAAAGCTTTAAGGTGTCTGGCAAAAAAAATGGCTGCCGGAAAGGGTCTGGCAGTGTTAGTTATACGATTTTGTTCTTGTCTGAGTGCAACCTACACGCCTAGGTTGTTGTTACATCTAATGCAAATTACTCTGTACTAGAACATTTTTCCTATATTAAAAAATTGCAACCTTTTTGAAGTTTTTTTCCTACAGATCAAAAACGGACTGTCAAATCCAAAAATCGTTAATGTAATAATTGAAGGTAATAAAAAGATCTACAACTTTTACTTTAAGTTAATTTTAAAAAAAGCTCAAATAAAAGAGATATGACGAAAATATGGTTTCAAAAAAAAACCACCCTAACTCTTAAACCGAAGGTATAATCGAAAAAAGTAATTTAACATATATTGTAGTAAATTAAATTATCTTCAAGTTTGCGATACATTTTTTTCCTGTAAATTCAAAAATACATGAGTTATGTGAAAAATTGAAATTTTTATTAAAAAAACAAAATGGCGGCCAAATGACTCTAGATGCGATTGTTCAAAATGTGGTTTTCGACTTGTGTCTTGATACTCTTTCGAGTCCTGAAGTCAAAATGTGTTATACATTTTTTCCCAGACCTCCATATAACAAAATCTAACTTTCCCGAATACTAAAATGCGTGTCTGGCAAGGTGTTAGGCCCATCCGACGGGTCTGGCAGCTTACAAAAATTAATGTATTAGTTCCCTGAGTATCATATATAAAAATCAGCCTTGAGAAAATAAGAAAAGTAACTACGTATTTTTCGTACCTTTAGCACCTGTTAGTGGTAAAATGGCCGTCGGCACAAGATAGCCAGTATCCATACACTAATAGTATGTCCTAGCACTACGTAATTCCATACATTTTTTTCTTGAGAAAATAAGTAATGTCTGGCGGCCCTGGGATCTTGGACTATAATACATATGTTTCAATTTCATTTATTTTACACTTAAAAAAACGTTAACACTCTGCAAAGTAAGTGTATTTTTTCAGGAAAATGGCATTATTTATATGTCTCACGTCCCACTGCGACTATACTTAGCTTATAGTGCACTTAATTTTCTGTAAAATATAATGAGTGCTACCAATTTTTTTTTTTTTCATAAAAAGTCTATTTTTACCTATGAAACACATTTTTGATATATTTTCCCGTTCGTGTGACACACAGCGGACATATTTTTCAAGTTTGGTTCCAAAAATCATATAAGGACAGTCACTTGCTTGCTGTTAAAAGTAGCTCTAATATTAAAGTTTTTAAGAAAAAAGAAAATTATGAAAACGATTTTTTTCGAACATTTTTTATTTACAAAAATTTCTAACATTTTTCAAAAGCGTGCTATTTAAAATATAATTATATACAAATTAAAATTAAAAAAAAAATCAAAACATTCATTTTTCAAAAAACAAAAAAAAAGTGTTCTTTGAAAATATTTTAAATTTTTTATAGAAAATAGTTCTATAGCAAGCACCGCTAATAAAGGTAAAAATAATATTTTTATATAGCAAAGTCATCATGGTATTTTATTGATATTAATTCAGAATTTTTATAATGCAAATACAGAAAATAGATCATACATAATAACGACCCATTTCGCCTTGAAACCTTAATGTATTTCGGTACCACCTTGTTCTGGTAGTTCCCAAAAGACTGATATTCGATATATGCACTTTGACCTTTGTTTTATTTATTTATTTTTTTAGTTTAAGTCACGAAAAAAATTCACAAAAAAAATAGCTATATATTAAAATCGACTTAGCCTTTACGAGAAATTCAGAAATTAAGAAAACGGTTCTATTGCTGCAACCGTTAATAACGGTTAAAAAAATATTATTTTTTTCAAATTTACTACTTTTACGATAGTACCTACAATTTCGTTAATCGCTAATATCATTTTGAAAAAAAAAATCTTTTTACATTTCTGTCATACCTATGACAATTAACGTTAATATTGATCCCAAAAATATTCAATTTGCCCTGCTTTAGAGGATTACACAAAACTATTGACTAAATTTGAGTCAAAACGCGTCAGTGATCATAGTTAATAAACTAAAATAGGTACAATTAAATACATAAAAACAAAATGAATTTAAGATGCAAAACAAGTTTGCGGCTCAGCTCTTTTGTTTATTTTTTTCTACTGTATATTCTTCGCAATTACTCAAATGACATTTAATCATCGTATTTAAATTTAAGTTATTTCATATAGCAAAGCAGGATATTTGTTTCTATTAGATATTCATTAGCAAAAAAAAATTGATAACATCAGCTATCAAATTAACATTTTTGAGTGACAAAAGTCGTTCAACAATTAAAATATCAATTTTGATATTATTATCATTAATTTTGACATTTTTTAATATTAGGTGGATAATTATTAAAATTTCACTTTGACAATTAAAATATCAATTTTGAGTAGATTTTACGTTCAGTTTATTATAATAAGATTTCTTTCTTTTTTTCTTTTTTATTATTTTTATTATTTTAAGTATTTTCTTTAAAATGAAATAAAACAATACTGAAAGTGAATCCTCTTTATAAAAAAGTGTTGATATAATTGTTTCGTTATTTTCCCCCAAACCATGTAAAGTAAAATCTTATTGCCGATTAAATTTTCTCAGTAAATCATACATTTTACTTCGAAAAATCACAAATCGCCTTTAAATAAGTAAACATTAAGGCCCAATTTATTCACTCTCCATTATATTTAAAGACCAAATTAAAAATAATAAATCTGTCAAATCACATACAAATTTTAAAATTTCCCGTTTTTAATGGACATTTTAAATCTAATGGAGTGTGAATAAATTGGGCCTAAGAGTTTTTTATTTAATATTTTTCAAGAATTTGGAATGAGAAACAAATGAAAAATTGATATGATAAATTAAATAATAAAATATCAAAAAAAAATCAAAAATGTGAAATTTAAATATCACCCTAATAATAAAAATATTGTTTTGATATTTTAATTATCATAAAACACATTTTATAGAGCATTTTTTGCTGATATTTAAAAAATGTTAATTTGATATTTAAAAAATGTTAAATTGATATTGTTTTTTTTTTTTTGCGGTGCACTAACTCAGATTAAGAAAATATTGATAAATATCAACAAAGGCCAACATGCGAAGGTATTGTTATTCAAGATGAAATAAATCAAGTAGGTAAACTAAACCACCTATTCAGTAATAAAAGTTCTAAAGACTAATTTCATTTCTTTAATATGTTTTTATATTAATAACTGAATATCTTGTTACGATTAAGATTCATTATGACATGTTTTTTTTTTCAAGCGATCTCCTTTAAGTGTTTACCACACACCCAATTCTTAAGAAAGTGGAATTTTCTCACAGTTCCATTAAGCATTTTGATTAAAATAATTGCAAGGCATCCTACCGTGTTCACAAGTCTCACATAACACAGCCAGAACTATAATGAATGATCAAGTGCAACAATAATAATTATCATCAGTCATTAGTGTTGTTGGTATATAAAAAGAATAAACATGAAAATACCAATCTTTTCGTTTAAAGCATCATGGGGCGCATCCTTGATGCTGTAAAACATCCCCGCTTGTTATATCCACAAACAATGCGACGTGACCATAAATATTCCCAATTAACCATCGAACAGTTACAAATCGTAACTAATTGACAGAAGAAGGCCGACAACGCAGCAAGCTGCGCGCCGTATAATAAACATTGCGCCTCGCACGTGACCACACTGACCACAGCCAACTACCGTGCGCGCCGCCCGACTCTGCGCCACCGGCATCAACCACATCCCTAAGCGGTGTTGCACGCTTCCTCTAAAACAAGTTCCTTTTTGTCTTTACAGCGAAGCCCCACACAATATTGCACTCTGCACTAAACGATCGTCGAAACAGAACAGAAATCTTCTTCGAAGTCGCACTGCTAATTGTTTACATCCCACGGGAAGAGGAAGCAATCAGGGAATTCCTGATGACGATGACCACGGTAGCTGTGTGCACGATTCGATTTTATTTACACCATCATCGATTCAAAGGAACATGCTGCTTTGTAATGTGTACGCGTACGCCGCCGCCGCCGCCGCCGCCGCACCGCGTCACCAGAGCGGCTGGAATGTAACGCTTTGATTAAATAGGTCGATCGATGGAATTGTTAAGTGGTAAACAACAACCCAACAACGACTGGTGGCTCTGGTATCGCTTTCGTGTGAACAAAAAGTATTTGGTTCTTCATTGTTATACAATTAGCACCTGCTGAGTGAAGTGAGTTTTACAACACTTTTTTGTTGAACTTTGACAGTATTCTATGGTTTTGGTGATTGTGTTTTATTAATGCGGTAGTAAATTGTTACCAAAAGTCATTGGAAATAACTTTCAATAATATTTTATTGAAGGCTCGCCGAAGATCTACTTGTATACATAATGAAAAACGCTGCATGGTGTTTAAATTTAAATTTTAACTTCTTGGTCAGAAAGTCACACCCACAAATCAGATTGTCAATTTACGATATGAATCATAGTTTTTTGAGAAACGTGTTACATTGATGGAAGTCATAAAACACTAAAAGCAATAAAAATGTTTGATTTTGAGAAACAGAAGTGTGCTTTGTTAAAAAAAAAACTTTTACTAAGACTGTGAGTTAGGGAAAACGGTGCATTCGTATGGTAAAACAAAGCAATGTTAATCTCATATATTCAGAGCTTATGGGTACATTAAGAATTGACCTTAATTTTAAAATATGTATGATTAAAAATATAGATTACAAAATAAATAACAAGAATCTGACCATTTTCGATTTTATAAATAATAAATAACTCCTTGAATGTCTGCACTGAAACGGTAGTATTTCAAATTGGTTATAACTGTTTCGTTATTATTATGGTAAACTTTTCTATACATCTTTGCTTTTTTCACCGTAAATCAAATCATAAGATATGAAGTACAGAATTCTTATAAGAAAGCAGTGAAATTTTAAGTAGCCGAGCAGTGTTGCCAGAGAATTTTAGAGGCAAGGAGCCGAATTTTAGAAGTCTTGGAGCCAAAAATCGCCAATTTCAAAAATTTTTCATCAAAACTCAAAATAATGCATTTTGTACCATTTTTTTTGTTTTTTTCATCATTTTTTTTCCAACTTCAAATTAACTTAGATATATGTATGATAATATAAACAAAAATTTAAAAAAGAAATAATACTCTGTATTAAATTTATCAGACTTCAAGTTAGATTCTTTAATTTTTATTTAGTAATAAATAAGAAAACAAATATAGATTGTGGAAAAGTGGAAACAAAATATGAGGCGTTCAGAATAATAATGGGTCAGGTCCATTATCGTGCATTATTCTGAACTTTGAGAAGCTTTTTCTCAGAAACTAAAGGAACTTTTGAAATAAATGTTTCACAGATCGATAGCTCCATATAGTATGTATCTCCAAAATGTCTTTCTTTTATTTTATTTGACATAAAACGAAACCCTTAATTTTTAAGACCTTAAAACATCCAACCTAAAGAGAAGTGGACTTGCCCCATTATAATTCTGAACGCCTCATATATGAATAAAAATGGAAGTAGGTACATTCACAATTGTGCTTTTCAGCAAGACGCCAGATTCTACATACTTCGAAGAAGTTTAGTTCTACTTCGAAGACTTTTAATTCGTGATCATATAATAATCAAGTTCTTTTATTATAAAAGTTTTAAATATTGAAGGAACCAAAAATCGCCAAATTGAAAACTTAAGGAGCCATATTTTGATAAATCGGAAATCAGAATTTGAAGGAGCCGGAGAAAACTTGAAGGAGCCGGTTTGGCTATAAATAGCCGGTCCTGGCAACACTGGAGCCGAGAACATTTTCTGGAGAAGAACAGTGAATAACAAGGAACAGAGAGCAGTTTTGCTTATAAAAGCAGCAACATTTTTAAGAGCAAAGAATATTTTACTGTTCTCTCTGTTCACTTTTATATAGCTTCATGTTCATCATTGTATAAGAAAAAACAAAAGGCGTGACGCGTGACAATAGAAAAATTAATAAAAAACACAAATAAGTGTACTGCGGACAAAAATTCTAATACGAATTCATTTCAATGATGTGATGTTGAAATGACATTTAAGAACAAAAATATTCTTATTCAGGCTCTAAACAACAGAAAAACGCGTTTAACTTATGCAACCTCTATGCAACGTTGCATAAGTTTTATAAATATGAAATTTCTGTTTAAAGGCATTATAAAGAGTGCATAGTGTTATGTACTATCTATGATGGGTTTATAAATACGACTGAATAAATCTAAACTAAACAGAAACCTTAAGCTGGACACTCTCTTTCATCTAAAAAAATTTACCACGTATAAAATACGAGCAAGTCCTCGGCAAACCCTACGCAAATGTTAAAACTTACTAAAAATACTAATTTTTCAGCCAAAATGTATGGTATTTTATAGAGTTAAAGGAAAAACATACAACATACATTTTAGGTGAGATACTCTTCTATTTTAAAAATTTCGGGTGCCACCTCTTAAATACAAGCAAGTTCAAGACAACTCTACCCAAATGCTAAAAAAAAACACCTGATGTATATTTTAAGCCTTTAACTCTCCTGGTGAAGACATATTGAGCTCGTGCAAAACATATGGTCTTATCGTACTTAATACCATGTTCATCAAGCAAAGCCGACACCTGGTCACTTACAGCAGTGGTGGAAATGAGACTCAGATTGATTACCATTTGGTATCTAGTTTCATGAAACCTCGGGTCAAGGATTGTAAAGTGATACTGGGAGAAGCGATCGCCCACCAACACCGTCTCCTACTGACAGAATTTTTTATGGAGACAGTGAACGACAACAAAAAGACAAAGACTTTTGGGAAGATCAAATGGTATAATCTGGATAAGGAAAAAGGCGAAGCTTTTATTTCGAATATGCAAAACTATCTGTATAACAACACCAATATATTTCGAAATGAAGAGAGTACAGCACAAAGTATGTGCGACCTCCTACAGCGAACTTGCATAGAAAAAGCCAAAACACTGTTAGGGGTTTCAAAAGGACACAACCAACAAGGCAAAGAAACATGGTGGTGGAATGATGAAGCTAAAGCAGTTGTAAGTAAAAAGAAAATGGCTTTCAAAGCTTGGTCGAAGTGCCCCTCTAATAATACAGAGCAAAAGTCACGCCTCGAAGTGGAATACAGAAACTGCAAGAAAGAAGCGAAGAAGATATGTGCCCAAATTCAAGCCAAGAATACGGAAGACCTGTATCGGGAGCTAGATGAAATTTCTTCCTCGACTGCTGGTGCTATTCAAGAGCTACGACAAAAAGTGAATAAGGGCGCAACCATCTTCAAAATAGCCGCTCAAAGAAGAAGAAATGCTCAGGAGATCTGTTCGCCAAAGTTTATTAACAATGCTCAAGGCCAACTACTTGTGGAAAACGAAGAAATCCTCCACAGGTGGCGACAGTATTGTGACGAACTTCTAAATGAACAATTTCCAAGGCTACACTTTCCAATAGCTTCACCTAACTTAAGTGAAGTATCCGATGTCACAGTCGAAGAAGTTAGTGAGGCTGTAAAATACTCCAAAAAGGGAAAAGCTGTTGGGCCAGACGAAATACCCTCAGAGTTTTGGAAAAAGATGGGAGACATCGGGTCTAGATGGCTCATGGTTCTTGTTTCCAAAGTTTATACGAGGTGATCGAATGCCTAATCAATGGAGGGAAAGTTACCTTCTTCCAATATACAAAGGAAAGGGTGATACTCGAAGCTGTGATAATTACCGTTCGATTAAGCTGATGTCACACACCATGAAGATCGTTGAGCGAGTCTTGGGTAGCCGACTGCGAAAAATAATAAGGCTATCTGATGACCAGTGCGGGTTTGTTGCGGGTAAATCAACCACAGATGCAATCCAGAGTATCAGAATCATTATGGAAAAACATCGAGATTCCTTGGAGGATTTGCATGTGGTATTGGTTGATTTTGAAAAAGCATTCGATCGACAACCACGAGATCTGATATGGGTGACCCTCAGACAACGAGGAGTTCCGGAAACCTATGTGCGGATAATTATGGACATGTATGATGGAGCAGTTACTAAAGTAAGATGTGCAGCTGGAGTCACCGAAGAATTCGAAATCACAGTAGGTGTACACCAGGGAAGCGTCTTGAGTCCTCTGCTCTTTATTACCGTTCTTGATTACCTGCTCGAAGGCAAAGTGACGGACCCAAAAGTGCATCAGTTATTCTTTGCTGACGATGGAGACATCATAAGTGAAGACCCGATATCCCTGCAACGAGCACTTGATGTATGGGTGGATGTTCTAGAAGGTAATGGGTACCGCATAAGCGCGAAAAAGACAGAATACCTATGCTGCCCATTTTCTGATCCACACAGGCCTATTCCTGACATTTATTTGAATGGTGTAGTGCTTCCCAAGTGTGAAAAGTTTAAATATCTGGGGTCTATGATAAATAACGAAGGTACTTGTGATGACGATATCAATCATCGCGTAAGCGTAGGGTGGATGAAGTGGCGGGAAAATTCTGCTATCTTCTGTGATCGAAAAATGCCCCCTAAGCTGAAAGGAAGGCTCTACACCGCAGTTGTGCGTCCAGCACTCACATACGGTTCACAATGTTGGACAATGTACAAAAAGTATGAGAGTAAGTTAACGGCAGCTGAGATGAAGATGCTTCGCATGACAGCAGGAGTAACAAAGCTTGATAGAATTAGAAGTACAAAGATCCGAGGAAGCCTTCATGTTAAAAATACCATCTCCCAAAAAATTGAACACGACCGACTCAGTTGGTATTTCCATGTTCAAAGGAGAGATCCTGAGAACCCCGTCAAAAAAGCAATATCATATAACGTTCCAACACGAAATAAAAAGAAAGGTAGGCCTAAAAACTCCTGGTACAAGCAAATGCAAAAACACCAGCATTCAGTTGGCCTCAGAAACGGAACAATACAAAACCGGGAGGCTTGCCGCCGATTTCTGAGGTCAACCCGGCGAACCCCACAGGCGGATCACTAGTGTGAAGCAGTAACGTGTTATGACCTCGACATCGAGATCATAACAGCGCCGAGAAAAAGGAAGAAGAAGAAGAACTCTATTAAATATTATACACTTTGGCTTAAAAAATTAATATTTTTAAGCATTTTCGTAGGTTTGCCGAATACTTGATCAGGTTTGGATACTTCAGTTGATGTTATGTCTGCGGGCTTATTCGGGATCCAGACCAAAAAGTTGTTCTTACCGAAATCAAAAGTACTCCCATATTTTCCAATTCTCAAGGTTGTGGTTAGTTTAATCGCCACAATGCATCGTATCTAGCTACAAAAATATTTTTGATTGCAATAAAATCGATCAGCATAAGTCCATGAACCGACAGGGTGTTGTGGGGACAGTTTTTTAATATTATCTTATAATAGGAACAATTTAACTATAAGTAGTTATAATTAGTATCTGTTTTTTAACTCAAAAATTTTGAAATGTACTTCTTTAGCACAAACAATTTACTTCGTAAGAAAGGCAATGTGCTTCCAGTCTCTTTTACTTTTCATTGAAAAACAAACAAAAAAAGAAGAAAAATATTTAACAGAAAAAAAAACAAAACATTTAACTATCTTTTCTTCGCATTATGATAAATTTTCAAAATATTTGCAATTGTTTTAAGGTAAACTTCTTGCATTTTCACGTCAATCAAAAACTACAAAGGGACATTTTCACATTTTATTGTCACTATAACTGGTTAAAACTGACATCTTAAAGCCGCCTAATAGATCCTCTAATGAGCTCTTAAAGAAGAGGTGGAGATCTTTAAGATCTCCGCAGGTGATTAGATGTATGTTTCTCAAATTCCTACTTTTTCTATGAAATTCCTAGTCTACAACCAACTAACCGACCAAACAACCATAAGAGAGACCAGTTGAAGGAGAAGGGCATTAAAACAACAAAAAAAAAGGTTTCTTGATCCAACTAATAGTCCTCGTAATGGGGTGATAATTAAATCTCCAATGACATACCCGAACTGCAACTTCTGTCGTGTTTGTTTTATTGTTTTTGTTAAAAGGAATATGAAATAATAATTTCAAGAGTTAGACAGAGAGGACATTGTTATGATGTACAATTCGTAAGAAACCGATATAATGTAGAGAGGCTGTGGTGCTATGACCAGTTTGTTGGACCCATTGGAATGGGAGTTTCAAAAATGCACCGTCACAGAGGTAATTACAGGCACAATTATATGGATGGACACCACACTTTAGTGCACTGCGGTGGACTTGTGCGAGGAAATTATTGTAATTAATATATAAGACTGCTAGTTGTTTCGTGGAAATTGCTGACAGTTGACAGTTTTTTTTTTTTTTAATGGCTGTCTAATTTTTTATTAATATTCTATGGAAATGTTATTTCACAATTAAACGTTAAACGTAGTCCATGTATTGATATGGATGAGGTTGAGATGAGAATGCCTTTTAAAAAGTTTTGGATAGAAGGTAATTTAAGAAAGGATACAGAAAAGTTTTTGGGGACTTTGGGTGTGACATTGCTTCGCTTGGTCACACCACTGGTTACTTTTCCATCTTATCGGCATTACTCGAAAACTAAGTCGGTTATGAGAAGTTCATACCCAATACAGTTTTTGTAGAAGAAAAGATTTAAAAATTAATAAAATCTTTTGGCGCTTGGTTATCCTACCAACTGTTACATGGAATTTCACAAGTATTGGATTTATTCACAGCGTGTTTCGGTACTACACATTTTCCAATATAACTTGAAAAAATACCTTCTCACGTGAAAAATAAAAAAAGATTTTCTTAATCCTTTTTTTTTCGTATAACAAATAAAATATATGTATTGCCAAATTTTACTACAGAAGTTATTAGTTGATTTGAGTAACATATAGCTACTGTTCTGACACACAGTACACATATGTCGTTTTCGATTGGTTTCACTCAAGAATTCACTCATTCTGAAATCCAATAAAACAGTTTGAATCGCTTCCACTCAATTCTGTTTTTGTTGCTTGTGTTTGTGAAATTTCAAAAATGTCAAATAAATTTTTTTTTCTTCCAACCAAAAAAATTATGGAAAATTATAAATCTAAAGACGACGATGAAGAAGAAAATGGTTAAAAAAATATTCCATTGCAATAAGGTACCCATTTTAATTTTCTAATTAATTTTAATTTCATTAAATAATAAATTTTTGAAAGACAACAAAAAAAGAATGATTGAGTCTTTTTTTGTTGACATTTTTGTGTTCATGTATTAGTGCTTCTGATTTTAAATCGAGAAGAGAATTTCTCTTCTGAGAAGCCTTCTGTCTGTCATTTTTGTGCGAATAAAACACATTCAGAAGGCTTCTGAATGGTTCCGGACGCTTCCGGACGGCCAATCGAAAACGACAATAAAAAGGTAATATATTCCGAACTGACAGTGGTCACCAGATTGTCAAAACATGACACTTTGGCGACCAATGTCAGCTACCGAATTCTTAATTGTTTAAAATACCGACGAAAAACGCACAAAAACAGATAAACCACGCATACCACTAATTTTTAAACAATTATTTACCATTTTCCGCGATGAAACACGAAGAAAATTTGTTATTTTTCAATTTATAATATTTTTAAATGACATTTTATAAACTAAAACAAAAACAAATTTCCTGTTTACTGCGATTGAAATATAAAAATTAAAGGCTGATCTGACAGATTGGTGCCCATTTTTGACAAACAAATTTTGACAACGTTCGGAATATATTACCTTATTATGTGTACTGTGGTTCTGACATGATCAGGCAACTGTATCACTCGCAGTAGGTACCTACACAGAGAAAAATTGAACACATAAAATAGAACAAAAGCAATAAGATTTCTCTATGGTTATGGTATCTTATTAAAACAATCGGATTTTCCTTATTGTTTTCTCTTGTACACTTGTAGAATTTTGCAACGAAAAAAAAAGCATGCCGGGGATCCAACTTAAGACTTCAACTCGCTAGTCGCAGACCTTGACCTTACCACCTGAACCAACTGACTATAGAAATATTGGTCACAATTTTTGTTCTCGTGCCAAATTGGAAAAATATAAAATTTTTGCTAAAATTTTAAGAAGATTTTCTCCATGAAAATTATAAGAAATCTCTATGGAAAAACCTTATTAATTGTTGATTTTAATAATTTTTCTTTATAAAACAGTTCAATAAGGCAATCTGTTAGTTTTTAACTGGTATCCAACCCACTATTTTTCTCTGTTTATGGGTACATTCAGTGACAACAATAGGTACCAAGTTGGGCGGCAGAATCCATTAGATGGTTGATTAAACTTCATGTATGGACGGACACCAGGATCTTAAGACGGGTTTGGTGTGAAATTTTCTCGAAACTAGCTTTTGCTATGTCACTTGTGGGGTTATTGCTTGTCTATTGCTGGTGAGTTAAAGTTAAATGGCCTTGCTAACTCTTTCTTTTATATTTGGTTCCAAACTCAGATTTGTATCTAAATTTAGACCCAAATATTTAGCTCCGTCAAATGTTGAAATTAAAATGCAACACCGTTGAAGATAGGAAGTTTTATATTTGTAGAAGTTTCTATACTTTTTTAAAGAGAAAAAATTTAGTTTTGTGGGGGTTTTCGCCCAGTTTACTTTTATCTGCCTATTTGTGCTGTTTGCATGAGCTCAATTAATATAGTTTGTAGATGCTTTTCTGATGTATTATGTACTTCATCTCTCTCCAACTCTAACCATGTTGTTCTGCCACTTTTTCCGGTTCTTCTGCCTTCTTTAGTGAACTGTATTGCCTGAAACGTGTGTCCATGTCCAATTCACTGCCACTAACGTCTTCTTATAATAGATTCAAAAGTTTTCTGACACTATCTCCTCGTTGGATATACGAAAACCCTGAAGATGTTCCGAGGACATTTATTTACGAATGTTTGCAGCTTTCTAATAACAGTTAATGGAACTTTCTAAAGCAGTTGATATAAATTACCTAACATGAAATCAAGTTTCACACCCCACGGTTGTGATTGCAGAGTTACTGAAGTTATTGTTAATGCGCCTTGGAAATCAAGGAAATTGACAAAAGTGTATTCTTTGTGATCAAGGCAATATTCGATAACTCGTACCAAGTTATGAGGCTTTCAGAATAATAAAATGGTATAAATCCATTTGAAATTTGTGCATTACTATATGACTTTGAGAAGTTCATTTTTAGAAACTTAATTAATTTTTGAAAAACATTTAGGTCAATAACTTAATGTACTCTGATTTTTGTTTTCTATAACACGGTGTTACAAAAATGAGGTTTTAAAATATACGCGGGCGGAGACCTATCAGGTTTTGTAGAGCTAGTCGCACTGAATACGAAACGGTATTTGAAAATCCCCTAACACCCCCAAAATCTGGAGTTACGGGCAAAAAACGGTTTTTTGGACCTTCACCCATTGAAAAAATTCTAGCTTCGACAATTTTTTACCCATTTTCGATTTTTTTACAGTTTCTGATAAAAGATAAATATACCTTTTTAACAATGTATAAAACATGTAACTCGGTTAAACCACTTAGAATTTATAAGATGTCAAAGTTCAAAAATTCAATTTTTTTTGTCATTTGCCCAACTTCGGCATCAATTTAAAGTATATGTTTTCAAGACAACATGCTATTTAAAAAATATATTCTAAAACTATATCTATTTCCCAATTGATCGAGGTATTTTTTATGAAAATCACTTCAAAATTGGCTTAGAAAAAAAAATTTTTCGATTTCAACCCAGATACAGAAATTGGAACTTTTAGGTATAGAACAAAAATGTTGTTTCGGCACGTAGTAGGATAAGTTGGGCGCCAGGATTTGATGAAGGGTTTTTGTAGAGGAGCTCAATACAAACATTTTTTTTCTTTAAGAGGGGGGTCTATCTCCCCCCGTTTAGGTGGGAGGGGCATTTTTCTAAAAAAAAATTATCAAAATAAAAAAAAATTATTAAAAAACAACGGCAACACTTACAGTAATAAATGATACCATTTCCAAAAGGCAAAATTGTGCATTTGATTCTAATTTTTAAATCAATATAATATTCCCAATAGTTTTTGAAATAAGAGATTTCAAAGTTAAAAATAGGGGAAAATATTTTTTTTAAAACTCATTTTATACTATTTTTGTCCAGACTGTGAATTTTAGTTAATAAATTACTTAAACAGAAAACTGCCTCAATTAATTCCTTATCGAACCGTGAAAACTATATGTTTCTATGTCTTCTAGTTTTTGAGAAAATTGAAAAATTATTTTATCAGATTTTTCTTTTTTCAAAATATTTTTTGTTTTTATTTGTTTTTATTTTTCAATTTTCTCAAAAACTAGAAGACATAGAAACATATAGTTTTCACGGTTCGATAAGGAATCAATTGAGGCAGTTTTCTGTTTAAGTAATTTATTTACTAAAATTCACAGTCTGGACAAAAATAATATAAAATGAGTTTAAAAAAAAAAAATTTTCCCCTATTTTTAACTTTGAAATCTCTTATTTCAAAAACTATTGGGAATATTATATTGATTTAAAAATTAGAATCAAATGCACAATTTTGCCTTTTGGAAATGGTATCATTTATTACTGTAAGTGTTGCCGTTGTTTTTTAATAATTTTTTTTTATTTTGATAATTTTTTTTTAGAAAAATGCCCCTCCCACCTAAACAGGGGGAGATAGACCCCCCTTCCAAAGAAAAAAAATGTTTGTATTGAGCTCTTCTACAAAAAACCTTCATCAAATCCTGGCGCACAACTTATCCTACTACGTGCCGAAACAACATTTTTGTTCTATACCTAAAAGTTCCAATTTCTGTATCTGGGTTGAAATCGAAAAATTTTTTTTTCTAAGCCAATTTTGAAGTGATTTTCATAAAAAATACCTCGATCAATTGGGAAATAGATATAGTTTTAGAATATATTTTTTAAATAGCATGTTGTCTTGAAAACATATACTTTAAATTGATGCCGAAGTTGGGCAAATGACAAAAAAAATTGAATTTTTGAACTTTGACATCTTATAAATTCTAAGTGGTTTAACCGAGTTACATGTTTTATACATTGTTAAAAAGGTATATTTATCTTCTATCAGAAACTGTAAAAAAATCGAAAATGGGTAAAAAATTGTCGAAGCTAGAATTTTTTCAATGGGTGAAGGTCCAAAAAACCGTTTTTTGCCCGTAACTCCAGATTTTGGGGGTGTTAGGGGATTTTCAAATACCGTTTCGTATTCAGTGCGACTAGCTCTACAAAACCTGATAGGTCTCCGCCCGCGTATATTTTGAGTGTTACACCGTGTAATTTTATGATCAGTTTCATGTGTTGTGCCGATACTGCATTTCAATATACAGTTACTTAAAAAAAATCGATAACTCTTCAAAGCTGAATTTTTAAAATTTGAAACTTCATCGCAGGAAAATACCGTACGAAGAATGTTAATTATTTTATATTCATTAAATAAAGAATAAAGATACAAAATTTCTCCATAAAACATTAAGGTTATCTATAAAATTCCAGTTGATAAAATGAAATATTATTCCTCATTTCACCGGAAACTGTGAACACACTGCCAAGTCAAAAATAACAGATGCCATTTATTTCCACCGAGACTTCTAAAAATTACAGTATCCAAATAAATCTCTAAGGTAACGTTTTCGCAAAAAAAAAAAGAAAAAACAATTAACCCAGCAGAACAAATCTTACAAAATCTCAATTTCAGCGAATAAAAAGTTTCTACACTTACACATTATACAAGGCGAACTCCAAAACAGAACTATCCCCGCGTTACACTATTGTTTAAGGTCGCAACACATTTTGCTCTCCATAGAAGCCCAATTTGTTACAACCAACCATCTACCACCAAAGTTAGTTAACCTCGTTTGTTAATTTGAAGATTTCATTCTCTCATTTCTCAAATGATGCTGCTGTGTCATATCTACTTTGCTCAGTTCGAGAGGTGAAAATTTCACAAAACACACGACACGTTAAAAAGTCATTTAAAATGTTTATTCACCTGCGTTGTCCAGTCGTTGGTTAGGCAACAAGACTACAGCAAAAAGAAAACATAATAAATAGCCATAACAACAGTGACAACATCAGGCACAATGACCAACCTGACAAGTGATTTTGTTGGATATTTTGACATTTTAAATTGTCAACTAAATAATGGCGTTTATGATTCTCTCGTCAGCATCTTGAAAAGACTATCTATCCTGTTTTAACTTAATGATGTCCATTTAAATAGCCAATTAAAACTAAGCAACAAAGGATTTGAGCTTTATAAGGTTGAAAAGCATCTGAGGATATCTTTTGCTCGTTTATATGTCAAAGGAACGAACATCATAACAGGAGATTAATCACTCAAAGTGATGACCAAGTTCTGGTCTGTGCCATGAGGGATTATTTAGATGATGATGGGGAGTTTTGTTAAATGTCAAAGTTTCTTCAGGTTGGAATAAAGGACAAATATAGGAATGTTGTTACTGATTATTATCGAAAGGCTATGTGGAAGTTGAAATTAATGAATGCTTTTAATTGAACAATCTGCTACTGTCTTGGAAGAACGCATTAGCAGATAATATGGATACATGTATAAATATCATAATGGAACATGGTGGATGGTTCATTTGAAACCGGAAATCAGAGTATTCACTTGGGGGTAGGCAAAAGTCATAAAAATCACTTTGAGCTTCTGGTGTTGAGTTTTTGTTAGTAGTTGTCAGAGTCGATATTTATCAGGTTTGTTAGAGTAAAAGATGGTAATTAATTAATTTAATTTTTTTAAACCTTGACATAAGGCTTGATGTAGCCACGTATAGATATACTTTTGCACTCCTTAATGGTCTGATAACCTTGAATGATGTTGTTTAATTAAAAGTGAATTCAAATGCATGGTATGAATGCAAAGATGTCCTTGGTTAATATCATCTTCGAATTATTTGATTTATTAGTAAGATTTCATATATATTATATTGACTACCCGGAAGACTTATATTTCTATTTATTACTTTGTGCAAATTTTGCAGAGATTGAAGATACTATGGTTAATTTGCCTAATGGATTTATATAATATAATTTTCAATTTATCTTATTTCTACAAATTGATTTTTAATTTAAAGGTTTTAATGCAAATTCGAAAGTTGCAGGATGATAGATAAATCTTTGGTTTTGTTTCAATTTTTTTTTTTTTAACTTCTTGAGTAAAAAGTTCTAAGAAACCAGCGAACTTTACTTTTTTTAATAGAATAAAATTTAACGATCTTAATTCAATAGAATCTAATTACACTGTGCAAGTTTTTTCAAAAAAAATTTTGAGACAAGTGCGCTGTTGACTGATGTTCCCCCCTATTGCGGACCTGAGAAATCGATTGGCATCATTAGTTTTTCGATTTATCGGTACGACTTCGAACAAAATTTTGTTCGGAATTTTTTTCAATAATTTTAAGCATTTTGCCCGGTTTAAAGTCATTTTTCTAGTTTATATTGCTATTTATTCGACTCAAACGCCAGTAACGGTCAGTTAATAATTATTAACTGACCGTTACTGGCAAACAACAGTTCAGATCAAATGACGATATTTTCAAATACCTCTCTCAAGATAAAAAATTGAATTTATTAAATCAACAGATTACACAGATATGCTTTGTAATTATTTGGATCGAAAATTAAAACAAAAAAAAAAAATAAAATATTTAATTTTTAATTGTTTAGTTTAATGCTTTTTGAAACACCACTTCTTTGACTTCAAATTGTATGAAAAAAACAAAAGGTTTAAAGAACAAAACAAACTCAAAAGATTGAAAAGCCTTATTTCTTAACACAAATCGAAAAACTCAATTGCATAATTTTGCATTGAACTGAGCTAGAGAGATTTGCTTTGATAAAGTCAGTAATTTTTTTCATGTTTAAAAATAATATAATATAATAATAATATAATTTTATGATTCTTCTTAGACTTATACTATGATCGTTTTTTTACTTGCTCTATAGACTATAGGGCAAGTATTGGTTTCGTGTCGAAAAAAAAATTTAGGTTTTAATCAAAACCAACATTACGATGATGGAGAATTCCAAAAAAGTGGGTCTCGCAATTCCGTCCGTGCGTCTGTGCGTCTGTACGTCCATCTTTACACATTTCCACAGCCTAAACGGGTGATAGATTTTCTTCAAAGTTGGCACAGATGATTTTTATAGAATTTTGAAAGTTGGTTTTTTTTTGTTTTTTTTTTATATCTTGCTTAGAAAGTGTACCTCCCATACAATTTTTTTTAATTTATACTAAATAACTCGAAAACAGCTCTAAAGATTTTGATTAAAATTTTTGTGTGTAGTATTACACATAAGAGCCAACTTTTGAAATAAAAAAAATATTTTTTGTACCGTTATTAACGGTACCTGTCATAGAACGTTTTTTTTTTTTGGTTTCTGAATATCTCTTACAAAATTAACCGGATTTCAAGTAAAATTTTTATACAAAAGTGTTTAGGTAAAAGTAATTTTACAATTTTAGAAAATTTTCAAAAACCGCATTTTTGGATTTTTAAAAATTATTTCAATTTTTTTTTTTTTTAAATCAATTTTTTGAAAACGGGTTGGTGAAAAATTTTTAAATTTCGTTTTTATGTGTAAATTAATCAATTCTTCAAAATGGCATACCAGGTTTTTTTTTTATGTTAGAAATGTTTGATATATAAAAAATTACTTAAAAAAAACGGCTCTAACGATTTTCGAAAATTTTTTCTAAAAATACCTTTTTATACAAGTAATAAAATGGCATACTTTGGTTTTTTGTAAAAGATCATTTAAAAAGGTATTTCATTACCTAATTATAAAAACAGATTTTATTTTTTTGCACTACTTATGAAATTTTCTGAAAATACCAAATTTAAAATTTTTCCTAATTTTCTTGAATAAAAGCTTTAATAATAGAGTTACTTTAAGCATAAGAGCAAGTACGTGCGACCCCAGTCGTGCATTCTATTTTTTCTTTTTAACTTTAAAATTGAGTTTTCAAAAAAGCTAGTGTTTGTACATATTTTAATTTTTATTTTATCTTTTTCCACTGTTTGACTTGTAATATACAGCGTGTCCCAAAAATCAACGTCGAAACGAAAACGGTAGGTAGAGTAAGTGGTGACAGTTATCAGAAAAATAATAACAAAAATCGCAGCCATATATTTTGTGAGTTATGGGATTCGAAAAAAAATCAAAAAAATGGTCACCCTGTGACGGTTTTTCATGTGCCGTGACTATAAATCTTAATTTTTCTCATTTTTACGGAACGGAACCTTGAATAACACTGCTTCCAAATGCACTCACAAATTTGAACTCAGCTGCATCAGTTTTAAAACAAATATTACTTTTTTGCCTAACTAAGTAGGTACTAAAAAATTTTACATCGTAGTGTAAAAAAAAAACACTACGATGTTTCGGCAAGTTACCTTAAAAGTTGGTGTGTTCAATTGAGAAATCCGACTTTTTTATTAGGTAATTTTTCCATATTATTTAAGTTTTGTACCCTTTCAGACCTTCAGAAGTATTGAAGCAGAGAGTATCAAGAAAATTCAACATACAAAAATTTTTTTTTTTTTTTTTTTTTTTTTTTTTTTTGACGGGAGGAAATCTTCAAAAGACACTTGGCAGTATTCGACACCAAGTAGTGTGGGACTCTTAACCACTAAAACCACCTCTTTATCAGGACCAATCTTGAGAGATCGACATCAGATTTTTCTTTCTTAACTTTGTAAAATCACTTTGGGGGAAGTTTAAACTTTTAATACTTTCCCATGTTTTTTTTAGACCATAAGCTCATGAGGCTTGGTTCTTCTTAATCTCCGAACATGGTTTCTTGTATTCAAGACGGACACCATTTCAGAATTGGTACGACTTTGCAGTCTCTGATTATGCGATACAGCGTATTTTTTCACAACTTCTGTAACCGTTTCTATTTGTAGGTCACGATGTAGATCGCTATTTCTTATGTACCAAGGTGCATTAACTATTCCACGAAGGACTTTGTTTTGGAATTTTTGGATGATTTCGGTATTTGTTTTCTTTGTACAGCCCCATAATTGGATACCATAGGTCCAAACAGGCTTTAGTACTTGATTATACAGCATTATTTTGTTTTGGGTTGATAAATCAGAGTTGTTACCAAGTAACCAGTACATTTTTCTATATTTCAAGTTTAGTTCTTCTCTTTTCTTTTTGATGTGCTCTTTCCACTTTAGCTTTGCATCCAAAGTCATTCCAAGGTATTTGGCCGTATTGGCGTAAGGTACAGCTTGATTATTAATGAATATTGGAATATTGTTTATCTTTTTATTTGTAAAGTTTATATGTGAAGATTTTGTTTCATTGAGTTTGATACAAAAAATGAAGTGCAATTTGTTGACAGGAAATTTTTGAAAAAAAAAATTAAAAAACAATTTTCGAAAACGATCATTGCACTTTTTTGAAAATTTCGCCTTAGGTGTTGATTTATATTTACTACAAAATAGAATACCAACTTTATTTTATTGGGAATTAAAAAAAAAAAAAAATTGCCACCGATACTGCCCATGATCTCGTAAAGGCCCTAACTACATTTTTCATACTTCTGAGTTATGGAGGGAAACACTAAATCCAATACTGCAATTTGCATATAAAAATGAAATTTTTTTTTTTTAATATTTCGAATTTTCGGACTTATGTAAAGACCTAGGCTAAAAACATGAATGAGAATAAATCAGAGACAATGCCCTAACTCCAAATATGTAAAAAAAAAAATCAAAAATTTTGTAGTTAGGACCTTTACGAGATTATGGGCAGGATAGGAATCGAACCTAGTTCCCCAGTGTTTAAGTGGCATACTCATGGAAATTTTGCATTTGTAGGACTCTAGAAGTTGCCGCTCAGGATTTCTGCTCAGTATATGAATGAGGTGGGTAAACGTGGAATGCTAAAAACAGACCTCCTATCGAACAAAATTAAATGTTTTACAACATAATGCCAGTTATTCAGAAAAATGCCAGTTTAAAATTCTTTTTTATTTTCGTCTTAAACGATAATGGTTCTTTTTCATTGGAGCAGGAAACGTTAAATAAATCTAAAAAATAGATGGAGAGAAATTATTTGGGTATTTTTTTTAACCCATCAGTGCAAAAATGACAAAAATTCATAACAATTTCTTTTCTTTTGCTCACTAGCAAAATAAAATTAAAAATTATAATTAAAATTTTAAATAATTTGCAAAATGTATTTTTGGCTGTAGAAAATAATGCCATTTAATTCACATTATATTCTATAAAACAAATTTCAATCCAAAAAGAACTTCTTATATATTTAATTTTAGTTAAGAATAGTTCAAAGTTGAATAAATGGATCAGATAATTTTTTCATGAAAACATCTTTAGCGAAAATTCTTATAAATGTCTTCAAGTTTTTATTCTTTAAAGTAATTATCTTCAATTTGTACATTATTCATGTGCCATTTGTGTCAAAATTTTTAACTACTTAAACGCAGTTACTTTTTAAAAGCTTTTTTGCTTCTTAGAAAAGTGTATACATTAAAACAAAAAAATTTGCATGTCAAGAGCATAAAAAATCAATTTCAGTCGCCATTTTATGATTACCTAAAAAAAAAACAAACCTCCTGCAACATCATTAAAACAAAATAAAATCAAATAAAACTGAAACACGATCTAATATACCATTCACCTCTCATGCTGATGGATAGCATTCCAAAGCAGACATTCAAAATCGGTAGCTTCAAAAACAAATGAATATTGACTCCCTTTGTTTGGCCGCTCATATATACCCATATCTACTTTATGCCAGAAAAAAAGTAATTAAATTCTGCCACAAGGTCCCGCACCCGCTCTTTTCTGATCTGTGTAAATCATGAAAATTTGCATAAAATCTCGAATTAAACACACAGAAAACCGCACTAAAAAATCAAAAAAAGAAAACTTTTAACTTTGTGTGTTAATTTTAATAGGTATTCCCCAGATACACTCGTATTTTTGTATCTTGTTCACTAAAATTCAACTTCTATTCAGAAAAACAACAAAAAGTTGAAGAAAAATCAACCAGAAATAAAATGAAGTTAAACTTTTGCGATTAAACGATAAGACTGGTTACCTCCTTGTATGCCCCCTAATACAGCTCAGCCTCTGAAAATGATTGATTCCGGCCACCCTAGCCATGCAATTAAGAGTGTGAAATAAAATACGAATGGCAGATTAGAATCATCAACTCTTTGATGGGCTCTGGCATGGTAGCCATCGAAAGACCGAAAAACTCTAGAAATGGAATTGATTTTAAAATCGCCTCTTTTGTTTGGTACACAAACTAAATGGCGTTTTCTCTGCCTTGCTCTGCTGGAAGCTTTAGCGGCATCTGTGAAGAATATGTAAAACAAACCATTAACGCACCAATAATCATTATTCACATGATTAAACCAGTGGATTTCTATGGAAAGAGTGTTCCGCGAATTACATCTACAACACACATTTAACATAAATGAAGAACGAAAAAAAAACCTACCAAAAAGCCTACCAAACTTATAGCCTGCCAATATCTCTGCATAGCATCTACACATAAACCAAAAACCAAAGATGCGCGACTGACTTCATATTATAAGTTAGAGCTCACAGAGGCCCATCAGTAAAATGATTAAATTTTCCAGATAACTTAGGAGGAGAATATTAATTGCTGGCAGTTTATAAAGCAATTAAAATCCAAATCAAAGGTTAATCTTGTGCCTCTTTAAATTTGAGAGGCTTCCTCTAAAATGCACCACACTCTTTTTGTGTGTTTGGGGTATTTTTTATATGTGGCGAGGCATGTTTCACTTCGAGTCAAACAGATCGTTTTTGTGAACCAAAGCGGGCGGTCTATGCGTTTGCGCAGCATCACCACTCACCACGGAACACCGTATGATGCTGTCTTCAGGTATTTTTGGTTATAAATTGTCAACTCAGATGGACTCATAAGGAAAAATTGTGAGCGCTGATGGTGGACAACTGCGACAAATCCGCGCAAATGTTGGTTACCACCAGAATATGTCCAGTGGTTATGGATTATTTATTGGTCTCGTTATTTGAGACTGCTACCGATGCTATGCGATTGTGATTGCAAACTGATTCTTAAGTTAAGGATTGTACAAGTTAGAGCTGAAGTTTATTCCTTAGTTTTGAGAAATATAAACTAAAACATGTCCTGATAAATATTGAATGCGTTTATACAAAAAAAAAAATTTAACAGTATTTACCTAAGTGTTTTAGATGAAGAGCAATTTCGTAGTTTTCGAATGCATGATTTTTCTTATAAAATCTTCTTCAATTTTTTTATATACATATATCTTCGACACACATAAAACCAAACGAAATAAGAAAACTGTTTTTAGTTTTAATTTAAAAAGCATGGATATCTCTAAGATCCATCCGAAAAATCCCCTGCTTCCTGCTCTTTTTACTTCTAGATCAATCTTGTTCTTATGGAAAGGCACCCTTCAAATTAGCAGAAATTTTATAAACAATTATAGCTTAATAAATAAAGCTTACTGACAAAATGCTTGATTGTTTTCAGCTTAATTAACTCAAGTTTTAATAACCAAAGTTTGTACATAAACTCTTTTGTTTGTCATTAGGGAAATTAAATCTTATTAGAATACACAGATTTGGATCCTTTTTCGAAGATTCTTTATCGTTATTAAAAAAGAACACACAAAAATTATTTTGTCAAAAAGGTTAAGAATTAGGCGTGGCAAGCCTTTAAGGTAAGGAAGGATTGGTATTTTTATTTCTATACAATATTATTGGCACTTCCCAAGAGTAATTTGAAACAAGTTGTTCTTCCCAAAAATGCTTACAAAAATCATATTGCCAGGTTTTTCATTTGGGCACAGATTTTAAATGTCCATTTGCTTTTAGCGAGATTAGGAAGCGGCTATAATCGTTCGTATAATCGAACTCGAGATAACAATCAAATATGACATTAAGATGATAACGAATACCAAAAAGAAATGGATCACGCAATTCTGTCTATCTGTCATACAGACAATGTACATCGATCTAAAGCCGAATTCCCTGAATCGATTTTCTTCAAATTTTTTTAGTTAACAATTTTGGATCTTGGATGAATCTAACGATACCTGTCATATGTATAACGGGAGTAAAAAAGTTTATTTTTTCAAAAACAGTTCCACTGATTAAAAGATTTTGATTAAAATTTTATGTGTAATGTAGCAAATTAGGTAGTATATTTGCAATAAAAATATATTTTTGGGCCGTTATTAACGGTACCTACCAAATATTCTTTTTTTTTTCTGAATTTCTTCTAAACGATATAGCTGATTTCAGCGAAATTTTTTGTACAGAAACATTTAAGTAATTTAGGTAAAATTATAGAAAGTTAAGAAAAAAAAAAAACATTTTTGAATTTAAAAAAATGTTTTTCTTAACTTTTGTTTTTAAGTGGTAGTAGTGTATTTTTGAGAGTTCTGGACCCACCCAAACCAGAAATGCATCTTTTCGGGTTCCGAACACCATATGTTTCGGATTCTGAACTTCGGGTTTGGGGTTCTAAACGTCGTGTTTTGGGTTCTGAACAACTCAAAACACGACCTTAAGAACCCGAAACATATGGTGTTCGGAATTTGAAAAGATGTATTTCTGGTTTGGGTGGGTGGGTGTGACCAGAAATCTCAAAAATACACTCTTAGTGTTAATTAATATTTTCTCATCTTCCATTACTATTGATGTAAATATTGGGAAAAATAAGTAATCAAGCACACCTTGCATGCTGACCTAATTCTTAGACCTAAACTTAGACTATCAAAAATAAACAACATTGCCTTACTGTCCTCTCCATAACCATTTTCATATCCTGCTGATGCAAGTAGAATTTTGTACATAAAATAGCAAATCTGTTCAATATGAATATATTTAAAGTCTTTGTTTGTGAACTTCAAGAACATCATTTTTATAATTCAAGAAAATAGCTATTGCTTCTTCAATATGATAAACTGGATAACAAGTGACAATATGTCATCACTGTTTCTTTCCAAGTGCCGAAAAATACAAAGCTAGGTTTTAAACATCCTAGACTCATTGAGAATATTTAGGAATTCACAAGTGCTTGGATTTCTTACAGACCTTAATAAATTGTTAGTTGTTTAATGTTTTCAAAGGTTAAAGAATTTAGGTCTATTTTAAAATGGGGAGTACGTACACTCCCATTCAACATTTCACAGACTGTGACCTTTTTTGAGAATTTTGTTTACAATTTTCTTCTTTTTCGAAAAATTAAACACAGAAAAGTAATTATAAATTACCAATATTTGGTACTTCTCCCGAACAACATCACAAAAAAATAAAAGAGTACGGAAGTCTTTAAAATTCTTTATGGCTGAGAACTTGATAAAAAATGTATATTCTTGACTAGTTTTCTTTAAATCCAAAATCATAATTGTTATCTATCTTATCAACCAAAAAAAAATCCCGAGACGGAAAAAGCAAGATAACTACCTATGTAATTAAATAAATGTTGTCACATAAACTATAATATTTCATAATTACATTTCCCACAAAACTCACACTATCCCATAACCCATACCAACTATCAACCACAATCTCATAAAAAAAGGATATAAATCTAACATGTTAAATCCTTTTAAAAATGCATCCCTACATTTTTATTCATTTAACTGCATCAAAGCAAAACTCCCAAGTACAAATAATGATTTTGTTTATTTTAAACGACGAGAGATTTTTATTGCCCTCATTAATTACCGCAGCCCTCCCCTTGGACTACCAGAATTCAATCTTTTAGTTCTTACTTCGTTAATCCACAAAACAGAATTTCCAGCCACCAACCTATAAGAAATAAAGCTAAAGCCACTAATGCAACTTGGAATGAGAAATGAGAATGTGTTGGTGTGTATATGCTCTCGCACATTCGCAGTTATACGCACCTCATCGTGTTGTCGTCGGTCGCTCAGATAATACACTCAAACCTGGTCACTCTTGAGTCTTAACTGACCATTGCTTATGTCCGTCCATTTACCGCACCTGTGTGAGGTATCCGTGATAACAGAGCAATAAAACCTTCTTCCTCCATCCTCCAATGTCGTTGACGTCTTGTGAACCTACCTATCAACCACCACGATACTTGTACCAGCATCCGAATCAGTGTAGAGCTGCTGTAGTATTCTGTTGACAAGATCGAATCACACTGAGCACACAGCTTCCACATAATACGGTAGTCTTGGACCACTGGCTGAGATGAAGAGAAAGACGGACGCCGGGAGCAAAGGTTTTCTTTTTTTTTATGACAGTCCGAACGGTGAGAATGATCTGTTGAGTGTGGCTGTGATGGGCGACCAAACCAACCACCGACGACACTACTCGCTGGTGTCCATGTCAACAGCAATCATTTAAGATTCTGACTTCCATCGAGACAGGTGGATTAGAGATCACCACGCTACACCGCCTTCTTTAGTGAAAAACTCTCGGAGCTCGGTTGGAAATTTCGGTTGTGCACGAGATCGATCAATATGACAGACGTGAGAATGGGTTTGAAACATGTCATTTTGCAGAGGGTGCAAAATTTGGATACGCCCACGGAATATAAACGAATAACAGATTTTAGCATTAGTCGAATTTTGGGTGAAGGTGAATCAAAGGGCTCCATCAAAAAGGATATCACAACATCATCATCGATGGATATTTTGGATCTTTCAAAAACCGGTAGTTCGCAGGATTTTATAAAATTCCCACCCAATGGCTTCGAAAGAATTTCATATTTTCCAAACAACATGATAAATCCTTATGTGAATCATGCATTGAATTTTGCAACGTCTCATTCTCGCCCTCATCCTGGCTGCTGCAGTGGTGAAGTTATTCGTCCGCGTGTTTGTAAATACTTCAGTGCAACAACGACAACGACAAGTAGTGTACAAAATTGTAATGATTGTGATATGTTTTATAAGAATTTGAATTCCCCAAAATATCATCCTTTGTATCCAAAGGATAGATCAATGGCAAATGTTTGGTTTGGAGCTGCTGCGGCAGCTCAGTTTGTGAATTCCCAAGACTTTGTTGAAAATTTGTTAGTTAATTCGGTCAGTGTGAAAAGTCAAGTGGGGATTGTTAATGCTGCAAATAATGTTGTGGGAATATTGTCATCAGTGAAAGGGATGGACAATCAAGGATGTGGCAAGGATGTTGAAGATGAAATGAGTTTTAAATGTACGATCTGTGAAAAAGTTTTTGGTTGTGCGGAAACGTTGCAGGTAAGTTTTAATAAGAAGAGATTCTTATTTCTTATTTTAATTAAACCCGACGGAAAAATAAACTTTTTTATTTTCTGTGTATTACTCCTTTTTATGGAATGATTCAAAGTCAGGCATGTAAAATGAGGATTTATGATATTTTATTCTCATGATTGAAAAACTTTGTTGGTTTTTTTTTTTGCCGATAAAAAATTATGGGGACAGTTTTTTTTGTATTAATCAGTTACAATTAGCAATCAATTTGTATATCAACTTTGGTACATTGATGTTGTTCACCTAGAGATATCGAAATGTTTGTTAGATAAATATATTGACTAAACGGATTAGAGAATCTCGAAATGAAGATATTTGGATGCGAAGAATAGAGTGAACTTAAAAGAATTAAAAACAAAATAAAGTTCGCTGCTCAGCTCTTTTGTTTATATAGGTACTAGCTAAAAGGCTTATTTTCCTATTTTCAAATTTAAATAATATATACAATTAAAAATTAATTTTATTTCATCTTTTTGATTACAAAATAGGGAGCGTGTCTGAATCCCGATTTAAAATCCTGTTTTACAAAAATCATGGAAAAAACGTTTTTAAATCCTGTGTTCTAAAATATCGATTTTTAAAATCCCGACTACTAAAATCCCGCTGATCAATTATAATCGCGCTTTTTGAAATACCGTTAAACCCCAAAAAACCCGTAAAATTAAATTACGTTAATATTACGAGCTTAAAAAAAATCATGAGAAATTATTGACAAAAAATGATTAACTGTTTTTTGCGTCGGATAGCCTACCGTATACAGTTGAACTAAATAAATTATGAAAACAGTATTACTTTGTTAATTGATTTTAGTTTATTTTTTGTTTTGTTAAAAAAAAATACAAGCTTACGTAATATTTTTTTTGCTATGTTATATCGGTTAATCTTTAACAATATAAATATATTTAGAAAAATCTCTTATTTTTCAATTTGTTTTAGTTTTTTTATGATTTCGATTTTGCAATCAAAACTAGCTACATTGTTGTTTTTTTTTATCGCGTGATTTTTTTTAAATAAAACAACTAGTTTTCATTAAAAAATCAGGATAATAAAAAACGGGATTATAAGAAACGGGATAACAAAAATCGAGATTATAAAAAAGCAGGATTATAAGAAACGGAATTTTAATAGCTTGATTTTAAAAATGGGAATATAAAAAGCAAAATATCGAACCCAACTAATTGGAGTCTATGTGGGGTAAGATATTTCAAGATGTTGCTTTTCAAATTTTGCCAGTTTCGTTGAAATCAATTATTTTGTATTTCTAATACTGTTTTTAGTAAGAGTTCTCCTCGGTTCTCGGTTAGAATTTGAGATTTTTGTAAAATTCAGATAGTGGGTAAGATAAGATTACACAATTTTAAGAAACCAAGTCAACTCGTGTAATTTTAACGAGTTTTACAGATCATTTTTGCTGCTTGTGTTTTGATATTTTTTTTATCTTTCGACATCGAAAGGATTCATTCCATTTGAACATTTCTTATTGTGATTAAATTAAACATTCACAGACCTTCATCATGATTTGAGTTCAGAAAACATGATCCATTATATTTAAGTTAATTTATGAAATTTTTACAGGCTTACCTTCCTCTTCCATTGGAACGTTGCGTTGTATGATATTTCCTTTTTGATAGGGATTTCAGAGTCTCCTTTGAATATAGGTAGCAATTCCATTTTCAAATGTCATTTTCTATTTTAAGAGAAATGGTTTGAATTTCATTTTCTTAAAACTTAAAACTGCTTTAGCTTCATTATTCCATCCCCATTGTTGTTCCTTGTTCGTTGAGTCCATTTGAAACCTCTGATTGTGTTTTGGCTTTTTCAATGCAAATTTTCTATAAGAAATTTTACTTATTATGTACTGTACTCTCTTCATTTCAAAGTTTATTGGTGTTGTTAAACAAGTAATTTAGCATATTCAAAATAAAAGATTTGCCTTATACAAAATATAAATTATAAATGTACAATTAGATTCCTTTACTACTGTAAGTGACAAGGTGTCGGTTTTGTTTGATGAACATGGTTCGATTAGACCGTAGGTTTTGCACACAGTCAGGATGCCTTTAGACGGAAGATATTTGCTACTCTATTCAAAGCCACAATGGAATGGCAATCTTCATAGTCTTCGTTTATCTTCACGACCTGGCCATATGCCAATTCCCGACCCTCTAAAATTCACACTCTAACTTTCAAGCCCTGTCTCAAAATTTTCCTAAAAATCAAAATGTAGTAAAATCTGCATGTCTTCTAAAAATCTAAGAATTCTCCATACAAAAAGTTGGTCAAGAATAAAACACTTTTCATAGTATGTATCACTTTTCGTTGTGTAAAAAATGTATCCTCAAATATTATTGTCATTTGGCAATTGTCGGAGAACGGAGATTATTTTAAAAGGTTTTAAGGGCCATACGCGTTTTCATATGCTTTTTTTTAATGTAATCTATAATAATTAGCCCAAAAAATCATAGCAATGTTTTTTTTTACCCCACCATAAATTCAAAAAACGTGATTTTACTTTGTTTCAAAAATAGTTATCCCTTAGTAAATAGCAGACTATGGTCAAACAACCACAAAACCACCGCATTGTGGTAAAAATTTTTCACAGCACATACATAATGTATTTTTACTAATTCACAATTTAACTAAATAATAATAATTTTGCATAAATATTAAAATATTCTATTTACTACATCATTTTTTTTAAATTAATTTTAGTCTCATGAAAAAACTCACAAATCACCACGTTATGAATGCCTTGACTGTGGTAAAGGCTTCTCCCAATTGCGAAATTATAAATACCATTTATCGGTTCACCGAGGAACAAAGGAATTCGCAGCTGAGTGTCCTGAATGTGGGAAAACTTTCAATGATAAAGGATATCTTAGCAGTCATATGAAAATTCATAGGTAAACCTTACAAAAATATTTTTATTGACTTTTTAACATTCTATCATTGTGAAAAAAAAAATTAAAAGTATCTAATTTTACTTTTTTACAGAAATAAAAAAGAATATGAGTGTCCTTATTGCCCGAAATCGTTCAACCAAAGAGTTGCCTTCAATATGCACGTTCGTATCCATACAGGAGTTAAACCACACAAATGTACAGAATGTGGCAAACGTTTCTCGAGGAAAATGCTACTCAAACAACATATGAGAACGCATAGTGGTGAAAAACCTTATCAATGTTCAGTTTGTGGAAAATCTTTTGCCGATCGCAGTAATATGACACTTCATCATCGATTACATTCGGGTAAGAATGATAAATATTTATTGTTTATACAAATCATATTTATTATACTATTTCTTAACTACGATAGGTATCAAACCCTTCAACTGTCCTATTTGTCCAAAGGCTTTCACGAAAAAGCACCATTTGAAAACCCATCTCAACTACCACACAGGTTGCAAGCCTTACGTTTGCCCACATCCAAACTGCAATCAAGCCTTTACACAGTCAAGCAATATGCGAACTCATGCGAAAAAGTGTCAGTTTAAGCCGGCCCAGTATCCCGTCCCCTCAACTCAGCTATCACCATCTATAACTCCACCTTTACCCCCAACTCGAATGATGCAACAAGCAATGGTTATGCAACACATACCCTTTCAATGTTAGAGTTTATCAAGAAGCTACTCTGTCAAATTCTTGTAAATATTTCTAAAAAAAAAACCCACGTGATGACATTTGTGATCTTATCAAACAATGTAATTTGAATATCTCAGTAATTGTATTTTAGTTTATAAGAAAAACATAAATTTAATGCAACAAAAAATTAAGAATTATTTATATAATAAATATTAATTAAAAATAAAAAAAAATTTCAGTTTTCATAAATTTGGATCTCGGTTTACTTTTAAAATAAAAAAAAAGAAAAACGAAATGAAAAATTAATGGAAATTCCAAATGAAAATTTTTATTTTGAAAGCAGGTTTCACTATCTAATTGAAATGTTTTCCAAAAATTTATTGAAGATCTGTCAAATTTTATGACACTATATCTATTAGGAAGTTAGTGTGAAAAGGTTGTCACATTGTTTCAACTTAATCAAAATACGAAGTAGTAAGCAAGTTACTAATTTTAATGTTGTGATCGAATTGTGATCACACTGAATATAATGGCGTGTTAATTAAAATATAAAACTTAGCCTTTGTTAGATTTATAAATAGTTATAGAACTTAAAAAAAATGTGTGACATTTTAAATTATATATATTAGCAGATATAAACTACTATTAAAAATTTTTATTTATCATTTGTGTCGAAGAAAACTGGTTCGTTCCAGTTAGTGATGATGAAACTTATTTATTACGGAGCAGAAAAATGAGTTCATATATAGATGTAGGTATTTCAGAATGAAAATCTTTCTTTTAAAAATAACCAATTACACTGGTTAACAAAATTAAACTTTTTTTTGTTGCCGAAACAAAAATATACTTTTCTGAAGGTTTTCGGTGTGATGAACTCGAATTCGGAGTCAAAAAAATCATTGAAATTGAAATATTACCGTTAAAAAATGCAGTACTTCTGACCTTATTTTTTTATATATTAAAAATTGTTTGAGCATATTTAGTAACGCTTTTTAAAGAACTATTTTCCACCTTTTTAAATCTGTTTAAATCCTTCCGATATCTTTTTTACTGCCCGAGACATCCTCAGTTTTTTGGTATTTTTATAAATTTAATAACGTCATTATCTCCTTTATGATATATGAAGCCAAACCCACTTACTTAATTTTAGGATATTTTGGGCAATACAAAAGATATTGAAAGATGAAAAACAGTTCTTATAGAAACCGTAACTAAATATGCTCAAACAATTTTCCTTATACAAAAGAATAAGGTCCGAAAAATTAAAAAAAAAAACGTTTTATTGCATATTCTAAAGGTAATATCTTAAAAACGGGAGCTGATTAGTTGTTTCTGACTTCGAATTCGAGTTCAGCACACCGAAAACCTTCACAAAAGTATATTTTTGTTTCGGCAACAAAACCCTTGTAAACCAGTGTTATTTTTGTATGTATATTTATTTTGTACACCTTCAATGTACCATATAACGATTTTTGATATTTAAAATGAGACCTATTTGTGACACATTGGTGTAGAAATCATTGTATGAAACATCAGTTTTAGGGAGCAACACAGATCTAACTTTTTGGTTGAGCATGGGGTTGTTTTACTGGAACATGGTACAAAATGGGACATATAAAATAATAATACCCCATGGATATCGACACCAGCAATTTCACTGTAAGATATTAAAAAGAAAATTTTACAAAAGCTTAAATTAAAAATTAAATAATTTTTACTTGCGCGAATTGCGATAGAAATACTTTACATATAAATATGAAGGGCTCAAGTCAACCAAGCCAAGTGAACCAAGCCATACTCTGTGCAAGGCTAAAATGAATAAGTGTCTACAAAAAGCTACACTATGGCAAGAAGTCTTTTTTTTAAGATAACGAAAAAAGTATAAAGTTATTACTACTGTAACACTGGTCTGAAACCTTAATTTTCTTTCGCTGATTTCGATCGTCACGTTTTTGAAATTAATGCTTGAATATTCAAAAGTCAAGAATGCGATTTTTTTGGAACTTTTGACGTCGAAGTCACTAGTTCACCCGTGGAGCAATGGTTAGTGTGATGGAATATGTCGCCAGAGATCTGAGTCCATGTACTAACTTCAAATATATTTTGAAGAGAAAACTTCTTTAGTATCGTAGTGATTTGAAACAAGATGAAACGAAAATGCGACACGAACATTCAACTTGTTATAACTTTTTTGTTTTAATAGATAGATAAATGAATTTTGTACTGTAGATAGGTTTATTCAATAAACTATAAATGTACAATTAATTTCATATTCAAAATTCTGAGATAACCGTAAAAAGATGTTCTTTTTCTACACACGTTATATCTTTTGATCTAGTACACATACAAATTTGATTTAACTTTAATACGCATTCTGATAACATAACCTTTCATTTGATATATCACAATTAAGTGTACAAGCTCTACAAGTTACACAATCTTAAATTGAAAAATACCTCAAAACACGTGTGGAGATCTGTTGACGATGACCAGTGTAGGAAGTACCATAATCTCAGCTTGAAATTTCGACATAGTTGGCTCTAAAAAATTCTTATTTTTTTTCTAGATATGGTAGAAATATGATTCATACGTCATATTAAAGGTGAAATAACATTTCAGATGATATAAAATTTACTAAAGGTTGTCATTTAAAAAAATATATTTAATAGTGTTAAAAGAGAAAAAAGATTGATTTTTTTGCTTTTTTGCTGAACAGTGATTTTGTTTGAAAAAAATAAGCTCTTTTTGTAGATGTTGTATAGACAATTTTTTAATTTCAATTTATTTCAATTTATTTTCAGTATGGTGTACAAATAAGACTGAGTCTTTTATAGTACCTTTAAGTTGGACTTGAAAATTTTAGAATTTTAGCTTAATTTTACTTATAATAATAAGATACAACAATAAGATACAATTTTAAATTTAAAACAAAAAACAAATTTTTAAGATATTCTTTTTACTGTTTGTGTTCTAAGATGAATTAAGATAGTTAATCAGTGCTTTTTTGAATTCTAACATTCCTTTTACTTGTTTTAAAGACAATGGTAAAGAGTTCCACAGTTTGATGACATAAACATAAAATAATCTTGATGAATTTAGATATGTACATAAAGACATGGAAGATATAAATATTTTGAGCTGAAACAATAAGCTTTCAGATGATATAAAATTATTATAGGTTGCCATATAAAAAACATGTATTTTAAGGAGATAGAATAAAAAATAGGTAGATTTTTTCTTTTTTTTGCAAGAAATTTTTTTTTAAGGTTTCACTTCTACCACGTGTGAATTGCACACATGATTTTTTTTTCAATGGTAGCTGCATGCTAAAATCATATAACAATTCATATATGATTTTTGGTAGCCGCCTCTTATGATAAATTATAAAAGTCTCCAAGAAGATATGAAAAAGTGCTTCTCGGAGGCAAATTGTGGTACCTTCATGCAGTTTGCTCCCGACTTTTTTTTTCGACCAGTCTAATTATAGGCAAAAGACGTGTTTTTTGGCAAAGCTATCCGCAATAGGATTTCTGATTTTCCAAATATCAACACTGAACAAAAATATATATGAAAGCATCAAGTGAAAAGAAAACGTAAACTTATACACATCGTCAAAATCTATCCGAAGCTTGGTTTTGCTTCTATTCTTATCGGCAGCTGCGTGTTGGTTTTGTAATGCATGGATAGGAATGCCAAAAATACACAATGCCAAAAATACATAAACATTGTGATGATAGAGAATGCGAAAAAAATTATTGTCGGAAGCCCGTCCTTCTGTATAAGGAGCTACCGAGGTACATAAAGGTATTGATTCAAAAAGGTGATCAGAATTATTTGTTGGTATTTTTAAATGAAAAAGATTCTTAAAAAGTTTAATTAATAAATACAAAGATTACTTGAAATATTTTACAATTTTTACAATTTGTATTAACCCACTAGATATTTCAATATAAAAAGTTACAAATACGCCAGAGTGACCCGCAGTTAGGACCCAAACAAAATAATTAAAACAAATTTATAGCAGACTTAACACCATTTCACATTTATTGACCATTCAATAAACGTCAAGATTTTACATATGGGGTGCTAAGATTTCGGAGCGATTAAGAATCGCAATCGAAAATGATAAAAGTATTTTTAAACCACTAACCCATGCAAAAAACAATTTCGCCTATAAATTTTTTTTAATAATTTTTGTTTCCTTTTTTACCGACTTCCAAAAAGAAGGAGGTATTCAATTCGTCTGATTTTTTTTTTTTTTTTTGTTACCTCATAACTTTGGACTGAGTGAACCAATTTTGATAATTCTTTTTGTATTGGAAAGCTGGTGGCTGCAATGTGGTCCCAGTTCTGGCCATAGGAACTATTTGAAAAACCATAAGACCCATGATCCATGGAAGTCGGTTTTGTTGTTTGATAAAAAGGATTATTATTTTTTTAGTACCAAACATTTTTCTCTCTTCTTTATTTCCCTACTAACAATTTTGCTTCTATATTGCTTTACAGAAGCAACAACTGCATCTGTAAAGCTTTATAGAACCAAAATTGTTTGTCGGGTTGTCTGTGATTGAGAGTAAAGAGTAAAGCGCAGGTGCTGTGGAAAGTACTATATAGCAGAATTTTACTGCTATCGAAAGCTTCGTAGTATTATTATTTTATATTTCTAAAATATGTTTTGGTTTTACAATTTGGGTAAATATAAAAAAATTATGAGATGTCTTGGTTGGTAAAATTTATTTTTTTTTTTAAGTAAATAAGTGGCTTCGTACGTACTATTACAATTTCAGAGAAGTTTTTTTTACTCAAATCAGCTCCTACAATTTTGTTAAAAATAAAATGCACGACTTGGTAGCACGTACTTGCTCTTAATGACAAAACAGGGAAATTGAGGAAAAATTATAATATTATTTTTTTAAGGAATTTCATTTATATAAAAAATAAAAAAAAATATTTTTTATAATAACTTAAGCGCCATTTTAACTGTATAAAAAGGAATTTTTAGAAAGAAAAAAATTTTAAAATTGTTAGTCATTTTAAAAAAAATGTTTTTGTATATACAAAGTTTTAAATACTAAAAAAATAATCTACACTTAAAAACAAAATTTCCAAAAACAGTTTTAAAAAAATAATTTTTTGAAAAAAATCATTTTTTTTTTAATCCAAAAAATTTTTTTTTCTCCTGTACAAATATTTTCGTTGAAATCGAAAAAATGTTTTAAAGGCAGGTACAGTTAATGAAGTTCCAATAAATATTTTTTTATTTAGTAAATTAATCATTGTTCAATACGTAATTGTTATTTAAAAGGTCAATCGCCGGAACGCACCTAATATGTAGGTGGTGAAAAATATAATATATAAAAATATATAATTGATTTTTTTTTTCTGAAAATTTGAGATTAAAATCGGGATGGAAAACTGAAATATTTCGGCATGAAATCCTTTAGATTCTTTATTAACTATATGTAGTTTTATTTAATACTTTAAAAGCTTTGCTAAAGGTTTTTATTTTTAGGTATTATCCAGTAATCGCAAATCGAGAGTAAAAATAATGACGTACATATAGCACAAAATTATTTTTAGAAAAAGATAAAACTTCCTTCGTGGTTCTGATATTCTTACTAAAGTATAATTGAAGTTTATATTATTGTATATGTATGTATGTAAAAAGTGCAAGTTTTCCGTCCGAAAAATAAGGAAAAAATAAACTAAATTGATTCTTAAATCGAAATAACCTTCTTCTTAAATACTTTTTTATTTCCTTTAATAATCTTCCTTAAAAATACTTCTGTATTGCCTCTTTAATAGGTTTGTGTTAAATAAAAATTAATTGAAAAAAAATCCAAAAATTCAGAATGTTTTTATTTTTATTTTGTTTGTTTGCCCATACATTATCTCTGATTAAATGTCAAATTTTCTTCTTAAGATTAAAACAATAGGTGGCCAACATTAAAATCTCCGACTCTGGATTTTTCTCAAGATATATCTTTGCTGCCGGGTACAAAGGGATTAAGTCAAAAAAATCGATTTTGGGATTTTTATTTTACTTTAGTCAGTTTTGTTTTCTCTTTCGTTTGGTCCTATCGCCATAGCTCTAATGTATCTCCTTCCTTTCGAAATCATTCGGTACAAAGTTAAAAAAATTTTAAATTTTGTGGTACTAAGGGCGTAAGTTGCCCAAGTAACAATTTTACTTGCATAAGGTCCATTTTGTTCGATTCGACAAGCTATAGTTTGTATACGTTTAGTTTAAGGCTTACTTACGCAAGTCATCCATTTTGGAAAGAAAGGAGGTCTCCTTAAGGCTATCTAGAATTGTTAAGAAGAAGCCTTGTAAATATCAGTTAAAGAAGACCTTTATAAGACCTGTTTGAACCGTTCTAAAGAAGCCTTGTATTTTCAAGTGACAGAAGGCCTCTATAAGACCTGTTCCAAGAGGTTCTTGTAAGTATGCAATGTTTTCACCTGTAAGTATGCAAAGTTTTTATCCTAGCAGATATTCAATTTTTGCTTTAGAAAAACACATTGCATTTCAATGTGAGGTTTCAATTAGCTCCCAATAAATTTCATGTGATGAAAATAAAAAAAATGTGTTCTTTTTCAATTAAAATAATATTCTCATCATTTCAGAACAACAGAAAAAGCAGTGAAATTTCCAAAAAAGGAAAAGAAACAAAATTAATTCAATATCTTCTACAAACACCTTCAACAACTTCTATAAGGCCTTATTATAACATCCTACGCAAGTAATCCGGTTTGTGCATTAGATAAACCCTCTGCAAGAAGACCACCGTAAGGCCATTTTAAGCTGTTTGTGGATTACCTGTGAAGGAAAGTCCTATGCAATTTCGGTAAAATGCGCCAAAATGATTTGCATAAGACCTGTCGTTCTTGTTATGAAAGCCAAAAAATAGCTTGCATTAACCCTTATGAAAGCTAAATTGTTACTTGGGTGACTTATTAACTCCTTTGTTTTTGCATTAATTTTCAATTTTAAAATAAAAAAAATTGTCCTAAGGCTTTAAGTCAAGAGGAAGAGAGAAAACGAAAATTCATTTTTCTACAGTATTATATTAGCTCAAAAAGAATTCTCACATTTGGTAAATAATCACATTGATATTTCCAACTTTCTTTTACAAATTAAACCTTGTTATCAATGTAAACAAAGATTTTTCTTGACTTAACTCCTTTGTATCAAGTTTATTTTTGATGTCTAAATGGCTTTAAAGTCAACACTTTTTTTTAAGAACGTTCATTTTCTGGTCAACAGCATATGGATATTAAAAAAGATCTTATAGATGATGTTTCTGCATCATTACTTTTTCTAAATAATAATATTCAGATTTACAAACAAAAATTGAAACTTCAATTTCATTTTTCTCAAAACTACCTTTTCTGACTTTAACCCCTTTGTACCCGGCGCCAAAGAAATATGCATATAAATTCAACAAACTTCTGTAAACTTTTCAGTTGTTTCTTTTTAACTGTAACGAAATGTCAAATTGTGTTCATCACTCAGGTAGCTTGATTTTCAGAAAGTCCCATAAAAAAAAAAAGCAAACTTTATGTCAACAAATTATTTATTTTATAGAGATGAATTGAAGATAAAGCCTATTAGTCTTCACATTTTTTAAAGAACTTTAAACATTCTACCAAAACTCTCGAATAATAATTTTACAAATTTCAAAATAAACGTCTCTCCCCAATCGGTTCACTTCCGCCACAAAACCATACTCCATTCTACTACCAAATCCCACCACCAGGGTTCGCTATAAATCTGACATTTACAACCACTTATTTTTTTTCTAATCTTCCAAACTCCAACCAACTTCAGTTTAGTTCTGGCAGGCAGGCAGACAACAGACACACACAGTTTGGCCATCAAAACTGTACTTCTCATCTTTTTTTGATTTTTCCTCTTTTTCATCCCTTCGAATTTACTTATATTTAAGTAGAAAATTTATAAAATAAGGTAATAAATTTTATTAAATAAATTATTTACTAACTTTTGTGCTAAAAATCTACTCAAAAAACCATCAATTTCATAGTGAAAATCAAATAATAAACTCGGTTTGATCTCTCTTCCTAACCTCTTTTAACACGCGTCAAAAAAAAAAAAGTTGTGCAAAAAAAAAAATGACATTTCACAATTTTGCGTTTCAGAATACTGAGAATTTTTATGAAATGAAATTAACATATTTTTTTTGTTTGCAGACTTCATCATCCAGGTGGAACTTGGGGATATCAACCAACTACCTTATCCTGAGCACAACCAAACAGGCCGTGAAGGCCTTTAAGGCCGTTTATTCTTAGTTTTTTTTTTTTTTTTTATTATTTTTAATTGGAAAAAGAACGCCTCGCTTTATTGGCGTTTCTTTTTTGGGTTATTTTTTTTTTTTTTCTTCTATCGAACCTCTCTCACTTCCGTGTGTGGATGGAACAAGAACAACAACTTTTGCCAAAACAACCGAATATCAAAAAGAAAAGTCTTAAAAAAATGTCTGATGCATTCCATCATCGTTACCACGACGCAGGAGGCCCTGGAAGCGGCAATAACAATTACATTGATTTCAATCAATTCATGATGCAGCATAATATAATTCAGGGTGGGGGAGGAGGAGGAGGAGGCGGAGGAAGTAACTCCAATTCTTCCACTTTCAATGGCGATGTTGACCGAACATCATCGTCAAATCCCTTCCATTACAATGGAGGAGGTTACGGTGGCTATCAACAGCAGCAGCAAGTTGATGATAGCTTTTATATGAATGGTGGAGCAACAGCTGGTTCGGGTAGATTGCCCGCATACAATAACTACTCCCAGCAACGTCAATCGAATTATTCCAATTCAAATCTTCATGCCAATGCAGCTGAATTTGTTCCACGGTTTTCGAATCTTTCAATTGGCGAATCAGGAAATGCCTACAATTCGAACCATGAAACAGCTGACCTTCAGAATGCCAATGGTCCATCAACCAGCAGCCAGATGCACCATGGAGACTCACCAAAGTCACCGCCGCAACGTTACACAGGTATTTTGAACTGAATTTACTTTATTTAGCTTAAGAAGCCATTTAGTTTATATTGTTTACATTTTTTTTTCCTTAACTTAAATTTATATCACAGTTATGTTTCGTATTGATCTCTTATGATAATATAGGTCGTTTCAAATCAAAAGTCCTGACTCAGAGTTTATTTTCTCCCTTCCAATAAAATTGAGAACAAATAAACAAAAAACTCAATTTTATTGGCTCATTGCGACAAATCAACTCAAAAATAACAACAAATCATGCTTGTTTGAATGAAAGAAATGCTAGAGAAAAAAAAAAGTAAACGAAAAATATGAATTTGTTTATTAATGATTTCTATGGTGACGACTCCAAAATAATTGAATTAAATAATTGTATGTTTTTTTGTATTGCCCGCGGATATGGAGTGATGCAAGCCCGGGAGACTTGCCTCCGCTTTCTGAGACTCACAGACGGATCAATTAATTAAAATAGGGATATCAAGAACTGTTCTTCATTATTTTATCGTAATTTAAGAAAAAGTTCAGCTGCCTCATAAATGCTTCCTTCCAGTAAGCGAATGAGTTTTTTTTTTTATTTTTGCTCAATTTTCCATGGGACTTTTGATTTGAAATGACCTATAGTAAATTAAATAAGTATTATATAGGATGAGTGCACCATACCCGAACAGTATCTACAAAGGTTTTATTAAAAAAAAATAAAAACCGAAGGAATGTCGTTTTCACCAGAAGCCGAACACTAGGTGCATTATTCCGAACAATAAGGTGCTTAAATCCGAACACCATAAATTTTTACAATTTTCTTCTATTATTTCCAACGCTCGTTTACAATGACACTCCTTTTGTTAGTTCTCTTGAGAAAGCCAACCTTCTCGTCAGGCAGTTCGCTGCCAATTCAACGTTAACAGAAAGTGTCATGACTCCCCCTTCACTTGAGCGAGTAAATAGTTTTATGGGACCTATCTTTTTTCGTACTCGTGCAGTGGCAAGAGTTCTTAAAGACCTTGACATACACAAATCCGCTGGCCCGGATAGTATCCCTCCCATAGTTCTGAAGAGGTGTTCTTTTACGCTGGCAAAACCACTGCGTAAGCTTTTCCATCTGTCCTACTCTACAGGTCTCTTTCCGAGTGGATGGAGAACAGCATTTGTCCAGCCTGTCCTTAAAAAAGGCGAATCTTCTTCACCCTCTAACTATCGTCCGATTGCACTTACGTCCCTCTCTCCAAGGTCATGGAAACGCTGATTAATTTCCAGCTTAAGAAATATCTTGAAGAACGGAAGCTTCTTAATGACCGGCAGTATGGCTTTCGTAGCAATAGATCCACTGGTAATTTGATGGTTTATCTCACCGATCAGTGGAACAAATCTTTACATCGTTTTGGAGAAAGTAAGATTGTTGCGCTTGATATTTCAAAGGCATTTGATAGAGTTTGGCATCAAGCTCTCTTATCGAAAATGCTTGCATTCGGTATTGATGAATCTCTTCTTCGTTGGATTAGAAATTACCTTTCGAACCGTTCAATTCAAGTCGTTTTGGATGGATTCAAGTCTGAAACCCATAATATAAACGCTGGTGTGCCCCAGGGCTCCGTTTTGTCTCCGACTCTCTTTCTCATTTTCATTAATGATTTGCTCTCTGAAACTTCTAATCCATTAAATTGTTTCGCAGATGATAGAACCCTCAGCTTTTCATATTCGTTTGGAGACTCACACCCATGTCCTTCGGATGTGGAACTCCAACGGCATAATATGATAAGCTCATTAAATTCTGATCTCGAATGCATTGTCCAATGGGGAATAAGAAACCGCGTAGAATTTAATGCTTCTAAAACACAATGCTGCTTACTATCATTAAAACGAAACCTTCCCCCTTTGCCACTATCCATGAGTGGTACTTGCATCGAGGAAACTGATCAGCTTTCGATTCTAGGTATGTCCATTACAAACCACCTTTTGTGGAATGAGCACATATTCGATGTAGCCAAAAACTCTGCGAAATGCTTAGGTTTCCTCCGAAGATGTAAGAAATATTTCACCCCTTCTGATCTGGCTATAATCTATAAAGCACTAGCTGACCCGGCGGACTTCGTTCCGCATTTTTCTAGTATTTATTTCCAATGTTTTGCTTTGTAATGTGTTAACCTTTTCCAATACAAAAAAAAAATCGGCCCACATATTGATATATGGAGCACAAACATACAATTTTATAAAGTATAAAAAAAAGAAAACCATTTGTTTCACAGCTATTATAATTTTAATTGGGTTGTGCACCAAGTTTCATTAATATTATTATTAAGATATAACAACATAAATCTTCAGCGGAAAGGAAAATGGTGCTATGTCCTTAACAGATCCTATGGAGTTATAATAATTTTGCTTTCCAGGGGATATGTACATATCTCACCCTCAGTGCAAAAGAGCGATAAGTCAAAAAATGACATTTTTGAGATAATGATGAGGAAATGTTGCTTTTTATATATCTTTCTTTTGAAGGGCTTGTTGTTAACGTAAACGAAAAATTCGAAAGATTATGACTGTTTTTATCCAATTCCTACTATGTATATTAAAAGTCAAACTCTTTCCTAATTTAAACAATTTTAAAAAATAAATTTATTAAAACTACAAAATAAACACAATGGTTCTTGTAATAGAGCTTTGACATTATGGAAATTGCTGTCCCATTGAAAGTTATAGGGGAAAGTTTAGAGTCAGTATGTATTTTGCAGAAGCGTTTTCTCGAAATGAACTTTTTTGAGTTCTCGCTCTTTTGCACTGAGATGAGGGTGCGATATGTTGTATGCATGCCACTGTTCTTTTCTGGCATTGGCAAAGGTTTTTTTGCGTCCAATAGTAAAAAAATGTTTTTAAAAACAAAATCTTATGTGTCTCGAACTTCTCTCAATCACTTGCAATCGCTACTAAAATTTGATATTTTGTGGCTATTTAGGAAATCCAAAAAGTAGCGATCGCTTTTGGTAAATTGTAAAGAAAACGACTTAAAATGAAAAGATTACGTCTAAATTCTATGCATACGTCTTAAAAGGTTAAATCATTTTAAATTAATGCAATTAAACAAATTTTAAGTTTCAGTTTATCATACCAATTTTCAACTGTAAACAATTTTAATTCAGGAAATAACATTTTAAAGAGTTAAATCATGTTTGTTTTTATTAGCCTTGAATATGAGCTCTTTGAACCCCAAATATTGAATTTGCTCATAACTTGACAGCAGCGCCACGTACCAGGTCCAACTATAAAACAAAACCTGTCTCGAATGAACCTTGTCAAACGCAAAACATTTCACAAAAATCTGTCCAGTCGTTCGTTCAAAATAGCCAATTTTCCTAGAACTTGACAACAGCGCCACTTACGACTGTCCAGTCGTTCGTTCAAAATATACAATTTTCCTAAAACTTGACAACAGTGCCAACTCCCAGTAGTGAAACAAAACTTGTCTTGAATGAACCTTGTCATAACACAAAATTTCACAAAAATCTGTTTTTTTACTCGTACAAATTGACAGCTATGTAAAGATGCGAGAAAGGTATTATTTTTTTTGATACAAACCATCTACATATTAATACCTTTCAAACAAAAAAAAATTACCAAAATCGGACCAGCCAAACGCGAGTTTATCGGCCACACACACTAAACGAACTCATTTTTATATATAAGATATATTCGTCCAAAGCTCGAGTATAATTCCCATATCTGGGCAGGTGCTCCTAAGATCCACTTGAGTTATTTGGATAGAATTCAAAATAGAGCTTTTAAAATGATAGGTGATAGGTCCATTACTGATACAATCCCACCTCTTGAGCACCGCCGGAATGTATCATGCCTGTCCTTATTTTATAGGTACTTTTTTAAAAAATGTTCTAATGAAATAGCTAGCTGCATTCCTCCCCTTAAACAATTCAACCGTAATACTCGTACTTCAAGGAATGCCCATCAGTTTACACTTGAGCCCAACTTCGGACGTACCGTCAAATACAGAGATTCTTTCTTTAGTCTTACTACTAGAATGTGGAATGCATTACCCGCCTCAGTTTTTCCCTCCCATTTTAATGTTCAGAACTTTAAAACCAATGTGCATCGGTATCTCCTTTTACATCGCTTCCTCCTTTCCTAAAGCTCGTACTGTGTATATATACATACTAAGGGTACCCAAAACCCCTTTAGTGCGCGCTCATTATAAAAAAAAAAATAAAAAAAATTTAGATAAAAACTCTTTTATAACTAATTTAAATAACAAAAATATGGTACTATGGTTCAAGGTAAACAAAAATGTTCCATAAGTATGTATGTATTTATAAACCAAATAGAAAACGGGCATTATACATATCATATGGTTCTGGCTCTTCGATGAGCTCAATTTTTTCGCTGCTTTCAATAAAACTTTAAGAATGGTTGTAAATTGAACTTTTAAGTAGTAGTTATGGCTATAAATATGTATCGTTAAATGTCCATTCTATGGATACATTTTGTATGGTCGACCGCGTTAGGGTCGAAGGGATAAATTCCATATCTGCTCAATACATTTTGTATAAAACCAAAACGGTGAACGTGCACAACAGTCCGCAGAAGTTTGTTTTTGTCACCTAGGTATTTTCCAATATTCGTTGTTTTTTAAACTGGTCCATTCCCACATTGAAGCTCGGTAGTGATTCCTGGGCCTTTAAAAGCTCCAACATCTCTGCCGACTGCATGATGTGGATTGTATTCGGAGGAGAAATAAAGTGCACTTTTTTTTTATGAAATATGAATAATTATTTATTTTGTTTAAATATTTATAAATTTGTGTAAATATTAAAAAAAAATTATATATAAAGGAAATTTATAGCAGTTGCATCTGATCCTTCCGACAAACTGAAAGCGGTTTGAATAAGAAAATATAAATTTATGAGCGAGATATCGCAAGGAGAGATCGAATATAAGCTGCGTTCTTTTGGAAACATTTATCTACTGCTTAGTAGGTACTTAAAACTACTTTGAATTATATTAAAACGTGATAACTATGCCCATATAAAAGAAATGCACGATTCATTAAACTGGTTCAATATAAAAAGAAGACTTTATATTTTGACAATGACATTCATCTACAAAAGCCCTGTTCCATTGGAGGTGGTAGTTTACTACTAGTAGATGTTTTGGTTAATCTAGTACATACTATCATTTACTCATGCTCTTCTTCCCACCTCCCAAAGGAACAGGGCTAAAATTAAAAATAACATGTGTCCTGAATACTTAAGTATATATACAAATATAAATGTGATATACCCTCTACGTAATAGAGATGATATTGTAGTGCGAAGAATGAGAACAACAAGATGTCAGCAATCAACATTTTATTCCGGTTTTCAATTGTACAACCAGCTTCCACAACATATAAAAAAATGCAACCAACATTAACATGTTTAAAAGAATGATTTTCAACATGCACATGCTAAAGACTTTATTCTTTGAACAAAATAACTTAAACATACTGATTTCTATACTTCTTAAATTGTAATTTAAATTCTTATTTTTATCACTTGTATAACTAATAAATACTTATATAATTTATTTATTGAGAATAATGTAAAATATAATTATAAATATTGTACCATTAATTTACTTAAATGGCTCCCGTATGCCAAATCAACTAAACTACTTTTGCAATATTGAAAAAGTAGTTCAAAGCAGCTTTAAGAAGTAAGCTGTAGATAAATATTCCCAAAGGAACGCAGCTATAGTAAATTCTAGTGTACCCGGGTTTTTACTTCTAACGGGACAAAATAGTTTGTTTTTACATAAATGTATTTAAGTGAAAAGTGTTCGGCTACTGGAGCTGTTCGGAAATAGGTGCATCCGCCCTATTATTTAATAATAATTTATATTTAATTTACTGTATAATTTGAACATATTCTATTATTTTGTGTTTGAATTGGTTAATATATTTAATTTTTTTTTTTTAATCTTGCGGAAGATTATTAAAACTATTGAAACCCATATAAAATATTGTTCTCTGATCTTTGGTTGTTCTTGATCTTTCAATTCTAAGGTCACCACTGTTTCTTAAATTGTGTTCTACAACTTCATTAGTTATTGAACGTTTTTACATAAATAATCGGGATACATATTAGCGCAAAATTTTAAACAATTTAGTAAATTGCTAAAGCCATTAAGTAAGGCGCGGGTTATAGTGATCAGGAAAACTTACGTCAGTTGACACACACAAAATCTACCTTGTCTCTTCTTTTTCTAATTGAAATACACACGAAAATTTTTTTCCGTATGCAGTAGAACAGGAAAAATTTGAAACACTTCATGAGAACGATTTGTTTCATTTTGATTCAAATTACAATCAGCTGAAAAATTAATTTGCATCAGAAAAACAAATACAATAAAACAAAAAATAATTGTTCCATTGTAAATTTTCTTTTTGAAAAAGATTCTTAGAGTCATTTATAATTGGTATTGCATTTGTGTCAAATCGAATTGAAACATCACAAATTATCTATTTGAAAATTTTTTCTGATTTATTTTCCTGATCGCTATAACCGGCCCCTGAGTTACTAAGTTAAAAATCCGTATGCTTTTTGGCTTAGTAACTTACTTACCTCTTGCGCGAGATTTCACCGATTTATATTAATAAAACAAGGAGGTCCATTTATAGCGATAGCAAACATGCAAGTCTGCCGGCCTGTATCGGCGCCGATTCTGAGAAAAAGTGCAATAACACTGCATAGACTAAGAATCTTTAAACATTTAAGCAAATATGAAATTAGATTAACTTTTCTTGTTTATCCCAGGTGCCACCAGCAAGAATCGTGATTCCACATCTCGAGGTGGCAATGGAGGATCTGGTGCATCATCACGGCGGCAGAATGGCCGAGATTATCAAAGAAATCAGCGCTATGACAATCATCGAAGCAACAAGCGTCGTGACGACTGGAATAGGAATCGAGATCGCGTGAATGCGTTCAGAGATGAGAAATTCACTCTGGAGAACGGAAAGGATAGTCCGCAAGCCTCGCCAGAGAAGAAACCTTCGCCCAAGAAGCAGCCTCCTCCTCATGCTGAAAACGAAAAACTCTCCCAGCGAGAGAAACTTATCCGAGAAATCGAAGGTAGACGTTTGGAGTGCCTCGTCTGTGTCGAGCTTATCAAAAGTCACAACTCGGTTTGGTCATGTCACAATTGCTATCACATTCTCCATTTGAATTGTATCATCAAATGGGCTTCTAGTTCGAAATCCGAAGATGGCTGGCGTTGTCCAGCATGTCAAAATGTTGAGAAGGACGTTCCACGAGATTATTATTGTTTTTGTGGCAAAGTCAAGAGTCCACAGTTGAATCGTAATGATATAGCTCATTCTTGTGGCGAAGTGTGCGGACGGATTGACGGTTGTTCGCATGCTTGTACTTTGCTATGTCATCCTGGACCGTGTCCTCCATGTCAAGCGAATGTCACACGAGAATGTGGTTGTGGCAAGACTTCCAAGACAATGCAGTGTTATTTGAAGGAGTCGATTGAGTGTGCAGAGATTTGCCAGAAATTGCTGAATTGTGAGTTGCATACGTGTTTGGAGAAGTGTCACGAGGGAAAGTGTAAGCCATGCGAACATAAAGTTGAGCAGAAGTGCCACTGTGGTAAACACGACAGACAGGTGAGTTAAATGCATTTTTTTTTCTTTATGTATTGCTCAAAAGATTACGAAATCTTTTTACATTCAACAAAGTATGAATCAAAACTAATTTGATTAGTCATCGTAATTGCATTTGTTTCTGTTTTTTAATTTCAATTGAAAGCAAATAAAATAATTACAGACCGAAACAACTGATAAGAAAAATTAAGATATGACACATTGTATCCGCGTAGCAAAACATCGCAGTAATTTAGCTCACACTATAGGCAGGTATTGTACATAATTTATTAAATAATATTTGATCCTAAATGGTCGGGATTTGGTTGGAGTACAAACGAATGCCTCTAAGGGCCATTTTTTTCACTATTGCCTTGAAGAAAACTCTAGAGTTGGCGAACTTGAGAGTTGACACCAACTCGAGAGTTGAAACAGAAGTTGCAGATTTGTTTTTTTCATTATTTGTTTCTCAACTCTCGAGTTTAAAAAACTAAAGTATGCCAACTTCCAGTTTAAAAAATATCCCTAGGATATTTGTTACAGTTAATACAAATATGTCAACTTCAAGTTTGAAATGCTGTCGTATATGTATATTGTCATTTCAATAAATTTTTTGTTTATTTATGCTTTTTTGTGGTAAAAATGTTTTATTCGTTTAAATAATATCTAATTTGAATAAATATTTTTCATAAATTATTTTATTTTATTTTTTTTTTTTTTGAAAATATTATATCAATTTGCCTGCAGTTGTGTGTGTGTGTTTTTGGTAAAAAAAATATTAAGTATGTTATAAGAACTATCAGCGGGAAATGTGTAAGATTGGTATATTATAAGTGTTTGCAGTTTGAACTTATTCAGGAGTTTTATTTAAAATGCAACAATTAGTTACATAAATGTAAGCGGAAATGCACTTATATGTTTCTATTTTGATAATAATAATTGTCAAATCTTCCTATTTTATTGACTACTCTTCAGTCCAATCTTCCATATCCAATTTTTCTTTTTTACAAAATATATCTCAAATAACAATTTCTCAAACAAAAACCATGACATTTTTATCGAAAATCTCAAGTTTTCTGCCCAACTTCTTCTTTTCGGGGAGTTGAGGAAATCTTAAGTTGACCAACTCTCGAGCTGAAAATCGAAGGTTAAAAACGTCAACTTTTATTGAATAAAAGCAAATTCGGAAGTTGAATGTAAAAATTCTCAAGTTGTGTTCAACTTTGAGTGAAAAAAATGGCCCTAATCAATTTCCTATGACATAAAAATCGAAAGTTACAGAACAAGGACACTTATATCAAAAAATTTGGTTGAAATTGAACTACTCGTTTGGAAGAAAGTTAAAATTTATTTTAAAAAAATTAAGATTTTTGGGGAATCAAATTTTTGGAAAGTTTGTTGAGTTATGTATGAGCATTCGATTTATTTTCAGTTTATAATGGCAAACGGCAGCAGTCAGTTATGGTGTGGAACTTTAGGTAAAAGCCAGTCAGTAAAAACAAGATCCAGATAACGTAAAAATTCTTTGGGCAAACCATTGACTTATTTAAGTCTTTCAACAAAGTTCCTCTTAAAATCATTTCCATATTTTCCATATCCATCACAATAGTATGATTAAAAGGTAAAAACCAAAAAGCATTCATGTTCGAATATTGGATTTCAAGCAATTGTAGGTTATCACTCATGATAGCTAAGCAGTCCAGAGTGAATAACCATAGATTTAAACTTAAAGTCTTCAGCTAGCCCGAAGCTTCTTTCACTCATACAATGATTTATTGAGTTAATTCTCAACTTGTGAGTACGTACACCCATACCAGCAGTAATAAAATTCACCATCTTCACTCATATTATTATGTTGATTTCTAATCGACAGAAAACGTGAAAAGATATGAACTAATACCTATTAACATTGTCTGTCGATTAGAAATATTTTCAGAACGTGTATGAGAATAACCAATAATGGGGACGGTTGCTTTACAGTAGTTAATCATTAGTATCTGCTCAATACTTAAGAATCCATTCCAGTCATCCAATATCCCTCATAAGATTCATTCATTTGTTCTTCTGAGCAGGGCTATAGATCTTAGTTTGATAAATTGCTAGTATTTAGTCGATATTTCACGAAGATAGGAATAATATTTTATGCGAATTTTCATTTGCCACAAAAAATCAATTATTTTTGATCTTCTGTTTGCAAAAAGAGATCATTTTTTATTGATCTGAGATCAAATTTTCCAGACCTCGATTTTTAAAGAGATTTACACACGCACAGCGGGGATCAATGGATTTGATACAAAAATCTCTGTTTCAAATGGAAATCGGCAATAATTTAATATTCCGAAAGAATTCTTTTTCTTTTTTTTACAAATTTTATTTTCTGTTTAACAGGTTGCTTGTACACGAGACTCACATGAAAAGAAGACATACTCTTGTGGCAAGCCATGTGGAAAAGATCTTAGTTGCGGCAATCACAAGTGCAAGGATTGCTGCCATGTTGGCGAGTGTCGTCCTTGCAAATCAAGCCCCGAACAGGCCACTTCATGTCCTTGCGGTAAAATGCCAATTGTCTTGGAACAAAGAAAATCCTGTCTAGATCCAATTCCCGTATGCGATGGCATTTGCAATAAGACACTTCGTTGCGGCAAGGCTGTCCATCCGCATCACTGCACAAGCAAATGCCATTTGGGCAATTGTCCACCATGCAACAAGCAAACAGCAGTCAAATGTCGTTGCGGTCACATGGACCAAATGATTAAATGTCGCCAACTATCGACCAGAGCCGATGATGCTCGTTGTAAAAAGAGATGCGTAAAAAAACGATCTTGCGGCAAGCACAAATGCAACCAAGAGTGCTGCATCGATATCGATCACATTTGTCCAATGCCCTGTAACTATACTCTCTCATGTGGCAAACACAAGTGCGACCAGCCATGCCATCGGGGAAATTGTCCTCCATGCTATCGCAGCTCATTCGAGGAGTTGTATTGCGAATGCGGAGCAGAGGTCATCTATCCACCAGTTCCATGCGGCACTAAGAAACCGGTGTGTAAGCGCCATTGCTCGCGACAACATCCTTGCGACCATCCAGTTCAACATAACTGCCATTCGGCGGCCACTTGCCCGCCGTGTATGATCTTCACCACGAAATGGTGCTACGGACAGCATGAACAGCGAAAAACCATTCCATGCATTCAGGAGAGCTTCAGTTGCGGACTGGCGTGCAACAAGCCGCTACCCTGTGGACGGCACAAATGCATCAAGCCTTGTCACGAGGGACCTTGCCAAACCACCGGTGAGATATGTAAGCAAAGTTGCACTACTCTTCGTGCTGGATGTGGACATAAATGTATGGCACCATGTCACGAAGGTGATTGCCCAGAGTCGGCTTGCAAAGAGATGGTAAGACGGTTGAAAAAGCTTGTTTATTAGATTATCTAAATTATTTTCTGTTTTTAGGTGGAAATTACTTGTGAATGTGGCAACCGCAAGCAATCGAGGACTTGCCATGATTTCTCAAGGGAGTACAGACGTATCGCTACGGCTCAGTTGGCTTCATCGATGGCTGAGGTTCAACGAGGTAACACCATCGAGCTGAGTGATATTCTAGGACCTGTCAAGATCAGCAGTAACAAGGCGTAAGCTCAATAAAATGATTGTGGTTTAAATAAATCAATAAAATGAAAACAATTTATTTTAGACTTGAATGCAGCGATGAGTGCAGGACATTGGAACGTAATCGTCGTCTAGCTATTGGCCTGCAAATTCGTAATCCCGATCTGCCACAGAAGCTACTAACCAAATATTCGGATTTCGTTCGCGGCTATGCCAAAAAAGACCCAGCTCTCGTCAAGAGCATTCATGATTCACTAACAACTTTGGTCAAGTTGGCCAAAGAGAGTAAGCAAAAGTCGCGAAGCCATTCATTCCCAACTATGAAACGAGAAAAACGCCAGTTAGTTCATGAAATGTGCGAGATGTTTGGTGTAGAGTCGGTGGCTTATGATGCAGAACCGAATAGAAATGTTGTTGCTACGGCTTATAAGGACAAAGTAAGAGTTTTTTTTTTCATCTAATTGAATGTTGAACTCAAAAATTTTCTTGTATTTATTCAGTCATGGCTGCCAGCTCAGAGTATTATGGAAGTTATTCAACGCGAGAGTGGACAGAGACGTGTTCCCGTACCAAGTAACAATGCCTGGGGCATTAAGCGATAAAGAGACGTGTTTTTATTTTTCAATAGAAAATAACATCTTCTAGCTGAGACTTTTCGTTTTTTTTTTAATTCAATGGATTTCTTTTCTTTTTTTTCATTTTTCTTTCCCCATATTTATTTCCTCACCTCTTATAGGTCTTACGATTTTCAAAAGTAAAGTTCAAAATTTTTCTTAAGACCATCGATTTGTAATTTGCTTAAAACATTTTCTTTTTTTTTTATATATTTAGTCCAAGTTTTTTTTCATTTGTTTTTATTTTTAAAAATTTATTAAACAAATTTTTTTTTGCAAGACAATATAAAATACTGATAAACAAAAATCGGAAAAATAAAAATAATAAAGTTATTTATAAACACACGGGACAGAAAGAGGTCCATACTCAACAAAATGTTGCCTTTTTTATCTACTGAGTTGCAGTAATTTAATACATATTTGAAAATTTGATTCTCGAGTTCCACAACTATTGGTCTTGAAAATATCTGAAATTATAAGGGACGTATACCATACTCATTTAATGTTGCTTCGGATGGGTAAAGGATTTTCTTTCTATTACAAGGCAAAATTTTTATTTGAATCAGGATAATACAAAAAAAAAATAAATAAATTAAAAAACAAAAATGAATTAATTTGTATGAATTAAATTATTATAGTAGTGTTTCTAAAAACTAATGTTGAAAACTAATGTTGTTTTCGGAATCAGCATTCTCCATTTACACGGCTGTTCTAATATTCGTTCGAATTTGAAAACGGAAAGGAAAATTGAATTCGTGCTGATTGAAAACGGTTGTTCTTATTTCCATTCGTTTTTTTTTTTTTGAGAATTTTTTTTTTTCTGGTATCAAAATTCATCCGGGTAAATAACGAAAAATTTGTCGGATTGGAAATCCGTTCGTTTTTCGACACCTATGAACCCGCAAAATGTGTTCGAATACGGAATTCGGAACAGCTAAAATTCGAAAACGGGAGAAAAAAGAACTCGAATGAAAATCAGAACAGCCGTGTTAGTAAAACATTTATTAACAAATCTTCGCACAACTCGGCTGAAATTGTTAAATATATTTTAGCTGGACTAAATTTTTGAGAGCCCTGTTCCTTTGGGAGGTGGCAAAGTACTACAAGTAATATACCAGCGATTTTCAATGGAACGCACTTTTAAAGAAATCATTGCAATTCTTATCTACTCGAAAAGAGCTTTTAGTAGTTCTAGTAGCAAATGTACAAGATCATCTACTCATGACTATATTACCACCTTCAAAGAAACGGGCGGCTAATAAGGAAAGGAAAATATAAATTTAAACCTAGTTTAATGGAATGGAATAATCCTGTGAACAAACCGGCCCTAAGCCTATTACGCAGCTGAAGCAAAACGAAAATTTTTTAAGTCTCAAAAGTCAACAGCGAATACCTACGTTAACGAAAAAAATACCATCAGGTATTACGTCAAAGTCAAAATAATAAAAAATTCAAGAAAAAACATCTGAAAATAGGTGTGTTTTTTTGTTTATCTATATAGATTTTGTGCCACTGTACATACACTTTGGCAGCTGTTTGTCAAAAATGCTAGTCCAGTGCATTTATAATTTGACCCAGCAGTTTGTACCACCCCCAATTTTTTTTTTTTTCTCATTCGATAGAACATTGGCTGAATATCATTACCCTGATTTTTCGCACTCGCGAAATTCACCTTTCGGCCGCCACACAGTGTGTCGTCCCCTTATGATATATCAATTTTTTTTTTTTGTTAAAAATTAATATTTTTGCTATTAAAATATAATTTAGAAGTGTCAACTCATATGAAAACATATGTATCTTAGAAAATAACCCAGGTTATGTATTCAAAATAAGCTCCGAAACATGAGTACCTCGGAAATCGAAAATATTTTGAGGAATTTATGGGAATCTTTGAGAGTGTATATTTCACGTTTGGTAATTGTTTGAAAAATTTTGTTAATGTTATTTTGTTTATTTGAGTGTTGTTGTAAAACGAATAACAAAAAAAATTAAATTTATAAAATTATATATGAGTTATTAAAATTTCTTTGATAAATGGCAAAAAAAAAAAAAATTAATTTTTAAACTTAATTAAAAAAAAAACATATAAAATCATATCGATAATTTTTTTATATTATTTTGCCTTAGGCCTATACTTAATATTGGCAAAGTTTGGTCTGCTTCTGTTTGCGATTACCAGAGATATTCACATTTATGTGCTACAAGTCAAGTACTCAAAATAATTCATTTTTTGAGAAACATCTTCAAGGGGATCACAAAAATGAAAAAATCGATGTTTTTAATAATTTTTAGCCATACACAAGTAACAAAAAGCTGTTTATGTAATTAAAAATATTTTAATTACTTTAATTAATTTAATTATTTAAATATTGTTTTCAACAAGAAAAAAATTATATTTTTCTGCATACTAAATTTTTAATGTAATTACTTGACCCGGCCACGCTCTACTGTGTATTATAGCGTATTTACCAACCTCGCCGATATAAGAATTTACCAAAATGCAAATAAAACGTTATTTCAAAATTTGAAAGCGATTGACAAAAAACTATTCGAGATTTGCTATGAAACGCAATTAAACATACGATTGTATAGAGAAGATAAACAAAACAAGTTGACTTCAACTTACGATTTCTCAAAGTAGAAAAAAGATATTGAAAAGATTTAAACGGGCTTTAAAAGAAAACATTTAGTTCTTTTAGAAACTGTCACAAATTTATTTAAAATAAATCACCACGTTCAAGAACATAACTAAAAAAACTGTTAAAAAACGACATTTCAGATTTTCTAACAAGAATATTTAAAAAACGTGATATGATAGAATTTTTCTGACTTCGGATTCGAGTTCAGCACACCAAAAACCTTACGAAAAGTATATTTTTGTTTACATATAAAAAAAAATTAATTTTGCTCACAAGTGGCTTCTTCAATAAAGGTTAATTTCATAAATTATACTAAAAAAAAAGTAATAGGTTGTTTAATTTGTTAATTTGTAATTTTTTTTTCTATTCCTGCCATAAAAACACAAAAAAAGATATTAAAACTCCAAAAACTTAGCTGCAAGTATTTATGATAAACTTTTGTATGGGCTCGACACATTGTGCGCCATCTTGGATTTTAGTTTTTGTTGAATATCTCGATTTCTATTTATCCTACATAAAAGTTGTGCATACAAGAAACGTAGGCAATTAAATTTCGCGTCTTTTATGTTCAGAACACTTTTTCGATATTCTGAATATCAAAAAAGTTACAAGCCAATAAAGTAAAAAAAACAGAAAAAAGTGACAATTTTAAAGTTTTCAGCACTTTTTATCAAAATTATGAAAAAACCTTCCGCGATAAGATTATTCACCTTAAAATTCTCTACAACTCTGCTATACAACTTTTTTTTCTTTCGCTATAAATACAAAAGTTATTAATACTTTTTTTTGTTAAAAATGCTCTTTTTTGTTTGTGTTTTTTATCTTTACTTTTTTCTTAATTTTTTTTACCAAATCTTGAATTTTAAATGATTAGTGAGTATTTTATAGCTTTATTTTATAGGACCTGCAATTTTTCATATTTAAGTCATTTCTTAAAAATTGGTATTTTTTAACAAAAAAGTATTAGGGTCAATGTGGGTAAATGTAAACAATTTCATGTCTTTTTTTTCTTCTGACTTCAGATTTTAATATGTTTTCACGGAACAACTTCACAGGTATCTTCAAATGCAAATATGAAATGATGGCAATTCTTCTTTATAAATATAAACAAATATTTCCCAAATTGTTGAAATTACAGTTAAATTATGGCATGTTTACAAATACCCCACCATGTTTGTGTTTTTTTACAAATTCGGGGTAAATGTGAACACTGATTTAAAATTTAGAATTTCCTCTTTATCATATGGATAACGACTTGAAAAACGTTCAAGGAGGTATTTGACAAAAACTTTTTCAAATTCCAATAAAAGTTTTTGTTTTCTTCCTTTGATTCTTTATATAGGCACCCAATATGCATCCTGAGCACCTCTGAACGTCATATTTTTTTTTATTTTTACGTCAAAGACCGATTTTGCAACATCATCCACTGAAAATGATGGAAATAATAAAACTAAAACTAAAAACATATGTTTATATTTACCCCCAGAATACGTTGTTTACATTTACCCATTATGAAAAATATTCTGGGGTAAATTTAAACACATGCAAATCGACATAAATGTCCTGTATTTTAAAATTTGTTTGTTTCACATAGAATCTACATCAAAATTCAAAACTAAAAAGTATTTGCAAATTATACTGACTTAATTGAATCTGCAAACATATTTAATATTTCTGAAAGACTAACGACTTGTTTGGCACTTTAAAAAATTATCTTTCACGGAAAATACGCTCGTCGAATGAATACTCACTTGACAGCATTGAGTTTGACGTATAAGTTAAAAGATACATGCGTCCGCGATTTGTACTTATGTATACGTCACAGAGACTTAACTGAAGCTTGTTATGAGCCATGTTCTCATTTACCCCTGTTTACATTTACCCACATTGACCCTAATAACTTTATTAATTATAGCGATACAAAAAAAAGTTGTATAGCAGAGTTGTAGAGAATTTTAAGGCGAATAATCTTTTCTCGATACGTTTTTTCATAATTATTATAAAAAGTGCTGAAAACTTTAAAATTGTCACTTTTTTCTGTTTTTTTTACTTTGTTGGCTTGTAACTTTTTTAATATTCAGAATATCGAAAAAGTGTTCTGAACATAAAAGACGCGAAATTTAATTGCCTACGTTTCTTGTGTACGCAACTTTTATGTAGGATAAATAGAAATCGAGATATTCAACAAAAACTAAAATCCAAGATGGCGGCCGAAAGGTGAATTTCGCGAGTGCGAAAAATCAGGGTAATGATATTCAGCCAATGCTCTATCGAATGAGCAAAAAAAATTTGGGGCTGGTACAAACGCTGGGTCGCCCATATATGAACATCATAAATGCACTGGACTATGCTGTTTATTTTTTTTTTTTTATCCGTAGATGTATGGCCATGGCATCCATGATGGATGCAAACATTTTTTTTTCACAAAAACCAAAAACTATTTGTGTGGGCATGGGCATATTGGATGCAAAATTTTTTTTTTTTTCACATAAAATCAAAAAGCATTTTTATAATCATAACTACACTGCGCGTCACTTGAATAGAAACAACAATTTTTCTTTAGAAAATAGCGATTGGCGCTTTGGTGAGGTAACTTATTAGATTTTTGGTTTTGCATTTTCAAAGAGGAACTTTTAACAAACAATGTTGTAAAAACAAAACAACCCAAAACAGAAACCGTATGGCTACTAGCTGCGTTTTTTCGCATTACTTCACAAAAAACAGTGTTTTTTTTTGCGTCACTTGAATAGAAACAAGCTCTTAAATTAGATAAAAATGATGAAAAATCAAATTATAGTAGGTAAAGCTTTCACATTATTTGCACATTATAACCAATTATGGGCTACGAGCTACAATTGGTAGCTTGTAGCTTTGTATGTGCACTAGATCAAAAGATATAACGTGTGTTGGAAAAGAACATCTTTTTACCGTTATCTCCGAATTTTGAATATGAAATTAATTGAAATTTTGTACAATTATAATTTATTTAATTTATCTATCTACAGTACAAATTTCATTCATCTATCTATTAAAACAAAAAAGTTATAACAAGTTGAATGTTCGTGTCGCGTTTTCGTTTCATCTTGTTTCTTTAGATAAGAAATGTACTTTTAGAAACGAAGGTGTTATTTTTTGAACTGAATCTGCGGAAAAATCGACTTAAATTCATATATAAATCTTAGCTCTACTAAATTTTTAAGAGAATTTTGTATGGGAGCTAAAATTAAACCCAATCTGTGTACAAAGCAGCTTACGGCCATATTATTCACTAATTTAAAAAAATACATCTGGGCCCTATTTCACCAACTTACAAATTTGTAATTACAAGTAATTTTCACAATATTTGTGAAAAAATCGTGAAATTCTGTTTCACCAGTTTCTTGTGATCACAAAATTGTACTTGTAATCTACAATTTTAAATTTGTGAAAAAATCCATTTTCTGTTTCACCAAAACTTGTATTTTACAAGTAACAAATTTGTGAGCTTTCAAGTTTCTTGTGGGTTTCTGTTTCACCAAAAAAAAAAAGTTACAAGTTTCTATTTATTTGTGAAAATTTTCTACAAGAGTCAAGACGTATGTCATTTTTGTTACAAGTTTGTAAAAACCGTATTTACCGTGATTAAAGTGTTTAAAATGGCTTTACGCCGAAGGCCATTATTATTATTTTAACAAAAGCAATATATATTATTATTATTCAAGGTTGTAAAAAAACATTTGAAATTAAAAAAAAAATCATTTTGCAAGTAAAAAAATTTCTTAATAAAAAAAAAATTGCATTAAAAAATTTTTTATATATTTTGCAGTTGCAATTACATTTTTTTTAATGCAATTTTTTTTTTGCAATAAATATTTTTTTAAGGCGATTTTTTATTTGAAATAAATGTTTTTTTTTTTTTTGAATTTGTAATGGAAAACAAATGCTTTAAAAATTGGTATAGCATTTGTGTTTCAAATCGAATGAAAATATCACAAAATATCTGTTTAAAAAATTTTCCTGATTGCTTTAACCTGCCTCTTAAGTAAATTAATTAATAAATAATTAAATTATTTTATTAATTTTCCTCACTATTTACAATTTTATTATTTTACCCTTTGTTTTACTTCTATAAGTACATGGATGTCATTATAAAATAATAAATATAAAAATAATCCAGCAATACAAAAATCTTAATATATATTTACAATTTTGTTTGGCATTTAAAAAATGTTCTTATTTGATTTAACTACTAAGATATGACAGTATTAGTTATTTGACAATTTTTCGTTTAAAATAGGGTTGCTTAAGTTTTAAAAATGGCAATCCTATTTTTTCATACTCAATATCAACTTAGTTTTCATTTGAAACCAATTTTAACCTCTATCGTTACGAGTTAAGTAACTCAACGGTCACCGCTTAGACTTTAAAGAGCTTTACAAGTTTGTGAGATATACTTGTTGCTAACAAGAAAAAAATATATTTGGTGAAACGGTAATTCTACAAACTTGTGATTTTCAAAAGTTAGTTGTAATTTTTTTTCTCGATAATCACAAATTTGTGAATTACTTATTTGTACTTTGTGAAACAGAATTCCATTGTACAAATTTGTACTTGTGATCTACAAGTTACAAATTTGTGCTTGTAACTTGTAGTTGGTGAAATAGGGCCCTGGTTGTAAAATTGTCAAATATCAAAAATAAATCCAAATCCACAATATAGTTATCCCGACTTTTAAGTATGAAAATAGTTAAAAAATAGTTAAAAATGACTATTTTTACTTGCGATATAGGTATAGCTATATATCAAGTTATGCATTTGTACAAAAAAAAAAAGTTGAGGTAACATATTTTTCCATGACATTACAATGGTAGAGAATTAATGTAAAACTTGGTATGTAGCGTTATTTGGCTACTCTCCAGAGGGGTTTTTGGAATTAATTTTTTTGAACAAAAAATTAACGGTACCTACTTTTCCTATAACGATTTTAGCAAAGTTGAAATTGGCCAAAAAAGGATCCAACGACAAGGTCTATCTTCTAATGAAAATTTTTTTTTTTTGAAAATCATCATTATTAAAGGTACCTGCCATAGAACCGTTTTTTTTTTCAAATCCTATTATCTCCGAAACTGCTTATTCGATTTAAACGAAACTTTTTGTGAAGAAGCATTTATATAATTTAAATATAAATCAAAAATCAAATTAAAAAAAAAATAATTTTTGGATTTAAAAAAAAAATTTGAAATTTTTTTTTTGAAAAATCAAATTTTTGAAAACGAGACATTGAATTTTTTTGAAATTTTGTTTTTAGATGTTGATTCGTGATTTCTACAAAATGGCATACCAATTTTATTGTAAAACTTTTTTTCCAAAAAATTATTTATAAAAAATTAGTTTTTTTAAAAACGGCTCTAACGATTTTGAAATTTTTTTTCTAAAAATGCATGTTAATATATCAATCAAAAATGCATACTTGTTTTGGAGGGCAATTTGATTTCAGATTTTATTTATTTTTTTTTTAAACGAATTTTATATTTTTTAAATTTTTTTTGTACCTATACAGTAGGTACCTACATACATATTCCAAAATTCTATACAAAAAGTGGTAAAAATTTAAGAAACTCTAACTCTAAGAGCAAGTTCGTGCGACCCAGTCGTGCATTTTATTTCTCTGTATGATAGTGAATATTATGGATTTGGATTTATTTTTGACATTTCAATTTCTTTATACATCCAGATATATTTTTTAAACTAGTGAATATGGCCGTTAAAAAAAAAAGACTGCTAAACATCAAAAGTTCTAAGTCCAGCGGCAACACTTTTTATTCACCTGTCACACTTTACTCACAACAAAGCCAATACAAAATTCCAAACCAAACAAACCCTGGAATGCCTGGAAATTATAACAAAAATAAAAATAAATACTCCATCTATCTCCCTCTAACTCAAAACTAATGAATTGAATTCCAAAAAAAAAAAAAAATTTGTGGTGAATTCAACATAATTTCCAGTTTGCTCCTCCATCCACTACACACAGCCATTTCATTTGCCATCATCAATATTTCCTCAGTTTTATCGGGAAATCCATGGTGTTTGGTTGTTTTCTTCTTGGGTGTATTGTGTGTAAAAGTTGTGTTGAGGATCGGTAAAGCAGAGCAATCATCATCTGTCGGCGTCATTTGTTTTTTTTTTTTCTGTGAATTTAATTCATTTAATTACGATGCAATTGCATCAACAACTAATGAAATAATTTTAAATCAAAACAAACATGTGTCTTGATTGTATTTTTCACTTAAAAAAGAAGTGAATTTCTGAAGAAAATCTTAAAGCAGTTCGGTTTTTTCTTTATTTTTTCTTCTCTTGTGTTCGTTCCTCTTTGTCTGTGTGTATTAGTGTGTGTCTCATTTGTGTGCAATACATATATAAAAGCCAAAAAAAAAAAAAAAAGAAAATCCTTTCGTCTCTGTTCAACATACATACTCACATGTATTAAAATAAGTGAAAATATTTGCATCTCTCTATTTTTTTTGTCTTGGAAAAACTTCCAAGTTCCTTTTTCCGTCTCTGATTTTTCGTCTTGTTCTTTTGTGTGTGCAGCCCCCCCTCAACCCCCTCAAAAATATATCTTCGGTTATGTTTTCTCCATACGGAAATTAAACCGTTTTTTTTTTCTCTTTTTTTCAATTATTATTTTGTTGTGTTGAAATTTTTCATTCCAAATATATAATAATGCAAGTGTGGTGAAATAATATAAAAAGTAAAAAATTCCTTTGTGTCCATAAATCATTTTTTTTGATTAATGATTCCTTCCTTTTTTTCCAATTTGAAAGAAAGAGCGAGAAAGCAAACTATGCTCTTTGTCGATGACGTTTTCTAATTGGTTTTGTGGTAAATGTGGTTATTTTTTTTTTGTTGGTTGCCTTCGTCCGGTTCGCGGTTGATTGTGGGAAAACCTGTTTATTATAAAAAAAAAGAATCTAACAAAGAAGAAGAAACATAAAAACAAAACAAAATTTGTTAATTATTCGCCCGAAAAAGTAACAAACTAAAAGAATAGAACAAAAAAAAAAGACAACAAACCGCAACCATTATTTTCATTCCAAAACCTCTTTTTTTTATATGCTCTTCCAGTATTAGTATGGTGTAATTTTAAATAAATCTCTCTCTCTCTCTATTCTTACCACAGTGTAAACTGGACATAAATAAAAATTCCAATAAAAATATAAACACAAGTAAAGGTTTTATTGGAAAGGACATTATATTGATGTGTTTGTGTGTATGTAAATGGGGAAACAAGAAATTACAGATCTGTTCGATTTGATGTTCGGTGTGTGCTCTTGCTCTCCTGCATCCTGATGACCTCCCCTGTCTGTGATTTTTTCTTTATCACTTGCTGAATCAATAGAAACAAATAAATTTTCTTTTGTATGAAATTAAAGAAAATAATGAAGCATAATTAATTTATCATAAAAATAAAAAAAAAAAATATATGAGAATTCTTGTTATTCACTTTGAGTGAGATAAAAATTTGCGCGGGAAGATGGTTTAAACTTTATAAATGACGACCATGTTCAGACGTCCGGGAGATAAATATAAAATTATTTTCTTTTTGATTTGAACACAAAACAAAAAAAGAAAAAGAGAACCACTATAATATACGCATTGTATTGTATTTCTTTTGTCCTTGCCCTTGTATCCTTTGGATTCGAATAACAAAGGAAAACAACAACAAACAAAACAAAAAAAAAACTTGAATTCGTGCATCAAGTGTGGAAATAAAGGATAACGCACAACATTGTTGCTGAACAAAACTACCACAACTCTATAAGGAAAAAATAACAAAAAAACAAGAAGGATCATTCTCGTCTCCGTTTGGTCCTTCTTTCCTTCTTCGTTTATTTTTTTGTTTTTTTATTTTTATTTAAAAATTTAAATTTTTTTGTTCGTGGATTATACGATATAATGTCCTTACGATGTGGATTAATACTCATCTTATCGTCGACGATTTGTTTATTCATCGCAAATGGTAAGTAGCTTTTACAACTTTACTCTCTACCTTTAGTTTGTGTCTATCTTTTTTTTTATAGGTATATACTTTTTTTTACTGCCATTTACAGTTTGAGAAGAAAAGTCTTAAAAATAATAAAAAAAAAAAAAACTTTCCAGACAAATTGCATTAATCTCTTCTTTCTTCCTTGCTTTGTTGTTGTTGTTGGGTTGTGTTTTTGGGGTTTGGAGATGGTGGGTTTTATATGCTGCTCCCCAGGCCAGGTCGTCGTAGGTATGCCCTCTCCTTAGCCGTACAAAAGTCTCTTGTCTTGTGTTGTGTCCCTGTGTGTCCTTGCTTGTTGCTGTGGTTGATATTATTTTGTACAAATATGGAAGAGTAATGAAAAACAAAAATACTGAAAAAAATCTGGGACATTTGCCAGATTTTATGTTGGTTTCTTTTCTTGTGGTTTTACCTGCCTGCATAAAATACAAGAAGGTTCTTGTGTACATTTCTTATTCGTTGAAATTTTCCAAGCCAAATATTTGGATAATGCGTCAACTATCAACTTTTTTTTTTTAAATTAGTTTCATACACTCACTATGTTGTCTGGTTTGTGTTTTTTTTTTATTAAATCATTGTCGATTATTGTTTTGAAAGAATAAAATTTGTTGATTTGTGGAATCATGTAAGATGACAGTGAATTATTTTTATAGACAGCAATGGTAAAAAAATGTTAAGATACAAACATAATGTCTTGATGGTGATAATGGCTCTTATACAAAAAGTAGGGTAAAGGCACCAGTATCCGGACAGTGTTAGTATCCGGACACTTTGTGAGTTTTTTGCGATTAATAAGTAAATCATCCTAATAAATTCGAATATAACCACAAATATACTTTCTCTGATATATTTCACATATAAATGCAAAGTTTCAAGAAGATAACCTGAATGGTTTAAGAGACATACTTCTGTTAAGTGTACGACATCAGGGGTGAGGTTGTGAAAATGATTTTGTGTAAGAAAAAACTAGTGGAAGCATTTGCAAAAACTAAGTAAATTGAGACCTGTTTATTAATTTTATTATAAAAGGAAATTGTTAGTTTTGAGTAAATATGATACATTTAGATAACACTGGTCAACAAAATTTAACTTTTTTTTTGCCACAAGAACCCAAATATACTTTTCTAGTAGTTTTTGGGGTGCTGAATCCGAATCTGAAGTCAGAAAAATTTGATTGGCCTTCGTTTTTGAAATATTACCGTTAGAAAATGTCAAAAAACGTAATTTTGGCTGTTTTCGAGGTTCTGTTTTTATGTGGGGTAATTCATTATAAACAAATTTGTAATGGTTATTATAAGAACAGATATTCTTCTTTCAAAAAATGTTTAAATTTTCCCGATATCTCTTTTATTGCTCGAGATATCTTTAGTTTCATTTAATAAGTCAAAGAGAAACTAAACTCAATCTAAAGTTTAAGTCACTGGCCACAGAATTTTTGCCACAAGAAGCAAAATATACTTTTCTGAAGGTTTTTGAGTTGCTGAACTCAAATCCGCAATCGGAAAAATTCTATTAGCCTCCGTTCTTGAAATATAACCGTTATAAAAAAAACCCTTTTTTGCATATTATAACGGTAAGATTTTAAGAACGAAGGCTAATAGAATTTTTCTGATTGTGGATTCGAGTTCAGCAACTCAAAAACCTTCAGAAAAGTATATTTTGATTCTTGTGGCAAAAAAAGTGTAATTTGGTTGGCCAGTGTTGTTTCTGATTCAAAGACCGCTACTTAAATTTTAAATATCTCGGGCAATAAAAGAGATATCGGAAAGATTTAAACATTTTTTGAATGAATAAAACTAGCTCTTATTGGCACCGTTACAAATTTATTCACAATTAATTACTCCACATAAAAACATAACCTCGAAAACAGCCAAAATTACGTTTTTTGACATTTTCTAACGGTAATATTTCAAAAACGAAGGCCAATCAAATTTTTCTGACTTTAGATTCGGATTCAGCACCCCGAAAACTACTAGAAAAGTATATTTTGGTTCTTGTGGCAAAAACCTTGTTGACCAGTGTAATTAATTAAAAGAATAGTCAAAAAGTTTTTTTTTTTAATAATATTTGTTAGTGTCCGGATACTAAAACTAAAATTTAAGACTTTTTTTAGTTCCCGGAAACAGTGTCCGGATACTGAAAATATGAGGGAAATGGAAAAATCGCATTTTTAGGCTCTAAATTTGTAGTTTGGAACATATTTAGGGTTTTAATGCAAGATAATTACATTTCTCTCTCAATGTTTCAGTATTCGGACAGGGTTACCGAAGTTAAAATAAGTGTGTCCGGATACTGAAAAACTAGATTCAGTTTCTGGACACCCTTGTTTCAAATGTAATTTTAAGTGTTTTTGTACCTTTAAACTTGCGATCTTATAAGGAATAAATTCAGAAAACTTATCAAAGACCATAGAGGATAAAAGGATTTATATAAATCCAATTCTAGCTTTGAGAAAAGCTGAAAAGTTTTAGTAGGCAAGGAACAGCAGTTTTTAAACAAGAGTGCATTATAAAATGGTTTGAATTGCTCTAAAATTATTTGAAAAGTACTGGCCACGGACATATCTCCATTTATGACTCGAGTATGATATTAAATGGCGATGAAACCAGCTTTTGTCTCTACACAAAGACTAGCAAAATTATATACGGAGAAAACATAACGCCAGGGATAACTTTACTTCTGGTATATTTAATCATAATATATTTAAGTATATTAGAAATCAGTTAAATGTACCAGAAATAAAGTTAAATATACCAGAAGTAAAGTTATCTCTTCGTTATTTTCTCTATGTAGGGTCCTTAGGGTACATAAATATTTATCCGATTACTACTGGATGAGGAGCGAAACCTTTTTTGATAATTTGACATAGTGGAACATCCTGTAATGGACAAAAGTCACATTTAACACTAAAGTTAAGTGAATTTTGTTGCAAAATCTAGTTATTTTGTACGCGTTGCCACCGAACACAACCCACATCATGCTGTCGGCTGACGTTAGTGTCTTTAAATCCCCCTAATCTGATTGGGAGATAACAGTTAATGATTAGGATGCAAAAAATGTAGGCCAAGCACTTCCAAACTGAATTTTTCACCACTTTTAAATGAAGCAAAAATGAAAAATATGGATATGGTGGTAACAATGTGATGTTATTGAGGAATGAGGACTCCTAAATTTTGTTGTCACCTTCAATAATTATGAATTCTGGAAATATTCGTTCCGTGCTTCAATGTTTGTTTTGTAGGTACCCAATCAAAAAAGTACCTATAGGATTTTTGTTTTAAACTGAAATGAATTATTATTAATTCTTTTAACAAATATAAGTTGTTAGTGTGTCCTTTTTGTTAATTGCTTAGTGATAACTTTTATTAAAAACAATTTTAACCTTTAAAAGTAACTACCAAGCATTTTTTTTCAACAATTAATTTTTTTAATAATTTTTTTTGTGTTAAAGTTATTATGTTCATATTTTGTTCAAAAACAAAAGATGTTTTATTTCATAAAAACGAAAAAAGAACCATAAATTCATACAAAATTATCGTGTCCGGATACTAAAATAAATTTGTCCGGAAACTAAATTTTGCGTCCGGACACTAGTGCAAATCGAACTTTTTTTATTGTTTTTATTTTCAAAATATTAAAATGTTTTATTTAAATATTATGTGAATGTAACATTGTTACTAAAATGCCAAACTTTAAGAAACTACCAAAATATTTGCTATAGCTTGAACACCAATAAAATTATTCGACGTCAAAGTTCAAAAGTACCTTAACTGTCCGGATACTAGTGCCTTTACCCTATGAGCTTAAGCTTTATCTCACTTTTCAGTACATTTTCTGGAGACCTATCTCAAGAAAATGAGATAGATATAAGAAAAAAAAAAAAAAATGAAAAGTTAGATAAGACGTTAAGCTCATTTTCTGGCATACAACCCAATGTGCTTCAATAATTCCAACGATGATCAAAGAATTTTTCAGATTATTCCACCAGTAGGAGCTTGATAGAATTAGAAGTACAAAGATCCGAGGAAGCCTTCATGTTAAAAATACCATCTCCCAAAAAATTGAACACGACCGACTCAGTTGGTATTGCCATGTTCAAAGGAGAGATCCTGAGAACCCCGTCAAAAAAGCAATATCATATAACGTTCCAACACGAAATAAAAAGAAAGGTAGGCCTAAAAACTCCTGGTACAAGCAAATGCAAAAACACCAGCATTCAGTTGGCCTCAGAAACGGAACAATACAAAACCGGGAGGCTTGCCGCCGATTTCTGAGGTCAACCCGGCGAACCCCACAGGCGGATCACTAGTGTGAAGCAGTAACGTGGGAAGGCTATGATCCCCTCGACATCGAGATCATAACAGCGCCGAGAAAAAGGAAGAAGAAGATTCCACCAGTAGGAGCATTTCCACAAAGCTAAAGCCACACATTAGTGCTGTAAGAAATAAATAGCTAAAAAAATCAGCTATTTATTGTTGTGAACATTTTTGGATAATCCAGACGAAAATTATTGGATCCAATTTGAAGAAGCAAGGTTGCTAGCTCGCGAAAATCATTTCATTCCCAGAGAGATCATACTTTTAAACAAGAGCGATCTATCTATATATCCGATTTATCTAAAAAAAAAAAAACTGTGCAAAATGGTTTTAAAAGCATTTTTTTTTTTGTTTATAGCAAAATAAATGATTTATTATATTAACAGTCTCTTATTCTAAACATTAAAGAGAAATACTTATGGGCAATCCAGCCATTTCTTTATATAACTATTCTTTAATTTCGAGAGGTTTTGAGCGTTGAAGAATATGCGAGGTGAACAAACCAGCCTACTTCATAAGAAAAATTGAATATTCCCAATCAATATTGGGTTATTTTTTTACATCGGGGCAAGGGTTTAATCCTCTTTGAAAAACACCAGAGACAAGACCAAAACAAAGAGCAGCTTAAGGAAAGTATTAATTTCTTGAATTTGAAATTAAGTTTTAAAGGTAGAGGTTTCCATATTCTTGCACCTAAACGCTAAGAGTTTCATGTCCTTGTTTTAAAACTACGCCCTTGTGAGACTCTAAAGTGAAAATGTGCAAAAACCGTTATAATAACTGGTGGAAGAACTTAGTGCTGAGTGGCTGAATCATTACAATGTCGGAACAACAACTCATTCATGTAATAAAAGAATTCCCGAAAGAATAAAGGCATTTTTGGAGGAAAAGTAAAACATAAGAAATATTGAAAAAAGGGTGGTCTCCTCATTTTTCGTCAAATGTTTTGACTTTATCCCTTTTTAAAAGATCTTAAGTTATACTATAATGTTATACACAACAGTTATGATAATTGACAAATTTGTAATTAGTAATTTAATTTCTATTTGTCATAATCGTATGGCCATCTAATGAATGTAAAACATGCAATTAATTCGGACGTTAGGCTTTCCACAAACAGTTTATGTTATTGTAGGTGTAACCCTAGATTTTTAATAATTTTTTTTTCCAAATTAAGTCAATTCTTTTTTGAAATTTCCCCTCCCCGCTAAACGAAGGAAATTAGACCCCCCATACGATTTTTTTCTTGTATCGACCCAACTTACACGCTCCATCATTTTGGCACATTGCTCCTGAATCACCCTGTATAGAAAGAATAGAGAGAAAGGCTAATTTAGCAGCTTCGGAACACCTCTGCTAACTCCGTGGTGCGCTAAGAAGATTCTTAAGTTTTTCACTTATATTTTCTAATAAGTTAATATTATAGCAAAAGTCAAGTCAAAGTCAAAAAAGTTAATACCACTATAAAATTTGCTTTAATTTAAGCTTAAACACAGCTCTGTAGGTCAACAAGTTCTTGAAAAAAAAGTTGCGATTTTTTTTCCGTTTTATTAAACTAGATATATTTTATTATAGTCCAATAAATGAAGCTAAAAAAAAGGGGGTTACCCTACGAAAGGTCTGGTAGTTCTAAATTTTTGATATGTTGTTAGGTATGGTTAGTAGATAGAAAAACCAAATTTCCACAACCACGCCCCCTTCAGCATCACCGAAAAACCATAGAAATCTGGCACTTTTTTCACTTTTATGCCCATAACTTTCTTCTGGTGCATTTTATTGAAAAAAAGTTGTTGGTAGACTTGTAGAAAACATAATTTCCTACAAAAATGTCCTTGGTAGTATTTTTATACAACCAAAAACAACGAAGTTATGAAGTATGGTTAAGGGGGCGGAGGGGGCGTGGCTATGAATTTTTTTTTCAATCTACCATTAAAACCTGATTAAATATAGAATAAGAACCACCCGACTTTTTGTGGGATACAAATCCTTCATTTAATGGATAGTTAAAAAATTTTCGAAAACTATCAAAAATACTTTTTTACTATTTTAGCCCTAACTCGGTTATTTGATTCACAAAATCAAAGTGGTTTATATTTTATTTTAGGTAATTAAATTGTCTATAAGATTGATTATTAAGACTTTTGCGTAAAAGTCAATTGTTAAAGAGTTATAGCACTGTTAAGTGACAAGAAACTGAAAATATTGCAAAATCCGAAATTTTACATGTTTTTGGAAGCTTCATAACTTCGTTGTTTTTGGTTGTATAAAAATACTACCAAGGACATTTTTGTAGGAAATTATGTTTTCTACAAGTCTACCAACAACTTTTTTTCAATAAAATGCACCAGAAGAAAGTTATGGGCATAAAAGTGAAAAAAGTGCCAGATTTCTATGGTTTTTCGGTGATGCTGAAGGGGGCGTGGTTGTGGAAATTTGGTTTTTCTATCTACTGACCATACCCAACAACATATCAAAAATTTAGAACTACCGGACCTTTTGTAGGGTAAAACTCCTTTATTTACTGGACTATTATAGTATTATAGGTATATTATTATTCATTAAAAGTTCATAACATTCGAGACAAAGTGCAGCCAAAAAAAAATGAATAAAATTATAAAATTCGAACGAAATTTCTATTCACGAATTCGTGGAATGAGTCCTGATTATTTTATACTATTTATATTATTTATCACTTTGCAGGTTATATTAAAAAAATATTTATTTTAAGCTAATACTTTGTAATATTTTTTTCTGATTGAGTTCATTGAATGAATGAATTACTTAATAAAAAGGGTTAAACTAAAAAACATTGCAATTTACTATAGAAATTTCTGGAAATGATTAATTCATATTTATAGTTTGTATTTAAATATTTAATCTCTTAACCTCGCCCAATCGTAAATACTGAGAATCAATTTCAATTTTATTAACGTTCTTTTTTTGCTTTAACTTTGTTCGAGTTCCTAGAACTATTGAAAGATAGAACCCAGTGTATAACATAATTTTTAATGAACTATTTAAATCTCTAGTACTAGGTATATAATACATTGGTCAGTTAAGTGATCCGTCCGAAGAAGAAACATATCCCTGGCAGTCCGCAATACCAATTTTAGGGGGAGTTATATTGTCCACTTTTTGTCAAAAATAAACTAATGATGAGGTCTTGTAGTATTTACTGAGAAAAAAATTTTAAAATGCGTTTTTCTCGAAATGAGTTGGAATGGACTTGTGCTGTTTTTCCCCTGGACCCTTCATATATAAACAGCAGTCTCGTGAAAATTCAGCAAAGTAAAGCAATTTTTTTTTCTTAAAAAAAAAAACGCTCCAAAATCAATCAGATTTTACCGCCCTTTTTGTTTGTTCCCAAGAATTTAAGCCAATTTTTCTACTAAATGAGAAAAAGTGGAGTAGTTCCAAGTAAGTTATTGTTGTTGTACTCTGTTTCAAATTTTTGTTAACTGGACTTTAAAATCTCACGGAAACACGACTATACTTACTTTCTTCGGTAGTATCAATTCATCGGTTTCACTTTTTTGTTTCTAATAAGTCAACTATAAATCGTTTACGATATCAAAAAGGAAATTCAAACTTACTTGTCGTCTTGAAATTTTTTCCTGGAATACAATGTTTTTTTTACTATAGTGTTTTGAGCTTTTGGACTGCTCGTTTACCTTTCAGGTTCTTAGGATTTTTGGATGAATGTTTTCTTTTTTTATCTTTTTGCACTATAACGTTAGCGTTCAGTGTTATAAATCAACTTTAAGAGAATAAAATTTGCTTCGAGGACTTAACACTGACTCCGATTAGCTAGATATTGCTGCTAAGAACACTAACTTTTATTTCTAGGCTTCAAGCAGGTACTTACTTACAAAGGTTTTACTTACCAGATTTTGATAAAGTAATAAAGATTGTTGACATTTTTGTCCATCAAATTCCTGCGATCAATCAAAGTTCCCAAATGTAGTTTGCGAGCAGAAAAGTTCTAGCATTGTTTCCTATCCCTCATTTCCTTCATTCACTTATAATGAAGTTATTCACAAGCTAATCATCGCTAAGAAGTGCCAAGTAAATATTCCCAGTGTTCAATAATGTGACAGATTATTTTTTTTTTCAATTTTCTTTTTCCATTTAAATTCTGCGCCAACAATGCGTCATATTTCAGTAAACCTGGAAATTACTTCCATTGCATGTGGTGAAGTGTATAGTGTCTATTGTGTATTTTCAATTCGTTGTCGTTTTTTTTTTTTCAAAATGACTGTGGTTTATTGTTTGAGCCCAATGTTATATGATGCCATTGACCTTTATTTTTTTTTTTAATTAAACCATCCACCAGCAAGAATATTCTATGGTGATTTCCCCCGCGCAATCATGTTCATTTTTTTTTGTTCATTTCATTTGTTCTTTTTTTTTTTTAGTTATTGATTTGAGTATTCACAAAGCAGAAGCAGAGAGTACTTGACTTCAGTTCAATTCAAGCCACTCATCGTCATTATCATCATCATCATCCATTCTACCTACGAATTCCCTTTTTGCACGCATGTTGAATCGGATGAAGGTTTTGTGAAATAGTAGCGAGAGACCCAAGGGAAAATTGAATAATTGAATTTGTGCGTGGCATAACTAAATAGGTAGTTTTGTTCCATCCAATAGAATACGAGACTATTTATTTCGTCTGCGACTAAGTCGTTGTATTTTTTGTTATTTCGTTTTGTATCTACACTTAGGAGCAAAAAAATGGAATCAAACTTTTGCGTTTTTTTAAAACGTTAATTGGCCAGGATGTAATTGATATACATGAATGTTAATTGCACCATTAAAAAGCTTAAAACAAAGGCTTTAAATCAATACTAGGAACTTTAAAACCCGTTCACTTTATAAGGATCCAATCAACATAAATGAAGCATGTAAGCAAAAAAAGACTGAAACTGAAACAGAGAGTATCTGGAAAATTTAACATTTTAAAAAAATTAAGTGCAATTTATTGACAGATAACGTCAATAGTAACGGTAGGAAAAAAAAACTGAAATTGAAGCAGAGAATATCAAGAAAATTTAACATTTAGAAAAAAATGAAGTGCAATTTATTGACAGATAGCAATTAAAAGTAAAAAATTCAAGCTTTTAAATGAGACCATAAAACTTGAAGAAACATTATTTTATCCATTGCAATTTTTGTTTTAAATAAAAATTATCTTTTTTGATTCCGTTTTTTTGCTCTTAAGTGTATTTTTGATTAACAATTAAAAATTCTACCCTGCCAACATTTTTCTGTTCACATGATTCTTTTGTTGGACTTTTTTTTTGTCCAGTCTGGATTGGGTTTCATTTTATTGTTGTTGTTGTTGTTGTTGATCCCAAAAAACCTTCCTTACTGTTTATAGTTGATGGTGATGCAAACTTTTTCAGTTTATATTTTGAATTTTCGAATCTAAAATTGGGTCAGAAACAACCACATGAACAAAAAAAAAAAGTGTTTGATAACATTTTCAAATGAAAACGCATAAATATTTATTCGTACAAAAAAGGAACCCCCAAAATAGCAGCAGCAGCCTTTCATATGGAAGCACATTTATTTTAGTTAGAGATGCTATATTCATATAGAGCTTCGAGTATGTACGAGTATATCTAAAACACCATCAATTGTGATTTAGGTAGGTTATATTGAACTGAATTGGTAATAATAAGTGAACAAGGACACATACAATCTAGTACGACTATTGGCGTATTAGCGTGATATTATTAATTGAACTGTCATAGAGACTTGAATTGATGGGCCACCATTTGGAATTCTAATTAGTACTTGGCTTGCAAAATTGTGAAATATCTATGTATGCATTTTTTTTTTAAATGTTTGTAAATAGTTTTGAAATTAATGAAATACAATGTTAAGTTGGAAATTACAATCTCTGCCACATTTTGACTTATATCACTTTTTGGTAGGCTTTATTTTAAATGTTTTTTTTTTTTTTTTCTAGCAAAAAAAAAACATTCTTTAATGAAGTTTTTTTTACTCAACTGAATCGTATATTGCAGATTTGCTATTTTTGTGGCTTGAAGGAACCTTAATTAAGGTGACAAAGCACATTAATTTCTTTAATGCGCAAATTAAAAAAAAAAAAAAACTGGCAGCCGCCGGGGATCGAACCTACAACTGTTGGGTTACTAGGCCAGTGCCAATTTCAATTTTTTTTTTTTTTTTTTTTTTAATTTTAAATTCATTTTTATTTTTCATCATCTTAAAACTATCTTAAGGGGGGAAATCCCTCCAGACTACACCTTTTTCACTATTTTTTTATGAAAAACTGAAAGCACTTATTGAAATTTGGAAAAAGACAAGATATTACTGACATTATCAAGAATTGAAAAAAAATTTTTTGAAATGAAAAAATAACAAAATGGTGGCTCTGGAGCCTTTCAAAGTTGACGCCTCTAGTTTGCGCCGTGCAATGTACAGGTCCAGGAAATCATCTTAAATCAAAAAGGAAATTTTTTTCCGTTAGATGATATTAGTACGCATTGCATGAACCTAAATTTATTTTTTTTGAATGAAAAATAAAAATTAGAAATCAAAAAAACGAAAAAAAACATGTTTTTTTTAGAAAGAAGTAGTTAAAAAAAATATTTACTGTACAAATTTTATTCAACTTTTAGGTTCATGTTGTGGCCAATGATTTAAGGAGTAATTTGCTTCAAATTTCGATAGCTTCATTAGTTTTTGAGTTACATTGCACGGCGCGGAAAAAAGCTACACAGAGAAAAATAGACCACATAAAATAGAACAAAAACAATAAGATTTCTCTATGGTTTTCATCCAAGAAGGAAACCTTATTAAAACAATCGGGTTTTCCTTATTGTTTTAAAATCTGCAAAAAAATAAAAAAAACGATGACCAGGCTGGGAATCGAACTGGAGACTTCAAATCATTAGTCGCCTACCTTATCACCTGAACCAACCTGCCATGAAAATATTGATCGCGATTTTTGTTCAAGTGCTAAGTTGTAAAAAAAATCAACTTTTCAGTCAAATTTTAATAAGATTTTCTCTATAAAAATAATAAGAAATCCCCTTAAAAAAACCTTATTAATCGTTGATTTTAATAAGATTTCCTTATGAAATGTATGGACGGTTAAACAATATGGCAATCTGTTAGTTTTTAGCGGGTCATATTTTTCTCTGTGTAGTTTCGAAAAAAATGCGTTTAAAGTTTTCGTTTTCGTACTATGGTAGGTTCGGAGTGCATTGGTTTCGGGACTATCTAGGCACTTTTGAGGCTTCATTTAAGGCTAAAACCACTGAAAATAGTTTCTTCGGTTGATAAATAAATTTATTACGCAAAAAAAAATAATGCAAAAATAAAAAATTCCGGAGGGATTTCCCCCCTTAAAGCTAGACAAAAATTCATAAAAACTAGCCTACTTATCAATTACTTACAACTAACTTACTGGCCCTATACGGGCACTCTAAGTTATTCTTCATTTTTCTTAATACTAATGCCTTTCGGCCTTAAAACTAATTTAATTCAAATAGTATTTCAAGGTTTTATTTTTTCCAAGAAATAATTTCTAAAAAAAACTTGGATTCTGATCATTTTTTTTTGTTTATTTTAAAACTTAAAAAGTAATTAAAACTACTTAAACTACTTAAAAACTAATTAAAACTACTTAAACTACTTAAAAGTACTTAAAAACTAGAACAGCCACAGCAAGCAATTTTGTATTTTTTTTTTTTTTTTTTGTTTTGTTTTGTTTTGTTTTGTTTTTTTTTTTTTTTTTTTTTTTTTTTTTTTTTTTTTTTTTTTTTTTTTTTTTTTTTTTTTTTTTTTTTTTTTTTTGTTTTTTGTATTTTTTGTATTTTTTTTGTATATTTTTTTTTTTTTTTTGTATTTTTTTGTATTTTTTGTATTTTTTTTGTGCCATCCCGACTGTCCCTACTTAAAACTAAACACCTAAAACTATGTAAGCCGGCCAAGGCATAAAAACAAAGACTACTTTAACTATTTACTAGGCCAGTGCCTTACCACTGTGCTATCTCACTATTGGAAATGAGTATGATAAACTGCAAGTAAAGTGTGACTATAAGATTAAAATTTTTGGTCGGTTTTCTTAAGATGAATATTCACATTAAAAGTTAACATTAAATTTAACTGAGTTTAAGTGGAATCATCTTATTTCAAGCGGATATCACCTTATTTTAAGGTGGTAAAATTTAATGTGCGTATCATCTTATTTTAAGGTGACACTTTTTTCTCCGTGTAGTCATTAGGTGAATCAAGACTGAAGGCCCCATCTGCAAACAATGTTTTTTTTTTTTTCATGAGAAGAAGGTTGGTAGCTTTTCTTACTCTTTCCTGCAGATAAGGTTTCCGTATTAGTACTTTGTTTACAATTAAACAAATGAACTTGGCATCACTGACGAAAGCTTGGGATACCCCAGATCGACAACTGAACCAGCGATCTGCGTATTTAGTGAGCACGTTAGTAGCATTCTGTTGGCAATCCTTTAATGTGTTCAGGTGATTTTCTATAACGGCAATTGCTGAATCATCCGCATTTGCAATCGCAATCGTTTATTCGATTTAATCATATTTCCCTTGCTATCATTAATATAAAGCTAGCAAAAGTTTAAAATTCCTTTCGTGTCAAGATGGATCTCTACTATAATTAATAAAAAATCCTTGTCATCTCCTTATTTTTTTATAACCAGGTCAACACTCGACAGGTGAATGTCTTTGTTTCAAAAACTTTAAATCCATTGAGTTCAGGACCAACGACACTAAGAGAAGATATCGCTCTGAAGAACCATTTGCCCAAGGATTTCAATAGTTTTTTTTTTTTTTTTTTAACGAGGACATAAATTATAAATAAGAAAACGAAAACACATCTACGATCTAAAGGCAATGCCCGAAGAATAAGGTTAAGATAAATTTAAATATACTATTTATTGTTATCGACTGTATTAAATATTGAAAAACTGATTAACTTCCAACAATCGATTTTTCTTTACAAAGTCCTGTACTTAAAATTCACTCTAAAATACCTTTCAGACCATAATCCCAAGTCCTCAACCTTTTTTTTTCCTGACCCAGTAAACAGAAGAAACCTTTGCAAAAATCGACCACAAAACCTTTGTGTGTCACTGTTCAACCAAACAGTGCGTATTAATTAACTCTGCCATTCCACCAACAATGTGCATTCGCTCAATTAAGCTGTGAGCTTCACCCTCTTCAACTATCTCTGATGAAATTTCTTTTTATTATTATTTTCACTCAAAAAAAAAAAAAAAAAAAGAAACATAGAAATGCCCAAAAGAGGGAAATTTTGTTTTCGACATCTCTAACCTACTTAAACATAAGTTGGCACCGAAAAGTGAGTTGGTTTTTTGGTGAAAATTCTTAAAATCTAGAATCTTAAATCGACTGTCATCTCAACATCCTTGTCGTCATCGGCATCGTCATATCCTTCTATATAGCTTCAGTTCTAAGTACTTATTCGTATAGCTCACCCATTAGGAGAGAGCAATTTTAAATGTCCAAGAGTCAAATTTTCTTTATTCAATTCATCCTCTTGTCCGCATGCCATCCGAAACGGATCCAACCAAATACCCTGGCTCGTATATTCATTTATATAGGTACATATAGTTTGTCCTTCTTCGTGTCTGCATATCCCCTGTAGGACGACACTCTCTCTCTTTCTCCCTCTCTCTCTCTCATTCTCAGTTCGTACGACTAAAAGTGTTCACAGGCAATTTAATTAATTTTCCACACAACTCGAAGCTGAAGCTTGAAGGAGCTTGCTTCAAGTTGGAGGAGTTTCTTGACTTTGGTTTCACAACTATACGACGACGACGATTATTTTACTACGACGACGACGACGATGACGACGAATCCTGCCCTGTTCTCTGTGTGCGAAACGTAAAATTGCAATTTCCATGAAGTGAACGCCTTTGAAACTGATACTCAATCAACTGGAAAAGTGTTATTAACTTTATCCGTTTTCTCAGGCACCTACCTAACCTATACCTTTAACTATACCAAAGCACAGCTCGCTTTCTGGACTTCTAATGTTTGACTTGGTTTCAGCAAGTTCATATAAATACAATATCCTACATATACATAGTTAGATAAAGGTTTCCATAACTATGTTATACTTTGGTTGGCTTGTCTATACCTTGAACAGCAGCAGCAGCAGAAGTGTGCACAGGTTTAGCCATAAATAAAATAGTTGTTGCCATATTGCTTCCGGATGATTTTGACCTATTTTTGTTTTTTTTTTTTTTTTTAACGTTCAGGGCTTTTATTTATGTTTTGTTGCTTAGTTTTTTTTTTTTTGTTATTAAATTTGTTGGGCTTCCTTCTTTTTTAAATGCTAAAGGCTCTTGTTTTTTATTTTTTTTTTTCTTGCTCTATTTCTGTTTATTTATTTACAAGTTGAATTGGAAAATGATTATTTCTCGAGTGAAAGAGTTTGTGCCTTAAATGGTTGCAGGTTGTTGAATGATTTATGACTGAATTGCAGCGCTGAATAAGTGACGGAAGACGTAAAGACACACAATTCCTGACCTAACCTAATTTCCAAAGAAAATCACAAGCGGCAGAGGAGTTAAGCGATTTTTTTCTTTCTTGTTATTCATTTTTCATTTATTTTTTCTATTTGAATATTAAAATACTTAATGAGAAATGCAATCAAGGAATATTGGCTTGGGGTGTTAATTGTTGAAGTAGTTAGCAATATATTTCATTCACCTTCACTACAACCACCATGTCGCGTTATAGTCGTTAATATTTTCTTTGCCTTACAGTCATGTTTCATATAGAAAGTTAAGGCAATTAAAATGCTGACTAATAAAAGCGTGTAATTTTGAATTGTTGAAGGGCAAATTGGTGTTGGTATATGTTCTTGCATACCTACATTAATTATAAAATTTAATTAAACAATATTCTGATGAGTAATCATAAATTCAGAAAATTTACTTTATTATAAAGTTGAATTCTCATTAAATACCTCAAAACAAACCATATAATTGAGGTTTTTGGAATGTTTATGTAATGACGAATTTCATATGGAAGATAAATTATTTTTAGCTTTGCCTTTGCTATATATTGTACACAGGATTCGTTTGTTTTTAAAGAAACGAGAGAGAAGAATAAAGCTGTACAACTATTACAGTTTTATATCTTAGTTTATAAATACAAGAACCAGTTTTCGATTAAAGTTCTCTTAGTTATTTTATTCAGATGTCCTGGAACTATTGCAGAATATTATTGAAGAATTTGTAACTGAAGATCAAGTGTTTAAGACATCCGGAAGCTCCTGTCTGTTATCAACTTGTTGGGTATTTTGTTTAAACAGCAGATTGTAACCTATAGGTTCACTAAATTTTGAGATTTCGTATGTATCCACACGTGGAACTCGGAGATCTACAGACGGTCGAAAAACTAATGCACACTCTGAAACGTGCATACTTTTCTAGGAAAAAACTTGCGATCTGACTATAATAGACTATAATACAGAGATCAGAAATATATCTCAACCTTTTGAAAGGTTCCTTAATAACTCTTATTCATCGCCATTTTCAATAAAGATCATAAAATAACCTTTATTTAAAGAAAGAACAATTTCGGTCAAGGTCTGAGAGAAACCTTTATTTTGTATTTTTTTATGTTTCGGTCAACCAGTGAGATTTATCGCTGAGAGAAAAACATAAATCTCATCTGCAAATGTATCAATTCCTAGAGACATGGGAGTAGTGCCATATGAAAGCTTATATTCTCAGCTACCCGATAGTGGTATAATCGGGTTTTTGGATTTTTTTTTTCAAAATTCCGAGAAAATCGCGTTTGAAATTTGGGGTAAATTTTTTTTTTGAAAAACCCCCGAGTCTTTGAACGCTCCTGGAAGCTAAACAGCTTGAGAGCAATTTTTGAGAGTAATGCCAAATGATAGCTTGTGTCATGGGCCTACGCTTTGCACATTGTCAGATTTTTAAAAAATCATCTTCCATGTTAAACCGCCACATCATGCCTATTTTTTCAGAATCGGGCTTAACTTTTTTTTTACCTTTAAGTTCTCCCGGTTTGAGAACGCGTGCACCTACAGCAATGGGAGTTGTACCCAAATGTAGGTTAGAGTCCCCGCTACCTTTTGGCATCAAACATTGTTTTCATTTTTTTTTTTTTTCAAAATTCCAAGATATAGCCGTTTGAAATTGGGCGGGCGATAACGCATCTGGAAGCTGAACGCTTTGACCTAGATATTAGAACATCGGCCACCTGAAATATTCGAAATTGCATTGGTTATGCTTGTCGTCCCAGCGCACAGTGGTGCCATTGGTGGTCTGGACAAAAAGTTATGAAATTTGGTACACTGAATGATAATAGAATCAGAAAAAGCTGCCAACTTTTTTTTATTCAAAATGGCGGCTTCAAAATGGCGGAAAGAATGGGCGTTAAAATAGAATTTTTATTTTCAAAACAGTATATAAGCTAGAAATTGGGCTAAATTCATAACAAAAAGGTGTCAGATCTTAGATTTAGGATTCATAGATTCATATTCTTTAAAAAAAAAATCTAAAATTTTGAAAACAAAGTCCAAAAAATGCCAAATTAGTAAAACACACTTTAAGGGGGGAAATCCCTCTGGACGACACCTTTTTCAATATTTTTTTTATGAAAAACTGAAAGCACTTATTGAAATTTGGAAAAAGACAAGATATTACTGACATTATTAAGTAATGAAAACATTTTTTTTTGAAATGAAAAAATAACAAAATGGCGGCTCTGGAGCCTTTCAAAGTTGACGCCTCTAGTTTACGCCGTGCAATGCACAGGTCCAGGAAATCATCTTAAATCAAAAAGGAAATTTTTTTCCGTTAGATGATATTAGTACGCATTGCATGAACCTAAATTTATTTTTTTTAAATGAAAAATAAAAATTAGAAATAAAAAAAACGAAAAAAACCATGTTTATTTTTTTACAAAGAGTAGTTAAAACAAATATTTACTGTACAAATTTTATTCAACTTTTAGGTTCATGTTGTGGCCAATAAGTTAAGGAGTAATTTGCTTCAAATTTCAATTCGATAGCTTCATTAGTTTTTGAGTTACATTGCACGGCGCGGAAAAAAACTAGTTTCGTTAGAAAACTAGTTAGAAAACATGATATAATGAAATGTTTCAATGTTCAATAAAACTGAGAATTTAATTTTTCTGTGAACAAAAATATACTTTTCTAATAGATTTTAATGTTCTAAATTCAAATCTGAAGTCCAAAAAAATCTACGACGTCACATTTTTGAGATATACATAAGTAGTTCAAATTTAATTTTTATCAACGAAACGTGACGTCATAGATTTTTTTCGACTTCAGATTAATCACAGAAAAATTAAATTCTCAGTTTTATTGAACATTGAAACTTTTCATTATATCATGTTTTCTAATATTTACTTAAAAACATAGTTGGCAACCATATAACCGCAATATTTTCAATTTTCTTATGAAACATAAATAGAAGAAATCTCAAAATTGTGCTAATTAAAAAAAAATTGTTTCGCCCACTTTAATTTAGGAGGATTCTTTTCTTTCTCTCCGAAAATTCATCGGAAAATGGAGCACTTAATTCAAATTATTCGCACTAAAAGATCTAATAGCAAAACTTATGTTCTGCTGACCTTGCTCTGCTAAATACATATACCTAATAAACATAAAAATACCTAATAAATAAATCAGGGCACCATACCTAATAATAACCCAATATCTTTGTTTTCTAAATGCAAAAATTTCAATATTTTCATAAAAGATTCATAACTTAAAACAAAGTTGAAACACGAATATTGAAAATGACAATCGTTTTTAATAATTATGTTTGGTCTTAAAGAATTAAATTTTCAAGTCCTACGAGTTCAAGCTTTATTAAAAAAGAACTTACTAATCTGGCGTAATTTAAGTCTCAGAATTTTTATCACACATTTTGTTAAAGTAAAAATTCTTATGGAAACAATAATGATTCATGATTCAATATCTTTGATATCTATTACCTAATTTGCTGATAAAATTTCAATAAAAATATTTAAAAAAAAATATCAACATAAACAAAACACAGCAAAACATTTGCTAAAAATGCAAACAACTGATGCTAGCTTAACACATTTTTCATGTTTACTGATTGCAAATATTAGAATCGTACAACGTATAGGTAAATATTCAAGCATGCCAACACAATTGTCAATAAAAGATATCTGTTTTTTCTTTTTTTTTTTTTTGCTGAGTGTCTATACCTACCATACCTCAGTTTGGTAAAAATGTATGTTTTATAGACAAATTGAATAGCAAATTTTTTCTGTGTTTGCATTTTTGACGGTCGCAATAAAATTAGGTGTCTGCTTTAATGAATAGAGGTTATTGTTTTCGATATTTTTTATGTTTTGTTTAGGCCTTTTTTGGCCAACTGTGTCAAAAATAAAAATTAATTTAAGAATCTGATTTTTTTTCAAGTTTATTAATTTTATGTTTTCCAAAAAAGGTGAGGATTTATCTTTATTTGCTTATTCAGCTCTTGAGTGGTATGAGTCACAGGAATCTCTTAATCTTAAGCGCTATCATAAACCCCTGAAATAAGCATTGATTTAACCCATTTACTGTACAGTTTCCGAATGTGATCTTCGACTTTTCGGAAAGCTATCGATGATGACATGGATCAGCGGTAGAAGAATCAATCGTCATCGTATATGAAGATCTCGCACTCAGTTGCTGATATTTGGTCGGAGGTCAAAATGCTGTTGAGTAAAGGTGTACATTTTGAGCCAGCTTTAAACTTCTAGGGTTGTAGGGTTTGGAGTGAAATTATCTGAAATTATCTTCACAGCTTGTATCGTTGTTGTTCCACTGTGGGTGTTAATAAATTAATAAATTTCGTCATTGGTGAGTCTTATTAAACAATTCAGGTGGTGTTCTTGGAGGCATCAGTTCTAGGCTTTATTGGCTGAAGACACTTTTGGAACTCTGTGTTTTTGAATTAAGGAAAGAACACAATTTCCAGTATTGACTACGGAAATATAAGTTTTGCAAATAGCCTGGTTTGTGCTAGTAGCGATATTTTCCTGTCTTTGTATGTTTTGATCATCCAATGCACTTATGATCGTCGGTTCATGGGATGCAATAATCGTATCCATTTCAAAATTTTGTAAATTCTGTGGTTTACCGGTGGATCTCTCTGCATTTTGTCAGCTTGAACTCCTGAGTTTTCGAGAACTCTTGGTGATTTTACGGATTCTATGGATGATTTTTTAAAGTCTCGTGTACCTACTAATAACACTGGTCTGCAAGGAAATCTTCCTTTTAATAAAACTGTACTTTTCTAAAGGATTTTTGTATGCTGATTCCGAATCTGAAGTCAGAATTGGCCTAGGACGTCACGTTAGATATTCGCGTTAAAAATCTCAAAAACCCATTTATTTTTGCTGTTTTCGAAAAATTATTTTGGCATAATGTAATCTTTTTCAATTAAAATTGTTAGAATTTTAGTGTGCTGATTTTGAATCCGAATTAAAAAAAATTCGGTCAGCTCTGGTTTTTGAGATATAGTAGTTTTTTTGAGATTTTCTACAAAATTTGATTTTGTGATCCTTTAATGCGAACATCTCAAAATCCTGAGGTGATAGAATTTTTTTGACTTCGGATTCTAACATCAGCACATCAAAAACTATAAGAAAAGAATACTTTTGTTTCTAGGAGAAACAAAGATGAGGCTTTACAATTCAGTTTATCGAATGGTTTGTTACAAATAAGATATTTCTAAATATAAAATTAAAAAACACGTATAAATTTTGTTTAATGTATTTTATTATGGTTTTCTTTACATATTTGACTTTTTAAATATAATTGGCGTTGATATTTTACATTTTCCTTAATCAAGGTGTTTTTTTTTCATGTGGGATTTACTAAAATCTGCAGGATTTAGATATTTTTGCTGTTTTTGTCAATAAATATCTTAAAATGGGTTTAAACTTTTCTTAATAAATGCAAATTTGGTGTCATATGACATATCATGTTATGAGAAATAAGCCCTCCAAATTTGACCTTATACCTAAGGGTTATTTTCTACAATCTACTCATATTTAAAAAAAATCATTTTAAAAACAATGATACCTACGTGCTAGAATTTCAAAAAATTATTTGAAGGAAAAAAAAAAGATAAATTTTGCAGACCAGTGTAAGTGTACCTACCCGCCAATTGGTTTGCTGAATTTGTCAGATCGCAAACTTTCAGATCCATTTGTTAATAGCCCGAATTCGTTCATGTTCAAATGATAAATTATCAATTTTGTTCATTGATTTCGCGCGCTTCTACAATAATTTGCTGAGTTCGACAATTGATAGTTTCAGAAAAACCTAATAGATGAGTAACGAAAGACATGATTACATCAGAAATTAGCTCTTCAAAGGCCCAATCTCACCAATTAGCACAAAAGCTTCCACCACAACTATTGCCTATAGCACTGTTACTGTACTGTTGGTCGCATTCATGTTATTCAGTTGTGTTTCTTCTATAAAAGATTGGTTTCTGTAGATATTTTAACCAATATGTTACAATGTTGTTTAAAATCTATTTAAACTATGAAATAACCCACCATCAAACCCCCCAAAACTCGAACATGGCACACGCACTATATCCAAAATCTAAAATTCATACACCCTCTGCAAAATACCCATCAACCACCTCAGACCCAAGTTCAGACAAAAAGCCCGCACCTACAAACAAACATATCTACAACACAAAACAGAATTTATCTAAAACATTGGAAATACCAATA